>NC_042975.1:13638565-15123565 GCF_901001165.1 Salmo trutta | reverse complement strand
CAACCTTGACTAGAGGGTAACCTGATGTGACCCAACCTTGACTAGAGGGTAACCTGATGTGACCCAACCTTGACTAGAGGGTAACCTGATGTGACCCAACCTTGACTAGAGGGTTTACCTGATGTGACCCAACCTTGACTAGAGGGTAACCTAATGTGACCCAACCTTGACTAGAGGGTTTACCTGATGTGACCCAACCTTGACTAGAGGGTTAACCTGATGTGACCCAACCTTGACTAGAGGGTAACCTGATGTGACCCAACCTTGACTAGAGGGTAACCTGATGTGACCCAACCTTGACTAGAGGGTAACCTGATGTGACCCAACCTTGACTAGAGGGTTAACCTGATGTGACCCAACCTTGACTAGAGGGTAACCTGATGTGACCCAACCTTGACTAGAGGGTTTACCTGATGTGACCCAACCTTGACTAGAGGGTAACCTGATGTGACCCAACCTTGACTAGAGGGTTAACCTGATGTGACCCAACCTTGACTAGAGGGTTTACCTGATGTGACCCAACCTTGACTAGAGGGTTAACCTGATGTGACCCAACCTTGACTAGAGGGTTTACCTGATGTGACCCAACCTTGACTAGAGGGTTAACCTGATGTGACCCAACCTTGACTAGAGGGTTTACCTGATGTGACCCAACCTTGACTAGAGGGTTAACCTGATGTGACCCAACCTTGACTAGAGGGTTAACCTGATGTGACCCAACCTTGACTAGAGGGTTTACCTGATGTGACCCAACCTTGACTAGAGGGTAACCTGATGTGACCCAACCTTGACTAGAGGGTAACCTGATGTGACCCAACCTTGACTAGAGGGTTTACCTGATGTGACCCAACCTTGACTAGAGGGTAACCTGATGTGACCCAACCTTGACTAGAGGGTAACCTGATGTGACCCAACCTTGACTAGAGGGTTTACCTGATGTGACCCAACCTTGACTAGAGGGTTTACCTGATGTGACCCAACCTTGACTAGAGGGTTAACCTGATGTGACCCAACCTTGACTAGAGGGTAACCTGATGTGACCCAACCTTGACAAGTCAGTTCCTCTACTTGTATCTTTCAACTTCTTGAGAATGTTTACCTCCATAAAAAAGTTCAACAAAAAAATAGCAACAGGCATGACCCCCCCTGTCTCTCTCTCTCTCTTGTCCTCTCTCTGTCTCTTTCCATCTCCCTGGAGGAAAGACATGTCCATTTATGAGGCTGTGTGCTGGTTGGGCTGGTTGGCACTGTTCCATCATTAAAGGACTAGGGTAAACAACACAGGCGGGCAAGCAGAGGAGAGGAAAGACTCTCAGCCCCCCCTCCCCCCTCCCCACCATACTTTCCATCAGACCCTGTTTTCTGTCAACCAGTGGGTTTGGTTGTGTGTGTGTGTGTGTGTGTGTGTGTGTGTGTGTGTGTGTGTGTGTGTGTGTGTGTGTGTGTGTCTGTGTGTGTGTGTGTGTGTGTGTGTGTGTGTGTGTGTGTGTGTGTGTGTGTGTGTGTGGAGGGGGATACAGCTGGGCAGGATGGGTGGAAAGGAAGAATGGTGATATCTGACCCCATATCCTCTCCTGTGGCTTCACAATCATCATCTCTCATCAACCAAGCATGTCCTGCTGACAGGGACACATTCTCTGACACCCCTAGGTACAGATCTAGGATCAGCTTATCCCCCCACAATCCTAACCTTAGCCATTAGTGAGGAAAATGCTAAACTGACGCAAGATCAGTGTCCAAGCGAAACTTCACCCCGGAGTCATTCTCTGACATGTAGAGAGAGGCTGGTGGGTTCCTACACTGTTATTGATTAAGCTTGCCTGGCACAATGGAACCAATACAATTGTCCCAAATGTGCAAACAACGCCAATCCGGTACTCTAGGCTGGCTAAAGCAAATGCTTAAAGGATTTGAGCCCAGATCTGATGGCTGGGTTGCAGAAATTGCCTTATTCATCTGGAGGGTCGCAAGAAATGTGTTGAGGGTCCAATGAAAATGTTTTAAGATGGGTCACAGCATGCAAAGTATTGGGATCCACTGTTCTAGGGTGTTCCAAATCATTGCTATGAGCTAAAGAGATGGTTTTGTACAGCCTCAATATTGGCTGTCCACGTTGTTTGTATTGGTCCTGATGAAAATCCTGGACAGATTCCCCAAATCTACAGTCACATGCCAGTCACAACAGCCGCTGTGCACAAGTACATCGCTCCATTCTAAAAGTCTATAAAGGAATTTTATTTCTGCATCCCAAATGGCACCCTATTCCTTACATAGTGCACTACAATTGACTAAAGCTCTATGGGCACTATATAGGGAATAGGGAGCCATTTGGGACACAGTCAAGGAAGCCAAAATATTTGGTTGTTTCTACAAGATGCCTGAGTGGGTCTGGAAGCTCCTCTCTCTCTCTCTCTCTCTCTCTCTCTCTCTCTCTCTCTCCACTAAAACAGTTTATACTGTTGCCTTGGTCTCGCTCGCATTCCTCCCCACAGGAGAGGGGATTGGAGAAAAAAAGAAAACCAAGGGGCTGGAAAACTTGCCTTAAAAAAGTATTAAACGATGGCAGCTATTCTTAGACACACTCTTAGACTATTTCAGAACACCAGTGTCTTAAAGGGGAACTGGCTGCTTGTTACTGTCATATGAGCATACATTTTTAGCATGGTGGTCTAGCAGGAATCGAACCCACAATTCTGGCATTGCAAATTTCATGCTCTACCATCTGATCCACATTCTCTCCAACCACACACAAAAATACACATGCGTGTGTTTTGGCTGTTTCTGGGTTACAACCCAGAAACAGCCTCCTTTCATGGGAGGCTGGTGACCCATGACAATTGGAAGTGTTTGTTTGAAAGGTAAAAGGAAACAGACGGCTTTTGCCAGGATGCCCGGAGGTCTTCTTGTTAACAGTGTGTGTGTGTGTGTGTGTGTGTGTGTGTGTATGATGAGGGCCATCTACATAAACAAGCACAGTGTCACGTCCTGACCAGTAAAGGGGCCATTTGTCATTGTAGTATGGTCAGGGCGTGGCAGGGGGGTGTTGTTTCTGTGTGTTTTGGGGTTTGTTTGTTTCCAGGGGATATGTTCTAGTTTTCTATGTTCATTTTCTATGTGTGGTTTGGTTTCCAATCAGAGGCAGGTGTCTTTCGTTGTCTCTGATTGGAAGCCATACTTAGGCAGCCTGTTTTTTCCTTCGGGTTTGTGGGTGGTTGTTTTCGGTATAGCCTATGTGCCTTACGGAACTGTTGATTGTCGGTTTGTTATTTTTGTTTAAGTGTTCACTTTATTAAATAGTAAAAGAAGATGAGCACTTTACCCGCTGCGCTTTGGTCCCCTTTCATCGACTCTTATGACAGAACCACCCACCAAAAGAAGACCAAGCAGCGGGATAAGGAGCAGGAGAGGAGGCATCTCGAGTCATGGACGTGGGAGGAGATCCTCGATGGAAAGGGTCCATGGAGCCATGCTGGGGAGTACCAGCACCCGAAGGAGGAGCTGGAGGAAGCGAAGAGGGAATGACGGAGGTACGAGGCGTTGTGTCCTCCTATTCAGGAGGTGAAGAGGCAGCCCCCCAAAAAAATGTTTGGGGGGGGCATAAGGGGAGTTTTGCTAGGTCAGGGGGGAACCCTGACCTAACTTCCCGGGCATTTCGGAGGGAACCATGGAGGAAACCAGAGCCGGTCGAAGAGTAAAGAGCGGATGACGACGCTGGATTCCGGAGAAAGGGACTGGTGGAAAGCGCACGATGGAGCAGACGCACAGAGGGAGGAGCTAGGCAGTATGGAGGAATGTGCACTATGTCACCCATACGCACTCAGAGCCCAGTGCAGTCGATACAGGCTCCTCGACATTGTCGTGCGACAGCTAGCCGGCAGCCAGGAAAAAGTGCGCCGGCTCAGCGTATCTGGCCTCCAGTGCGGCTCCTCGGCCCAGGATATCCTACACCTACTCCACGCACGATACCCTGCATTCCCCAGCACAGCCCAGTTCGTCCTGTGCCAGCGCTTCGCCCTTGCCGGGCTAGAGTGAGCATTGAGCCAAGACGGGTTGTGCTAGCTGTAAGTGTCAGACCTCCAGTGAGAATCCTGGGCCCAGGATATCCTACGCTTGCTCCATGTACGGTGCCCCGCATTCCCCAGCACAGCCCAGTTCGTCATTTGCCAGCGCTCCACCCTTTCCGGGCTATAGTCAGCATCGGGCCAGGACGGGTTGTGCCAGCCCTGAGCGCCAGACCTCCAGTGCGCCTCCAAGGCCCAGTACGTCCTGTGCCTGCTCCGCGTACTCTCCTTCCAGCGACGCTTCTCAGCCCGGAGCCTCCAGCGACGCTCCCCAGTCAGGAGCCTCCAGCGACACTCCCCAGTCAGGAGCCTCCAGCGACGCTCCCCAGTCAGGAGCCTCCAGCGACGCTCCCCAGTCAGGAGCCTCCAGCGATGCTCCTCAGCCTGGAGCCTCCAGCGACGCTCCCCAGTCAGGAGCCTCCAGCGATGCTCCTCAGCCCGGAGCCTCCAGTGACGCTCCCCAGTCAGGGGCCTCCAGCGACGCCTCTCAGCCCGGGGCCTCCAGCGACGCCTCTCAGCCCAGAGTCTTCTGAACGGGAGCTACGCCCAGAGCCAGAGCCACCTCCGTAGTGGGAGGATTGGCGAAGGGGGGGTGTAGCACAGGAACCGTCATTGATGGTGGCCACCCTCCCTTCCCTCCCTTTAGGTTTGGGGTTGGTTTTGTGTTTTTTTGTTTTGTTTTGAGGTGCAGTAGGGGTCTGCACCTTTGGGGGGGGGGGGGGGGGGGGTACTGTCACGTCCTGATCAGTAAAGGGGTCATTTGTCATTGTTGTATGGTCAGGGCGTGGCAGGGGGCTGTTGTTTCTGTGTGTTTTGGGGTTTGTTTGTTTCCAGGTGATATGTTCTAGTTTTCTTTTTCTATGTTAATTTTCTATGTGTGGCCGAGTATGGTTTCCAATCAGAGGCAGGTGTCTTTCATTGTCTCTGATTGGAAGCCATACTTAGGCAGCCTGTTTTTTCCTTCGGGTTTGTGGGTGGTTGTTTTCGGTATAGCCTATGTGCCTTACGGAACTGTTGATTGTCGGTTTGTTATTTTTGTTTAAGTGTTCACTTTATTAAATAGTAAAAGAAGATGAGCACTTTACCCGCTGCGCTTTGGTCCCCTTTCATCGACGCTTATGACACAGTGTCTAGCTCTAGTCCTTACTTCAGGCTTGTCAGGCCTGCTTTTGGAGGACGTGAGTGTATGAAATATATTCTCCATACAAAAGTTGACCCTAGTTAGAATTCATTTATTTTCAAACACCCGCTTTCCATGTCTTTTCTCGTGAAATCAACAGCCTCTCTCCTCCAATCACAGCGGAGCCCCTGGTGAGGCAGGTGAAGAAGACACGCATCAAGAGGGATGACTTCCACATCTTGAAGGTGATTGGTCGAGGGACCTTCAGTGAGGTGAGAGGACGCCGGCAAAAGTCAAGGTGCACTTTGGAGAATTGAATCTTATCTCCGTGGTAACGTGTGTGTTGCTGTATTTATAGGTGGCTGTGGCGAGGATGCGTAGCACACAGCAAGTGTACGCGCTGAAGATTATGAATAAGTGGGACATGCTGAAGCGAGGAGAGGTAAACACACACACACAGGAACCTTCCCACTGGGCACAAACTGGTTGAATCGACGCTGTTTCAACTACAAAAAAATAAGTGTGATGACATTGAATCAACATGGAAAACTGATTGGATTTGCAAAAATCAACATAACGAAATTTTAAGCTATGGTCGACCCTGTAAAACAACACTTTTCACTGCACTTATCTGGTGTATGTAACAATATTTTATTATTTTTAAGCTAAATATAATGACATGGTTAAAATGTTTCTTGTTTTCATGTTGAATTCACGTTCATTGACAACTCAATCAAATGTAATTTGAAACTAGACATTAAAATAACGTCTGTCCTTAGTGGGTTTTACTATTCACATAACAACGGATACATTTTGTATTAGAACCAACTTTGTTGCTTCTTGCATCTACTGTAAAACAACATCCCAGCTAGCACATAACGTTCTGAGAATGTTGTCCTATGGTTATTTTGCAATACAACCTTCCCACAACTTTCTAGAAATGGTGCAGGATAGTTGCTTGGCTTTGGAAAATTCTCAGCAAATTTAAGGACATTAAAATAACGTTAGTTTCTTGGTGTTTCATTACTTTAACAGAACATTTCCTAAAAGTTCAAACATGGTTACATTTGATTACATTTTTAGTAATGTTCTAGGAACGTTCTCCAACTGGTTTGACATTGGGAATGTTCTGAAATAGTTCAGAGAACATTAAGAAACAACGTTTTTCTGTGGGAATTTCAGTACTTTAGCGTAACGTTTCCTACAGGTTTCCTTATGGTTCTATTTAAAGTACTGTTCTCAAATTGTTCCCTGAGGTGTGTTTGTCAAGGGCTACAAAAAACAGTGTACTGCTGAGGGTGCTCGAGGACCAGGGTTGGGAAACACTGCCTTAGGACACATGGAAATGAATTTGCTATATATGGCCGGAGTTCAAAACAGTTAACGCAAACAGTGTTATTAAAAATCTTATTGTTCTCAGAATGTTATTTAACCCTCTATGGCATGGTAACAAACTACCTTTTTGGACCTCACAGCACCCCTTTTTGATAAGACATGTTTTTTATATATGTGGCCTTTTGTCTGGGGGAGGAGCAGTCCTTTCAGGATGCAAAGCCGCATGGGACACATTGCCACCAATTGGTAAGATAAAATCACGTTTAAATTGAAATAACTTTATATAAAAAAATATATGCATGAGTATGTAAAGAAGTATGTTTGATTGTTTAAAGATTTATTTTGTTTTTATTTATATACTAAAACAGTGTTTTTTGGTTCGTTGCCTCAGGGTAACATTGTGCAGTTAGACCACTTTTGTTCGGGCAATATCATGCTAAAGTGTGGAGATGTGCTCGGATGCATAATTATGACCATGGTCAATGTTTTTACTTTACTACCTACTGATACTTACAGGAAATGGACACAAGAACATTTTATGGGTGGAAGGAACGTCATCGAGCAGTTATGGTCATTCCCTCTGACAGTGAGGACCATGAGCTTGAGGAGAGTCAGGAAGAGTGGATCCCAGAATCAGGTTTGACAGACAGTTAGGAGGTCAGGGGTCAGTTAGGGGTCAGTCAGCAAAGTAATGTGTGCGTGTGTGTGCGTGTGTGCGTCAGTGGATGAAGAAGGGTATATGACACATTCAAATGTGTGCTTCCTGCTTTCTTTTTTAAAGGAGAATGCCTGTCTGTTGACAATGAGACTGAGTCTGAGGATGAAGATGTATGAGAGGTTGATGTTCCACGCCTACCCCGGTGGAGAACACCCCACAATGCTTACCCAGAATGGCAGGGCCTGCTTTTAAGATCTGATGATATCATGTCCCCCCTCCAGTACTTCAAGTAGTTTTTCTCTGAAGACATTCTGGAAGTTATTGTAGGGCAGTCAAATTTATATGCGATACAATGTAATGCAACAAGCCCCTTAACCTTACTACAAAAGAATTGGAGCAGTTCCTGGGTATAGTGGTGTACATGTCATTGTTTGGTTTACCAGGCACCCGTATGTTTTGGAACAAAGCCTGCCGAGTGTCCCAAGTAGCTGACACCATGATACTGAATAGATGGGAGGCCATCAAAAAAATCCCTAAGGTTGACAGGTGGGATCGCAAGCGAAAGATGATCATCAATGTCCGATGCCGTGCTGTGGTGTAAGAATACAACAAGAATATGGGTGGGGTGGATCTGCTTGACTCACTGAGTGCACTGTATCGGAACAAAATCAGATCAAAGAAGTGGTACCACCAGCTGGTTTTCCACTTCCTGGATATGATCATAGTGACAACCTAGCTGCTCTACTGAAGAGATTGTGAAGGCACTGGCATGAGAAAGAAGGAACAAATGAAGCTGTATACGTTCAAGTCATACATCACTGAAGGCCTATGCAAAAGTGGAAAGAGTCTGGAGTGCAAGAAAGGTCGTCCCAGTTCCACTATTGCTGGTGAGTATGAGGAGAAGAGGAGGAAAGGACCCGCTGCTCCAATTCCAGTCCCTGATGTGCGCCTGGATGCCACAGCCCACTGGATGATTATGGCTGAAAAGAAGGGAGATGCAAGGTACCAGGATACACAGGTACACCAAACGCCAAGTGCCAGAAATGTGAGGTCCACCTCTGTTTCACATCCACCAGCAACTGCTTCCTGAGGTTCCACACAGAATTCAAACAATAACCCACACAAACACACGTTCAGACACACTGAAACACACACACACACTCGCACATATAGGCTAACCCCTCCACACACACACACAGTCATTTGGATGTTGGTTTATATGTTTATATGAAATGTGAGAAACATTTATACATGAGGTGTTAGTTGTAATTAGTAGTAGTTTGTTTATTTGATTGTTTGATGTTTTGACTTTAAAGCTTCTAATTGTGATTGGTTGGAACTATTTGTGGTGGATGATTGTCAAAATAAAACTTTTGTTCTAATTCATATATCGCTTGTTTTCCTTATTTCAGCCCTGAGGCAACAAACCAATGTCTGGTTCGGGGGTGTTGGGTGGGGGGGGGGGGAATGGACGACAAATTTTATGATAGATATATTATCAGGGACCCCCAAGCTCCCCCCCAAAAATCGGATGAAATATTTTTTAACCCCCAAAATAAAAAGTCATGCTATAGAGGGTTAATTACCTTCAAATAAGCTATAATTTCTGTTCTCAGAACATTAATAAAGCCTCCCAGAAAAACTTTCAGGAAACCATAGTAAAATGTTCTCAGAATCTCCCTGCAACCCAAAAAGGAACGCACCCAGAACAGGCGAAAATGTCACTACCGTTCTCAGAACATTCCGTTTTACATGTCAGGAAACTTATGGCTTCATTCCCAGAACCAACGGGAAACCAAAAACGTATGTTCCCACAACTTCCAAGGAACCAAGCTGGGATGTGAGGCCATCTGTCTCTCTGTGTTGCATCTTTGTGTTTCTGTCCTGTAGACAGCTTGTTACCAGGAGGAGAGAGAGGTTCTGCTGAAGGGTGATCGACGGTGGATCACAGAGCTGCACTATGCCTTCCAGGACGACAATTACCTGGTGGGTATTAGTGACAAATCGCAAACATCAGGGTCATTTCAGCCTTCACATCTGACTGCAGTCTACCTGGTGTGATTCAGTCACGTTCCTCAGTTTCTTTCCCTTGAAATTCACCAAGGGAAAATAATTTCATCTCTCTTTCTCTTAATTTTTTTCTTCTTCACATCTCTCTATCTCTCTCTCTCGCTCATTCTCTCGCTCACTCTCGCTCTCACTCTCTCTCTCTCAGTACCTGGTGATGGACTACTACGTGGGTGGTGATTTGTTGACCCTGCTCAGTAAATTTGGTGACCGTATCCCTGAGGACATGGCCCAGTTCTACTTGGCTGAGATGGTCATGGCGATCGACTCCATCCACAGGATGGGCTATGTGCACAGGTTAGTTGGTCAGAGACACCTGGCAACATGACAACCTCCAGCAAACAATTTGTGGTGTTCCTAGAATACCGCCGTAATGTTCTGAAAACAGTACATTTTCTGGAAGAAATGTTCTCAGAAAACGGGGAACATTGTTCCTTACTTTGGAGGACCTACAAGAGGGGTTCAAAGAATGTTTGTTGACTCTGGAATGCATGAATAAATAAGCATAATAGAACTTGAGAAGTCTCTTTTTGAGTGTGGACTGTCTACGTCATCTAATGGTTTCATTTTGCTCCATGCTCCGCAAGTTCTGAGTCTAGGGTTCCAAGAACCATGGGAACGTTAGCTATGAAATCTCATATAGATGACCTGGGAACAATAAGAATAATGTTCAGACCTGTGAATGTGCATAGTCAGATTTGCATCCTTCACTCTCCCCTTTGCAGGGACATCAAACCTGACAACATCATGCTGACGGCGGAGGGCCACGTCAGGCTGGGGGACTTTGGTTCCTGTCTGAGGGTCCAGGAGGATGGCATGGTGAGAGGCCCCAAAGGGCCACAAAATACTCAGAATTCGCTCCACAATACTGTTGTGCAAAAGTAAGAGTGGGTATCGAATCTGGGTCTACTGTGAGTCACAAGGCTGTGTAAGCCCTTGGAGCTAAAGCCAAGGCTCAGGGAGCTAACGGAAGTCTTTAGGTCTCAGGCATGGTTATACTTATTCACCAAACCACCTCGGTCACACGAAGGTGTACTCCTTATTGTGTGATCTCTGCTGCTACAATTAGACATCTAAATACTACTTTCAGTGAGGGCAGGTTTCTCTTTTTTATAATGTGAACATGTTGCATCCCGAGGATAGAATTCTAACTTTTGTAAATGCATTTGTGTGCCTTGACATGTGTCTGTGTATTTGCAGGTGCACTCTTCCCTGGCGGTGGGCACACCCGACTACCTGTCCCCAGAGATCCTGCGTGCGGTGGAGGGAGGGGGAGGCTATGGCCCTGAGTGTGACTGGTGGGCCCTGGGGGTCTGTGCCTACGAGATGCTGCAGGGGACCACACCCTTCTACGCAGACTCCATCTCTGAGACCTACGCCAAGATCATGAACTTCCAGGTACGATGGTGACTTTATACAGAAACTAATCTTACAGATTGATCAAGAGAACATGTTGAGGGTCATCAGAACATTTTCCATATGTTTCTATAGATATCGGTGCAAAAAGTCATAGGAAATACGAAGAGGGAAGGATGTCGAACAAGAACTAATATTCAATAGGGACTAGGGTACAATCCCAAATCAACCCCTAACCCTACACTTGTGGAGATATTAGAGAATTCAATTAGTGCAAGCAACTTCCACATAGCTTCCTAGAGCTATTATAATATTGCTTACACCTGTCAAAACCAATCAGATCTCTGCAAGTGCATAGGGTGTAGGGTTTAGGGGTCAATTTGGGATTGGGCCATAGTGATCTTTGGGACCATTTTCTTATACATCTGCAAGGAGTGCACAGAGGTATATATTGAGCTCAAACCTAAAGAACTCTGAAGAACTAAGAGGAACCAACCACTATGTCCCCCCAGGAGCACTTTGAGATCCCCCCGTCTGGCCCCGAGGTTTCAGATGAGGCCCGCTCCCTCATCATGGGGCTGATCTGCGAGAGGGAGGATCGTATGGGGGCCAGGGGTTCTGGGGACTTCAGGGCCCACCCCTTCTTCTGTGGACTAGACTGGGGCTCCCTGCATGAACTTCCAGCACCCTTCCAACCTGAAGTCTCCAATGCCACTGACACCTCCAACTTTGATGTGTTGGATGACTGCCTCAGTGAAATGGTATTAATCCGAAAAGCCATTATACAATCTACAATCTATATACAATCCATTTAAATGTAAAGGAGTCTAATACAGAGCCTTAAGGGACTCCATAGAATATTACATGGCTCCAGAAGCAAGCCTGAAAAGCAAATATAGCAGATAACATATAATGCACTCTATTTGTAATGCTGTCTTGTGTCCTACAGGAAACACTGAGTGATGTTATGGACAAGGCCCCTATCGGAGTTCACCTGGCTTTCGTTGGCTACTCCTACACAGCTACAAGGTCACATTCATATCATATACTGTCTCAGTATCAAAGTACCCCAAATTAATGGGGTATCATACAAAACTATATCAACACAGTTGTAATGTTTTCTTTGTCTTTTGTTCTTTCTGTTTTTTTTATATCTCTTACAGACAGACAGGTGCCTTGGATCGCAGTCGTGACATCATGATGGAGATTGACCACCAGCGACACCGTGGGTTGCCAAGCTTCGATTTCCAGGATAAGCTCGTAGGTTGACTATCTACACTAACAACTAGCTGAGTGTCGTGTCTTTGGCATCATTAAAACGGAAGACATGTTTATCAAATAACTCTCTCTAATTATTATTACGCGATTAAACTGATTAATCGTGTAACTGTAATTAACTAGGAGGTCGGGGCACCAAGGAAAATATTCAGATTACAAAGTTATAATTTTCCTAATATAACTTTCAGATATCATACTATCTGATCTGAGTCTTCTGATTAATGATGTGTTATTTACCTTGCCAGTCTCATTCCAAATGTCGTAAATTGTTGGTTATCTGCACGAACCCAGTCTTCACTATGAGTCATCCATACATCAATTGTCTTAAAATCATTTATTTACTAAACTAAATAATTCACAGAAATGCATAATCAGACAGATATGGTTACAAGGAAATGATAGGAGAATGTACCCTAGTGGGCTAAACTGGCATGGCAGCTTGTTAGACAAAAGGGGAGTGTGGGTCAGCTGAGAAGGCACTACAGAGTTGATAAATATTAACAATTGAAATGCTAATCCTTTGCACATGAACGCTCACTCATTAGGGAACAATTGCAATCAATATATATATTTACGCTCAGTGTGTCGTCGGGATCTTTGTTGAAAAGTTCCGTTCTGTTGGAGAGTTTTGTCCTCGCGTTCTCTCTCTCTCTCTCGGTTAGAATGGATATTTCAAAGTGACATTCATTAATGTCGTTATAGGACGGCTGTTTCGTCGGTCTTCGCATTCAATGATACCGAATTCCTAGCTGCAGACTAGTAATTAATATCAAAGACTTGTTATTATTCTGTCGGTTTCAATAGTCTAAGAGTTTAACCACGTAGTATGGTTAAAGTTCAGAACGAGGAATGCATGGTCAAACCTTGGCCCTCTCTTCTCGAGGTAAGCTGGTCTGGTGATAGAAACCCTGGGTGGGGGTTTTATTCGGAATGACAGAAAAAGGCTGTCTCATGACGCCAGGTCTCGTCTGTTCATGGGGGCGTGCCGATGACTTGGTAAAACTTTAAACAGAAAATACAATTCTATCACATTAACATCTTACAAGCATCACAACATATTCCAAATAGCTTTATCCTTATTCATTAATTTTATACAACCATTAGATGTAAGTCTCACAACTGAGGCTATGATATAAACAGAGCCATGGTAATGTGGCCATATTGTCTCTCATGAGTTTCACAAAATTGTACCAAACGGACCAGTTCGTAGCTGGATTCTTCACCGATCCTTTATACCTTCTCCAGAACATAAATGTCGTTTGGTTCTCCAGACCGGTGAGGTGGAAGAATTCCTGGGTTCTTTCTATGAAGCCCACTCTCTCTGTATACTGTGGCCATGAGGACCATGAGGGCCATGAGGACATTTTCTTAGGAATTTACGACCTCTCTCACAGGGCCTGAGTAGGGGGAGGTAGGGGGATGGTACATAGAAAACCCAAAGAGGGCAACGTCATGACATGAGTTACGTTTTTACAATCAAGACTAGAATGCTAACTGCTAGATTGGCTACTAAGGACAATTTGAGTAGTCGGGTAACCGATGTGGAACCACTAGCTAGTTAGCTGTAGGTTGGGACTCCCACCCTGTTACACATACATGTCCATTTATTTATGCAGGAATGCTAAGTGCTTTCCTCATCTCGTGTGTCACTAAGCTGTGACAAAAATGCTTAGCTCTTCCTGAGCTAGCAGCATATTGAATGAGTTTTGTGGCATACGTCAAAGTTAGGCATGCAATAAATACTAACGGCTGCTAGATTAGGTTATGCTGAGCACAGGTGGTTGGTGGCACCTTAATTGGGGAGGATGGGCTCGTGGTAATGGCTGGAGCGGAATAGGTGGAATGGTATGGTTTGATGCCATGGTTTGATGCCAACACATGGTTTGATGCCATTCTATTAGCTCTGTTCCAGCCATGATTATGAGCCCATCCTCCCCAATTAAGGTGCCACCAAACACCTGTGCTCAGCATAACCTGTGCTCTCCTCTCAGCAGCCTCCACTGATGCTGAGGGCTACACAATGTTAACCTTTATCAGGCGGTGTATGTCTAACACTGAGAGGGGTGCTGTGGGCTTTCAGAGTCAGATGTGGCAGCTCCGAGATGTCCTGACCACGCCTGACAACCTGCCTGCCCTGCTTGAGCTCCCCCTAGCTTTGGAGCAGAGTACTGCAGAGTCGACTCACACCACAACAGAGGAGGAAGAGGAGGAGAACGACCAGAATTCAGTACTTGATGAGGATCTGCACAGGTTAGATCACTCCTGAGTGAGACAGACAGATACATTTTTTAAAACCTTTTATTAACCTTTATTTAACCAGGCAAGTCAATTAAGAACACATTTTATTTACAGTGACGGCCTACCAAGAGGCAAAAAATAAAAAACTAAGACAAAACACACATCACGACAAGAGAGACACCACAACAATACATAAAGAGAGACCTAAGACAACAACATAACATGGCAGCAGCACAACATGGCAGAAGTATAAACATTGTTAGGCGCACACAGGTAGATATGGGGCCTATGCTTTTATTTCAGTATTGCTATACTGCTAAAAATGAGTCGCCCTCACCTTTTCATTTCATACTTCACAGACTCAGCAGACAAATGGGTAGCTTTGCAAAGGTTTTTATTATTTTGTTGCATTACAACCTGTAATTTAAATGGATTTTTATTTGGATTTCATGTAATGGACATACACAAAATAGTTCAAACTGGTGAAGCGAAATGAAAAAAATTACTTGTTTCAAAAAATTCTCTAAAATTAAAAATGGAAAAGTGGTGCGTGCCGATTTTTTTCCCCCCTTTGCTACAAATTCCCTAAATAAGATCTGGTGCAACCAATTACCTTCAGAAGTCACATTATTAGTTAAATAATGTCCACCTGTGCGCAATCTAAGTGTCACATGATCTGTCACATGATCTTAGTATATAAACACCTGTTCTGAAAAGCCCCAGAGTCTGCAACACCACTAAGCAAGGGGCACCACCAAGCAAGCGGCACCATGAAACCCACGAAGCTCTCCAAACACGTCAGGGACAAAGTTGTGGAGAAGTGCAGATTAGGGTTGGGTTATAAAAAAATATCAGAAACTTTTAAAATCCCACAGAGCATGTTTAAATACATTATTAAAAAATGGGAAGAATATGGCACCACAACAAACCTGCCAAGAGAGGGCAGCCCACCAAAACTCACGGACCAGGCAAGGAGGGCATTAATCAGAGAGGCAACAAAGAGACCAAAGATAACCCTGAAAGAACTGTAAAGCGCCACAGCTGAGATCGGAGTATCTGTCCATAGGACCACTTTAAGCCGCACACTCCACAGAGCTGAGCTTTACAGAAGTGACCAGAAAAAAGCCATTGCTTAAAGAAAAAAAGCCTAACACCTCTCATCACCCCAAGAACATCATCCCCACAGTGAAGCATGGTGGTGGCAGCATCATGGTGTGGGGATGTTTTTCATCGGCAGGGACTGGGAAGCTGGTCAGAATTGAAGGAATGATGGATGGCACTAAATACAAGGAAATTCTTGAGGGAAACCTGTTTCAGTCTTCCAGAGATTTGAGAGTGGGATGGAGGTTCACCTTCCAGCTGCACAATGACCCTAAGCATACTGCTAAAGCAACACTTGAGTGGTTTAAGGGGACACATTTAAATGTATTGGAATGGCCTAGTCAAAGCCCAGACCTCAATCCAATTAAGAATCTGTGGTATGACTTAAAGATTGCTGTACACCAGCGGAACACATCAAACTTGAAGGAGCTGGAGCAGTTTTGCCTTGAAGAGACTTGCAACTGTAATTGCTGCAAAATGTGGCTCTACAAAGTATTGACTTGGGGGAGGGGGGTGAATAGTTATGAACGCTCAAGTTTTCAGTTTTTTTCCCATCTTATTTCTTGTTTGTTTCACAATAAAAAATATTTAGCATATTCAAAGTGGTAGGCATGTTGTGTAAATGAAATTGTACAAACCCCCCAAAAAATCAATTTCAATTCCAGGTTGTAAGGCAACAAAATTCATAGCCAATACCAGAGCCCTTGTATTCAAAGCTGACCTTATCCAATCAACTACGTAGGTGAGTATTCATAGCCAATACCAGAGCCCTTGTATTCAAAGCTGACCTTATCCAATCATCTACGTAGGCGGCTGCAAGAGGCAGAGAAGAGGAATGGAGAGCTGGAGAAGGAGATGGAGAGACTGAGGGGGGAGATCCAGGGCCTGAAGTCCCCCAAGGAGACAGGCAAGGAACCCATCACTCATCTCTCCTCATCTCCTCTTCAAAACCCCTCATACCTGAATCATTTCCTGTTCTATCATCCTTCCTTGGGTTTCTTTCCCATCCATTTAAACTTTTGACCTGAAGGTTGTGTCGTGTTCATAAGGGTACACAACTGAAAATGTTTAAAACCGTTTTGCAATGTAAAGTTAAAATTAGTTTTTCTTATTGGAAAAATCCAGCAAGTCCCTCCCTTTTTCAATCCGTTTTCATAGATTTGATGCCTTATGAACACAACCCTGGAATTGTGTAGCAGCATTACCTCATCCTATAGACATCTATAAGCGCTATAGCATCTCTTCACAGGCAACAGTGTCTAACAACACAGATGTGATATGGTAGGATTTCCAGACCATATGAGCCACATACTGTAAAAAAATAGTGTTTCATAGCAGGAGCACCAAGCAGCATCTGCTTATGTTGGAGCCCTTGGCCAGAACAGAACAATAAATATCCCCTCTAAGAATAGGCCTGGTATGCAGCCGTTGGCCCTCCCTCGCTATAAATCAATACAGCGTAATGAGCCTTTTAAAGATGCAGTGTTAGGGGGTCTCCTTCGGGGTAGGTTTCTAATGGATGGATGTGTGGATGGAGGGCTGGATGCAGTCAGTCCCTTAGAGGACTCCAACTCCCAGAATGCACCAAAGGACAGGCGCTGTTGACAAGCAGATAAACAGGACCGGCTAGCTTGTTTAAAGGGGAAACAACATTGTTAATGGAATAATAAACATATCTACGTACTGTACTTTTAAAAAGTTGCCAAGAAATACTGGCAAAGCCTCACGCCCTTTCCAATCACTCCATTTTCATCACATTCTCTCTTTCTCTCTCTCACTTCCACACACCCATTCACTCACGCAATCACTCCTGCTGAAATTGTTTTGTTTTTTGTTGTTGTTGTGACTTTCACAGCTGGCTCGTCAGCAGTGCACCCACCCAAAACAGTTTCCAGCAAAAGTGCAGCTACTCAGTCCTGGGCCACGTTCAGTAGCCAAACATTGAGGAATGCTGCAGATAGAAATGTCATGAGGAATAGAACTCCCAACTATTTGGCTCCTTGGAAGTTGTGTAAACTTAAGTTTTTGGTTTCCCATTGGTTCTGGGAACGAAGTCATATGTTTCCTGACTGGTAAAACTGAATGTTTTGAAAGCATTCTGAGAACGGAAATTAACAATTTGACCGGTTGTGGGAATGTTCATTTTTGGGTTGCAGGGAGGTTCTGAGAACATTTTACTACTTTCCCTGAAAGATTTCATTAACGTTCTGAGAACGGAAATTATACGTTATTTCAAGGTAATTAAATAATATTCTGAGAACATGTTTCAATAAGACTTTTAATAACACTGTTTTGAACTCCAAGTACAGATAGCAAATTCATTTCCATGTGTCCTAAGGCATTAATCATGCAAACATGTATTTTTATTGTGGCTCGGCATCGGTGAAATTTGAACCTATGATCTTCTGTTCTCTATCCATGGAATTAGTCCACTGCACCACCAGGATGGAGCTGGCATGCCATGTTTTTTGTACTTATACAAAGATGTTCATTTTAGTCTATTCAAACAGACCCATTTCAAAGGAAACAAGCGCTCATCAAATCAGATGTGGCCAACACCTGAGCATACAAGATAGAGGATATAGTTTTGTTGATGCTGAGAGCAGAATGTATATGTTTTTAAATAACATTCTTAGAATTTTCTTTGAATGTTACTAATGTTTTCTTGTCATTTTTATGGAAAGTTTTCCTGATGTTCTGAGAACATGACTTTAAATAGAACCATGAGGAAACCTGTAGAAATTGTTATGCTGATGTACAGAAATTCCCACCTAAGAAACATATGGTTCTCAGAACGTTATGTGCTAGCTGGGTATCCTGCACCATTCCCAGAATGTTGTGGGACGGTTATCTGCAAAATAACCATAGGAAAACCACGCTCTCACCAAGCACTAAGAAACATACAGTATGGTTCTCAGAACATTATGTGCTAGCTGGGCTGACACGATAGAGCTGATCCCCAATTCTGGGTGACAGACAACCATATCTGTTCTACACAATATATTTCTATCTGAACATTCCTGTAACTTTTCACCCTCCTGAACAGGCCCCTGCTCTCTTGGGCTGGGTTTCCCCAAAAGCATTGTAGGACTAAGATCATCGTTCGTCCCTTTAGTTTCAATGGAATTAAGATGATCTTAGATGCTTTTAGGAAAACCAGCCTTGGGCTGTTCTAATGTACCTCTCTCTTCTCCAATCACAGAACTGCGTGTCTGCCCGTCGTCTCTTTCTCTGCCTGCACACTGTCTGGACGATGTAAGACTTACTCTCTTTCTCTCTCTCTTTCTGAGATGATCAAAGGCTTTCTGAGGGCAAACAAACAACCTATTTGGCTGTCTGCTTGGTCACTTTGGAAACATCTTGTTTTAGCAACTAACATTGGCCTTATTTGGGGTATATAAAGAGAATGTGTGTACATTTCCATGTGGATATAGAGGAAGTGTAAATAAAGCATAACAAGCTCTTACCCCACTCACACCCAACCCATATTTCTGCTCCTGCAACGGGTCCCACTTTATTTGGATAGTCCTCTATAGATGGTATACAACTTACTGGTCTATACGCCTTGCTGATCTACAACTAGTGTTAGGGGTAGGGCGAGAGTTAGTGGATGACTGTACTATCCAAATAAAGCGTTACAGGTGCAGTCTATTTTGGGCACGTCACAGCACAGCATGCCACACTCGCCTGGTGAAATATAATTGACTGCATTAATTTGAAATAACGAGTCCTCATCATCCCCAGGGCCAATGAAATTATTTTGTGTCTGCCTTTCTCTCACGGATTTTGACCCAGGCGAGTGCGGCAAGCTGTGCTGTGCTGTGCTGTGACTCGCACAAAAAAAAGACTGCATCTGTACCCTGGCCTGCAATCCTGTTCAGTTCGTGACTGTGAGTGTGTTTCAGGGGAAGAAATCGCCCCCTGCCTGTCACTACCCGCTGGTGATCCCTCTCCACCGCCACCTGCTGCTGTTTCACAGGGTAGGACATTTAAAACATGGGGACTGGAATTGATGCCTTCGTCCCAAATTATACCCTATTCCCTATTTAGTGCACTTTTGACCAGGGACAATAGGGGTCTGGTCTAAAGT
Organism: Salmo trutta; assembly: GCF_901001165.1. Lineage (NCBI taxonomy): Eukaryota > Metazoa > Chordata > Actinopteri > Salmoniformes > Salmonidae > Salmo > Salmo trutta. The sequence continues at coordinate 15,104,261 of NC_042975.1, read as the reverse complement.
AGTGCATTATATTGAGAATAGGGTGCCGTTTGACACACCCATATACTTGATGAAAAAATTACTGTATGACTGCATCTTTCCCTCTTCGCACTGTTGCTCTCTCTCCCCCTCCTTCCCACAATGGCTCAACCTTTCTTTCTCCACCTCTCCCCCTTTATTCTCTCTCTCTGTCTCCCATCTCTCCTCCTTTATGCTCTCTTTCTCTCTGTCTCCCATCTCTCCTCCTTTATGCTCTCTCTCCCTCTGTCTCCCATCTCTCCCCCTTCATGCTCCCTTCCTTCCCTCTCCTTTCCCTCTCTCTCCTTCTATCTTCCTTTCACCCTCTCCCTCCCTTCCCTCTCCTCCTCTTTCTCCCTCTCTCTCAGATGCGCTGGCCACAGGAGAGAAGTGAGTCCTACTTGTTGGTGTGTGCGGAGGGGGGAGATCTCCAAGCCTGGGACAGACACTGCTGTACTGAGATCTCCTGAACCCTCCCGCCCCCCCTCTTGGGTTAGCTACCGCCCCCTCTTGGGATCGAGGTGCGACCCAGATGTGTCACCCCCTACGCTACAGCTGCTCCCTTCCCCCAAACACCCCCTCGGCTAACAGGACAGGAGCACCACATGGCTGGAGGGATGAAGGGTGGGGATGAAATGGGCTTAACGTGAAGTGGACAGAACACACTGGAGTGGCAGCAGCATGATGCTGCTCTGCATCCACCACAGAGTCCTATTCCAGTACCTCTGAAGGAGAGCGTTTTGAGCCAGTATGGTGGACTGCTGTTAAAGCGAATGCTATACTCATTGCACTTGTCCCATATATAGAATTAAGAGTGAGCAGAGTGCTGGGCATGAATGGGGTAACGGGGAACATGGAGCAGTGGGATAACCATAGGAAAGCTAAGGACTGACACTAGCTTAAAATGAATGGGGAGGTATAGAAAATGTAAATGAAGGACATCTCCTCCTGGACTACTAATGGATGCCTGTTGCTTTCCGAGTGTCGCTATGCGGGCACTTATATCTCTGAGCGGACTGAGGTAAATGCAAGCTCTGAAAACAAGAAGACACCACAGCAAAGAGACATTGCTGGTTTAAGTGACAGCCAGAGGGGACAATCAGTCCACTCCATACACTCTCCAGCCCACCTGGACATTATTGGTGCATTTTGCCCAATATTAATGGCGTACAAATGTTCAGTCATGAATTTTTAACAGCATCATCTAGTGGTTTACTTTGTATCTATACATCTAAGAGTGGATTGTGTTGAATGTGAGAGGTATTTGTTGCACTACAGGCTTTGATGAAAGCATGCTTTTAGATGGGCCTGTTGGAATACATAGATAACATCTACAGAACAATACCAAGCAAATGTTGACTGAAGGCTAAGGATAGAGAGATCGGAGGTTGGTGTATTTTACGATTTCTGGGATTGTAAGGTTACACTTTAAGGTTACACTTAGCTCAGGTCCAGGGCTTGCTGATGCTGAGCCTTCCTACATCAAGGCTGTGTAGGTTGTAGGAAGGCTCTGCGTCAGCAAGCCGCACGTAAAGCCTTGAACCAGTGCTAGGATAGATGATGTACAGTTGAAGTCGAAAGTTTACATACACCTTAGCCAAATACATTTAAATCAAATCAAATCAAATGTATTTATATAGCCCTTCGTATATCAGCTGAAATCTCAAAGTGCTGTACAGAAACCCAGCCTAAACCCCCAAACAGCAAGCAATGCATGTGAAAGAGGCACGGTGGCTAGGAAAAACTCCCTAGGAAAAACTCCCTAGAAAGGCCAAAAACCTAGGAAGAAACCTAGAGAGGAACCAGGCTATGAGGGGTGGCCAGTCCTCTTCTGGCTGTGCCGGGTGGATATTATAACAGAACATGGTCAAGATGTTAAAATCTTCATAAATGACCAGCATGGTCAAATAATAATAATCATTGTAGTTGTCGAGGGTGCAACAAGCACGTTCGGTGAACAGGTCAGGGTTCCGTAGCCGCAGGCAGAACAGTTGAAACTGGAGCAGCAGCATGGCCAGGTGGACTGGGGACAGCAAGGAGTCATCATGCCAGGTAGTCCCGAGGCATGGTCCTAGGGCTCAGGTCCTCCGAGAGAAAGAAAGAAAGAGAGAATTAGAGAGAGCATATTTAAATTCACACAGGACACCGGATAAGACAAGAGAATACTCCAGATGAAACAGACTGACCCTAGCCCCCCGGCACATAAACTACTGCAGCATAAATACTGGAGGCTGAGACAGGAGGGATCAGAAGACACTGTGGCCCCATCCGATGATACCCCCGGACAGGGCCAAACAGGAAGGATATAACCCCACCCACTTTGCCAAAGCACAGCCCCCACACCACTAGAGGGATGTCTACAACCACCAACTTACCGTCCGAAGACAAGGCCGAGTATAGCCCACAAAAATCTCCGCCAAGGCATAACCCAAGGGGGGGCGCCAACCCAGACAGGAAGACCACGTCAGTGACTCAACCCACTCAAGTGACGCACCCCTCCCATGGACGGCATGGAAGAACACCAGTAAGTCAGTGACTCAGCCCCTGTAATAGGGTTAGAGGCAGAGAATCCCAGTGGAAAGAGGGGAACTGGCAAGGCAGAGACAGCAAGGGCGGTTCGTTGCTCCAGCCTTTCCGTTCACCTTCACACTCCTTGGCCAGACTACACTTAATCATAGGACCTACTGAAGAGATAAGTCTTCAGTAAAGACTTAAAGGTTGAGACTGAGTCTGCGTCTCTCACATGGGTAGGCAGACTATTCCATAAAAATGGAGCTCTATAGGAGAAAGCCCTACCTCCAGCCGTTTGCTTAGAAATTCTAGGGACAATTAGGAGGCCTGCGTCTTGTGACCGTAGCGTACGTATAGGTATGTACGGCAGGACCAAATCGGAAAGATAGGTAGGAGCAAGCCCATGTAATGCTTTGTAGGTTAGCAGTAAAACCTTGAAATCAGCCCTTGCCTTAACAGGAAGCCAGTGTAGGGAGGCTAGCACTGGAGTAATATGATCAAATTTTTTGGTTCTAGTCAGGATTCTAGCAGCCGTATTTAGCACTAACTGAAGTTTGTTTAGTGCTTTATCCGGGTAGCCGGAAAGTAGAGCATTGCAGTAGTCCAGCCTAGAAGTAACAAAAGCATGGATTAATTTTTCTGCGTCATTTTTGGACAGAAAGTTTCTGATTTTTGCAATGTTACGTAGATGGAAAAAAGCTGTCCTTGAAACAGTCTTGATATGTTCTTCAAAAGAGAGATCAGGGTCCAGAGTAACACCGAGGTCCTTCACAGTTTTATTTGAGACGACTGTACAACCATCCAGATTAATTGTCAGATTGAACAGAAGATCTCTTTGTTTCTTGGGACCTAGAACAAGCATCTCTGTTTTGTCCGAGTTTAAAAGTAGAAAGTTTGCAGCTATCCACTTCCTTATGTCTGAAACACAGGCTTCTAGCGAGGGCAATTTTGGAGCTTCACCATGTTTCATTGAAATGTACAGCTGTGTGTCGTCCGCATAGCAGTGAAATTTAACATTATGTTTTCGAATGACATCCCCAAGAGGTAAAATATATAGTGAAAACAATAGTGGTCCTAAAACAGAACCTTGAGGAACACCGAAATTTACAATTGATTTGTCAGAGGACAAACCATTCACAGAGACAAACTGATATCTTTCCGACAGATAAGATCTAAACCAGGCCAGAACTTGTCCATGTAGACCAATTTGGGTTTCCAATCTCTCCAAAAGAATGTGGTGATCGATGGTATCAAAAGCGGCACTAAGATCTAGGAGCACGAGGACAGATGCAGAGCCTGTTTTTCACAATTCCTGACATTTAATCCTAGTAAAAGTTCCCTGTCTTAGGTCAGTTAGGATCCCCACTTCATTTTAAGAATGTGAAATGTCAGAATAATAGTAGAGAGAATGATTTATTTCAGCTTTTATTTCTTTCATCACATTCCCAGTGGGTCAGAAGTTTACATACACTCAATTAGTATTTGGTAGCGTTGCCTTTACATTCTTTAATTTGGGTCAAACATTTCGGGTAGCCTTCCACAAGCTTCCCACAATGTTGGGTGAATTTTGGCACATTCCTCCTGACAGAGCTGGTGTAACTGAGTCAGGTTTTTAGGCCTCCTTGCTCGCACACGCCTTTTCAGTTCTGCCAACAAATTTTCTATAGGATTGAGGTCGGGGCTTTGTGATGGCCACTCCAATACCTTGCCTTTGTTGTCCTTAAGCCATTTTACCACAACTTTGGAAGTATGCTTGGGGTCAATGTCCATTTGGAAGACTCATTTGCGACCAAGCTTTAACTTCCTGACTGATGTCTTGAGATGTTGCTTCAATGTATCCACATAATTTTCCTACCTCATGATGCCATCTATTTTGTGAAGTGCACCAGTCCCTCCTGCAGCAAAGCACCCCCACAACAGGATACTGCCACCCCGTGCTTCACGGTTGGGATGGTGTTCGTCGGCTTGCAAGCCTCCCCCTTTTTCCTCCACACATAACGATGGTCATTATGGCCAAACACTTCTATTTTTGTTTCATCAGACCAGAGGGCATTAATCCAAAAAGTACGATCTTTCTCCCCATGTGCAGTTGCAAACCGTAGTCTGGCTTTTTATGGCGGTTTTGGAGCAGTGGCTTCTTCCTTGCTGAGCGGCCTTTCAGGTTATGTCAATATAGGACTCGTTTTACTGTGGATATAGATACTTTTGTACCTGTTTCCTCCAACATCTTCACAAGGTCCTTTGCTGCTGTTCTGGGATTGATTTTCACTTTTCGCACCAAAGTACATTCCTCTCTATGAGACTGAACACGTCTCCTTACTGCGCGGTATGACGGCTGCGTGGTTCCATGGTGTTTATACTTGCGTATTATTGATTGTACAGATGAACGTGGTACCTTCAGGCATTTGGAAATTGCTCCCAAGGATGAACCAGACTTCTGGAGGTCTACATTTTTTTTCTGAGGTCTTGGCTGATTTCTTCTGATTTTCTCATGATGTCAAGCAAAGAGGAACTGAGTTTGAAGGTAGGGCTTGAAATACATCCACAGGTACACATCCAATTGACTCAAATTATGTCAATTAGCCTATCAGAAGCTTCTAAAGCCATGACATAATTTAGTGGAATTTTCCAAGCTGTTTAAAGGCACAGTCAACTTAGTGTATGTAAACTTCTGACCCAGTGGAATTGTTATACAGTGAATTATAAGTGAAATAATCTGTCTGTAAACAATTGTTGGAAAAATGACTTGTGTCATGCACAAAGTAGATGTCCTAACGGACTTGCCAAAACTATAGTTTGTTAACAAGAAATTTGTGGAGTGGTTGAAAAACGAGTTTTAATTACTCCAACCTAAGTGTATGTAAACCTTCGACTTCAACTGTATACTTAGAATACATGATCGGGGGCAATGGGGCACAAGGAAGGTAATGGTATGAAGGAAAGTTTGATATTCTGGTTAGAGTACAGTATAGCCAATTAATAATCGCAAGAATATTGGTTTAAATCCACAAAATGTATACTGTGGTAGCTATAGATCATACTGCCAAAATGCTATGCACCTTGCTGTTAGGGAAAGCCATGTTAAATCATATAGGCCTAATATGTTCCTTTGGACAGTGAAGCTTGCGAGAGAATAATACCGGATTTTGGTGAGAGAATTACTGTATGCTACAAAATATTCACCATAGCTTACAAGGCCTTTTGTATGTGAGCAATATTTGAGATGTGCATGAGGCATTACACGACTGTCAATCACTGGGCACTAAAGGTCTTTTTTTCCCTTTTTTTTAACTTAATTTCCTTTAAAAGAAGTGGTATTATATTTGATTACTGAGATGCCTTAAAGTTTGTCTGCACATATTTAATCATCTTTTGGAAACCATATTGATTATACTAATAAAGTATTTATTGTGGATCTATCTCTTGGCTCATGAATGAAGTGAGACGTAAGCCTATATCGCCCCTATGTGGTCGAAAAAGGATAAAACATGCATATTCATTTTGAAGGGATTTATTACACTTTTTGCTGTGATAACTATTTCCTATGAACATTTTTCCTGTTGTCAACATTTTCAATTGTGTTTCAAATCATTTCAATTCAAATTATGATCATCAAATGTGCTATGGTCTATATTAGCCTATTAGGCTACCAACAATCATGACTTGTCGAATCAAGAAACCTTCAATTATAGTAATTAAAAGGAAGGGGGGCAAGGAGTCCCTAGAGAAAGCAAGAAGAAGATGGGTGTCAGGAGTGGGGCAGCAGTATTATCATAAGGAGACGTATACTTGGAAAACTGAGGAGGAATGGAGGGAAAAAGAGAGGGAGAAGAGGTCTAACGAATGGGGGCAAGAAAAGTGAATTGTTTTGTTCTCAAGAAAAGGGCACCAATGAAAGGAGTGATAACTTGGGCAGCATTAAATATAAAAGTTGACCAGCTGAGGGGAAAGATTCATGGTGTATGTGATGCTCGTCGTTTGATGTGACGCAGACAGGGTGGCGAGAGTGAAAACAGAACAGTCATTGTCTATTCTTTTGAGTTTTGAAGTTGAGTCTTTGCCTGACAAAGTAAAGTTAGGATATATAAGTTATCCTATACAAGCGTATGTCCCGAATACATTACGATGTTACAGGTGTCAAGCTTATGGCATGTGGCAGCAGTGTGTAAGAGGGAGGGTCCGAGGTGTGAGAAATGTGCAGAAGGGCATGAGACAAAGGAATGTGTAGCATTGGGGAAAGTAGTGGAACGTAGAGGGCGACCGATTATGCTTTTTCACCGCCGATACCGATTATTGGAGGACCAAAAAAAGCAGATTAATCGGCTGATTTTTATGTATATATATTTGTAATAATGACAATTACAACAATACTGAATTAACATTTTTATTTTAACTTAATAAATACATAAATAAAATCTATTTAGTCTCCAAAAATTATGAAACGTTCAATTTGGTTTAAATAATGCAAAAACTGTGTTGGAGAAGAAAGTAAAAGTGCGATATGTGCCATGTAAAAAGCTAACGTTTAAGTTCCTTGCTAAGAACATATGAAAGCTGGTGGTTCCTTTTAACATGAGTCTTCTATATTCCCAGTTAAGAGGTTTTAGGTTGTAGTTATTATAGGAATTTATAAGACTATTTCTCTCTATACCATTTGTATTTCATATACCTTTGACTATTGGATGTTCTTATAGGCACTGTAGTATTGCCAGCCTAATCTCGGGAATTGATAGGCTTGAAGTCATAAACAGCGCTGTGCTTCAAGCATTGCGAAGAGCTGCTGGCAAACACAGGAAAGTGCTGTTTGAATGAATGCTTACGTGCCTGCTGCTGCTTACCACCACTCAGTCAGACTGCTCTATTAAATATCAAATCAGACTTAATTCTAATATAATAAACACACAGAAATACGAGCCTTAGGTCATTAATATGGTCAAATCCGGAAACTATCATTTAAAAAACAAAACGTTTATTCTTTCAGTGAAATACGGAACCGTTCCATATTTTATCGAACGGGTGGCAACTCTAAGTCTAAAAATTGCTGTTACATTTCACAACCTTCAATGTTATGTCATAATTATGTAAAATTATGGCAAATTAGTTCGCAACGAGTCAGGCGGCCCAAACTGTTGCATATACCCTGACTCTGCGCGCAATGAACGCAAGAGAAGTGACACAATTTCCCTAGTTAATATTGCCTGCTAACATGAATTTATTTTAACTAAATATGCTGGTTTAAAAAAATATACTTCTGTGTATTGATTTTAAGAAAGGCATTGATGTTTATGGTCAGGTACATTCATGCAACGATTGTGCTTTTGTTAAATCATCACCCGTTTGGCAAAGTAGGCTGTGATTCTATGATAAATTAACATTGATTATATGCAACGCAGGACAAGCTAGTTAACCTAATAATATCATCAACCATGTGTAGTTAACTAGTGATTATGTGAAGAGTGATTGTTTTTTATAAGGTAAGTTTAATGCTAGCTAGCAACTTACCTTGGCTCCTTGCTGCACTTACGTAACAGGTGGTCAGCCTGCCACACAGTTTCCTCGTGGAATGCAATGTAATCGGCCATAATGCCGGCCAATGCCGATTACCGATTGTTATGAAAACTTGAAATCGGTCCCAATTAATCGGCCATGCTGATTAATCGGTCAACCTCCAGTGGAATGTGTTAGTTGTAGGGGTGCCCATGGAGCTGGAGATCAGAAATGTCCAGTGTGAAAGAGGCAGGTTGAGGTTTCCAGGTTTAGAGTAGAGCAGAAGTTGTCATGCTGAGGCAGTGAAGAAAGTAGAGGAAGATGGGTTAAGGGGGAGGAGTGGTGAGAGTAGTAGAGATATACCAGTACAGAGGGATAGGCCACAAAGTGATATAAGTTTCAGTAAGATTGGATTTTTAGCATTTATAGCAATGGTTATTAATTGTACTGCAGGGATGGATCAGAAGTCTCAGAAAATTGAAATTGTGGTGACAACTGCAGAGAGGTATTTGGGTGTGTGAGACTTGACATCAGAAGAGTTACAGGGTGTGTTAAGTGGTGATGTCCCACCCTTTCAGGATGATGGCATGAGGTAGGAATAAATCAATTTAATTAGTGGAGTAGGGTGGTGTTCATTTTATTTTGTACAATTTCGAAATTAGTGAGTGTAGTGTTAGATGGTAGCGTATTTATTTAGTACATTTTTATTTTTCAAACAAAGTATAAAGAAGTTGTACTCAAGTCTAGTAGTGGTGGTAATGCAACAAATTGGATGCCAACCGCCGTTAAAACTAATAGAAGAAGAAGATAGTAATTAAAAGTTCTGTGCCAAACGAACTGGTTCGAATAACACGTTGATATACAGGTAACTGACTAAATTAAGGAAACACCAAGTGTCTTAATAGGGCGAGCAAGAACAGCTTCAATACACCTTGGCATTGATTCTATAAGTGTATGGAACTCTATTGGAGGGATTCGACACAATTCTTCCACGAACAATTCCATTGTTTGGTTGTTTGTTGATGGTGGTGGAAAATGCTGTCTCAGGCTCCACTCCAGAATCTCCCTTAATTGTTCAACTGAGATGAGACCTGAGACGGCCATGGCATATGGTTTATATCATTTTCATGCTCATCAAGCCATTCAGTGACCACTAATTCCCTGGGATTGGGTGAATTGTCATCCTATGGGGCAAAGCCATGGTAGCCAAAATAATGGCCTTCCCAGCATTTTATACATGACCCTAAGCATGATGGGATGTTAATTTCTTAATTAACTCAGGAACCACACCTGTTTGGAAGCACCTGCTTTCAATATACTTTGTGTCCCTCATTTACTCAAATGTTTCCACTATTTTGGCATTTACCTGTTTAACCAACTGTCGTGAAAGTTCGCCCACTTAATTAGGCGTGTCGCAGTCTACCTGTATGGCCTTACAGCCTACCTGTGGACGGGGGTTTAGGTACGAGCAACTTGGGTCTTTCCTCTTCATTTCCCACCGCCTTCTTGTACATCTCTACTCCGTTTTTTGTGATAACCGCTCGGGGAACTGGCAGATCGTCCTACCGCGAGCAAGAGATGGGGAACACGGTAACGAGGGATGACTTCGAGTGGGTATATACGGAGCAACCGCACTGTAGTCGGAGGAAGCAGATACTAGGTAAGCAGCCCATTCTCTGACGTCCGTATCAATCGCCTACTGCTCAAAAATACATTGGCCAAAGGAATGTCATTTTGTTGTCTTGTCGAATGGCATAAATGATTGCTTACTCCTGTAAAATCCAACAGATTTCTTCCTTAGGCTTAGCCATACTGTCCAACTAGGCTATATACATTTCACAATATGGATAAGGCTTTACATGGGTGGATATCATTTGTGGAACGTTCCAACAGGAATCTGTTCCAAAAACTTCGTAAATACCAAGGTTGCCAACAAACGCATACAAAGTTGTAACGAGGCAGATTAAGATACTGGGTAGGGAGTGGGCAATTTAATTACGTTTTTCACTTACCACGTTTATTCAGAAAAATGTCTGACCTCACTCTGGTAGCCTATGGACAAACAAGTTACGTGGTGAGTTGATGCCTACTCGGCATCTAGTTAACTAGGTGAATTGATCATGCTACTTTGTATGCTTTGTCTGTTGGCATCCTTGTACTTCACGACGTTTTTGGAACAGATTCCTGTTGGAACGTTCCACAAATGATACCCACCCCCTTTACATAGTCTCGATAATTTAGTCACTTTTATTAAATCACTTTTTCTTTAACCATTGGTGATGCATGTTTTCACTGATTTACTCTTAATTGAATGAAGCCTGATCATGTTGTACCACCAGAAAGATGCCGTTCCCATGAAATGGTGACGAGTGATCACCATCATTCACATCCTACATCAATGACCACTTGACTGATAACCTATAGTTTATCAGGTATTTTGATTTCTTGGGACATGACATACTACTACTCGTGTATTCCTCCTGTTATCTATAGCCTAGGAAATATTGTCTTAGAGGCACAAGGTATAGCGAAGACCGAAACAGGTGTAACCACCTGTTTGACAGGTAAGACAAGTTTTCCTTGCCAAGTAGTGGGAAACTTGGGTTCAAGGTGAGGAAATGCAGATACTACTTTGGAATGGGAGCTTCTTTATTTGAATGATTTTGGCCATCTTGCTCTGAGGCACTACACAGACAAATATTCATACTATTAGTTAGCTTTTAAGTTTATTTCCTTAATTGCAGTCCCATAATTTTGATGTGAGTTTAGCCCAATGGATAGATGTAAGTCATTGTATGATTCTGTTGGCCAGTGTCTGAGATTACTCTGATTTTAAATATACGTTATTTAATCCTCCAATAAAATGTATTTATAAAGCCCTTTTTACATCAGCAGATGTCACAAAGTGCTTATACAGAAACCCAGCCTAAAACCACAAACAGCAAGCGATGTAGAAGCACAGTGGCTAGGAAAAACTCCCTAGAAATGCAGGAACCTAGGAAGAAACCTAGAGAGGAACCAGGTTCTGAGGGGTGGCCAGTCCTCTTCAGGCTGTGCCAGGTGGAGATTCTAAGAGTACATGGCCATTAAAGGACAGATTGTTCTTCAAGATGTTGGAAGGTTCATCAATCACCAGCAGGGTCAAATAATAATCAGTGGTTGTAGCGAGTGCAACAGGTCAGCACCTCAGGAGTAAATGTCAGTTTGCTTTTCATAGACAAGCATTGAGGTCGAGGCAGTAGGGAGAGTTGAAAACAGCAGGTCCGGTACAAGGTAGCACGTCCGGTGAACAGGTCAGGGTTTCATTGCCACAGGCAGAACAGTTGAAACTGGAGCAGCAGCACGACCAGGTGGACTGGGGACAGCCAGAGTCAAAGGGCTGTTCAATGTCCAAATTTTATTTGTGACATACATGGTTAGCAGATGTTAATGCAAGTTTTGTGAAATGCTTGTGCTTCTTGTTCCGACAATGCAGTAATAATTCCCCAACAAGTACCTAATACACACATCTAAAGGGGTGAATGAGAATATGTACATGTAAGTATTAGAGGTCGACCTATTAATCTGCATGGCCGATTTCAAGTTTTCATAACAACCGGTAATCAGCATTTTTGGATGCTGATTACATTGCACTCCACGAGGAAACTGTGGCAGGCTGACCACCTGTTACACGAGTGCAGCAAGGAGCCAAGGTAAGTTGCTAGCTAGCATTAAAAAAACAATCAATCTTAACATAATCACTAGTTAACTACACATGGTTGACGATATTACTAGTTTAACTAGCTTGTCCTGCATTGCAAATAATCAATGCGGTGCCTGTTAATTTATCATTGAATCACAGCCTACTTTGCTGAACTTGTGACGATTTTAACAAGTGCATTCGCTAAAAAAGCACTCGTTGCACCGATGTGTACCTAACCATAAACCTCAATGGCTTTCTTAAAATCAATACACAAGTGTTTTTTTTTTTTTTTTTTGTGTATTTTTTTTTTTTTTTTAAACCTGCATATTTAGTTCAAAGAAATTCATGTTAGCAGGCAATATTTAACTAGGGAAATTGTGTCACTTCTCTTGCGTTCTGTGCAAGCAGAATCGGGGTATATACACCAGTTTGGGCCGCTTGGCTCATTGCAAACTGTGAAGACAATAATTAATTTGCTAGAATTTTACATAATTATGACAACATTGAAGGTTGTGCAATGTAACAGCAATATTTATACTTCTGGATGCCACCTGTTCGATAAAATATGGAACGGTTCTGTATTTCACTGAAAGAATAAGTGTTTTGTTTTCGGAGTGATTGTTTCTGGATTTGACCATATTAATGAGCTAAGGCTCGTATTTCTGTGTTTATATTATAATTAAGTCTGACTGAGTGGTGGTAGGCAGCAGCAGGCTTGTAAGCATTCATTCAAACAGCTCTTTCCTGCGTTTGCCAGCAGCTCTTCGCAATGCTTGAAGCACAGCGCTGTTTGACTTCAAGCCTATCAACTCCCGAGATTAGGCTGGCAATACTATAGTGCCTATAAGAACATCCAATAGTCAAAGGTATATGAAATACAAATGGTATAGAGAAATAGTCTTATAAATTCCTATAATAACTATAATCTAAAACTGGGAATATTGAAGACGATGTTAAAAGGAACCACCAGCTTTTATATGTTCTCATGCTCTGAGCAAGGAACTTAAACGTTAGCTTTTTTACATGGCACATATTGCACTTTCTCCAACACTGTATTTTTCTGTTATTTTAACCAAATTGAACATATTTCATTTTATTTGAGACTAAATTGATTTTTATTTGTATTATATTTAGTTAAAATAAGTGTTCATTCAGTATTGTTATAATTGTCATTATTACAAATGTATATAAAAATTGGCTGACTTTTAATCAGCTTTTTTTGGTCCTCTATCGGTGTTGAAATCATAATCGGTCAACCTCTAAGTATATGGATGAGCGATGGCCGAGCGGCATTGGCAAGGTGCAATAGATGGTATAAAATACAGTATATACATGAGTAATGTAAGATATGTAAACATTATTAAAGTGGCATTGTATAAAGTGACTAGTGATCCATTTATTAAAGTGGCCAGTGATTGGGTCTCAATGTAGGTAGCAGCCTCTGAGTTAGTGATTGCTGTTTAGCAGTCTGATGGCCTTGAGGTTGAAAAACAGCTTCTGTCTCGGTCCCAGCTTTGATGCACCTGTACTGACCTCGCCTTCTGGATGGTAGTGGGGTGAACAGGCAGTGGCTCAGGTGGTTGACGTCCTTGATCTTTTTGGTCTTCCTGTGACATTGGGTGCTGTAAGTGTCATGGAGGGCAGGTAGTTTGCCCCTGGTGATGCGTTGTGCAGACCTCACCACCCTCTGGAGAGCCTTGCGGTTGAGGGCGGTGCAGTTGCCGTACCAGGCTGTGATGCAGCCCGACAGGATGCTCTCGATTGTGCGTCTAAAAGTTTTAGGTGACAAGCCAAATTTCTTCAGCCTCCTGAGGTTGAAGAGGCGCTGTTGTGCCTTCACCACACACTGGGTGGACCATTTCAGTTTGTGACAAGCTCCTCGGCGTACACAACTTTCCACCTTCTCCACTGCTGTCCCTTTGATGTCGGTTCTGGAGGGCCAAAGCACATCTGGTTTTCATTCTTTTCTTATAAGGGACTAATTTCTGGTCCTAGAAACCAGGTGAGTGCAATTAACTGACTGGTAGAAACAAACCAGAAGTGTTTTGGCCCTCCAGGACAGGAATTGAACAGCCCTGTTTTAGATGTCATAACACTATAAATAAGGAATCAATAACTATCTGCCAAATCATCTTCTGAAGCAGCTGCATTTTATAATATTAAGTCTGTCGCGAGAGACCAGTGTAAAAGTAATACTGTACCTCAATTTGTTTTCTTTTTTTCCCCCACACACCCCCTCCTTTCCTCCCTCTACAGCCAAGCACCCGGAGATCAAGTCCTTGATGGGCCCTGACCCCCAGCTCAAGTGGGTGGTGACAGCCATGGTCCTGACCCAGGTGCTCTGCTGCTTCCTGGTACGTGACCTCAGCTGGAAGTGGCTCATCTTCTGGGCCTACATGTTCGGCGGTTGCATCAACCACTCCCTCACGCTCGCCATCCACGACATCTCGCACAATGTGGCCTTTGGGAATAAGGACGCGATGTGCAACCGCCTCTTTGGCATCTTCGCCAACCTACCAATTGGCGTGCCCTACTCCATCAGCTTCAAGAAGTACCATGTGGACCACCACCGTTACCTGGGTGGCCACGGACTTGACGTGGACGTCCCGACCCACCTGGAGGCTCGTCTCTTCAGCTCCCCCGCCCGCAAGATCCTGTGGCTCTTCCTGCAGCCACTATTCTACGCGCTTCGTCCCCTGGTGGTCAACCCCAAGCCTGTAGGCAGGCTCGAGCTGTTGAATTTAATGGTGCAGCTAGCGTTCAACACTTTCATAGTGTACTTCTGGGGGATTAAGCCTCTGGTCTACCTGATAGCAGGTTCGCTGTTGTGTATGGGACTGCACCCGATCTCGGGGCACTTTATCGCCGAACACTATATGTACCTGAGCGGGATCGAGACGTACTCGTACTACGGGCCGCTGAACTATATCACATTTAATGTGGGCTACCACATGGAGCACCACGACTTTCCCAGCATCCCCGGCAGCCGCCTCCCTCAGGTAACTCCATTTTTTTATTTTTTTTATTTCACCTTTATTTAAGCAGGTAGGAAAGTTGAGAACAAGTTCTCATTTACAACTGCGACCTGGCCAAGAAAACAAAAGTGTGACACAGACAACAGAGTTACACATGGAATAAACAAGCCAATAACACAAACAAGTCAATGACACAGTAGAAAAAATGTATATATACAGTGTGTGCAAAAGGCATGAAGTTAGGCAATAAATAGGCCATAGTAGCAAAGAATTACAATTTAGCAGATTAACACTGGAGTGATAAATGAGCAGATGGTGTGTAATTAGTGATACTGGTGTGCAAAAGGGTAGAAAAGTAAATTAAAAACAGTGTGAGGTAGGTAGATTGGGTGGGCTATTTACAGATGGACTATGTACAGCTGCAGCGATCGGTTAGCTGCTCAGATAGCTGACGTTTGAAGTTGGTGAGGGAAATCTAAGTCACTGGCAGCAGAGAACTGGAAGGAAAGGCGGCCAAATGAGGTGTTGGCTTTGTGGATGATCAGTGAGATATACCTGCTGGAACGTGTGCTACGGGTGGGTGTTGTTATCGTGACCAGTGAACTGAGATAAGGCGGAGCTTTACCTAGCATAGACTTTTATAGATGACCTGGAGCCAGTGGGTCTGGCGACGAATGTCTAGCGAGGGCCAGCCGACTAGAGCATACAGGTCGCAGTGGTATAAGGTGATTTGGTAACAAAACGGATGGCACTGTGATAGACTACATCCAATTTGCTGAGTAGAGTGTTGGAGGCTATTTTGTAGATGACATCGCCGAAGTCGAGGATCGGTAGGATAGTCAGTTTTACTAGGGTAAGTTTGGCGGCGTGAGTGAAGGAGGCTTTGTTGCGAAATAGAAAGCAGAGTTTTTGATTGGAGATGTTTAATCTGAGTCTGGAAGGAGAGTTTACAGTCTAGCCAGACACCTAGGTATTTATAGTTGTCCACATATTCTAGGTCAGAACCGTCCAGCGTGGTGATGCTAGTCGGGCGGGCAGGTGCGGGCAGCGAACGGTTGAAAAGCATGCATTTGGTTTTACTAGCGTTTTAAAAGCAGTTGGAGGGCACGGAAGGATAAAAGGATAAACTGACTGATTGTTTAGGATGAAGGTGACTATAAGATATTAACTAGACTTGGTTCAAATACTTAAAATCCTTTGTTACTTTGAGTGTTTGCTTGAGTCTGCCCGGAGTGCCAGATGGGCAGGGTTTGACATTTGTTTTTTACTCTTTTTGTTTAATAAGCCAGACCACATCAAATGGGCACAGAGAAAGTATTTGAAATGATTTTGAAGTAACCCTGGTCTGGATGTGAATTAGGATGTGAACTTATGTAGGATATCTATGGTTAAATGTAGCCACAGTTGTTTTCTGTTGACTAATGTGCCCTCAGTATCATTCCGTTTAGGACAAACCCCTGGCCCTAATGATCGCTGAATCATATCAGTCACATGGCATTCAACTCTAAACCTTGCTGGCATTCCACTGACAATCGTTAAAGATTCAAGGCCCATATTCATATTGTCTCAGACTCGGAGTAAGTCACCTGTCCATATAATCTTATTTATGATCTAAAAAGCAAAACTGATCCCAGGTCAGCACTGACAGACCGACATCAAAGGGACAATGGATACCGAAAAAGTTACTTCAGTGGTGAAACAGAACACAGGAACGGCTAGATGGCTTCATCTTGACTGCTGTTATGGGTGGAAGCACAACGCTGAGCAATTAGCTCCTATTCCTAGTGTTAGACCTTAACTAGCTGTGTGTGTGTGGCTATCGTTTGTGTACAGCGGTCATTAGGGAGGACTGGTGACACCCAAAACAACAGTTAATAAGAACCTCGGTCTTTGTAGTGGTTGTAGAACTGGAAAAGTTGTTAGCTTACAGTATCACTGGATCATAAGGTATAAGCAGCAATAAAGCAGTTATGGTTGTGATGTCTTCTCAAACTGTCTCACATAGCATAGTGGCAGAAAGTAGTGGTACTGAGGGTGCAGCAGCACCCCCTGATAAATCAGAGTAAATAGAAAAAAACATATTTTTTTAAATTTGGGAGGCCTTTATTACTCCTGTATGAGTGGATAAAAATAGTCCTCAGCAGCGCAGGGAGAATCTCTCCAAATTACTTATTTGTATACTTGCCTTGAAAGCAGTCTATGGACAAGAAGAGACTGCAATCCACGCTTAAGGCTTGTTTACCTAGTCACTGCCAGCAGCTGTGCTAATAACAGTAAAATACACATTTTGAACCAAATCTTTGAGCTTCACTATCTTTCAGACTGACAATCTTTCACATTACTTTGAGTTTATTGGTTATAAAATGCTATGGAAACAAATAAGTCATTTTGTACTTTGGGTGAACTATCTCTTCAAGCTAAATAAAATGTTATAAAACCATAGCAGTTATGGAACAAATCCCATAATGCCTCACAAACGAGCCTCTAGATGACTTTCAGGCATAAACTGTGGAGGAATGCTGCAGGCCCACCCCATGTCAGTTTTGCTGCCTGGCCATAGTGGTGTTCCTATTCTGTCAATACAGTATCTAAAGCCTTGTCCACACTGCAGAACGTAATGCTCATCAGTTTTGTCTTTCAAATACGTTTTGGAATACTGACTGTCCAAACAAAGTTACAAGTGACCAAATTGGATGTGTGTGTGTTCAGACAGCAGTCATTTTCTGACATGGCTACGCTAGTCATGGTATTGATGGGTGTGTGCACAGTGGTGTAGGCTGATTGGTGGTGCTTGTGCTTCATATCACCCCAAAGTTATGTAGCAAGCTAAGGTGACAACAATGCCAGCCATTGACGTTGCTCTGAATGTTCAAAATCATATCGTAAAAACACTTTTTTTTTTTTTTAAAGCTTCAAAGGATAAGATGATCCCACTTTCAAAACAAGTCCTTATTGGCTAGCCAAGGCAGTCAACTAGCTAGCTCTTTAGCGTTGTAGCACATTCCCAAATTTGTTTGTAAACAATTAACAAGCTAGGTGGTTTGAAATGTGGCTTGAAAATGATCAGATTCCATGTGATTTTTGGCTGTTCAGACTGCAGGGGAATGAACAGAATCGGCCAGGCAATTATTTTATTTGAGTCACTTCAAACTGCCAATGTGAACATGGTTTAATAACTTGTAGGCCTACTTGTCAGACGGTCCTGTTATGACAGTTAGACAAGACAAAGGCAGACAGAAATGCTAGAATGACAGGGTGACATAAGCCTCCTTATGAAAGAGATCATCTGGTTAGTCTAGTTCTATCCTGACTTGATGACATAGTGGTTTGACAGCTTATACCATATTTTAGGATTGTTCACATTGACAAAGTTTTTAACTTCATTCTTGTTAGGAGTGGACATTTTAGTTTTCTGGTTACAGGCATGTGGCTCATACATAAATGAAACTGACAGATAACATAAGCGGTAATGTGTTTGAACAACGTTCTCCTGTTTTATGGTTTACCCCATTTTATTACTTTTGTTACTATGACTACAGGGATATTTCACAACCTGTTTGACTAGTTTTATGTTTCAGACTCACTTTTCCTCAAACTATTGCCATCTTGAAATGCCCTGGTCTCTCCCGCTGGTCAAGCTAATCAAAGTTAATTTGTATACTAGTTCTTTGTACAGATGTCCTTAAAAAAAACCATTTATCCCACCCTCTGAGTAAGCTTTGTTTAGGCCCTTCTACCTGGGGCCATGAAATAGAGACATTTTTCAGTACAATTTCAAAGATTTTACTGCGTTACAGTTCATAGAAGGAAATCAGTCATTGAAATGCATTCATTTAGGCCCTAATCTATGGATTTCACATGACTGGGCAGGGGTGCAGCCACCCGTGGGCCCACCCACTTGGGAGCCAGGCCCAGCTAATCAGTGAGGTGTGTTTTTATTTTTTTATAAAAAATGTAAAAAATCCCCGTCAGTAGATCGACTAGCCATAGATAAGGGGCCAGTATTCATAGAATAGGAATGCTGATCTAGGATCAGCCCCCCCCCCCCCCCCCCGTCCATGTAATCTTATTTATCTAAAAGGCCAAACTGATCAGAACTTACTGAAATGCTTTGTGAATATTGACTGTCTGTACACTAATAATGGATCTATTGATTATCATTCTGTGAGATCTCATTGCCGTGCTATTTACTCTCATCACTTCACATTGTAATTAAAATGAACTTTCTCTCGCTCCCTCTTTTGTCCAGGTGAAACAGATGGCTCCAGAGTTCTATGATGATTTACCACAGCATGACTCATGGACACGGGTGCTCTGGGACTTTGTGTTTTGTGATTCGCTTGGACCTTACTCCAGAATTAAACGCACCTTCCCATTGGCTAAGCAAGACTAAGAGCCCATGCTCTTGAGCTCTTCTGACCAATGATCTTCCACAAAAGCGGCTTGACAACCCAGCTGGCGGGGAGTGAAAGGCGTCTCATTTCTTGTCCAGATCTTTTACTCTGCAGACAAGACTGACGTGCTGGTGTCACATTCAACCCACCAGCATGAAGACTCTTAACACTTTTGAATGTTACTTTAGATATATTGTAAACTATGCTATCCAGATTTATTGTATAAACTGGGTAGAATAAAAGGTACTCAGCTGATTGTGTGATGTCATAGATCATTTATAAATAATTGATCATAAAAAATATGGCTGTGATGGTAAATCTAAAAAGTTGCAGTTGTGACTGATAGATTTGTTTTTATTCCCTCCTTCCAAGCCCCCAGAAAAGCCTTCTATTTGTACATTAATTGCATGGGTCATGTTCATTATGCACCAAATGGGATGAACTATGGGATGAACTTTTGCCTCCTCAACCCTCCTCTCCTCCCTCTCTGCATCCTTTGATTTTCTCTGTCCCCTATCCTCCAGGCCGGCTCGGTCCTCCCCTCCTGCTCCGTGGCTCGACGACTCACTGCGAGCTCACAGAACAGGGCTCCGGGCAGCCGAGCGGAAATGGAGGAAAACTCGCCTCCCTGCGGACCTCGCATCCTTTCACTCCCTCCTCTCTACATTTTTCTCTTCTGTATCTGCTGCTAAAGCCACTTTCTACCACTCTAAATTCCAAGCATCTGCCTCTAACCCTAGGAAGCTTTTTGCTACCTTCTCCTCCCTCCTGAATCCTCCTCCCCCTCCCCCCCCCCTCCTCCCTCACTGCGGATGACTTCGTCAACCATTTTGAAAAGAAGGTTGACGACATCCGATCCTCGTTTGCTAAGTCAAGCGACACCGCTGGTCCTGCTCACACTGCCCTACCCTGTGCTTTGACCTCTTTCTCCCCTCTCTCTCCAGATGAAATCTCGCGTCTTGTGACGGCCGGCCGCCCAACAACCTGCCCACTTGACCCTATCCCCTCCTCTCTTCTCCAGACCATTTCCGGAGACCTTCTCCCCTACCTCACCTCGCTCATCAACTCATCCTTGACCGCTGGCTACGTCCCTTCCGTCTTCAAGAGAGCGAGAGTTGCACCCCTTCTGAAAAAACCTACACTCGATCCCTCCGATGTCAACAACTACAGACCAGTATCCCTTCTTTCTTTTCTCTCCAAAACTCTTGAACGTGCCGTCCTTGGCCAGCTCTCCTGCTATCTCTCTCAGAACGACCTTCTTGATCCTAATCAGTCAGGTTTCAAGACTGGGCATTCAACTGAGACTGCTCTTCTCTGTGTCACGGAGGCTCTCCGCACTGCTAAAGCTAACTCTCTCTCCTCTGCTCTCATCCTTCTAGACCTATCTGCTGCCTTTGATACTGTGAACCATCAGATCCTCCTCTCCACCCTCTCCGAGCTGGGCATCTCCGGCGCGGCCCACGCTTGGATTGCGTCCTACCTGACAGGTCGCTCCTACCAGGTGGCGTGGCGAGAATCTGTCTCCGCACCACGTGCTCTCACCACTGGTGTCCCCCAGGGCTCTGTTCTAGGCCCTCTCCTATTCTCGCTATACACCAAGTCACTTGGCTCTGTCATATCCTCACACGGTCTCTCCTATCATTGCTATGCAGACGACACACAATTCATCTTCTCCTTTCCCCCTTCTGACAACCAGGTGGCGAATCGCATCTCTGCATGTCTGGCAGACATATCAGTGTGGATGACGGATCACCACCTCAAGCTGAACCTCGGCAAGACGGAGCTGCTCTTCCTCCCGGGGAAGGACTGCCCGTTCCATGATCTCGCCATCACGGTTGACAACTCCCTTGTGTCCTCCTCCCAGAGTGCTAAGAACCTTGGCGTGATCCTGGACAACACCCTGTCGTTCTCCACTAACATCAAGGCGGTGACCCGATCCTGTAGGTTCATGCTCTACAACATTCGCAGAGTACGACCCTGCCTCACACAGGAAGCGGCGCAGGTCCTAATCCAGGCACTTGTCATCTCCCGTCTGGATTACTGCAACTCGCTGTTGGCTGGGCTCCCTGCCTGTGCCATCAAACCCCTACAACTCATCCAGAACGCCGCAGCCCGTCTGGTGTTCAACCTTCCCAAGTTCTCTCACGTCACCCCGCTCCTCCGCTCTCTCCACTGGCTTCCAGTTGAAGCTCGCATCCGCTACAAGACCATGGTGCTTGCCTACGGAGCTGTGAGGGGAACGGCACCTCCGTACCTTCAGGCTCTGATCAGGCCCTACACCCAAACAAGGGCACTGCGTTCATCCACCTCTGGCCTGCTCGCCTCCCTACCTCTGAGGAAGCACAGTTCCCGCTCAGCCCAGTCAAAACTGTTCGCCGCTCTGGCACCCCAATGGTGGAACAAGCTCCCTCACGATGCCAGGACAGCGGAGTCAATCACCACCTTCCGGAGACACCTGAAACCCCACCTCTTTAAGGAATACCTGGGATAGGATAAAGTAATCCTTCTAACCCCCCCCCCCCTTTAAAAGATTTAGATGCACTATTGTAAAGTGGTTGTTCTACTGGATATTATAGGTGAATGCACCAATTTGTAAGTCGCTCTGGATAAGAGCGTCTGCTAAATGACTTAAATGTAATGTAAATGAACTACCTGAACTTGTCCAATAACAAACAGTTTTTTGTTTTGTTGCAAAATGTTTGTGCCCTAAATCCCATCTTGGATTAATGATTCACTCAGACTTCTCCATTCGTAACTCACAATATTGAACTATCTTGTTATAGTATTTAGTAATTGTTATGGCTTACTGGCTCGATCTTCTAGAGTACAGATGTTACCATTTTCCCCTGATCTGTGTTGCAATAAGTAAATATGTGCCTAAGCTACAATCTGTTTTAACTGGCTGTGCCTCAGAGAAATATGGTTGTTGACTTACAATGATAAGCAAACACTAAAATCCTTTAGGCTCTTGTTTACATAGCATTCACCTCTCTCGTACCCTGCTTTAGAGTATTGCAGAAAGCAAATACTATTGAATAATGAGATGAAGATTATAGTGTAGAAAGGCCACACTAGAGACCAATGAGATTGGCTCACACCATAGTTCTAAAACCTGGAGGGGTGCAGCTATTGTTTCCATTTATTGCTTTTGCGACGACACAAGGTAGCACCATGGAGGGCTGTCTCCAGAAGTCAATTCTATGTAGCTCTATACAGGGTAGGCTGTCATGGTAAATAAAATTATAATTTTTTCTTAACTGACTTGCCTAGTTAAATAAAGCAACAAAAAAATGTTTTAATACGATGTGTCGCAAATGGCACCCTATTACCTATATAGTGCACTACGTTTAACTATATCCCTATGGGCCTCGGTCAACAGTAGTGCACTTTATTAGGGACATGGCCCAAGTGACGTGGAACTTCACCTCCAAGGTGACCCTCTCTGTTAACAGGGCTGTGTTCAGTGAGCTGAAATGTTACAGATAGAAACAATGTATAGAGTTAGTGATTCCCTATTCTACTGGACATACAATTATATATGTTCTACGTGATATGTTTTAAATGTGCAACATTTTGAATATTTCACCTCACTGAACACAGCCCTGGTAACGTCGCATAACGTTCAGATAGAAAGCTGAGGCAATCATTGTTCTATACAAGGTATTTCTGATGGGTCTGTAATGTTGCACCCTCCTGAACACAGCCCTGGTAACATACAGTATTATACAGTAGCACTTGCCAGTCCATGTATTGGAATTAGGATTAAAAGGACTATTATCCAGAGATTGGAACATTTGTTTGGTATTTTAAGCGTCACATCTTTAAAACACATAATGAACTGTCAAACATGCAGCAGCAATACACCATGCAAATAAAAAAGCAAGTCAGTATAATATGGGATGGTTGTAGCTGTACAGGTAGGAGGATGGGTGGCAAGGAGAGGAGGGACAGGCCTGTGTGCCAGGGATACAATTTATTTTAAAGGACACATCGATTAGTCACCACTTCACAAAAACATACCTTTAATCAACATTGACTGTAGTTCACTATTGACCAGACACACCCTGTCCTTAATCTCTCTGCATTACCTCAAGTGGACACCAGGAGGTGGTGCTTTTAAAATAGCCACACCAATGCTGATGATTTTCAATGTTATTTTGGCCTACTGGCCAGGCACTGACTGGGTGGGGCATAACCCCAAACATATTGTCCATTCACCTTACTGTAATATTGATGTGTTAGCGTTGAGACTAGCCTGTTTCTGCTCTGTGGCAAGGTTACAACGACGGAATTGACTAAGGCAGAAACCGACTAGCACACTTGAATGTTATTAGCGAATCTTCACCCAGGAGTTTAAATCAACCCACATAGTACCCAGTGGGATACATCAAGAAGGGACTGAGTTTGTGTTCGGCGGGCACGTTGTTGGTGCCCTCGTGTGCCTGGCGGCGGTAGTAGCGCCGCAGGGCGGGGCTGCCCGGGTGGCACTGGCGCACGTGGAGGAAGTACTCTTCGGGACGGTTGGACGTGTAGCCACAGTCCTCGCACACAAAGATCTTGGAGCGGCGCTGGCGGTAGGCGTACTGCTGGCGCACACCATGGATCTTCCTCAGGTGGGATTCAAGGGAGCAGCGCTGTGTGAAGGCCTTGTCGCACAGCTCACAACGGTACGGACGGATACCTGGCGGGAGGGGAGAGAGGGTGAGGAGAGTGTGTGTGTGTGTGGGGGGGGGGGTTAAGACGGAGTAGTGTGTCTGTGTTTTCACTCCTCTCACCTGTGTGTGTGCGCATGTGCCTCTTGAGGTCAAAGGTGTCGTTGAAGCCTTTGCCACAGTAGCGGCAGGGGTGTCTCTTCACCATGCTGTGGCACTTGAGGTGGCGCGTCAACATGCGCTGCAGGGGAAACACCTTGTGACACACCGAACACAGGAAGTCACCCGAGCTGGGGGGGACACGGGGGCGGGGCTGAGTCAGAGAAGAAAGGGACGCGGAGGTTAAGACACAGACACTGCTTCAATTTACTGTCAACTCTTTGGTAAGGGACTCTAGGACACATTCAGTCAAACATTGTTTTTCATGAGTTGTGAACCTTCTTTTACAGCATATCACTAAGTTTTCCAGGTTTCCTCTGAGTGATGAACACGACTTGGAAGAATGGCATTCCGAGACTATCTACCTATACATAACTGTGTTTCACAGCAACCAACAGACATCTCATAGACACCAATGTCTCATAGAAATGCAGTGGAAGTTTACCTTGGCTCGGGATGCCAGTGCCAGTGTAGCAGGGTGGTAGAAATGACCCTGGCGCTGGCCCATGGTCCGGGACAGGAGATTGGACCAACCTTGGCCCCTGTCTGGCCCGACCTCTGGTCCTTCCCCTGGTAATGGTCCTGGTACTAGTCCTGATCCTGAGGAGGGGGTAGCTGGCTCAGGCAGAACCACAGGTTTAGGGGAGTCAGGGCAGGTGACTGTTGTAGACTGCACCTCAGCATTCTCACACACTAAAAAGGTAAGAGACACACACTCAAAACACGCATAGACATTCATAAGAAATAACCAACCTATGAGGCAACACCAGTGTCAAACTGCCTGTGAGGCTATTCTAGAATATTCTGTCACCGGATTTAAAAAAAAAAACGTAACTTCCCTACAAATGACAACAATACAACTCAAACTAAATGCAAATATGGATTGTCTGTATTAATTAATATTATTAGGGTTTCTTGAACAAAAATTATATGTTGTAATAAATACAGTAATGATCGAACAAAATAACGAGGCTCCAACACACTGGAATTCCTACAATTTAGACATCTGTGGCATTGAGTTGTGTGACAAAACGGCACATTTTAGAGTGGTCTTTTATTGTCCCAGAACAAGGTGCACCTATATAACAATCATGCTGTTTATTCAGCTTATTGAGATGCCACATCTGTCAGGTGGATGGATTATCTTGGTGAAGGAGGAATGCTCACTAACAGGGATGTAAACAAATTTGTTCCAAATTTTTTTAGAGAAATAAGCCATTTGTGTGTATGGAACATTTCTGGGATCTTTTATTTCAGCTAATGAAACATGGGATCAACACTTTACATGTTGCATTTGTATTTTTGTTCAGTGGTTTTTCTTTATCCCTTTTTTTGTACACATTTACTATTTTCTCAGATACTACTATTTACAACAGTAGAAGAAGAAAAATAAGAAGAATCCTTGTCTTCTTGAACAATATGAATAAACATATCCCGAACTGACCTGTTCTGTTGTCCTCTTTCCAGTCTGTCTGCTCTGGGTCTCTCCACCTCCATCCTCCACATGCCCCCTGTTTCTTCTTTTTCTTATTCAGTAGGAACGACCGCGGCATCCTCTCTCTCTCTCGTCTCTGTATGAATCTGCTACTTTTTGACTCTGAGGCTACTGTCAAATGCTCCTGCGTCCCACCACTTTGGTTTTGTGTTCAGCTACAGGACCATGTATCACCTTACCCCCCCCCCCCCCCTCACCGTTGGCCATCCCCTCACCATCGGGCCAATACCCTCTAACCAACCTCTGTCCAGGTAGCTCAAGAAAATCACAGTGCTCATTTCCATAACACTCATTTAGATGGTTGGGGCGGGGTGGGGTTGTGGAGGGGGGAGGCTTTTTTACTGGTGCACACCTGCGTTGACTGTGCGCGTGCGCCTCTTTTAACTGGTCCCCCACTGGTTTTGCATGCCAGGCAGTGAGAATCTGGCCTCCACAGTCAAGTGGACCCTGTCATGCAAATGTGGACCCGGCTGTGCCTGGACAGAGGGCCCGGTCGGAGTAACAGGAGCACGCACAGAAGAGCCACAGCCTTTTCTCCCCCCCCCCCCCCCCTGCTCGGATTGTCTGGTGGATTTCGGTCTCAGACAATGGCCATTCAAATTGAATAGAAAGGGCTAACTCCTCTACTGTTTGTCCTCCGTTGACTGCTCTGTTTAGAGAAACTAATAACACTTGTAAGCGTTCCATCCTCACTCATGGCTGTTGATTTATTGAGTGAATTCTTCTGTAAATAGACAGTTGAATGTGGCAGGTGAACGCATAGATATTCCTCCATTCAAACCACCTCCATTCAAACTGCTGGAAACAAACTGTCATTGGAATGAATGATGGAACTGAAAGGAAATTATTGGTATAAGAAATATGTTGAAAACTCCCTCTAGTCTACACCTTCATTGATCAAAAAAGCTTCATAAAGCTTTTACACTTGTGGGAAGTAGTGAACAAGTGCACACTTCAAGAGAAAGGTGATATTATTGGCACGCACCCAGTGTGTCCACCCATGTGTTAGGCTACCTATATCTATGTTATTGGTATCAACAAAAACAATACAAGCCAGTTTCTTGGACACATATTAAGCCTAGTCCTGGACCAAAAAGTACTTTCAATGGAGATTTTTCACTGCACAAGTCTAGACTTAATATAGGTCCAAGAAACAAGTCCCTATGTTATTTAAAATCAATTAGAAAGAGAGAGACAGGGAGAGAGAGAGATGGGGAGAGAGAGACAAGGAGAGAGAGAGAGACAGGGAGAGAGAGAGGCAGACAGAGAGATGGGGAGAGAAAGAGAGAGAGACGGAGAGATAAAGAGTGAGAGACAGGGGAGAGAGACAGGGGGAGAGAGAGAGAGACAGAGAGAGAGAGGCAGACAGAGAGAGAGAGAGAGAGAGAGAAAGAAAGACGGGGAGAGCGAGAAAGAGAGACGGGGAGAGCGAGAAAGAGAGACGGGGAGAGAGAGAGACAGAGAGAGAAAGAAAGAGAGACAAGGGGAGAGAAAGGGGGACGGGGAGAGAAAGAGAGAAAAGAGAGAGAGAAAGAGAGTCAATTTGGCATGAGGGTCTGCTATACAAATTGATGGAAAGTGGTGTTGGGGAAAAAACATACGACATTATAAAATCCATGTACACAAACAACAAGTGTGCGGTTAAAATAGGCAAAAAACACACATTTCTTCCCACAGGGCCGTGGGGTGAGACAGGGGTGCAGCTTAAGCCCCACCCTCTTCAACATTTATATCAACGAATTGGCGAGGGCACTAGAACAGTCTGCAGCACTTGGCCTCACCCTACTAGAATCTGAAGTCAAATGTCTACTGTTTGCTGATGATCTGGTGCCTCTGTCACCAACCAAGGAGGGCCTACAGCAGCATCTAGATCTTCTGCACAGATTCTGCCAGACCTGGGCCCCGACAGTAAATCTCAGTAAGACCAAAATAATGGTGTTGCAAAAAGGTCCAGTCGCCAGGACCACAAATACAAATTCTATCTAGACACCGTTGCCCTAGAGCACACAAAAAACGACACATACCTTGGCCTAAACATCAGCGCCACAGCTAACGATGTGAGAGACAAGGCAAGAAGGGCATTCTATGCCATCAAAAGGAACATAAAATTTGACATACCAATTAGGATGTGGCTAAAAATACTTGAATCAGTTATAGAACCCATTGCCCTTTATGGTTGTGAGGTCTGGGGTCCGCTCACAAACCAAGAATTCACAAAATGGGACAAACACCAAATTGAGACGCTGCATGCAGAATTCTGCAAAAATATCCTCTGTGTACAATGTAAAACACCAAATAATGCATGCAGAACAGAATTAGGCCAATACCAGCTAATTATCAAATCCAGAAAAGAGATAAATTCTGCAACCACCTAAAAGGAAGCGATTCCCAAACCTTCCATAACAAAGCCATCACCTACAGAGAGATGAACCTGCAGAAGAGTCCCCTAAGCAAGCTGGTCCTGGGGCTCAGTTCACAAACACAAACAGACCCCACAGAGCCCCAGCACAGCAACACAATTAGACCCAACCAAATCATGAGAAAACAAAAAATAATTACTTGACACATTGGAAAGAATTAACAAAAAAACTGAGCAACTAGAACACTATTTGGCCCTAAACAGAGAGTACACAGTGGCAGAATACCTGACCACTGTGAGTGACCCAAACTTAAGGAAAGCTCTGTCTATGTACAGACTCAGTGAGCATAGTCTTGCTATTGAGAAAGGCCGCCGTAGGCAGACCTGGCTCGCAAGAGAAGACAGGCTATGTGCACACCGCCCACAAAATAAGGTGGAAACTGAGCTGCATTTCCTAACCTCCAACCAAATGTATGACCATATTAGAGACACATATTTCCCTCAGATTACACAGATCCACAAAGAATTAGAAAACAAACCCGATTTTGATAAACTCCCATATCTACTGGGTGAAATACCACAGTGTGCAATCACAACAGCAATATTTGTGACCTGTTGCCACAAGAAAAAGGGCAACCAGTGAAGAACAAACACCATTGTAAATACAACCCATATTTATTTTTATTTATTTTCCCTTTTGTACTTTAACCATTTGTACATTGTTACAACACTGTATATATACATAATATGACATTTGTAATGTCTTTATTCTTTTGTATCTTTTGTGAGTGTAATATTTACTGTTCATTTTATTGTTCATTTCACTTTTGTATATTATCTACTTCACTTGCGTTGGCCATGTTAACATATGTTTCCCATGCCAATAAAGCCCCTTGAATTGAATTGAGAGAGAGAGAGAGAGAGAGAGAGAAAAAGTTAGTGAGAGAGAGAGAAACAGAACTCTGTTTGGCTCATTTCACTGGACTCTGAATGGCAAATACAGCTGCAGCAGCCAGACACGAAACCCCAACATGCAAATGCCATAGAGGTCAACAGAAAAACATCCCAACACCAGAGCAAGAGAATCCTTCACCTTAGAAAGGTTTTCAATTGTCTTCATAAACTGTCAGTAGTACGAATGGGGCTAAAGAAAAAGTGTAAGCCTCAGAGGTTGCTACAGTAAGGCAGGGGTGTCAAACTCATTCCATAGACAGCCGACTGTCTGCTGTTTTTTGTTTTTTTCCTTTCAATTAAGCCCTAGACAACCAGATGAGGGGAGTTCCTGACTAATTAGTGACCTTAATTAATCAATCAAGTACAAGGGAGGAGCGAAAACCTGCAGACACTTGTCCCTCCGTGGAATGAGTTCGACACGTGCTGTAAGCAGTGGTGGAAAAAGTACCTCAATTGTCATACTTGAGTAAAAGTAAAGATACCTTAATAGAAAATTACTCAAATAAAATTGAAAGTCACCCACTATAATTCTACTTGAGGAAAAGTCTAAAAGTATTTGGTTTTAAATATACTTGAGTATCAAAAGTAAATGGAAGTGCTAAAATATAGTTACGTATCAAAAGTAAAAGTATAAATAATTTCAAATTCCTTATATTAAGCAAACCAGACGGCACAATTTTCTTGTTTTTTATTTACGGATATCCAGGGGCACGCTCCAACACTCAGACATAATTTACAAACAAAGCATTTGTGTTTAGTGAGTCCACCAGAACATAGGCAGTAAGGATGACCAGGGATGTTTTCTTGAAAAGTGTTTGAATTGGACAATTTTCATGCCAAAATGTAACGAGTACTTTGGGTGTCAAGGAAAATGTAAAAAGTACATTGTTTTCTTTAGGAATGTAGTAAAGTAAAAGTAAAAGTCAGCAAAAATATAAATCCTAAAGTAAAGTACAAATACCAACAAAAACTACTTAAGTAGAACTTTAAAGTATTTTTTACTTAAGTACTTTACACCACTGGCTGTAAGGTAAAGCTAAAAAGGTTTGGGGAGTTCCTGAGGGAGGGGGTGGGATGGAATTGTTGATATTGTTCTTTCCTTTGTCTTAAGTCTCTGTTTGTGACCATACAATTTATGAATAATCACAAAATAATCACACACAAAAAATACAACAAAGTGATTTCAAGAGCTGAATCTCCCTCCCTATTCTTCAGACTTACTAAAGGGGAGAATCTATTGAAAGTATGTTGTTAGCTAATACAGTGAGGGAAAAAAGTATTTGATCCCCTGCTGATTTTGTACGTTTGCCCACTGACAAAGAAATGATCAGTCTATAATTTTAATGGTAGGTTTATTTGAACAGTGAGAGACAGAATAACAACAAAAAAATCCAGAAAAACGCATGTCAAAAATGTTATAAATTGATTTGCATTTTAATGAGGGAAATAAGGGAGTGGAGTGCTCCTAATCTCAGCTTGTTACCTGTATAAAAGACACCTGTCCACAGAAGCAATCAATCAATCAGATTCCAAACTCTCCACCATGGCCAAGACCAAAGAGCTCTCCAAGGATGTCAGGGACAAGATTGTAGACCTACACAAGGCTGGAATGGGCTACAAGACCATCGCCAAGCAGCTTGGTGAGAAGGTGACAACAGTTGGTGTGATTATTCGCAAATGGAAGAAACACAAAAGAACTGTCAATATCCCTCGGCCTGGGGCTCCATGCAAGATCTCACCTCGTGGAGTTGCAATGATCATGAGAACAGTGAGGAATCAGCCCAGAACTACACGGGAGGATCTTGTCAATGATCTAAAGGCAGCTGGGACCATAGTCACCAAGAAAACAATTGGTAACACACTACGCTGTGAAGGACTGAAATCCTGCAGCGCCCGCAAGGTCCCCCTGCTCAAGAAAGCACATATACATGCCCATCTGAAGTGTGCCAATGAACATCTGAATGATTTAGAGGACAACTGGGTGAAAGTGTTGTGGTCAGATGAGACCAAAATGGAGCTCTTTAGCATCAACTCAACTCGCCGTGTTTGGAGGAATGCTGCCTATGACCCCAAGAACACCGTCAAACATGGAGGTGGAAACATTATGCTTTGGGGGTGTTTTTCTGTGGACAGTACAACATCAAAGGGACGATGGACGGGGCCATGTACCGTCAAATCTTGGGTGAGAACCTCCTTCCCTCAGCCAGGGCATTGAAAATGGGTCGTGGATGGGTATTCCAGCATGACAATGACCCAAAACACACGGCCAAGGCAACAAAGGAGTGGCTCAAGAAGAAGCACATTAAGGTCCTGGAGTGGCCTAGCCAGTCTCCAGACCTTAATCCCATAGAATTATGGAGGGAGCTGAAGGTTCGAGTTGCCAAACGTCAGCCTCGAAACCTTAATGACTTGGAGAAGATCTGCAAAGAGGAGCGGGACAAAATCCCTCCTGAGATGTGTGCAAACCTGGTGGCCAACTACAAGAAACATCTGACCTCTGTGAATGCCAACAAGGGTTCTGCCACCAAGTACTAAGTCATGTTTTGCAGAGGGGTCAAATACTTATTTCCCTCATTAAAATGCAAATCATTTAATAACATTTTTGACATGCGTTTTTCTGGATTTTTTTGTTGTTATTCTGTCTCTCACTGTTCAAATAAACCTACCATTAAAATTATAGACTGATCATTTCTTTGTCAGTGGGCAAACGTACAAAATCAGCAGGGGATCAAATACTGTATACTGTATCTGCGATTAAAACCTGCATTTATACTCAAAGCACTCACAGATACAGAGGTTTGAAACATTCACATAATGGTCATACAACAGTCATCATGCCTGACTTGTGTGAGAAAAAAATGGTTCTATGTAGTTGAATATGTCATTCCTACAGGCTCCTGTAGACAGGTTTGACAGACATTCCACTGGGCACAGACGTAAATTCAACGTCAAATTTCTATTTAGGCCTACGTTTGATTGGACATTTCCGAAACTTCTTTACGTTGATGACTTCTATCAAATCACTTTTCCACTTTGATTCAACATCATCAGAAGGAAAAATCTAGATTTGTTTTGTTAAAATGACGGTGAAACAAAGTTGATTGAAAAAGTTTGTGGGGATGGCTGCCTCTTTCAGACAACCAGAAGACTGTTGACTGTACTGTGTCCTGATGTCCTCCAGAGCTGCGCTGTAACTGTATGCAAATGTATGATGCAGCATGCAAATCAATAGGAGATCCACACCAGAGAGAGAGAGAGAGAGAGATAAATCCACTGAAACTGATTGCTCTAAAATGCATTCTCTGATTTCAGAAAAATTGGAAAATGTTGTCATATTTCCTATTTCAATTCCATTATTAATCAATTAAATTATTAAACTTGTATGACACTTGTTTGACACTTGTGTGAGAACAAGCCTACTACTGCTACATAGCCTAAATCAGGCAGAGATCATGTGGAGTCACACAAAGCACTGCATTTGCACGTCAGTAGATCGTCTTTTGTGTGTGAGATGTGTGGACCAAGTCGGTTTAAACTTATTGATGACGATGAAAGACATAAAAGTCTCAAAGAACCAGCACAGATACTCAGATACTACACTAGGTGTTATTTGCATAGTTAAATTTGAGCTGACCAGTCTGAACACGAAGGAAAGAGAGGGCATGTTTGACTGTTAAATATCTGTGTCTGCGGTGTGAGCCACGCCCTTAGCTAATTATTTTAGTGAAAGGGATGAGAAAGAGAACTACATAGGTGACACCAGTGTGTGTGTGTGTGTCTGATAACACCGTTTGAAAAGACATGCCAAAGAATGATGGTGCCTATGTTGTCAACTTTGTATCTGTAAAAGTGTCTGTTAAGGCGTTTTTTAAAATAAGAGTTCACAATACTTCTTATGTCTTGATCAGTTAATCATGATTGGTCATAGGGATGGATTATCACAAGATGAGTAGTCACAATGACATGCAATTTCCAGTACAATGCTAACCATAGGGCAAGGAAGGGTGACTGCGAAAACGGTTATGCTACCCATTGTTGCTATTTTGAGATCAATACGATACGAAACCTGAATTGACATGAGTATCTCAATCAATACCTGAAATATATTTGGTGAGAAATGATTTAATGAGCTGTAGTGTAGTAGCATTTATACTCCTTGACAGTAGATGTCGCCACATTGTGTCCATTGTTAGGACTGCAGATGAGCCTTTTATTTACCCGGAAGTATTTGGTATTTTTCGCGCAACGTTTTCAGTCCGACAGAGACATTTTTCCTCATTCATTCAGAACATAAATAACACCAATTCACAAACATGTAAGTTCAAGAGTACAGTTGTGTATTAATTTAATGTATCAACTAAAGGCGTGTGTTTTGCAATGTGTGCTGGAATTTGGTTTAATGAGCTTGCTCAAAGTTGACTCTGAATCGTTCTGCTACAGGCTAACATTAGCTAGCTAACGTTAGCGTGCTTGAATCTGAATTGCTCACGTTAGCTGCACGTTATAGAGAGCTAGCTCGCTAACCATTGTTGATAGCTAAACAAAATAATGAGCTAAGGTTTAGCATTGTGTTACTCTTTCCCTTCTTTGACCCCATTATGCAGTTTTTTGTTTAGTCTGTTGTATTTTCTAAATTTGTTTATCGACTTTGGGTCCTTGAAAAGAGCTATATAAATCCCATGTTATTAATATTTTGCACATTTGAGTTACCTAACTAATACTTATAGTTAGGTTTTAGATTATGCGTTTTGACACGTTATTTGGTCTTTCTAGGAGTTTGCTGAATAAACCCAAATCTGAGATGACTCCAGAAGAGTTGCAGAAACGAGAGGAGGAAGAATTTAACACTGGACCACTGTCTGTGCTCACCCAGTCAGTGAAAAGCAACACACAAGTCCTCGTCAACTGCCGCAACAACAAGAAGCTACTGGGACGAGTCAAAGCCTTCGACAGGTAATGAATAACAGAAAATGGCAGAAAATAAACTACTTTTCCATCACCTTCCAAATCATGACCTCATATCTTGTTTGGATTATTCTATTACTTGGTTCCCAAAACCCATTTCAATTAGCGTGTACACTGAACAAAAATATAAATGCAACATGTAAAGTGTTGGTGCCATGTTTCATGGGCTAAAATAAAAAAAAATCCCAGAAATGTTCTAGGCGCAACAAAAAGTGTATTTCTCAATTTTGTGCACACGTTTGTTTGCATCCCTCTTAGTAAGCATTTCTCCTTAGTCACGATAATCCATCCACCTGACAGGTGTGGCATATCAAAAAGCTGATTAAACATGATCATTACATAGGTGCACCTTGTGCTGGGCGCAAGGCCACTTCAGAATGTGCAGTTTTGTCACAACACAATGCCACAGATGTTTAAAGTTTTGGGGGAGCATGCAATTGGCATGCTGACTGCAGGAATTTCCACCAGAGCTGTTGCCAGAGAATTTAATGTTAATTTCTCTACCATAAGCTGCCTCCAACGTCGTTTTAGAGAATTTGGCAGTACATCCAACCAGCCTCACAACCGCAGACCACATGTAACCATGCCAGCCCAGGACCTCAACATCTGGCATCTTCAACTGCGGGATCGTTGGAGGGGGGGTGCTGGGGAGTTATTTTGTCTATTAAAGACATTTTGTGTGGAAAAACTCATTATGATTGGCTGGGCCTGGCTACCAAGTAGGTGGGCCTATGCCCTCAAAGGTCCACCCATGGCTGCACCCCTGCCCAGTCATGTGAAATCCATAGATTAGGGCTTGATGAAGGGGCCCTAAAATAAAGGGCCTTTATATAAACTGTAACTAAATTGTTGCGTTTTATATTTTTGTTCAGTATAATTTCACATTGTCTTCTCTCTATGTAGGCACTGCAACATGGTGTTGGAGAATGTGAAGGAGATGTGGACAGAGGTCCCGAAGAGTGGCAAGGGGAAAAAGAAGTCCAAGCCAGTGAACAAGGACCGGTACATCTCTAAGATGTTTCTGAGAGGGGACTCTGTCATTGTTGTGTTGAGGAACCCTCTTATCACTGGGACTGGGGGGAAGTAGACTAACATCTCACCCAAAGGCTGTACCACACTGGGTCGTATTAATTAGTACACACCATCCCTCCCCGTTTTGGTCAGTTTTCTTCTGTTTGGTTTCTAGTGAATACTACCCTGCTTTAGCTGAGAATCTGCAAGAGCAGGGCCATGTTCATCAGGACACAATGTTGTGGAATATTTAGATATACAATGTGGAACAAACATGCGTCTCTGACGTCTAGAATAAGGAATCACGTCAGCTCTATTCATTACATTTCTATATTAAACATTCCACAATGTTTGACTACTAAACGTGGCCCTGAGTCAAGTTCTGTAGGCATGACATGGAGAAACTTTTTTTAGTAGTGGTGGTATTTCTCGAACACTTTGTTTTCCATTTGAAAATCTTATATTTCCGCTCACTGAATGCGGCTCAGAACTCAATTAATCATGGCAATTGGATCTCTTTCAGTAAGGCCCAAGTTTTCAAAAAGTGCTCTGCAACGGGACATCAACTAAATCAGAATTTGTTTCTTCCACCCTGTTAGAACTGAGAGATTAGTTTGATCATATGTGATCTTAAGTTGCCCTTTTGAACATGACCCCTCTGTTTATGTTATGATTTAATATTGTTTGATATGATGCCCACATCCAACACATGTAATGCAGACAAATTAATATTCTTGGCTGATCTTGTCATAGTTTTTCAAACTGCTGCATTTTGTACTCAAAGCTCCAATCTGATATAGGCCTGTTTTATTATTGAGGCGGTGATACAATTCCTACAAGGAACATATTTTGTTTTTTCTCTTTGTTTAATATTTTAATAAACAAATGTTTTTGTTCTATATCTCTGAAAGCCATGCTTTTAATGTAAATGAAAACCTGCAAAACTGTAGCCCTCTTGTGTGGAAGTTGCTTGATGGCCATGCTAGAAAGGACAAAATGGTTAAGTACAGAGTGTACAAAACATTAGGAACACCTGCTCTTTCCATTAGACCAGGTAAATCCTATGATCCCTTATTGAGGTAACCTGTTAAGTTCACTTCAATCAGTGTAGATGAAGGGGAGGATACGGGTTAAAGGATTTGTAAGCCTTGAGACAATTGAGACATGGATTGTGTATGTGTGCCATTCAGAGGGTGAATGGGCAAGACAAAATGTAAGTGCCTTTGAATGGAGTATGGTAGTAAGTGCCAGGTGCAATGGTTTGATTGAGTCAAGAACTGCAACACTGCTGTGTGTTTCACACTCAACAGTTTCCTGTGTGTCTGAAGGAGATATTGACAACTGGGGGAAGTACTGGAGTCAACATGGCCAGCATCCCTGTGGAACGCTTTCGACACCTTGTAGTCCATGCCCCAAATAATTGAGGCTGTTCTGAGGGCGAAGGGGGCTGCAACTCAATATTAGGAAGGTGTTACTAATGTTCTGTACACTGTATAGAGTCTAAACTGTTAAAGTAGGGAATGTTTAAGGTTATTGGCTAACATCACATTTGTGGTAAAAGTAACACTTGGGTCCTTGCATAGCCAAGAAATGGATGAGCCTCAGCCTTGAGCTACAGTACAGCATGCAGAATGTGATATTTGAATGCCCTCTAGTGGTGGGCTACTCTGCATGATTTCACTGAGGATTTGGGATTTCCTACTAATGTTAGGTTTGGTATACAGTACAGAAAAGTAGACTAACAACACCACCACTCTTGTCAAGAGGGCGCAACAGCATCTACTTTCTAATGTGGCTGAATAAATTCTGCATGCCTCCCCGGTTCCTCCAAATACAGTACTACCGAGTCACCATCGAGAGCGTCCTGACCGGTTACATCACGGCCTGGTAAGGGTTTTAATCCATCCAAGACAGCAAGGCCCTCCAGCGGGAGGATAAGATGGCCCAGTACATCACTGGAACTGTGCTCCCACCCATCCAGGACATCTACTTAAAACGGTGACTGAGGAATGCTCGCATCATCATCAAGGACCCCAGACACAAGCTGCTCTCTCCTTTACTGTCGGGCAGATGGTATCGGAGCATGAAGTCTGATACCAACAGGCTCAGAGTTTCTATCTACAGCCATCAGACTGCTGAACAATTGAAATGGACTGACTGCACACATGCACTCATGAACACACACATACAGTTGAAGTTGGAAGTTTACATACACCTTAGCCAAATACAATTAAAGTCAGTTTTTCACAATTCCTGACATTTAATCCTAATAAAAATTCCCTGTCTTAGGTCAGTTAAATTGTTTAACTTGGGTCAAACGTTTTGGGTAGCCTTCCACAAGCTTCCCACAATAAGTTGAGTGAATTTTGGCCCACTCCCCCTGACAGCTGGTGTAACTGAGTCAGGTTGCCCACACATTTTCTATAGGATTGAGGTCAGGGCTTTGTGATGGCCACTCCAATACCTTGACTTTGTTGTCCTTAAGCCATTTTGCCACAACTTTGGAAGTATGCTTGGGGTCATTGTCCATTTGGAAGACCCATTTTTGACCAAGCTTTAACTTCCCGACTGATGTCTTGATGACGCTTCAATATATCCACATCATTTTTCTACCTCATGATGCCATCTATTTTGTGAAGTGCACCACTCCCTCCTGCAGCAAAGCACCCCCACAACATGATGTTGCCACCCTCGTGCTTCACGGTTGGGATGGTGTTCTTCGGCTTGCAAGCCTCCCCCTTTTTCCTTCAAACATAATGATGGTCATTACAGCCAAACAGTTCTATTTTTGTTTCATCAGACCAGAGGACATTTCTCCAAAAAGTACGATATTTGTCCCTATGTGCAGTTGCAAACCGTAGTCTGGCTTTTTTATGGCGGTTTTGGAGCAGTGGCTTCTTCCTTGCTGAGCAGCCTCTCAGGTTATGATGATATAGGACTCGTTTTACTGTGGATATAGATACTTTTGTACCTGTTTCCTCCAGCATCTTCACAAGGTCCTTTGCTGTTCTGGGATTGATTTGCACTTTTCACACCAAAGTACATTCATCTCCAGGACACAGAACACATCTCCTTCCTGAGCGGTATGATGGCTGCGTGGTCCCATGGTGTTTATTCTTGCGTACTATTGTTTGTAGAGATGAATGTGGTACACCTCCAATTGACTCAAATTATGTCAATTAGCCTATCAGAAACTTCTAAAGCCATGAAATCATTTTATGGAATTTTCCAAGCTGTTTAAAGGCACAGTCAACTTAGTGTATGTAAACTTCTGACCCACTGGAATTGTGATACAGTGAGTTATAAGTGAAATAATCTGTAAACAATTGTTGGAAAAATTACTTGTGTCATGCACAAAGTAGATGTCCTAACCGACTTGCCAAAACTATAGTTTGTTAACAAGAAATTTGTGGAGTAGTTGAAAAACAAGTTTTAATGACTCCAACCTAAGTGTATGTAAACTTCAGAATTCAACTGTATAGACATTCATGCTACACACACATCACAACTTCTTTTACAAGATTTATTATACTGCTCAATTTATACACTTGCCCCCAACCTTCCCCAATACAGGTGTAAATATTGGACTATAAATTGTGCATTCCTGTATTATAATAAATGCTAACATGTTTTTTCTATTCTAATGTCATTTACTTTGTTCGTATTGACCTGTTACACCCTCTACAACCACTGTGATTATTATTATTATTTGACCCTGCTGGTCATCTATGAACGTCCAAACGTTTTGGCCATATACTGTTATAATCTCAACCTAGCACAGCCGGATGAGGACTGGCCACCCCTCAGAGCCTGGTTCCTCTTTAGGTTTCTTCCTAGGTTCTAGCCTTTCTAGGGAGTTTTTCCTAGCCACCGTGCTTCTACATCTGCATAGCTTGCTGTTTGGGGTTTTAGGCTGGGTTTCTGTACAGCACTTAGTGACATCGGCTGATGTTAAAAGGGCTTTATAAATACATTTGATTGATTGATTGATTGAATACAATTTGAACTTCATTTTCCCATTTTTACCATGTCACTTTTTAGAATGTCAATATATAGCCTAATCATTGGACAAATGTCATTTCAGTATGTATTTCCCGTTTTTGAAGTACCCATGCATAAATTACCCAATTTGTCAGTAAACAGGAAGTATTTTTTTTGTAAAGATGTCCGGGAAAGGATATGAAAGCCTCAAATTTCAAAACACTGTTGGTGCAATAGATTTTACATTTGCTGCGAGCATAGCCATAGACATTTGTCGGCATGATAATGTTCTCGTTCGTGACTACACAGTCTCCCATCTCTTTCCCCATATATGACTTCATTTCAGGCTTGTAAATTGAACTTTGATCTCATTCTCATTTAGGGCCAGTAAGTGTGCAATAGTGACAACTAAAATGCAAACTTCCCAATGGGAAATTGATTTCCATAGTATATTTTGCAAACATAAGCATCCTTCTATTTTTATATTTTCATGTTGAGTAGTAATAGGCCTATCACTAACCCTGATCCTAGAGTGTGCATGCACGTATTGTTCCACCTCTAACCTGATTCAACACCCTGACTATTTGAATCAGGTGTGTTTTAGTGCTGTGCTCTCCTAAAATTCTACAATGAAGAATACATTCTCTACCTTAACAATTGTTTTAATTCCAAAAACATGGCAAGCCATGGGTGAAAAGGTTTATTTAGGCCAGGGAAAGTCTACTTGAAGTCTGTAATACCTACATGTTTCAACTAGACAACCATAGTCCCTGTGCCCAAGAATGCCTAGGTAACTTGTCTAAATGATTATCACCCCGTACCATGCACATTTGTAGTCATGAAATGCTTTGAAAGGCTGGTCATGGCTCACATCAACACCATCATTCCAGAAACCCTGGACCCACTCCAATTCGCATAACGCCCCAACAGATCCACAGATGATGCAATCTCTATTGCACACCACACCGCCCTTTCCCACCTGGACAAAAGGAACACCTACAGTATGTGAGAATGCTGTTCACTACTACAGCTCAGGATTTAACACCATAGTGCCTTCCAAGCTCAGGACCCTGGGACTAAACACCTCCCTCTGCAACTGGTCCCTGGACTCTGACGAGCCACCCTAAGGTGGTGAAGGTAGGCAACAACACATCCGCCACGCTGACCCTCAACATGGGGGCCCCTCAGTGGTGCGTGCTTAGTCCCTTCCTGTACTCCCTGTTCACCCATGATTGTGTGGCAGAGCACAACTCCAACACCATCATTAAGTTTGCCGACAACAAGACGGTGGTAGGCCGCTTAGTATGGCAACTGCTTGGCATCTGACCGTAAGGTGCTACAGATGGTAGTGCATATGGCACAGTGCATCCCTGGGGCTGAGCTCCCTGCCATCCATGACCTCTATACCAGGCGGTGTCAGAGGAAGGCCCTAAAAATTGTCAGACTCCAGCCACCGAAGTCATAGACTATTCTCTCTGCTACCGCACAGTAAGTGGTACCGGAGCACCTAGTCTGGGACCAAAAGGCTCCTGAACAGCTTCTACCCCCAAGCCATAAGACTGCTGAACAGTTAATCAAATGTCTACCCTGATTATTTGCAGGACCCCATTTTTATTTGCATGGACTTTCTTGCACTGGCTCTATGCACACTCACTGGACTCTACCCACACACTCACACATACTACACTGACACTCCAATACACACACACACTATATATGCTCACACACCTAAAACACACATGCACATTTACGCCACACACACTCTTTCACATACGCTGCTGCTACTCTCTTTATTATCTATCCTGATTGCCTAGTAACTTTTACCACTACCTACATGTACATATTACCTTGAATACCTCAACTATCTTGCACCCTTACACATTGACTCAGTATATCATCTCCTTATTGTTATTTTGTGTTAGACTTTTTGCCAGATTTTTCTTAGTTTATAACTCTGCATTGTTGGGAAAGGAAGGCTCATAAATAAACTCGTCACGGTAAAGTCCACCTGCTATATTCAGCGCATGTGACAAATACAATTTGATTTGATTTGAATAGGCTCAAATGGACAGCCGCAATGGGCTACGTGGATGTGCGTTCAGATCAACGCGAAATCTGGCGCCACGTGAAAGAAAATAGTTCCCCATTCAAATCGTAGCCCATTTAGCACGATCCAAAACAAGCTCTGCCTCTGTTTCAGGAGTAAACTATAGTAGTCGAATAGAAGCGGTGTGGCCTGAGGAGGGATGGTGATAGGATTTGACAAGCTTGCCCCACTACCCCATTCAGTCATCCATTGAACGTATTTCCCTTTGAATAAGGGGTGTACTCCGATTCTGTTGCAAAAGTTTCGTCTGTTGCAAAACGTTTTGCTACAGAAATTGTTTACTCCAAACTAAAAAACATTTTGCAACGAAAACGAGAGTTTCTGTTGGACAAATTCAGGTAGGCCCCTCCCCGTGTAGGTCAATTTGCTCTGTTTGCTTCCGTTTGGTTGTTAAACGGTAAACGGTTTCCGTTGCGAGACGTAGGCCTAATGAATACACCCGGTGGTGCAATCATTATTCCAAAACGTTTTGCCACGGAAACATTTTACTCCAAACGGAAATACCACGAGAGTTTCTATTGGACAAATGCATGTAAATCCCTCCCCGTTTCGTTCTGCTTGGTTCCTAGTGAATACACCCCTAGATATTGTAGTGGTGTGTGCTGCTGTCTATTTCGCCCATTCGTGCACAGCCCGATTAGGGTGGCTAGATTGATACATGTGTGTATCACATTTTTACCATCGTTATATCTTATGTCTTCTATTTTTCAACACCGGCTTCTCATCGGAAACCAAACATCTAGCTTGGGAGAGAAGATTTGCAGTCTCGCCAAACAATGAGGTAAGGGCGTGGAAAATCTGATCTGTGCACTTGCCTGTTTTGTTTCGATATTCTATAATGTTACAATTTCGCGTTTGCAACCTTGATGTTAATTGTCATGATTATTTTTTTATAAAGGAACACATTATAGCCTAACAATGGTAGAATTTCGCGTGTCATTTATTTTTTCTTCTCAAAATGACAAAATTCTCAACAAAAGAGGCTACGAACATGATTTATGGTTAGGCGATGCACATGTGGGGCATAGCATTAGCAAAACAGTGTGAATGTAGACTACCGGTGTTTTATACCCATCTGATAAAACATGACCATACTCAGGCTGCTGCAGATGTAGGCCTATTTATCACATTTAGACGACTGGTTATAGCCCGCCCATACAGTGTAGTTTGTAGCCTATCTCAAGGGGAAAATATTTGCAATGTCACATTTTCTCCAGTAGCCTAGATTATCTCTCTTTCAGCCTAGTTATGGGCCAAACGTAAGCTTCTTATTATAGACAATTCTGATTGAAAAACAACTCGCTGTGGCACTTTGCTAACTCAACTTGTTGAAGTTGTTGACACCGAGAAGACACTATGGCCTTGATAATAGGATGTAGGCCAGGGATACTAGCTCTTGATCATTCGTGACTCTCGGTTCCATTACATTACACATATGAGTCATTGGACGAAGGCATTTTCTTTAGAGGGGAGTTTTAAGAGCCGCGACGCTCGGTCTGAACATTAACACACACCGCTACCGAGGTATGGTTTTGGAAGCATAAGGACCGTATCTTTCATATCAGCAGTAAATCATTTTCGAAAACAAAATGTTACCTTGATACACACCTTTTTATAGGATCAGGGTCCCACACTGCAATATTTTCACGTTAAAGCGCTTGTTAACGGAAAACAGACGACTACCTGTGCAATTAGCTACCTGCATCTCTGAACTCCTGTGTGTAAACTGTGTAAATAGAAGAGACTCCACAAACGTGTTGTCACTGAGAAATACTGTCGGCTGAAACTGTTAAAATCGGTTAAAACAGCGTACAGTAAGTGTGTATTTTGCATTTGTGAAATGATTTTGATGTTATATGAAAGTAGATGGATTTGTTTATATATCCGTACCACACTTGAGAATCGGTTTACGTTTAGATGGTGTATTTTGGCTGTTTTGGCTTCCAGAGAGCCAGTTCGCTGCTTTAATAGAACATGTAATGTCCTTGAACTAGGAAGTATCGTTAGGCACATTTAGTCCAATATTGGGTTAATCATCAACTAGATTCAACTCTGAGTCAGCCCTGAATCTTTGGGCTGCTGCTATGGTGTAAAATAATAATAATTGATTGTGCCGCTTAGTTCATTGAGCTATGGTTCCGTGAAACTCCCAAATTCATCCAACCTTTATAATCCACCACTTGTCAGAATGGTGCCATGTCTAGCAAGATCACTTAATGATTAATTAGTATTCTACATAACACACCGATTATAATAGCATGATAATGTTCGGCTACTCTTATTCTAAAAACACCACGTAATTTCTTGTACTGAAATGGTGAATATGCTTTGATTGAAACAAAATACAGGTTGCTGTGTTAAACTCCATCTTCTCTAGCATTCGATTAAACCGTAGTTAGGCTGATTAGCCTACATCATTCAACAGGATCGAAATGCGTATTTCCATGAAATTGATTGGGATGAAATGGTTGGCATACATGCAGCATGGAGAATTACATACATACATACAACTTGAAGAATTATCATTCAAGATTGACAGTGATCATTTATAATAAGGTAGGCCTAATTTTGTGTTTTAGGATAAAAAAATAGAACATTTTCATTGTGCCACGTGTGGACATAGACAA
The DNA here is from genome assembly GCF_901001165.1 of Salmo trutta. NCBI lineage: Eukaryota > Metazoa > Chordata > Actinopteri > Salmoniformes > Salmonidae > Salmo > Salmo trutta. The sequence continues at coordinate 15,060,905 of NC_042975.1, read as the reverse complement.
TCGTGCAATTTGGATGATGCATTGTATGTATATTCTAAAAGGATTTTATTCACTAGGCTACATGTCTGGACCAACATTCATTCAGAAATGATGACGTAATAATAATAAATAATTGTGCTCTGGTAGGCTACCTAAACAAACAGCACTTCACCACTGCTTATAATACATGTAAATAATAATACATGTAAAGTAATTGCCATGTGAGGTCAACTGATCATCCCAGCACCGTTTTGATTGGGACAGCATCATCGCACTACATTGGGACAAGCATGGGAACTCCTCTTGATAAATCAATCAATGTCAGATTTTTGTTTCCACTTCATCTCCGTTTGGATATTTGGTTAGAATTAGGCTGGGAAATCTTAGCTAAGTTGAGGTGAGTGATCATTAGTCAAACAATTAAAAGCAATGCAGATATTCTCTACACACACATTACGCCTATAGTCTACCTAATGAGTTTCCCTGATGTTTTCCTGAACTTTCCAATGCTTTTCTGATGTATTTCAGTCACTTAGCCTACTGATGCGAATACACATTTTTACACTTTTCCCATACGCTATTCAAGTCATTTGACATCTTTGTAGGCTAGGCTACTTGCTCATAGATCATTAAAAATATTATTGTAACAGTAGGGCTACCGACTAAATAACCTCCATATGGGGTCACTGACCACAATCCATTGAGTTAATAATAATACGTGTTGATTATTTGGCCTTGTGGAAAATTGCTGTAGATTGTGTTTTGTCACATTATGAGCTCATAGCCCTACAGTCGCGAATCCCGCAATTGGGCAGCCCGCGTAGCAAATATCAAACATGCTGATTGTTGAGATGTGGCTGTCAGTGAACAGCAGGCAGCCGCTAAAAGGTATTTTGCAATGTTTCAAAATACAATTGTGTGAAACAGTTTGGATATGTGAGTGCCACTGGAAAGTTGGTGGACTAATTTCCTCCTCATATTGTATCCACTCTTTTCATTGGCCTATACTATTGGTTGCACTTAAGAAATGGGTCATTCATTTTATTGTTCTTAGTATGTCAATGTCAGAGTAGCTTGTAATTTTGGTCATTTGTGTGGTATAAAATATATTATTGTATTGTAAAATGATGTCAAATTGCAGGAAATTATTTTAGAAAAGGCAATTTTTTTTCTTGGACCTGCAAACCCCTCAGCCCCTGGTCTTCAGGACTGATCCTCGAATGTTATGAAACTCTGGTGACGGCCCTACTCGGAGCTGATTTGCTGGTGTCTTTAGTCTTTTATAAAAATATAAACATATATTTTATTTTTTAGCTCTGAAAACTTGGGGTGCCAAATAAAATCGCCCGCAGGCCGCCTGTTGGGGAACCCTGATGTAGGCTATGATAACATAATGCAAGTGTGTAGGATTCCTGCAGGGTATGTGCAATTGCTTTTCTTACACTTAAAGTATTTCTTCACAACGGGAGAGACAAAATGCATTTGCATTGTTATACAGAAAGGAAATGGACGTGTCACTGTGCAGTGTGCACCTATCCAAGCCAGAGTGAGGTGAGTGTCTCCCATAAGGTTGGACCTCAGAGGTCAGGTCATCCTTTAGAGTTCGTTACTATCCCAGCAGCTGTGGTGTAATGGTGTGAGCAGAGACCCTCTCTCAGCCAGCTATAGAGGATGAATGCAGAAGCCTAATCCCTGAGGTATCAGCGGAGAAGGCCCCAAAGCTCCCCACCAGAGTGGGAATCAGGTTCCATTAACACTCATCCTTGATTACATGACATCATGTGCAGACTAATGTCATAACCCCCAGGAAATGCTGCCAGTAAATGAAAATCAACCTGATGGACATGTCAATAGATAAAGTAGTGGATGGATGATAACTCTTTGTCTGAGAAGGTATCCTGTCCCTATCACATGTATCCTGTGATAGGGACAGTTTCCTGGATACAGATTAAGCCTAGTCCTGGATGAAAAAGCTTGCTCAATTTTAAATAGTCCAAGACTAAGCTTAAACAGTGTCCAGGAAACAGTCCCAAATGTCAGATTGTCAACCATCTATCTACTGATGCAAAGTTCGCATCTGCTGTTTTCAAGAGAGGGGAAGAAACCTGAAAGGAAGGAAGTAGAAAGGGTGAAACAGAGGCTGAGAGTAGAACTCACGCTAATGTGTTAAAGTTACGTTACTTACAATATAGTCAACTATCCCATATGACTCAAACGATCACTTTGCCATTTAATAAAGGCTTCATAAACTTGACTGAAGGGGATGTTTGGAGAACAGACAGATGGGAAAGGATGAGGAACGCAAAGCTGATTGTGAGAGATGTCAGCACATTTACATCACTTATAGCTGGCAGAGTCTTTCAGTATGTGGCTGTCAGTGAGGTGACCGTGGTTAGTCACACACATTAAACATAGCTGTCACTCATGCCTCTCCTCAGGACTGGTGGCTCTCTCTGTCACCCGCACACACACACACACACACACCTCTGCAGTACAACAGACAGACACAGTCTCTCATGCCACTACACACTATTATGGACACAAGCACACAAAGGGTGGGGGACATTTCTGTCAGAGTTCATACCACGTTTCCAGTTATTTCTGTAGTCACTAGCCAGGGCTTGAAGGTGTGAGGCGCTTGAATTCAGTCTTTCTATTTTTAAATACATCTTGGTTCTCTATTTCTGCCTATGTGTCTGAGTGTCTCGGTGCCTTCGGGTTTTACGTTATTATAGTGATAGCCTTTATACTGGTAGCTAGCAAGGTGAAAAGACACTAGGGTATTACTCGCTATCCATTATAGGTATATACAGAAAGCCTGTCTTTCTTGAATTGTTAAGTAAGGTTGAAGGTGGAGCTGTGAGTGTTTGTATAATGCTCTATAGGTTGGGAATTCTGTGTCTGTATGCATTTATTTGTTTTCAGAGCGAAGTCAGACACTCTGTGGCCGAAACACTGTCACCCAGGCCACATTCATAGTTGTCCATAGGAGTTGGCTATACAGCACGAACAGACCAGTGACCTGGCTAGAGTGAGTCAGGGTGTGAGTTGGCGCATTCAATGCTCACCCTGGTTCCTCTTTTTGGGGTGAGCCTCAGTACTCAGAAGTGGCTTCATCTCCTTGTCTCCTCTCCTTATTCTGCACCAATCTGAAAGTATTGGAGAGGCGTAAATGCAATATGATGGATGCCCTGCCAGGGTTGTGTTTAGTACGGCACGCAGCAGAAGACATTTAAAATGTTTTGCAACAGAAAACTCAAATGAGAACTTGTTATTGGATATATCCAGGTAGTCTATCTCTGTTTCAGTCCACTTTCTTCCATTTAGTGCATAAAAAAGACAAACCAGGTATTTCTAATCCAGCTTTCTGAAATGCAGACGAAAGGAAGGCGCTAATGAAAGGAAACCTCTTAAGACTATTAAAAACAATCTTGGAAACCTCTACAAATGTATTATATCATGAGATCTTTGACTCACCCTTTTAGAGGAACGATGGGGGCCAGCTGGTTTCTGTTATCTCAGTGCTACAACTGACAACCATACACATCAATCATAATCTTTTATGACACCTTATATAACCCACCTTCTATATATCCCCACTTGTAATATAAATATATATTTATTTGAAAGCAATTTTGGTGCATTGTATTAACTTTGGTTTATTACAAACTATAATCTATGGGAACCATTGTAGTTGTCAGTATCAAGGTTATTAGGTTACAATGGCTTTGTTCATTTCTATGGTCTATTGATGAGGTTTATGACTAAAGTGCATGGAGATGGAATTTTCTTAGCCTAGAGGCAGGCCTATGACTGTCCCGTGTATGACATTGAACAGAAACAACAACTCAATATTCGGAAGGTGTTCTTAATGTTTGGTTTACTCAGTGTAAATATATATATATATATATATATATATATGAGCTGATGCTAACCCAGTGTGTTTGAAGGCATTCCCCAGTGAACAAGGCTCTGGAGTGAAATGTCCCCAAGTAGGTACAGATCTAGGATCAGATCTGGACCTAACCTTAACCATCAGTGGGGAAAATGCAAAACTGACTCAAGATCAGCATCTAGGGCAACTTCGCCCTAATATGCTCACCCAGTGTGTTTGATAGCATTGATTCCCCTAGTGAGCAGGAAGTTGCAGTGGCACCAACACTGAATTTGTGTCTACACTCCACTCATCGAATGTCTCATTCTGTAACCGCTCCATCAATTATTTTCACACCTCTACCACCATCTGGCAATGTGTGTCTGTCTCAGTCAACTAGTGTCTGACTGTGTGTGCGCACGCACGTGAATGTGTACTTCCTGTCTAAGCTTAGACACGAAGACGAAAGTGATGATAATATTATGACCTCTCAGTAGCATACGGCACATTTGGCCTTGGATATGTACTGAGCAGAACGCTAAATCTGTCAGTACTCGTAGATCAAGTCAACACTGTAGTTGAGTCAGGCTCTCTGATTTAGGGTCTCTGTATTTTAGGGTACATTGAGAGAACTGAAAGTAAGCCCTAAACACACTTGCCGCTATTCTTAGACAGGTTCTATAACTTTAGTGGCTCTGCTATTGTATGTGGGTGTTTCAATTACCTGTGTGTCTTTGTTTGTCTGTCTTTGTTTGTGTGTCTCTCTCTGACTTTTCTATGCAGCACTGGTGTGTGTGTGGTGTGTGACCTGTGTTTGTTGTCACTGCTGCAGGGCTGGACACACACACACACACACACACACACACACACAGTGTCCACAGGCACCATGGGTTCTGTAAACAAACTCAACCCCAGATACAGAACAACTCCTAGAAACCGAGAGAGGTGGAGGGAGGGAGATATGGGTGAAGACAGGGAAAATGGGGTGAGTTGAAAGGCACACACACACGTGAGGAACAGGAATTTGCACTGCCTTCTATAGGTAGACCTGAGCATCAAATACTGTTTTTAGTCTTCAACCCTTTCATATCTGACTGTATATTACAGTTGCATACTTTTGTCACCGTGTTGTTTTTCAGATAGCCTTTTAGGTTAAAGGGTGTCTTCGAAACAGTTATGCAGTCATGTCATGGTTTTTCATTAAAGAATTTAGGTTGATGTCATAACTGTTTTGTTTTATCACTGTACTCAATCAAATGCTTGTCAGATAATGTAGCATAATAGATGGCAGAAAGTCTCTGCCTAATTGAGGTAGATTGAAATAAGATTAAATCCCACCACCTCGGAACATAATGTCTTGTGTGTGTGTACCTGTGTGCATGCTTTTGGGGTGTTTTTTTGGGGGGTGCATATCCTGGTGTGCATTTGACGTTTGCACCTTTGTGTGTGTGCCTGTGTGTGTTTGCAGTGTGTGTGTTTGCAGTGTGTATGCCTGTGTGTTTGCAGTGTGTATGCCTGTGTGTTTGCAGTGTGTATGCCTGTGTGTTTGCAGTGTGTATGTCTGTGTGTTTGCAGTGTGTATGCCAGTGTGTGTATGCCTGTGTGTTTACATTGTGTCGATGCTAGGCAAGCCAAGGGCACTGAGCCAGACCATATTAGGCAGCAGTTTGTGAGAGCAGGAAGTGTTCAGGGTTCGGATTCCCCGGGTCAGGAAGTCAGGGATTGTTTCACGTCTCACACTGCCGAGGAGGAAGTAGCTGAGACTTTCTCACATGCGTTACTGTGGCGACGCCGCGTGTGACCTTGCATGGTAGCAGAGTCTGAGACAGAGAATCCACAAAGGCACACTCTGAAAGAGATTATCCAGTACATGTGTATACTTGTTATCCAGTAGTTGTTAGTAGAGGTATTCGTGGACTATACACAAAGACCCGATCTTGGACCCGAGCGGGTCCGGATCAAGAGTTGTAAATAATGTCACGGGTCGGATCTGATATGATTGTCACGGTTCTCGGGTATGTGTAATTTTAACTGACTGGTCCTGAAGGACCTGTACAGATATGTACGTGACTGATACAGTTGTGAGGGAGAGAGAGAAGTTGTATAATTTATGCTGCTAATCTTGCTTTTCACGAGAGTGGCACGTGTAACTTGTTAATGTTGGCCATTCATAAGTCATCAAAGCTGCAATAGGCTACAGTCATAGAGCATCAAGTTAGGAGATGCCTAATCAATGGAACATTTAATTAAAAGTTAAATGAACAAGAGCCAACAGGTAGGCTGCTTCTGAATGGAGTTGTTGTTTGTAGCTGTGTAGGATGAGAAACCGCATGCTGCTTCAATTAGTCTAGCTAGCTAGCATAACTAGCTTCTCCCGATTTTGATGCAATCAAGACCGGTACTATGTAATCATATTGGATGATAAATAACCTAGCTACTGTATGGCAGCTATTAGTCTACTAAAGCGTGAGTCAGCTTGGTTGTTTGCTGTATCAACTGTCCTGCCGTCCTCCCTGCTCACCGTGTCACTCCCTCACACTCACAGTAGCCTACATGCACAGCATGGCCCCTCACCTCTCTCTACCTCAAGCTTTATCAACTCCGGTTAATCAAGTTGCCTAAAAATTCAGCTGCTTCCCTCACGCAGATCCCACCTGGTGTGCATCCGACCAGGCCTATAGGGAATGGATCTAGTTGTCCTCGGGTCCGTGAGGAACGGGTCTCCTATATTTAATTTCTGCATATTGGGTCCGGGTGGGAAAGCCCCAGGTACATTTTGGAACAGGTCAACTTTTTTGGACTAGAGGTCAAGGCCTCTAGTTCTTAGGGCCGGGACGATACCAGTATTGCGATATTAGTTTGTATTGTGGCAAGGAAACAAAACACTGAGAGGATTTGACTTCTTTAGGAAAACCTTTATGTTGTCATCCAGAGTCATGTATTTATTTCCCAAGCTATAGCACACCATATTTTACATACAGCAGGTTTTTAAAGGTCCAATGTATAAATATCACGATACTGGTATTGTCCTGGGCATAGTAGTTCTCAAAGTAGTGCTCATGAGCCAAAAGTGGTCGCTGGAAATTGCCTACTCTCTCACATACGTCTGTCTGTCTGTATATATAGTGTATCTGGACACCCGTTCAAATTATTTTATTTATTTCATCTTTGTTTAACCAGGTAGGCCAGTTGAGAACAAGTTCTCATTTACAACTGCGACCTGGCCAAGATAAAGCAAAGCAGTGTGACAAAAACAACACAGAGTTACACATGGGATAAATAAACGTACAGTCAATAACACAACAGAAAAATCTATATACAGTGTGTGCAAATGTAGTAAGATTAGGGAGGTAAGGTAATAAAAAGGCCATAGTGGCAAAATAATTACAATTTAGCATTAACACTGGAGTGATAGATGTACTGATGATGTGCAAGTAGCAATACTTGGGTGCAAAAGAGCAAAAATAAATAACAATATGGGGATGAGGTAGTTGAGTGGGCTATTTACAGATGGGCTGTGTACAGGTGCAGTGATCGGTAAGCTGCTCTGACAGCTGATGCTTAAAGTTAGTGAGGGAGATATGAGTCTCCAGCTTCAGTGATTTTTGCAATTCTTTCCAGTCATTGGCAGCAGAGATGAGTGGATTCAGTTATTTCAGCCACACCCGTTGCTGACAGGTGTATAAAATCGAGCGCACAGCCATGTAATCTTCATAGACCAACATTGGCAGTAGAATGGGCCGTACTGAAGAGCTCAGTGACTTTCAACGAGGCACCATCATAGAATGGCACCTTTCCAACAAGTCAGTTAATCAAATTTCTGCCCTGCTAGAGCTGCCCAGGTCAACTGTTAGTGCTGTTATTGTGAAGTGGAAACGTCTAGGCACAACAACGGCTCAGCCATGAAGTGGTAGGCCACACAACCTCACAGAACGGGACTGCCGAGTGCTGAAGTTCCAAACTGCTGGAGTGATGTAAAGCTCGTCGCCATTGGACTCTGGAGCAGTGGAAACGCATTCTCTAGGGTGATGAATCACGCTTCACCATCTAGCAGTCCGACGGACGAATTTGGGTTTGGCGGATGACAGGAGAACGCTACCTGCCCCAATGCATAGTGCCAACTGTAAAGTTTGGTGGAGGAGGACTAATAGTCTGGGGCTGTTTTTCATGGTTCGGGCTAGACCCCTTAGTTCCAGTGAAGGGAAATCTTAATGCTACAGCATACAATGACATTTTAGGTGATTCTTTGCTTCCAACTTTGTGTCAACACTTTGAGGAAGGCGCTTTCCTGTTTCAGCATGACAATGCCCCTGTGCACAAAGCTATGTCCATACAGAAATGGTTTGTTGAGATCAGTGTGCAAGAACTTGACTGGTCTGCACAGAGCCCTGACCTCAACTGAAGGGATGGCACTGAAGAACATGGCTGACGTTTTACATTCTCCCAACCAATTGTGCTATTTTTTTACTTATTGTGTGCATAATGTTGCTGCTACTTATTGCTGAAAAGAACTTCTGGATATTAGAAAAGCGATTACGCACTGCGAACTGGAAGAAACTTTTTCCTTTTAACGAGTCCGACGAGAAGGATATCCTGCTTTCACTGGAACAGGCCCAGATGCACACCTTTTGCTTGAAGAAAAGACGCCGGAAAAGGGGACGCAGATCGGGGATCTTTCTGAGAATCCGGAGGCGAGTGAGAACTCCCAATGCCTTCCATTCTTCTTGCTAATGTGCAATCATTGGAAATTAAAATTGATAACCTACTATTAAGATTATCCTACCAACGGGACATTAAAACTATAACATCTTATGTTTCACCGAGACGTGGCTGAACGAAGATATGGACAACAGAGCTAGCAGGATTTTCCATGCACCAGCAGAACAGAGACGCTATCTCTGGTAAGACTAGGGGTGGGGGTCTGTGTCTTTTTGTCAATAACAGCTGGTGCGCGGTCTAATATTAAAGAAGTCTCGAGGTATTGCTCGCCTGAGGTAGAGTACCTTATGATAAGCTCCAGACCACATTATCTACCAAGAAAGTTCTCATCTGTATTATTCGTAGCCGTCTATTTACCACCTCAAAACGAAGCTGGCACTAAGACCGCTCTCAAACAACTCTATAAAGCCATAAGCAAAGAATAAAATGCTCGCTCCTAGTGGCCAGGGACTTTAATGCAGGCAAATTTAAATCAGTTTTACCACATTTTTTACCAGCATATCCACATGTGCAACCAAGGGGGGGGGAAAAAACTAGACCACCTTTACTCCACACACAGAGATGCATACAAGCTCTCCCCCGCCTTCCATTTTTGACAAATCTGACCATAATTCTATCCTCCTGAATCCTGCTTAACAGCAAAAACTAAAGCAGGAAGTACCAGTGACTCGCTCAATACGGAAGTGGTCAGATGACGCGGATGCTACACTACAGGACTGTTTTGCTAGCACAGACTGGAATATGTTCTGGGATTCATCCAATGGCATTGAGAAATACACCACCTCAGTCATCGGCTTCACCAATAAGTGTATCGATGACGTCATCCCCACCGTAACTGTACGTTCATATCCCAACCACAAGCCACAGGCAACATCCGCATCGATCTAAAGGCTAGAGCTGCCGCTTTCAAGGAGCGGGAGACTAATCCGGATGCTTATAAGAAATCCCGCTATGCCCTCAGACGAACCATCAAACAAGCATAGCGTCAATACAGGATTAAGATTGAATCCTACTACACCGGCTCTGACGCTCGTCCGATGTGGCAGGGCTCAAACTATTACAGACTACAAAGGGAAACCCAGACACGAGCTGCCCAGTGATGTGAGCCTACCAGACGAGCTAAATGCCTTTTTTTATGCTCGCTTCGAGGCAGGCAACACTGAAGCATGCACGAGAGCATCATCTGTTCTGGATGACTGTGTGATATCGCTCTCGGTAGCCGATGTGAACAAAACCTTTTAAACAGGTCAACATTCACAAAGCCGCTGGGCCAGACGGATTACCAGGACGTGTACTCAAAGCATACGCGGACCAACTGTCAAGTGTCTTCACTGACATTTTCAACCTCTCCCTGACCGAGTCTATAATACCTACATGTTTCAAGCAGACCACCATAGTCCCTGTGCCCAAGGAAGCGAAGGTTACCTGCCTAAATGATTATCGCCCCGTGGCACTCACGTCAGTAGCCATGAAGTGCTTTGAAAGGCTGGTCATGGCTCACATCAACAGTATCCTCTACGGACATGCTAGACCCACGCATACTGCCCCAACAGATCCACAAATGACACAATCTCAATTGCACTCCACACTGCCCTTTCTCACCTGGACAAAAGGAACACCTATGTGAGAATGCTGTTCATTGACTACAGGGGTTCAGAGAACTGGCAGTGTGGTGCCAGGACAACAACCTCCCCTTTAATGTGAGTAAAACAAAGGAGCTGGTCGTGGACTATAGGAAAAGGCAGCCCGAACAGGCCCCCATTAATATCGACGGGGCTGTAGTGGAGCGTGTCGAGAGTTTCACGTTCCTTGGTGTCCACATCACCAACGAACTATCATGGTCCAAACATTCCAAGACCGTCGTGAAGAGGGCACGACAAAACCTTTTCCCTCTCAGGAGACTGAAAAGATTTGGCATGGGTCCCCAGAGCCTCAAAAAGATATACAGCTACACCATCGAGAGCATCCTGACTGATTGCATCACCGCCTGGTATGGCAACTGCTCGGCATCTGACCGTATGGCACTACAGAGGGTAGCGCGAACGGCCCAGTACATCACTGGGGCCAAACTTCCTGCCATACAGGACCTATATAATAGGTGGTGTCAGAGGAAAGCCCATCAAATTGTAAGAGACTCCAGTCACCCAGTGTCCTCCCGGACATGTTTATAGACCGTTTTCTCTGCTACCGCACGGCAAGTGGTACCAGAGTGCCAAGTCTAGGACCAAAAGGCTCCTCAACAGCTTCTACCCCCAAGCCATAAGACTGCTGAACACATCATAAAAATCACCACTGCTACTTGCTGTTTGTTTGTTACCTATGCATAGTCACTTCGCCCTCACCTACATGTACAGATTACCTCAACTAGCCTGTACCCCCGCACACTGACTCGGTACCGGTGCCCCCTCTATGTAGCCTCGTTATTCTTATTGTGTTACTTTTTATTTTAGCCTACTTGGTAAATATTTTCTTGAACTGCACTGTTGGTTAAGGGCTTGTAAGTAAGCATTTCACAGTAAAGTCTACACTTGTTGTATTCGGCGCATGTGGCAAATAAAGTTTGATTTGAACTCCATCAAACACCTTTGGGATTAATTGGAACGCCGACTGCGAGCCAGGCCTAATCGCCCAACATCAGTGCCTGCTTATGGCTGAATAAAAGCAATGTTGCAACATCTAGTGGAAAGCCTTCCCAGAAGAGTGGAGACTATTACAGCAGCAAAGTGGGGGCCAACTCTATATTAATGCCCATGATTTTGGAATGTGATGTCCGACGAGCAGTTGTCCACATACTTTTGGTCATCGAGTGTATGTGCAGATACAGTGCATTCGGAAAGTATTCAGACCCCTTGACTTTTTCCATATTTTGTTATTTTACAGCCTTATTCTAAAATTGATGAAATGATTTATTTTCCTCATCAATCTACCCCATAATGGCAAAGCAAAAACAGTTTTTTTGAATTTTTAGCAAATGTATTAAAAATAAAAAACATTTTATTTAGGTAAGTGTTCAGACCCTTTGCTATGAGACTCGAATTTGAGCATCTGGTTTCCATTGATCATCCTTGAAATGTTTCTACAACTTGATTGGAGTCCACCTGTGGTAAATTAAATTGATTGGACATGATTTGGAAAGGCACACACACCTGTCTATATAAGGTCCCACAGTTGACTGTGCAAAAACCAAGCCATGAGGTCGAAGGAATTGTCCGTAGAGCTCCGAGACAGGATTGTGTGGAGACACAGATTTGGGGAAGGGTACCAAAAAATGTCTGCAGCATTGAAGGTCCCCAAGAACACAGTGGCCTCCATCATTCTTTAATGGAATAAGTTTGGAACCACCAAGACTCTTCCTAGAGCTGGCCGCCCGGCCAAACAGAGCAATCGGGGGAGAAGGGCCTTGGTCAGGGAGGTGACCAAGAACCCGATGGTCACTCTGACAGAGCTCCAGAGTTCCTCTGGAGATGGTTGCCCATCTGAAAGATTTTCCCATCTCTGCAGCACTCCACCAATCAGGCCTTTATGGTAGAGTGGCCAGACAGAAGCCACTCCTCAGTAAAAGGCACTTGACAGCCCATTTGGAGTTTGCCAAAAGGCACCTAAAGGACTCAGACGATGAGAAACTACATTATCTGGTCTGACAAAACCATGATTGAACTCTTTGGCCTAAATACCAAGCGTCATGTCTGGAGGAAACCTGGCACCATCCCTACGGTGAACCATGGTGGTGGGAGCATCATGCTGTTGGGATGTTTTTCAAAGGCAGGGACTGGGAGACTAGTCAGGATCGAGGGAAAGATGAACGGAGCAAAATACAGAGAGTCTTGATGAAAACCTGCTCCAGAGCGCTTAGGACCTCAAACTGGGGTGAAGGTTCACCTTCCAACAGGACAACGACCCTAAGGACATAGCCAAGACCACGCAGGTGTGGTTTCGGGACAAGTCTCTATTTCCTTGAGTGTCCCAGCCCGGGCTTGAACCCAATTTGAACATCTCTGGAGAGACCTGAAAATAGCTGTGCAGAATGGGAGTAACTCCCCAAATACAGGTGTGCCAAGCTAGTAGCATCATACCCAAGAAGACTCGAGGCTGTATTCACTGCCAAAGGTGCTTCAACAAAGTACTGAGTAAAGGGTCTGAATACTTATGCATGTGTAATATTTAAAAAAAAAAAATGTAATTATAAATTTGCCTGTTTTTGCTTTGTCATTATGGGGTATTGTGTGTAGATTGATAAAGAGAGAAACTATTTAATCCATTTTAGAATAAGGCTGTAACGTAACAAAATGTGGAAAAAGTCAAGGGTTCTGTATACTTTCCGAATGCGATGTATGTGCACCATGTCATTGTTCTCTTCTCTCGCTGTGTTGCGTGTGCATCTTTCTAGCGGTCACTCAAATTGATAGGGGCCTGGCCCACGTGGGGGAAAATGTCGCAGCATAGCTTCCAGAAAAACAGTTCTAAAAGGGCGTGCTAAAAAGTTGCTCCTGACTGTAAAACATTGCTTCGTAATCTCCTTTAGGCGTCCTGAAGTTCCTCATCTTGCTCTTACTGCTTTGTTGTCGATGTTGCTTTATGGCAATGTCCACAACAGTGCATTGACTGCACTCAGCCCATTTCTGGGTACTATCTCATTATTTCCTCGTTTTAGATGACTGAATTAACTCCTTCCCCCTCTCTCTCCCCTCCATCTATTTCTTCCCCTCCACACACTCCCTGTTTCTATCTCCCTTCATCTTTCTCTCTGCCACCCTTTCCCTGTTTCTCTCTCTGTCCCTCTCTCCTCCATCTTTCTCTCTGTCCCCCCCCTTTTTCTCTCAGTGAGTCCAGTATCTGCCAGGCGCGGGCCACGGTCATGCTGTACGATGATGCTAACAAGCGCTGGGTGCCAGCAGGCACAGGGGGCCAGGCCTTCAGCAGGGTCCAGATCTACCACAACCCCGTGGCCAACACATTCCGAGTGGTGGGACGCAAGATTCAGGCTGACCAGCAGGTAAGTAGTGGACACCCATACACCATGAACAGAGAAATTCCTAGGAGGCACTGTCAGATATCCGATTGAGCAAAATAGCTGTTTGTTTTACCTTTTTTTTTAAGCTTTCACGTCTTTCATCAAGTATTTCTGTCCGACCTCTCACTAATCAAACTACTGGGCACAGATGTCAATTCAACGTCTATTCCACGTTGGTTCAACATCATTTAATTGAAATTATGTGGAAACAACGTTGATTCAACCAGTGTATGCCCAGTGGGTATGTATAATGGCTACAACAGCTGTTGTGGGGTTGGGAGGAACCACTATGGTGGCTCATCAAGATCAAATGCATTTTACAGGATATACTGTATATACACAGTGCCTTTAGAAAGTATTCACACCCCTTGACTTTTTCCACATTTTGTTGTGTTACAGACTGAATTTATAATGGATTATATTGAGATTGTTTTGTCACTGCCCTACGCATAATACCCCATAATGTCAAAGTGGAATTATGTTTTTCAATTTTTTACAAATTCATTAAATATTAAAATCTGTGATGTCTTGAATCAATAAGTATTCAACCCCTTTGTTATGGCAAGTCTAAATAAGTTCAGGAGTAAAAAATGTCTTAACAAATCACATAAGTTACATGGACTCTGTCTGCAATAATTTGTTTTTAATATAATTTGGAAATGACTACCTCATCTCTGTACCACACACACAATCATCTGTAAGGTCCCTCAGTCGAGCATTAATTCAACCACAAAGATCAGGGAGGTCTTCCAATGCCTAACAAATAAGGGCACTGAATATCCCTTTGAGCATTATGGAGTTATTAATTGCACTTTGGGTGCTGTATCAATACACACAGTCACTACAAAGATACAGGCGTCCTTCCTAACTCACTTGCCAGAGAGGAAGGAAACAGCTCAGGGATTTCACCATGAGGCCAATGGTGACTTTAAAACAGTTACAGAGTTTAATGGCTGTGATAGGAGGAAACTGAAGGTGGACCAACAACATTGTAGTTACGCCACAATACTAACCTAAATGACAGAGTGAAAAGAAGGAAGCCTGTTCAGAATAAAAATATTCCAAAACATGCATCCTGTTTGCAACTAGGCACTAAAGTAATACTGCAAAATAATGTGGCAAAGCAAAGCAAATCACTTTTTTTCCTGAATGCGAAGTGTTATATTTGGGGCAAATTCAATACAACACTTTGAGTACCACTCTCCATATTTTCAAGCATAGTCTTGGCTGCATCATGTTATGGGTATGCTTGTAATCGTTAAGGACTGGGGAGTTTTTCAGGTTAAAAAAGTAATAGAATGGAGCTAAGCACAGGCAAAATTCTAGTCGGCAAGCCTGGTTCAGTCTGCTTTCCACCAGAGATTGGGAGATGAATTCACCATTCAGCAGGACAATAACCTAAAACAAGGCCAGGTCTACACTGTAGTTGCTTACCAAGAAGACAGTGAATGTTCCTGAGGGACCTGGTTACAGTTTTGACTTAAATCTGCTTGAAAATCTATGGCAATGCCTGAAAATGGTTGTCTAGCCATTTTCAACAACAAATCTGACAGAGCTTGAATAATTTGGAAAATAATAATGGCCAAATGTTTCACAATCCAGGTGTGGAAATCTCTTACAGACTTACCCAGAAAGACTCACAGCTGTAATCGCTGCCAAAGTTGATAATAACATGTATTGACTCAGGGTGTTGAATACTTATCTAATCAAGATATATTCATGTTTTTTTATGAATCTTTTACAAATGTTTGAATTTTTCTTGCACTTTAACATTAGAGTATTTTGTGTAGATCATTGACAAAGAATGACAATTAAATCAATTTTAATCCCACTTTGTAACACAACAAAATGTAGAAAAAGTCAAGGGGTCAGAATACTTTCTGAAAGCACTGTGTGTATATATACACATTTACAATACCGGTCCAAAGTTTGGACACCTACTCATTCAAGGGTTTTTCTTTATTTTTTACTATTTTCTACATTGTAGAATAATAGTGAAGACAAAAACTATGAAATAACACACATGGAATCATGTAGTAACCAAAAAAGTGTTAAACAAATACTTTAGATTCTTCAAAATAGCCACACTTTGCCTTGATGACAGCTTTGCACACTCTTGGCATTCTCTCAACCAGCTTCACCTAGAATGCTTTTCCAACAATCTTGAAGGCATTCCAACATATGCTGAGCACTTGTTGGCTGCTTTTCCTTCACTCTGCGGCACACAATTGCCCCAGCGTTGTCCGGGTTTGACCGGTGTAAGTCATCATTGTAAATAATAATTTGTTCTTAACTGACTTGCCTAGTTAAATAAAGGTTAAATAAATAAAAAACTCCAGGCTGTATCACAACCGTCTGTGATTGGGAGTCCCATAGGGCGGTACACAATTGGCCCAGCATCGTCCGGGTTTGGCCGGTGTAGGCCGTCATTGTACATACATTTTTTTCAATTGAGATCATCCCAAACCATCTCAATTGGGTTGAGGTTAGGTGACTGTGGAGGCCAGGTGATCTAATGCAGCACTCCATCGCTCTCCTTCTTGGTCAAATAGCCCTTACACAGCCTGGAGGTGTGATTTGGGTCATTGTCCTGTTGAAAAACTAATGATAGTCCCACTAAGCGCAAACCAGATGGGATGGCATATCGCTGCAGAATGCTGTGGTAGCCATTTTGGTTAAGTGTGCCTTAAATTCTAAATCACAGACAGTGTCACCAGCAAAGCACCCCCACACCATAACACCTCCTCCATGCTTCACGGTGGGAACCACACATGCGGAGATCATCCGTTCACCTACTCTGCATCACAAAGACAAGGCGGTTGGACAGATTTCCACCGGTCTAATGTCCATTACTTGTGTTTCTTGACCCAAGGAAGTCTTTTCTTCTTATTGGTGTCCTTTAGTAGTGGTTTCTTTAAAGCAATCTGACCATGAAGGCCTGATTGACGCAGTCTCCTCTGAACAGTTGATGTTGAGATGTGTCTGTTACTTGAACTCTGAAGCATTTATTTGGGTTGCAATTACTGACGCTGGTAACTCTAATGAAGTCCTCCTCTGCAACAGAGGTAACTCTGGGTCTTTCCTGTGGCAGTCCTCGTGAGAGCCAGTTT
Source organism: Salmo trutta (assembly GCF_901001165.1). Lineage (NCBI taxonomy): Eukaryota > Metazoa > Chordata > Actinopteri > Salmoniformes > Salmonidae > Salmo > Salmo trutta. The sequence continues at coordinate 15,044,212 of NC_042975.1, read as the reverse complement.
CATCATAGCGTTTGATGGTTTTTGCAACTGCACTTGAATTGACTGACCTTTTATGTCTTAAAAAAGTAATGATGGACCGTCGTTTCTCTTTGCTTATTTGAGCTGTTTTTGCCATAATATGGACTTGGTCTTTTACCAAATATGGCTATCTTCTGTATACCACACACATCTTGTCACAACACCACTGATTGGCTCATTTAAGAAGGAAAGAAATTCCACAAATTAACTTTTAACAAAGCACACCTGTTAATTGAAATGCATTGCAGGTCATGAAGCTGGTTGAGAGAATGCCAAGAGTGTGCAAAGCTTTCATCAAGGCAAAGTGTGGCTGCTTTGAAGAATCTCAAATCTCAAATATTTTGATTTGGTGACTACATGATTCCATATGTGTTATTTCATAGTTTTGATGTCTTCTCTATTATTCTACAATGTAGAAAAGAGTGAAAATAAAGAAACACCCTTGAATGAGTAGATGTGTCCAAACTTTTGACTGGTACTGTACATACATATGAACACATACACGAGACAACAATGCGGTGCTTTGAGGGTAACATTTTTCCTACTGGTCTGGAACCTCTTTGGACAGTCTAACTGACTGACTTGAACATTATTAGACAGAGTGATCTGGAAATCTTGTGAGTGTTGCTGTAACACCATATGTGAACCAGTCCCCTTGGCACTTCCTTGCCCTGTCACACTCAGAGATTTGTAGTTAGGCTTTGTCATTTGTCTGCTGCAGACTGTGAACTTGCTGCCATTAGCCTCTCTGCTCCTTGAGGTTAGTGTCATTAGTATAGTTTGGGTTGTATGTGTCAGCTGTCTTCCTCTTTCTCTCTGGCTTCCCTATCTCACTTCTGTTTACTGTGTGTCACTACCGCTGCTCTCGTGCTAACACCTTCCTCTCACACTAGGGTAGTGGAGGACCCACACTAAGATGAGAGAGACCTAGTGTAGCCTAGCCTAACTAGAACCAACTTTTAGTTTACCTTATCCTAGCCTAGCATCTTAGCACAGTTTACAAAAGCTCTATTGCTTTGGAAAGGGCAATGGAAGTGTCCACACTACTAGTAGCACAAGTGACTAGAGAAACTAAGCCTAGCATATTAGCATAGTTTAACATATAAGCACAGTTTCAGTAAAAGCTCTGTTTTCAAATGCACCTCCGCTTCACTGATTCCACAGATGGGGCCAGGCAGGTCACCCGTGATACAAGTCAGTATTCAACGTCCATCCATGTCTGAGGACGTTGGGAGATGATGTGGAAACTGGACACTAGGGGAAACAGTGAGCGCTGTTACCTTCAAGTAGTGTTGTGGATGTGTATAAGCATCTGCCTCTGATTCAAAAGGTTGCATGTTCAAATCCAGTCATGAAGTTATTTTTTAAATACACTGCTCAAAAAAAGAAAGGGAACACTAAAATAACATCCTAGATCTGAATTAAATAATCTTATTAAATACTTTTTTCTTTACATAGTTGAATGTGCTGACAACAAAATCACACAAATAATCAATCCAATTTATCAACCCATGGAGGTCTGGATTTGGAGTCACACTCAAAATTAAAGTGGAAAACCACACTACAGGCTGATCCAACTTTGATGTAATGTCCTTAAAACAAGTCAAAATGAGGCTCAGTAGTGTGTGTGGTCTCCACGTGCCTGTATGACCTCCCTACAACGCCTGGGCATGCTCCTGATGAGGTGGCGGATGGTCTCCTGAGGGATCTCCTCCCAGACCTGGACTAAAGCATCCGCCAACTCCTGGACAGTCTGTGGTGCAACGTGGCGTTGGTGGATGGAGCGAGACATGATGTCCCAGATGTGCTCAATTGGATTCAGGTCTGGGGAACGGGCGGGCCAGTCCATAGCATCAATGCCTTCCTCTCTTGCAGGAACTGCTGACACACTCCAGCCACATGAGGTCTAGCATTGTCTTGCATTAGGAGGAACCCAGTGCCAACCGCACCAGCATATGGTCTCACAAGGGGTCTGAGGATCTCATCTCGGTACCTAATGGCAGTCAGGCTACCTCTGGCGAGCACATGGAGGGCTGTGCGGCCCCCCAAAGAAATGCCACACCATGACTGACCCACCGCCAAACCGGTCATGCTGGAGGATGTTGCAGGCAGCAGAACGTTCTCCACGGCGTCTCCAGACTCTGTCATGTCTGTCACATGTGCTCAGTGTGAACCTGCTTTCATCTGTGAAGAGCACAGGGCGCCAGTGGCGAATTTGCCAATCTTGGTGTTCTCTGGCAAATGCCAAATGTCCTGCACAGTGTTGGGCTGTAAGCACAACCCCCACGTGTGGACGTCGGGCCCTCATACCACCCTCATGGAGTCTGTTTCTGACCGTTTGAGCAGACACATGCACATTTGTGGCCTGCTGGAGGTCATTTTGCAGGGCTCTGGCAGTGCTCCTCCTGCTCCTCCTTGCACAAAGGCGGAGGTAGCGGTCCTGCTGCTGGGTTGTTGCCCTCCTACGGCCTCCTCCACGTCTCCTGATGTACTGGCCTGTCTCCTGATAGCGCCTCCATGCTCTGGACACTACGCTGACAGACACAGCAAACCTTCTTGCCACAGCTCGCATTGATGTGCCATCCTGGATGAGCTGCACTACCTGGGCCACTTGTGTGGGTTGTAGACTCCGTCTCATGCTACCACTAGAGTGAAAGCACCGCCAGCATTCAAAAGTGACCAAAACATCAGCCAGGAAGCATAGGAACTGAGAAGTGGTCTGTGGTCACCACCTGCAGAGCCACTCCTTTATTGGTCTATTCCATTTGCACAACAGCATGTGAAATTTATTGTCAATCAGTGTTGCTTCCTAAGTGGACAGTTTGATTTCACAGAAGTGTGATTGACTTGGAGTTACATTGTGTTGTTTAAGTGTTCCCTTTATTTTTTTGAGCAGTGTATTTATCCTAAGCATATTCTAAACCTTAACCATAACCATTGAGTTAATGGCTAACCTTAAGAATTTGGAGTTAATGCCTAAACTTAACCTTAAACACTAAGAATAACTTAACGTTTGGAACAACTTAGAAATATGACGTTTGTGAAACATGGATGAATCTAATTCTGACGTGAGACTGATATTTTTGGATAAGGCACACAAGTACTGTGATATGGTCATGGCTGCAAGAAAAGGTTTTTTTAGGGGGGTGGTAATAAAGGTCTAGTTCACTAATTTCGGGGGATTTAAATAATATATTTTTAATTATTTATTAGTGCTTTATCAGGGGATTCTGCAGCACCCCTCCTCCGACTGCTATGGGTACAGTGTTACCACAAATTAGGAAAAAACAACCTGTTGCCGTCTCTGTGATTTTAAGAATAGGATAATGCAGTTTTGACATCTCCCCGTGGATTTGTACACATATTTCGCCATAATCTAATCAATACAGTGGCTTGTGAAAGTATTCACCCCCCATTGACATTTTTCCTATTTTGTTGTGTTACAACCTAGAATTAAAATAGATTTTTGGGGGGTTTGTATCATTTGATTTACACAACATGCCTACCACTTTGAAGATGCAAAATATTTTTTCTTGTGAAACAAACAAGAAATAAGGGGGGAAAAAAAGAACTTGAGCGTGTATAACTATTCACCCTCCCAAAGTCAATACTTTGTAGAGCCACCTTTTGCAGCAATTACTGCAAGTCTCTATGAACTTGGCACATCTAACTTCTGGGCTTTTTGCCCATTCTTCAAGACAAAACTGCTCCAGCTCCTTCAAGTTGGATGGGTTCCGTTGGTGTACAGCGATCTTTAAGTCATACCACAGATTATCAATTGGACTGAGGTCTGGGCTTTGACTAGGCCATTCCAAGACATTTAAATGTTTCCCCTTAAACCACTTGTGTTGCTTTAGCAGTATGCTTAGGGTCATTTTCTTGCTGGAAGGTGAACCTCCGTCCCAGTCTGAAATCTCTGGAAGACTGAAACAGGTTTCCCTCAAGAATTTCACTGTATTTAACGCCATCCATCATTCCTTCAGTTCTTACCAGTTTCCCAGTCCCTGCCAATGGAAAAACATCCCCACAGCATGATGCTGCCACCACCATGCTTCACTGTGGGGATGGTGTTCTCAGAGTGATGAGAGATGTTGGGTTTGCGCCAGACATGGTGTTTTCCTTGATGTCCAAAAAGCAACATTTTAGTCTCATCTAACCAGAGAACCTTCTTCCATATGTTTTGGAGAAGTATGTGGGAGACTCCCCAAACTTTGTCCCTGACCTGTTTGGAGAGCTCCTTGGGCTTCATGGTGCCACTTGCTTGGTGGTGCCCCTTGCTTAGTGGTGTTGCAGACTCTGGGGCCTTTCAGAACAGGTGTGTGTGTGTGTATATAGATATAGATATAGATAGATATATATATAGATAGATAGATAGATCATGTGACACTTAGATTGCACACAGGTGGACTTTATTTAACTAATTACGTGACTTCTGAAGGTAATTGCTTGCACCAGATCTTATTTAGGGGCTTCATAGCAAAGGGAGTGAACACATATGCACGCACCACTTTTCCGTTTTTTATTTTTTTGAATGTTTTGAAACAAGTTCTTTAAAAAGAAAATTTACTTCACAAATTTTGACTATTTTGTGGATGTCCATTACAAGAAATCCAAATAAAAATCTATTTAAAATACAGTTTGTAATGCAACAAAATAGGAAAAATGCCAAGGGGGATAAATCATTTTGTAAGGCACTGACTGTAGCACTAGTTGAGCATGAAGGGATACATGGATTAAACAATTTTGAAATACAAGGTACAAATACAATCTAGGTTCTCTCTCCAGTGTTTACTTATCTACACATGCTATATTCCACACACACATTCTCTCAGTGAAGGCATACTCTCATTCCACTCATAGTTTCTCATTGTCTTTTACTTCCTGCCTGACACTCCCAGGTGGTTATCAACTGTCCAATCATCAAGGGGCTGAAGTACAATCAGGCCACAACCAACTTCCACCAGTGGCGGGACGCCCGGCAGGTGTGGGGGCTGAACTTCGGCAGCAAGGAGGACGCCACCCTCTTTGCCAACGGCATGATGCACGCCCTGGAGGTGCTGAGTGCTCTCGGCGACTCAGGTATGAACCATAATATAGGACAAAAATACCATGCATACCAAAAATATATATTGAAAAATAAATGAACGTGAAACACATTTTGTTTATTCACTGTGAATTTTAAATAAATTGAACGGAAGGTCGCTCGCCTGTTATTTCTTTCTTGCTGCAATCAGTGATCTGGAATCCGCAGTAGGGGAAACGGCACCACTGTCCACCTCACCACCATTGTTATTGTGTTTTTTGTTTTTGTCGAAGCGGAGGTGAGGAGCGTCGCGCAACGTGATTTTTTTTACAGGGATGTCAGAGGGGGAAAACAGTATTTGTTGTCTTCAGCCACTTCTTCTAATATCGCAAACGAACGTGGCTGTTTCACCATTAAGGATTCCAGCCTTTACCTAACACCATTGGATAGATTTTGTCAGAACGGGAGAAGGGAAAGATGCATTTAAGTATTTAAACTGGACCGCTAAAATACACATTACTCACTCACTCGTTGTCTGTTTCTATCCTCAGGATACTCCTCTCTCCCTCGCCCTGTCCAGAATGGACCCTCCCCAGAGGAGCTGGAGCAGCAAAGGAGGTATCGTTCACATGATTTTAAGGTTTCTTCAGGTGCTGAGTAGTACAGCACCAAAGATAAGTTCTCTATAGCTCCTGGTTAATAATGTTTCTGTTGCATACCAGCTTACCCACATCTTCATATTGGTTGTGCACAATTATCACACTCTCTACCTTCCAACTTCACACATTTTGTATGTCTAAAATACCCTGGGCCTCCCGAGTGGAGCAGCGGTCTAAGGCACTGCATCGCAGACCCATGAGGCGGCACACAATTGGCCCAGCGTCGTCCGGGTTAGGGGAGGGTTTGGCTGGCTGGGATGTCCTTGTCCCATTGCGTTCTAGCGACTCATTGCCAGGCGCATGCACGCTAACTTCGGTCACCAGCTGTACGGTGTTTCCTCCGACACATTGGTGCAGATGACTTCCGGGTTAAGTGAGCAATGTGTCAAGGAGCAGTGTGGCTTAGCGAGGTCGTGTTTCAGAGGCCGTGTAGCGAAATGCTTGTGTTTCTAGCTCCAACAGTGCAGTAATATCTAACAATTTCACAACAATACACACAAATCTAAGTAAAGGAATGGAATTAAGAATATATACACTACCGTTCAAGTTTGGGTTCACTTAGAAATGTCCTTGTTTTCCATGAAAACATACATGAAGTTAGTTGCAAAGTGAATAGGAAATATAGTCAAAATGTTCAATTATAAATAATAATTAATTTAAATAATTGTCTCCTTCAAACTTCACTTTCATCAAAGAATCCTCCATTTGCAGCAATTACAGCCTTGCAGAACTTTGGCATTCTAGTTGTCTATTTGTTGAGGTAATCTGAAGAGATTTCACCCCATGCTTCCTGATGCACCTCCCACAAGTTAGATTGGCTTGATGGGCACTTGTTACGTACCATACGGTCAAGCTGCTCCCACAACAGCTCAATAGGGTTGAGATCCGGTGACTGTGCTGGCCACTCCATTATAGACAGAATACCAGCTGACTGCTTCTTCCCTAAATAGTTATAGCATAGTTTGGAGCTATGCTTTGGGTCATTGTCCTGTTGTAGGAGGAAATTGGCTCCAATTAAGCACTGTCCACAAGGCATGGCATGGCATTGCAAAATGGAGTGATAGCCTTCCTTCTTCAAGATCCCTTTTACCCTGTACAAATCTCCCACTTTACCACTACCAAAGCACCCCAGACCATCACATTGCCTCCACCATGCTTGACAGATTGCGTCAAGCATTCCTCCAGCATCTTTTCATTTTTTTCTGCATCTCACAAATGTTGTTCTTTGTGATCCGAACACCTCAAACTTAGATTTGTCTGGCCATAACACTTTTTTTCCAATCTTGCTCTGTCCAGTGTCTGTGTTCTTTTGTCCATCTTAATCTTTTCTTTTTATTGGCCAGTCTGAGATATGGCTTTTTCTTTGCAACTCTGCCTAGAAGGCCAACATCCTGCAGTCGCCTCTTCACTGTTGAAGTTGAGACTGGTGTTTTGTGGGTACTATTTAATGAAGCTTCCAGTTGAGGACTTGTGAGGCGTCTGTTTCTCAAACTAGACACTAATGTACTTGTCCTCTTGTTCAGTTGTTCACCGGGGCCTCCCACTCTTTCTATTCTGGTTAGAGACAGTTTGCGCTGTTCTGTGAAGGGAGTAGTACACAGCATTGTACAAGATCTTCAGTTTCTTGGCAATTTCTCACATGGAATAGCCTTCATTTCTCAGAACAAGAATACACTGACAAGTTTCAGAAGAAAGTTCTTTGTTTCTGGCCGTTTTGAGCCTGTAATCGAACCCACAAATGCTGATGCTCCAGATACTCAACTAGTCTAAAGGACAGTTTTATTGCTTCTTTAATTAACACAACCGTTTTCAGCTGTACTAACATAATTGCAAAGGGGTTTTCTAATGATCAATTATCTTAACTTGGATTAGCTAACACCACATGACATTGGAACACAGGTTGCTGATAATGGGCCTCTGTACGCCTATGTAGATAAATATCTCTCCGGGAAGAAGGGCGGGAGTGTATGTTTTATGATTAACTACTCATGGTGTGATTGTGATAACATACAGACACTCAAGTCCTTTTAATCACCCAACCTAGAATACCACACAATGAAATGCTGACCGAATTACCTCCCTATACAGCTGTGTATATTCCCCCCTCAAGCCGATACCACGACGAACCTCAAAGAACTTCACTTGACTTTATACAAACTGGAAACCACATAGCCTGAGGCCGCATTTATTGTAACTGGGGATTTTAACAAAGCAAATTTGAGGAAAACTCTACCGACATATTGACTGCAGTACTCGCACTGCTAAAACACAACCACTGCTACTCCAACTTCCGGGATGCCCTCAAGGGCCTCCCCCGCCCTCCCTTCGGCAAATCTAATCACGACTCAATTTTGCTCCTCCCCTCCCATAGGCAGAAACTCAAACAGGAAGTACCTGTGCTAAGTACAATTCAACGCTGGTCTGACCAATCGGAATCCACGCTTCAAGATTGTTTTGATTACATGGACTGCTGTTTCCAGCTACAATAGTCATTTACAACATTAACAATGTCTACACTGTATTCTGATAAATTTGATGTTATTTTAATGAACAAAACATCTGCTTTTCTTTCAAAAACAAGGACATTTCTAAGTGACCCCAAACGGTTGTGCAAATTTATGGACGACCAATGTCAGAGCGGCATAGACTAAGATACAGTAGAATAGAATACAGTATATACATATGAGATGAGTTATGTAAACATTATTAAAGTGATTTCAAGTTGTCATATATATGCAGCAGCCTCTAATGTGCTAGTGATGGCTATTTAGCAGTCTGATGGCCTTGAGATAAAAGCTGTTTTTCAGTCTTTCGGTCCCAGCTTTGATGCACCTGTACTGACCTCGCCTTTTGGATGATAGCGGGGTGAACAGGCAGTGGCTCGGGTGGTTGCTGTCCTTGGTGATCTTTTTGGCCTTCTTGTGACATCGGGTGCTGTAGGTGTCCTGGAGGGCAGACCGCACCACTCTCTGGAGAGCCCTGCGGTTGCAGGCGGTGTAGTTGACGTACCAGGCGGTGATACTGCCCGACAGGATGCTCTCAATTGTGCATCTGTAAAAGTTTGAGGGTTTACATGCCAAGCCAAATTTCTTCAGCCTCCTGAGGTTGAAGAGGCGCTGTTGTGCCTTCTTCACCACATTGTCTGTGTGGGTGGACCATTTCAGCTTGTCAGTGATGTGTACCTCAAAGAACTTAAAGCTGTCCACCTTCTCCACTTCTGTCCCATCGATGTGGATAGGGGGGTGCTCACTCTGCTGTTTCCTGAAGTCCACGATCATCTCCTTTGTTTTGTTGACATTGAGTGAGAGGTTGTTTTCCTGGCACCACACTCCCAGAGCCCTCACCTCCTCCCTGTAGGATGTCTCGTCATTGTTGGTAATCAAGCCTACTACTGTTGTGTCGTCTGCAAACTTGATGATTGAGTTGGAGGCGTGCGTGGCCACGTAGTCATGGGTGAACAGGGAGTACAGGAGAGGGCTGAGCACGTACCCTTGTGGGGCCCCAGTGTTGAGGATCAGCGAGGTGGTGTTGTTTCCTACCTTCACCACCTGGTGGTGGTCCGTCAGGAAGTCCAGGACCCAGTTGCACAGGGTGGGGTTCAGACCCAGGGCCTCAAGCTTAATGATGAGCTTGGAGGGTACTATGGTGTTGAATGCTGAGCTATAGTCAATGAACATCATTCTTACATACATACAGTTGAAGTCCGAAGTTTACACTTAGGTTACAGTCATTAAAACTCGTTTTTCAACCATTCCACACATTTCTTGTTAACAAACTATAGTTTTGGCAAGTCAGTTAGGACATCTACTTTGTGCATGACACAAGTAATTTTTCCAACAATTGTTTACAGACAGATTATTTCACTTATAATTCACTGTATCACAATTCCAGTGGGTCAGAAGTTTACATGCACTAAGTTGACTGTGCCTTTAAATAGCTTGGAAAATTCCAGAAAATGATGTCATGGCTTTAGAAGCTTCTGATAGGTTAATTGACATCATTTGAGTCAATTGGTGGTGTACCTGTGGATGTATTTCAAGGCCTACCTTCAAACTCAGTGCCTCTTTGCTTGACATCATGGGAAAATCAAAATAAATCAGCCAAGGCCTCAGAAAGAAAATTGTAGATCTCCACAAGTCTGGTTCATCCTTGGGAGAAATTTCCAAACGACTGAAGGTACCACGTTCATCTGTACAAACAATAATACGCAAGTATAAACACCATGGGACAACGCAGCCATCATACCGCTCAGGAAGGAGACACGTTCTGTCTCCTAGATGAACGTACTTTGGTGCGAAAAGTGCAAACTAATCCCAGAACAACAGCAAAGGACCTTGTGAAGATTTATATCGTGCATCCCTACTCACAACCATTTTAAATGTGTCTGCATCCACACTGCGTTTGCACAACTAAACAATTGACTTGAGTTTCAGTTTTTTACTTTCACACACTGTCCATATGCGTTCCATGGGGGTTGCGCTTTATGTCATCACTGAAGGGATAGTGTTGAAGCCATTTAAAATGTATTCAAATGTGTTCTAAACCAGTCTCTACAGTGCATTCAGAAAGTATGTTACACTACAGCCTTATTCTAAAATATATTAAATAGTTTTTTTCCTCATCAATCTACACACAATACCCCATAGTGACAAAGCAAAAACTGGTTTTTAGAAATGTTTGCAAATTGTTTTAAACTGATATCACATATAGTACCAGTCAAAAGTTTGGACAGACCTACTCATTCAAGGGTTTTTCTTTATTTTTAATGTTTTCTACAATGTAGAATAATAGTGAAGACATCAACACTATGAAATAACACATGGAATCGTGTAGTAACCACAAATTTGTTTACATCCCTGTTACTGAGCATTTCTCCTTTGCCAAGATAATCCATCAACCTGACAGGTATGGCATATCAAGAAGCTGATTAAACAACATAATCATTACACAGGTGCACTTTGTGCTGGAGACAATAAAAGGCTCCAGCAGTTTTGTCACACAACACAATGCCACAGATGTCTCAAGGTTTGAGGGAGCGTGCAATTCGCATACTCTCTGCAGGAATATCCACCAGAGCAATTGTCAGAGTATTAAATGTTAATTTCTGTACTATAAGCCAACTCCAACGTTGTTTTAGGGAATTTGACTGTATGTCCAACCGGCCTCACAGCCGCAGACCACGTTTATGGCATCAAGTGGGCAAGCGGTTTGCTAACGTCAACGTTGTGAGTAGAGTGCCCCATGGTGGCGGTGGGGTTATGGTATGGGCATGCATAAGCTACGGACAACGAACACAATTGCCTTTTATCTATGGCAATTTCAATACACAGAGATACCGTGATGAGATCCTGAGGCCTATTGTTGTGCCAATCATCCAGCAACTTCGCACAGCCATTGAAGAGGAGTGGGACAACATTCCAGAGGCTGCAATCAACAGCCTGATCAACTCTATGTGAAGGAGATGTCTCGCTGCATGAGCAAATGGTGGTGACACCAGATTCTGCCTTGTTTTCTGATCCATGACCCTACTTTTATTTTTATTTATTATTATTATTATTATTATTATTATTATTTTTTATTTTTTTCACTAGAGCGAGATGAGCAAAGTAAAGACCCCGTCAAACCCTTTACCCAGATTACACTGGGCCAATTGTGCGCTGCCCTTTGGGATTCCCCCCGCTGCCGGTTGTGACACAGCCTGGGATCGAACCCGGGTCTGTAGTGATGCCTCAAGCACTGCTTTGCAGTGACTTAGACTACTCGGGAAGCCCACTCTACTTAATTTTTTTTTAAAGCTATCTGTGACCAACAGATGCATATCTGTATTCCCAGTCATGTGAAATCCATTGATTAGCGCCTAATGAATTTATTTAAATTAATCGATTTTTAATTTCCTTATATAAACTGTAACTCAGTAAAATCTTTGAAATTCTTCCATGTTGCATTTATATTTCTGTTCAGTATATTTACATGATTTTTTTGGGGACAGTCATACCGTACAACAGAAATAAAGTATTTAATTTCCTTGTTTACCACAGCAAATTTAGTGGCAATGTAGCCTACCCTACACATTTTATGAATGGTGTGTATATATATTCACATTTTTTTCAATTTATGTAATCCATTAATGATTTTAATTGTCTTAATAATGACATGGCCATTTCTGATCAAGCGAGGAAAAATAAATATTCCATAACTGTAATCTAATTTGACATTTTAAACTAAATCATGATAGTGTTTCGTAGGTTTTTTTTTTTAGATGTAATGAATTATTGCCAAATAGTTACAACTGAAATAAAGTATTTCCTTGTGTACCACGGGAATCTATTGTGGCAATTTATCCTACACATTTTATGAATAAACTCATGTTGGTGCAGCCAGCCTCTTATACAATTTTCGTTTCCAATTAATGTAATCCATTAATTACAAGTTGTATTTAAAAAGTATCTTAATTTCTTACCATGACCTGGGTGGATATCCCTGCACTGTCCATATTTGAAATGTTTAACTAAACCAAGTCAATCGTGATGGGTTATATAAACTGTGTTCGAATACCCATATTAACATACTGTATACTACATACTTAATGAGTATAAACTATTAGTTTAGAGTACTGTAAACGAACGGTATCCTTTCAGTTGAGCGTACTATTGCTTTGCCTGTCTACCAGAAGTTGATGCTGTTGCAATGCAACCTCTTGCTAGCTTGTTAGCATAACATAGCTAGACATTTTATGATTTTAGGTGTGTTCATAAATTCAATCTGGAGTTCCAGAGTGCACAAATCCAGAGCATTGTCAGATTGTCCGTTCGTAAATTCAGAGCGTTTCGCTTTCGGAGCATATACTGGACGCTCTGGCCGAGGAGTAGGGTTGATCCGATTCGAGTTTTCTGACCTCACAACGGCAGTCAAGCTCCCAAGCTAACTGGCTAACGTTGGCTAGCTTGCTAGCTACTTCCAGACACAAATGAGAGAACCCCTCACACTGACCATTTTACTCGCCCTAGCAGAGCTGGTTAGGCAGTTTTCATGTTATCCAGAGCGTTGATGACTAGCTGTGCTGCTGGCAACAATTTAATTACGCTTGTTTTTGCCAACGTTTACTGAAACTGGCCATATTCAAATATTCAACGGGTGTTGTGTTCGTCAATCCATCAGTTTTTCTGCGCTCTGGCACACTCGGACGAGTGCTCTGAAATTGGAGTAGATAGCCAGAATTAACAATGTCCATTGAGGACTCACAACGACTATACCCCCTAAGAATAACGTGAATAATCAAATCAATAAAAGCTGGGTAGTTAGTTAGCATATACTGCCTGGCAAGTTTGCTGTATTAGTGGCCAACTAACGTTGGTTAGGGCGATAACTAGCTAACATACCGTAATGCGATGCGGTTCCTAAGGATAGCGTAGCTAACAAATTGTCAGGCAACATAACGTGTAACTTATTTGAAAAGTCATTACTATCTTACATTGCTTAACATTTTCTTAACATTTGTCATAATTAGTTAAAGGACTTCGGCTGCATATTTTCCGCCATTTTCTTCAAATCTGAAAACGTTGTGAAGCCAAGCCCATTATCTGAAGAATTGCATTATGCGCCCTAAAAGTACGGAAATAGTGTCCACTGCTTGTATACTTCGTATTTTGGTGAATTTAGTACGACATCCTGGAGCTTTTGGCATACTAACTATATTTACGTCACAAATAGTACTGTTAGTGCGGTCAGTAGAAGTATTCAAAAACCGTTATAATCTATATTTTTTTAGAAATGAAATTGTAGTCTAAAGCTTTTTCAAATAGCACACACATACTCAGTATATGGATGAAGTATAGGCCTACTACTCCCATATTCTTAAAATAAGTATTTTACATGCATCAGCCTAAATTTCCAATTCTCCTGATAGGTTGATAACTCATTGGGGTTGGGAATAAAAATTCTAGACAATAGCTTCAGCTGTCTGGTATCAACAGAAGATCAGCTTAATCACTGGTTTATTCTTGTGGGTTTTTTGTTTTAGTGAAGCTTATTTTAGCATGCTGGTGCATGTAATCTCCCTTCAGCATTTGTTTTCTTAAAATTATACAAACACGGTGCTCCATGACAAGTTCTGTGTCTTCGTTGCAGTTCACCTATTATGACTGTCACTGACACCTAACGCAGTCCGGTTCTGTGTGGCTCAGTTGGTAGAGCATGGGCGCTAGGTTCAATTTCCTAATGTTAGTGGCTTTGTATGAAAGTGTCTGCTAAATGGCATTCATTACTCTAACCTACCATACTGTATACACACTCTAATCTACAGTACCACCTGGACTATTTACATTAACACACCCCCTTTATTTTTCCACTGCTGCTAATCGCTGTTTATTATAGTCACTTTTTACCCTAGCCTACATGTACAAACTAACCTGTACCCCCGCACATTGACTCGGTACCGGTACCCCCTGTATATAGCCTTGTTATTATGTAATTTTATTGTGTTACTTTACATTTTTTGCATTTTATTTAGTAAATATTTTCTTAACTCTATTTCTTGAACTGCATTGTTGGTTAAGGACTTGTAAGTAAGCATTTCACAGTAAGGTCTTCACCTGTTGTATTCGGTGCGTGTGACAAATATAATTTGATTTAACACACTCATCTACAGTACCACACACTAAGTTATAATAGTGATCTTACATTGTACATGGGTGGTATAGTGTGTAGATGATGCAAATATAATGTGTAGATAATATGCAATCATGAGTCTTTCATTTTTTGTGTATGCGTGTACACACCTTTGTGCCTGTTTATACAGATGTAGGATCTTAATATGATAACCCTGTTGCAGGAGAACTTTCTGAATTCCATTTTGAAATTTCAGGCTTGATTTTCCCATACGAAAAATGTACGTAATCATTCGCATTTCCTGTTGCTGCTGGATTTTTGTCCTGCTGTAGCAAACTGGCTCAAATTAAAAGATCCTACATCTCTATGTGTGTGAACATTAACCGATAGAAAGAACTCTCTGTGTCTCTCCCCTCGTAGAATGGAGCTGCAGAGGCAGGAGCAGCAGGAGAGAGAGAGACAGGCTGCAGCCATCCCTCCTACAGCCCCACCCGCCCCACATGCCCCTCCCTCAGCCCCCGGTGGACCCCCACCTCCCCCAGGCCCGCCACCACCCCCAGGCCCCCCTCCTGCTGGCCCTCCACCCCCACCTGGCCCCCCACCACCCCCTGGGTCCGGGGCCCCACCTGCCCCACCTCTGCCAGGAGGAGGGGGGGATGGAGGGGGTCTCGGTGGTGCCGGTGGACTAGCTGCTGCCCTGGCAGGAGCCAAACTACGCAAGTCCGCCAAGGTGAGACCAGTGTCAGACGTTTTCCAGGTAGTCTTCATTGCAGTCATGCTGTTCATATGACCAGATCTGACGAGGCCTGGAGAAGTATTTAATGTCTCAAGAACCACACCAATATCATATAGAAAATCTTATTTGAATTGTGCAGGCATCGCACCTTCAAAAAAGACCAGGAACACATCTCTTTTATTCCATTGTTGATGCATGTTGAAAATTCAGTGAGTCGAACAACTTTAAATGCATCTTTCCTTCCACCCTTTTCTTGAGGTAATCCCTGGTCTTTAAGTGAGTGGATATGCTGTAGGTGAAGACATGCTTTCCACCGTTCTCAAATCTTTAGTGTCAGATTAGTAATTTCTTCAAGGAAGGTAGGAAAGAAGGGTGCATTTTTAAAATATTGAAACAGAGCCTGTCTCTCTCTGTAGGAGGATAGTGGTGCGGCGGCACTTCCTACATCGGGGGGAGGAGGAGGAGGAGGAGGTGGTGGGGGAGGAAATCTGATGGGGGAGATGAGTGCCATCCTGGCCCGACGGTGAGCCACTGCCTCAGTCTTTGTTAAATGTGGGGCTGGACGAGTGTGTGTGATGCTTTAACGTTGTGTGTGTGTGTGTGTGTGACGTTAACGATTATATGACTGTGCGTGTGTGTGATTGCTGAGGCTTAGACCTCGTCTTCATTGTGTGTCTTTGTATGCAGGAAGAAAATGTCAGATAATCCAGGCGCAAAGAAGGATGAGCCAAGCAATGTAAGTCTCCTGTCAATGATCTTTGTAGAGACAACAATCCTCCTCTCATAAATCCTTAAAGAGATTCTCCGGTAATTGCGTACTACATCACGTATGAGTACCACGTTATTACTCTCTGTCTCTGCTGTGTCAACTGAACCTTTGGGTCAGCCCAGTAACTTCATTGGATTATGCTGGGCAGACCTCTTGCTAGCTGTCACTCAAATGCAAGTGGCTGAAGCTCATAGGCTGGAACTCGAATTCCTAGGGGGCTGGCCCACGTGGGGGGAAAGGTAATGAAAATGGCCCAGCACAGCTTCAACAAAATTCTCTTTCAAACTAGGGATTTCGTGGCTGATTGAGGTAAACAGTAATTCCGCTCATAGATTATATATGTATGAACTAGACATTGGAAGAGAAGGATACCCGCACAGCGTCAAATGTTTTAAATCCAAAACTGAGGCTTGAATGCAAACTAGACCTTGACACATCCAGCCCAAAGTGGGAGGTTTAAAAAACGTAGGCTAATGCGATTAGCATGAGGTTGTAAGTAACAAGAACATTTCCCAGGACATAGACATATCTGATATTGGCAGAAGCTTAAATTCTTGTTAATCTAACTGCACTGTTCAATTTACAGTAGCTATTACAGTGAAATAATACCACGCTATTGTTTGAGGAGAGTGCATAGTTTTGAACATAAAAAGTTATTAATAAACAAATTAGGCACACATGAACAGAAATGCAATGGTTCATTGAATCAGTCCAAAACATTGCACATACACTGCTGCCACCGAGTGGCCAAAATCGAAATTGCACCTGGGCTGGAATAATACATCATGGCCTTTCTCTTGCATTTCAAAGATGATGGTACATAAAAATGACAAACGTTTTTTTTTGTATTATCTTTTACCAGATAAATTGTGTTATATTCTCGTACATTCCTTTAATATTTCCACACATTTAAGTGTTTCCTTTCAAATGGTACCAACAATATGCATATCCTTGCTTCAGTGCCTGAGCAACAGGCAGTTAGATTTGGGTATGTCATTTTAGGTCAAAAATCGTATTTTTTTAAAGGGGCGGATCCTTAACAGGTTTAAGCAGTGGTGGAAAAAGTACCCAATTGTCATACCCTAGTAAAAGTAAAGATAATTTTTCTTGAGTTATTTTTTATTAAGGTAAGTCACCCAGTAAAATTCTACTTCAGTAAAAGTCTAAAAGTAGTTGGTTTAAAATATACTTAAGTATCAAAAGTAAATGTAATTACTAAAATATGCTTAAGTATCAAAAGTAAAAGTATAAATCATTTCAAATTCCTTATATTAAGCAAACCAGACGGAACCATTTTCTTAACTTTTTCTTTTTCTTTTTACGGATAGCCAAAGGCACACTCCAACATTCAGACATAATTTACAAACGAAGCATGTGTGTGTAGTGAGTCGACCAGATCAGAGGCAGTAGGGATGACCAGGGATGTTCTGTTGATAAGTGTGTGAATTGGACTTTTTCCTGTCCTGCTAAGTATTCAAAATGTAACAAGAACTTTTGGGTGTCAAGAAAATATACTTTTTACTCCATACATTTTCCTTAAGGAATTTAGTGAAGTAAAAGTAGTCAAAGATATATAAATAGTAAAGTACAGATACCCCCCAAAAATATTTTGGTACTTTCAAGTATTTTTTTAAACTATTTTTGTACTTTACACCACTGCTTTTAAGAATGTGTGTAAGCTGCAAGTCAAGTCACACTATGGTTAAAAACATATGTGCATAGTAAAGGGATGACACAATGTAATTTTGTTTCTCTGTGCTTTTAGGAAGACTCCTCAAAGTCCTCAGGCCAAGGTGGTGAGTAGCTCCACTGAAGTCTTCAGTCCATTCTTTTTCTGTTTGACTCAGCATGTACCTGGGAGCTGTTCCAGAAAGCAGGATCAATGAGTTGGCCCGCTAACTGTTTCAAAAATGTGTTGGCTGAATACATACATACATACATACATACATACATACATGCATGCATGCATGCATGCATACATACATACATACATACATACATACATACATACAGTTGGAGTCGGAAGTTTACATACACTTAGGTTGGAGTCATTAAAACTCGTTTTTCAACCACTATCGTTTTGGCAAGTCGGCTAGGACATCTACTTTGTGCATGAAGTTTACATACACTAAATTGACTGTGCCTTTAAACAGCTTGAAAAATTCCATAAAATGATGTCATGGCTTTAGAAGCTTCTGATAGGCTAATTGACATCATTTGAGTCAATTGGAGGTGTACCTGTGAATGTATTTCAAGGCCTACCTTCAAACTCAGTGCCTCCTTTGCTTGACATCATGGGGAAATCAAAAGAAATCATCCAAGACCTCAGAAAAAAAAATTGTACACCTCCACCAGTCTGGTTCATCCTTGGGAGCAATTTCCAAACACCTGAAGGTACCACGTTCATCTGGACAAACAATAGTACGCAAGTATAAACACCATGGGACCACGCAGTCGTCATACCGCTCAGGAAGGAGATGCGTTCTGTCTCCTAGAGATGAACGTACTTTGGTGCGAAAAGTCAAATCAATCCCAGAACAACAGGAAAGGACCTTGTGAAGGCACTGGAGGAAACGGGTACAAAAGTGTCTATATCCACAGTAAAACGTGTCCTATATCGACATAACCTGAAAGACCACTCAGCCATAAAAACCGCCATAAAAAAGCCAGACTACGGTTTGCAACTGTACATGGGGACAAATATTGTACTTTTTGGAGAAATGTCCTCTGGTCTGATGAAACAAAAATAGAACAGTTTGGTCATAATGACCATCGTTATGTTTGGAGGAAAAAGGGGGAGGCTTGCAAGCCCACGAACACCATCCCAACCGTGAAGCACGGGGGTGGCAGCATCATGTTGTGGGGGTGCTTTGCTGCAGGAGAGACTGGTACACTTCACAAAATAGATGGCATCATGAGGTAGGAAATGATGTGGATATATTGAAGCAACATCTCAAGACGTCAGTCAGGAAGTTAAAGCTTGGTCACAAAGGGGTCTTCCAAACGGACAATGACCCCAAGCATACTTTCAAAGTTGTGGAAAAATGGCTTAAGGACAACAAAGTCAAGGTATTGGAGTGGCCATCACAAAGCCCTGACCTCAATCACAATGAAAATTTGTGGGCAGAACTGAAAAAGCGTTTGCAAGCAAGGAGGCCTAAAAACCTGACTCAGTTACACCAGCTCTGTCAGGAGGAATGGGCCAAAATTCACCCAACTTATTTTGGGAAGCTTTTGGAAGGCTACCCAAAACGTTTGACCCAAGTTAAACAATTTTAAGGCAATGCTACCAAATACTAATTGAGTGTATGTAAACTTCTGACCCACTGAGAATGTGATGAAAGAAATAAAAGCTGAAATAAATCATTCTCTCTACTATTATTCTGACATTTCACATTCTTAAAATGAAGTGGTGATCCTAACTGACCTAAGACAGGACATTTTTACTTAGATTAAAATGCAGCCGGAACAAATTGCAGCAGTTTTACGGGCGCCCAACCAATTGTGCTATTATGTGTGGGTTTTCGTAACTTAATGCAAAAAAGAGCTTCTGGATATCAGGACAGCGATCACTCACCTCGGATTAGACAAAGATTTTTTTCTTCAACAAACAAGACGCAGAAGACTTTCTCCAAACACCCGGGGGGGGGGGGTCTGTGCATATTTGTAAACAACAGCTGGTGCACAAAATCTAAGGAAGTCTCTAGATTTTGCTTGCCTGAGGTAGAGTATATTGTGATAAATTGCAGGCCACACTACTTGCCTAGAGAGTTTTCAGCTATACTTTTCGTGGCTGTTTATTTACCTCCACAGACAGATGCTGGCACTAAGACCGCACTCAGTCAGCTGTATAAGGAAATAAGCAAACAGGAAACCACTCACCCAGAGGCGGCGTTCCTAGTGGCCGGAGACTTTAATGCCAGGAAACTTAAATCAGTTCTACCAAATTTCTATCAACATGTTAAATGTGCAACCAGAGGGAAAAAAATTCTAGATCACCTGTACTCCACACACAGAGACGCGTAAAAAGCTCTCCCTCGCCCTCCATTTGGTAAATCCGACCACAACTCTATCCTCCTGATTCCTGCTAACAAGCAAAAATTAAAGCAGGAAGCACCAGTGACTCGGTCTATAAAAAAGTGGTCAGATGAAGCAGATGCTAAACTACAGGACTGTTTTGCTATCACAGACTGGAACATGTTCCGGGATTCTTCCGATGGCATTGAGGAGTACACCACATCAGTCACTGGCTTTATCAATAAGTGCATCGACGACGTCATCCCCACAGTGACTGTATGTACATACCCCAACCAGAAGCCATGGATTACAGGCAACATCCGCACTGAGCTAAAGGTTAGAGCTGCCGCTTTCAAGGTGGGGGACTCTAACCCAGAAGTTTACAAGAAATCCTGCTATGCCCTGCGACAAACCATCAAACAGGCAAAGCGTCAATACAGGGCTAAGATTGAATCATACTACACCGGCTGCGATGCTCGTCTTATGTGGCAGGGCTTGCAAACTATTACAGACTACAAAGGGAAGCACAGCCGCGAGCTGCCCAGTGACACGAGCCTACCATACGAGCTAAATCACTTCTATGCTCGCTTCGAGTCAAGCAACACTGAGGCATGCATGAGAGCATCAGCTGTTCTGGATGACTGTGTGATCACGTTCTCCGTAGCCGATGTGAGTAAGGCCTTTAAACAGGTCAACATACACAAGGCTGCAGGGCCAGACGGATTACCAGGACGTGTGCTCCGGGCATGTGCTGACGAACTGGCAGGTGTCTTCACTGACATTTTCAACATGTCCCTGAACGATTCTGTAATACCAACATGTTTCAAGCACACCACCATAGTCCCTGTGCCTAAGAACACAAAGGCAACCTGCCAAAATGACTACAGACCCGTAGCACTCATGTTCATAGCCATGAAGTGCTTTGAAAGGCTGGTCATGGCTCCCATCAACACCATTATCCCAGAAACCCTAGACCCACTCCAATTTGCATACCGCCCTAACACATCCACAGATGATGCAATCTCTATTGCACTCCACACTGCCCTTTCCCACCTGGACAAAATGAACACTTATGTGAGAATGCTATTCATTGACTACAGCTCAGCGTTCGACACCATAGTACCCTCAAAGCTCATCACTAAGCTAAGGATCCTGGGACTAAACACCTCCCTCTGCAACTGGATCCTGGACTTCCTGTCGGACCTCCCCCCGGTGGTGAGGGTTGGTAGCAACACATCTGCCACGCTGATCCTCAACACTGGAGCTCCCCAGGGGTGCGTGCTCAGTCCCCTCCTGTACTCCCTGTTCACCCACGACTGCATGGCCAGGCATGACTCCAACACCATCATTAAGTTTGCAGACGACACAACAGTGGTAGGCCTGATCACCGACAATGACGAGACAGCCTATAGGGAGGTAGTCAGAGACCTGGCCGGGTGGTGCCAGAATAACAACCTATCCCTCAACGTAACCAAGACTAAGGAGATTATTGTGGACTACAGGAAAATGAGGTCCGAGCACGCCCCCATTCTCATCGACGGGGCTGTAGTGGAGCAGGTTGAGAGCTTCAAGTTCCTTGGTGTCCACATCACCAACAAACTAGAATAGTCCAAAAACACCAAGACAGTCGTGAAGAGGGCATGACAAAGCCTATTCCCCCTCAGGAAACTAAAAAGATTTGGCATGGGTCCTGAGATCCTCAAAAGGTTCTACAGTTGCAACATCGAGAGTATCCTGACTGGTTGCATCACTGCCTAGTACGGCAATTGCTCGGCCTCTGACCGCAAGGCACTACAGAGGGTAGTGCGTACGGCCCAGTACATCACTGGGGCTAAACTGCCTGCCGTCAAGGACCTGTACACCAGGCGGTGTCAGAGGAAGGCCCTAAAAATTGTCAAAGACCCCAGCCACCCTAGTCATAGACTATTCTCTCTACTACCACATGGCAAACGGTACCAGAGTCAAGGACAAAAAGGCTTCTCAACAGTTTTTACTCCCAAACCATAAGACTAATGAACAGGTAATCAAATGGCTACCCGGACTATTTGCATTGTGTGCCCCCCCCCCCCCCAGCCCCTGTTTTTACGCTGCTGCTACTCTCTGTTTATCATATATTCAAAGTCATTTTAACTATACATTCATGTACATACTACCTCAATTGAGCCGACCAACCAGTGCTCCTGCACATTGGCTAACCGGGCTATCTGCATTGTGTCCCCCTCTTTTACGCTACTGCTACTCTCTGTTCATCATATATGCAGTCACTTTAACTATATCTACATGTACATACTACCGCAATCAGCCTGACTAACCGGTGTCTGTATGTAGCCTCGCTACTTTTATAGCCTCGCTACTGTATATAGCCTCGCTACTGTATATAGCCTGTCTTTTTACTGTTGTTTTATTTCTTTACCTACATATTGTTCACCGAATACCTTTTTTGCACAGTTGGTTAGAGCCTGTAAGTAAGCGTTTCACTGTAAGGTCTACATTCAGCGCACGTGACAAATAAACTTTGATTTGAGGAATTGTGAAAAACTGAGTTTAAATGTATTTGGCTAAGGTGTATGTGAACTTCAGACTTCAACTGTGTGTGTATGTATGTATGTTTATATATTTTATATTTATATATATATATATATATATATATTGCTCAAAAAAATAAAGGGAAGACTTAAACAACACAATGTAACTCCAAGTCAATCACACTTCTGTGAAATCAAACTGTCCACTTAGGAAGCAACACTGATTGACAATACATTTCACATGCTGTTGTGCAAATGGAATAGACAACAGGTGGAAATTATAGGCAATTAGCAAGACACCCCCAATAAAGGAGTGGTTCTGCAGGTGGGGACCACAGACCACTTCTCAGTTCCTATGCTTCCTGGCTGATGTTTTGGTCACTTTTGAATGGTGGCGGTGCTTTCACTCTAGTGGTAGCATGAGACGGAGTCTACAACCCACACAAGTGGCTCAGGTAGTGCAGCTCATCCAGGATGGCACATCAATGCGAGCTGTGGCAAGAAGGTTTGCTGTGTCTGTCAGCGTAGTGTCCAGAGCATGGAGGCGCTACCAGGAGACAGGCCAGTACATCAGGAGACGTGGAGGAGGCCGTAGGAGGGCAACAACCCAGCAGCAGGACCGCTACCTCTGCCTTTGTGCTAGGAGGAGCAGGAGGAGCACTGCCAGAGCCCTGCAAAATGACCTCCAGCAGGCCACAAATGTGCATGTGTCTGCTCAAATGGTCAGAAACAGACTCCATGAGGGTGGTATGAGGGCCCGACATCCATAGGTGGGGGTTGTGCTTACAGCCCAACACCGTGCAGGACGTTTGGCATTTGCCAGAGAACACCAAGATTGGCAAATTCGCCACTGGCGCCCTGTGCTCTTCACAGATGAAAGCAGGTTCACACTGAGCACGTGACAGAGTCTGGAGACGCCGTGGAGAACGTTCTGCTGCCTGCAACATCCTCCATCGTGACCGGTTTGGCGGTGGGTCAGTCATGGTGTGGGGTAGCATTTCTTTGGGGGGCCGCACAGCCCTCCATGTGCTCACCAGAGGTAGCCTGACTGCCATTAGGTACCGAGATGAGATCCTCAGACCCCTTGTGAGACCATATGCTGGTGCGGTTGGCAAGACAATGCTAGACCTCATGTGGCTGGAGTGTGTCAGCAGTTCCTGCAAGAGGAAGGCATTGATGCTATGGACTGGCCCGCCCGTTCCCCAGACCTGAATCCAATTGAGCACATCTGGGACATCATGTCTCGCTCCATCCCCCAACGCTACGTTGCACCACAGACTGTCCAGGAGTTGGCGGATGCTTTAGTCCAGGTCTGGGAGGAGATCCCTCAGGAGACCATCCGCCACCTCATCAGGAGCATGCCCAGGCGTTGTAGGGAGGTCATACAGGCACGTGGAGGCCACACACACTACTGAGCCTCATTTTGACTTGTTTTAAGGACATTACATCAAAGTTGGATCAGCCTGTAGTGTGGTTTTCCACTTTAATTTTGAGTGTGACTCCAAATCCAGACCTCCATGGGTTGATAAATTGGATTTCCATTGATTATTTTTGTGTGATTTTGTTGTCGGCACATTCAACTATGTAAAGAAAAAAGTATTTAATAAGATTATTTCTTTCATTCAGATCTAGGATGTGTTGTTTAAGTGTTCCCTTTATTTTTTTGAGCAGTGTATATATATATATATATATATATATATATATATATATATATATATATATATATATATATATATATATATATCCTGTTTCTGAAATAGCATCATGTTTTAAAGATATTACATTCCAAGATGGCGTAGGAGTCGGATGTCTTTGTCCTGTCGTGTCCCTTCTATATATCTTTTTATATCTTTTTCATCGCATATCTTTTTAAAATATTTTCCTAAACCTCAACTTCTAAATACTCTTCTGCAACCCGCCTCACCCAATGTGGCGTGGATGTTTTTTTTCTAAAGTATTTCTATTTATTTCGGAGCTGGAATCCCTCAACGGAAGCTAGCCAACTAAGTTAACTACCTACCAGCTATCAGTCAGCAAACCACTGCTATCGGTCATCAGCTAACCTTTAGCTCGGATAGCTCTCGCCAGTTTGTACAACGTGACTCAAACCAGAGCATATCTCCATATCCCAGGATTCCTACCGCAAACTCTGAACATTTTCATCTGGATCTTCTCAACTAGCTAATCGCAATCCCGGGTGACTACTCCTGGCTAGCGTTTCCATTCCAGAGCAAGCACCAATTAGCCTGAAGCTAGCCCGGCTTGGGCTCCTGGGCTACCACCGAAGCCCACTCCTGGGCTACAATATCCGGAGCTCTTCGACTGCCGGTACGGGGCACGGAACCCCGCCGATCCTCGACGACTGGAATACTGATATAATCTGCCCGAGGATTCCAACAGACCCCTCAGGCGCGACGTCCGCTGAAGGCCCATTCTGCTCACTGCGGCCTGCTAGCTACCTAGAGCTACTTGGAACCCTACTAAACCACGACTGGTCTATTGACGTCACCGCACGAAGAGGCAAAAACAGACTTACCTCCATCGCGACATCCCCCAAAGGCCCTTCTGCTAACTGCTAGCTTGCTAGCCCCGGTCTGCTAACTGCTAGCTTGCTAGCCCCGGTCTGCTAACTGCTAGCTTGCTAGCCCCGGTCTGCTAACTGCTAGCTTGTTAGCACCGGCCTGCTAACTGTCTGAATCGCCGTGTCCCCAACCACTCACTGGACCCATATGTTCACTTGGCTACGCATGCCTCTCTCTAATATCAATATGCTTCGTCCATTACTGTCCTGGTTAGTGATTACTGTCTTATCTCACTGTAGAGCCTCTAGCCCTGCTCAATATGCCTTAACCAACCATGTTGTTCCACCTCCTACATATGCGATGACATCACCTGGTTTAAATGTCTCTAGAGAAGATATCTCTCTCATCATTACTCAATGCCTAGGTTTACCTCCAATGTACTCACATCCTACCTTACTTTTGTCTGTACACTATGCCTTGAATCTATGCTATTGTTCCCAGAAACCTGCTCTATTTACTCTCTGTTCCGAACGTGCTAGACGGCCAGTTCGTATTGCCTTTAGCCGTACCCTTATCCTACTTCTCCTCTGTTCCTCTGGTGATGTGGAGGTTAATCCAGGTCCTGCAGTGCCTAGCTCCACTCCCCCTCCCCAGGTGCTCTCATTTGTTGACTTCTGTAACCGTAAAAGCCTTGGTTTCATGCATGTTAACATTAGAAGCCTACTCCCTAAGTTTGTTTTACTCACTGCTTTAGCACACTCTGCCAACCCGGATGTCTTAGCCGTGTCTGAATCCTGGCTTAGGAAAACCACCAAAACCCTGAAATCTCCATCCCTAACTAAAATATTTTCCGACAAGATAGAACTGCCAAAGGGGGCGGTGTTGCAATCTACTGCAAAGAGAGCCTGCAGAGTTTTGTCTTACTATCCATCTCTGTACCCAAACAATTTGAGCTTCTACTTCTAAAAATTCACCTTTCCAGAAACAAGTCTCTCACTGTTGCCGCTTGCTATAGACCACCCTCTGCCCCCAGCTGTGCCCTCGACACCATATGTGAATTGATTGCCCCCCATCTATCTTCTGAGCTCGTGCTATTAGGTGACCTTAACTGGAACATGCTTAACACCCTGGCCATCCTACAATCTAAGCTTGATGCCCTCAATCTCACACAAATTATCAATAAACCTACCAGGTACAACCCCAAATCCGTAAACACGGGCACCCTCATAGATATCATCCTACCTAACTCGCCCTCCAAATTCACCTCTGCTGTTTTCAATCAAGATCTCAGCGATCACTTCCTCATTGCCTGCATCCGTAATGGATCTGCGACCAAACGACCACCCCTCATCACTGTCAAACGCTCCCTAAAACACTTCTGCGAGCAGGCCTTTCTAATCGACCTGGCCCGGGTATCCTGGAATGACATTGACCTCATCCCGTCAGTAGAGGATGCATGGTTATTCTTTAATAGTGCCTTCCTCACCATCTTAAATAAGCATGCCCCATTCAAAAAATGTAGAACTAGGAATAGATATAGTCCTTGGTTCACTCCAGACCTGTCTGCCCTTGACCAGCACAAAAACATCCTGTGGCGTTCTGCATTAGCATCGAATATACCCCATGATGTGCAACTTTTCAGGGAAGTTAGGAACAAATATACACAGGCAGTTAGGAAAGCCAAGGCTAGCTTTTTCAAACAGAAATTTGCATCCTGTAGTACCAACTCAAAAAAGTTCTGGGACACTGTAAAGTCCATGGAGAATAAGAGCACCTTCTCCCAGCTGCCCACTGCTCTGAGGCTAGAAAACACTGTTACCGATAAATCCACTATAATTGAGAATTTCAATAAGCATTTCTCTACAGCTGGCCATGCTTTCCACCTGGCTATCTCTACCCCGGTCAACTGCCCGGCACCCTCCACAGCAACCCGCCAAAGCCCCCACCATTTCTCCTTCACCCTATTTCAGATAGCTGACGTTCTGAAAGAGCTGCAAAATCTGGACCCCTACAAATCAGCCAGGCTAGACAATCTGGACCCTCTCTTTCTAAAATTATCTGCTGAAATTGTTGCAACCCCTATTACTAGCCTGTTCAACCTCTCTTTCGTATCGTCTGAGATTCCCAAAGATTAGAAAGCTGCCGCGGTCATCCCCCTCTTCAAAATCCTTCACTCATGCTGCCAAATATACCCTCGTAAAACTGGCTATCCTACCTATCCTTGACTTCGGCGATGTCATCTATAAAATAGCCTCCAACACTCTTCTCAACAAACTGGATGCAGTCTATCACAGTGCCATCCATTTTGTCACCAAGGCCCCATATACTACCCACTACTGCGACCTGTACGCTCTCGTTGGTTGGTCCTCGCTTCATACTCGTCGCCAAACCCACTGGCTCCAGGTCATCTACAAGTCTCTGCTAGGTAAAGCACCGCCTTATCTCAGCTCACTGGTCACCATAGCTGCACCCACTCATAGCACGCGCTCCAGCAGGTATATCTCACTGGCCACCCGCAAAGCCAATTCCTCCTTTGGTTGTCTTTCCTTCCAGTTCTCTGCTGCCAATGACTGGAACGAACTGCAAAAATCACTGAAGCTGGAGACTCATATCTCCCTTACTAGCTTTAAGCACCAGCTGTCAGAGCAGCTCACAGATCACTGCACCTGTAAACAGCCCATCTATCTACCTCTTCCCCATGCTGTATTTATTTATTTATCTTGCTCCTTTGCACCCTAGTATCTCTACTTGCACATTCATCTTCTGCACATCTACCATTCCAGTGTTTAAATGCTATATTGTAATTACTTCGCCACCATGGCCTTTTTACTGCCTTAACTCCCTTATCTTACCTCATTTGCACTCACTGTATACAGCCTTTTTTTGTTTTCTTTTTTTCTACTGTATTATTGACTGTATGTTTTGTTTATTCCATGTGTAACTCTGTTGTATGTGTCGAATTGCTATGCTTTATCTTGGCCAGGTCGCAGTTGCAAATGAGAACTTGTTCTCAACTAGCCTACCTGGTTAAATAAAAAATATATATAGACTTGAAATTAGCATGGTATAATTGACTCGACAACCAACAACCCATATCCAAGTTTTGCTTTCTAAATGAATTGGAAATCAAAAGAGATACAGTATTTTACTGCTTATCAAAGATAGCTGGTTAACTTAATAATGGTCCTGTTTTCTGGAACACTCCACTTATCTTAAAATGATGTACAGTGCATTCGGAAAGTATTCAGACCCCTTCACTTTTTCCACATTTTGTTTCGTTGCAGCCTTATTCTAAAATTGATTCATTTATTTTTATTCCTCATCAATCTACACACACTACCCCATAATGACAAAAAGAAAACAGGTTTTTTTACATTTTTTTAAAATGTATTAAAAATAAAAAAGACCCTTTGATATGAGGCTCAAAATTGAGCACGGGTGCATCCTGTTTTCATTGATCATCCTTGATGTTTCTACAACTTGATTGGAGTCCACCTGTGGTAGATTCAATTGATTGGGCATGATTTGGAAAGGCACACACCTGTCTGAATGCCAAGCATCACATCTGGAGGAAACCTAGCACTGTCCCTACGGTGGAGCATGGTGGTGGCAGCATCATGCTGTGGAGATGTTTTTCAACGGCAGGGACTGGGAGATTAGTCGGGATCGAGGGAAAGATGAATGGAGCAAAGTACAGAGATCCTTGATGAAAACCTGCTCCAGATAACTCAGGACCTCAGACTGGGGTGAGGGTTCACCTTCCAACAGGACAACGACCCTAAGCACACAGCCAAGACAATGCAGGAGTGGCTTCGGCACAAGTCTCTGAATGTCCTTGAGTGGCCCAGCCAGAGCCCGGACTTGAACACGATCGAACATCTCTGGAGAGACCTGAAAATAGCTGTGCAGCGACGCTCCCCATCCAACATGACCGCTTTAGAAGAATGGGACCAACTCCCCAAATACAGGTGTGCCAAGCTTGTAGCGTCATACTCAAGAAGACATGAGGCTGTAATCGCTGCCAAAGGTGCTTCAACAAAGTACTGAGTGAAGGGTCTGAATACTTATGTAAACGTGATATTTCCATTTTTTATTTTTAATACATTTGCAAAAAGTCTGTTTTTGCTTTGTCATTACTATTGTGTGTAGATTTGAGGGGGGAAAACTGTTTAATCCATTTTAGATTAAGGCTGTAATGTAACAAAATGTGGGAAAAGTGAAGGGGTCTGAATACTTAGCGAATGCACTGGAAGTCTTATGTTTGTACACATTTAACTTGTGACAGCTAGTGTAATTTCCTGGGTCGTATTCATTAGGTACCAAATTAAAGAAAACACACAAACGGGGAGGGACTACCTAAACCTCGTTTTCCTTTTCTTTTGCTACAGTGTGCACTAATGAATACAACCCAGATCTCTTTTCCTCATATGAATGATCTATCCTTTGTCTGATTTGAGCTGTGAAGCACTGGTTGTTGGCCTTTGTATTGAATAAAGTATAATATAGCTCATAAACAATATAGATTTTGATGTTTCATCACTTTTATGATCTCCTTTTGCCATGACAGACACCCTCAGGAGACCGTGGGAGAAATCCGCCACCATGCCAAGGTAGGGAATACACCCATCTGTTGAATGTCCACACAATAAACACCAACACGCTGTCTCTCATACCTGTGGTGCAGGAAATTACAGCCCCCCCCCCCCCCCAGTTTATTAATTCACTACAATAACTGTTTTTATGTTTACTTTGAAGAGACAGAACTGGGTGGGCACAAATTCCATCTGTGCCCCCCCGTGGAGCTGGCCCTGCCCCTCTATCCCATCTTTCTGGCACTGTAAAGAGAGTGTGTTTGAGAGAAAATCTTGCATGTCTCAAACAGGACTAACTCAATCACCAAGACCCAGGTGCAGGAGAGCAGCCCAAGCCCCACCACCTCTGCCCTTCCTCCCGTTCCCCCTTCTCCATCCTCTACCCCAGTGTCCAGGTACCCCCTATTTACCCCCCCCCCCTAAGCTTTTCCCTTATGCCGGGACTCCATGTCTGTCTGCAGCTATGCTACAGGCTCACTAGTGCTGAGCCACGAGTGCTTTTTGAAGTCGGGGGGGGGGGGGGGGTTGGCAATGCAAATCTGGGTAGCCATTTGATTAGGTGTTCAAGAGTCTTATGGTCTGGGGGGTAGAAGCTGTTTAGAAGCCTCTTGGACCTAGACTTGGTGCTCTGGTACAGCTTGCCGTGCGATAGCAGAGAGAACAGTATATGACTAGGGTGGCTGGAGTCTTTGACAATTTTTAGGGCCTTCCTCTGACACCGCCTGGTATAGAGGTCCTGGATGGCAGGAAGCTTGGCCCCAGTGATGTAGTGGGCTGTTCACACTACCCTCTGTAGTGCCTTGCGGTCGGAGGCCGAGCAGTTGCCATACCAGGCAGTGGTGCAATCAGTCAGGATGCCCTCGATGGTGCAGCTGTAGAACATTTTGAGGATCTGAGGACCCATGCCAAATCTTTTCAGTCTCCTGAGGGGGAATAGGTTTTGTCGTGCCCTCTTCACGACTGTCTTGGTGTGCTTGGACCATGTTAGTTTGTTGGTGATATGGACACCAAAGGAACTTGAAGCTCTCAACCTGCTCCACCGCAGCCCCTTTGATGAGAATGGGGGCATGCCCGGTCCTCTTTTTCCTGTAGTCCACAATCATCTCCTCTGTCTTGATCACGTTGAGGTTAGAGGTTGTTGTCCTGGCACCACACGGCCAGGTCTCTGACCTCCCTATAGGCTGTCTCGTTGTTGTCGATGATCAGGCCTACCACTGTTGTGTCATCGGCAAACTTAATGATGGTGTTGGAGTCGTGCCTGGCCGTGCAGTCATGAATGAACAGGGAGTACAGGAGGGGACTCAGCACGCACACCTGAGGGGCCCCTGTGTTGAGGATCAGCATGGCGGATGTGTTGTTACCTACCCTTACCACCTGAGGGCGGCCCATCGGGAAGTCTAGGATCCAGTTGCAGAGGGAGGTGTTTAGTCCCAGGGTCCTTAGCTTATTGAGGAGCTTTGAGGGCACTATGGTGTTGAATGCTGAGCTGTAGTCAATGAATAGCATTCTCACATAGGTGTTCCTTTTGTCTAGGTGGGAAAGGGTCGTGTGGTGTGCAATAGAAATTGCATCATCTGTGGATCTGTTAGGGCGGTATGCAAATTGGAGTGGGTCTAGGGTTTGTGGGATAATGGTGCCTTTCAAAGCACTTCTTGGCTACAGACGTGAGTGCTATGGGTCGGTAGTCGTTTAGGCAGGTTACCTTAGTGTTCTTGGGCACAGGCACTATGGTGGTCTGCCTAAGACATGTTGGTATTATAGACTCGGACAGGGAGAGATTGAAAATGTCAGTGAAGACACTTGCCAGTTGGTCAGCGCATACTCGCAGTACACGTCCTGGTAATCCGTCTGGCCCTGGGGCCTTGTGAATGTACACGTCCTGGTAATTCGTCTGGCCCTGCAGCCTTGTGAATGAACGAACTCACTCTTCTGCCAGTCCGTGGTGAGTAATCGCAGTCCTGATGTCCAGAAGTTATTTTCGGTCATAAGAGATGGTAGCAGCAACATTATGTACAAAATAAGTAAAAAAATAAGTTACAAACAACGCAAATAAACGAACAAAAAAAAACACCATCGGTTGTGGGCACGTAAAACGTCTGCCTTCTTCACCGTCGTCATCTTATCAATCACTTAGATCATGTACTTCCCGGTTCGTGAAGCAACTGCTTTCTATCCCTCTCAATATCGCGTTCTCTCTTCTCTGTGGATTACTCTGTACAGACCAGACAAGTTTAAGCATGCACACAATGAATTATGGTCATTGCAGTTAATTGACACGTTTTCAAAGCTATACTATGTAGAATATTGGCCTGTTGGAAACTACAACTCCCTACTATCTCGCAGTATTCAGGCTTGATATAATTTATCTCTAGAGAAACTCTGCATTGAGCTCACAGGGGGAAAAAAACGAACAAAATGGAATTCAAACAAATTGAACCAACGTCCGTCAACTAAACTCAACAAAAAAATAAACATCCTCTTACTGTCAACTTCGTTTATTTTCAGCAAACTTAACATATGTAAATATTTGTATGAACATAACAAGATTCAACAACTGAGACAAACTGAACAATTTCCACAGATATGTGACTAACAGAAGTTGAATAATGTGTCCCTGAACAAAGGGGGGGGTCAAAATCAAAAGTAACAGTCAGAATCTGGTGTGGCCACCAGCTGCATTTTGTACTGCAGTGCATCTCTTCCTCATGGACTGCACCAGATTTACCAGTTCTTGCTGTGAGATGTTACCCCACTCTTCCACCAAGGCACCTGCAAGTTCCCGGACATTTCTGGGGGGAATGGCCCTGGCCCTAGCCCTCCGATCCAACAGGTCCCAGACGTGCTCAATGGGATTGAGATCCGGGCTCTTCGCTGGCCATGGCAGAACACTGACATTCCTGTCTTGCAGGAAATCACACACAGAACGAGGATTATGGTTAGTGGCATTGTCATGCTGGAGGGTCATGTCAGGATGAGCCTGCAGAAAGGGTACTACATGAGAGAGGAGAATGTCTTCCCTGTAACGCACAGCGTTGAGATTGCCTGCAATGACAACAAGCTCAGTCCGATGATGCTGTGACACACCGCCCCAGACCATGATGGACCCTCCACCTCCAAATCGATCCCGCTCCAGAGTACAGGCCTCGGTGTAACGCTCATTCCTTCGACGATAAACGCAAATCCGACCGTCGCCCCTGGTGAGACAAAACCGCAACTCATCAGTGAAGAGCACTTTTTGCCAGTCCTGCCTGGTCCAGCGACGGTGGGTTTGGGCCTATAGGTGATGTTGTTGCCGGTTATGTCTGGTGAGGAACAGGCCTACAAGCCCTTAGTCCAGCCTCTCTCGACCTATTGCGGACAGTCTGAGCTGAAGGGTTTGTGCGTTCCTGGTGTAACTCGGGCAGTTATTGTTGCCATCCTGTACCTGTCCCGCAGGTGCGATGTTTGGATGTACCGATCCTGTGCAGGTGTTGTTACACGTGGTCTGCCACTGCGAGGACGATCAGATGTCCGTCCTGTCTCCCTGTAGCACTGTCTTAGGCATCTCACTGTACAGACATTGCAATTTATTACCCTGGCCACATCTGCATGCCTCCTTGCAGCATGCCTAAGTCACATTCACGCAGATGAGCATGGACCCTGGGTCAGTAGAAAGGCCAATTTAGTGTCCTAAGTTTTCATAACTGTGACCTTAATTGCCTACCATCTGTAAGCTTTTAGTGTCTTAATGACCGTTCCACAGGTGCATGTTCATTAATTGTTTATGGTTCATTGAACAAGCATGGGAAACAGTGTTTAAATCCTTTACAGTGACGATTTGTGAAGTTGTTTGTATTTTTACGAATTATCTTTGAAAGACAGGGTCCTGAAAAAGGGACGTTTCTTTTTTTGCTGAGTTTAGTTGTTTAATAACCCAAAATGTTGGTTTATCGCTCAGCACTACTCACTAGGTGTAGGGTGAAGTTCCCCCCAGCACTGATCTTGGGTAATTTTCCCCACTCATGGTTAAGTTTAGGATTAGGGGTGGGAAGCTGATCCTAGATCTGTACTTAGAAGTTTCACCCTGGAGTGAACTGACAACAGCGCTGTGTTGCCTCTTGTGCTATGTGCGGCTTGTTGTGCCAAGTGATTAAGCAACACAATGCTGTGTATAGCTGTGAACTTTGCACATCTTTGTTTTTGCTATAGCACTAACACACCTGATTCTAATCAAATGCTTGATGATGATTGATTGGTTGAATCAAGTGTGTTAATTAGTGTTAGGGGAAAATATATACATAAATGACCAGGATTGGGAAACACTGCTTTAGGGCCTAGCAATCCTCAAGGCCTGGCCACATCTTTAGTACTCAATGTTTTTGTCTTTTTGGTCTTGCTGAGATTTGTAAAAGTATCACAGGAAAAGCGCAAGAGATGGTTTCAGTAAATTGTGTTTTTTGCTGCCGCCTTGCTTTGAGCCTGCTGTGTGTGTCTTTACTATGTCTTCTGACTAAGCGTTTCTGTCCAGCTTCTGCTAATGACAGTACCCTAGTCCGGGGCACGGCCCAGAACCAACCTTCTGTACACCCTAGGCACTGGTATAGATTTGAATGGATTGGATATGTATAAGCAATATGGTGAAAATTCCACCTTGCCTATCAGAGGACAAGGTGGTGGAACTACCATATTACTTATACTTATCCAGTTTTTTCAGATCTACGTCAAGTGCCAAAGGGTTAGGGTATGTTTCTGGACTGGGGTTTCGCTCAAGTCACCACTTGAGTAAAACAATTCTCTCTCCCTCAGATGTGGAAACAAAACTGATTCACTCAAGGCCAGTGGCTATGATAAATTCAGTCTGGTGTACTAGTGCTTGGTTGGAACAAACCATTGCAACTAATGTAGGCAAATTTGACCCATTCAGTGAAATGGTTTAAACCTCCAATACTAAAAATAATACACTGACCATTGAAAGTACTTAAGTTTCTATGTTGGTACAACAGTCTGCAGATTTCTGTGGCGCTTCTGCTGTTAACACGGTGACAAGATGGCTGGTCCGTGGCTCCTGTCAAGATCGCCATCTGTTGCCATGGCAGCACAACAACCCGCTACTGTTGCCCGAACTGAGCTTTCATATCCTTTGGGTTTGTTGTTGCCCTCTCTCTCTCTCTCTCTCTCTCTCTCCATTCACTCCTTTTTTCTCTCTCTCTCTCTCTCTCTCTCTCTCTCTCTCTCTCTCTCTCTCTCTCTCTCTCTCTCTCTCTCTCTCTCTCTCTCTCTCTCTCCCCCTCTCTCCTCCTCTCTCCTCTCTCCTCTCTCAGGATGAAGGCAGTGAACAGCACCACAGACAGCACAGGCAGTGAAGACACAGAGATGGAAAGAATCAAACAGGTGAGCTCCACCATTACCTGTTCATGTTGTTAAAAGGATTATTGGTTTGTAGGCTAGAGATAACAGGGTGGACACTGCTCCCCTACTGATGGTGTTAGATGAGGATGACTATTGGCATCATCCAGGCTGAATCACATCCAGCCGTGATTGGGAGTCCCATAGGATGGCGCACAATTGGCCCAGCTTTGTCCGGGTTTGGCCAGGGTAGGCCGTCATTGTAAATAAGAATTTAGTTAAATAAAGGTTAAATTAAAAATAAATGAAAATTGTCAGTTAACACTATTACATTTCTTTTATTGGTGGAAAAGCAGGTGTTCTTGGTTTCAGAATATATGCTTAATTGATTGGCGATGATCAGAATGACTGTGATGACGATGATGATGATTTGTGTGTTTAGGACATCCTTGAGGAAGTGCGAAAAGAGCTCCATAAAGTGAAGGATGAAATAATCTGTGGTGAGTTCCTGATTTGTCCATCCATTTCAAGGAGCTAGCTTGTATTTCGGTGTCTTTAGCAGTACAGTCAATAAGAATCACAATACAATGTTGCTCCAGCCGCAATAGTATATTGATGTACTATTATATTCATATACTATTGGAAACACTTATCTCCCTCACTAGCTTTAAGCACCAGCTGTCAGAGCAGATCACTGCACCTGTACATAGCCCATCTATAATTTAGCCCAAACAACTACCTCTTCCCCTACTGTATTTATTTATTTTATTTATTTTGCTCCTTTGCACCCCATTATTTCTATTTCTACTTTGCACTTTCTTCTACTACAAATCTACCATTCCAGTGTTTTACTTGCTATATTGTATTTACTTCGCCACCATGGCCATTTTTTGCCTTTACCTCCCTTATCTCACCTCATTTGCTCACATTGTATATAGACGTATTTTTCTACTGTATTATTGACTGTATGTTTGTTTTACTCCATGTGTAACTCTGTTGTTGTATGTTGTCGAACTGCTTTGCTTTATCTTGGCCAGGTCGCAATTGTAAATGAGAACTTGTTCTCAACTTGCCTACCTGGTTAAATAAAGGTGAAATAAAAATAAAATATGCCGCTAACACAGTGGAGGCTGCTGAGGGGAGGACGTCTCATAATAATGACTGGAACGGAACATATGGAATGGCATCAAACCCTTTGAACCCATGTGTTTGTTGTATTTCATAACATTACACTTATTCCACTCCAGCCATTACCATGATCCCGTCCTCCCCAATTAAGGTGCCACCACCCCCCTGTGCTCTAACACTACATACAGTGCATTAGGAAAAGTATTCAGACCGCTTAACTATTTCCACATTTTGTTACTTAACAGGATTATGGATTTTAAAAAATGTTTAATCAATCTACACACAATACCCCATAATGACAAATGAAAACAGGTTTTTAGAAATGTTTGCAAATGTGTTAAAAATAAAGAACAAATACCTGATTTGCATAAGTATTCAGACCCTTTGCTATGAGACTTGAAATTGAGCTCAGGTAGATCCTGTTTCCATTGATCATCTTTGAGATGTTTCTACAACTTGATTGGAGTCCACCTGTGGTAAATTCAATTGATTGGACATGATTTGGAGAGGCACACACCTGTCTATATATGGTCCCACAGTTGACAGTGCATGTCAGAGCAAAAACCAAGCCATGAGGTTGAGGGAATTGTCGGTAGAGCGCCGAGACAGGATTGTGTCGAGGCACAGATCTGAGGAAGGGTATCAAAAAATGTCTGCAGCATTAAAGGTCCCTTAAATGTAAGAGGTTTGAAACCACCAAGACTCTTCCTTGAGCTGGCCGCCCGGCCAAACTGAGCAATCTGGGGAGAAGGGCCTTGGTCAGGGAGGTGACCAAGAACCCGATGGTCACTCTGACAGAGCTCCAGAGTTCCTCTGTGGAAATGGGAGAAACGTCCAGAAGGACAACCATCTATGCAGCACTCCATTAATCAGGCCTTTGTGGTAGTGGCCAGATGGAGGCCACTCCTTAGTAAAAGGCACATGAAAACCGTCTTGGAGTTTGCCAAAAGGCACCTAAAGACTCTCAGACCACAAGAACCAAGATTCTCTGGTCTGACAAAACCTGAATGCCAAGTGTCACATCTGGAGGAAACCTGGCACCATCCCTACGGTGAAGCATGGTGATGGCAGCATCATGCTGTGGGGGATGTTTTTCAGCAGCAGGGACTGGGAGACTAGACAGGATCAAGGGAAAGATGGACAGAGTAAAATACAGAGAGATCCTTGATGAAAACCTGCTCCAGAGCGCTCAGGACTTCAGACTGGGGCGAAGGTTCATCTTCCAACAGGACAATGACCCTAAGCACACAGCCAAGACCACGCAGGCGTCGCTTCGGGACAAGTCTCTGAATGTCCTTGAGTGGCCCAGCCAGAGCACGGACTTGAACCCGATCAAACATCTCTGGAGAGACCTGAAAATAGCTGTGCAGCGACGCTCCCCATCCAACCTGACAGAGCTTGAGAGGATCTGCAGAAAAGAATGAGAGAAACTCCCCAAATACAAGTGTGCCAAGCTTGTAGCGTCATACCCAAGAAGAGTCGAGGCTGTATTCGCTGCCAAAGCTGCTTTAAAATAGTACTGAGTAAAGGGTCTGAATACTTATGTAAATGTGATTATTTCTGTTTTTTATTTTTAAGAAATTTGCTGGGGGAAAAACTGTTTGTGCTTTGTCATTATGATTGATGAGGGGAAAAAACAATTTAATCCCATTTAGAATAAGAGTGTAATGTAACAAAATTTGGAAAAAGTCAAGGGGTCTGAATACTTAAACTACTTCTGTTTTATATTATTCTCTCAATTCACATATTAGGAATCATATATTTAGACTTTTTATATAATGACTAATTAAGGAATTTTGGTGCCTTTTCTCTTTCTCATGAATTCTCTTTCAGCATTTATCCAGGAGCTACAAAAGAGAGGACCAGTATAGTCTCTCAACATACAGCCACAGGGGGAAGGAAGAAAGGGAGAGATGGTCATATGGAGGGGTGGATGGCTCATATATTTCCTTCAATGTTACACACACACATACCTATACATTTAGGACTGTACCAATCGTCAGTCTTCCAAACTTTTTTGGGGGACGTTTTTCTTGTTTGTCTTATGGTTTCCAGAGCTCTGCTGTGCTGTGCTCCTCTCTCGCTACACCATCACTGCCTACCTTACTCTACTCTCTCCCTGCCTCCCAAGTCAACGCCCATATCTTACCTGGACATATCTGGCCTTACTTTTCACTAGTGCAGAGCAAGGTTTGGCTCAGTTCGAATTGAAGGCAGTCAACTGAAATTCCAATTCAATTGTTGAAAAAAGGGCATCTAATTTAAATCACTTCTCAATAAACTGAAAAGGAGAAGCTATTTATGTCAAGTTTTATACATTTTGGATTTTAAATTCACTTTCTGAATTTACTGACTTCAATTCGAATTGAGCCCAAACCTGATGCAGAGAATTCAGGGAATACCGTCAACCACACCATCGCAACACAGTACATTGTCAACAGTCGCACATTTCAAAGTCTCACACCAACCTATCTGTGGGGAAATGGTTCAGCTGCAGCGGTTGACCACACGGTGGAGCTGTGAAACAGGAGAATCGGATCCGAGGGCCTGCCTTTTTCTGTAGACTCTGTACAACCCAGGAACAGTCGGGGAACTACAAGTCCCAGCTTGCAACATTAACGGAGATCTGGTTAAATATGTCTGTCTGTCTACTACACCTAATAGGAGTAGGGTGAAGTTGTTCCTAGACCCTGATCTTGGGTCAGTTTTGCATTTTCTCCACTTATGGTTAAGTTTGGGGAAGAGGAAGCTAAATCCTAGAACTGTACTTAAGGAAACTTCAACCACCTTATACTGTAATAGCGAACGGGTTGCCAACTCCTCTGAGCTCTTGCTACACCTCACATCAATTGTTTGTTTCAACCTCAGGGATTAGAGGAAGCATATCAATTAGTGCTAGATGGGACCGTCAGCAACAGGTCCTATACTAGTCACCATGCCCACTTCTCCTTAGCATTTAGCACAGAGGACCGCAGCAGACCACCTATGGATGACAAACAGGTCCAATCCCAAACCAACCCCTATCCTCTACAACCTTTGCCTCCCTTCTTCACTAGTGGAGTTGTGAGAAGATTGGCTGGATGCCATATTGCTTACACAAATCCAATCAGAGAGCATGTTGAAACTATTACCATATTACTTATGTCTATCTTATCCTTTCAGATCTCCACAAGTGCATAGGGTCAGGGGTCGATTTTGGTATACGGTGACAATTCTCACCTAGTCACAGAAACAGAATGATTAGAATGGGCATTATCCTCTAAAAGCAATTAACTATTGCTGATAGGATCTTAGATTATATCTATTTAAGAATGAAGAATGAATTCTTAAGCACTCCGATGTCCGTGACATTTCCTAGCTCCCTGTGCAGCACATCCAACAGGTTGCCAACCATATCCATTTCCCAATGACATGGGGAACCATGCCTGTTCTGTCCATTCTTTTTCTACACTCCTAACACTGCCTACTCTTCTAGTAAGCACATAAGAAAAGGGGAGAGAGGGGAGAAGAGGAGAGCAGGTAGGGGACTGTACCTGGTATGATTCTGCTGCAGTGCAGGTAACTGCTACATATCACTGTGCGACAGGGACTCTTACTCGACTTTGTATGTTCTTATAAAGATACTTAATACCCGTTATGTTAGCTGCCTCTGTGGCCTCGTCCAATAGAGATGCCAATCTTCGCTAATGCAAATCTGCCTCACCTCCTGAGCACTCTTACAATCCTATAGATTAAGCTAAAAAATGTAGTACTTTAAAAAATCCTTATGGTTTTCTATTTCCATTGGAAATTCTGTGGTAATGAAAATAGAAGCCCACTGGGAAAAAACTGGTTGAATCAACGTTGTTTCCATGTCATTTCAACAACAACAAAAATCCATGTGAGGAGGTTGAGTCAACATGGAATACTGATTGGATTTGCAAAACATCATAAACTTAAGGGAATTTTGTCTTTTTCTTTTACCCAACTTTTTGTCTAAATTCAATGACATGGTGACATTTGTTGTTTATTTCACTTTGAATTCACATTAGCTGACAACTCAACCAAATGTAAATCATAACTAAACATTGAAATGAAGTATGTTCCCAGTGGGAGGTATCTTTTGATTTATTTTTTAGATACATTATAATTATTTTGGATTCATTGAAGGTGATTTTCTATTATTAGAGTGAAGGATTTTTACACTGAAATGTTGTGTGTGAGAAAATGCTGTAAAGACACTGGATTGGAGATGCCTTTCTGGTCAAATACAGCTGTTTCTTGAATCAAACTGGTTTGTCTCATCTGTTGGTTTGGGCTGGGGGGAGAGACCATGAGGGACGTATTTAACATTAAGCTTCATGGCATCATCGGGGAAAAAATCTAAACCTAAGATAATTACCACTCACATAAGGTGGAGCATATTGAGAAATGGCTGGTGCCATGTAACAAACAATATTCTACAGACCCTATTTTTATTTATTTTACTAGGCAAGTCGGTTAAGAACAAATTCTTATTTTCAATGACGGCCTGTTCAGGGGCAGAAATACAGATTTGTACCTTGTCAGCTCGGGGATTTGAACTTGCAGCCTTTTGTTTACTAGTCCAACGCTCTAACTACTAGGCTACCCTGCCGCCCCTATTGATCTAGCACTCGAGTCTGTCTATATGTGGTGTTATTTGTTGGATGAATGTGGTCTAAATACCCAGCAGTCCTTTCTAGTCCACACATTTCATTACTCCTAATGCAAAACACTGTCGGTCTATAAATTACATATTGCCTTTATAGAGAAAAAAAGCTATGCTATATGCCAATGTAAAAGTGTGGTTGGGAATACTTAGTAGGGTCTGTAGACTTATTATATGGTGTCATTTAATGGGACTCTGAATAATACGGAGTGTTGCTGGCCTTTTACTGTGGTCAAATAGCTTAAAATCGGGTGCCTGAACACTTTGGTACAAATATAGCACTGTACAGGAAAAATGTTTGGTCTGTGAGATGTCTTTGTGCATGCAGCAGGAACAGTCAGGTATTTTTTAGAGAGAATCGTGTAGGACAACAAAGACTAAACCAATATCACGATATGCCTTGCTCATATCAAACAGAATCGATATATCAAATTATCGATATTGGTGCCCACCACCACTATATCATTTCATAATTAAGCATATAGCTTCATTTCATCAGTCTGCTATATCGTTCAAACTTAACTTCTTTCAACTAAGTAATTTCCTCCAGTAACTCGTAAAACATGCCATTGTGAGAAAGGGTATTCACATTGCCCTCTCATAAGACTACTTTAGAGAACAAGCGCACATAAACACCACAACTGAAGTTCTCAGCGGTGCAAATAGGCCTCCCATGAGAACTTTTTCCAAAGGCCTTGTTTCTGAATGGACCCTCTCCCATTCGTCACGAGTTAACATAACACACTATTATTTGGAGTACGCCTGAACCCTCCAAAATTTGCCTCGTCTGGCAAAACACATTTCAGTGTATCCTTGCTCAGATGAGCAGCATTTTTCATAGAGTTTACGATTTCCTCATTTGATAAACCTCTACCCCAACTTTCTGTCTTTAAGTGGTAGTATTCATTCCCAATATTTTGGGTTTGTGAGATTTGATTGAGCTGCACCACTGAGACTCCATCATATGAACTATTGGCTACATCAGGGTGAAGATCAGAAGCAGGGTCTTTAGCCTCAGAAGTGTGTACATTTTGCATATTAAGTTGGCAGTCTGAGGGTCTTCTCTGAGCAGTTGACATTCCTTAATTTAAACTCATTTTACATTGTCATATAGCAGATGCTCTTATCCAGAGTGACTTGTAGTTAGTGCATTTGTCTTAAGATGGCTTGGTGAGGCAACCACATATCACATAGTAAGTACATTTTTCACCAATAAAGTAGCTAACAGCAAGGTCAGAGCAAGTAGAAGGGGAAAAAAGGTCAAGTGTGAGTGTTCAGTTGCCAGAGATGCGACCCAGTCATTGTATTTTGTTCTGTATCCACTAGCGGTTCGGGGGGGGTGGCAGTGCCCCTGTGACAACAATTTTGGACCCCCTTGTGGCCCCCCCTAAATGTGGAGTATGAAATTATTTTTACATAAATTTTTGCTATCATTCTTTTTTAACATCCATTATTAGACAGTGGTAACATGGTATTTTGCCAGCTAATGCCTGCAATGCAGTGAAGAAAACGATATGACTACAATAACGTCTAAAGTAACTGCCCCTCTAACAGTACAACTGGCCCCAGCTTCCCCCCCCCCCCGTATCTATGGACGCCACACAGTCGTCCGTTCTAAATGTTCTATTTGCCATACTGGCAGGCAACGTTCTTATCCCTTGCTTACTAGCTAGCCAACTACGACTAACTTACAGTCACGTCAAACATTGCAGCCAGAATAACGGCAAAATATCTACATTTGCGTTTGTTTAAGCTGTTTTCTAGTGACATTTATTTGGATACATCCATAACAATGAGCTAATGAGGCGCGATTTCACCTGGCATAGAAAATGTGCTCTCCATTTAGGACACTGTTGTTTAGAGGAGCTAGCCAACAACACAGCTAACACCATCACTTCAAACTGAAGCTGGAAAGACAGCAATTTAGCTCCACTTCGTTTTGTTTTACCTTTATTCTATTGATATTTCTTCGTATATATCCATAAAAATGATGCTGATTCATGATTTCGACTGGCTGAGAAAATCTACCTGCCCGCCTGTCTCATCCTGACTCCCGACACGTTCACATTACTATGGACAGCTGCGGATTGAATTTGAATATTGAAACAATGTGGGTCTAATCCTGAATGCTGATTGGTTAAAAGCGCATTCCAGCCGGTGTCTATTCCACAAGTTACCACCAGCTAAATCTATGACGTTAAAATACCTATTTACTCTGTTCCATCTGACTGCGCAATCCACTGTCTCATCAGCCCAGCCAGGCAAGTTATAAACTTGATCTCCACTATAAAAAGCATCTAGACATCTTTTAGACTAACATTTAGTTTTCAACTTTGCTGTCTGTCTCTCCGATATTTGCAACATTGTTTCAATGCTGAAATTCAATCTCCCGCTGTTTCATAGTAATGAATGTAGGGTCGGGATGAGACAGACAGGCAGGCAGCATTTTTCAGCCAGTTAAAATCATGAATCAGCTGGCATCATTTTTATGTATATATACAAATAAATTTAAATTGAAAAATCTAAAACGAAACTAAGTGCAGCTAGTTTGCAGTCTTTCCAGCTTCAGTTTGAAGTTATTGTGTTAGCTGTGTTTTTGGTTATCTCCCCTGAACAACAGTGTCCTGAGGAGAGAACACATTTTCTATGCCAGGT
Source organism: Salmo trutta (assembly GCF_901001165.1). Lineage (NCBI taxonomy): Eukaryota > Metazoa > Chordata > Actinopteri > Salmoniformes > Salmonidae > Salmo > Salmo trutta. Next base: position 15,000,967 of record NC_042975.1, on the reverse strand, counting down.
GAAATCGCTCCTCATTAGCTCATTGTTATGGATGTATCCAAATAAATGTCACTAGAAAACAGCTTAAACAAATGCAAATGCAGCTACTTTCTGCACAGTTTGACGTGACTGTAGCTAGCAATAAGAACGTTTCCAGACAGCATGACAATGGAACATTTAGAACTGTTCTGTCCATAGATACAGAACAAAAAGACAGGACTGGGTCGCGTCTCTGGCAACCGAACCAATAGAACGAAAGACCAGCCGGCTTGGGTAGCAACCCTAGATTTGTTTCGGTACTATATCTTGTGGAAGGATGAAATAGTATGAATAAATAAATCAAAAGAAAAAATGTAATGAAGATCTGTCAATCATTATTTGAATATGCTAGTAAACCATTGTATAAAAGTGATAATACCCTCGACGCAGGTGTTTGGAGGATATATTGGCACGGTTTGCCTAACAACACCGGTGCCATCCTCCAAACACCGGCTTCGATGGTGTCATTTAATTGTTGGAACATGTTTTAAAACCCACATTTAATGCAAATGTCTCTTAAATATGAACAAATATGAATCGTTGTTAATGGATAGACAATTATTTTTCATTTTCCAAGAATATATACAGGTTATTCACACTTTTCTACATGGGGGGCTTTTATTTTGAACAGTTATGACATTCTGTGATCCGGAAGTACTTTTTTAGTGTTGCTGACGAGACTTTGATGTATTTAACAGCAAGGAATAATTCCTACAAATGTGACTTTTCAGTTGCATGCAGAGCAGTGGAGGCTGCTGAGAATAGCTCATAATAATGGCAGGAACGGAGCAAATGGAATGGCAGTAAATACTTGGAAACCATAAGTTTGATGTATTTGATACCATTCCAAAGACCCCGCTCCAGTCATTACCACGAGCCCGTTCTCCCCAATTAAGGTGCCACCAACCTCCTGTGATGCAGACCAGATGTTAGGATTGTGATCATGTCAAGGTTTCTAATAATATGCAATTTGCCAATCAAATATATTCCATTCTCCAGCTTGTTGGTGCTTGCTTCTGTGCGCAAATCATTTGATCGCTGCAGTTTGAGATTATGTAGCCCTATTCCCTTCACGAAAATAAGATAGGGCTAACGCATTTATTATTCACGATTTATTTTAACTGCATTAAATGGATTGATATGATGGCGTTTCTATTCCAATAAAAGCACAAATGCATTTTACAGTGGCCTATGTAAGCCTATAGCCTACCTAAAACATCCATCATTACATTTCAAGCCATACATTTCATAGAAATATGTGCCAAATATTGCATGAAATATTCGGACGGTTAAAGGCCGACATTTGGTGGTTTCAATTTAATAAACACCCTTTGTAACATGACCATAGGCCTATAAATGGTAAACATTGTGATTTTATTGGGACGGCTGGCGTACTCGTTTAAACCCGCCTATAGCCCTTTTATGTCGTTTCTACAGGGTATTTTCATTTTATATATATTTTTTAATCTTGTAGCCATGTTTTCTTTCTGAGTAACACCAACTTCTGCGATGTAATCGCTTGCATATACAAATTCAAATGGTTTTGCGTGTCTCCGTCAAAGTAGTTTCGATCACTAATGAGCTATTATGAGTTTCAGCTACCCAATTTAATGGCTCATTCAAGGCATGAATTGATTGTGACCTAAGTCCATCACTACTGTAAGCCCAGTACTGTATTCAAAAAACTTAAACCACAGCATCTTTTATTATATATTTATTCTATTTTTTTTTATTTAACCTTTATTTAACTAGGCAAGTCAGTTAAGAACAAATTCATATTTACAATGACGGCCCCTATCTACAGTAGGAGAATGTATATTATTGAGTTCGATACAAATAAAAAAATACTTTCAAAATGTAGATGTTTATTAGGCCACTGTAAAGTGTGACAAAAAAAACAAACAGGGCAACTATAATTTTACTAGCCTACATGGGGCAGCAGGGTAGCCTAGTGGTTAGAGCAAGTTCGAATCCCCGAGCTGACAAGGTACAAATCTGTCGTTCTGCCCCTGAGCAAGGCAGTTAACCCACTGTTCCTAGGCCGTCATTGAAAATAAGAATTTGTTCTTAACGGACTTGTCTAGTTAAATAAACATACTGTAGGCATATGCCTAATTCAAGGAAAACAGGCCATGCCATATCCAGACTTCCTCGGCTTCCTCAAATATTCATTTAACCTATCTTTTATGCTTTTTCGGGTTGCATCACTCAAGGAGAGAAACATCTGAGACACATTTTTCATGATGAACACTCGGAGATTCACTGGTAAGCCAAATTTGCCTCTGGATCCATCCCAATTGGTATTCTGTGCCCACTCGTGGTATCTCTCTTTGGATACACACTCTTGGAATAGCAAAAGAGCATAACGGTCCGGACGGCCCATGCTGTGCTCGGTGAGCAGTTCGTTACGTTCTGGTGTCAGTCGAGGAATGGAAATGTCAGGGTGAACTGACGAACTGCCTGTCGGAGGTGGAGTTCCAGAGCTCACATGGATTGGCATGGATTGTGACTCCATCATCTCTTCCCTCGCCCTCTTCAACGAGCCATTCTCTGTCTGACTCTCCACCAATGCGGCCTGGCACTCTGTCAATGCCACCTGGCTCTGGACCAATGCATCAGCCGTCGCCCGTATCTCTGCCCTCAGAGAATGTTTCTCTTTCTGCTGGTCTGCCTTCAATGACTCCATGTCAGTTTTCAAAGTTTGAATCTGCTCCATGTGCAACTTCATCAGCTGAGCGGAATGGTACTGCGCTGAATGGTACCGCGCTGGGCCCCCATCGATTATGGCCTGTGATAGAAACAGTAGATGGATTCGCTCACTCAATCTTAACAATCACAAGTGACTGTTCTACACAAAAGCTGCATACATAAACACGTTTTAAGAATCTAGCAAAACTCACCGCTTTCTTTGGAACGATGCGTTTTTTCATTGGGTCGAAACTACAGTACAGAACGAGAACACACATGGTTAATGTTCTGTAAAACAAAAAGCCTACAAGACCTTCAAAAACATATACTGTTTCTTACCGAGCCTTATTCTTATAAATCCACCCAAGTTTCTTCAACTGCCTTCTGACTGTGATTAGAGCAATGTTGATGTTGTTCCGTGATGCCAGCAGATTCCTGATCTCCTTCGCAGATCGCTCATCATCTTCATCAATCAGTGAGTAGATGGCTTGAATAGTCTTGCTGGAAATGGGATACAATCTAAACGTGTGCAGCATACAGTAAAGACTAACAGTAGATGTATTTAAACATTATGTTTAGCATTATTAGGCGTACTGCAGCCATACTCTACCTGTTCATTTTCCTGGGCTTTCGCGTTCGGCGTAAAACAGGCATCTGACGATAGTGTTTTCGAATAGCACTGTCAGTGACTGTAATCCCCAAGTCTAACAGTATTTTTGAAATGTCCTGAGTAGATTTTCCCTTCCTCCTGAAAGCCCTAATCTGATCACTTAAATGAATAGAGATCTTGGTCATGGTGCTATGTGCTACAGTATAATCAAAGTGCATGAGGACAGCAGGTAGGTTGGTACGTAGGACTGGATCCTGAAAGTGAGGACAGTGGGAGGTCTGTTGTATACTTATGTCCTATTATACAACTGGTGGGTCTAATCCTGAATGCTGATTGGTTAAAAGCGCATTCCAGCCGGTGTCTATTCCACAAGTTACCACCAGCTAAATCTATGACGTTAAAATACCTATTTACTCTGTTCCATCTGACTGCACAATCCACTGTCTCATCAGCCCAGCCAGGCAAGTTATACAATGGATCTCCATTATAAAAAGCATTTAGACATTATCTCACATTTCTTTTAGACCAACATTTAGTTTTCAACAGCAGAGATTTGTTTAAACATTGGCTTCTGTCTCTCTGACATTTGCAACATTGTTTCAATATTCAGCCTGTCGAAATCATGAATCAGCAGGCATCATTTTTATGGAAATATACAAAGAAATTTAAATTGAAAAAAGGTAAAACGGAATGAAGTGCAGCTAGTTTGTAGTCTTTCCAGCTTCAGTTAGCTGTGTTGTTAGCTTGCTCCTCTGAACAGTGTCCTGAGGAGAGAACACATTTTCTATGCCAGGCGAAATCGCGCCTCATTAGCTCATTGTCATGGATGTATCCAAATAAATGTCACTAGAAAACAGCTTAAACAAACGCAAATGCAGCTACTGTCTGCACAGTTTTACGTGACTGTAAGTTAGCCGTAGTTGGCTAGCTAGCAAGCAAAGGATACGAACATTGCCAGCCAGTATGGCACTGGAACATTTAGAACGAACGTCTGGGTCGCATCTATAGCTACAGAACAAAAAGACTGAACAACTGGGTCGTGTCTCTGACAACTGAACAAATAGAATGAACGACCAGCCGGCTTGGGTAGCAACCCTAGATTTGTGTCAGGACTATATCTTGTGGAAGGATGAAATAGCGTGAATAAATTCATAAAAATAATGTTTTTAACGAAATATTATTTGACTATGTTGGTAACCCGTTGTATAAAGTGATAAAGCCCTCGAAGCTGGTGTTTGGAGGATATATTGTTACGGTTTGCCGGCCCTCGATATCCTCCAAACACCAGCTTCTCGGGTATTATCACTTAATTGTTAACTGGAGTAACACCATTCCAGTTCTTCTCACCCCAAACTCCGTCACTAACACAGTTTACATTCATAAATGATTCGTTTAATTAGGATGGTTACAATTTTCAACTAAATGGAAACCCAGCCCTGTCACGTCCTGACCAGTACGTGGCAGGGGTGTGTTTGTTTTGTGTTGTCTGGGTTTTTGAGTTGTGTTCTATGTTTTGTATTTCTATGTTCTATTTTCTAGTTTTTCTATTTCTATGTCTAGTTTATTGTTTTGACCTTCAATTGGAGGCAGCTGTTCCTCGTTGCCTCTAATTAAAAGTCCTATTTAGTAGGGGTGTTTTTTTCTATGGGATTTGTGGGTAGTTGTTCCTTGTTTAGCTGTGTGCCTGACAGGACTGTTTTTTGTCGTTCTGTTTGTTCGTGTGTTTTTTTGTTTCGTTTCTTCAATAAAAGAAGATAATGAGCATACACATTCCCGCTGCGTTTTGGTCCAATTCATACGACGCCCGTGACAAGCCCATAGAGAAAAGACAGAATGGACACAGTTTTCAGAAAGCCAGCTTCTTTTTACGGTGCTACCCGTTCCAGGGTTAGGACAGTAACCAGCAGATGACTTGAATGATCCCGATCCTGGCCTATCACCCACCACATATTTAAGTGATAACGCCCGAGAAGCCGGTGTTTGGAGTATATATTGGCACGGGTGTTGTTACCGTGCCAATATATCCACCAAGCACCAGCTTCGAGGGCGTTATCACTTTTATACAATGGGTTACCAACATATTCAAATAATGATTGACATATTTTCATTAACGTTATTTTTGTTAATTCATACTATGTCATCCTTCCACAAGATATAGTCCCGATACAAATCGAGGGTTGCTACCCCAGCCTGTTTGTCGTTCATTCTATTGGTTCAGTTGCCAAAGACGCGACCCAGTCATTAAGTATTTTTGTTCTGTATCTATGGACGCGACCCAGTCGTTCGTTCTAAATGTTCTATTGCCATACTGGCTGGCAACGTTCTTATCCCTTGCTTGCAAGCTAGCAAACTACGGCTAACTTACAGTCACGTCAAACACTGCAGCCAGAATAACAGCAAAGTAGCTGCATTTGCGTTTGTTTAACCATATAAAGTTAACTAGCTCTAGTCAGGAAACAACTTTAGTACAGAGATCTCATAAAGTCTGCTTGATTAACAAAGCATCACAGATATTTCAAGGGAAATCAGGTGACAAACCAGTTTTTGAAATGGTGAGTGATGGAACAGCTGCATATTAGTTGTATATTTATTACATTTGACTAATTTAGCAGACACTCTTATCCAGAGCAACTGAGCAATTATGGGTCGCGCGGGGATTCAAACAAGAAATCTTCAGGTTACTGGCCTGACTGTCTTAACAACTAGGCTACCTTCCACACTCATTCCGCACTTCCCACAAGTCATTTAGCCGTTTAATAAGCTATAAGGTCTCACTTCTACCCTATAAGAGAGTTTTGGTAATGCTGTGCCATCAATTTGTTTGAATGTATTTTCTCTCATCAACTTTGTAGGACAGTGAGGACAGACACAGCCTGCCACTCTCCTTCCACACTGAGCCCAAACCAGAGTCATTGGTTCCTGATTGTGACAGTGGAGTCCAGTGTGCAGCGCAGGACCCAGAGACGACATCAGTAAAGCTGGAAGATTGCAGTCAAACACTGGGGCTGATTAAAGATGAGGAAGAGATTGGGAAATATATTCCTCATGGTGAGAGAAGCCTCACTCCTGCTCTGACTGTGAAAGTGCTTTATTACAAAACCTAAACTAACCATTATCAGAGTTCACACAGGAGAGAAACCATACCATTGGTCTGACGGTGGGGAGGGTTTCTCTCAAATGGATACCTTAAAACAGGGGGGTCAAACTCATTCAATGGAGGGCCTAGTGTCTGCTGGTTTTTTGTTTCAAATAAGACCTACACAACTAGGTGAGGGGAGTTCCTTACTAATCAGTGACTTTAATTCATCAATCAAGTACAAGGGAGAAGCGAAAACCCGCAGACACGCCACCCTCTGTAGAATGAATTTGACACATTTGCCAGAAAATACACACAGGATATACAGTTGAAGTCGGAAGCTTACATACACTTAGGTTGGAGTCATTAAAACTCATTTTTCAACCACTCCACAAATGTCTTGTTAACGAACTATAGTTTTGGCAAGTCGGTTAGGACATCTACTTTGTGCATGACACAAGTATTTTTTCCAACAATTGTTTACAGACAGATTATTTCACTTATAATTCACTGTATCACAATTCTAGTGGGTCAGAAGTTTACATACACTAAATTGATTGTGCCTTTAAACAGCTTGGAAAATTCCAGAAAATGATGTCATGGCTTTAGAAGCTTCTGATCGGCTAATTGACATAATTTGAGTCCATTTGAGGTGTACCTGTGGATGAATTTCAAAGCCTACCTTCAATCTCAGTGCCTCTTTGCTTGACATCATGGGGAAATCAAAATAAATCAGCCAAGAGCTCAGAAAGAAAATTGTAGACCTCCACAAGTCTGGTTCATCCTTGGGAGCAATTTCCAAATGCCTGAAGGTACCACGTTCATCTGTACAAACAATAGTACGCAAGTATAAACACCATGTGACCACGCAGCCGTCATACCGCTCAGGAAGGAGACGTGTTCTGTCTGCTAGAGATGTACGTACTTTGATGCTAAAGTCCAAATCAATCCCAGAACAACAGCAAAGGACCTTCTGAAGATGCTGAAGGAAACAGGTACAAAAGTATCTACATCCGCAGTAAAACGAGTCCTATATCGACAAAACCTGAAAGGCCACTCAGCAAGGAAGAAGCCACTGCTCCAAAACCCGCCATAAAAAAGCCAGACTATGAGTTGCAACTGCACATGGAGAAATGTGCTCTGGTCTGATGAAACAAAAATAGAACTGTTTGTCCATAATGACCATCGTTATGTTTGGAGGAAAAAGTGGAAGGCTTGCAAGCCCACGAACACCATCCCAACCGTGAAGCACAGGGGTGGCAGCATCATGTTGTGGGGATACTTTGCTGCAGGAGGGACTGGTGTACTTCACAAAACAGATGGCATCATGAGGTAGGAAAATTATGTGGATATATTGAAGCAACATATCAAGACATCAGTCAGGAAGTTAAAGCTTGGTTGCAAATGGGTCTTCCAAATGGACAATGACCCCAAGCATACTATGTTGTGGCAAAATGGCTTAAGGTCAACAAAGTCAAGGTATTGGAGTGGCCATCACAAAGCCCTGACCTCAATCCTATAGAAAATTTGTGGGCAGAACTGAAAAAGCATGTGCAAGCACAGAGGCCTACAATCCTGACTCAGTTACACCAGCTCTGTCAGGAGGAATGGGCCAAAATTCACCCAACTTATTGTGGGAAGTTTGTGGAAGGCTACCCAAAACGTTAGACCCAAGCTAAACAATTTAAAGGCAATGCTACCAAATACTAATTGAGTGTATGTAAACTTCTGACACACTGGGAATGTGATGAAATAAATAAAAGCTGAAATAAATCATTCTCTCTACTATTATTCTGACATTTCACATTCTTAAAATAAAGTGGTGATCCTAACTGACCTAAGACAGGGAATTTTTACAAGGATTAAATGTCAGGAATTGTGAAAAACTGAGTTTAAATGTATTTGGCTAAGGTGTATGTAAACCTCCTCAGTCCTCTCAGAGCTGCAAAGATTAGAATCTAACAATCACTTAAATCTCACCTTATAGGTGAAGTTGAAGGAGTAAAAATGATTAAATAAGAAAGTGTTCCACACTTGTAATCTCATTGTTCTTCATTAAGAATGGTAGACTACTACTAGAGTGCAAAACTAGTTATTGTCACACCTGCTCCCTCCAGCGCTCGACGTCGCTGGTCTACTAACCACCAGTCCTGGCAACCATCATTGCGCACACCTGCTCCCCATCGATAAGCACACCTGGACTTCATCACCACCCTGATTACTCTCCCTTCATATAGCCCTCAGTAGCTTCTGTCATCAGGCAGTATTGGTTCTGTTGTCATGTGCAGATGCTGCACTTGTTTTGTAATGTACCATGTTCGTTATTATTAAACTCACCATCTGTACCTGCTTCCTGACTCCCTGTGTCTTTGTTACAGTTATTAATGATGTTAAGCTGATTTATTTTCTGAGGTCATGGTCAGGTTTTATACAAATTGTTGAAGGTTGTTTTTGTCTTTTTGGTGATGAGAAAAATATCCACCTACCAGGTTGTAATGGTTGTCAAAGCTTCCACCAGATAACAACCAAAATATGCCTTTCACTGGTAGTAACCAGATATATCATAACGAAAAGCCTATAGGATGAAGACTGAGTTTTCCCCCCATAATTGATATTGTGATATGACTATAGTTTTATTTCATTAATGCATATTTCTGTTGACTGGATCACATTTGTCTCCAGTGAAACATGTTTCTCATGAATGCCCACTTGATTTAGATACAACAGTTCTCAAGTAAAAGAAACCCATTAATTCTAGGAATCATAAAACTTCTGTTAAGATGTTTTGTTAGAATAATCTCACAAAACTAGATTGTATTTTGTTTGGCAACTGAGAGAATTTGATAGGCCATGATAATAAATACCTCAGCTTTGATTGACTTTTCATTTCAGTCCCCATCTGATCTAAGAGAGAACTCTCAACAAATTGGCTCAAGGCTACTAGCAAGTCAATTTGATTTTGTTTCAGGTGTGAATGGATCTTTTTAGGGTGAATCATTGGTGTCAACGCCCAGAGTGAAAGAGGTGTGAACACACCTGTAATGGCTCATGTCTACGACAACTTTTCCCATTGTGTTTGTAAGCACCACGGCATTTTAACCAGCCATTGTTGGATGTGCTCATAAATTAACCTGTTTGGGATAGGGGGCAGTATTGAGAATTTTGGAAAAAATATGTGCCCATTTTTAACTGCCTCCTACACCAACTCAGAAGCTAGAATATGCATATTATTGTTCAGGTTTGGATAGAAAACACTCTGAATTTTCTAAAACTGTTTGAATGGTGTCTGTGAGTATAACAGAACTCCTATGGCAGGCAAAAACCTGACAAGGTTTCAAGCAGGAAGTACCCTGTCTGACAAGGAGTCGTGCGTCTTGCATCTGTTTATTGAAAAGTAAGGATCTTAGCTGTAACGTGACAATTCCCAGGGCTCCGATAGGCTCTCAGAACCCGGGAAATACCTGAAAGGTTGACGAGGCAGCCTCAGGCTAAAACACATTATCGCCTTTGGTAAGTGGCGGCTCAGAGGACCTTTGAATGAGGCGCGTGCACGATTCGCTCCTGAGGAGAAATTTTATTCGGCTGTTTAGGCTCAATGCATATTCCCGGTCGGAATATTATCACTTTTCTATGAGATAAATGGCATAAAAATTGGTTTTAAACAGCGGTTGACATGCTTCGAAGTACGGTAATGGAATATTTAGACATTTTTTGTCACGCCAATGCGCCATGCGCGAGACCGTGATGTAGCATTCTGATAGTGTCTAGAACTCACGAACAAAACGTCGCTGTTTGGATATAACGATGGATTATTTGGGACCAAACCAACATTTGTTATTGAAGTAGAAGTCCTGGCAGTGTATTCTGACGAAGAACAAGCAAGGTAAGAACATTTTTCTTATATAGGAAATGTGATTTTGGTGGAGGCTGACCTGGGTGGGTGTCTAAATAGCTAGCCCTGTGATGCCGGGCTATGTACTTAGATTATTGCAAAATGTGCTTCATCCGAAAAGCTATTTTAAAATCGGACATATCGAGTGCATAGAGGAGTAATGTATCTATAATTCTTAAAATAATTGTTATGCTTTTTGTGAACGTTTATCGTGAGTAATTTAGCAAACTGTTAGTAAATTCCCCGGAAGTTTGCGGGGGTTATGCTTTTTCTGAACGTCACATGCTAATGTAAAAAGCTGTTTTTTGATATAAATATGAACTTGATTGAACAGACATGCATGTATTGTATAACACAATGTCCTAGGTGTGTCATCTGATGAAGATCATAAAAGGTTAGTGCTGCATTTAGCTCTGCTTTGGGTTTATGTGACATGATATGCTAGCTTGAAAAATGGGTGTCTGATTATTTCTGGCTGGGCACTCTGCTGACATAATCTAATGTTTTGCTTTCGTTGTAAAGCCTTTTTGAAATCGGACAGTGGGGTTAGATTAACCTGTTATGGCTAGGGGGCAGTATTTTCACGGCTGGATAAAAAACGTACCCGATTTAATCTGATTATTAGTCCTGCCCAGAAACTGGAATATGCATATAATTATTAGCTTTGGAGAGAAAACACTCCAAAGTTTCTGAAACTGTTTGAATGGTGTCTGTGAGTATAACAGAATTCCTATGGCAGGCAAAAACCTGAGATGCTTCTGTTCAGGAAGTACCCTGTCTGAACATTTCTTGCCCTTCTTTATTATCTCTATCGTTTACAAAGGATCTCTGCTCTTACGTGACAATTCACACGTCTCCAATGAGGTCTCATAGCCCGGGAAAAACAGGAATGACGTAATTCAAAGCCCTGGCTGAAGCACAGGAAGGCAAAAGCTAAGTGGTCACTCAATGGTCTAAGCCTTAGGCGCGTGACACGCCCCGCCCCCGGCTTTCGGTTTTTTCCTCAGTTTACAGACAGGCAGATTCCCGGTCGGAATATTATCGCTTCTCTACGAGATAAATTGCATAAATATTGGTTTTAAACAGCGGTTGACATGCTTCGAAGTACGGTAATGGAATATTTAGAAATTTTTTGTCATATTTTGCGTCATGCTCGTGGCCGAGATTTAGCGTTGGGATAGTGTCTAGAACGCACGAACAAAACGTCGCTGTTTGGATATAACGATGGATTATTTGGGACCAAACCTACATTTGTTATTGAAGTAGAAGTCCTGGCAGTGTATTCTGATGAAGAACAAGCAAGGTAAGAACATTTTTCTTATAGGAAATGTGATTTTGGTGAAGGCTAAACTTGCAGGGTGTCTAAATAGCTAGCCCTGTAACGCCGGGCTATGTACTTACATTATTGCAAAATGTGCTTCATCCGAAAAGCTATTTTAAAATCGGACATATCGAGTGCATAGAGGAGTTCTGTATCTATAATTCTTAAAATAATTGTTATGCTTTTTGTGAACGTTTATCGTGAGTAATTTAGTAAAATCACCGGAAGTGTTCGGTGGGAATGCTAGTTCTGAACGTCACATGCTAATGTAAAAAGCTGTTTTTTGATATAAATATGAACTTGATTGAACAGACATGCATGTATTGTATAACACAATGTCCTAGGTGTGTCATCTGATGAAGATCATCAAAGGTTAGTGCTGCATTTAGATATGGTTTGGGTTTATGTGACATGATATGCTAGCTTGAAAAATGGCTGTGTGATTATTTCTGGCTGGGTACTCTGCTGACATAATCTAATGTTTTGCTTTCGCTGTAAAGCCTTTTTGAAATCGGACAGTTTGGTTAGATAAAGGAGAGTCTTGTCTTTAAATAGCTGTAAAATAGTCATATGTTTGAAAAGTGTAAGTTTTCGGATTTAGAGGAGTTTGAATTTCGCGCCCCGCCCATCATTGGATATTGGAGCAATCGTTCCGCTAGCGGAACGTGTAGATGTAAGAGGTTAACGAGATTCTTGTCTTTAAATAGCTGTAAAATAGTCATATGTTTGAGAAATTGAAGTAATAGTATTTCTAACGATTCAAAAATCGCGCCACTGGATTTCAGTGGCTGTTACGTAGGTGGGACGAGTTCGTCCCACATGCGCCAGAGAGGTTAAGTACAATGGGAGGGGTGTGACATGCACATGAGAGGACCAGGAGAGTGTGTGGTATAGAAAAATATTGCAACAAAATGCAACATATTGTACATTTGCAATATGATTCAATAGTGAAAAACATCACCAAATGGACATGATGAAAACACCACAACAAGCGATGGAGAGGAACCACAGTCACTGCCCGGCCATCCTGAGTTCATTGTGCCAGTATTTCTGCAGTATTTTTAAGCATGACAAATTCGTGATGGTAATGGTCATTTTGGACGTTTTTCAAAAAATCATTAAAAAACAACAGAGTCCCACTTCTCCCTCATCATACATGACAAATAGACCATCTAGGTTGATTCATGGCTTAACATAGGGCTATATATCATTTGGGCAGTATAAATGCTATTTGGACATGGTTCACTGACTTTTGGGTTTGGAAACCGACTTCCTATGATCGTACATGGCAAATGGACAAACATCCTAATTTGGCACATTCAATACTTTCATACATGTATAATTGACAAAAAAATAATTGGACATTTCATTTGGACATTTCTTATGGCATTTGGCAAAGAAAATAAAAAATGATGTCACTTTTGACTTCCTATGAAATCATATTGCAAATGGACAAAACATATGCCTTATGTACAAATAAAAAAATTATTATGTCAATAAAATATGTCAAAAGTATGTTCATACAGTTCTTATACATGTGTAATTGACAAAAATTCGAAAGAATTTAAAAAAACTGTCCAGAAAGCACTTTTTTAACCTGTTAGGGTATTGGGGGCAGTATTTTCACGGCTGGATAAAAAAATGTACCCGATTTAATCTGGTTACTAATCCTACCCAGTAACGAGAATATGCATATACTTATTATATATGGATAGAAAACACCCTAAAGTTTCTAAAACTGTTTGAATGGTGTCTGTGAGTATAACAGAACTCATTTGGCAGGCAAAACCCTGAGACAGATTCTGACAGGAAGTGGATACCTGATGTGTTGAATTGACTTTAAGCCTATACCATTGAAAAACAAAGGGGCTGAGGAATGTTTTGGCACTTCCTATTGCTTCCACAAGATGTCCCCAGCCTTTACAAAGTGTTTTGAGTCTTCTACAGTGAGATCTGACCGAAGAAGAGCCTTGGAACGGTGATGGCCCATTAGACACCTTGCGCGCGAGTTGATGGTGGGTACTCTCATTCCGAAACGTTTTAAAAGAGAACCCAATGGTCCGCCTTGAATTTTATTCATGTTCTGGTTAAAAAAGGCCCTAATGATTTATGCGATACAACGTTTGACATGTTTGAACGAACGTAAATATATTTTCTTCCGTTCGTGAAGTGAAGTGAAGTCCGGCTGGCTTAGATCATGTGCTAACAACACGGAGGTTTTTGGACATAAATGATGAGCTTTTTTGAACAAAACTACATTCATTATGGACCTGGGATTCTTTGGAAGTGACATCTGATGAAGAGAATCAAAGGTAATGGATTATTTACATAGTATTTTCGATTTTAGATCTCTCCAACATGGCGGTTAGTCTGTATCGCAATGTGTATTTTTCTGGGCGCAGTGCTCAGATTATTGCAAAGTGTGATTTCCCAGTAAGGTTAATTTTAAATCTGGCATGTCCATTGCGTTCAAGAGATGTAAATCTATAATTCTTTGAATGACAATATAATATTTTACCAATGTTTTCTAATATTAATTAATTATTTTGTTGTCATGACTTGACTGCCGGTATTGGAGGGAAACGATTTCCTGAACATCAACGCCATAGTAAAACGCTGTTTTTAGATATAAATATGAACTTGATAGAACTAAAAATGCATGCATTGTCTAACATAATGTCCTAGGAGTGTCATCTGATGGAGATTGTAAAAGGTTAGTGCATAATTTTAGCTGATTTTATGGTTTTGGTGACGCCTGTCTTTGAATCGACAATACATTACACATAGCTATTGTCAATGTACTCTCCTAACATAACCTAACTTTATGCTTTCCCCGTAAAACCTTTTTGAAATCGGACAACGTTTCAGATTAAGGAGATGTTTATCTTTCAAAGGGTGTAAGTTAGTTGTATGTTTGAGAAATTTGAATTTTGACATTTATTTGGTTTCAAATTTGCCGCTCTTGAAATGCACCTGCTGTTGATAGGGTGCGCCACGGGTGGCACGCTAACGTCCCACATAGCCCCAAGAAGTTAACCTGTTTGGTATAGGGGGCAGTATTGAGAATTTTGGAAAAAATATGTTCCCATTTTTAACTGCCTCCTACACCAACTCAGAAGCTAGAATATGCATATTATTGTTCAGGTTTGGATAGAAAACACTCTGAATTTTCTAAAACTGTTTGAATGGTGTCTGTGAGTATAACAGAACTCCTATGGCAGGCAAAAACCTGACAAGGCTTCAAGCAGGAAGTACCCTGTCTGACAAGGAGTCGTGCGTCTTACCTCTTTTTATTGAAAAGTAAGGATCTTAGCTGTAACGTGACAATTCCCAGGGCTCCAATAGGCTCTCAGAGCCCGCGAAATAACTGAAGGTTTACGAGGGAACCTCAGGTTGAAATATATTATCGCCTTTTGTAAGTGGATGCTCGGAGGACCTTTCAATGATGCGCGTGCATGAGTCGCTTCTGAGGAGAAATTTTATTCGGCTGTTTAGGCTCAATGCATACTCCCGGTCGGAATATTAACACTTCTCTACGACATAAATGGCATAAAAATTGGTTTTAAACAGCGGTTGACATGCTTCGAAGTACGGTAATGGAATATTTAGACATTTTTGACACGCCAATGCGCCATGCGCGACACCGCGAAGAAGCATTCTAGAACTCACGAACAAAACGTCGCTGTTGGAATATAACGATGGATTATTTGGGACCAAACCAACATTTGTTATTGAAGTAGAAGTCCTGGCAGTGTATTCTGATGAAGAACAAGCAAGGTAAGAACATTTTTCTTATAGGAAATGTGATTTTGGTGGAGGCTGAACTGGGTGGGTATCTAAATAGCTAGCCCTGTAATGCCGGGCTATGTACTTAGATTATTGCAAAATGTGCTTCATCCGAAAAGCTATTTTAAAATCGGACATATCGAGTGCATAGAGGGGTAATGTATCTATAATTCTTAAAATAATTGTTATGCTTTTTGTGAACGTTTATCGTGAGTAATTTAGTAAAATCACCGGAAGTGTTCGGTGGGAATGCTAGTTCTGAACGTCATATGCTAATGTAAAAAGCTGGTTTTTGATATAAATATGAACTTGATTGAACAGACATGCATGTATTGTATAACACAATGTCCTAGGTGTGTCATCTGATGAAGATCATCAAAGGTTAGTGCTGCATTTAGATATGGTTTGGGTTTATGTGACATGATATGCTAGCTTGAAAAATGGCTGTGTGATTATTTCTGGCTGGGTACTCTGCTGACATAATCTAATGTTTTGCTTTTGTTGTAAAGCCTTTTTGAAATCGGACAGTGGGGTTAGATTAACGAGATTCTTGTCTTTAAATAGCTGTGAAATAGTCATATGTTTGAGAAATTGAAGTTATAGCATTTCTAACGATTCAAAAATCGCGCCACTGGATTGAAGTGGCTGTTACGTAGGTGGGACGAAATCGTCCCACATAGCCCAGAGAGGTTAAGGGGGTAAGTTTTTTAAAAGAAATTCATTTTTTCAAAATTTGACTCTTGTGTCTTGACTTGTGTTACATTTGCAATAAGAAAATTGACTGTGGAGCGCGCTCGCCACCTATTGGATATGTGCTGTGATTTGGCACATTCAATACTTTCATACAAGTATAATTGACAAAAAAATAGTTGGTCATTTCATTTGGACAATTCTAATGACATTTGGCAAAAAAAGGGAAAAAAGTCACTTTTGACTTCCTATGAAATTATATTGCAAATGGACAAAACATATGCCTTATGTACAAGCAAAAAAAAAATGGTGTCAAAATATGTCAAAAGTATGTTCATACAGTTCTTATACATGTGTAATTGACTCTTTTAAGGGGGTGATAAGATTTACATTTTTTTTCACTTTTTCAAAATTTGACTCTTTGATGTTGACTTGTGTTACATTTGCAGTATGAAAATCCACGGTGGAGCGCGCTCGCCATCTATAGGATTTTTGGGGTGTGACACTTCGCATTTGCCATATGAAATTTGCAATATGATTTGGATGAATGTGGACCAAATTGGGTGGTATTGTCCATTGGGTGTATGATTCGTACAGTGACAATATGTTCCCATTAATTTTTGTCCATTTGGAGGGGGTCTTCCCTTACTCTGTGCTGGTGCCCAGTCCAGGCACGGCGGCCAACCCAGCTCCATGGCCGGAGCCTTCCTCTGCGCCGGTGCCCAGTCCAGGCACGGCGTCCAACCCAGCTCCATGGCCGGAGCCCTCCTCTGCGCCGGTGCCCAGTCCAGGCACGGCATCCAGTACCGCTCCAAGACAGGAGCCTTCCTCTACGCCGATGCCCAGTCCAGGCATGGCGTTCAGCCCGGCGCCATGGCCGGATCCAGGGTCTGGCTACGACTACGGGCACCGGAGCTGCCACCGACACTAGTCACACGCCTACCCTCCCCATTTGGCTTCAGGTTTTGCGGCCGGAGTCCGCACCTTTGGGGGGGTACTGTCATGCCCTGACCATAGAGAGCCCTTGGTTCTCTATGGTGTTGTAGGTCAGGGCGTGACTAGGGGGTGTTCTAGTCAATATATTTCTATGTTTGGGTTTGAGTATGGTTCCCAATTAGAGGCAGCTGATTATCGTTATCTCGAATTGGGGATCAAACTTAAGGTGTCCCTGTTCCCACCTGCATTTGTGGGATATTGTTTGTATGTGCTTGTTGCACTACGTTACTTCACGTTTCGTTGCTTGTTTATTGTTTTTGTTGAGAAGTTTCACTTTTAATAAAGATGTGGAACTCAACACACGCTGCGCCTGGGTCCGCTCCTTTAAACGTTCGTGACCGACACCATAATAAGACCCTCTATATTTATTGGTAAGGAGCATCAAGATCACAATGCACTTTCACCACCCTGTGAAGTTCGTCATAAATTATTTAATCTGTAGTCTAATAAACTGTATGGCTTCCCTAGTCGTAGTGGGAGGAGGACCACACACCATAGCATCGTGTTACTCCAAGTTCACTTAGATATGATGATTATTATATCAACATTTGTGCATGAAGACATTTACACCACCATTTTTTGCATAACCCCCCTCATCACTGTCAAACGCTCCCTAAAACACTTCTGCGAGCAGGCCTTTCTAATCGACCTGGCCGGGGTATCCTGGAATGACATTGACCTCATCCCGTCAGTAGATGATGCCTGACTATTCTTTAAAAGTGCCTTCCTCACCATCTTAAATAAGCATGCCCCACTCAAAAAATTAAGAACTAGGAAAAGATATAGTCCTTGGTTCACTCCAGACCTGTCTGCCCTTGACCAGCACAAAAACATCCTGTGGCGTTCTGCATTAGCATCGAGTAGCCCCTGTGATATGCAACTTTTCAGAGAAGTTAGGAACAAATATACACAGGCAGTTAGAAAAGCCAAGGCTAGCTTTTTCAAACAGAAATTTGCATCCTGTAGTACTAACTCAAAAAAGGTCTGGGACACTGTAAAGTCCATAGAGAATAAGAGCACCTCCTCCCAGCTGCCCACTGCTCTGAGGCTAGAAAACACTGTTACCGATAAATCCACTATAATTGAGAATTTCAATAAGCATTTCTCTACGGCTGGCCATGCTTTCCACCTGGCTACCCCTACCCCGGTCAACTGCCCAGCACCCTCCACAGCAGCCCACCAAAGCCCCCACCATTTCTCCTTCACCCAAATCCTTCAATCCTGCATCCTTCACTCATGCTGCCAAACATACCCTCGTAAAACTGACCATCCTACCGATCCTCGACTTCGGTGATGTCATTTACAAAATAGCCTCCAATACCCTACTCAATAAACTGGATGCAGTCTATCATCAAAGCCCCATATACTACCCACTACTGCGACCTGTACGCTCTCATTGGCTGGCCCTCGCTTCATACTCGTCGCCAAACCCACTGGCTCCAGGTCATCTACAAGACCCTGCTAGGTAAAGTCCCCCCATATCTCAGCTCACTGGTCACCATAGCAGCACCCACCTGTAGCACGCGCTCCAGCAGGTATATCTCTCTGGTCACCCCCAAAGCCAATTCCTCCTTTGGTCGTCTTTCCATCCAGTTCTCTGCTACCAATGACTGGAACGAACTGCAAAAATCTCTGAAGCTGGAGACTCATATCTCTCTCACTAGCTTTAAGCACCAGCTGTCAGAGCAGCTCACAGATCACTGCACCTGTGCATAGCCCATCTGTAAACAGCCCATCTATCTACCTACCTCATCCCCATACTGTATTTATTTATTTATCTTGCTCCTTTGCACCCCAGTATCTCTACTTGCACATTCATCTTCTGCACATCTACCATTCCTGTGTTTAATTGCTATATTGTAATTACTTTGCCACCATGGCCTATTTATTGCCTTAACTTACCTCATTTGCACTCACTGTATATATACTTTTTGTTTTCTTTTGTTCTACTGTATTATTGTCTGTATGTTTTGTTTATTCCATGTGTAACTCTGTGTTGTTTTATGTGTCGAATTGCTTTGCTTTATCTTGGCCAGGTCGCTGTTGCAAATGAGAACTTGTTCTCAACTAGCCAACCTGGTTAAATAAAGGTGAAATAAAATAAAAAAATAATAATAATTCATTTTACCAACACAAAAAGATGTCAAACAAACAAATTATCTGTTGGCATTTATTAAATTGTACCGAAACTTCCTGTTTCCATCACAGCTGCTGTGATTTTGTTTTATATGGTACTCGCTTAAAAACTGTGGATGGAAACGTGGCTAATGAATATGGATTTAAGGAGGGGTGGATCTGCTCTCTCCTTTCCCTGGGATGAGGACAGAATATGTCGCTGGTAACTGAGTTAGTGGCTAAGCATTGCTGTGGAGGCTATGGCAGAATCTCAATCGCATACTCTTCGTGTCCTCTCGCATCGCCTCCTTCTCAAAACCCATTGGATGAGAAAGCCAGAGCTCCAGCCCCTCTGACCTTCTTCTCTAATGGGATTTGGGAATGTGGTGAGGACAGAGGAGGCAAAGAGTATGCAATTGATATTCACCCCTCACAGCAGGTCATTGACATGTTTCAGGAACTGTAAAGACAGAGACGAATCATGATTAGCCATTACCTAAGGTCTTCACCAAGTTAAACAGCCTAGCAAGTGCATTGACTATGTTGCCCCTCAGCAATCTGTCAGATTAAGAGAGAGAGAGAGACAGCAGAACACCGGCTATTTACATTTCTTAGTCAGCCGGCTGTATAACTTCTGTACGCCATCTTTTTGTTCCCTTTTCCATCCAAGCTAGACAATTCCTGCAATAAAGACAATCAAGAATTGAAAAAGGCAGTTGAGAGGTGTAATGTTAGAACGAGTATTGTGGGGCAGCAGGGACAGACAAAATGTATCGTATTGTCAAATACTAAATATAAAAAAATACAAGGGTCTCTGATGAATCAAGAAAAACTTCACCTCCATATTAGGAGCGTACATGTTTCAAGAATTAGACTAGCTTACAATGTCACACACACACACACACACACACACACACACACACACACACACACACACACACACACACACACACACACACACACACACACACAATCAATGTTTCTTATATGCGTACTCATCAACCCTCTCTCTCTCTCTCACACACACACACACACACACACACACACACACAGTAAATAAATGATTTTAAGACAATTGATGTATGGATGATTTTAGTAAAGACTGGGTTCGTGCAGATACAACAATTTACGACGTTTGGAATGAGACTGGACGCGAGGTAAAATACACCATTTAAACCAGAAGATAATCGGCCTATACTATAATATTATAATATAGGAAAGTTATATTTGGAAAATTATAACTTTGTAATCGGAATATTTTCCTTGGTGCCCCGATCTCCTAGTTAATTACAATTAAACGATTAATCAGTTTAATCGCGTGATGATAATTACAGGGAGTTAATTGATAAACATGTCTTCAGTTTAATGGTACCCCAAAGACACGACATATTTGGTGCCCCCGTGTGAGGACTCTAAAACTAAAACGCACGTTGGGCCATTTTGATAATACATATTTGGAGCCCCCGTGCGAGGAATCTAAGATAGAATTGGACTTTGCTGTGAAATTCTATATATCAATTGTGCAAACAGAATTGTACAAACAGGCTATCTAAACAAAGTGATTGTGTGTATTTTCCATTGGGAGAAGCTATTTAGAGTGGCTCTGGTCGTACGTCGATAGCAGTAAGGGATAAATTCCAGATTTAGTCCGTTAGGCCAAACGGTATTATTTCTGTCGG
The DNA here is from genome assembly GCF_901001165.1 of Salmo trutta. Classification (NCBI taxonomy): domain Eukaryota; kingdom Metazoa; phylum Chordata; class Actinopteri; order Salmoniformes; family Salmonidae; genus Salmo; species Salmo trutta. Next base: position 14,980,096 of record NC_042975.1, on the reverse strand, counting down.
TCAAATTTAATTTCCAAAGCACGGGCATAGATCCAGTAAGGTTAGAAATTAGAAGATAACTGTTCGGTGGCCGAGCCAAACTATCCGCCTACCGCACTAAGACAGTGTGGGCAGACCACATGCGTATCTGTATTTAAGTACCGTGCCGCTCCGGTCAGCATAAACGCTAGCAAAGTATGCCGAATGGGTTAAATGTGAGACGTCACTAGAAAACCCACCCTTTCCATTGTGAAAGGACCCTATTTTGGTGCTTGGAAGGATACTCCTGAACCAAGTAGCAATAGCTTAGCATTACGGGCAAGCTAACAGAGAGGGAACATTTCCTCCCCTTGTGCCACGTTTTAATCTCTCCGCCTGGCGCGACGGAAGTCCCGACCTTTGTACTTCACCTGGTGGTGAAGAATTGCCAGTACATCTCTAGGGGAAATCCAAACGTGGATCACGGTAAGATATCCAGACAATCGCAATTGACTGGATATGACGTCTCATTCAATTGAACTAACAAGTGAAATTGCCAGATTTACCTTTTCAAGTGGATCTTTTAAATAAAATCCAAATTGATTGGGCGTCTACAATGAGACATGATTAACTTTTTCCAAACTTAACTTAGATGAAGCAATGCTCTCAGGTTAATTGAAAGTTAATTCCCAGATAGCCTATACAGGTTTGATTTATCATAAATAGATTAATCAGTAAAATCTGCTTTAGCAAAGCACAGTCAGTTAAACCCATTACTGACGGGAGTGAATCCCATGTGGCTTCAGCCCCAGGGAGGAGCGTACCCTAGTGGTGAAGGGTCCCAACATTTGACCTACGGTTTACACTTATGATCTCCAATCAATGGAGTTTGTATGGATTATCGTCTCATTCAATTTAATAAGTTAAATTGTCGAACATACCTTTCTAGGTTCTTCCAACTAAATGAGACAACTTAAACTTGGCATATTAACCTTGATGAAGCAACCACTCATGGATATTTAAAGTTAATTCCCAGATAGCCTACCCAGGTAGGACTAATCATTGGCATTGATTAATTCAATTTGCTTTTGCAAATTCATTCACGTCCAACTTCCACAGTACTGTACAGTACTGATGGTTCATTAACATCTATAAATAGATTCAAATCGTCTTTGCAGCTCCCCACATTCCAAAACCAAATTTTGGAAAATTAGGAAAAACATTTTTCCTTTCAAATGTTCTAATAATGTGCAAGCTATCAGAGGGGGTGGTCCCCACTCGCCCGCTAATTAGTGAACCTCCACCCGTAAATGGATTGATCTCTGACCTCAGCAGCGATAACAACCCTAATTTTGCCATTAGTGGAAAAGCAGACAACAATGCTTTCCAAAATCAACCATCGGGCGCAGGCCTCGTAAAGGTTCTCTCCAGTCTAGCCCTAATGTCTTGCCATCCGAGATTGGCATCTGTCCAATACCGCAGTGCACAGCTGAAGCACGAGCAGGTAACGGTAGACATAAAGGGACAGGTGGAGAGAACCGGGAAACCAATGACAAATGCAGAAAAGGGAAACATTCTGCTAGCTATGGAACTGCGTTCGAAAACTGAACAATTAAATGTAATTTCAAAAACGTACGACGATGAACAAGCACAAGCTCTTCAACAAAATCGTTTTCTACAGGAACAAAATCATATGCTACAGGAACAACTCGATTTAGCCAAAACTAAATACGATGATGTCCACGCCAAACTAGATAAATCTGAAGAGTTATCTACAAACAGGAGCGCTCAACTTGACAACATGCATGCTGTTTTGTTGAATGTTACTCAAAATAACACGGTGCTCCTCAAAGCGCTGCAGACCAAAGACGATCAGTTAATGAACACAATGACAAAGTTGGATGATAAATCAGCAGAACTTATTGAAGTCGCTGACCAAATGAATGATGAGAGAACTCAGGTGATGAGGTTGGAAATATTGATTTCTAAGCAAGCAGAGGAAATCTCATCACTGAATCTCTCGCTCCGTACTCAAGACCTCTATCTGCAAACCATGACAGATAAGTTTGAGACCGAAAGGAGCAGGTGTGACACTCACGTGTCCAAAATTGGTACTCTAAGCGCTCAAGTGGACTCTGCAATGCAGCAGAATTCCACCCTTAGGTACCATCTGGAGGAAATCCAGAATGGTCACGCTCTACAGCGCGACTACCCATCCAAGCAACCGGAGCCCTGTACTCACAGGAGTGAAGACAATAGGTTTCAGACCTTGCCTCCCTCATGTGTCCCTCAGTCTTCTCCTCTTGGCCCTTTGGCACTGAGTAATATGGAGCCTCTTGGCAAACAAAGCCAAGGCTTGTCTTCTCTTGGCCTTTCGGCCCCAATCTCTCCACAGGATGAAGCCAACCCTCTCCGCCCGCTTGGCGCGGAATACCTTGACAAACTCGTCAAGAATTTCCCCACCTTTGACCCCGTTCCAGGTCAGCCAAACGATACTGAGACGTTCCTAGCTGACATAGAGGACGCGTTGGATGGCTACCCGAACGCTACGGGTTCTGACAGGGTTTACCTGTTGAAGTGAACGTCGAATAGACACGTGACGAGGTTCATTCGCCTACAACAGCAACACGTGCTAAATGACTACGCTAAACTTGCCACAGCTTTGAAATTAGAATTCAGTGGTTCTGCGACTCGCAAACACGATAGCTCACTGGCTAACACCGTCAAACAAGCTCGGAACGAACACCCACAAGCTTTCTATCATAGGCTTCGTTCAGCTTACTTTGGCCTACTCACAGAAACAGGAATGGAAGAGCTATTACCATTCAAACAAATGTTTCTGTCGAACATGTATCCCACCTTCATTACCTACTTGGGCCCTGCCGCCCACGTTGGCTTGCCTATCTTACAACTCAGAGAGCTTGCAAGCACAGCTTTTGAGGCATCAAAAGTTCACAACGCTAAGAGCCCTGACCACTCGGTTTTGAAGTTTGACCAGGAGCACTCACTCCAGTTAGAGGGTGCATTATCAGGTATTGGAGCGTCGAGAGATGACGCACAACAACAGTTTATACCATGAAACCATGGTTCCAATAACCTCCGCGGTCGAAATAACTGTAAAGTACGTAGTCATCAACATGACTACCGCTACAATCGACCCGTTCGCTACGTTCCTGCACCCAACCCACAAAAAGTGTCAGAGCACAAGGGTAACAAAGGGTTGAAGGACAACCAAAACGTAGACCAATGTTCTCCAGAAGTCCCACTACGGGAAGAACTTAAGCGAGAACAATTTGAGAAAGGGTAAAAGATAAGTCACAAGGACTAGACGGGGAATTACCGGACACCAGGTCCGCAGAAATTAACACCCATAGCATGGACGTTAAAGTTCAAATTTCTCCCGCTCTCATTCAAGACCCTATCCAGGGCCGGCTTGATCAAGAAACAAGCCCCCGTGCCCTGTCTATAGACTCCGATACAAAAGTTGCGAAGATAAGGGTCAAACGCTTCGTTAAAGCCAAGCCCACTCAAAATCGGAAAAGTCAATCTGCTTCCATCTTGAACAGACATGGCACATCACGTCGTTGCGAACGACCACTCCACTTTGTGGGGAATATGTCCACTAACCACGAATCTAAACGGCCATACCTGGAAACAGTCCTGGAGGACTGCTTAGCTTGTCATGCGCTAATTGATTCGGGTGCGACAATATCACTCATCTCTCAAACATTGTTTGATGATCTAAAAAGGGCTTTGAAGCCAACTAAACGTTGGTTAAAAGTGGAACGATGCGACACTAAACTTCGAGGGGTCACTCAGACTACCTCGCCTCTCACATTGAGAGTCATGCTGAAACTACACTTCCAGGACGTATCGCTCGTTCACCCTGTGTATGTTACCAGCCTCGAAACTGTACCCCTGCTACTTGGAGCAGACTTGATGGATCGGTTACTCCCATTGATGGATTGGAAAACCAACCAGGTATGGTCACAGTGCCTTCTCCACTGACCACACTGTCTCCCCCTAACGCAAGCTGCAACGCAGTCCTTCACGAGGGGTATCTGTCTAAAGCACCCCTTGGGAAAAAGACGTTTAGAAACCTCTTGGTACAGAATCCGATCCACGGAGATATTACGATATCTCGACACATTCCATCAGCCAATCTGATTGACCATTCTTTTCATGATTTCGAGCCAGCTGTCTCTGTGAATAAGCAACTTCCCTCCTCCTTGCAGTCGTGCAATACGATAGTTGAGATGAACTTCTCTTGCCCTTTGGACACTTCCGCAAGCACTGCGGCCGTCCCAGCAAGAAAAACATTGATGCGCAGAGTATACTCTGTTTCCGATGATACACCTTCTGCTTTGTTGGGGACTGTCACCCCTTACAATGACACTAATGGCGTCAGTCCACCAACTGACCCGATGACTCCCACTGGTGAAACACTTTGCGATATCACAGACCGATATCCTCGTCTCAGTTCGCAGGTAATGAAGAGGTTGCCACACGCGGATGCGGTGGTGACTGACATGCCTCGACAGCCACTGAGCGTTTTGAAGCACAAACACCAGGAGATTTGGTTGAAAGGTTACAGCCATTCTCATAACAATGCGGCCGCTGACAACTCGTACATAGGGTCCGACCTTTTCATTTGCGCATCGGACACCAACACCACCCGCTGGTGGGGGGGTCCCGAGGCACAAAGGGGGGGAATAGTAGCCCAGACCCATGATGAGCCTCATCTAGGCCGGTGGGGGGGTCAAGACTACGGACAACACCGTACGAGGCCGCCAGAGCATAAATCAAATCTAGTTGTAAACTCTCCTATGAGAACAGTGAGGAGCAGACAGGCCCCTAGACGGGGATTATCTTAGAAGTCATCTAAGATAGTACTGAGGTGTACCACACTGGTCGTAAAGGAAGTCCAGTGGACTTGTCCACCTCCAAAACAAATGGCATCAATAATCGTTCTTTGCCATGTGTAGGTTCAACTACAATACAACTAGTAAAATGCTCCAATCATGTGTTCCGGTAGATAATATTTCAGAATAAATCGTTAGGATAACTGGTCCCCTTGAGTACCAGTACCAATACTAGCAACAGTCAGTCCAGCTACAATCAGTAAGAAGGTTAGAGATTTAACCAATCAAATTACCATTGACAACAGCGACATAGGAGTCACTCAGAGTGCAACACGTGGAGGGGAATCTCCAGTGCACTCTTCAAATGGTTAACACACATGTCACTAATAAATAGGACCCTCCATTCAGGAGGAAAATTATTAGAAGTCATGAACCATGATCACACCACGTATGACTGGTCCAATACTTAAAGAGTACTTCCGTCGTGAGGTTAGCTCCTCCGTGGATAACATAGCTATGAAATAGACTTCATACCTATAGCCACTACAATAGTGGAAGAAACAGTGACTTGTAGAAAAACTACTACAGACTCCCTTGACACCAATTCTGACTGACCTCCAGGCATTGACCTGAAAATTACCTGACTACGTCAGACTCATTCTGAACAAGTTGTAATCTGCCCGGATACTTGGTTTTCTTCCCTTGACATGCGCGCTTGTGTAAGCATAAGCGCACATGCACAACGGAACATCCAATTAGGATTTATGCTAGGATCACTTAAGGGCCCAAGCAATATACCAGCCTTAGTAAAGTTGAACATTTATTTCTAGGCCTTTGACTCTACAGCACTCACCAGTTTTCTTCCCAGAAGTCCATAGGTCATCCCTGTAGACTGCACAAAACTAGTGCATTACAGCTGTAGACTTATCATATAGTTATCAACTTAGGATAGCGCCTAAGCAACACACCAAGTAGGAAAACCCTAGATATGGCATTAGAGACAATGCCATGATAATCATTTTGCCAGAACATTGGACGTATATAGAATACAGTCCAATTAGATGATTTTTTTGTGTGAGAACTATATTTTGTATATTTTTTGTTTTGTTTATGCTTTCATTCCTTTTCGGTTCAGTTCCTTTGACACTTAGGAAGTGATAGAGCCATAAACAAAGTCCCCATACAACCATCACTTAGTGCCACAACGCCGCTCATTGGGGAATGAATGTAATTATATATATTTCATGAGTGTGTGTGTGTTGTTAACATCTGCCTAAGTTACTGCCCAGATCTTCCAGTCTGGACGACGGGTCCGCAACGGCGACCCCAAATCCGGACACCCACAGCCTATCCTTGTGGCGGCATGCCCGCTGTCAGAGAGACTACCAAGGTAAAACCACCAGAGGGGGGGACCGCAACGGCGATCAACAACCAGGACATCCCCTGGCCCTTCCTGGGGTACTTTGCAGCTTCCAGGGAACCTACCAAGGTACACCACTAGAGGAGACCGCAACGGCGACCACCAACCGGACATCAACTGCCCATCCTTGTGGTGCACTGCTCCGCTTCCAGAGAGCCTATAACAGTTCAACCACCAGAGGGGACTGCAACGATGATCTACCAACGGGACATCACGTGGTCATGATTTTATGTTGATTTGTAACTTGCAGGATAAACAAGATCCAAACCACCAGGGGGGGTATGTCATGACGTTGGCCTCTTTGAGTACAGGGAGGACAGTTGACCCCCTCCCCCTTGCACCCCCACCCAAGCCCTGTGTGAAAGGGTTGTAAAAACTCTAAGAGGAGAACCTCCTACCACTGGTTTCATAGAGAGACAAAGGAAATTCTTCCAACTCATAGAATTGGAGAACCGAGTGACATTTGTGTTCTGGAGAAGGTATGGAAGATTGGTGATACAGTAGTGGAAGAGGTAGTTGTTTGGGCTAAATTATAGATGGGCTATGTACAGGTGTAGTGATCTGTGAGCTGCTCTGACAGTTGGTGCTTAAAGCTAGTGAGGGAGAAAAGGGTTTCCAGTTTCAGAGATTTTTGTAGTTCGTTCCAGTCATTGGCAGCAGAGAACTGTAAGGAGAGACGGCCAAAGGAGGAATTGGCTTTGGGGGTGACCAGAGAGATATACCTGCTGGAGTGCGTGCTACAGGTGGGTGCTGCTATGGTGACCAGTGAGCGGAGATAAGGGGGGACTTTACCTAGCAGGGTCTTGTAGATGACCTGGAGCCAGTGGGTTTGGCGACGATTATGAAGCGAAGGCCAGCCAACGAGAGCGTACAGGTAGGTGAAGTCAAACTAGCTCGGTTCATTGGAAATGGTATATTTTGTGTTAGCCAGGCTCAGCAAGAGATGATTTTGAAAATGGAAAAGCTTAATGGGAAGAAGATTAAAAGCCATGTCCCTGGTGCTTATGCTAGATTGGGGGGGGAGTCATCATCGGGGTCCCAATATCTATGTCTATAGATGATATCAATGAAAATGTCACAGGCGTCGTAAGGATTGGACCAAAATGCAGCGGGAGTGTGTATACTCATCTTCTTTTTATTGGCAGAAAGAAGGAAAACCCAAAACAAAACACACGTTTACAAAACCAACGACGATAAACAGTCCTGTAAGGCTTACAGCTATACAAAGAACAACTACCCACAAAATCCCATAGAAAAACACCCCTCTTAAATAGGACCTTCAATTAGAAGCAACTAGGAGCAGCTGCTTCCAATTGAAGGTCAACCCAACAAACACCACATAGAAATAGACATACTAGAACTAACATAGAAATAGACTAACAAGAACATAACCCAACAAACCCCGAAACACTCTAAACAAACACCCCTCTTAAATCAGAACATAGCCCAACAAACCCAGAAACACTCTAAACAAACACACCCCTGCCACGTCCTGACCAAACTACAATAACAAATAACCCCTTATACTGGTCAGGACGTGACAGAAAATGTGAAGGGAGGAAGAGTGATTGAGGCCAAAAGGTTGATCAGTAGGAAAGAAGGTCAAAGTAGTGAAAGTATATCAGTGCTGCTGAGGTTTGAGAAGGTTAGGCCTGGTAAAGTACAGATAGGATTCCTTAGTGTGGAGGGGAACATGATTACATGATTACGGTGAATGTGGGAGCAATGTGAATGTTATGTGTTGACATAGTGCAGCATTTGGTGGATGTCAGGTGCATAGAGAGGCTCAGAGATATAGAATGAGTCATGACGTATCGTATGCAGAGGCTGTAAAACAGATTGGTGGAGTTACAGTATGGCATGATGGCGCTTCCATGGCTGCTCCTGTATTAAGTGAACCTAATGTCGGGGCTGGTGTTTCTGCTGGTCCTGGCATGGTTTGGAGGCCCGTTCATTATGCATAATAAGCTGTAGAAAGAATATATTAATTTATAAGACTTATGAACAAAATAATTGCTCATAAGAAGGGCCTGAGTTCAAAGTCAATATTCAGACCACTAGGGGTCAATGTTTTTAGACAGGATATCCAGTAGGCCTCCCTCTGTAGTAGTAGGATCTCCATGTTACCTCCTCTCCTTGGTAGAGCAACATGCTCAATGCCTGTGTATTTGAGGGAGGAGAGAGGACGGTTCGCTTCAACAAAGTGAGCTGCTACTGGATAGTCAGTGTTCTTACACCAGATTGAGCTGCAGTGTTCAGCAATGCGTTGTTTTAATTGTCTTTTCGTTTGTCCTATGTGTAGGGTTTCCCGCATGAACAGGTGATGAGATAGATTACTCCCTTTGTCTTGCATGAGATGATAACCCTAACAGGGATTTTTTTTACCTCTATGTGGGTGTCTGAATAAGGATGTTTTTGTAGTGCTATTGCACTGTGCGCATGGAATGGGTGTCAAGAGTGTCTGAGTGGGCTCATGTGGAGATGGCAAAAGAGATATTCGGGGTAACAGATGTTACTGTTGAAATGGTTGTTGACATCCTGAACAATCCTAAGGCTGGAGTGTTTCAAGATGATATAGGTATAGTTTACAATTTTTTTTCCAACTGCTTACACACAAAATCTTTTCATGTCACACGATATTTGAAACCTCTCACTCAAAGTGCAAAACTACACACCAAATATGCAAAACCATAAGCTATTTCTCAGCCTTTGACTCAGTTGTCAATTGCATAATACACTTTTTTCAAAACACTACACACAATTCTCTACCTAAAACACAAAAATCTAACAGGAAGTGACTTGCTTTCCTTTTCCAAACACAACCAATCAAAATGCTACACTTATTCACCAGGTCACACACACACTCCTCACATGTGCAAACACTAATTGCTTAACTGATCACTAACCAATCACTGCTTTACTGTAGTATAGGCCTATAAATAGGTCAAAGGTCAGATGACCTGTTTTGAACAATGGATGCCAACAATGGACAGAGAGCAAGAGGAATAGGAGGGAGAGGCAGGGGACAACAACGAGGACAAATTCAAAGACGAAGAGTTGGAGGAAGAGGGCGAGGGCAAAGAAGAGAAGGAAGGAGAGCCATCTCTGATGAGATTAGGGCTACACTTGTTGATCATGTGATCAACCACGGTTTGACCATGAGAGAGGCCCAACTTGAGTCGATTTACAGTGGCGTCCATCATTCTAACCTTCAGAAATGAGAACAGGTATGCAACTATCTAATGACTATTTTAGCATTACAGTAATGTACTGTAAAATATGTATGACTGCATAGTATTGCATAAACATTTGTAACTCTAAGCCATCCATTTACTGCACTGCATTGAATGAGGTTGGTTATCATGCTGTACTACCTTTTTTTTGTACATTGTTTACAGTTCCTATGCTGAACACATACTGTGTTTGAATTCTGTACAGAGTGGAAAGGAAAAGGCATCATGGAGGACGAGGACACTTGTTTACAGATGTATAAGACACTGCAATTATAAATATGGTTTTGGCCAGCAATGCAATTAGGATTCGAGAGACAAGAGCATATCTTGAATAATGACACCACATTTAACAACATCAATGCTGTAAGCCTGTCGACCATACAACGCATCCTCCAACGGCACCGAGTGACGATGAAACAACTTTACAAGGTGCCATTTGAGAGGAACTCTGACAGAGTCAAGAATATGAGACATGACTTTGTAGAGGTATGTATGTATGCAACACTACTTCCAGTACTTCAGACATACCATATTTACTCATCTCTATATCCTTTTGTCTGTTACAGAGTATTGGAGCTGGATGCCCGTGTAATTCTCCATTAATTTATTTATGTGGATGAGGTTGGCTTCAACCTCACCAAAACCAGGCGCCGTGGAAGAAATGTAATTGGACAGAGGGCAATTACCAATGTCCCTGGACAGCGTGGGGGTAATATAACCATGTGTGCTGCCATCACTCAAAACGGGGTCCTCCATCACAATGCCACACTGGGTCCGTACAACACCGGCCATATGCTCACTTTTCTGGATGCAATTTACACAATGCTTGTCCCTGATCCAGATCAGGAGCCTGCTAGATTTGTGGTTTTATGGGACAATGTTAGTTTTCACCGGGCTGTTCTGGTCCAAAACTGGTTTGCCACCCATCCACAATTTGTAGTTTTGTACCTACCCCCATATTCACCTTTTCTAAATCCCATAGAGGAATTCTTCTCAGCCTGGCGCTGGAAAGTGTATGATCGCCAACCCTATGCCCGCATGCCGCTTCTCCAGGCAATGGAGGACACGTGGGGACATAGAGGTTGCCTCTGTCCAAGGTTGGATACGCCATGCTAGGAGATACTTCCCTCGATGTTTGGCAAGAGAAAACGTATCTTGTGATGTGGACGAAGTATTGTGGCCAGACCCAGCCCGGAGAAGAGATGAAGCGTAGCTTAGCACTGGTGACTGCCCCTCCCTCTACCAATTCCTGGACTGCCCCCCCGGGACCCCACACACACAATTGTGTTCTTTACTGTATTCTAAAGAATATACTTTTGCTTTACATATGTTTATGGTTTTGTTGTATGCTACTGTATACAACAGTAATGTTTGGCCTAATAAATATTTTCTGTTTCTACATTGCATTGGTGGTTAGTGTACTTATTACTCCTCTCAGCAGATTACTTTCACTGTAGAACGTTGCATTGAAATGTAGATATAAGCCTATGAAATACCAAAGGGCTTTAGATTTAGAACAACAGTGTTTACATGGTATATCCAAAAATGTACTATTACGAAAGCAGTGTTTGCTATTTGATTCAATTGCTTCATTATGACATGTGTTTATGGCATTTTGAATGCTGTGTTACATTTTTAAGGAGATGAGGCATTTTGCATTTTGTGTGTGTGCAGTTTTGGGAATTGTGGAGAGTTTTGAAAAAAGGAGACAGTTTTGAAAACGTGTGTAAGCAGTTGGGAAAAAAACTGTAATAGGGTTGGGGGAGGGGTTTTGGGGGAGGGTGTGGTCGAAGTTAGTAGGGATTTTGTTAATTTTTTCATGGTAGTACAGAATTGGGAAGATCATAACTGATCGTAGGTGGCGGCATGCACTTAAACGATTGTTTGAGGACCCCCATTATGTCATAGAAGTACATGTCAGAGCAGAAACTATACCATGAAGTCCAAGGAACTGGCTGTAGATCACTGAGATAATGTGATGTGGCATATATCTGGGGAAGGGTATGAAACCATTTTTAGTGTTGAAAGTTTCCAAGAGCACAGTGGGAAATTAAAGCATCATTGGGAAATAAAAAAAATATGGAACTAAGACTGTTTTCAATTTGTCATTATGGGGTATTGTGTGTAGCTGGCTGAGGGAAAACATATTTAATCAATTTTGAATTCAGGCTGTAACAAAATGTGGAATAAGTGAAGGGGTATGAATACTTTCTGAAGACACTTGTACAAGAACTTGCTTAAAATGTTAAAATAACATCAATTTCCTATATCAGCCCATATTCATTTGCAAAATACTGTTTTTCAAATGTGAGTTCACACATTTTTCAAACTTAGACAAAAGTTTTCGTTTTATGTTACTGTACCAGCCAACTTCGCAATACTGTTACCTAGGGCTCAATTTTAACCTTATTGGGGAAGTTCAGCATTTCAGATTGACTCGACATATGCAGCGCTTACCATGAATGCAGTCTCTGCTAATGCAGAGGGAGGAGATTAATATTTATATTGTGCTGTAGCGCAGATCTTCAGCGCTACGGATTAAATCGAATCCTCACTGTATGCGAACACCGGTGCTGATGGCTCACAAAACAAAATGGTAAACAATGTATCAATTAATGTCTCAATATGTTGTCATCCAATGTATATATATTAGGATAAAGTAATCCTTCTAACCCCCCCCCCCCCCCCCCCAAAAGATTTAGATGCACTATTGTAAAGTGGTTGTTCCACTGGATATCATAAGGGGAATGCACCAATTTGTAAGTCGCTCTGGATAAGAGCGTCTGCTAAATGACTTAAATGTAAATGTATATAAAGATAATGTATAACAACAATTTGCAACATTAAAGATATTGGGGGCATACTTGCGAAAATAGGCAACCATTTACATTTAAACCGTTTCTCCAGCTCAATGCGTATCAGTCAATTAAAATTGATTTACTTGCACATGGCATAAAGCTAAATTCTAGCTGGTCCCATCAGATAACATGGCACTTGTTAGATATGCTAACCTCACCAGGTGGCAGTGATTATTTCCTGTAACAAGTTTTGCATCAGCCAATTACAATCGTTGACGTAGTTTGACGTGTTCCAACACTTATTCATGTAAGCGTCCTTAACACATCTCCCAGCAGCACATTCTGATCATCAAATCAACTATCACATGTATTTGACTGACTGGTCAAATTGCTCTCTGGGTAAAGTGCCTAGTCCATGTAATTGTCGAAGATTGTGTCAAGGGTTCAAATCTCACCTGGTTTTTTCCCCCGCCTTTGAAATGCAGATTTACATGTATCGTGTTTGTGTGTTGAAAATGGACGTAGCCTATAGCCAACAGCTTGAAAATGAAGATTAAGAATTAATTTAATAAAAACTACCTCTTTCTTCAGCCTTACTGCTATTACCTAATAATAATATTGCATAGGCTATACTACATGGGAGTGTACATCACAGGAGGTTGGAGTGTACATCACAGGAGGTTGGTGGCACCTTAATTTGGGAGGATGGACGCGTGGTAATTGCTGGAACGGAATGAGTGGAATGGTATCAAATACATCAAACACATGGTTTCCGTGTGTTTGAAGACATTTAATTTGCTCCATTCCAGCCAATATTATGAGCCGTTCTACCATTAGCAGCCTCCACTGGTGAACAACTAAATGTAGGCCTACAACATTTTATATGCATTTGTATAATCATCTACTTTGTCACATATGTGTTATTTGGTGCAAGGAGTATGGAATTGAGATCTTAGCTATATGTAGCCTTGGTTCCAGGCCAGTGAGGTGAAAGCCTGGGGGAGCCTACCCATAGAGTGATTACGCCCTCTGCTGGCGAAGAGACATTAGTATAGGTTATGATTAGTATATCCGGCTACCCGGATAAAGCACTAAATTAACTTCAGTTAGTGCTAAACACAGCTGCTAGAATCTTGACTAGAACCAAAAAAATTGATCATATTACTCCAGTGCTAGCCTCTCTACACTGGCTTCCTGTTAAGGCAAGGACTGATTTCAAGGTTTTACTGCTAACCTACAAAGCATTACATGGGCTTGCGCCTATCTATCTTTCCGATTTGGTCCTGCCGTACATACCTACACGTACGCTACGGTCACAAGACGCAGGCCTCCTAACTGTCCCTAGAATTTCTAAGCAAACAGCTGGAGACAGGGCTTTCTCCAATAGAGCTCCATTTTTATGGAATGGTCTGCCTACCCATGTGAGAGACGCAGACTCGGTCTCAACCTTTAAGTCTTTATTGAAGACTCATCTCTTCAGTTGGTCCTACGATTGAGTGTAGTCTGGCCCAGGAGTGTGAAGGTGAATGGAAAGACACTGGAGCAATGAACCACCCTTGCTGTCTCTGCTTGGCCGGTTCCCCTCTCTCCACTGGGATCCTCTGCCTCTAACCCTATTACAGGGGCTGAGTCACTGGCTTACTGGTGCTCTTCCATGACATCCCTAGGAGAGGTGTCACTTGAGTGGGTTGAGTCACTGACGTGATCTTCCTGTCTGGGTTGGCGCCCCCCTTGGGTTGTGCCGTGGCGGAGATCTTTGTGGGCTATACTCGGCCTTGTCTCAGGATGGTAAGTTGGTGTTTGAAGATATCCCTCTAGTGGTGTGGGGGCTATAGTGGCTGGGGTTATATCCTGCCTGTTTGGCCCTGTCCGGGGGTATCGTCGGATGGGGCCACAGTGTCTCCCGATCCCTCCTGTCTCAGTCTTCAGTATTTATGCTGCAGTAGTTTATGTGTCGGGGGGCTAGGGTCAGTCTGTTATATCTGGAGTATTTCTCCTGTCTTATCCAGTGTCCTGTGTGAATTTAAGTAGGCTCTCTCTAATTCTCTTTCTTTCTTTCTTTCTTTCTCTTGGAGTAGGACCTGAGCCCTAGGACCATGCCTCAGAACTACCTGGCCTGATGACTCCTTGCTGTCCCCAGTCCACCTGGCCGTGCTGCTGCTCCAGTTTCAACTGTTCTGCCTGCGGCAATGGAACCCTGACCTGTTCACTGGACGTGCTACCTGTCCCTGTTGTTTCAACTCTCTAGAGACAGCAGGAGCGGTAGAGATACTCTGAATGATCGGCTATGAAAAGCCAACTGACATTTACTCCTGAGGTGCTGACCTGTTGCACCCTCGACAACCACTGTGATATTATTATTTGACCCTGCTGGTCATCTATGAACATTTGAACATCTTGGCCATGTTCTGTTATAATCTCCACCCGGCACAGCCAGAAGAGGACTGGCCACCCCTCATAGCCTGGATGAGGGGTGGCCAGGTTTCTTCCTAGGTTCTGGCCTTTCTAGGGAGTTTTTCCTAGCCACCGTGCTTCTACACCTGCATTGCTTGCTGTTTGGGGTTTTAGGCTGGGTTTCTGTACAGCACTTTGAGATATCAGCTAATGTAAGAAGGGCTTTACAAATACATTTGATTTGATTTTCACTAACGATAGCCTGGTTTTAGCCTACCCATAGAGTGAATATGCCCTCTTCTGGCGAGGAGACATTGTTATAGGCTGTCATTAGTATATTCACTAATGATAGCCTGGTGGAGCCTACCCATAGAGTGATTACGCCCTCTGCTGGCGAGGAGACATTAGAATAGGCTATCATTAGTATATTCATATGTAGGCTTCACTTACATGTTGGCCTGCAACATTTTATAGGATATGCATTACTATAATCATCTACTTCATCACATGTGAGAAACTATGGTTATAGTGCACTCAATTTCGAGTTAACCACTTTTGCATGGTGCCACCTTGGAGCGATGACAATAACAATATCCTACATGACTGCTATTTGACAAATCCGTAAGGCTCTTTGTTGTTTTTACAACATATGATAAACTTACAACATGGACCTCTTATCTTTTTGTCCTTAAAAGCACATGGATATGTGTGAAACAGATACACAAAAACGTGGGAATTTGTAATATATTCGAAAACTTAAATGTTGTCTAATGTTAGTAGTAGCTAGTAGCCTAGTCAATGATGCATCAATGCAATATTGGCACAAGATATTTTAGTCTTTAAGATCTTTAATAGGCTGATGTGTCTAGGCTTGGTAATGGCAAAAGCTGACAGTTAAGAAAATTCTTCAGCCCTTAGAAGTCCTCTCCACCACTCTTAAATTAAGAGCTCTGTTAGGGGCATATTGTCATTTCAGCATTCACTAAATAAAATAAGATTGATTGATAAACGTAAGACTGGTAAGAAATCTTTATACTATTCGATAATCCTTTTAATTTACTTTAATTGTAACCGATATACAAGACTATAGTTCTTTAAATAATTGAACGGACACAGGTGCCTCCATTCATCAAAATCCCAAAATGTGTTTCATGAATGAAAAAAAAGTAACAAAGCACATTGCATTTGGTTATAGGCCTACTGTAATTCATTGTGATACTTACTTTTAATTTGGCTCAGTTGGTAGAGCATGGTGTTTGCAACGCCAGCATGGTGTGTGCAATGCCAGGGTTGTGGGTTCGATTCCCACGGGGGGCCAGTACAAAAAAAAAGAAAAGAAGAAAAAAAAATGTATGCATTCACTACTGTAAGTCGCTCTGGATAAGAGCGTCTGCTAAATGACAAAAAAATGTAAAAATGTAAAAAATGTGTGAAATTTCACTTCAGACACTTTCCAGCTGCTGCACTAGGCCACTGGGAATTAAAATGTTGGGAAGTTTGTGGCAAACGTGTGCAAAGTGAGAATATGCCCCTTAAATGTTTAAGTTTGTGAATTACTTTCAGAAAATGTATTAGACTTATGGGAAAAATGACATAATTCTGATAAGAATTGCTCCTAAGTGGCAAAGTTATCATTAGGCTGATTTGTGAATATACGGATTAAGACTTTAGGCTCACCACAGTGCATCACTTACTATCAGTCCTCAAAGGACTTGGGACCTGAAGTTTTCCATTTACTCTCAAATAACAACCCCATCATCTCTAAATCTACCACACACTATGTTAAACAATTAAGATCAGATTTTTTATTTATTTTTTAATCAAAGTTATATATCTTCATAATAAATACTTTGTGCTGTTGTGCTCTCTATCAATATAAATAGCAAAATATGTCACATTTCCTACACCTAAATGTAGATTTCCCCCTTAATTCTTCATTCTAATCAAAGCATCTTAACAATAATTGTATTTTTTAAGAAATAATCCGCACAACAACAAAAAACAATACAGTTGAGGAGAATTCTTATTCAAAGAAAACATTTTCAAACAAATCTGGATTCACAAAATAATAAAAAATAATAAGAATGTAAAAATAGGCGGATTACGATGAACTGTGTCCAAGGGCCATAGATGCTAAAGTCACACAAAATGTCAACTACTGATGTGAGGTGAGTGTCAGAGGACACAAAGTGCTGCTGTTGCGTGGAGAGAAGCAAAAGAAGCTGATATTATTTCCTTCCCCTCCTTCATTGGCGTGGCGATCTTCGAATATTCATTTGAAATTCCACGCAGTTTCGACGTGAACACATGCCCTTGTTTATTAAATTTCCTTAGCATTTTTTAAAATAAAAACATGAAATATACAAACAGTAAAATTTTTTAGGCCAAAAATGTTTCTTAAACGTTGTGGTGTACATTCAGGAACATTCATTTTGAAAGTGGAAAAAAAAGAAACTATAAGAAAAAAATCATATTAATTGGCTATAATTATGAACAATATTATTTACCATTACAGTTGAACATATGTTACAAAGTATGTTGTGAATCTAGCAGTCCAATATCCCTGCCAAAGTGGTGTGTTCTCATAATTCCTCTTTTGATGGGATCCAGATGTAGGGTCCTGAATGCTCCTCTATCACCATTTTGCAGTGGTTATAAATGTCTTCTAATGTGTCTCCTTGAACAAGGGCTGCAAAACAAGGGGATACATTCAGTACAGGCAGATCTAACCATTTATAAATCATTTTCTAATAGAAGGAAATAATTTTTTTGTCATGTACATACTGTTAGCGATAATAATAAATTGCCCACAGGTTAAGGTTGAAAAAGTCACTGCTAAAGATGAAAACATTCTGGTAACACCTGCTTTTTTGGTTTTTACTGCCGTGGCTTAGTGCTGATAGTTCCTCACCATACAGCAAATGAGGGTGTAATTTGTCACCGTAAAAGGTGAATGAAGGGCATTATCCAGGTAGGCTTGTAATGCTCATTCACATATGCAGAATTACAGCATGGATCTGTTTTATCATTGAAATGATGAACATCAATAATGTTCATAATTCCCATCTAATTGTAGGATCTCCATGTAGGCCAATTTGTTGTGTGTAATCCAGAGGCTTGAGAAATGAGGCCCCAGAAGTGTTTACATTAACAAGGGTTGAGACTACAACTTTCACATCTCTTTTGTCTAAAAAGAGGAACATTGTGCACCTTTACTCATGGATACTGTACCTGTGAAAAACTCGCCAAACTCCTGCTCCAACTTCATGGCACGGTCAAATGTCTTCCTGGCCTGCTCTTCTGTTAATCTCTTATTCATCTCCCTGGGAACAAAGGTTTGTTGTGAGGCATCAGACACTATGGGACGGTTTCCCGGACACAGATTATGCCTAATCCTGGACTAAAAAGCAAGCTCAATGCAGAATCTCCATTGAAAGTCTAGGATTAGGCTTAAATCTGTGTCCGGGAAACCGGTCCCAAAGGTTCTAATCTCTGCAACTACATTTCCACATGTATGGACTATGAATTACGTTCATTAAGTTAATGTGTTATTTGTCAATTCAACTCCCATTTCCACTTAATTGCCTGATTTACCCCCTCCCCACTTAAAAATGTATTCTGCACTCGATTTAATGATGTCAGCTCCTTCCCCTGTATTGGATATCCGTAATAAACACATCTGCTATGTAATATTTTCATGAGTTAGGATATGAGAGAACTCACATTAATGAATCAATGGACCTAGGTTTTATAAAGATGGCAATGGGATAGAGTTGTGCTACTTGTAGTCGTTTTATGGCATTCCCTGACACGTCCAGTATGCAGTGTTTACCCTGCTGACAGAGGAAAGAGACAGTTTATACACGTACATACTCTATACAGTATACACTGAGTGTACAAAACATTAGGAACAGCTTCCTAATATTGAGTTTCACCCCCTTTTGCCCTCAGAACAGCTCCCTTTATCTACACTGATTTGAAGAGTAGCTGCTACTTTTGCAACAGCTAATGGGGATCCTAATAAAATACCAAATTCGTCAGGACAAGGTGTCGAAAGCATTCCATAGGGATATTGGCCCATGTTGACTCCAATGCTTCCCACAGTTGTGTAAAGTTGTCTGGATGTCCTTTGGGTGGTGGCCTATTCTTGAAACACACGGGAAAATGTTGAGCGTGAAAAACCCAGCAGCGTTGCAGTTCTTGACACAAACCGGTGCGCCTACCATACCACATTCAAAGGCACTTACATATTTTGTCATGCCCATTCACCTTCTGTATGGTACATACACCATCCATGTCTCAAACGTCTCAAGGCTTAAAAATCCTTCTTTGACCTGTCCCCTCCCTTTTATCTACACTGATTTGAAGTGGATTTAACCAGTGACATCAATAAGGGATCATAGCTTTCACCTGGATTCACCTGGTCAGTCTATGTCATGGAAAGAGCAGATAACCTTAATGTTTTGTACACTCAGCGTATATCATTGAATTGACATAATGTCCTTGATTGAGTCAAATCACTGTTTCTGACATAATACTTTACTAGAAGAGGTATATAATACATACAAAGGAATAGATATGCTTGGAGACCAAGCATATCCTTTTAGTTATTCGTCCAATAAGACACACAGACCCACATTTTAAAATTCTGAAATTGGTCTAATAAAATAAAAATATTAGTATGATCTTTATGTGTGGTTACACCATTTTGTCTGGATTAAATATTGATCAACACAATGCTACAACCACAGAGTTAAATGGAACCTGAATAGTGTTAAATATGGAAGTGTATTTTCGACCAGCAGAATATTTTTTTAGTTAATGCATATGGGTCGATATGTATTAAGGTAGTAAAGTTAAGGTTAGGTTAAGGAATTAGGTTAGATATAGTTTCAGTGGGGCCTCCTGAGTGGCTCAGTGGTCTAAGGCACTGCATCGCTGATCCCGGTCGACACATTGGTGCGGCTGGCTTCTGTGTTAACCTGGCCGGTGTAAAGTAGCGCAGTTAGGTGGGTCATGTTTGGAAGGGTGCATGAATCCACCTTCGCCTTTCCCGAGCCCGTTGGGGAGTTCCAGCGATGAGACAAGATCGTAAAATACAACAACAACAAAACGTTTCAGTGAAGTTAATTAAGGAAATGGTTATGCCTTGATCACACTGATAGCACTTTTGCGTAAAAGTTCAACAGTCACCTTCTGCTATCATTTCTGTCAAGCCGTCTACGCACACAGTTGGACGCATACGTTCAATAAATCCAATGTACGCACCACACAGAACATTTCCATTGGAAATGAATGTACTTCTGGTGTACCAAAATGCAATAACACTGTCGGTGCGATCGAGGCATTAGGAAAAGCCATAAAAGTTAACATTGGATTAGCGCACCGCCGCCTGCCACCATTCATTTTCTGCCTGTCGAAAACACACTGCCTAAATACAGTATTTCTCAATGACACTCACCCTCTCAGCCACATATTTGACCGACTGAACACTGGTTCCATATAGATTGTCGTTGTACTGGCCCGCCTCAATGAACTTGTGCTCTTGGATGTCCTGCTCCATCTGCTCTCTGGACATTACAAAATGGTAGTCCCGCCCATCGACCTCGTAGTCCCTCCTCGACCGAGTGGTATCTTTGGTGCAAGAGGAGAAGACAATAAGGTAAAATAATACAGAAAGTACAATGTAAAGGGAGGAAACTGTTTAACTGAATGTGCAACTTTTTGATAAGCGAGTTATAGAGGGGGCAGCGTATAGAGTGATCGGTTTAACAACTTACAAGTATCTCAGAAGGCACTACATCTCACACTTCCAACACACCGACAGCGTCCAACACAAAATAGTACGCAGCATCATCATATGTGTGCAACAAAAGTTCAACATTCACCTTCTGCTACCATTTCTGTCGAGCCGTCTACACATACAGTTTGACGCATAAGTTCGATAAATTCACAGTATGCACCACACAGAACGCACTGCAACCGCCTTTGCAATTCAATGCTGCAAGGCAAACACAGTGTTTCATTGGATATTAATGTAATTCTGGTGTACCAAAATGCAATGATGCTGTCGGTGTGATCGAAGCGTAATACCTTTTTATTTACATTATAGTTACATAAGCAGGTACAGTGTGACTACAGTATAGATACTGTACATAAACACAACTATTATACCTGTTTGTGTAAACAAACAAATTAATTATGCACCGAAACATTTTAAAAATACCATGATAGTGTTTTGAAAGCATAAAAAGTAGTGCACCTAAGCTGAGATCTGGTGTTTGCAGGGTGATTTGAATGTAAACCCAGTCTAACTGTTACTGATACTGTAAATGTGCATTTTGTTCAATCTGACTTTTGGTATAAGTGTTACGGTAAATGTGTAAAATAGGGAAATCGAGCGGTTCCCCGGGAAATCTATAGATTCTCCATCGCACTGTTAAAAAATGTGTAGATTTACAAGTGAGATCTACCCATTCCCCACAATGAATCTGTAGATCTCCTGGTAACTATGTATAGAGAGGCATTGGAGTATTTAAATGTCAATACTGCTATTTCTACTCTAAGTCCATTTTCAATCTACTACTTATAACAGTGTGGAACACATTCTACTTCCTTTCACTACATTGTATTAACCAATAACTTAGTTACACTACATTCTGTATACCAGCAACTAAGGGGCTCACTTACCTGGCTGCCCTGAACAGTTAGCCGCTTTACATGGTTTTAAAAATAGATGGAATAAAATGATAAATAAATTAAAACAAACCAAATCAAAACAATGACGATCAAAATAAAAATATGACATCAAGTAGACAGTGGTGTGGACAGTTCTTTGAAATATACAACAGTATGAAATACTATCGTTATACTGAAAAACTGTATTTAAAAGGGCATATAACTCAAACAATTGTTTGTAAATATTCCTCATTATAAACTGGGTGGTTCGAGCCCTGAATGCTGACTGGCTGACAGCCATGGTATATCAGACTGTATACCATGGGTATGACAAAACATTTATTTTTACTGCTCTAATTACGTTGGTAACCAGTTTATAATAGCAATAAGGCACCTCTGGGGTTTGTGGTATATGGCCAATATACCTCGGCTAAGGTTCTGTGTCCAGGCACTCCACGATGCGTTGTGCCTAAGAACAACCCTTATACCACACCCCCTCATGCCTTATTGTTTAATTATACCATGGCATTGTTGAATACTCCTTTCTGATTGGCTTGAAGGGCATTCTAGAGCTACTTCAGTGGATGTTGAACACATTTCTACCAGCAAATGAACACATTTCTACCAGCAAATGTGTTAAATTATAGCCATGGTATAAAAGGAATAATCAACTTGAGGCTCTACGCGTTCTCTGGAAAATAATGCAACTCTGTGGAAGGTCAGTTCCACGACGCGCTACACACCTTCCACGTTGTTCATTATTTTCCATAGAATGCATGGCACCTCGTTGATTATCCCTTACTTAGTCCACTTTTAATACTGTCCCAAAAATCCACATTTTCAAGATTATTTTCATTACATTCAGTCTCCTAATTACCAAAATCAAACAGGAGCAAAAACTCTCATGAGGATCCAAAACTTTTCCAGGAATGAATCATAGGCCTGTTATTAGGACCGCTATGAGGCTTGTATGTGCAAAATCATTGGATTGTGAGACTATATTAATGGTGTACCAATGAGAAATGTATGAAAAATGGTTTTAGAGTAAAATGCAAGAGGTACTCTACTGTCCATGAACCTTTGAACTTAGTAGTTTGGTCACACTACAGTAGAGATACTATACATAAACAGTATCTGGTCTACAGCCAAAACTCCAAATCCTGTTGTCTGTAAAACTAAATCCACATTTATTTGGATTTGTTGCCATAGCTTTTGTTGGATTTTGCCTTTCTCAGTTGGCCATAAAAATAAAACAAACTTCCATCGATTATTACCTAGCTGTGGCTAAAGTTAGCTGAAGTTTATAGTAATTTTTCCCAGAAAAACCGAACCATGGATTACAGTTTCTCCTGGCATATAGACTACTTTCAGCATGAGGAGACATGTAACGTCAAATTCTAAAATCCTGAACTTCCCCTTTAATGGTTCAATAGAATTGCACATGTGAATACCAGGGTATAATAAAATCCTACATTATTATTGTCATCAAGAAATCATCTCTGGATAATTTAACCAAGTATGTATAATACAAATCAAAGAACCCAACAAAACATGTAAGGTGGGAAAATTAATAGCTTTTTGGTGAGAAATTAGGAAAAATAATGAATCAAACACTATAACAACATAGCAAATGAAGGAGATGGGTATAAAATAAAACTACAATGATATATTGGCAGCACAGTGGAATTTATTAGGGAGAGCTAATCACAAGGGCACATGATCACACAATGTATTCTTGATGCAGCAACTGTGTCCACCCTGAGACAGCCTGGTAGACTGGGGCCATATGTATCAAGCGTCTCAGAGTATAAGTGCTGATCTAGGATCAGGGGCCAGATTCACAAAACACTACTTATGAAAAAAAGTCCATAAGATAGTTCGTAAGTGCAATTCCTCAAAATGTTCTTAGGAATTCATAGTTTTCTGAAGAACTTCGTAAATATCTTTCCTAAGAACTATCTTCTTATGTGGCATTGATATTAGCGACGTGCTTGAAACCAATAAATAAGCTTATGTGACAGGGATGATAGGATTTGGCCCACTATAATAACGTTTTAATATTTCCATTTTATTACATTTATTCATCTGCTTTATGTCTCGAGAATTTTTGTTGTTGGCGGCTCGCAAACCCTTTATACACAAAAACAAACTTTAGTTTTCACACATTATAGCCATCAGACTAGCTATATCGAAACAAAAATGGATAACCAAGGAAAGCGCAAAAAAACCTTCAGCAAACAAAAGCTTGAAGTGATGGTGGAGGAAATAGCAGCCAGGAAAAGGTTGCTGTTGGGGAGACTCGATAAATGCAGGGTCACTGCAGAGACCAAAAGAGAGGATGGGCGAGAGTGCCAAGTCTGTCTCTACCTTCGGGGGTATAGCAAGGGACAGTGGTCCGACATCAAGTCAGCTGCTAAGAAGGGAGTTGAGAGAAGCAGGGAATTGAAGAAGACTGGAGGGGGGAGGGGTAACAACCAGTCCTGTGGACCAGCTGGAGGAGAAGGTTTTGTCCATGATAGGAGAGGCGGTGGTAGAGGGACTGCGTGACCGGTAAGATAGCTAGCTAGCTAACGCATAACGACATTAGCCAACATAGTTAACGACATTAATGTTAGCTAAGTTAGCCAAGTTCTTCTTTGCAAATGAACGAGCCAATGCTAGCTATTTAATACTTCTAGAATATTGTTAATTGTTACTGTTAATTTAAATGTCCGGTAGCCAACTGTGTCTGTGGCAGTGGCGCAAGAAAACATTAATGGTTACAAAAGTATCAGTTGTCACAAGACAAGGGTTTAGCTGTCCTAAAGTTGAGTACATTTCCAAGAAGATCCTAAAACATTATTTTCAAGAATCCCACTTCTTCTTCACTTTTTTCTTAGGAAGAAACACAGGAAAAAACTTACGAACATTTCCAATAACTTTATTGAGGAATAGCAACTTTGCTTAACTTTCTTCATAAGTCTATACTTAAGGAGAAAATGGCAGTTAAGAAGAAATGTATTCCAAAGAAGGTTTTGTGAATCTGGGCCCAGGTTCCCCGTCCATGAAATCTTATCAATTTTGATCTAAGAGACAAAACTGATCCTAAATCAGCGCTCCTACTCTGAGAAGCCACTGGTCTCCTTGTGATGGTAGAGGGACTTACGTGGCACGCAGGAGCCAAATTTGTCAGGGAATTCGGATATCAGGTCGTCGTTGATTCTGTCTTTCATTGGTCCAAGGATTATGACGGGTCTGGCGTAATTAACTGAAAGATAAAATGCGTCAATCGACTAATTTACAGACATAATAGGTTATAACTGTGCACTGAGCATTAGTCTCCACAGTAAATGTAGGCAAGCAATTTCACTACAACAACCATGCTATATCTGAGCAAGCCAATGAGTACTAGTGCCAGAGAGGTTTCCATGTCTAGAGACTCAACAAGCGATTACTTCCTGTAAATAACTAGTATGGAAGAACTTTCCAGAATCTTCCTCGCAGGAGTTACAGGAAGTAATCAATTGCTTTGTCTCGTTTTTAAAACCTCTGTGGTGCTTGTACACACTGGCGTGCATGGATATAGCGTGACAATGTGCAAGCGGCTAATGTTTCACTGACTGAAAGAGTGCATTATCAAGGACCACTCTGGTGAAAGATTGGAAGAGTACTCACTCTCTTGTCGAATGACAGGCTCATAGGAGAGAATCATGTCCTCTTGACTCCCTGGTGACATAAAACAGTTACTAAAATAGTTACTATAAAACAGAAAGGTACTAAAAAGGACATTACATGCATGGTCATGCTTATTCTCTTGACCAAGTGTCCCAAGACAGGAGAAATGTCAATCTGGATGAATAAAGAAGTGATTAGAAGCATTCAATGAAAACGCTCAATGTAAATTGTGCCATACAAAAAAAGGATTAAGACTGATTGTGGCCGAAGAGTAGTGACAACACCCAACAGAAGGCAAGAAAGTTTATACTGCTTTCGAAGTGAATTGTGACTGTCTAGTGCACTATGCAAACAGCCTTTTCAAGTATCCGTATAATCCCAAACAAACAGAGGTTATTTTCTCTCGCCTGCAGTAATGACCAGTGGATGCGTTTTCAATTAGAGCTAGGGTTGGGAAATGTGTCAAGTTATATTGCTTCATTGTACTATTTGGTCGATGCACTTGAATATTATGAGGGCAAATCATTTTCTCTCGTCAAAAGATTGTCAATATAGGCCTAATCTAATTTAGGTCATGACTGTAGTTCTCGGGAGGATGATCACATTGTGTGCTTGTCTCCAAACCTTCCCATTCTCTTTGCCAGGATTAATTTAACCTACTATAACACAATATTTGTCCTGCTTTAGTTTCAATGCTTCAGCATAACACCTATAAAATGTATATGAACTGTTATCTGGCAACTCACAGAAAAGGTACAGCTGTATCTAATTGGTTCTGCTTTTAGAGTGCATGCTAAGTAGATTTGTATTTCATAGATAGTTTTTTACTCCAGATACAAACAACAATTTACGAACGCACACAAATAATGGCTACATCTCATCTGGCCAGACCCGCAAGTTCACACCCCCATCCCTAGTGGCTGCATTATGGTTTGCCACTTGGCCTTAAATTGTACCAATGGGTTTTTTCTTGCTCGCCCATGTAATTTCAATAATAAATCATTCGATTTTTCCATTGTGTTAACCCTTTACACTCATGGGATTTGGCCTATATGGATAGGGCTAAATTTAAATGTTTCTTACAGAATTCCATATGAAAAGCATATGCATAACCATGGTAGCAATGGAAAAGTAACAGTTTGGAGATAACGGAAAAATGTGTGCACAGTTCCTAAGCAATTTCAATACACTTATGACTCAAAGAATCTTCAACTCTAAGGTACTTTTCTGAGCTCTCCTAGCTGTGCCGTTGAGGAACTAGAGCAAGCACACTTGTAGTTGTAGTTGTTTCATCCCCATCACACAATTACTGTTGTTGTTTACGCAATCTAAAAACGGTCCATTTTATAAATCACAATCTGGGTCAGGTGGGCTTGTTCTTTTACCAACATGACTAGCTAAGTTATAAGTTAGGCTTTCACAAGGCAATTCAGAAAAACAGATTGTAATTTTGGTGCGCATAGAAAGGAGTCATGAGTGCATTCAAGTGCGTGTGCCACGGCAAATGTTCTTCTCAATAAACAAACAAACAGGCTCATTCTGTTCAGAACAACCCAGGGTATAACGCCATGTCATCTTGTAACTGTACATCAAACATAGTGATCATAAACATTGACACTGTATATGACATGAGTTTTATGATATGGAAATGTGAAGTGCACATTTGTGCTTGGGTGTTTGGCTTGCTTGTATGACAACAAAGCTGTATTTATTATAATCCTCTGTCTCACCTTTCAAAATACATCGAGTCATCTTAATTTACAGGATTTTCCTCACTCAACAAAACATTTCCAAAAGTTGGCCAATTAGTGGGAGGGATGGGAGCAACTTCTTGTTGCGCTGTGCTCAAGTTCAGAACGGCTGTCAGTCAAAACCCATACAGCCTTGTGAAAGCACTGAGCCAAAGCTCTGACGTCATGTATAGCATATTACTGTACAGCCACAACGTTCCAATTTAGGCACTTATTAGCAGGGTTTGGAACCGGTTCAGGGAACAGTACCGAAAACCGTTTACATTTTTTAGGGGGGGGGGGACAGAAACGGAACCGGGAACGAAAGTGATCCATACGGTTTCCAGAACGAAACCGTTATTTTAAAAGGATGGGAACCGGATAATAACGTTATTTTACGTTCCAGGCATTTTTATTCTAATCCCACAAAAAAACGCAACAAAGTGCCTATGCAAAGCCCTCACTCTATCACTTATAAATCTATTACAGTGTCTGCCTGCATGCTGAAAAAAATTGTTGCCAGTGTGTTTCTTACAGTGTTTAGGCTACCTGCCCCTTCCCCCTCAGAAACATAGGCTACTGTACTCACGTTTTAATGAAATAGCTAAAGAAGAATGGATTACGTTTTTCAATGCTATGTAGGTAAGGATACTATAGGCCTAGTTATCACATTTCGGTTGGATTTATTAACTACAAAAAGCTAAGACGTGTTTTTAATTCAGGTGCCGCTCTGCACACACAAACTTGTTTGCTAGCTAGCTCAAGCTTGTTAGCTAGCTAGCTCAAAGGACATTCAAAGTTCCTCCATTGCAGCCACTCCTCCTAGGTATAATTCTGTGGACCTAATTCAGATAATGCATGTCATAACAAGATGCCCAGAGCTTTAAGCCTCCTCTTCAATCCTCACTCGCTCTCTCCCCACCCACCAAATTTCAGTCGCATCTTGCGCCATAGGCTACACTTGTCTTTCCATCACGCATGTGAACAACTAGCTTGCCTGCTGTATTCACACTGATTGGTTGTCACGTCCTCACCAGTAAAGGGGTCATTTGTAATTGCAGTATGGTCAGGGCGTGGCAGGGGGTGATTGTTTTGTGCGTTTTTTTTTTTTGGTTCTAGGGGATTTTGGTTCTAGTTTTCTATTTCTATGTTTCTTTTTCTATGTGTGGCCAGGTATGGCTTCCAATCAGAGGCAGGTGTCTTTCGTTGTCTGTTATTGGAAGCCATACTTAGGCAGCCTGTTTTTCCTGTGTTTTTGTGGGTGGTTATTTTCTGTATAGCCTGTGTGCCTTATGGAACTGTTTCATCGTCTGTTTATTTTGTTTTGAGTGTTCTTTCCAAATAAAGAAGAAAGATGAGCACTATACCCGCTGCATATTGGTCACCTTTCATCGACGCCTGTGACATTGGTGAAGTAATTTAATGAGCTAAATGTAAAAAACGGTTGATTTCACAGGTTAAAAAAGGAACAGAATGGAACGATATAAACCGGTACTTTTTGGGGATTTGAACCGGTTCAGAATTTTATTTTGCTGGTTCGAACAGTGAAACAGAACAAAAAAAATGGTGGTTCTGTTCATCATTTTGGTTCCAACCCCTGCTTATTAGTGCCCAAATATGCCATTTTGAACCAGTATATGGGTACGAGTGTAAAGGCCTACGAGACTACCGCAGCTAGCAGAAATGGGAGGCAAGAGCACTTTTCCCTTCCACTCTGCACCTCATATTTTCATGGGATTCAACAATGCATCAAAATAGAGGAAGATCATGGATCATAGATTACAGTGAACATTCAACATTTACTATGTGAAATAATTAAAAGGCACAAATATACACAGCATTGACAGTACGAACACCTCAGCATGCTGGCCTGAAAATAGGTGATCACATTCAGCTGCCCAAGAGTATACCCAAACATCTGTGTCTGTTATAGAAAGAGACTATGAACATGATAAAAACACCAAATGTATTTCTAGACAACTCAAACACTTTTTTTTGTCTTTCTTTTTTGTGACTTGCAAACAATGTCAGAGTTAGGATGGGAGGTGACAGAAATCAATTCAACCAGGACCCAAACTGAGAGGTCATACTGAAGCATGCAAAACAGGCTATCAAAATGAGTCAATAAGGTGAAAAAAATAAAAAGGGAGGAATCAAACACAAAGTCAAAAGAAAAATGTGTTGGGGGGAGGGGAGTGTTGCTTGACTGTACAGACAGGACCATTCCTCAAGCAACTTACTCAGCGTCTTCGTCCCATACCCGTCATCACCTATTCCTGGGATGTCCTACATGGCCGTCCCAAGAGAGCAAAGACAAGGAGACAGGGCAGGGATAGCCAGAAAGGTGGAAGGAAGAGGTAAGTGGCATTAAAGAGGGGAAGCTGTGAAATCCTGAAAGGCAAGATTAGTTAGCCGAGCTCAGATCATCTGTCTCAGTTCAGACACAAGACGACCAGCCTGAACGGGTCATAACCAGTCATAAACTGTATTTAGAAAACAAAAAAAAGTAATATCAGATAACAGGGACTATTGGACCACTTTGTGATAGATGATGGCCGGGGTAGTTTTTGAGGAACCACTGGTGACTGCTCAGTGTTGATCCTGATCTGAGCACCCAGACACCATCACTGCACCAGAGCCAACAGAGAGAAAAAAGAAAGAAAGCTAGGAGGGGGACCTCCATGAAAACCCTCTCCCTGCACACGTCTCCACAACCTATATGTCACCTATATGTACCTGTGTCGGTGTGTGTACCTGTGTCGGTGTGTGTACCTGTGTCGGTGTGTGTACCTGTGTCAGTGTGTGTGTGTATTCAAGCCTACTTACGTTCTGAATCACTGCCATCCTGCTCACCCAACTCCTTGTTCTTGTAGAATGGGAACTTTCGTGTAAAGATGAAGTTGTTTTTACGCTTGTCATTGAATGACTGTGGAGGAAAGAAAGCATGGGGTGGGGCAAACAGGGAGCTCTAATTGTTGTCATATTCATGCTGACAAACCAACTAGCTGCAATATGTGGGACATGAAGAAATTATGGCGTGGTCACAAGAAATGGACTACAGGACTGACATCACAGTACTGACATTACACTAGATGACTCATCCATCAGAGCAGGGTTGAATTATAACCTAATCATATATAAATATGTTGCTTAGCTAATACAAATGATCATGAATTAATCATGACATTTCACAAATCTCTCATTTTGTTTCACAAATGGGATTTGTAATAGGCTGTTCGATGATAACACTGTCAAAATGACTCAATGTGTGATAGAGAAGAACTACACAGTAATAATTTGCCATCATTTCCTTCATGTGCACAATTGCACCCAAGACATTCTCAAACACTTGAAAATAAAACGAAATAACAGAGCACGTGTCAAACACACAGATAAATGCCGGAATATGGTATGCCATGCAGCAAAGACGTTAACAGGATCATGCTATGACATTAGGAACATGGCTGTGATACAAATGATGTCCAACAATCATGCAGGTTAGAACTTCAGGAGGTGGAGGGATGAGATCCCATGCCATGGCTGAAAGAAATCAGGTCATTGTTGCCTAAAGCGATATATTTAGATAGGCTTGTGAAGATATAAAATCCTAAATTAACAAACATATAAAGAATTATGGTACGAAGGGGTCAGATTGATCAAATGTTGTGTGTGTTAAATTACAAACAAACAAAATTAAAGGAGAGAAGTTGTGCATAGCGCTGTTTGAGAAGCTAGGAGGCGGCGTGGAGGAGAAAGAAGGAATTGCAGTTGTGATGTTTATTTGCGACGAATACTCATTTGCATACATGTGCTTCATAAATCCGATTCTAAAGGTATAATTGTTAAACCAGCAATGATCACCGAAACTGGTTCAATACCAGCCTCAACTACGTACACTTCTGTTCAAAAGTTTGGGGTCACTTAGAAATGTCCTTGTTTTTGAAAGAAAAGCAAAGAAATTGTCCATTAAAATAACATCAAATTGATCAGAAATACAGTGTAGACATTGTTAATGATGTAAATGACTATTGTAGCTGGAAACGGCAGATTTTTTATGGAATATCTACTTAGGCGTACAGCGGTCCATTATCAGCAACCATCACTCCTGTGTTCCAATGGCACGTTGTGTTAGCTAATCCAAGTTTATAATTTTAAAAGGCCAATTGATCATTAGAAAACCCTTTTGCAATTATGTTAGCTCAGCTGAAAACTGTTGTCCTGATTAAAGAAGCAATAAAACTGGCCTTCTTTAGACTAGTTGAGTATCTGGAGCATCAGCATTTGTGGGTTTGATTACAGGCTCAAAATGGCCAGAAACAAAGAATAAACTCATCAGTCTATTCTTGTTCTGAGAAATGAAAGCCATTCAATTTGAGAAATTGGCAAGAAACTGAAGATCTCGTACAACGCTGTGTACTACTCCCATCACAGAACACCACCAACTGGCTCTAACCAGAATAGAAATACGTGTGGGAGGCCCCGGTGCACAATGGAGCAAGAGGACAAGTACATTAGTGTCTAGTTTGAGAAACAGACACCTCACACGTCCTCAATTGGCAGCTTCCTTAAATAGTACCCGCAAAACACCAGTCTTAACATCAACAGTGAAGATGCGACTCTGGGATGCTGGCCTTCTAGGCAGAGATTCAAAGAAAGAGCCATATCTCAGACTGGCCAATAAAAATAAAAGATTAAGATGGGCAAAAGAACACAGACAGAGGAACTCCGCCAAGAAGGCCAGCATCCCGGAGTCGCCTCTTCACTGTTGACGTTGAGACTGGTGTTTGCGGGTACTATTTAATGAAGCTGCCAATTGAGGACTTGTGAGGCGTCTGTTTCTCAAATTTTATTGGTCACATACACATGTTTAGCAGATGTTATTGCAGGTGTAGCGAAATGTTCATATACTATAGCAACCTTAGTTCAACACCTGGAGACCTAATCAAGAGATGTTAGCCTATTGGGGAGGCTAAAATAGGTATAGTTCAGGTATAATCCAAGGGGAAGTTGTGTATCTCTTTACTGGAAGCTTAGGGACATTATTTTAGCTATAACCGTGCAAAATGTCAGTACAACTTTTCTATATTTTTGAGAAATGTGAAGAGAGGCATCCGTTAAACATTTAAATACATTTGTATGATCTAACCCTCCAAAACCTTTTGGAACCCGTTTTAAAAAGAGTGCAGCGAATACAACACAAAATCTACTCGTTACTTGTAACATAGGCAGGCAAAAACACTGATGAACATGGCCAAATGTCCTGCTGTAAGGCCAAAATGGACAAAGAGTTTGAAGGATGTATGGTGATTTGGCTTCTGCAGAGGTTGGCCCAGGGACCGATATGACATTAAAGGAAAAAAATTGCCTCTAATGCTTCACAAAAAAATCGAATTATACAATGTGCAATGTTTATTTAGGGTAAGGGCTGTGAGGTAAAGCTGTCAGGGAGAAGGTGCTGCCCTGCAGAGATGTGATGTCTTTGCCACTCAGGCAGAGAGACCTCGGGCTAATGCTTTAGATGAACATAAATTACTATCACAACTTCTCCTAATGCGAGGGGAAAGCTGAGACGTAAATCTGAGAAACCTGACGTGAAATCTGAAAGTTGCTCTTGATAACGTTACACATCCACATTTCACGTGTATTAAGACAAAAACAAAGGTTTAGAGGTTTAGAAGCTACTTTCTCTACTTCATATCACAAAGGAATGTAATTGATATATGGGTTTACAACCATTTCCATTTCAGAAAATGTCTTCCTTCAAAAGTTAAGTTGGCTTGCCAGTCCTTAGTATAAGATCTTAGCACTTACCCCTTTGGAATCGATTGTTCCAGGTTTGGCATTGAACTTCACTGTCTTTAGACGAGCTCGTTCTTTCCTCTCAACCCTGCCAGTACCAGGACAGAGACACATGGACAAAAACAGTCATGCTACAGTGGGATTTCCATTTCTCCAACGCTATCTGCTGGAATTGATTTGTTTTAAAACAATGTTTGTGCTTGTCATCTTTGTGTGGCTTCACTCAGTTGTCATATGCAGGTGCAGCAGCACCCCCTGGTCTACCAGGTGCAGCAGCACCCCCTGGTCTACCAGGTGCAGCAGCACCCCCTGGTCTACCACACCTATTGCACCTCTTGAGATGGGTTAAATGCTGTAGGCTTGGAGACAGTAGACCTGTATAATCTCTCACATGAAGCCTAATTTAAAAGTATCTGGTGTAGAATTAAGTTTTTCTTGCAGTAAAATGATACAACAAATGTTAATTTTGTTGCGGGAACAGGAATGAAGAACCGTTTTCTTTCAGCCACTCTCAGGCAATTTTTCAGAGAAGGTAGGGACGTAGAGTCCACTGTCTCCCAGAAGCTAACCTTTTGGTTAAGCACTTTGAAGTTTAGTTTAACAAAGCCACCACTTACCTCCTCTTGCTGGGGATGACCCCCATCTCTTCGCTGTCCCCATCAGGGGTCACCCTCCGAGCCTGCCACCATTCATCGTCTGAGGCATTGATGACGTGGAGGATGTCCCCATACCTGAAGCTGAGGCCCTGGCTAGGGAGTCCACTGTCTTTGGCCTTTTCATAGTCGAACAGTGCCCTGTGAGGGAAACAGAGGGAGACATGCTATTATAGAAAAATTACGTTAAATGCCATCTATTCAGGATGACTTTAACTAAGTCCAAAAGAGACCCACCTGACGTAAAGGGAGCGTTTCTGATTGGTTCGGAGGGATCCGGACCCAGAGCTCATGCTATGGTTCATCATCTGTTCCCGCAGATCATGGATTTTGGCCTCGAAACGCCCGTACTCTGCAAGTGAAAGACAACAACACCCAGGATTACAATAATGTTCTGTTTTACACTCAATGTAGACTGCTCTACATTGCAAAGGAAAGGGAGGAGAATCTGTTCAGAACAGTAACCTAGGTTGGCCCTGGTCAAAAGTAGTGCACTGTGTAGGGAATAGGGTGCCATTGAGGATGCATCCCTAAATGATCATGGTGACATTTAATGTGCATCAGTAAAGAGAGAAACAAAATAAAATGCTTACATTTCAAATGGACAGAACCAATGTTTTCAACTTCTTTATATTGATTGATGATGCATGTACAATATGTATTACCATGTAAAAAACACCATATATACAAAAGTATGTGGACACCCCTTCAAATGAGTGGATTCGGCTATTTCAGCCACACCTGACAGGTGTATAAAATCGAGCACACAGCCATGCAATCTCCATACACAAACATTGGCAGTAGAATGGCCTTACTGAAGAGCTCAGTGACTTCCAATGTGGCACAGTCATATGATGCAACATTTCCAACAAGTCAGTTCGTCAAATTTCTGCCCTGCTAGAGCAGCCCTGGTCAACTGTAAGTGCTGTTATTGTGAAGTAGAAATGTCTAGGAGCAACAACGACTCAGCTGCGAAGTGGTAGGCCACACAAGCTCAAAGAACGGGACTGGCGAGTGCTGAAGCGTGTAAAAATTGTCTGTCCTCGGTTGCAACACTCACTACCGAGTTCCATACTGTCTCTGGAAGCAACGTCAGCAAAATAATTGTTCGTCGGGAGCTTCATGAAATGGGTTTCCATGGCCGAGCAGCTGCACACAAGCCTAAGATCACCATGTGCAAAGCCAAGCGTCATCATTTTACTGGAGTGGTGTAAAGCTCGCCGCCATTGGACTCTGGAGCAGTGAAAACACGTTCTCTGGAGTGATGAATTACGCTTCATCATCTGGCAGTCCGACGGATGAATCTGGGTTTGGCGGTTGCCAGGAGAGGCTACCTGCCCCAATGCATAGTGCCAACTGTAAAGTGGTCTGGTTGAGGAGGAATAATGGTCTGGAGCTGTTTTTCATGTTTCAGGCTAGGCCCCTTAGTTCAGTGAAAGGAAATCTTAAAGCTACAGCATACAATGACATTCTAGACGATTCTGTGCTTCCAACTTTGTGGCAACAGTTTGGGGAAGGCCCTTTCCTGTTTCAGCATGACAATGCCCCCTGTGCACAAAGTGAGATCCATAAAATGGTTTGTCGAGATTGGTGTCGAAGAACTTGACTGGCCTGCACAGAGTCCTAACCTCAAGCCCATCGAACACCTTTGGGATGAATTGGAATGCCAACTGTGAGCCAGGCCTAATCTACCAAGATCAGTGCCCGACCTCACGAATGCTCTTGTGGATGACTGTTTCTCTCGGTTTTGGATTGTTGCAGGGGGATAGGACAGAGAACAGGGTCGATAATGGAGGTCCTTTTGGCTCCGGGTGTACAGATCCCCTAGGTACAGATGTAGGATCAACTTCCCCTCCCCAAATCATAACATTAAACTATTAGTGGGGAAAATGCCAAACTGACCCAAGATCAGCATCTAGGGCATAAATTCAATCCGGAGTGTGGAAGATCCACACTATAGCGCAATTGAAGTTAAAAGGCAATGTTCCTGCGTTCCCGGATACTTCATTGAAGGTAAATGCTGCATATGTCGACTCGATCTGAAATTACCTTTACATTTAAATTGCGCTATAGTGCGGATCTTCCTCTGTCCGGATTGAATCTAGCCTTAGGGAAACTTCCCCCTACACCTTCCTATTGAGTGAACACTCTGATTACAGCTCTGAGACTCCCCTTCCCTCCACCACAGCCTATACAAGGTGACATATTCTCGACATACAACAAGCAGACAATGTTAGACACTGTCCAAAGGTAACACACGGTACAGAAAGCTCAGATAGTTCTCCTAAATTTTGCTCTTAGAACTGCTGTGAGGTCCCTTGCATTCCCATCCAAACCAAATGTCCACAAAAACCTTCAGAAATCTTCTTCTCATGAACTGTAAATCAGATTGACTCAACTTGGGTTTGTAATTCTGTATGCATAATGTAGGTAAGGACAGTAGCCTATAGGGGTGCTATGGAAGCATTAAGCCACCTGGTGGCACTGTAGAAAATGCACATACTTATAGCTCTTTGCTCGTTTGACATTTGGAAAAAGGCTCAAAGCTTAAAGTCCCCCTAGCAGCCCAAATCATCCCAGTCTCTGAAGTATCTTTAAAGCTACTGTAAAACGATTTGGATGCGAGTCAACGATTGGTGACCATTGCTAGGTAAATCAGATGGAAAAGTGGTGATTGCAGTCTTTATTTGTCCATAAACAATCATTATATTTGGGAGAGTAATTTGGGTGAACTATTCCTGTACTGAAACACTGCTGTAGCAGTCGCCTCTACAGAGCAGAGCAGCCATGCAGCTAATGAGGCAGAGAGACTCACTTCAGCCTAAAGCCCACACATACCTCGGTACAGCGGTCAGCTAGGCAGGACTGAGAGCGCATGACCCAGTCAATCAGACTAACCTTCGGACTGAGAGAGTTCATCACCCAGATGAACAGGTATAATCAAAAGGTTTTATACAAAATAATACCACACAAATCATCCAAAGAGGGAATCTGAGTCTTAAAGCCAATTTCTTCCCAGACACGTGACGTGTTTCCCCCTGAGATTGCAGAGATTTAGGGGAGAACAAGAGCAGAATCGCACAGGCTTGGCTGGCAGAGCTGTCCCTTCAATGAGAGAGATAATAATGCGCATTGCAACCTGCAGGAAAACAATACTGATGTGTAGAGCGAGAGAAAGAAAGAAAGAAAAATATAGAAAAAGATTCAATGCTGTAACTAGATGAGGTTCTAAAACAGGTCTTGTAATATGTCAACAGATTAGTGTCATCTGTAGAAAAACCTTTGAGTGTCTCTAGAAATTGTAAAAAGATCCATTCCTCAAGCTTTGTATAGTTTGACAAAGATGCTAAGTCTACCGTCTTAATTTGAGATGCGTTAAATCTTGTTTTGTTCCACTTAAGCTTTAGTTCCTTGAGTAAAACAAAATGTTGGTACCTATACTCTTCATTACAACCCAGCATGCAGAGAACAAAGCAATGCATACACACATCAACTTGCAGAGCTTTCATTCATAATTCTCCTCTCTTTCTCATACACAAGCGCACACACACCACACAGGCACAGACACACAGCTGACTAGCACACATACCTCTCTGTGTGTGCTTCAGCTCCCCTATCCTCCTTTCTCTGCTACTACTAGTCTGTCTCACTCTGGGGGCTGCCTTCCTGTCTTCTGTTCGCCTGGATACTGCACGCTCACTCACTCAGCACGCTCACTCACTCAGCACGCTCACTCACAGTCCTCTGACTTTGCCCAGTGCAACAGTAAGCAAGCCAACATGCATGGGGGAAGGAATATCTTTCTCCTCTGGCAAGCTGAAGGAGGGATAGAGGAGAGACCAATTGGGAAGGTGTTTGTAACAAGGAGTACGCAGGCAGCAGTGGTAACATCCATTGGCTGCTATCCAAGTATAGTAGAGCACAATCCCCAAACACCTGCCCCAGTATGGAAAAGGGGAGGGAAGCATTTTTCATCCTCCCGTTACTATCTATCAAAATGACTTCTCGTTTTATTTCTCTGCTGCAGTACGAAAATGTATGCACTCACTACTGTTAGTCACTCTGGATAAGAGTGTCTGCTAAATTACTAAAATGCACAAATCAGATAAAGTTAATTGAGTGGAATGAATCCTATGACGGGCAGATTGGAAAACTAGTGGGCAGGAAGCAAATGAAGAAGGGGTAAACTGAAAAGGATGATGCCACACCTCTAATAATTTCTTATTCATTCATTATGCCGTTAAATACAGCCGTGTAAATCTAAGCTGTATATGCAACTGGGTAGACTATATTAGACTCCCGTCATGCACTGAATGGCTATAACGATAGGCAGCCTGGAAATACTTGAGTCCATGTGGAATCCCTTGGATGAGTGTCAAACTCCTTACTAAAAAGTTCCAACAGAGAAATCACACCAGATGATATTAAAATGTGCACTGATAGGTTATCATGCCAACAGATTCTGGCCCTCGAATTCATGTACACAATTCAGACTCCATAAACGGGTGTCTTTCAGAGACACTACCATGAAGAAAACATGTATGAAATGTATGATAAGATTATATGATGTAATGTATGAAAGAATATTACAAAACAAGATGCCCGTTTGTGTCCATAAAGATAGTTTATCTCTGTGTATTGCTCCCTTTAGAATCACCTGATTCAAGCCCTCAAAAGGTAAATCTGGATAGTATTAGACAGCTGCCCAAATCTATTTCACAAGCACTCTCAACACTGGGATCATGATGGAGCTTCTTTCTGACACATGCATTGAGGGGGAAAATAGTCGTGGCACAACATGTTACATAGAGACAGGGTTATCCAAGATCCAAGGTTATCCAAGTAACTGAATCCTCTGTAATTTGGAACGCTTAAAATGATAACATAAAATGCATCAGAAATAGTAATTATAGCAACTGAATTTACAGTCACCTAAACCATTGTCTAGGTTTCCCTAGGGAAAGGGTGTGAACATGTGCTTTAATATTAAAGGGATAGTTCATCCAAATTACCCATGTTTACCTGGCCACTGTCTCCAAATGCTAGCTTTTTAGCACTTATGACACAAAACCAATGCAAGTGAATATCTCTGATTCAGATTTGTTGGTATTTCGTCAATCATCTTTAACAAACTTTATTGAGTTACACAATACATTTTAAACACCTTGGGAGGATTTGGACATGAAAACGCAGAAATCGGAAAGATTTCTCTTTCAAAACAAAAGCACTTTGATATTTTGTAAAGAATGTATATTTAGAAAATACATGAAATACATGAATAAGGAAGACAGGAATAGTAGCTTAGGTGCTACCTAAAATTACTTGTTTTTCTCTCTGCATGTACTTGTGTGTCATGATGACTGGGTTTGTCAGTTACCTATATACATGTGTGGCAATAATAAAAAAGAATAATATTAATAATAATAAAACAGGGACAAATACTAGGAACCAATTTACTAAGATTTGCCCTGGTTCAATGTTGGTCTAAAAAATTTTTTAAGAATAAAACAAAACAAAAAAGCTTAAATAAATGAAGAATTAAACAGGCAATTAAGTGGGTTGGCCTTGAGTTTCATTTTTAATTTCACTCTTTAAAGCGTGGTGCAGACTTTTAATGTAGTCAAAGATTTAGAACATCTGGCCATTATCAAACAAATTCAAGGGAGAAAAGTGACAAAGTGCAAAAAGTTTAAAAGAATCCAACAAGAAGAGGATGTGTAAATGGGTGGATGGAGAAGGATGTGTTGATGGATGGATGGATGGAATAGGATGTGTTGATGGATGGAATAGAATGTGTAGATGGCTGGATGGATGAAATAAGATGTGTTGATGGATGGATGGATGAATAGGATGTGTTGATGGATAAAATAAGATGTGTTAATGGTTGGATGGATGAATAGGATGTGTTAATGGATGGATGGATGAATAGGATGTGTTAATGGATGGATGGATGAATAGGATGTGTTAATGGATGGATGGAGAAGGATGTGTTGATGGATGAATGGAATAGGATGTGTTGATGGATGGAATAGAATGTGTAGATGGCTGGATGGATGAAATAAGATGTGTTGATGGATGGATGAATAGGATGTGTTGATGGATGAAATAAGATGTGTTAATGGTTGGATGGATGAATAGGATGTGTTAATGGATGGATGGATGAATAGGATGTGTTAATGGATGGATGGATGAATAGGATGTGTTGATGGATGAATAGGATGTGTAGCTGGATGGATGGATGGAATAAGATGTGTTGATGGATGGGTGGAATAGGATGTGTTGATGAATGAATGAATAGGATGTGTTGATGGATGAATGAATATGATGTGTTGATGGATGAATAGGATGTGTAGCTGGATGGATGGAATAAGATGTGTTGATGGATGGGTGGAATAGGATGTGTTGATGGATGAATAGGATGTGTGGCTGGATGGATGGATGGAATAAGATGTGTTGATGGATGGGTGGAATAGGATGTGTTGATGAATGGAATAGGATGTATTGATGGATGATGTGAGATCTTGATGCCTTACACCAGGAAAAAGCACAGTGGGCATTGGTTAGGGGCTCTGAGCTGGGGTATAGTGTCAAGACCTGAATGACAGGCTGTGACCGAAGTCTCCTTCTACATTCTGTATTTACTACAGTTGGGTGCATTAAATGTTTACATTTACATTACATTTCAGTCATTTAGCAGACGCTCTTATCCAGAGCGACTTACAGTAGTGAATGCATACATTTCATTTCATACATTTTTTTTTTTTTTTTTGTACTGGCCCCCGTGGGAACCCACAACCCTGGCATTGCACACACCATGCTCTACCAACTGAGCTACAGGGAAGGCCTACATGTGCTGCGATTCATTTCCTCAAACGTTTGCAGCGAATTCATACATTGTTTTATCAGTGATAAACAGTTTAATATAAACAAAAACCTTTATGATGTGTAACCATTTGTAATTTTGAAGTGATTTTTCATCGTTGCAAAGGCGAGGGATGCAATTACCACTCCAATTGAAGAATGACCCAGGACATAGTATAAGAATTCGGTCACAGTCATATAGAAGGGGTGTGCATGGGAATGAGGTATGTACAGTTGAAGTCGGAAGTTTTACATACACCTTAGCCAAATACATTTAAACTCAGTTTTTCACAATTCCTGACATTTAATCCTAGTAAAAGTTCCCTGTCTTAGGTCAGTTAGGATCACCACTTTTTTTTAAGAATGTAAAATGTCAGAATAATAGTAGAGAGAATTATTTATTTCAGCTTTTATTTCTTTCATCACATTCCCAGTGGGCCAGAAGTTTACATACACTCAATTAGTATTTGGTAGCATTGCCTTTAAATTGTTTAACTTGGGTCAAACGTTTTCGGTAGCCTTCCACAAGCTTCCCACAATAAGTTGGGTGAATTTTGGCCCATTACTCAGCAGCATTGTATTTTATGGCAATGTACTGGTATTTAGTAGACAATTACAGTTCTGTCCCTTAAAAAGTTACATTTACTTAACACTTTCTACAGTGAGGGTGACCCGCGGAGTTCCATATAACAGCAAGTGCTGTCAAATACTCCCAAATGTTCCTTTTATGACCTGCTGTTGCCAAAGTCATGGGGAAAAAAGTCCTGACTGTCACAGGATCCAACGAAAGTGGCGCCCCTCCTCGGTCGGGCGGCGCTCGGCGGTCGTCGTCGCCGGCCTATTAGCTGCCACCGATCGTTGTTTCAGTTTCGTTTAGTTTGTCTGTCTGTTCCGCACCTGTTTTGTGTATGTCATTAGTGGGGACTTATTTAATGTGTGTTTTCAGTTGGGATTTTGTGCGGGATTGTTTGTTGTCCACTCAGGACGGTGGGCCCTGTG
This sequence comes from Salmo trutta, assembly GCF_901001165.1. Lineage (NCBI taxonomy): Eukaryota > Metazoa > Chordata > Actinopteri > Salmoniformes > Salmonidae > Salmo > Salmo trutta. The sequence continues at coordinate 14,939,057 of NC_042975.1, read as the reverse complement.
AATGTAGTTGCTTCGCTGGTTGTATTTTGGATGCTTTTGTATTTTTTGTGTTTTGTGCTGGCTGACGTCTTATTTCTCTCTTCGGACCGTTTTGCCCTGTGTTTTGGGTTGGTCATTATTATTACGCGCCCTTCTGTTTTGGCGTGACCAGTTTGTTGCCGGAGAAAATAAAGACTGTATACTTTACCTCTGCTCTCTGCGCCTGACTCCAACCACCACTCCTAGAATCGTCTGACACTGACGTTCTTTCATTTGATTTTCAGCAATTATATTGGCAGATTGTTCCGTTTGTGAACTACATTTACATTTGGTCTTATCCAGAGCAACTAGGGTTAAGTGCCCTGCTCAAGAGCACAGACAGGTTTTCACCTAGTCGGCTCAGGGATTCGAATCAGCGACCTTCCGGTTACTGGTCTATAGCTCTTAACCGCTAGGCTACCTGCTGTCCCAGCTATCTAACTTTCCAGCTGGATGTGCTCAAAACAAAAAGGCAATAGGTTCTGATTGGCAAATACATTTCTATGACCAAATGTACCGTGTACTGATTCTGAGGACAATCTTCCCAGAATACACCTTTACACAGTGATTCTTAAAGTCCAGGCCCATGACTCCCTCTTACTGCAGACATCCCATGAAGTATTGCCAAAGACAACTGCTGACTTTAATCCAACATGACATGTCTTGGCACACTAATCAAAGCAACTCAATGCACCACAGGCAATGTACTGGAGATTTATAAGACGGAGATGGACAGAAAATGTCCCTCGTGGGTTATTAGTGTTTATTTGCTTTTGTGAAATGATGTTAAGTTTTTGTCCACAGGATTTGGTTATCCTAGGGCAGTGGTCGCCAACCTTTTCTGAGCCTATTCAACATTAACACAGTCTTGTCTGAGTGAGGGTTGGGTAGTGATATATTTGTTTTTTATTCTACTCACGGTGCCGGTGCCTCTGTATCTGATAATCAGTCTCTCAGCGAATAGAGGGAGAGAGCAGCAGAGGTAGCCGAGTTCGCACCGCCAGTTAAAAAGGGGACAACTTCACCTACCCGATGTGCCAGGCAGCTTAATAAAGTGTACCTACAGCTAACAGCACGAGAGAAATGTATAAAATAGGAGTGCGTATTTTTTATTGTTGGCCTTTTCACAGAAATGTTTGGCGATCGACTTGGAATGCCTTGAAGATCGACCAGTCGATCATGATCAACGGGTTGATGACCACTGTCCTAGAGTGCGTTTTGTCATGTGTCTTCCACCTTGATCATGAAGCTCAATGATTGGCTGTTACAGCTGACACTCACCCTCGGGCCTGTACTGAGCAATGATGGTGACAGTTTGGCCCGCCCCCTTTAGTGCTGCAGCCGCTTGCTCGTGGGTGGCCCCGCGTAGGTCGATGCCATTAACCTGCAGGGACAGAAAGACACACCCTACTACATTCATTTTTCACTTTTTACAACTGCAAACAAAACATATCAGGTTAAATAGGGCCATCCCTCCTTCCCTCTCTTTCCACTCATCCCATTCACCTCAATCCCTGTGTCTGTGTGTGTGTGTGTGTGTGTGTGTGTGTGTGCTCACTGCTCCAATGCATGTCTGACAGTGTGAGGAAGTGAAGAGACTGGGAAGTGAGAGACTACGTGCCTGAGAGAAAGCGAGGGAACAAGTTATTCTTAGACATGAAAATCAGGCCAGAGCTGAAATGCGCCTTAACTGCCTACTCTAATCAAGGTGCCAAGGCCAAAGAAGGCAAGTGCTTGGGCACCTCAACCACAGTTTTACATCCGTTTTAATCAGGCATCCAGAGTGATTTGAAAACCCACCTTACATGGTTGAAATAATAAAAAGTGAATACAGAAAGAGGTGTGTCTAACACGAGGGTTATACCTTTAAACATGTTTCCCAAAGTTGCATCACTCCATGTCAAATTGGTGATGAGTTATGACCACTACATGTTTGCCACTGTGTCAATATGTGGCTTGATGCTACCGTGTTACTGCCACTGTGTGGCTTGATGCTACCCTTTTACTGCCATAGGCTACTGCTCTTGTCATAAGCGTCGTAATGATCGGACCAAACTGCAGCGGGTATGTGAAACATCTTCTTGATTTATTAAAGAAATGAACACTGAACAAAAGAAATGACAAAAAACAGTCCTTAACCTCTCTGGGCTAGGTGGGACGAAATCGTCCCACCTACGTAACAGCCAGTGGAATCCTGTGGCGCGTTATTCAAATACCTTAGAAATGCTATTACTTCAATTTCTCAAACATATGACTATTTTACACCATTTTAAAGACAAGACTCTCGTTAATCTAACCACACTGTCCGATTTCAAAAAGGCTTTACAACGAAAGCAAAACATTAGATTATGTCAGCAGAGTACCCAGCCAGAAATAATCAGACACCCATTTTTCAAGCTAGCATATAATGTCACATAAACCCAAACCACAGCTAAATGCAGCACTAACCTTTGATGATCTTCATCAGATGACACTTCTAGGACATTATGTTATACAATACATGCATGTTTTGTTCAATCAAGTTCATATTTATATCAAAAAACAGCTTTTTACATTAGCATGTGACGTTCAGAACTAGCAAACTTCCGGTGAATTTACTAAATTACTCACGATAAACGTTCACAAAAAACATAACAATTATTTTAAGAATTATAGATACAGAACTCCTCTATGCACTCGCTATGTCCGATTTTAAAATAGCTTTTCGGTGAAAGCACATTTTGCAATATTCTAAGTAGATAGCCCGGCATCACAGGGCTAGCTATTTAGACACCCACTAAGTTTAGCCCTCACCAAAGTCAGATTTACTATAAGAAAAATTTTATTACCTTTGCTGTTCTTCGTCAGAATGCACTCCCAGGACTTCTACTTCAATAACAAATGTTGGTTTGGTTCAAAATAATCCATAGTTATATCCAAATAGCGGCGTTTTGTTCGTGTGTTCAAGACACTATCTGAAAGGGTAAAGAAGGGTGATGCGCCCGACACGTTTCGTGACAAAAAAATTCTAAATATCCATTACCGTACTTCGAAGCATGTCAACCGCTGTTTAAAATCAATTTTTATGCAATTTTTCTCGTAAAAAAGCGATAATATTCCAACCGGGAAATCGTGTTTTAGTACAAAGAGAGAGAAAATAAAAACATGGTGTCCCCTCATGCACGCGCCTCAGTCTCATAGTACTCTGACCGACCACTATCCAAACGCGCTAATGTTTTTCAGCCAGGGCCTGCAAAGCCACCATTCAGCTTTTTCCCGGTTTCTGAGAGCCTATGGGAGCCGTAGGAAGTGTCACGTTACAGCAAAGATCCTCAGTTTTCAATAAAGAGAGCCAAGAAGCCCAAGAAATTGTCAGACAGGCCACTTCCTGTAAGGAATCTTCTCAGGTTTTTGCCTGCCATATGAGTTCTGTTATACTCACAGACACCATTCAAACAGTTTTAGAAACTTTAGGGTGTTTTCTATCCAAAGCCAATAATTATATGCATATTCTAGTTTCTGGGCAGTAGTAATAACCAGATTAAATCGGGTACGTTTTTTATCCGGCCGTGTAAATACTGCCCCCTAGCCCTAACAGGTTTTAAAGGTACTCTGACTATACATGGAACAACCACCCACAAGACAAAAACCCCTACTTAAATATGGCCTCTAATCAGAGGCAACGAAATACAGCTGCCTCCAATTAGAGACCAATCCCAAACAATTCCACATAGAAATAGAAATACTAGAAAATCAAACATAGAAATACATAACATAGAACCCCAAAAACCCAACAATACAAAACAAACACACCCCTGCCACGTCCTGACCAACTACAATAACAAAATGACCCCTTTACTGGTCAGGACGTGACAGCTCTTTCCAAGATAATTTAACTTGTACATGATAATCAATCATTTCATCCACACTGCTCGCGAGCGTCTGCGTTTCCGAACGCTCAAAAATAACTTATATTTGACACTGAGCAGCCTTTTGTAAGTTCCGCCTCTTCCTTCTCCTCATTGGCTTTGAGGAGTATTATTTCTGTCAACAAACCAATGTGGGTGCTTGGAAGAGGAACGAGAAAAGAGAAATCAAAGCTAACAAACTAAAAGCTCAAAACTAACTAATTATGTTTCCTCTTTTATCTGTGTATTAATAGAGGGAGTAGAGATCCAGCAAAAGAAGGACCATATGCATTTCAGGTAAAATAATGTTTCATTTCGGTTTTGGTACAGCGATAAAATGTAATGCCAACCGTTACTGTAGTTAATTTTTATTTATTAAAGAAAATACAAAGTGTTGGTGTTCCTGGTTCCATATATGATCATTACAGTCGTCAGTTAATTTAGCATTAGCATTACATTAGCACATCAAATTTCAAAGACCTGTGGTATCCATGTTTTTTCAGATATCAACACCAAACTTGGTATATATCTTCATGGTCATATGGTCAATTATCTGTACAAGTTTGATTTGATAGTTTGGCTGATAGAATGAATGTATAGGCATTGGAATTTTGAGAAACAATTCATCAAATTCAATTGGCTTGTTAATCGGCCATCTTACGACATAGCAACGTTTTCTTCGCAATATAGTTAGGTGCACGTAGACCAGCGAGCACACATTAAATCTGGTGTCAAAAGGCTGTTCCTAGGACACCTAATAATCGTTCAACTAAGTTTTGAGATTACTTTGAACACGTTTTACTAAATTCAACAAATAATTCCAATTACGTTCAAACTGAAAAATGTGTGTGAATATAGAAATGATCAAATCAAATAAACAGACCTATGACTGCTTGCCTTATCATGGACAAAATAAATTAGTAAAGATATATAGTTTTGATAGAAGGCTACAGATATACAATGCCTGCAAGCGTTTGCACTCACATGTATCGACTGTACTGTACTGTGTGTGTACATAAGAGTGTCTTTGTTTACAGTATACGAAAATGACTTTGTACTGGGACTGTTTCTCAGGACCATCTTTAATATGGGACATCTCATGGATATAGTCTTGTCCATTATAGTCTCAGTATATTTATGAATACATGTACATACCTGTGTCTGTATGTAGAAACAATATCAGTATAAATGTGTACTTCATCCTGTGCGTTTGTTGGGGTAAACTCACCGACAGGATCTGGTCTCCCCTCCGCAGCTCTCCGCTCAGGTCGGCAGGCCCTCCCGCCAGGATGAAGGAGACGAAGATGCCCTCTCCGTCCTCCCCACCCACGATGTTGAATCCCAGGCCTGTGGAGCCCTTGTGGAGGACCATCCTCCTGGGATCCCTGTACAAACAGGTCAGATAGTACATCAGCTCAGCATCCGAGTCCGAGGGGCTTAGCATCTTGAATGTCCGTCCGGGAGAGAGAAGAAGAAGAAAGAGAACCAAGCAGTACAGATGCGTTGGCACGTAGAGCGTACAGGGCACAGTACGGAGATGGCAGAGGCCCAAAGGGGGATTGTGCTCTACTTAGATCATTGTCCCATTTCTGACTGGTTTCCTGGAGACGAGGAGCCTGCACATGAGCGTGAGGGGAAAAGTGTGCACGCACACACACACTTCCTCACACAGACACGTATGAAGACAGAGCTAGCCTCTTGTCACCAGCTCCCACTGGAATAAAGTCAAATAGGAATCAGGACATTCTGAGGACACCTTCCCCAAGAACTCTTTGGAGAGATGAGACTGATTTTCCTTGCAGTTCCACCAATCTACTGTGAATGGAGCACTGTCTCTGTCAAACCAACACAAAATGATCTAGATAATAATATCTGTAAAGTAAAGCTAGATGGTTCTGAGTTGGTAGCCAGGTCTCTTTTTGAGTTTCTTGACAGGACAAGGACAGATCAAGTCTGGAAATCAAGCTATAGAGATGGATAGAAATGCATTTCAAACAACTCTGATTCGTATGTGTCAAGTGTCTCCGAGAAGGAATGCTGATCGAGGATCAGGTCCCGTGTAACCTTATTCAATGTGCCTTCAGAAAGGTGTGTGCTGACTTTTTACACATTGTGTTGTGTTACAGCCTGAATTTAAAATAACATTGAGATTTTGTGTTACTGGCCTACACACAATACCTCAGAATGTCAAAGAGGAATAATGTTTTTCAAATTTGAAAACATTTTATGAAAAATGAAAAGCTGAAATGTCTTGAGTCAAGTATTCAACCCATTTGTTATGACCTGCCTAAATATGTTCAGGATTAAAAATGTGCTTAACAAGTCACATAATAAGTTGCATGGACTCACTCTGTGTGCAATAATAGTGTTCAACATGATTTTTGAACGACTACCCCACACATACAATTATCTGTAAGGTCCCTCAGTCTAGCAGTGAATTTCAAACACAGATTCAAAAACAAGGACCAGGGAGGTTTACCAATGAAAGAAGAAGGGCAGATATTTGTAGATGGGTAAAAAAAAAAGCAGACATTGAATATCCCTTTCAGCAAAGTGAAGTTAAAAATAGTTACAGAGTTTAATGGCTATGATAAGAGAAAACTGAGAATGGATCAACAACATTGTAGTTACTCCACAATACTAACCCAAATGACAGCGTGAAAATAAGAAAGCCTGTACAGAATACAAATATTCCAAAACATGCATCCTGTTTGCAATAAGGTACTAAAGTAAAACTGCAAGAAATGTTGCAAAGCCATTAACTGTTTGGGGCAAATCCAACACGACACATCACTAAGTACCAAGCATGGTGGTGGCTGCATCATGTTATGGGTATGCTTGTCATCGTCAAGGACTAGGGAGATTTTTTTGGGATAAAATTAAACGGAATCGAGCTAAGCAAAGGCAAAATCCTAGAGGAAAATTTGGTTCAGTCTGCTTTCCAACAAACATTGGAAGACAAATGTACCTTTCAGCAGAACAATAACCTAAAACACAAGGCCAAATATACACTGGAGTTGCTTACCAAAATGACTGAAGTCTGAAGTCGGCTTTTGACTGAAGTCGGCTTGAAAATCTATGACAAGACTTGCAAATGGATTTCTAGCAATGATCAAGAACCAAATTGACAGAGCTTGAAGAATTTTTAAAAGAACAATATGCAAATATTATACAATGCAGGTGTGCAAAGCTCTAAGAGACTTACCCAGAAAGACCAAAAGGTGATTGTAACATGTATTGACTCAGGGGTGTGAATACTTATGTAAATTTGATATTTCTGTATATCATTTTCAATACATTTGCAAAATGCTCTAAAAACATGTTTACACTTTGTCATTATGGGGTATTGTATCAATTTTGAATTCAGGCTGTAACAGAACAAAATGTGGAATAAGTCAAGGGGTAGGATTACCTTCTGAAGAAACTGTGTTTTGTAGGTTCCCTAAGATTGTTGTGATAGGACCTAACACTTGTGCTACATTCGATCGCCATCTACTGGAGGATTAAAGGAACACTTCACTGATCTTTTACTTCATATTCTTTATATATATATATATATATATATATATATATATATATATATATATATATATATATATATATATTCAGCACCACACAAGTATCTACAGTTGAAGTCGGAAGTTTACATACACCTTAGCCAAATACATTTAAACTTAGTTCTTCACAATTTCTGACATTTAATCCTAGTAAAAATTCCCTGTCTTAGGTCAGTTAGGACCTACTTTATTTTAAGAATGTGAAATGTCAGAATAATAGTAGAGAGATTACTTATTTCAGCTTTTATTTATTTCATCACATTCCCAGTGGGTCAGAAGTTTACATTCACTCAATTAGTATTTGGTAGCATTGCCTTTAAATTGTTTAACTTGGGTCAAATGTTTTGAGTAGCCTTCCACAAGCTTCCCACAATAAGTTGGGTGAATTTTGGCCCATTCCTCCTGACAGAGCTGGTGTAACTGAGTCTGGTTTGTAGGCCTCCTTGCTCACACACGCTTTTTCAGTTCTATAGGATTGATGTGAGGGCTTTGTGATGGCCACTCCAATACCTTGACTTTGTTGTCCTTAAGCCATTTTGCCAAAACTTTGCTTGGGGTCATTGTTCATCTGGAAGACCCATTTGCGACCAAGCTTTAACTTCCTGACTGATGTCTTGAGATGTTGCTTCAATATATCCACATCATTTTCCTACCTCATGATGCCATCTATTTTGTGAAGTGCACCAGTCCCTCCTGCAGCAAAGCACTCCCACAACATGATGCTGCCATCCCCGTGCTTCACGGTTAGGATGGTGTTCTTCGGCTTGCAAGCCTCCCCCTTTTTCCTCCAAACATAACGATGGTCATTATGGCCAAACAGTTCTATTTTTGTTTCATCAGACCAGAGGACATTTCTCCAAAAAGTACAATCTTTGTCCCCATGTGCAGTTGCAAACCGTAGTCTGGCTTTTTTATGGCAGTTTTGGAGCAGAGGCTTCTTCCTTGCTGAGCGGCCTTTCAGGTTATGTCGATATAGGACTCGTTTTACTGTGGATATAGATACTTTTGTACCTGTTTCCTCCAACATCTTCACAAGGTCCTTTGCTGTTGTTCTGGGATTGATTTGCACTTTTGCACCAAAGTATGTTAATCTCTAGGAGACAGAACACGTCTCCTTCCTGAGCGGCATGACGGCTGCGTGGTCCCATGGTGTTTATACTTGCGTAACATTGTTTGTACAGATGAACATGGTACATTCAGGCGTTTGGAAATTGCTCCCAAGGATGAACCAGACTTGTGGATGTCTACAATTTTCTTTCTGAGGTCTTGGCTGATTTCTTTTGATTTTCCCATGATGTCAAGCAAAGAGGCACTGAGTTTGAAGGGTGGCCTTGAAATACATCCACAGGTACACCTACAACTGACTCAAATGACATCAATTAGCCTATCAGAAGCTTCTAAAGCCATGACATAATTTTCTGGAATTTCCCAAGCTGTTTAAAACGCACAGTCAACTTAGTGTATGTAAACTTCTGACCCACTGGAATTGTGATACAGTGAATTATAAGTGAAATAATCTGTCTGTAAACAATTGTTGGAAAAATTACTTGTGTCATGCACAAAGTAGATGTCCTAACCGACTTGCCAAAACTATAGTTTGTTAACAAGAAATTTGTGGAGTGGTTGAAAAACGAGTTTCAATGACTCCAACCTAAGTGTATGTAAACTTCCGACTTCAACTGTACATGTGAAAATGGCACATTTGTATATGACGTAAAAATACATTTAAAAAAAATCTGTGAAACACATATTTAAAGCACTTGGGTAAAGCAGTGGTACCCAAACATTTTTAAGGTGTGTCTCAAAAAATGTGTGAAATAAGATTAGTGTAGGACAATGTCTGAGCATGGTGATCGCTGTAAGCTTTCCTGTAAGAAAAGGCCTACCACGAATCTGAACTGTGACACCACAGAGCAGGTGTGTAATGATTCTGTTGCAAAATATAGTTTCTATTGAACAAATGTAGGTAGGTCCCTCCCAGTTTCATTTCCTCTTTTTGCTTCCGTTTGGTTCTTAAACAGAAAACGGTTTCTATAATGAATACACCCCAAGCAAATTCCAATCACCCCAGGCAAATAAAAATGTGGACCTCGAAGCCAGTTCCCCTGCTGATTTAAATTATTTCCCTCTAATAAGGGACTGATTTAGACCTGGGACACCTGGTGTGTGCAATTAATTATCCGGTTAAACCAGCAATATTCCGGACCTCCTGCAATAGCGCACCTATAAAACATGGTATACAGCTTGTTTTGGTTATACAGCTTAGCTTGTTTTGGTTATACAGCTTAGCTTGTTTTGGTTATACAGCATGTTTTGGTATACAGCTTGTTTTGGTTATACAGCCTGTTTTGGTATACAGCTTGTTTTGGTTATACAGCATGTTTTGGTTTTCAGCTGAGGGATTGTCGGAACAGCCAACCTGCCAGCACCCAACAGAGAATTGCTTCCAAAATGTGACACTAGATGGCAACCAAACTCCAGATGGCACCTGAATGTCACTTAATATGGCACAAAAGTTTAAACTAAACTTGAAATGACGTCACGTATTTCCAATTTTCTTAATTTAGCGGATAATATTGGTTGGGAATTATATTAATGGAAATGGGGATATAGACATTTTTTGTCTTTCTGTGATCCGGGGCTCATATTCCCAAAGAATCTGAGACAATCCTGAGAGAATACTCATGAACTGTGCTCAGACCAGCTTTGAGTATATAACTGAGAGGCTCAGCTAAGACAATTCACATGGTTGACCCCCTTGCTAGGAATGAGAAGCTGCTTTCACCACTCTCATTGGTAGATGCACCCTTTTTAAAGACTATTGAGATGGACAAGTTCAGGTAGTCCTTCTCTTTTTCGTCCGTTTTGTAGTGAATACAACCCTGATTACACAATGTTTCTGTTAGGACACACATGGGATTTAAGCCAGGCTCTCGCCCTCCCTCAGTGTCCCCAGAGGCTCCCCGTGACAGCAACACAGCCAGCTGCAACCCAGTGATAAGGAGAACGGGATGGTGAGGCAGCTGGAGGCCCACGGGAGGCCGTTCTAGGCTAGCATGCAGGGAGGTAGCCTACAGTTAAAATGCTAACATAGTTCTGTAATATCGATTCAGCACACCTGCAATAGCTAACAGACGATTGCAGCACCACGGCAACCACAGGCATCTCAACACAATCATGTGGGCGAACAGGAAAACAAACAAACAGAGAAAGCTCATTGTGAATTCCACCTTCTCTGGATAAGTTCAGACAACCAATCCCGCCTATGCATTAAACATGCTCCATGATATGCCGCTCTCTTCTCGCCTCCAATTTATTTCATGTCACCTTTTGTTAGGCTTTACCAGAATCTTTATACTCATGCAGGTCCTTTGATATTAAAGTGTTAAAATATGAAAATATTGCTGGGAGAATGCCATGAAAGTGAGAAGTAAACTGCCATTTTGAATGCAGATGGTTGGGTAGGTTGCTTAAACATTTCAACTGTCCAAAAACATTTATTTTCAACCTTCATGCAGTGTCAACACTGGTCAAAATAAAGTTGCATGATTTCCATTGGAGTTTTGATAGAGACAACAAGACTGTACATAGAACATGACCATGCTATCTAAGTACTTGTGTTTAAGCAGTTCCCACTCAACCTACTCAATTTACAGTAGAATGAGAGGTGAATACATCCCACTGGGCACAGATGTCAGTTCAATGTTTAGTTTTGATTTACATTTGGTTGAGTTTTCAACTAACGTGAATTCAACAAGAAATAAAAAAAAAAATACCATGTCATTGGATTTAGGTTAAAAGTTGGGTAAAAAAATATATGAAATTCCCTTACGTTGATGACTTTTTGCAAATCCAATCAGACAACGCCATCAAGTTGATTCTTTCAGTCGAAATGATGTGGAAACATTGATTGAACCAGTTTTTGCCCATTGGGTTAACCCTTTGAGAAATGCTTGGAACCCCTTGCATTCTAGAGGAAGAGGTTTTTAAAAAGATACGATTTGATTATATCCTGCTCCCTCTGAGAAGTTGAATGGCAAAGCACAGCTCTCTAGGGTTGTAATTGGATTAGAAGAATGAAAGTGGCAGTGCACTTAGCCAACAACATCGAGGAAATGCCCCCCCCAAAAAGGGTGACAAGGCAGTCCAAATAACATGTTCTATGTCCCAAATGGCATCCTATTCCCTACACAGTGCATTACTTTTGACCTGCACCCTATGGGCCCTGGTCAGAATTGTGCACTATACACGGAATAGTGTGCCATTTGGGACATAACCGCTGCCTTCTAGTTAATAATGGTTCAGACAAAGAAGTGGTTATGCCTACCAATGAGCAATTAGACAAAATGTTCCCCTTTTTTTTATTACATACTAAAATGCTCTGGTATTCTGTGATAGTAAGGCTCTTGCTAAGTCTCTGTAAAAGGAGACAGTAGCTAAGGCTCCTTATTAAAACATTGAAATAGCTAATAAAATCATGATTAAATTCAGGTGGACTAAATGAAACTCTGATATCCTGATAGATTGGGTAAAGTTTCCTCTAGGTACAGATCTAGGTTCAGCTTCCCCTCCCCCAATCCTAACCTTAACCATCATTGGGAAAAATGACCCAAGATCAGTATCTAGGGGCAAATTCACCCTACTGTACGTCAATCGATTCTGTCAACTACCCTTGACCTATCAATAAAGGATTATTGAATACCATTTGATGGTTCTCAAATGCATCTCAGTTAACAATGTTTGACATGTCAAGACACATCAAGCGTAGGGAAAGTCATCGAAATGAAATGAATTCAATATTGAGTCGGCACATCCAGAAAGAATCTATGAACATCATTCCATCCCTACATGTCATTTTAAGCCAGAGAAGCATTTGTGTGACACATATGTGCACAATACAAATGGTATGGAAGGATGCCAAGTAAAGCTACATTCTGACAAATGGTTGAAAAAAACAATTATACAATTTACTAAATCAAATTTGTGCTTCATCCACATGGCCAGAGCTTGATAAAGACCTACCATAGTGTGCTTCAACTGGGTGACTCTTCAACAGCAAATAAAACAACATACGCCATTCATTTGAACCATTGTCAATGCCTACATAAGTGTCAGCATAGTTTGAAATATCCCTTGTAAGTTTAACTTGGACCAAATAACTTGGACCAAAACAAACCCTACTCCGCCTCTCCTTTAGGCTGCCACATGTGAACAACACCATTTCATTAATACTTATCTAACAAGCGCTGCAATTACTTGCATAATGAACAGCAGGCTTATTCATTGAAAGATGATGCAGGGAGTGCCAAGTCACCATTCCATACACATAAAAACCATTAGATGGTGATAGCTCTATGGAAAACTCCCGACGGTGCATGAAGCCGGAAACTATTTACATTAGAAGTGCACCATATTACTGAATGGCACCAAAAAAAGGATTCCACTGGCTGTTACGTAGGTGGGACGATTTCGTCCCGCCGACCCTAGAGAGGTTAACTGCCTTAACCTTCAGTGTACAGTATTCTGTTCGTATTGTATTGTATTAGGTTGGTCAAACTTGAACAATATGGATGATGCTCAGACGGCTCAGTTGAACTCATCTGGTCCTAACAGCATCCATAACACCTTATGCCTTATTCACGAATGCCATCACACTCCCCAGCTCTGCTGATTGTATCCATAGATACGCTGCTCATGCATAAATGATAAACAGGATGAAATAATAAAAAAGCCCTGCACAAACAAGATGAAGAAAACTAAGTGCTATTAATAGGAGAACAAAGACACAAACTGTAATTGTATGCTTACCACTAACGGAATCTTGATAATTATCATATAAAGTGGCACCTCAATACTTACATTTCAATTGATGAAAAGAAGTCTACTGCTGTTCTTGTTGATGTTTCAATATGTAAATTATTATAACTCCCACCGAGGCCAATTAGGAATTACTTTAGTTTTCATAAAATAATGCAGATAATTGAAATTCTAAATAAACAAGCAAACATTAATGAAGGTGAAGGCCGTCCTGACCCAGAAGGATAGTGCTTGTGGTTTCAACTACAATGTGTTTAGGGAGAGCTAAGAAAGAGAGATATACTATTTCTTAATCTCTGATAGTTTGAAAATATCTCTAATATCTATGACCAATGCAATCACCACTTGCCCCTTAACACTACGATCACACCAACGGACAAAAACACGTTGAATGAACATTCTAGCAACGTCATATTTCAATGGAATTCTTTGTTGGCTTTGCAAAAAGTGTGTCTAAAACCATTGCACCGAAGTAAAAATGATCCATGCTGACTTCCGTAATTACATTTTATGAGTCCTTCTGACAGTAGTTGCTATAGGCTTCAACAAACCACATTTACCAAATACCCTGATGCTTTTCAAAGAAAAAAACATTTACTTTGAACAACACTACCTGTGCTTGTGAAAGATAAGGCCAGCAGGTTTGGACTGGATCCGACCCCTTTGAGACAGAAGATTCACATTTGAATCATTTAGCAGACGCTCTTATCCAGAGCGACTTACAGTAAGTGTATTCATCTTAAAGACGTATAAGAACAGATAACCCAAGACAACTTTGGGATGTTGTTTTGTTTTGTCACAAAATGTCAGAAAGTCAGTTGGCAATGCAATTGACACGAACATCTTACAATTTTATAACTTTCAATGGACTCATAATCAAAGCCAGGCTAAGTATAGCACTTTTACTGAGAAAGAAACAAATAATGATAATAAGAAACATTATCATTCAAGTCACACATGGTGCAAGGCAAGTCACGTCAATAGCAGAGGTGTAATAGGGACTGATGGGGAGACCGATGGGCCAATCACGTACATTGAGAGAGAGGATCAGACCCCCTTGAGAGAGAGGGTCAGACCCCTGGAGAGAGAGTACCATTCCCCCTGGAGAGAGAGGACCATACCCCCTGGAGAGAGAGGACCATTCCCCCTGGAGAGAGAGTACCATTTCCCCTGGAGAGAGAGTACCATTCCCCCTGGAGAGAGAGTACCATTCCCCCTGGAGAGAGAGTACCATTCCCCCTGGAGAGAGAGTACTATTCCCCCTGGAGAGAGAGGACCATACCCCTTGGAGAGAGAGGACCATACCCCTTGGAGAGAGAGGGAGCTCAAGGGAGGAGAGGCATGCAGGCTTAGAGAGAGCCAGACCTTTGGGAACGAATGAGTGTGTGAGGTAGTGAGTGAGTGAGGTAGTGAGTGAGAAAGTGAGAAAGTTAGGATAGGAAGAGAGTAGGGGCATGGAGAGAGAGGGAGGAGTGTCATGCAGGCTTACAGAGAGCCAGAACTTTGGGAACGAGTGAGTGTGTGAGGATATGAAGAGAGCATGGGCATTCCATGCAATACCATGCAACGCTAGGCCATGCAGCGGGTAGTGGGTAGAATACCTGGTGATCTCGAAGTCAGGGAGCAGGCCTAAGTGATAGTGAGGGAAGGGTATGGAGTGAAGGAGGCTTTTGTCGCACTCCACGGGGGAATAGTGGTGGGGAGAAGGTGCTTTGTTCACAGTGCTGTAAACTGGCTCAGGAGGCCTGGGGGGGTACGAGAAAAGAGCAGAGAAAGTGGTTAGTACAGACAGAGAGAGAGAGAGAGAGAGAGAGAGAGAGAGAGAGAGAGAGAGAGAGAGAGAGAGAGAGAGAGAGGGAGGGAGAGAAATAACACATAGGTTGCGGGAGTGAAAAAGGAAAGGAAGAAGCCAACCTTTAGTTGGTTTATAAAGCATGTACATGTGCACTCAGGTTTTTGTTGTCTTAAATGCAAAACACCTATCAATCAATCAATCACATTTATCTATGAAGCCCTTTTTACATCAGCCGATGTCACAAAGTGCTATACAGAAACTCAGCCTAAAACCCCAAACAGCAAGCAATGCAGATGTAGAAGCGCCTACAGTTACATGTTTTTGTTTTATTCTACAGAATTTGAATTCCACTTTCTGGGGTAAAAGCTTTCTTTCACTCCCCATGCTGTCGCACAGAGAGCCCTCCTGCAGTCTTCCACATATCTAGGTCTTACACTCCAAGATAGCTTTAGCATTAGCACTCTAGTGAGTTTTCCATCCACTTTATCTTTGAGACTAATCAAAAAAATGTTAACTTGTTTTTTGTATGAACCAAAGTGTTTTGAACCATGATAGTACTAGGAAAGGAAAGCCCACTACCATGTGTATGGTGCGTTAGCCAGCTACATATCGGGAAAATAAACTTGTCATTAATGTCCAAAACGAAAAATGTTAAGCTTAATTTATTTATTTTTATCATTAATTTTGTCAATGGGTATTCATAGTACATTACTAAAGCCTTTTCAGGGCAAAAAAGGCTACTTTGAACAGAAACACTGACATGACTATGGGGGATGCATACTCAGACAGCACATAAAAAATATATATATATATGATTACAGTAATAATGTCAGTGTTTCTGTGTTTCTCTCTCTCTATATATACATACAGTATATTTAACTTGAGCATAGTAAAATGAGACTTATTGCATATGCATGCAGCCTCTTTTGTGTTAAAGAGACTGGACTCTGTTTATTATGCATCCTTACACTTTGTTACAAATGCAAAGTCACTCACCCAATATTGCACCTTGAACCAAATGGTGGGTTGGACCTTGTTTTATGTGCGCAGATATTGATACGTGTTCATTTACAAAGCCAATCTGGGTAAACTCTCTCTCTACCTCTGTAGCCTGCATATATGTTTAAAAAATGGTGTTGTATTGATTGCTGCCACGTACTTGGCCAGATCTCCCTTGCAAAAAATAACCCTGTGTCTCAATGGGATTTTCCTGGTTAAATAAATCAAAATAAATAAATATACATAAATAGCCACCTCTTTATAATGCAGGTTGTTAAATCACACTGCCAGATTACAATGAGGTTTATGGTCATTTGGGGGGTTTTGCACATTACTTTTGCACATGAAAATGTTGCCACTCTGTATAGGTGTTGTATTTAAAGACAAAATTAGGAAAGAGATGTGTCACAGATGGAATGAGAGAGCAAACATGAGGGCCAAGTCAATAGCCATTTTGAAATGTCTCACCTCAACTGGAAGTGCTGCGACTCAAACCTGTGAGCCTCCCCGTCATCTATCGAGGCATTTCTGATTGGGGAAGATATAAGACCAATAAAGGAAGAGCAATAATAGTCCGAATCAGAGAGGCAATGCCAAGAAGACCGAAATAAACTGCAAACAGATTTAGATTTTACTTGGTTTTATGAATTAGAATTACGAACACCAATAGCTTTATATTTACAATATAGTTTGTTGGCATTTAGTATAAAAACTAAATGAAGAAAAAAATCATGCACGTGTTTTTGTGTTTGACAAAACAAACAGTTGGACGCATGCTACAGAGGATGACACAAAGTGTTTGGTCAGGGAGAATTGCTGGACTTGATAAACATAAATTCCTTACAAAAGAGACCACCATGCACTTAATGCATTTATAAAATGCATTTATAAAATGTCAAATGTCAAAGTCCTAATTGCTAAAGGTTCCTGGTTGATATGGATCAATAATGTAGCACCTTACATTTAACTAATGTAACGAGTGAGTGAGTGATCAAATTAGTAACGATTTGTGTGCAGTATGTGTCCATTATCTGTGCATTTTTGTGCCATTTATTTGTGTATATTTTAAGAGGTTTTCTAAAACACTTGCATGTCTATTACTTTAAGACTGTTTGTGTGTGTGTGTCTGTATGTGTGTGCGTGCGTGTGATGCTCCGTTGGTTGTAGGGCAGCATTAGCCATGCTTTTTCTCCTGCAGATTAAATCAGTGTGGTTGGATGTAAGCCTGCCTGCTCAGTGGCCCACTTTCTATCTCACCCTGTACTACACCCCCACCACTCCACCCCTCCCCCTACTACCCCCACTGTGTCGCATGGCCCAGACTCGTGATGCCTCTACTTGGCCACAGCTCTGAGCATGCTGCAGTACAGCAAAGACCCAGATATCTCTCCTCTCCTCCTGCACTCTCTAGCTCACTTCTCTGAGCTTTTTTGATGAAACCCAATCAGATCCTAGCTCCCAGCTAGCTGCCTCTTGTAGAAACATTAAGAATGGGCTTACTTTTCCCATCAAGACAGTATGAAGAGTGACTTCATTTTCATTCTTCGATAATGCAATAGAGCAACACGTCTTGACATTGATCAACCAAATGGTGTGTTGGATACCACCCACATACGTTTTCTTGACACCCCCTCATTATCATATTGGAGGAAGAAATACAAAAATAAATCAACGAAGTCAATATAAATGAATAAAATGAATGAAAGGGCTAATAATTATTCATCTATTTATGTGTGCATTCATTCATCCATGTATTGATTTATGTGTGAATGTATTCATTCATTCATGTATTTATCTATTTACGTGTGCATTTATTTATGGCAGGTTTGGTTCTCTATAAGCTAGCAGGGTTGGGGTCAATTTGAATTGAAGTCAGTCAATTCAGGAAGTAAACTGCAATTCCTATTAATAACTGCATTTTTTTTAATTCTAATCACTTCCTGAATTGACTGACTTCAATT
Organism: Salmo trutta; assembly: GCF_901001165.1. Taxonomy (NCBI): domain Eukaryota; kingdom Metazoa; phylum Chordata; class Actinopteri; order Salmoniformes; family Salmonidae; genus Salmo; species Salmo trutta. Next base: position 14,921,023 of record NC_042975.1, on the reverse strand, counting down.
CAAATTGACCCCAACCCTGTTAACTAGTGGGGCCACCCTCTGAATGAAAGTCCAGTGTGTTTTCTATCTCAAACCATCTATTTAATGCTCAACTGTATGAAACTTTGAACTAGAACACCATACTACAATATTTTTTTTATTTTACAGATGCAAAACTGTGCAGATTAAAACTTATATTGAAATGATTTGGCACTATAGTATTTATGCATTCTGTTTAATTTATCAAACACATCAAGAAGACACATTCGATTGATGTGGTACAGTAGGAAGTTACTAAATTAACTTGCAGTTGTCTTAGTTCGTCTTGTAGTGATCAAGACTGTCTTTCTGTTCTAGAACGCTGATGACAGGTTTGAAACATATTTTCTCCATAAGGACTGCTAAGTCATTTCGTGTTGCTCTGAATTTGCCTGGGCACTGAGCCAATCAACACGCAGCCTGGATGTCGCTTGGAGTAACACGTCTGCCATGCGTCAGAGACAAAATGCTGATCCATACAGTGGCCGGCAGGAGAATACGACATCACCACAAGCCTCATCACTATATTACTCCAGCATAACACTCCACTTCTCTCCTTTAGTAGACACTTTAGTGGAAAATCTATTAACTGTTACCCAGAAATGATTTGATATTAAGATAAAAACGCCTGCATTGGACCGTTAAATTGAATAAATTATTCAGATCTGTAATAGTCTGGCTCATTTTTACATACATTATATTATTAGATTCAACGAGCAAGCTTAAAAACCTACAGCAAGGTGGAAAAGGTGCACACACTGACCATGCCACCCTTCAGCATATCTTCACGTGTCTCTACAACGTAGCGCCAGATTAAAAACAGTGCAACAAGACAACACAGTTGAAAAACAGGACTCGCAAGTGCAAAACACAGAGCACAGGATGAAAACAGCAGGGACTAAAGAGGTGGGAAGGGAGGTGGGGGCAGGAGGACAAATCCCCAAAGCAATCAATGCCAACACAACTTGTAACGTCATTTAAGATTGCTTTTGAGTTTCCATAGATCATGGGGTGGAGTGACAGAGGCTCTAGCTGTAATACTACTGCCGTCTGGTAGTAAGGGATGTAATTACCGTAAGAAGGAAAAACCATCCAACCTGTTAATGTCCTCTTCCCCGAGTAAGTGTTTTGGGAGGGGGGAGTACCTTCCAGGAGAGATGGGCATGGGGGGAAGACTGCACTTGTACTCCAGAGTGCCGTTGTTGCCCACGGAAGAGATATGATTTTCCATTGCTGGAGAGAACGCTGGAAAGAAAACAATTGTGTACATTGCTCGTCAGAATTCAGCATTCAGTTAATGACTACATGTATCAATCAACCAATCATTTAATCAAATACATATAATTTAGAGGCTCACACATTTAGAGGCTCACACAATGTTGGAACTTTGGCATAATACATTATCTAAAAACACAATAGAAATCTGACTAAATCCAATGCTTTGGCATTCAAATTTACATGGCAAGGGAGTACACTATGCACAATGCACTCAAAAACAATCACTACACACATCACATTCAAATTGAGGCTCTATCTAAACTCAGGGATGATATTAAAGAGTTGAACAAACATGCTGCATCAGACTGAAATGAAACATTCATTTGCAAAGTAAAAGATTACTGCCCTGATCTAGAACAGGTTATCATACAGGTTAATCTGTCATTTAAGTGTTGGTCTCTTGTACACTATTCGGACTACAAACTAATATTGTCTCTCTACAGGTGGGGGACTAGGGTAAAGTTGCCACTAGACGGTGATCTTGGGGCAGTTTTGCACTGCCCCCCACTTAAGGTCAGGATGGGGGAAGGGGAAGTTGATCCTAGATCTGTAGCTGGTGGAAACTTCACCCCGGAGCACGGGTGGGTAGAGCGGTGAAAAAGAGGTGACAAACTCACAGTGCGTGATATCAGGTGGCCCATAGGGATCTGATAAGTAAACACTGGTGGGCTTGCCCACCTTCAGGTACACAACGTCAGATGTGTTCTTCAGTATGGCTACAGCCTCCTCGTGGGAGACCTCTTCCAGAGTGTAGTTGTTCACCTGTTGGGGTGGACAGAGCATGGAGAAAATCACAGGCATTGCGTAAGACGGTTAAACCTCATATTCCACTCCTCACATGCCAGACCGACATCATGCTACTTGGTGCTGCCAAGTGCAGCCTGCCAAATGCAGATTAGGATGGCTGGGGACCCCCGGAGCTGGAGGCAGCAGGAAGGCAGCTAGTTGAATTAACCAGCAGTTAACCAACTCACTCTTCTGAAAAAGGGTGTGTTGCTACAACGTAATACCTTTGTGTATTACTGTGAAAGAATTATACTGTATAACAACCTTCATAACACATTTATTCAACATCTTCATAAGGATTTTTAAAAATAAAAGTCTCATTAAATAACTTTAAAAAATATATATATCCATTATACAACATAAATGTATATTTTACTGTATACAACCTTCTGAAACACTATTCACTCCTCCGTTGTACAATGGTGGCAGGTAGCTTAGCGGTTAGGAGCGTTGGGCCAGCAACCAAAATCGCTGTTTCGAATCCCCGACCCAACTAGGTGAATAATCTGTCAATGTGCCCCTGAGCAAGGCACTTAATCCTAGTTTCTTTGGATAGGAGCGTCTGCTAAATGGTTAAATGTAAATAAATAAAACACTATTTTATTTTGAAAACCCTTATGAATGATGATGAATACATTTGTTATGAAGGTTGTTATGCAGTACAACGCTTTCACAGTACAGTATGTTAGTGGTCCACCTATGGGGGATGAGGACAGGACAGGGCAGTGCAGGGATAGTGAAGCTGCAGTAACTTACCATAAGCAGCCGGTCTCCAACCTGCAAGCGCTGGTCCTTCTGTGCTGCACCTCCATCTATGATCTTTGTGACAAAGATGCTGTTGTCCCCCGGGATGTGCTGGTTGCCCACCCCTCCTGCGATGCTGAAGCCCAGCCCTGAGGAGAAATAGGGTGGAGGTTGAAAAAGAATGTGTTGTGGCCCAGGGTGGTTTAGTGGTCTAGGCTGCTGCCTCCAGATCACAAGCACAAGCCACTAATATCAGCAAGGTACGCTTTACAGACAACTGTAGCGCTAGAAAGTAGACTTGAAGCGTAAGAAGATGGTTCAGCAAAGAGAACCTCGTGTTTTTGCTGCTTCACTGATGTGCCGCTTCTGCGGCCAGTGTAGCATGTTTAATTGATTTCAGTGGGTTTGTCTCAATTCCTGCCAACGGAAGTGGGTACAAAACCCCCAATGACAAAATACTGAACAAAACAAAGAATATTGGATGTGCATGGTTATACAGTGCCTTGCGAAAGTATTCGGCCCCCTTGAACTTTTCGACCTTTTGCCACATTTCAGGCTTCAAACAGAAAGATATAAAACTGTATTTTTTTGTGAAGAATCAACAACACGTGGGACACAATCATGAAGTGGAACGAAATTTATTAGATATTTCAAACTGTTTTAACAAATAAAAAACAGAAAAATTGGGCGTGCAAAATTATTCAGCCCCCTTAAGTTAATACTTTGTAGCGCCACCTTTTGCTGCGATTACAGTTGTAAGTCGCTTGGGGTATGTCTCTATCAGTTTTGCACATCGAGAGACTGAAATTTTTGCCCATTCCTCCTTGCAAAACAGCTCGAGCTCAGTGAGGTTGGATGGAGAGCGTTTGTGAACAGCAGTTTTCACTTATTTCCACAGATTCTCGATTGGATTCAGGTCTGGACTTTGACTTGGCCATTCTAACACCTGGATATGTTTATTTGTGAACCATTCCATTGTAGATTTTGCTTTATGTTTTGGATCATTGTCTTGTTGGAAGACAAATCTCCGTCCCAGTCTCAGGTCTTTTGCAGACTCCATCAGGTTTTCTTCCAGAATGGTCCTGTATTTGGCTCCATCCATCTTCCCATCAATTTTAACCATCTTCCCTGCCTCTGCTGAAGAAAAGCAGGCCCAAACCATGATGCTGCCACCACCATGTTTGACAGTGGGGATGGTGTATTCAGGGTGATGAGCTGTGTTGCTTTTACGCCAAACATAACGTTTTGCACTGTTGCCAAAAAGTTTGATTTTGGTTTCATCTGACCAGAGCACCCTCTTCCACATGTTTGGTGTGTCTCCCAGGTGGCTAGTGGCAAACTTTAAACGACACTTTTTATGGATATCTTTAAGAAATGCCTTTCTTCTTGCCACTCTTCCATAAAGGCCAGATTTGTGCAGTATACGACTGATTGTTGTCCTATGGACAGAGTCTCCCACCTCAGCTGTAGATCTCTGCAGTTCATCCAGAGTGATCATGGGCCTCTTGGCTGCATCTCTGATCAGTCTTCTCCTTGTATGAGCTTAAAGTTTAGAGGGACGGCCGGGTCTTCGTAGATTTGCAGTGGTCTGATACTCCTTCCATTTCAATATTATCGCTTGCACAGTGCTCCTTGGGATGTTTAAAGCTTGGGAAATCTTTTTGTATCCAAATCCGGCTTTAAACTTCTCCACAACAGTATCTCGAACCTGCCTGGTGTGTTCCTTGTTCTTCATGATGCTCTCTGCGCTTTAAACGGACCTCTGAGACTATCACAGAGCAGGTGCATTTATACGGAGACTTGATTACACACAGGTGGATTCTATTTATCATCATTAGTCATTTAGGTCAACATTGGATCATTCAGAGATCCTCACTGAACTTCTGGAGAGAGTTTGCTGCACTGAAAGTAAAGGGGCTGAATAATTTTGCACGGCCAATTTTTCAGTTTTTTATTTGTTAAAAAAGTTTGAAATATCCAATAAATTTCGTTCCACTTCATGATTGTGTCCCACTTGTTGTTGATTCTTCACAAAAAATTACAAATTTATATCTTTATGTTTGAAGCCTGAAATGTGGCAAAAGGTCGAAAAGTTCAAGAGGGCCGAATACTTTCGCAAGGCACTGTAGATAGACAAACAAAGGAAAGGGAGTTTAGCAACCTTTTGGTCCTTTGATGAGTTTGATTTCAATGACAGTTTCCAGCATGGGTCTCCTCCGGCGAACGTACAGCCTGACGATAGAGCCGGCCACCTTCAGCGCCTCCACTGCCTTACTGTGGGACACCTCGGACACGTCAGCATCATTCACCCGCAGGATGCAGTCATTCACTCTGCAAGGAAGGAAGAGGATGGGAACATGAGTGTAAACCTGGGAAACAGTATTTGTGTGTGAGCGTGCGTGTGCGAGCGTGTGTGTGTGTGAGCGTGTGTGGCAGGGGGCCCCTGCTGCAGTGTTAGCCTTTAACCCAGTGAGGAGAGGCCACAAATATCCATGCCCCCGCGTTTAAGGCCAGAACTCTCCTGAGGCGCATTGTAAGGGACCAGCTGGGATCCTATGCGCACACACACACACTCAAGCAGAGCGAAAGATTCTGCCTATTTACACATGTATAATAGCTGTGTTTTTATCCTCAGCACGAAGCCTTGGTCAGCAGTGAGTTTTGTTAGTTTGCAGTAAGTACATTATATGCATTTCCAGTACAATGCCCAAAGTTGAATGTCTGATTATTATACAGCTGTTCAACTACTGAACAGTTGGGGTGTATTCATTAGCACACACCACAGCAAAGCAAAACGTTTGCACCATATGCTTCATAAAAAGGTATTTCAGTCTGAACTAAAAATATAATTGGCCGTGTCCAAAATATGTCTTGCCTACTGCTTACGAAAACTACAGGTAACTGACAAAATAAAGGAAGCACTTAAGTAAATGAGGGTTCTGGCAGCTCTGTTATGGTGTGGGGTGCATTTTCCTGGCATGGTCAAGTTCCACTCAACCCCTTAGAAGACAAGGTAAACACCAATAAATGCACAATAAATGTCATTCTGAGGGATGTCATTCAATAAATGTGATTCTGAGGGATCACCTCCAACCTATGGTAAATAATTTCTATCCTGATGGGAGTGGACTCTTCCAGGATGACACTGCCTTCTTCCACAGGGCACGAGTGGTCACTGAATAGTTTGATGAGCATGAAAAGGACATAAACCATATACCATGACCGTCTCAGTCACCAGATCTCAACCCAATTGAACACCTATTGGAGATTCTGGAGCGGCGCCTGAGACAACGTTTCCACAACCATCAACAAAACACCAAATTATGGAATTTATCGTGGAAGAATTGTGTCATATCCCTCCAATAGAGGAGTTGTAAAGAAAACTGAGTTGTAAAGAAAAAATATCTCAGACTGGCTAATAAAAATAAAAGATTAACATGGACAAAATAACACAGACACGGGACAGAGGAACTCTACCTAGAAGGCCAGAATCCCAGAGTCGCCTCTTCACTGTTGACGTTGAGACTGGTGTTTTGCGTGTACTATTTAATGAAGCTGCCAGTTGAGTAGTTGTGAAGCGTCTGTTTCTCAAACTAGACACTCTAATGGACTTGTGCTCTTGCTCAGTTGTGCACCGGGGCCTTCCACTCCTCTTTCAATTCTGGTTAGAGCCAATTGGCCTGTTCTGTGAAGGGAGTAGTGCACAGCGTTGTACGAGATCTTCAGTTTCTTGGCAATTTCTCGCATGGAATAGCCTTCATTTCTCAGAACAAGAATAGACTGATGAGTTTCAGAAGAAAGTTCTTTGTTTCTGGCCATTTTGAGCCTGTAATCGAACCCACAAATGCTGATGCTCCAGATACTCCACTAGTCTAAAGAAGGCCAGTTTTATTGCTTCTTTAATCAACAGTTTTCAGCTGTGCTAACATAATTAAAAAAGGGGTTTTCTAATGATCAATTGGCCTTTTAAAATTATAAACTTGGATTAGCTAACACAACGTGCCATTGGAACACAGGAGTGATGGTTGCTGATAATGGGCCTCTGTACGCCTATGTAGATATTCCATAAAAAATCTGCTGTTTCCAGTTACAATAGTCATTTACAACATTAACAATGTCTACACTGTATTTCTGATCAATTTGATGTTATTTTAATGGATTTTTTTTTTCCAAAAACAAGGACATATCTAAGTGACCCCAAACTTTTGAACGGTAGTGTCCAAAAATGGATGTAGCAACTACAGATTGCCCCTTTAAGTCTATCAAAAGTGTGCGAGTTTGAGCATGTGTCCATTAAGCCTATGGATTATCTTTTATCAGCATGAATTAGATTGAGAAATAAAAGCCACACTTTTATTCTATAGGCTGGGATCTGCACTATGCAGCTGTTGCAAGAGCGCATTTTTCACTGGCTGTCCACTGGTTAGAAAAACAATGACTGATAGGTAGATTACACTTCTTGAATTCAACCATTATTGGATTCAAATACACATTTAGATTTGTGAACAGCCATCCACAACAACCACAACCCGTAAGGCGCAAATAGCTAAATGAGAGAGCAGCAGGGTGATTCACATCAATGCGCTATGTAGATATCAATAATAAGTGATATCCGTATCACCGATATCCGTATCACCACTGTTGCCATCCTTACCTCCAAGCGTTTATTCAAATTGGTTCATCTTTGGATGCCGACAGCAGTCTCACCATTGGAAGACATAGCTTGGATTGTAGCCTACAAAAGCCTATTCTTGCTACTTTCCCGCGATCCATCAAACACATTTGGTGTGTCATCATAGTGGTCTCTGACTTGTGGTCAGACTCGCTCAGGTGGAACAAACTTAAACTTGCGCCTTTTTTCAATGCTGATTTGAATGTCATTGAGAAAACAGAGAAGTGTCAAATATTTTTTTCTCGCAAACATCCTTTCTGAATTAAAAATTAATACTTGAAGTAATCATCTAGTTTTTCAAAAGTATCTGTAACCTGATTACAATATTTTTGCTGGAAACGTAACGGATTACAGTTAGTGTTTTTTTGTAATCCCTTACATCAAATCAAATTTAATTGGTCACATACACATGGTTAGCAGATGTTAATTCAAGTGTAGCGAAATGCTTGTGCTTCTAGTTCCAACAGTGCAGTAATATCTAACAAGTAATCTAACAATTCCCAACAACTACCTAATACACACATATCTAAAGGGGTGAATGAAAATATGTACATATAAGTACATGGATGAGCGATAGATGGTATAAAGCAGTAGGTGGTATAAAATACAGTATTACATGTGATATGAGTAATGTAAGATATATAAACATTATTAAAGTGCCATTATTTGAAGTGGCATTGTTTAAAGTGACTAGTGATCCATTTATTAAAATGTCCAGTGATTGGGTCTCAATAAAGTATATACATGTGATATGAGTAATATAAGTAATGTAAGATATGTAGACATTATTAAAGTGGCATTATTTAGATTACATGTAACGTATTACATGTAATTCGTTACTCCCCAACCCTGATAAAACATTTTATTTTACCCAAAATGCCTACTATTTAGAATGGGTATTCGGGCACGGCCATTGTCACTTTCAAAGCCAAATCAACTGAAATCAACTCCTATGTGGTTTGAGGTTGATTGCACGATTGCCCCTATCACATCCATTGATTGTCAGCTAGAGGTTGCTAAAGTTAACTGAAGTTTGTAGTGGCTGGTTAAAGAAAACTGAACCATGGATGATAGTTTCTCTTGGCCCATAGACTACTTTCAGGTTGCGGAACCATCGAACATCAAGTTGTAAAATCCTGAACTTCCCTTTTAGTTTCTTTTAATTTCTTGCTAACGAAGTGGTGCTCTAAGCATCCCAAAAGTGTTATGTTTTGTAGAGTGCTCCCAGAGAAAAGCTTTTGAGTATTTACATTCAGCTACAACGTAAGAGCAACAATGTGCTTAGAATAAGTAATGTTATGCTACATTCCCCAGACTGTGCAGTGAATAAATTACCACAAGAGGAGAAGTGTGCCTGACTATAATACTTAAACAGTGTCAAAACCCATTGTGTCTTTGAGACAGTAGGCCTTTCCCACTAATGCATTAGTCTCTGTGCACATCTTAGAAAACAAAACATTCATTGGACACGCCAGTGTGATTTATCCAAAGCTGAGCAGAGCTCCCCAAAGTCAGGCAAGGGTAAAACAGAGAGAGCATGTAATTGCTTCTCTAAGTGACATTTCTCTCTTGACTCACACCGAATCTAGAACTGATTATTTACCCACCACCTCTTAAAGAAGACTTTCGTTTGGCTCTGCATTCAAGTAGGCTCAAATGACTTCTACAAGGCGTAATATTGTTATAGCATATAGTCTGCCATAGTACCACGTGAGATTTATATTGGGGTGTTTAGGGATAGTTTCGGGAATAAATGCAATCCAATGAAGCGTTAACGTTAGCCCAAACTACTAACATGATGAACAAAGACAAATGAATGGTAGATTTCTGGAACAAATTGTCAAAGAATAGCTCTCAAAGTAAGATAACATTTGGGGGAAAATCTGAAAACGAACCCTTTCAGCCTATCCATTACATGATAGAGCCTTCAAAACATAGCATATACAGTTGAAGTCGGAAGTTTATATATACCTTAGCCAAATACATTTAAACTCAGTTTTTCACAATTCCCGACCTTTAATCCTAGTAAAAATTCCCTGTCATAGGTCAGTTAGGATCACCACTTTATTAAAAAAATGTGAAATGTCAGAATAATAGTAGAGAGAATGATTTATTTCAGCTTTTATTTATTTCATCACATTCCCAGTGGGTCAGAAGTTTACATACACTCAATTAGTATTTGGTAGCATTGCCTTTAAATTGTTTAACTTGGGTCAAACGTTTTGAGTAGCCTTCCAAAAGCTTCCCAAAATAAGTTGGGTGAATTTTGGCCCATTACTCCTGACAGAGCTGGTGTAACTAAGTCAAGTTTGTAGGCCTCCTTGTTCACACACGCCTTTTCAGTTCTTCCCACAAATTTTCTATAGGACTGAGGTCAGGGCTTTGTGATGGGCACTCCAATACATTGAAACAATATCTCAAGACATCAGTCAGGAAATTAAAGCTTGGTCGCAAATGGGTGTTCCAAATGGACAATGACCCCAAGCAAAGTTGTGGCAAAATGGCTTTAGGACAACAAAGTCAAGGTATATCCACATAATTTTCCTACCTCATGATGCCATCTATTTTGTGAAGTGCACCAGTCCCTCCTGCAGCAAAGTTCCCCCACAACATGATGCTGCCACCCCCGTGCTTCACGGTTAGGATGGTGTTCTTTGGCATGGAAGCCTCCCCGTTTTCCTCCAAACGTAACGATGGTCATTATGGCCAAACAGTTCTATTTTTGTTTCATCAGGGTGGGCATTCTATGTATTTTATTTCTATGTTTTGGCCAGGTATGGTTTCCAATCAGAGGCAGCTGTCTATCGTTGTCTCTGATTGGGAACCATACTTAGGCAGCCCTTTTTCCCTCCTTGAGTTGTGGGATCTTGTTTTTGTGTAGCTGCCTTTGAGCAGCCCCAGAACGTCATGTTTCTTTCTGTTTATCCTGTTTATTGTTTTGTTCGGTTTCACTTCTAAATAAAGGATGTGTAATTACCGGCACGCTGCGCCTTGGCTTATTTATGACAGGGAGTTCGAGGACAGTGATCGTGACAGAAGATCCCACCACAAGAAAGCCAAGCAGCGTGCGCTTGCTGGGAAGACGAGCTGGACCGAGGAGAACCAACATCAAGGGAAGCACGAGAGTCATCCCCCCCGGGGCACACGGGGAGTTTGGCAGAGTCAGGGTGGAGACCTGAGCCAACTCCCCGTGCTTACCATGGGGAGCGAGTGACGGGGCCCGGTGTGATCTGTGCCCGCGCCCTGCAGTTGTCGAGCTGGGTTGAGCATCCAGCAAAGACGGGTTGTGCCAGCCATACGCTCCAGACCTCCAGTGCGCCTCCACGGCCCAGTATACCCTGTGCCTGCTCTGCGCACCCAGTCTCCTGTGCGTCTCCCCAGTCCGGTGAGACCGGTTCCAGCTCCACGTAGGAAGCCTCCAGTGATGATTTATGGTCCGAAGCCTCCAGTGATGATCCATGGCACGAAGCCTCCAGTGATGATCCATGGCCCGGAGCCTATAGGGATGATCCATGGCACGAAGCCTCCAGTGATAATCCATGGCCCGGAGCCTGTAGGGATAATCCATGGCAAGAAGCCTGTAGGGATGATCCATGGCCTGGAGCCTGTAGAGATGATCCATGGCACGAAGCCTCCAGTGATAATCCATGGCCTGGAGCCTCCAGTGATGATCCATGGCACAAAGCCTCCAGTGATGATCCATGGCGCGGAACCTGTAGTGATGATCCATGGCACGGAGCCTGCAGCGACGGTCCCCAGTCCGGAACCTACAGCGATGCCCTCCAGTCTGGAGCCTCCAGCGACGCTCCCCAGTCCGGAGCCTCCAGCGACGCTCTCCAGTCCGGAGCCTCCAGCGATGCTCTCCAGTCCGGAGCTTCCAGCGACGCTCCCCAGTCGGGAGCCTCCAGCGACGCTCCTCAATCGGGAGCCTCCAGCAACGCTCCCCAGTCCGGGAGCCTCCAGCGACGCTCCCCAGTCCGGAGCTTCTAGCGACGCTCCCCAGTCCGGAGCCTCCAGCGACGCTCCCCAGTCCGGAGCTTCCAGCGACGCTCCCTAGTCCGTCTGGAGCTTCCAGCGACGCTCCCCAGTCCTGAGCCTCCAGCGACGCTCTCCAGCCCGGAGTCTTCAGCGGCGGTCCGCAGCCCAGAGTCTTCAGCGGAGGTCCGCAGCCCAGAGTCTTCAGCGGAGGTCCGCAGCCCAGAGTCTTCAGCGGTGGTCCGCAGCCCAGAGTTTTCAGCGGCGGTCCGCAGCCCAGAGTCTTCAGCGGCGGCCCGCAGCCCAGGGTCTTCAGCGGCGGCCCGCAGCCCAGAGTCTTCAGCGGCGGCCCGCAGACCAGAGTCGTCAGCGGCGGTCGGCAGTTCAGAGCCACCGGCGATGATCCGCGGTCTGGTTCCTCGGGTGACACAGAAGTGGGGGGATCAGCGGGCGGTGTGGGGACTACGCCCCGAACCAGAGCCGCCGCCAAGTATAGATGCCCACCCGGACCCTCCCCTATAGGTTCAGGTTTGCGGCCGGGAGTCCGCACCTTTGGGTGGGGGGGGGGGGGGGGGGGGGTACTGTAGCACCCTGACCTGAGAGAGACGTTTTTCTCTGTTTAGTTAGGTCAGGGTGTGATATGGGGTGGGCATTCTATGTATTTTATTTCTATGTTTTGGCCAGGTATGGATTCCAGTCAGAGGCAGCTGTCTATCGTTGTCTCTGATTGGGAACCATACTTAGGCAGCCCTTTTTCCCTCCTTGAGTTGTGGGATCTTGTTTTTGTGTAGCTGCCTTTGAGCAGCCCCAGAACGTCACGTTTCTTCCTGTTTATCCTGTTTATTGTTTTGTTCGGTTTCACTTCTAAATAAAGGATGTGTAATTACCGGCACGCTGCGCCTTGGCTTATTTATGACAGGGAGTTCGAGGACAGTGATCGTGACACCACTCCATAATTTCAAGCATAGTGGTGACTGTATCATGTTATGAGTATGCTTGTAATCATTAAGAACTGGGGAGTTTTTCAGGATAAAAAAGTAAATGGAAGAACAGGCAAAATCCTAGATGAAAACCTGGATCAGTCTGCTTTCCACCAGATACTGGGAGAAGAATTCACCATTCAGTATGACAATAACCTAAAACACAAGGTCAAATCTACACTGGAGTTGCTTACCAAGAAGGCAGTGAACGTTCCTGAATGGCCGAGTTACAGTTTTGAATTTAATCTGCTTGAAAATCTATGGCAAGACTTCAAAATGGTTGTCTAGCAATGTTCAACAACCAATTTGAAAGAGCTTGATTTTTTAAAATAAAAATGGTCTAAACTCTTAGAGACTTACCCAGGAAGACTCACAGCTGTAATCGCTGCCAAGGCTGATTCTAACATGTATTGACTCAGGGGTGTGAATACTTATGTAAATGAGATATTTCTGTATTTCATTGTAAACAAATTTGCAAAAATGTCTAAAAACATGTTTTTACTTTGTCATTATGAAGTAAAAAAATTTATTTAATCAATTTTGAATTCAGGCTGTAACACAACAAAATGTAGAATATATCAAGGGGTATGAATACTTTCTGAATGCACTTAGATCAAATGATGGGTGAGAGTCCCCGAGCCATCCATAGGCTCCCGAGTGGCGAAGCGGTCTAAGGCACTGGATCTCAGTGCTAGAGACGTCACTACAGACCCTGGTTCGTTCCCGGGCTGTATCACAACTGGCCGTGATGGGAGGTCCCATAGGGCGGCGCACAATTGGCCCACCATCGTCCGGGGTAGGCCGTCATTGTAAAATAAGATTTTGTTCTTAACTGACTTGTGTAGTTAAATAAAGGTTAAATAAAAATAAAAGTTAAAATTCATTTTAACAGCAAAATGCTCTTGTATAAATGCTATCTCAATGTCTTGAGTGAAGTGTTCATTTTTAAAGGGCTCAATCTATAGCACTCACCTTAACCGGCCATCCTCTGCTGCCGCGCCACCAGGGATGATCTTGGTGATGAAGATCCCTGGGTCATCACCGATATGGGGGTTATCTGTTCCTCCAGCGATGCTGAAACCCAACCCTGAGTTCCCCTATAGAGCATGAAGAACAATTAATAAAATATCTACCAGTACTTTCACACTTCTATTCCTTTATAATGTTAAACTGTATCCTAGCCTAAATTACATACAACATAAAAATACAATTTCTGTTTTGTTGGTATTCTTCAATCTGCTGCCACGTGAACAGCAACAGCAGAGAAGTTTAGCCTCACGCTTGTGTATCAGGAAGTCAGCCTGACTCTGCTATTTACTTTGTGCATCACTGACTGTACCTTTAAAATCATTTCACAATTTGTAGGTGCATGTTTTCCCAGAATTCCACATTCTATCTAATTTGCATTATGCACACCCCCAACTTACTAAAAACTAATACGAACAAACTATTTCTAGTACTAGAAATATGTCCGAAAACATACTTTTATAGCAAAAAATAATCATTCCTAAATAAACTATTTGAAAGTGAAATAAACATATAACACAAATCAATATTTCATTTTTAGTTTGAAAAAAGTAAATTGACAATAAACATTTTTTAACTTAATTTTCGTACGGGTTCACAGGATTCACTTTTTCTTTTCGATTTGTATGACTTCATAACCAGAAAACACAATACAGAGGCTGGGGCAGAAAATGCATCATTCTCGAATGCCAATGTTTCTTTGTACAACAACCCAGCTCCATTGGTTTTATGAGCCAAATCCCCCTCGACACTTACAAAATGAATGTGGACGCTTTGATTAAATTGCTAACTGATGGGAGTAGGGGCATCTCTTGACTAAATATCCGCAGGCTGAGCTGCGGGCATGGTGAATACAATGGCCACTGATCTCCCTCAGGGGAAGCTTCCCTCTCCATAAATACAAACAGAACTCAATCAGGCTGAGATGAGATGGAAGTGATGATAGCTAGCTCACTCAAGTGCACTCATAATCTAAGCCCATTGGCTAGCTAGGGCAATGGAAGTGGAGAGCATAGATACAGGGTCCTGTGGCATGAAGCCTGAATAGCACAGACATAGCATTAGCATTAGCCCCAAAGCCACTGTTTATGTCTGCTTTTGCCCCTGAGAGGGTGAGCTGTGCAGTTTGCCCCAAATGCTCAACGCTTTTGGATTTCCCTTCCTTTGACTGAACTGACCTTTCCCTACTGTAATGCATTGTTTAGGGTCATGAGGATCCTTTTCCAGCTGTCAAAATGTCTTTGACAGCTAAGCTAATCCTCTTATCACCATTGAGCCTTGAGGATGCACTCCCTGGCTGTTCTCATGCAAATGCTATGTCCCAATTAAGGGCTGGCCTGCTCAAAACACCCACAGGACTTCGATGTTTGTGTTATTGAGCTTGTATGGCTGAGATCAATTTGCTTCAGTGGAAAGTAAAACAGGTTCCTGTTTTAGTTTGGATAACGGAATAACAAACTGTGACGGCATTCCCATTTTAATTTTAAATTGGTGCATGAAGCCGGAAACCCTTTCTGGAGCCTGGGGTTAATGTGTCTTTGGCAGTTTTTGAATTCATCTAGCTTCTCCAACAGCTTCAAAATGGTGCCAGTTAGCTTGTTGTTGTTGTTTGTTTTTCTGTGGGGTCAAGACATTTTGAAACATAGGTAGCAGAGGTAGTTTGGTGACTAACAGTGACTTTAAACACACTCACCTACAGTTTACATACAGTACAGTATGCAGCAGCTGCCTATTTTAACTTGGCCTATTAACGTATCCTGCCTGTCGCATTTAATGACTACGCTAGATTATGATGCCCTTTATGGGAAATGACTGTGACGAGCATCCCTCGTTCAATTTCAATGACTGAGATGAGCATCCCTCATTCAATTTCAATGACTGCGATGAGCATCCCTCATTCAATTTAAATGACTGAGATGAGCATCCCTAATTCAATTTCAATGACTGAGATGAGCATCCCTCATTCAATTTAAATGACTGAGATGAGCATCCCTCATTCAATTTAAATGACTGAGATGAGCATCCCTCATTCAATTTAAATGACTGAGATGAGCATCCCTCATTCAATTTCAATGACTGCAGTCCTCGCTGGGTTCTTTTATATAGAGTCCTTTCAGACTGTGTGCATCAACTCACCCGCTCTAGTGTGATTTCTTCAAACTCATATTCAATTTCTGTCCCGTTGACCTGTGGGAAAACAATAGTGGATTTGATGAATTATACCCAGTACATAACTTTGTTTCCTGTAAGTTTACAGAGGGGTGAGCACAGTCATAATAGCCTTGCATTAGTGTCTTCCATTCCTTTCTAATCTCTCTCAACATCCATAACAAACGTATGTCCGTCGGAAAACATAGGGCATGAGGGTTATGAGGAACAATTCTTCCTGTGTGCTGGTTTGTGTCTCAGATTATTTGTACGAATCACAATTTTGCGGAGACTATTCAAGTGTTAGGTTGAGCCTGAAGGTACTTGCTTTCTTCAGCAGTATAAATACATAAAAACAACATATAACAATTAGCACAAGACATGAGATGACATGCATAAAACAAGACATGATGACACCCATAACACAAAACATGATGACACCCATAACACAAGACATGATGACACCCATAACACAAGACATGATGACACCCATAACACAAGACATGATGACACCCATAACACAAGACATGATGACACCCATAACACAAGACATGATGACCCCCATAACACAAGACATGAGATGACATGCATAAAACAAGATGTGATGACCCCCATAACACAAGACATGATGACACCCATAACACAAGACATGATGACACCCATAACACAAGACATGATGACACCCATAACACAAGACATGATGACACCCATAACACAAGACATGATGACCCCCATAACACAAGACATGATGACACCCATAACACAAGACATGATGACCCCCATAACACAAGACATGATGACACCCATAACACAAGACATGATGACACCCATAACACAAGACATGATGACACCCATAACACAAGACATGATGACCCCCATAACACAAGACATGATGACACCCATAACACAAGACATGATGACACCCATAACACAAGGCATGATGACACCCATAACACAAGACATGAGATGACATGCATAACACAAGACATGATGACACCCATAACACAAAACATGATGACACCCATAACACAAGACATGATGACACCCATAACACAAGACATGATGACACCCATAACACAAGACATGATGACCCCCATAACACAAGACATGAGATGACACCCATAACACAAGATATGATGACCCCATAACACAAAACATGATGACACCCATAACACAAGACATGATGACCCCATAACACAAGACATGATGACACCCATAACACAAGACATGAGATGACATGCATAAAACAAGATATGATGACCCCCATAACACAAGACATGAGATGACATGCATAAAACAAGATGTGATGACCCCCATAACACAAGACATGATGACACCCATAACACAAGACATGATGACCCCCATAACACAAGACATGAGATGACACCCATAACACAAGACATGAGATGACACCCATAACACAAGACATGATGACCCCCATAACACAAGACATGATGACACCCATAACACAAGACATGATGACACCCATAACACAAGACATGATGACTCCCATAACACAAGACATGATGACATGCATAACACAAGACATGATGACACCCATAACACAAGACATGATGACACCCATAACACAAGACATGATGACGCCCACAACACAAGACATGATGACACCCATAACACAAGACATGATGACACCCATAACACAAGACATGATGACACCCATAACACAAGACATGATGACACCCAAAACACAAGACATGATGACCCCCATAACACAAGACATGATGACACCCATAACACAAGACATGATGACACCCACAAAACAAGACATGATGACACCGATAGTACATGATACTACTTGACTTGGTGTGATTGGTTTCTAGACCAGAGGTCAAACTAATCCCTTCTAGTTTTAGAAAATAGCGGATAAGTCCAAGCATTTGCTCAAAGTCCAAGCCACAACAACATCAACCCTCCCCCTACTCCGATCCAGTGGCACTACCTTGGATTTAATTGCCTCCCATCTGCAGCTGATGCAGTCTGGGACCTGAAAATCCATATCTATTTACCTGCTGTTTCAACAAGGCTCACTTTCAAAAGCGGTTTGGGCATTGATCCAGAGCTCTCCTCCTTCCATCACTGCCCTTATTCAGTGCCAATATCAGAGACCCACTGAGACCAAAGTCCCATCGGGTCAATTGCAATGTACCTAAGTTGGTGTTTAAACCGAGACTGTTACTACAGCAGCGCATTAACACCACCCAACATGTTGAACTCTATATGACAGAAATCTGGCACAGTGATGGAAACTTTAACCTATGTGGAATAGTCCAATAGGATTATTGTCTCTGTAGTTGAGAGCTTGAAGCCATTATTCTGTGAGGGCAGCTATGACTGAAAGGTGGTAATATTACACTGGAGCGTCACTGTACACACACCATGTGCACACACACACACACACACACACACACACACACACACACACACACACACACACACACACACACACACACACAAACAAATACACACACAAACAAACAAACACACACACAAACAAATACACACAAAGAAACAAACAAACACACAAACAAATACACACACAAACACACACACACACACACACACACACACACACACACACACACACACACACACACACACACACTTCCTGATGAGGCTCACCACCTAATAGCAATGAGGGACAACAGCAGCTATACTGTGTACCATTCTGTTCTTCTATGGTTGGAAATTCAATTAAAAGTGAGCAACCACAGTCTTCAAACAGCCACATGATGTGTTGCCTCATTTCTACAGAGGCCACAGCATTAATTAAATTAACTCCAATTTGGTCCTGTCACCCTCTATGATCTCTCCTCTTTCCCTCATATTAATTGTGGAGGCCTGCTGTGTCGGGTGTTGATGGCACAGTGTGGGACAATCTGGGATTTGTACATTCATTTTTGGACTTTTAAATTAATTGTATACACTAAGTGTACAAAACATCTCTTTCCATGACAGACTGACCAGGTGAATCCAGGTGAAAGCTATGATCCCTTGTTGATTTCACTTGATAAATCCACTTCAATCAGTGTAGATGAAGGGGAGAAGACAGGTTAAAGAATGATTTTTAAGCTTTGAGACAATTGAGACATGGATGGTGTATGTATGCCATTCAGAGGGTGAATGGGCAAGACAAAATATTGAAGTGCCTCTGAACAGGGTATGGTAGTAGGTGCCAGGCGCACCGGTTTGAGTGTGTTAAGAACTGCAACGCTGCGGAGATTTTCACGCTCAACAGTTTCCCTTGTGTATCAAGAATGGTCCATCACCCAAAGGACATCCAACCAACTTGACACAACTGTGGGAAAAATTTGACTCAACATGGGCCAGTTCAAATTGTTGTTTGAACTGCAGATTGCCCTTTAAAGACTGAATTTTCCAAAAGCAGCTAACCCAAAGGACAACAGGGAATGCCTGTTGTAGTGGTTACTTCCTTCTCTCCTTCATCTGCACGGATCTGAAAACACAGGAGCATTGAGAGGACGCTGCTGTTATGTACCAAGAACTCGCTTTTGTTTTTGTCATTTTACCTCAGTGCAGATGAAGGAGAGGGGGATAGTTTCACAAAATGTTAACCTCATCTGAATTGTTTTCTTACCTCGAAAGGATTTATGAGACTTATTCAAATTTTATAAGCAATTGTTAGATGAACTTTAATTGAAAATGTGAGGCGAGACAAATAAGAGCATGCTCTACATCCATTGTTAAGGTTGGTGTGAATGCAGTTCAAACTGAGGATGTGCCCATACTTCCTGCTGAAATGTTTCAAAAAAGCTAGCACTGCATATTAATGAGGAACACATAATTCGGTTTAGTCCTCAGGTGAAAAAAATCATATTATTGAAATATTTTTAATGTAATCTTTCATTGTAGAGGGATTCGTGCAGTTTCATACATGCCTACACATATACATTTGCATAGACAAGCTGCCAACGCAAATTCATTAATTCAATTTAATTGCATCGAGGGCTGTCAAATATGGTCTTTTCCTAGAAACATATCAAACAAATAATAGGATA
Organism: Salmo trutta; assembly: GCF_901001165.1. Classification (NCBI taxonomy): domain Eukaryota; kingdom Metazoa; phylum Chordata; class Actinopteri; order Salmoniformes; family Salmonidae; genus Salmo; species Salmo trutta. The sequence continues at coordinate 14,901,359 of NC_042975.1, read as the reverse complement.
AATTAATTTGTCTGTCAAAGGCATTTCTGACAAAAGGTTCACCCACACATTATTTAATGTGTCATATGGGCAGAAACCCTTGTGAGTAGAGAGATACAGTATTACTTAATCAAAAAATGCATACACATTGTATAAAACATATCATTGTATCAAAAGTCTAGTATCTTCATAAGTCAAGAAACACTGTGCTAGCTCTCCCAGCTGGTGTTCAGTCTTTGTTTTAGTAATGAGACCTTTGTCTGAGTTGTGGCTGCTGCTGAGACTGAGGCTGTCCTAATATGGACACCGTATCCTGGTAAGCATGAGGCAGACACAAGGTCCAGCTGATTCTTCAACACTTAGGACAGCAGAACATGAAACTCAGGACAACAGACCATGAAACTGAGGACAACAGACCATGAAACTGAGGACGACAGACCATGAAAGTCAGGACGACAGAACATGAAAGTCAGGATGACAGAACATGAAAGTCAGGATGACAAACCGAGGAATTCCAAACAACAGACCATGAAAGTCAGGACAACAGACCATGAAAGTCAGGACAAAAGACCATGAAACTCAGGACAACAGACCATGAAAGTCAGGACAACAGAACATGAAACTGAGTACAACTGGCCATGAAAGTCAGGACAACAGACCATGAAAGTCAGGACAACAGGCCATAAAACTCAGGACAACAGACCATGAAACTCAGGACGACAGACGAAGGAATTCCGGACAACAGACCATGAAAGTCAGGATGACAGACCATGAAATTCAGGACGACAGACCACGAAATTCAAGACGACAGACCATGAAAGTCAGGACGACAGACCATGAAACTGAGGACAACAGACCATGAAAGTCGGGACAACAGAACATGAAACTGAGGACAACGGTCCATGAAACTCAGGACAACAGACCATGAAAGTCGGGACAGAAGAACATGAAACTGAGGACAACTGGCCATGAAAGTCAGGACAACAGACCATGAAAGTCAGGACAACAGGCCATAAAACTCAGCACAACAGACCACAAAACTCAGGACAACTGGCCATGAAAGTCAGGACAACAGACCATGAAAGTCAAGGACGACAGACAATGAAACTGAGGACAACTGACCATGAAACTCAGGACAACAGACCATGAAAGTCAGGACGACAGACCAAGGAATTCCGGTCAATAGACCATGAAAGTCAGGATGACAGACTAAGGAACTCAGGACAACAGACCATGCAACTCAGGACAACAGACCATGAAAGTCAAGACGACAGACCACGAAAGTCAGGACGAAGGACCGAGGAATTCCGGACAACAGACTATGAAAGTCAGGACGACAGACCATGAAATTCAGGACGACAGACCATGAAATTCAAGACGACAGACCATGAAAGTCAGGACGACAGACCACGAAACTGAGGACAACTGGCCATGAAACACAGGACAACAGACCATGAAATTCAGGACAACAGACCATGAAAGTCAGGACGACACACCGAGGAATTCCGGACAATAGACCATGAAAGTCAGGATGACAGACCATGAAATTCAGGACGACAGACCATGAAATTCAGGACGTCATACCATGAAAGTCAGGACGACAGACTAAGGAACTCAGGACAACAGATCATGCATCTCAGGACAACAGACCATGAAAGATAGTACGACAGACCATGAAAGTCAGGACGACAGACCATGAAACTGAGGAAAACTGACCATGAAACTCAGGAAACAGACCATGAAAGTCAGGACGACAGACCAAGGAATACCAGACAATAGACCATGAAAGTCAAGATGACAGACTAAGGAACTCAGGACAACAGACCATGCAACTCAGGACAACAGACCATGAAAGTCAAGACGACAGACCACACAAGTCAGGACGAAGGACCGAGGAATTCCGGACAACAGACCATGAAAGTCAGGACGACAGACCAAGGAATTCCGGACAATAGACCATGAAAGTCAGGACGACAGACCATGAAATTCAGGACGACAGACCATGAAATTCAGGACGACATACCATGAAAGTCAGGACGACAGACTAAGGAACTCAGGACAACAGATCATGCATCTCAAGACAACAGACCATGAAACTGAGGACAACTGGCCATGAAACACAGGACAACAGACCATGAAATTCAGGACAACAGACCATGAAAGTCAGGACGACAGACCGAGGAATTCCGGACAACAGACCAGGAAAGTCAGGACGACAGACCATGAAAGTCAGGACAAAAGACCATGAAAGTCAGGACGACAGACAGTGAAAGTCAGAACGACAGACAATGAAATTCAGGACGACAGAAAATGAAAGTCAGGACGACAGACTAAGAAACTCAGGACAACAGACCATGCAACTCAGGACAACAGACCATGAAAGTCAAGACGACAGACCGAGGAATCCCGGACAACAGAACATGAAAGTAAGGACGACAGACAATGAAATTCAGGACAACAGACCATGAAATTCAAGACGACAGACCATGAAAGTCAGGACGACAGACTATGAAACTGAGGACAACTGGCCATGAAACTCAGGACAACAGACCTTGAAAGTCAGGACGACAGACCATGAAAGTCAGGATGACAGACCAAGGAATTCCGGACAATAGACCATGAAAGTCAGGATGACAGACCATGAAATTCAGGATGACAGACCATGAAATTCAGGACGACAGACTATGAAATTCAGGACGACAGACTAAGGAACTCAGGACAAAAGACCATGCATCTCAGGACAACAGACCATGATAGTCAGGACAACTGGCCACGAAAGTCAGGACAACAGACCATAAAAGTCAGGACAACAGACCATGACAGTCAGGACAACAGACAATGAAAGTCAGGACAAAAGACGATGAAAGTCAGGACGACAGACTAAGGAACCCAGGACAACAGACCATGCAAATCAGGACGACAGACCATGAAAGTCAGGACGACAGACAATGAAAGTCAGAACGACAGACCATGAAAGTCAGGACGACAGACCATGAAAGTCAGGACAACAGAACATGAAAGTCAGGACGACAGACCGAGGAATTCCAGACAACAGACCATGAAAATCAGGACAACTGGCCATGAAAGTCAGGACAACAGACCATAAAAGTCAGGACAACAGACCATGAAAGTCAGGACAAAAGACCATGAAACTCAGGACAACAGACCATGAAAGTCAGGACAACAGAACATGAAACTGAGGACAACTGGCCATGAAAGTCAGGACAACAGACCATGAAAGTCAGGATAACAGGCCATAAAACTCAGGACAACAGACCATTAAACTCAGGATAACTGGACATGAAAGCCAGAACAACAGACCGTGAAATTCAAGATGACAGACCAAGGAATTCCGGACAACAGACCATGAAAGTCAGGACGACAAACCATGAAATTCAAGACGACAGACCATGAAAGTCAGGACGACAGACCATGAAACTGAGGACAACAGACCATGAAAGTCGGGACAACAGAACATGAAACTGAGGACAACTGGCCATGAAACTCAGGACAACAGACCATGAATGTCAGGATGAGAGACCAAGGAATTCCGGACAATAGACCATGAAAGTCAGGATGACAGACCATGAAATTCAGGACGACAGACCATGAAAGTCAGGACGACAGACTAAGGAACTCGGGACAACAGATCATGCATCTCAGGACAACAGACAATGAAAGTCAGGACAACTGGCCATGAAAGTCAGGAAAACAGACCATAAAAGTCAGGACAACAGACCATGACAGTCAGGACAACAGACCGTGAACGTCAGGACTACAGACTATGAAAGTCAGGATGACAGACCATGAAATTCACAATGACAGACCATGAAAGTCAGGACGACAGACCATGAAAGTCAGGATGACAGACCGAGGAATTCCAGACAACAGACCATGAAAGTCAGGACGACAGACCATGAAATTCAGGACGACAGACAATGAAAGTCAGGACGACAGACTAAGGAAATCAGGACAACAGACCATGCAACTCAGGACAACAGACCATGAAAGTCAGGACGACAGACCATGAAAGTCAAGACGACAGACCGAGGAATCCCGGACAACAGAACATGAAAGTCAGGACGACAGACAATGAAATTCAGGACAACAGACCATGAAATTGAAGACGACAGACCATGAAAGTCAGGACGACAGACCATGAAACTGAGGACAACTGGCCATGAAACTCAGGACAACAGACCTTGAAAGTCAGGACGATAGACCAAGGAGTCCGGACAATAGACCATGAAAGTCAGGACGACAGACCATGAAACTGAGGACAACTGGCCATGAAACACAGGACAACAGACCATGAAATTCAGGACAACAGACCATGAAAGTCAGGACGACAGACCGAGGAATTCCGGACAATAGACCATGAAAGTCAGGACGACAGACCTAGGAATTCCGGACAACAGACCAGGAAAGTCAGGACGACAGACCATGAAAGTCAGGACAAAAGACCATGAAAGTCAGGACGACAGACCATGAAAGTCAGAACGACAAACAATGAAATTCAGGACGACAGAAAATGAAAGTCAGGACGACAGACTAAGAAACTCAGGACAACAGACCATGCAACTCAGGACAACAGACCATGAAAGTCAAGACGACAGACCGAGGAATCCCGGACAACAGAACATGAAAGTAAGGACGACAGACAATGAAATTCAGGACAACAGACCATGAAATTCAAGACGACAGACCATGAAAGTCAGGACGACAGACTATGAAACTGAGGACAACTGGCCATGAAACTCAGGACAACAGACCTTGAAAGTCAGGACGAGAGACCATGAAAGTCAGGATGACAGACCAAGGAATTCCGGACAATAGACCATGAAAGTCAGGATGACAGACCATGAAATTCAGGATGACACACCATGAAATTCAGGACGACAGACTATGAAATTCAGGACGACAGACTAAGGAACTCAGGACAACAGACCATGCAACTCAGGACAACAGACCATGATAGTCAGGACAACTGGCCACGAAAGTCAGGACAACAGACCATAAAAGTCAGGACAACAGACCATGACAGTCAGGACAACAGACAATGAAAGTCAGGATGACAGACTAAGGAACTCAGGACAACATACCATGCAACTCAGGACAACAGACAATGAAAGTCAGGACAACTGGCCATGAAAGTCAGGAAAACAGACCATAAAAGTCAGGACAACAGACCATGACAGTCAGGACAACAGACAATGAACATCAGGACTACAGACTATGAAAGTCAGGATGACACACCATGAAATCAAGAATGACAGACCATGAAAGTCAGGACGACAGACCATGAAAGTCAGGATGACAGACCATGAAATTCAGGACGACAGACAATGAAAGTCAGGACGACAGACTAAGGAAATCAGGACGACAGACCATGAAAGTCAAGACGACAGACCGAGGAATCCCTCACAACAGAACATGAAAGTAAGGACGACAGACCATGAAATTCAGGACAACAGACCATGAAATTCAAGACAACAGACCATGAAAGTCAGGACGACAGACCATGAAACTGAGGACAACTGGCCATGAAACTCAGGACAACAGACCTTGAAAGTCAGGACGACAGACCAAGGAATCCCGGACAATAGACCATGAAAGTCAGGATGACAGACCATGACATTCAGGACGACAGACCATGAAAGTCAGGACGACAGACTAAGGAACTTAGGACAACAGATCATGCATCTCAGGACAACAGAGCATGAAAGATAGTAAGACAGACCAAGGAATTCTGGACAATAGACCGTGAAATTCAGGATGACAGCCCATGAAAGTCAGGACGACAGACCATGAAAGTCAGGACGACAGACCGATGAATTTCGGACAAAAGACCATGAAATTCAGGACGACAGACTATGAAATTCCGGACGACAGACCATGAAAGTCAGGACAACTCCTCAGGATGACAGACCAAGGAATTCCGGACAATAGACCATTAAAGTCAGGATGACAGACCATGAAATTCAGGATGACAAACCATGAAATTCAGGACGACAGACCATGAAAGTCAGGACGACAGACTAAGGAACTTAGGACAACAGATCATGCATCACAGGACAACAGAGCATGAAAGATAGTACGATAGACCATGAAAGTCAGGACGACAGACCGAGGAAATCCGGACTAGAGACTATGAAATTCAAGACGACAGACCATGAAAGTCAGGATGACAGACTAAGGAACTCAGGACAACAGACCATGCAACTCAGGACAACAGACAATGAAAGTCAGGACAACTGGCCATGAAAGTCAGGACAACAGACCATAAAAGTCAGAACAACAGACCATGTCAGTCAGGACAACAGACCATGAACATCAGGACGAGAGACTATGAAAGTCAGGATGAGAGACCAATCAAATCAGAATGACAGACCATGAAAGTCAGGACGACAGACCATGAAAGTCAGGATGACAGACCGAGGAATTCCAGACAACAGACCATGAAAGTCAGGACAACAGAACATGAAACTCAGGACAACAGACCATGAAAGTCAGGACAACAGAACATGAATCTGAGGACAACTGGCCATGAAAGTCAGGACAACAGGCCATAAACTCAGGGCAAGAGATCATGAAAATCAGGATAACTGGCCATGAAAGTCAGGACAACAGACCATGAAAGTAAGGACAGCAGACCATGAAACGGAAGACAACTGGCTATGAAAGTCAGGACAACAGACCATGAAAGTCAGGACAACAGACCATGAAAGTCAGGACAACAGACCAAGGAATTCTGGACAATAGACCATGAAAGTCAGGATGACATACCATGAAATTCAGGACGACAGACCAAGGAATTCTGGACAATAGACCATGAAAGTCAGGATGACATACCATGAAATTCAGGACGACAGACCACGAAAGTCAGGATGACAAGACTAAGGAACTAAGGACAACAGACCATGAAACTCAGGACAAAAGACCATGAAAGTCAGGACAACAGGTCATGAAAATCATGACAACAGACCATGAAAGTCAGGACGACATACCATGAAATTCAGGACGACAGAACATGAAAGTCAGGACGACATACTAAGGAACTCAGGACAACAGACCATGCAACTCAGGACAACAGACCATGAAAGTCAGGACGACAGACCGAGGAATTCCGGACAACTGACTATGAAAGCCAGGACGACAGACCAAGAAATTCCAGACAACAGACCATGAAAGTCAGGACGACAGACTATGAAATTCAGGACAACAGACCATGAAATTCAAGAAGACCGACCATGAAAGTCAGGATGACAGACTAAGGAACTCAGGACAACAGACCATGCAACTCAGGACAACAGACCATGAAAGTCAGGAAAACTGGCCATGAAAGTCAGGAAGACAGACCATAAAAGTCAGGATAACAGACCATGACAGTAAGGACAACAGACCATGAAAGTCAGGACAAAAGACCATGAAATTCAGAACGACAGACCATGAAAGTCAGGACGACAGACCATGAAAGTCAGGACAACAGACCATGAAAGTCAGGACAAAAGACCATGAAACTATGGACGACAGACCATGAAATTCAGGACAACAGACCATGAAATTCAAGACAACAGACCATGAAAGTCAGGACGACAGACCATGAAACTGAGGACAACTGGCCATGAAACTCAGGACAACAGACCTTGAAAGTCAGGACGACAGACCAAGGAATTCCGGACAATAGACCATGAAAGTCAGGATGACAGCCCATGACATTCAGGACGACAGACCATGAAAGTCAGGACGACAGACTGAGGAATTTTGGACAACAGACCATGAAAGTCAGAACGACAGACCATGAAAGTCAGGACAACTCCTCAGGATGACAGACCAAGGAATTCCCAACAAAAGACCATGAAAGTCAGGATGACAGACCATGAAATTCAGGATGACAGACCATGAAATTCAGGACGACAGACTAAGGAACTTAGGACAACAGATCATGCATCTCAGGACAACAGAGCATGAAAGATAGTAAGACAGACCATGAAAGTCAGGACGACAGACCAAGGAATTCTGGACAATAGACCGTGAAATTCAGGATGACAGCCAATGAAAGTCAGGACGACAGACCATGAAAGTCAGGACGACAGACCGATGAATTTCGGACAACAGACCATGAAATTCAGGACGACAGACTATGAAATTCCGGACGACAGACCATGAAAGTCAGGACAACTCCTCAGGATGACAGACCAAGGAATTCCGGACAATAGACCATTAAAGTCAGGATGACAGACCATGAAATTCAGGATGACAAACCATGCAATTCAGGACGACAGACCATGAAAGTCAGGACGACAGACTAAGGAACTTAGGACAACAGATCATGCATCTCAGGACAACAGAGCATGAAAGATAGTACGATAGATCATGAAAGTCAGGACGACAGACCGAGGAATTCCGGACAACAGACCATGAAATTCAAGACGACAGACCATGAAAGTCAGGATGACAGACTAAGGAACTCAGGACAACAGACCATGCAACTCAGGACAACAGACAATGAAAGTCAGGACAACTGGCCATGAAAGTCAGGACAACAGACCATAAAAGTCAGAACAACAGACCATGTCAGTCAGGACAACAGACCATGAACATCAGGACGAGAGACTATGAAAGTCAGGATGAGAGACCAATCAAATCAGAATGACAGACCATGAAAGTCAGGACGACAGACCTTGAAAGTCAGGACGACAGACCAAGGAATTCCGGACAATAGACCATGAAAGTCAGGATGACAGACCATGACATTCAGGACGACAGACCATGAAAGTCAGGACGACAGACTGAGGAATTTTGGACAACAGACCATGAAAGTCAGAACGACAGACCATGAAAGTCAGGACAACTCCTCAGGATGACAGACCAAGGAATTCCCAACAAAAGACCATGAAAGTCAGGATGACAGACCATGAAATTCAGGATGACAGACCATGAAATTCAGGACGACAGACTAAGGAACTTAGGACAACAGATCATGCATCTCAGGACAACAGAGCATGAAAGATAGTAAGACAGACCATGAAAGTCAGGACGACAGACCAAGGAATTCTGGACAATAGACCTTGAAATTCAGGATGACAGCCCATGAAAGTCAGGACGACAGACCATGAAAGTCAGGACGACAGACCGATGAATTTCGGACAACAGACCATGAAATTCAGGACGACAGACTATGAAATTCCGGAAGACAGACCATGAAAGTCAGTACAACTCCTCAGGATGACAGACCAAGGAATTCCGGACAATAGACCATTAAAGTCAGGATGACAGACCATGAAATTCAGGATGACAAACCATGAAATTCAGGACAACAGACCATGAAAGTCAGGACGACAGACTAAGGAACTTAGGACAACAGATCATGCATCTCAGGACAACAGAGCATGAAAGATAGTACGATAGACCATGAAAGTCAGGACGACAGACCGAGGAATTCCAGACAACAGACCATGAAATTCAAGATGACAGACCATGAAAGTCAGGATGACAGACTAAGGAACTCAGGACAACAGACCATGCAACTCAGGACAACAGACAATGAAAGTCAGGACAACTGGCCATGAAAGTCAGGACAACAGACCATAAAAGTCAGAACAACAGACCATGTCAGTCAGGACAACAGACCATGAACATCAGGACGAGAGACTATGAAAGTCAGGATGAGAGACCAATCAAATCAGAATGACAGACCATGAAAGTCAGGACGACAGACCATGAAAGTCAGGATGACAGACCGAGGAATTCCAGACAACAGACCATGAAAGTCAGGACAACAGAACATGAAACTCAGGACAACAGACCATGAAAGTCAGGACAACAGAACATGAATCTGAGGACAACTGGCCATGAAAGTCAGGACAACAGGCCATAAACTCAGGGCAAGAGATCATGAAAATCAGGATAACTGGCCATGAAAGTCAGGACAACAGACCATGAAAGTAAGGACAACAGACCATGAAAAGGAAGACAACTGGCTATGAAAGTCAGGACAACAGACCATGAAAGTCAGGACAACAGACCATGAAAGTCAGGACAACAGACCAAGGAATTCTGGACAATAGACCATGAAAGTCAGGATGACATACCATGAAATTCAGGACGACAGACCACGAAAGTCAGGATGACAGACTAAGGAACTAAGGACAACAGACCATGAAACTCGGGACAAAAGACCATGAAAGTCAGGACAGCAGGTCATGAAAATCATGACAACAGACCATGAAAGTCAGGACGACATACCATGAAATTCAGGACGACAGAACATGAAAGTCAGGACGACATACTAAGGAACTCAGGACAACAGACCATGCAACTCAGGACAACAGACCATGAAAGTCAGGACGACAGACCGAGGAATTCCGGACAACAGACTATGAAAGCCAGGACGACAGACCGAGGAATTCCAGACAACAGACCATGAAAGTCAGGACGACAGACTATGAAATTCAGGACAACAGACCATGAAATTCAAGACGACCGACCATGAAAGTCAGGATGACAGACTAAGGAACTCAGGACAACAGACCATGCAACTCAGGACAACAGACCATGAAAGTCAGGAAAACTGGCCATGAAAGTCAGGAAGACAGACCATAAAAGTCAGGATAACAGACCATGACAGTCAGGACAACAGACCATGAAAGTCAGGACAAAAGACCATGAAATTCAGAACGACAGACCAAGAAAGTCAGGACGACAGACCATGAAAGTCAGGACAACAGACCATGAAAGTCAGGACAAAAGACCATGAAACTCAGGACAACAGACCATGAAAGTCAGGACAACAGACCATGAAAGTCAGGACGACAGACCATGAAAGTCAGGATGACAGACCAAGGAATTCCAGACAACAGACCCTGAAAGTCAGGACAACAGACCATGAAAGTCAGGACAAAAGACCATGAAACTCAGGAGAACAGAACGTGAAACTCAGGACAACTGGCCATGAAAGTCAGGACAACAGGCCATAAACTCAGGGCAAGAGATCATGAAACTCAGGATAACTTGCCATGAAAGTCAGGACAACAGACCATGAAAGTCAGGACAACAGACCAAGGAATTCCGGACAATAGACCATGAAAGTCAGGATGACAGACCATGAAAGTCAGGATGACAGATTAAGGAACTCAGGACAACAGACCATGAAACTCAGGACAAAAGTCCATGAAAGTCAGGACAACAGGTCATGAAAGTCAGAACAACAGACCATGAAAGTCAGGACAACAGACCATGAAAGTCAGGATGACAGACCATGAAATTCAGGATGACAGAACATAAAAGACAGGACGACAGACTAAGGAACTCAGGACAACAGACCATGCAACTCAGGACAACAGACCATGAAAGGTCAGGACGACAGACCGAGGAATTCCGGACAACAGACCATGAAATTCAGGACGACAGACCATGAAATTCAAGACGGCAGACCTTAAAAGTCAGGACGACAGACCATGAAACTGAGGACAACTGGCCATGAAACTCTGGACAACAGACCATGAAAGTCAGGACGACAGGCCAAGGAATTCCGAACAATACACCATGAAAGTCAGGTTGAAAGACCATGAAATTCAGGACGACAGACCATGAAATTTAAGACGACAGACCATGAAAGTCAGGACGACAGACTAAGGAACTCAGGACAACAGACCATGCAACTCAGGACGACAGACCATGAAAGTCAGGATGACAGACCATGAAAGTCAGAACGACAGACCATGAAAGTCTGGACGACAGACCGAGGAATTCCGGACAATAGACCATGAACGTCAGGACGACAGACTATGAAATTCAGGACGACAGACCACGAAAGTCAGAACGACAGACCATGAAAGTCAGGATGACAGATTATGAAAGTCAGGATGACAGACCGAGGAATTCCAGACAACAGACCATGAAAGTTAGGACGACAGACCATGAAATTCAGGACGACAGACCATGAAATTCAAGACGACAGACCATGAAAGTCAGAACGACAGACCATGAAAGTCAGAACGACAGACTAAGGAACTCAGGACAACAGACCATGCAACTCAGGACAACAGACCATGAAAGTCAGGACGACAGACCAAGGAATTCCGGACAACAGACCACGAAAGTCAGGACAACAGACTAAGGAACTCAGGACAAAAGACCATGAAACTCAGGAGAACAGAACGTGAAACTCAGGACAACAGGCCATAAACTCAGGGCAAGAGATCATGCAACAAAGGATAACTGGCCATGAAAGTCAGCACAACAGACCATGAAAGTCAGGACAACAGACCATGAAACGGAAGACAACTGGCTATGAAACTCAGGACAACTGACCATGAAAGTCAGGACAACAGACCAAAGGAATTCCAGACAATAGACCATGAAAGTCAGGATGACAGACCATGAAAGTCAGGATGACAGATTAAGGAACTCAGGACAACAGACCATGAAACTCAGGACAAAAGTCCATGAAAGTCAGGACAACAGGTCATGAAAGTCAGAACAACAGACCATGAAAGTCAGGACAACAGACCATGAAAGTCAGGACGACCAGACCATGAAATTCAGGATGACAGAACATAAAAGACAGGACGACAGACTAAGGAACTCAGGACAACAGACCATGCAACTCAGGACAACAGACCATGAAAAGTCAGGACGACAGACCGAGGAATTCCGGACAACAGACCATGAAATTCAGGACGACAGACCATGAAATTCAAGACGGCAGACCATAAAAGTCAGGACGACAGACCATGAAACTGAGGACAACTGGCCATGAAACTCTGGACAACAGACCATGAAAGTCAGGACGACAGACCAAGGAATTCCGAACAATACACCATGAAAGTCAGGTTGAAAGACCATGAAATTCAGGACGACAGACCATGAAATTCAAGACGACAGACCATGAAAGTCAGGACGACAGACTAAGGAACTCAGGACAACAGACCATGCAATTCAGGACGACAGACCATGAAAGTCAGGATGACAGACCATGAAAGTCAGAACGACAGACCATGAAAGTCAGGACGACAGACCGAGGAATTCCGGACAATAGACCATGAACGTCAGGACGACAGACTATGAAATTCAGGACGACAGACCATGAAAGTCAGAACGACAGACCATGAAAGTCAGGATGACAGATTATGAAAGTCAGAACGACAGACCATGAAAGTCAGGACGACAGACCGAGGAATTCCGGACAATAGACCATGAACGTCAGGACGACAGACTATGAAATTCAGGACAACAGACCATGAAAGTCCGAACGACAGACCATGAAAGTCAGGATAACAGATTATGAAAGTCAGGATGACAGACCGAGGAATTCCAGACAACAGACCATGAAAGTTAGGACAGACCATGAAATTCAGGACGACAGACCATGAAATTCAAGACGACAGACCATGAAAGTCAGAACGACAGACCATGAAAGTCAGGACGACAGACTAAGGAACTCAGGACAAAAGACCATGCAACTCAGGACAACAGACCATGAAAGTCAGGACGACAGACCAAGGAATTCCGGACAACAGACCACGAAAGTCAGGACAACAGACTAAGGAACTCAGGACAACAGACCATGCAACTCAGGACAACAGACCATGAAAGTCAGGACGACAGACCAAGGAGTTCCGGACAACAGACCATGAAAGTTAGGACGACAGACCATGAAATTCAGGACGACAGACCATGAAATTCAAGACGACAGACCATGAAAGTCAGAACGACAGACCATGAAATTCAGGACGACAGACCATGAAATTCAGGACAAGAGACCATGAAAGTCAGGACGACAAACTAAGGAACTCAGGACAACAGATCATGCATCTCAGGACAACAGACCATGAAAGTCAGGACGACAGACCATGAAAGTCAGGACGACAGACCGAGGAATTCCGGACAACAGACCATGAAAGTCAGGACGACAGACCATGAAATTCAGAACGGTAGACCATGAAATTCAAGACGACAGACCATGAAAGTCAGGACGACAGGCTAAGGAACTCAAGACAACAGACTGAGGAATTCCGGACAACAGACCATGAAAGTCAGGATGACAAACCATGAAATTCAGGACGACAGACCATGCAACTCAGGACAACAGACCATGAAAGTCAGGACAACAGACCATGAAACGGAGGACAACTGGCCATGAAACTCAGGACAACTGACCATGGCAGTCAGGACAACAGACCATGAAAGTCAGGACGACAGACCAAGGAATTCCGGACAATAGACCATGAAAGTCAGGACGACTGTCACGGCCCCTCCTCTGCAGTGCAGGGGCGGTTCCTCCTGCAGGCAGAGGAGGGTCATTAGTGATTGGAGCTGGCATGATTGGAGCCACCTGGGCTCAGGGTATTTAAAACTGCTCCACTAACCTCTCTCTCTCTCTCCCTGCTCCTCCAGGTATGATCCTGTTTTGTTTGTTCCTTTTGTAGTTTTAAGTAGTTTCCACTCAGTCATGTTCACATACACATATTCACACATCCATGCACCTTTCATACACCCTACATTATGACATTTCCACACCTCATTCCTTTTTCTTTGTTTAGAGTTGATAGTTTGGTTTATAATAAAGAACCTTTTGATTGGCCTATACCTGTTGTTGATGTCCCCTCATTTTTGCCACAGGCTATGAGCCGGCATGTGACAAGTGGGGGCTCATCCGTAAGGTAAAGTTAATTGTACTTTAGTCTTACTTTAGTATTTTAGTTTACTTTAATATTTTGTCATAGTTGGTTAAGGTTTTGTCTAGATTGTCTTTGCTTTATTATTGATACGTTTGTTTATTTGTAATTTGGCTTATTTGACTATTGTTTTATAGTTAACTTGGGTTAGTTTAGTTTAGATTGCCAAATTTTTTGTTTGAGGGGATGTTTTGGTTGGGCCAATATTGTTGGAGAGAGTATTGAGAGCCATGTGTTCTTTTGGTTCAGTTAGCTTGGTAGCTAAATTTGGTTAACAATTCACTCTGGGTTTTTCTGGGTTTTTGTTCAAGTGGGAGTCCTCTCCTGTTCAGGCTTATCAGCCTTGTGTATAAAACCCCACCACATGTGACTGCACGAAGACCAGGGCCAGTTAGGTAGTTGTTTTTGGAGGATAGTGGGGTGTGACTCTTGTCCTTTAACCCAGACTGACAGCAGCTGAGTTGTGTGTTTTTTTTAGCATTTGTAATAGTTGTATTGGTTGAGGAAAATGTCTTTCCATTCTGAGTAGTTTTGTTCAAGCTCCTTCAGAGGTAGCCTTAGAGTTGTGTACTAAGGAGCAGTTAATTGAAATTGCTGAACATTATCAGATTGAGATTGTTGATAAAAAAAATTAAAGAGACTGTTAAAACGAAATTAAAGCAGGGTCTTAAGGAAATAGGTATTTTTCGGGGTCAGTCTGCTAGTAGTGAAGATACAAGTTTTCAGTCTAGCCCTTCATTAACTTTTGAGCAGCAGCGGGAGCTGTTGCAAATGCAGTTGGAGATAGAGCGATTGAGAAATGCTAATAGACCAAAAGGACTACCACAGTTTGATGTTTCACAGAATCTTAGTTTGTTGCCTAAATTTGATGAGTCAGATCCAGACACATACTTTGCTTTATTTGAGCGTATTGCGGAAGCTAGAGCTTGGTCAGATTTGGACATGACTATGTTGTTGCAATTTGTACTTACAGGTAAAGCACGTGAGGCTTTTGCAGCACTGAGTGTAACTGACAGTAAAGTGTATGCTAAAGTTAAAATCAGCAGTTCTGAAGGTCTACGAGCTTGTGCCAGAGGCATATTGTCAACGTTTTCGTTACAGGAAAAAGATAGATTCACAAACCTATTCTGAGTTTGTTCGTGATTTGACTTCTGCATTTAATCGTTGGTGTACAGCTTCTGAAGTTAGTACTTTTGAGGATCTGTCTAATTTGATTGTGTTAGAACAGTTCAAAAATTCTGTGTCTGACCAGGTTGCTACATACATGAATGAACGAAAAGTTAAGTCACCAAGTGATGCAGCAGTCCTTGCTGATGAGTACAGGCTAACACATAAAAGCCATTTTGAGTCAAACAGTGACATGTACCATAAAATTAACTTTACTTCTCGGAATAGTAGGTCCATTTTTTGGGGAACTTCTTTCCAAAGGCCTCAGCAGAAGTTTGGGTCTGGAGGACTTAAAGCACCGGTTAATGATAATACCTGTTGCTACTGTTTAGTTGAAGGACATTGGAAGAAAGATTGTCCTCTACTTAACTTCTTTGGGATAGGTGGCAGTATTTTCACGGCCGTATAAAAAACATACCCGATTTAATCTGGTTACTACTCCTGCCCAGAAACTAGAATATGCATATAATTAGTAGATTTGGATAGAAAACACTCTAAAGTTTCTAAAACTGTTTGAATGGTGTCTATGAGTATAACAGAACACATATGGCAGGCCAAAACCTGAGAAGATTCCATACTGGAAGTGCCCTGTCTGACAATTTGTTGTCCTTCTGTTGCATCTCTATCGAAAATACAGCATCTGTGCTGTAACGTGACATTTTCTAAGGCTTCGATTGGCTCTCTAAAGCCGCCAGAAAGTGGAATGGGGTGTCTGCTGTCTCTGGGCGAAGAACAGCAGGACAATTTGTAAGTGATCAGCCTGGGGACAGTGACACTGGAGATGCGCGTTCACGAGACTACTCCATTTTTTTCTTTCAGCCTTTGAATGAATACAACGTTGCCCGGTTGGAATATTATCGCTATTTTATGAGAAAAATAGCATAAAAATTGATTTTAAACAGCGGTTGACATGCTTCGAAGTACGGTAATGGAATATTTTGAAATCTTTAGTCACGAAATGCGCTCGCGTGTCACCCTTCGGATAGTGACCTGAACGCACGAACAAAACGGAGCTATTTGAATATAACTATGGATTATTTGGAACCAAAACAACATTTGTTGTTGAAGTAGAAGTCCTGGGAGTGCATTCTGATGAAAACAGCAAAGGTAATCCAATTTTTCTCATAGTAATTCTGAGTTTAGGTTGTCCCAAACTTGGTGGGTGTCAAAATAGCTAGCCATGATGGCCGGGCTATCTATATATATATATAATATTGCAAAATGTGCTTTCACCGAAAAGCTATTTTAAAATCGGACACCGCGATTGCATAAAGGAGTTCTGTATCTATAATTCTTAAAATAATTGTTATGTTTTTTGTGAACGTTTATCGTGAGTAATTTAGTAAATTCACCGGAAGGTTTTGGTGGGTATGCTAGTTCTGAACGTCACATGCTAATGTAAAAAGCTGGTTTTTGATATAAATATGAACTTGATTGAACAAAACATGCATGTATTGTATAACATAATGTCCTAGGAGTGTCATCTGATGAAGATCATCAAAGGTTAGTGCTGCATTTAGCTGTGGTTTGGGTTTATGTGACATATATGCTTGCTTGGAAAATGGCTGTGTGATTATTTGTGTCTATGTACTCTCCTAACATAATCTAATGTTTTGCTTTTGCTGTAAAGCCTTTCTGAAATCGGACAATGTGGTTAGATTAACGAGAGTCTTATCTTTAAAATGGTGTAAAATAGTTGATTGTTTGAGAAAATTGAATTGTGGTATTTTACTTGATTTTGTATTTCGCGCCGTGCGATGCCATTGGCTGTTGCCTAGGGGTTCCGCAGGCGGAACGGGGTTCCGCTAGCGGAACGTCTGTCCTCAACAGGTTAAATCAAAAAAGTCAGGTCAAGTTAAACCTGCTGTGATGGCAGCTCCTGTTTCAGCCTCTGACCACCAGGGTGAGCTTTTTCAGCCACTAGTTGAGTTTGATTCTCAGTCTTCCCACTGTGATTTTTCAGCCTTTATTTCAGATGGTTTAGTGCCCCTGAAAGATGGCAACCAAAATGTTTCGATCAAGATCTTAAGAGACACTGGAGCTTTAGATTCTTTTATTCTGGAATCTGTTTTGCCATTCTCTAAGGAGTCTGATACTGGCAGATGTGTAATGGTATGTGGTATGGGTTTAGTTCCATTCTCTTCTCCTTTACATGAAGTTACCCTAAAATGTGGTCTGGTAGAGGGTGATGTAGATGTTGTGGTTAGACCCCAGTTGCCAGTAGAGGGAGTCCACGTGATTTTGGGGAATGACTTGGCAGATAATAAGGTGTGGGCAGATGGAAAACTAAACATCTTTACGAAGCAACCTTCAGTGTCCCCAGCAAGGGTATCTCCAGATCGCAACTGTATGTCTCCTGAGGTATTTCCAGTTTGTGCTGTTACCCGCGCTGCCTCTCGTACTAAGGTTGTGAGTAAGCCAGAAAGTCTTGAGTTGCCAGTCAAACTCCAGACAGAACAGTTGACTAGTTCTAGAGATTCATCGATAGCTGAGCAAAAGGCCGATACTACTTTGGATGATCTGTTTGATAAAGTTGTTCCTGATTCAGCGGTGAGGAATAGTGCTCAGTGTTATTTTCTTCTTGATGGGCTGTTGGCTAGGAAATGGGTTCCACACTATGATCAGGGTCTAGGAGAACCAGTCTTTCAAATTGTTGTACCTACTACTTTGCGAAATAAAGTGTTGCAAACTTCACATGGTGATGTGGCAGGTCATATGGGTGTTCGTAAAACTTATGATCGCATACTCCGTTATTTTTTCTGGCCACGTTTAAAGCGGGATGTATCTCAGTTTATTAAAACTTGTGATACCTGTCTGCACACAATCAAGCCAAACCAGGTTGTCAAGCCAGCACCTTAGTATCCAATACCAGCCGTAGGGCAACCTTTTGAGCGTCCTATTATCGATTGTGTTGGGCCTTTACCACGGTCCAAGTCAGGTCATAGCTACTTATTAACTGTTATGTGTCAAGCAACTAGATATCCAGCAGCTTTTCCCTTGCGTACCATAACTTCAAAATCAGTAGTTAACTTCACTAGGGTAGGGGGCAGTATTTGCACGGCCGGATGAAAAACGTACCCAAATTAAACGGCCTACTACTCGGGCCCAGGAACTGGAATATGCATATTATTAGTAGATTTGGATAGAAAACACTCTGAAGTTTCTAAAACTGTTTGAATGATGTCTGTGAGTATAACAGAACTCATATGGCAGGCAAAATCCTGAGAAGAATCTAAGCAGGAAGTGAGAATTCTGGTGCTTGTAGTCCTTTCAAGTCATTGCCAATCAAACACACGGTGAGTTAGGGTTAATTTTTTTTGCTTCCACTAGATGTCAACAGTCTTTAGAAAGTTGTTTGAAGCGTCTACGATGAACAGAGACCGAATGAGAAGCCTGGGAAGTTTGTCACTCAGAGAATGACATCACTTCTTGGAGCGCGTTCATGAGGATGGATCCTCCCGTTCCAAAAACATTTTCAAGACACAGGAACCGTCCGGTTGAAATATTACTGAATCTTCACGTTCTGAAGGCCCTAAAGATTGATGTTTTACAACGTTTGACATGTTTGAACGAACGTTTTACTTTACGTCGCGACATCGTCCGCGCGCTTTCTACATTTGAAGTAGCTTACTGAACGCGAGAACAACAAGGAGATATTTGGACATAAATTATGGACTTTATCGAACAAAACAACATTTGTTGTGGACCTGAGATTCCTAGAAGTGCCTTCTGATGAAGATCATCAAAGGTAAGGGAATATTTCTAATGCAAATTATGATTTTAGATGACTCCAAGATGGCGGCTATCTGTATAGCCTAGTGTATTTTTCTGAGCTCAGTACTCAGATTATTGCAAAGAGTGCTTTCCTCGTGAAGCTTTTTTGAAATCTTTCATAGCGTTTGCATAAAGGAGATGTTCATCTATAATTCTTTGAATGACAGTTTAATTTTGTATCAACGTTTATGACAAGTATTTTTGTAAATTGTGACGCTGATGAGGGAAAATATTTTCTGAACGTCACGCGCCGATGTAAAATGCTGTTTTTAGATATAAATATGAACTTTATCGAACAAAAAAATGCATGTATTGTATAAAATAATGTCCTAGGAGTGTCATCTGATGAAGATTGTCAAAGGTTAGTGCTTCATTTAGCTGTGTTTTGGGTTTTTGTGATGCATGCTAGTTGCTTAGAAAATGGCTGTGTGGTTATTGTGTCGATGTACTCTCCTAACATAATCTAATGTTTTGCTTTCGCTGTAAAGCCTTTTGGAAATCGGACAACGTGGTTCGATTCAGGAGAAGTGTATCTATAAAATGGTGTAAAATAGTCCTATTTTTGAGAACTTTGAATTATGACATTTTGTGGTTTTAAATTTGGCGCTCTGATTTCTCACTGGCTGTTGAATAGGGTGGGACGATTTCGTCCCACATACCCGAGAGAGGTTAAAGCGTTAACTCAATTCATATCAATATTTGAGATTCCAAAAATCTTGGTTTCTTTTCCCGGAAATTTAATAAGTATCAGCAAAACTATTCTGTAATTGAAAAGGAGGCTTTAGGTCTCATTTGGGCTTTACAGCACTTCGAGGTCTATGTTGGTTCTGGTTTAACCCCTTTAACCTACTCAACAGCCAGTGTAATCCCGTGGCGCGATATTCAAATACCTTAGAAATGCTATTACTTCAATTTCTCAAACATATGACTATTTTACACCATTTTAAAGACAAGACTCTCGTTAATCTAACCACACTGTCCGATTTCAAAAAGGCTTTACAACGAAAGCAAAACATTAGATTATGTCAGCAGAGTACCCAGCCAGAAATAATCAGACACCCATTTTTCAAGCTAGCATATAATGTCACAAAAACCAAAACCACAGCTAAATGCAGCACTAACCTTTGATGATCTTCATCAGATGACACTCCTAGGACATTATGTTATACAATACATGCATGTTTTGTTCAATCAAGTTCATATTTATATCAAAAAACAGCTTTTTACATTAGCATGTGACTAGCATGTGACTAGCATTCCCACCGAACACTTCCGGTGAATTTACTAAATTACTCACAATAAACGTTCACAAAAAACATAATTATTTTAAGAATTATAGATACCGAACTCCTTTATGCAATCGCTATGTCCGATTTTCAAATAGCTTTTCGGTGAAAGCACATTTTATAATTTACATTTTACATTTAAGTCATTTAGCAGACGCTCTTATCCAGAGTGACTTACAAATTGGTGCATTCACCTTAAGATATCCAGTGGAACAACCACTTTACAATAGTGCATCTAAATCTTTCGGGGGGGGGGGTAGAAGGATTACTTTATCCTATCCCAGGTATTCCTTAAAGAGGTGGGGTTTCAGGTGTCTCCGGAAGGTGGTGATTGACTCCGCTGTCCTGGCGTCGTGAGGGAGCTTGTTCCACCATTGGGGTGCCAGAGCAGCGAACAGTTTTGACTGGGCTGGGCGGGAGCTGTGCTTCCTCAGAGGTAGGGAGGCGAGCAGGCCAGAGGTGGATGAACGCAGTGCCCTTGTTTGGGTGTAGGGCCTGATCAGAGCCTGAAGGTACGGAGGTGCTGTTCCCCTCACAGCTCCGTAGGCAAGCAGCATGGACTTGTAGCGGATGCGAGCTTCAACTGGAAGCCAGTGGAGAGAGCGGAGGAGCGGGGTGACGTGAGAGAACTTGGGAAGGTTGAACACCAGACGGCTGCGGCGTTCTGGATGAGTTGTAGGGGTTTAATGGCACAGGAAGGGAGCCCAGCCAACAGCGAGTTGCAGTAATCCAGACGGGAGATGACAAGTGCCTGGACTAGGACCTGCGCCGCTTCCTGTGTGAGGCAGGGTCGTACTCTGCGAATGTTGTAGAGCATGAACCTACAGGATCGGGTCACCGCCTTGATGTTAGTGGAGAACGACAGGGTGTTGTCCAGGGTCACGCCAAGGTTCTTAGCACTCTGGGAGGAGGACACAAGGCAGTTGTCAACCGTGATGGCGAGATCATGGAACGGGCAGTCCTTCCCTGGGAGGAGGAGCAGCTCCGTCTTGCCGAGGTTCAGCTTGAGGTGGTGAGCCGTCATCCACACTGATATGTCTGCCAGGCATGCAGAGATGCGATTCGCCACCTGGTTATCAGAAGGGGGAAAGGAGAAGATTAATTGTGTGTCGTCTGCGTAGCAATGATAGGAGAGACCATGTGAGGATATGACCGAGCCAAGTGACTTGGTGTATAGTGAGAATAGGAGAGGGCCTAGAACAGAGCCCTGGGGGACACCAGTGGTGAGAGCACGTGGTGCGGAGACAGATTCTCGCCACGCCACCTGGTAGAGCGACCTGTCAGGTAGGACGCAATCCAAGCGTGGGCCGCGCCAGAGATGCCCAGCTCGGAGAGGGTGGAGAGGAGGATCTGATGGTTCACGGTATCAAAGGCAGCAGATAGGTCTAGAAGGATGAGAGCAGAGGAGAGAGAGTTAGCTTTAGCAGTGCGGAGAGCCTCCGTGACATAGAGAAGAGCAGTCTCAGTTGAATGCCCAGTCTTGAAACCTGACTGATTAGGATCAAGAAGGTCATTCTGAGAGAGATAGCAGGAGAGCTGGCCAAGGACGGCACGTTCAAGAGTTTTGGAGAGAAAAGAAAGAAGGGATACTGGTCTGTAGTTGTTGATATCGGAGGGATCGAGTGTAGGTTTTTTCAGAGGGGGTGCAACTCTCGCTCTCTTGAAGACGGAAGGGACGTAGCCAGCGGTCAAGGATGAGTTGATGAGCGAGGTGAGGTAGGGGAGAAGGTCTCCGGAAATGGTCTGGAGAAGAGAGGAGGGGATAGGGTCAAGTGGGCAGGTTGTTGGGCGGCCGGCCGTCACGAGACGCGAGATTTCATCTGGAGAGAGAGGGGAGAAAGAGGTCAAAGCACAGGGTAGGGCAGTGTGAGCAGGACCAGCGGTGTCGTTTGGCTTAGCAAACGAGGATCGGATGTCATCAGCCTTCTTTTCAAAATGGTTGACGAAGTCATCCGCAGAGAGAGAGGAGGGGGGGGAGGATTCAGGAGGGAGGAGAAGGTAGCAAAGAGCTTCCTAGGGTTAGAGGCAGATGCTTGGAATTTAGAGTGGTAGAAAGTGGCTTTAGCAGCAGAGACAGAAGAGGAAAATGTAGAGAGGAGGGCGTGAAAGGATGCCAGGTCCGCAGGGAGGCGAGTTTTCCTCCATTTCCGCTCGGCTGCCCGGAGCCCTGTTCTGTGAGCTCGCAGTGAGTCGTCGAGCCACGGCGCAGGAGTGGAGGACCGAGCCGGCCTGGAGGATAGGGGACAGAGAAAATCGAAGGATGCAGAAAGGGAGGAGAGGAGGGTTGAGGAGGCAGAATCAGGAGATAGGTTGGAGAAGGTTTGAGCAGAGGGAAGAGATGATAGGATGGAAGAGGAGAGAGTAGCGGGAGAGAGAGAGCGAAGGTTGGGACGGCGCAATACCATCCGAGTAGGGGCAGAGTGCGAAGTGTTGGATGAGAGCGAGAGGGAAAAGGATACAAGGTAGTGGTCGGAGACTTGGAGGGGAGTTGCAATGAGATTAGTGGAAGAACAGCATCTAGTAAAGATGAGGTCAAGCGTATTGCCTGCCTTGTGAGTAGGGGGGAAGGTGAGAGGGTGAGGTCAAAGGAGGAGAGGAGTGGAAAGAAGGAGGCAGAGAAGAATGAGTCAAAGGTAGACGTGGGGAGGTTAAAGTCACCCAGAACTGTGAGAGGTGAGCCATCCTCAGGGAAGGAACTTATCAAGGCATCAAGCTCATTGATGAACTCTCCAAGGGAACCTGGAGGGCGATAAATGATAAGGATGTTAAGCTTGAAAGGGCTGGTAACTGTGACAGCATGGAATTCAAATGAGGAGATAGACAGATGGGTCAGGGGAGAAAGAGAGAATGCAATATTCTGAGTGGATAGCCCGGCCATCACAGGCTAGCTATTTTGACACCCACCAAGTGTGGTACTCACCAAACTCAGAATTACTATTAGAAAAATTTGATTACCTTTGCTGTTATTCGTCAGAATGCACTCCCAGGACTTCTACTTCAATAACAAATGTTGGTTTGGTTCCAAATAATCCATAGTTATATCCAAATAGCGGCGTTTTGTTCATGCGTTCAAGACACTATCCGAAGGGTGACGAAGGGATACGCGCCCGACGCGTTTCGTGACAAAACATTTCAAAATACTCCATTACCGTACTTCGAAGCATGTCAAACGCTGTTTAAAATCAATTTTTATGCGATTTTTCTTGTAAAAAAGCGATAATATTCAGACCGGGAGTCGTTGTTTTCGTTCAAAGAGAGAGAAAGTAAACATGGTGTCGGCTCGTGCACGCGCCTCCAGTCCCATTGTTCTCAGATCGACCACTATCCAAATGCGCTACTGTTTTTCAGCCATGTCCTGCAAAGTCACCATTCATCGTTCTGGCGCCTTCTGAGAGCCTATGGGAGCGTTAGAAAATGTCACGTTATGCCAGAGATCCCCTGTTTTGGTTAGAGATGATCAAGAAGGCCAAGAAATAGTCAGAGAAAGCGCTTCCTGTTTGGAATCTTCTCAGGTTTTGTCCTGCCAAATGAGTTCTGTTATACTCACAGACACCATTCAAACAGTTTTAGAAACTTTAGGGCGTTTTCTATCTAAATCATATGCATTATATGCATATTCTAGTTACTGGGCAGGTGTAGAAACCAGATTAAATCGGGTACGTTTTTTATCCGGCCGTGCAAATACTGCCCCCTATCCCCAACAGGTTAACTGTGTTCACTGACCACAACCCCTTATTTTTCTGAAGTCCCTGCAAAGTCCCAACCAGCGCCTGATGCGTTGGGCTTTGTTCTTGCAACCATTCAACCTCGATATTAGACACATTAGGGATAAGGATAATATCATTGCTGATGCTCTGTCCCGTGCTCCTTTAGCCTAGTTTGTATTTTCTCTCTGCTGACCCCTGCGGGCTGTCTGCACCTCTTTCCTCTTAATTTGCTCCCCAGGTACCAGGGCTGCTGAGTTTGAGGACGGACAGTCAGCTAGGGGACATGGGGCTACTACTAGCAGCCGGGACTGGTATCCTTTTATTTGTTTTTTGGGGGGGGGGGATTTTGGATTGTTTTAAGTATGTTGGGTCGTAATTTGGGTTTAGGGTGGGACCCTCATTTTAAGGAGGGGGGTGTCACGACCCCTGCTCTGCAGTGCAGGGGCGGTTCCTCCTGCAGGCAGAGGAGGGTCGTTAGTGATTGGAGCTGGCATGATTGGAGCCACCTAGGCTCAGGGTATTTAAAACTGCTCCACTAACCTCTCTCTCTCTCTCCCTGCTCCTCCAGGTATGATCCTGTTTTGTTTGTTCCTTTTGTAGTTTTAAGTAGTTTCCACTCAGTCATGTTCACACACACATATTCACGCATCCATGCACCTAACATACAGCCTACACTATGACACTTCCACACCTCATTCCTTTTTCTTTGTTTAGAGTTAATAGTTTGGTTTATAATAAATAATCTTTTGATTGGCCTATACCTGTTGTTGATGTTCCCTCATTTTTGCCACAGGCTATGAGCCAGCCTGTGACACGACAGACCATGAAATTCAGGACGACAGACCATGAAAGTCAGGACGACAGACCATGAAAGTCAGGACGACAGACTAAGGAACTCAGGATGACAGACCTTGAAAGTCAGGACAAAAGACCATGAAAGTCAGGACGACAGACTAAGGAAGTCAGGACAACAGACCATGCAACTCAGGACAAGAGACCATGAAAGTCAGGACAACAGACCATGAAAGTCAGAATGACAGACCATGAAACTCAGGACGACAGACCGAGGAATTCCAGACAACAGACCATGAAACTCAGGACAACAGACCATGAAAGTCAGGACAAAAGACCATGAAACTGAGGACAATTGGCCATGAAAGTCAGGACAACAGACCATGAAAGTCAGGACAAAAGACCATGACAGTCAGAACAAAAGACCAAAAAACTCAGGATAACTGGCTATGAAAGTCAGGACAACAGACCATGAAACGGAAGACAACTGGCCATGAAACTCAGGACAACTGGCCATGAAACTCAGGACAACTGACCATGAAAGTCAGGACAACAGACCATGAAAGTCAGGATGACAGATCAAGGAATTCCGGACAATAGACCATGAAAGTCAGGATGACAGACTAAGGAACTCAGGACAACAGACCATGAAATTCAGGACAACAGACCATGAAAGTCAGGACAATAGACCATGAAAATCAGGACAACAGCCCATGAAAGTCAGGACAACTGGCCATGAAACTCAGGACAGCAGACCATGAAAGTCAGGACGACAGACCAAGGAATTCCGGACAATAGACCATGAAAGTCAGGTTGACACACAATGAAATTCAGGGCGACAGACCATGAAATTCAGGACGACAGACCATGAAAGTCAGGACGACAGACTAAGGAACTCAGTAGAAGAGATCATGAATCTCAGGACAACAGACCATGAAAGTCAGGATGACAGAGCATGAAAGTCAGGACGACAGACCGAGGAATTCCGGACAACAGACCACGAAATTCAGGATGACAGACCATGAAAGTCAGGACGACAGACCATAAAATTCAAGACGACAGACCATGAAAGTCAGGACGACAGGCTAAGGAACTCAGGACAACAGACCATGCAACTCAGGACAACAGACCATGAAAGTCAGGATGACAGACCATGAAAGTCAGGACAAAAGACCATGAAAGTCAGGATGACAGACCATAAAATTCAGGATGACAGACCATGAAATTCAGAACGACAGACCATGAAAGTCAGGACGACAGACTAAGGAACTCAGGAGAACAGATCATGAATCTCAGGACAACAGACCATGAAAGTCAGGACGACAGACCATGAAAGTCAGGACAAAAGACCATGAAAGTCAGGATGACAGACCATGAAATTCAGGATGACAGACCATGAAATTCAGAACGACAGACCATGAAAGTCAGGATGACAGACCATGAAAGTCAGGATGACAGACCGAGGAATTCCGGACAACAGACCATGAAAGTCAGGACAACTGGCCATGAAAGTCAGGATAACAGACCATGAAAGTCAGGACAACAGATCATGAAACGGAGGACAACTGGCCATGAAACTCAGGACAACTGACCATGAAAGTCAGGACAACAGACCATGAAAGTGAGGATCACAGACCAAGGAATGCCGGACAATAGACCATGAAAGTCAGGACGACAGACCATGAAATTCAGTACGACAGACCATGAAAGTCAGGACGACAGACTAAGGAACTCAGGACAACAGACCATGAAAGTCAGGACACCTGACCATGAAAGTCAGGAAAAAAGACCATGAAAGTAAGGACAACAGACTAAGGAACTCAGGACAACAGACCATGCAACTCAGGACGACAGACCATGAAAGTCAGGATGACAGACCATGAAAGTCAGAACGACAGACCATGAAAGGACGAGAGACCATGAAAGTCAGGACAACAGACTGAGGAATCCCGGACAACAGACCATGAAAGTCAGGACAACAGACCATGAAAGTCAGGACAAAAGACCATGAAAGTCAGGACAACAGACCATGAAACTCAAGACAACAGACCATGAAAGTCAGGACAAAAGACCATGAAGCTCAGGACAACTGGCCATGAAAGTCAGGACAACAGACCATGAAAGTCAGGACAACAGACCATGAAACGGAGGACAACTGGCCATGAAACTCAGGACAACTGACCGTGAAAGTCCGGACAATAGACCATGAAAGTCAGGACGGCAGACCATGAAAGTCAAGATGACAGACTAAGGAACTCAGGACAACAGACCATGAAAGCCAGGACAACAGACCATGAAAGTCAGGACAAAAGACCATGAAAGTCAGGACAACAGGTTATGAAAGTCAGGACAACAGACCATGAAAGTCAAGACAACAGACCATGAAAGTCAGGACAACAGACCATGAAAGTCAGGACAACAGACCATGAAAGTCAGGACGACAGACCAAGGAATTCCGGACAATAGACCATGAAAGTCAGGACGACAGACCATGAAATTCAGGACAACAGACCATGAATCTCAGGACGACAGACTAAGGAACTCAGGACAACAGATCATGCATCTCAGGACAACAGACCATGAAAGTCAGGATGACAGACCATGAAAGTCAGGACGACAGACCAAGGAATTCCGGACAACAGACTTTGAAAGTCAGGACGACAGACCATGAAAGTCAGGACGACAGACCATGAAAGTCAGGACGACAGACCAAGGAATTCCAGAAAACAGACCATGAAACACAGGACAACAGACCATGAAGCTCAGGATAGACCAAGCAACACGGGACCACCGTTTCTGAGCAATCATATGCTTTGATCGTGCCCTCTGTGATGTCAAAAATTCAAAAACGAGTGGCTTGGCTGTTCTAGCGGTAATGATGCAGCTTTCAACACAAGTGGTGTCAGCATAGGTTTTAATTAGTTTATATGGCGTATCATTCTGGTGTCGTGTCGCTAGCAAACAGGCTAAGGTCTTCCTAATGCAAAAAAGGTGCCTTGTGGATGATTTGGCAGCTGAATGAAGTGGGTTCCCCTCCCTTTGCCTATCGTCACCCACCTTGGACGTAATGTAACACATGACAAAGGAGGCAACTGTCTTCATAAAACATAAAAAGTGTTCCACATCAGTGCCTACCTTCTGCATCTTTAAAAGACACTGCTTTGGAAAACGCTTTATTATAATATTCAGGTCTGTCAACCTCCTTAGAGTTGAATTGTTTTAAAGGGGCAAATTGCAGTTAAAGCAACATCAACATCAATTTTGGTAAACAGCTGAGGATGGGGCTGGAGAAATGTAACCACTCTCAAACTCATTGACGGAGCTATGGTTGACCATGCATCAGGAGGACTGACCATGCATCAGATCAAAATGATCTACAGTGTTTGTTTACAATTACATTTTTTATAAACAGTGGAGTAAAACAAGCTTATATTTTCGGGTCTGATGGAGTAACACAGTTGAGTTAAGCTCATGAGGCAGTTATAAGTTGTAATCTTCAAGAATCAATGGCTTTACAGTATACATCATTACATTAAAAGTCCAAAAATGAATGTACCAATGCCAAATTGCCCCTTTAAAGAAGCACGATCTGCAGAGGGAGAAGAGAAGCACGGTCTGCAGAGGGAGAAGAGAAGCACGGTCTGCAGAGGGAGAAGGGAAGCACGGTCTGCAGAGGGAGAAGGGAAGCACGGTCTGCAGAGGGAGAAGGGAAGCACGGTCTGCAGAGGGAGAAGGGAAGCACGGTCTGCAGAGGGAGAAGGGAAGCACGGTCTGCAGGGAGAAGTGGGAAATCTAGAGTTAACACCTGGTTTTCCAGGGCAACTTATCACTCTTGTGCTATCCAGGCCCTGCCGCCTACAGGAAATAGAAAGCATTCAGTGATGCCCGCTCTGCCTCTCCTTACCGCTGCACTTCTGACCGGAGAATGCAGGCAACACAGCTTTGGAGGAAACTTCCTGTGTGATGATGTATGCGTTGCAGTTTCTTCTTATTTAAGTATCCACAAAGGGGAAGAACATTATGTGCTGAGAATCCCCTCAGAATGCTTCATGTTGGATGTACAATTATATACCATTTGACCTCTTTGCACCTCTTTCAAACATAATTTATTTCAAATGACCTATATGAGTGTTGATGACTTCAGGGTTCGTGAAATGATACGGTCGAGTTAGAGATGGATGGGTAACAATAATATATAGTAATATAATAATAATATATGCCATTTAGGAGTCGCTTCTATCCTAAGTGAGTTACAGTAGAGCATCCATACATTATTTTTGTATTGGTGGCCCCAGCAGGAACCAAACCCACAACTATGACATTGCAACTCCATGCTCTACCAACTGAGTGATACAGGACCACCTTGATGCTTTTTGAGTAAGAACCAGCACAATCTATTAGGGATATTTCAGCTTCTATGGAACAGTGAAATGCAATTACAAACTGGGTGGTTCGAGCTCTTAATAGTGATTGGCTGACAACCGTGGTATATCAGACCATATATCACGGGTATGACAAACATGTATTTTTACTGCTCTAATTATGTTGGCAGACAGTTTATAATAGCAATAAGGCACCTTGGGGGTGTGATATATGGCCAATATACTCCGTGTTGCGCCGTGCTTATGAACAGCCCTTAGCAGTGATATATTGACCATATACCACACCCCCCGTGCCTTACTGCTTAATTATAACACTGACAAGCTTGTGACCAGTAAATCTGGACACAAACACAATGGAGACACAGGGTATGGAAGTCATGGCTAAATAATTCAGAATGGTGCTCTTCTGGAATCTTCAATATTTTTCGTCTAGAACAGGCAGCGAATGAGCTAAGAGGCAAAGCAGTGAAATAGTAAACAACTTTTGGCAGGTCATTCAGAAACAAAGTGGCATTTCCAAGGATGTTTACTGACATTTATTGGAAACAGTCGAGGGCCAAAATGTGATTAGCATCATGGGGGAATAACATGCTTCTTCCGGGCTTTGTATTATGCAACTGTCTTCCATTACAGTGATGAGTTCTCTGCTCTGTTCATTATGAAGTTAAAATGTAATTTGCTGCAGCTTTCTTGAAGGACAGAGTCATCAAGACGATGCTACTGTTTGTATACAGTGTAGCTGACTGGACTGGCTACGTGTCACTAAACAAGCCACTTTATTACTTCTAATTATGTTTAAAAACATCCTCCCATGACATTCCCTTCCTCTACTACAACAGATTACATTTCATACAGTACCTTACTTTACTTTCACCCTAAATCTTGCTCATTCATTTACCATCTCACTCCAAATTGTGTCCAAATGGCCTTTGAAGGACTTTGTCCCACCAGAATCCCAGTGCCAACAAAGAGAAGGCATCAATAATAAATATCTGTTAAGAGAAAAGTTCTGATGCCAAACCAAAATGCAGGCTTTTGGGCTGTACAAATCAGTGGTCCTGTGTTGGTGTTTTATTTATAAAAAATATCAATAATTCACAACAGCGGCCTTATTTGTTTTACCCATATACTGTATGTTGTGTTTCAGATAAATATTCAAGAATATAACATTGTGTCCATTGACAAACAGTGCTGAAATGTCTTATCCGTCCTCAAAACATAATTCCCCTCTCATATGGCTAATAAAGACTACTTAAAGTGAGTACACAGGGAAATATATGTTGTTTGTGCTTATAAACATAACTAAATGAATTGCCAAAATATAATCAAATGCAAAAAAAAAAAATGGGGAGAAGCATAAAAGATAAAAAGGAACTCACGTAAGGTACGCTCTCCAGAGTGTCGGTGTTGACAATTATTGGAGCGGGACTCGCCTGAAAAAGAGAGAGAGTGGGGAAGAGGATAAGAAACAGCAAGAGATGCCTAAACCCACTAGTGTCCTACTTTCTATAAATGGATCCAGGGGACAGCCCCTGGATCATGTGGTGACTTCACCCTGTATCATGAGGAATTCAAGAGCCGTCTTACAAATGCTAAACCGTCCCAGAATACAGTGCCTTCAGAAACTATTCATACCCCTTGACTTATTCCACATTTTGTTGTGTCACAGCCTGAATTCAAAATGCATTAAATCATTTTTTCTCCCCCATCTACACACAATACCCCATAATGTCAAAGTGAAAACATGTTTTTAGAAATATTTGCTAATTTATTGAAACTAACTCATTTACGTAAGTATTCACACCCCTGAGTCGATACTTTGTAGAAGCAGCTTTGGCAGCGATTACAGCTGTGAGTCTTTCTGGGTAAGTTTATAAGAGCTTTCCACACCTGGATTGTGAAACATGTGCCCATTATTATTTTCAAAATGCTTCAAGCACTGTCAAATTGGTTGTTGATCATTGCTAGACAACCATTTTCAGGTCTTGCCATTGACTTTCAAGCAGATTAGAGTCAAAACTGTAACTCAGCCACTCAGGAACATTCACTGTCTTCTTGGTAAGCAACTCCAGTGTAGATTTGGCCTTGTGTTTTAGGTTATTGTCCTGCTGAAGGAGGAATTCTTCTCCCAGTGTCTGGTGGAGAGCAGACTGAACCAGGTTTTCCTCTGGGATTTTGCCTGTGCTTAGCTTCATTCCATTTCTTTTTCATCCTGAAAAACTCCCCAGTCCTTAACAATTAGAAGCATACCCATAACATGATGCAGCCACCATTATGCTTGAGAATATGAAGAGTGGTACTCAGTAATGTGTTGTATTGGATTCAGGACAAAAAGTGAATTGTTTTGCCACATTTTTGCAGTATAATTTTAGCCTACCGGTTAAAACGTTAGGCCAGTAACCGATATGTCGCTGGTTCAAATACCTAAGCCAACAAGATGAAAAATCTGTCTATGTGTCTTTGAGCAAGGCACTTAACTCTAATTTGCTCCAGGTGCACCGTACTACTATGGCTGCCATGTAAAACTGCACCTATCTGGTGTATGTGACAATATCTTTTTTTGACTTTTTGCCTTTGCCTTGTTGCAAATAGGATGCATGTTTTGGAAAAATGTTATTCTGTACAGGCAGTCCCTGAGTGGTTTCCTTCCTCTCTGGCAACCGAGTTAGGGAGGACACCTGTATCAATACTGGGTGTATTGATACACCATCCAAAGTGTAATTAATAACTTCATGCTCAAAGGGATATTCAATGTCTGCTTTATTTTGTATTTTTACCCATCTACCAATAGGTGCCCTTCTTTGCAAGGCACTGGAAAACATCCCTTGTCTTGTGGTTGAATCTACGTTTGAAATTCACTACTCGATAGATTGACCGTACAGATCGTTGTATGTGTGGGGTACAGAGATAAGGCAGTCATTCATGTTAAACACTATTATTGCACACAGAGTGAGTCCATGCAAATTATTATGTGACTTGTTAAGCACATTTTTACTCCTGAACTTATTTAGCCTTGTCATACAAAGGGTTTGAATACTAACTGACTCAAGCTTTTCATTTTTTTATTAATTTGTGAATAATTCAAAAAACATAATTTCACTTCGACATTATGGGGTATTGTGTGTAGGCCAGTGACCAAAAAAATCTCAATTGAATTAATACAAAATTCAGGATGTAATGCAAAAAAATGTGGAAAAAGTCAAGGGGTGTGAATACTTTCTGAAGGCATAGAGTATTATACATGCTAAATGTGTAGGCCTCTAATAATAATAATCCATAATAACAGTAAACAATGCCCACAGAATGGTTTATGGCATGTGAAGTAAATAGAGTGGACTGATAACTAATGATACAGCTTCCATCCAGGTGAGACTATACGAATATTTGCAAGTCTTCCGCGAACAGATAATTCTAAGATATTTCATTGCTCCACAATTAGCTCCCAATAGCCTTTCCAATTAAGTGTCTTTTATTCTTTCTAACTAAGGCCTTTAATTTGCTGAGAAGTTAAAAACATACGAAAAGTAAGACGTTTTCACATTCATCAATGTTCCTTGTCAGTTTGAACAGTCCGGATGGTCCGCTGCCAATAACCAGAGTGCCACTGCAGTTTATAAAATGTGCAATAAAATATGCTATAAAAAAGAGTTGAGGTGCTATAGAAGAATGTTGTTTGGGCCATTTTTAAAGGAAGCGGGTAAGAATTCAGTCAAACCCTTAAGATGTTCCCAGCTAGCACAGAGGATCTGGGCCGATTCCGGCTGAGAATCCAGGCACTCGGCTGAGAGTCAGACTCGGCCGACGTCATGTGGCCAGAGTCTGGGCTGCCTTCGGCAGTATTACTTATGGCTAGGATGCGGGGATTGAGCTCGGGCCGATTCCGGTGTGAGTTATCTGGCCCAAATGTATTGCTTGTGGCTCGGGCCGATTCCGGTGTGAGTTATCTGGCCCAAATGTATTGCTTGGGGCTCGGGCCGATTCCGGTGTGAGTTATCTGGCCCAAATGTATTGCTTGGGGCTCGGGCCGATTCCGGTGTGAGTTATCTGGCCCAAATGTATTGCTTGGGGCTCGGGCCGATTCCGGTGTGAGTTATCTGGCCCAAATGTATTGCTTGGGGCTCGGGCCGATTCCGGTGTGAGTTATCTGGCCCAACTGTATTACTTGGGGTTCGGGCCGATTCCGGTGTGAGTTATCTGGCCCAAATGTATTACTTGGGGCTCGGGCCGATTCCGGTGAGAGTTATCTGGCCCAAATGTATTACTTGGGGTTCGGGCCGATTCCGGTGATAGTTATCTGGCCCAACTATATTACTTGGGGCTCGGGCCGATTCCGGTGTGAGTTATCCGGCCCAACTGTATTACTTGGGGTTCGGGCCGATTCCGGTGTGAGTTATCTGGCCCAAATGTATTACTTGGGGCTCGGGCCAATTCCGGTGTGAGTTATCTGGCCCAAATGTATTACTTGGGGCTCGGGCCGATTCCGGTGTGAGTTATCTGGCCCAAATGTATTACTTGGGGTTCGGGCCGACTGGGGCTACTCTCTATCAGATGATTACACAGGCTGCTTTATATAATTAACATTTTATTATTTATTTATTTTCCATATTTTCTCATTGTTTCTGTGATCCAAAAATGTAATTAACATTTAAATGAAATTATTTAAGAGTCCTGTTTAAGTAGTATTTTAGTATTTTGATACGTTGTGCAGGGCAATTACTAAGCTGTTACGTTGGTAACAATGATTCGGGAGACAGGCGCAGGAATGCGTAATAGGGCTTTTTATTATACCCCAAATCACGGCATGCCGTGTAAGGGCACGGGGATGAAGACCAAACAAATACGTAACAAAAACACAGGGTAGAAACCCAAAACAAAAGAGCGAGGAGTACCTCGAATAAATAATACACACGCACAATAATTAACACACGGGAAGAGACCTGTAATCATTTGCGCAATCCACAAGGGCACGAAAGCCCAAAACACACAGCACAGGTACTCACACACACCAACGGACATTGTAACAAAAATGGACAGCCCAATGGAAACCAAAGGGCACACTTATACAAGTACTAATCAGTGGGAATAGGGGACAGGTGTGCGTAATGAATGTTCCGGAGGGATCCATGACATAAGCATTCAAAACTTTGTGGATGAGGCCTCCCGAGTGGCGCAGCAGTCTAAGACACTGCATCGTAGTGTTTCACACTGCGTTGCTACAGATGCTGGTTCGATACCCGTGCCGGCCGCGACCGGGAGACCGATGAGGCGACAGGTTAGGGGAGGGTTTGGCCCGGCCGGGATGTCCTTGTCCCATCGCACTGTAGCGACTCCTGTGGCAGGCCAGGCGCATGCACACTGACATGGTTGCCGGGTTAAGCGTGCATTGTGTCAAGAAGCAGTGCGGATTGGCAGGGTTGTGTTTCGGGAAGGACGCAAGGTTCTCGACCTTCACCTCTCCCGAGGCTGTATGGGAGTTGCAGTGATGAGACAAGACAATTGGACATGAAGAAAAGGGGGTTAAAATAAAAAAGAATAATAAAAAAAAAATATATATATATATAAATAAATCTGTGGATGGGTATAATTTCAATGTATAATAGTAGTATTTAAAATGACTAAATCGGGTAATACATTTATTTAAATTTGCATCGGGCCGCTTCTGGGGGGATTCTGGTAAGATGCCGGCAAAGTAGGCTGTATTCCGGTAGACGGAAACGGTCTGATGTACTTGGCAATCATTCATTTTGATTCCGGGCAGAGTCCGACACCCGATTCCAGGCTGATTCAATCAGTTCCAGCCCCCCAGGAGAGGGGGCCGGATTTCTGTGCCGATTTCTCATTGCTAGCTGGGTTTCCATCAACTGAAGCCCCACGATGTTTCACAAAGGCAAATTGTTTGGATCAGGTAGACAGATCAGGGTGCGTGTGTGTGTGTGTGTGTGTGTGTGTGTGTGTGTGTGTGTGTGTGTGTGTGTGTGTGTGTGTGTGTGTGTGTGTGTGTGTGAGTGTGTCACATTTTAACATTCACAGGTGGTGGCAAAGAAATTTGCTAACAATTAAAAAAAACTTTTTTGCTTTGTCATTATGGGGTATTGTGTGTAGATTGATGAGGAAAATGTTTATTTAATCAATTTTAGAATAAGGCTGTAAACATAACAAAATGTGGAAACGGTGAAGGGGTCTGAATACTTTCCAAATGCAATGTACTTCTCTGCCCCACAGTGACTCTGCCAGCAGCAGCTGCTGCGCAGGCGCATAGGATGTGCGAACATTGCTTGGATTGTTTTGCCATCTATTTGCTATGAGGGGGAACTGCCCCAATGAAATTGCAGGATTTCATAACATAAATTGTCACAGCACAAGGTAAAGAGACCGTCCTGGGGCACTCAAATGTGTGTCCGTTCAGTCAGATATTCTAGGTCTGCTCTAGTCTCCATCCCAGTGAGTCTCTCAGCGCCAGACGGCTTACTTCCTTACGCGAGACTAGATCTGCTCTATCAGGTACAGATTGCGCTAAAGCAAAAAGCTAATTGTAATTAACTTGTAAATAAATAATCAGAACAGTCATAACTTTTACTATTTTCTACATTGTAGAATAATAGTGAAGAAATCAAGACTATAAAATAACACATATGGAATCGTGTATTAAACAAAAAAGTGTTAAACAATATTTGAGTTTCTTCAAAGTAGCCACCCTTTGCCTTGATGACAGCTTCATGAGGTTAATACCTGGAATTAATTTAAATTAATAGGTGTGCCTTGTTAAAAGTTATTTTGTGGAATTTCTTTCTTTCTTAGTGGGTTTGAGCCAATCAGTTGTGTTGTGAAAAGGTACGGGTTGGTATACAGAAGGTAGCCCTATTTGGTAAAAGACCAAGTCCATATTATGGCAAGAACAGGTCAAATAAGCAAAAACAAAAATTACAGTCGCAAAAACCATCCAGCGCTATGATGAAACTGGCTCTCATGAGGACCGCCACAGGAAAGGAAGACCCAGAGTTACCTCTGCTGCATAGGATGAGTTCATTAGAGTTAACAGCCTCAGAAATTGCTAATTGTTATTATTATTATAATTTGTATTATATCTTTTTTTAGGGGGTAGAGCAGCTTTAATATTGCCGATAGATTGTAGCTTCCATCAATGTAATTGTCTGCATCACTTCCAATCCCCCATATATTTTTTAGCAAATATTTATATATACACACATATACATACATACACATATAAATACATACATATACAAATATATACATATAAATACATACATACAAATACATACACATACATATATAAACAAATATATAAATATATTTCCTTTACTACCCTCCAACCCTACCACCCCTCCCCCAATTGGAGCAAACTAGCGAACAACGTTTAGGCCTGTATTTACAGCTAATACATACTATATACATTTCATGGACACAGTCTATTTTACAATAGTTCTATTTTGTTTGTTTTTACTCCTGTCCTTCCTCTACCCTCAACCTCTCCCATCTATTTCTGATGTCCATCCGGTTTGATTTTTATTTGCCATATCTTTCAAACTGTGCTCTTTCAAAAAAGTTCTTAACCTATATACGTTTTACGGGCACAGTATGTTTTACATTAGTTATCTTGTTGTTATTAATGGAACCTTCAGCTCCATTCAACCCCTCCCATCTATCTCTTAACACAATCCATATTGGATTTCTATTTGCCATATATTTTTAACTGTGCTGTGATGTTTCACAAAAGTTCAGAACCTTTCTATTCTCATTGTTTCTACAGGTTGTAAATGTAAAATAATTTTTGTTGCTAAAAGTATTATTATATTATTGATCGATTGACAATGACTTTCAGATCACCCAGTAGTGCTATCGGCAGGGTTAACTGCAGATAAATATTGCAATTCTTCAGCCATTCTTGGACCTGTGACCAAAAACAAGCTACGTATGGACTGTACCAAAACAAATTATCTAATGATTCTGCCTCTTCGCAGCAAAATCTGCAGAGCTGTGAAGGTTGTACCCCCAAATAAATAACATTCTATTGGTTGCAAGAATTTTGTATAATATTTTAAATTGAAAGATTTTGCGTATCAGTTCATAAACCATGTGCCATGGAATCGGTCCGTAAAAAATCTCTTCCCAACTATTTTGCAATCAATATGGCACGGCTGTCAATTTTTTGGTCCTTAAATAAAAGTGGTATACATTTTTCAATTTTCTTTAACCAATTATGGTCTTTAATGCAGGGCAGAGAGACAAGTTCCTTACTTTTTCCCCCTTCCACTTTCCAATTCCATTTTTGCGTTAATGTTGCAATTAGTTGGTTGTAATTTTAGGTAGAGCAGACATTTCCATATGTTTTTATTAGCTGCATGTACAGTTGAAGTCAGAAGTTTACATACACTTAGGTTGGAGTCATTAAAACTCGTTTTTCAACCACTCCACAAATTTCTTGTTAACAAACTATAGTTTTGGCAAGTCGTTTAGGACATCTACTTTGTGCATGACACAAGTAATTTTTCCAACAATTGTTTACAGACAGATTATTTCACTTATAATTCACTGTATCACAATTCCAGTGGGTCAGAAGTTCCCAACTTTACTAAGTTGACTGTGCCTTTAAAACAGCTTGGAAAATTCCAGAACATTATGTCATTGCTTTAGAAGCTTCTGATAGGCTAATTGACAGAATTTGAGTCAATTTGAGGTGTACCTGTGGATGTATTTCAAGGCCTACCTTCAAACGCAGTGCCTCTTTGCTTGACATCATGGGGAAATCAAAAGAAATCAGCCAAGACCTCATAAAAAAAATTGTAGACCTCCACAAGTCTGGTTCATCCTTGGGAGCAATTTCCAAATGCCTGAAGGTACCACGTTCATCTGTATATATTTTGATTTGATTAACATTGTTTTGGTTACTACATAACTTCATATGTGTTGATTTTTTGATTTTTTTCTGTCAAATTAACCAGTTATCTACCTTTGATAAGCAGCTAGCTAGCCATGCCAATTTCAAGTCTTTCTAAACTAATATTTGATTGATTTTAGTTATTAGGATCCCCATTTGCCGACGCCAATGGTGACAGCTAGTCTTACCGGGGGCCGACCTTATAACGAAAAATACATTACAGACAAAAGACTACAATTTACCTACATTTAAAAACATGAACATGTAGTTTGTGTGCATATATCAGTTACACATACATGTCAGTACATACACATAACTAGTAGGTCACATGGGGGAGAGGCGTTGTGCCGTGAGGTGTTGCTCTATTTGTTTTTTTGAAACCAGGTTTGCTATATATCCGCTATATAGTTATTTCAGAATGAAAGTTAATTGGCTAGCGAATCATGCTTTGTGACGTTAGGTTAGATATCCCCAGTTAGATCATGTGTTTCACTTATTGCATCTGCATGCTTGTTTCGTTCTCTCTGGTGCACTTGTTCGTTCATGAGCTGGCTGCTCATTCTAAATAGTATAATCTAATCTGTTCAAAACACTGGCAGCATGTAAAGCAGTGGTCATTCGGTTTTTGACATGCAAATGTGAAATAGGTGTATTTAACCTCTACGGGCCACGGGGGCAGTATTGAGAATTTTGAAAGAAATATGTGCCCATTTTTAACTGCCTCCTACACCAACTCAGAAGCTAGGATATGCATATTATTAACACATTCGGATAGAAAACACTCTGAATTTTCTAAAACAGTTTGAATGGTGTCTGTAAGTATAACAAAACTCATATTGCAGGCAAAAACCTGTGAAAAATAGATTAAAAAAAATGACAATTTTGTGACTGTACTATTTAGTGTCATTGTTTTAAAGATACCACAGTGAGAAAGGATTCAGTTCGCAACTCCTACTGCTTCCACTAGATGTCAACGATCTTTAGAAAGTTGTTGGAAGCATCTGTCATGAATACAGACCGAATTAGAAAGCTTACAAGTTGACACGTCATCACTTCATTTTTTGCGCCTGCGCATGAATCTGAGAAGAGTGCCTTTGTCATTATCGTTTATTCTAGACACTTGATAGGTTGTGTGAAAATATTACTGATGTTTACTGATGTTTCACGTTAAAAATGGAACAAAAGATTAGTGCTAAACAACGTTTGACATGTTTAAACAAACGTAAATAGATTATTTACTAGGTTTTCTTTAGCTTTTCGACGTGACTTTACACTGCCCACCTCATTTTGTGGGAGCCTACTGAACGCTAACTATTTGGACATAAATTATGAACTTTGTCAAAAGAAACCACATTTGTTCTGGACCTGGGATCTCTGGCAGCGCCTTCTGATGGAGATAATCAAAGGTAAGGGGATATTTAGAATGTTATTATCGATATTAGATGATGCTAATGCTAACGGTATAGCTTAGCTTAGCTTAGCATATAGCTTATTGTTGTTAGCATAGTACCCAGTTTATGCAAAATGTGATTTCCCAGTAAAGTTATTTTGAGATCTGGCCATTCGGTAGCAATTACGAGATGATAATATATTATTCTTTGAATGACAATATTATAATTTACCAATGTTTTCGAATAGTAATTCCGTGATTTGTAATGCTGGATTCACTGGGTGCATTCGAGCCGAAAAAAATTCTGAATTTCACCGCGACTGTAAATGCTGTTTTTGGATATAAATATGAACTTGATGGAACTAAAAATGCATGTATTGTATAACATAATGTCCTATGAGTGTCATCTGATGCAGATTGTCAAAGGTAAGTGCATAATTCTAGCTAGTTTTCTGTCTGTTGATGCCCTTCTTTGAATTGGCTAAACATTACACGCAGCTATTGTCAATGTACTCTCCTCACATAACCTAACTTTCTGCATTCTCCGTAATGCCTCTGAAAATCGGACAGCGTGGTTAGATTTAGGAGATATATCTTTCAAATGGAGGAAAATAGTTGATTATTTGATTTTTTGAAATGATTACTCTTGCAGTTTTGAATTCCCCGCCATGGTCACATGACAATGAATCCCAATACCGGGATTAGATCGGGATAAGATCCTCAACAGGTAACACCTGTCTCATTAGTCTGAATCAATAGCAGCCAGTGAACAATAATTAGTTTAATGTCAACCAGTGTTTCCAACCATGTATTTCCGCCTAATGCATTGAATCACAAAATTGTTCTAAAAGATACTTTAAGTTCTTGAGGCATGTAATTTTTCGTTTTTTAATGGTCTATTCTGTATCTTCAATCAAATTAAACATGTTTAAAAAAATGTTTAAGAGTATTTTTCATCAGTTGTTTTACAGTGCTTTTGGAATGTATTCAGACCTCTTGACTTTTTCCACATTTTGTTACATTACAGACTTATTTTTAAATTGATTAAATAAAAATAAAAAACTCAGCAATCTACACACAATACCCCATAATGACAAAGCGAAAACAGGTTTTTGAAATGTTTGCAAATTTACAAACATTTAAAAACAGAAATATCTTATTTACAGTACTGTGCAAAAGTTTTAGTCAGGTGAGAAAAAATGCTATAAAGTAAGAATGCTTTCAAAAATAGACATGTTAATAGATTATATTTATAAATTAACTAAATGCAAAGTGAGTGAACAGAAGAAAAATCTAAATCAAATCCATACTTGGTGTGACCACCCTTTGACTTCAAAACAGGATCAATTCTTGTAGGTACACTTGCACAAAGTCAGGGATTTTGTAGGCATATAGTCAGGTGTCTGATTAAACAATTATACCAAACAGGTGCTAATTATCATCAATTCAATATGTAGGTTTAAACACAATCATTAACTGAAACAGAAACAGCTGTGTAGGAGGAATAAAACTGGGTGAGGAACAGCCAAACTCATCTAACAAGGTGAGGTTGTTGAAGACAGTTTACTGTCAAAAGTCATACACCATGGCAAGACACAGCAACAAGACACAAGGTAGTTATCCTGATATGGATAGGAGGCAGTATTTTCCCGGATGAAAAAACGTACCTGATTTAAACTGGTTACTACTCTTGCCCAGAAACGAGAATATGCATATTATTAGTAGATTTGGATAGAAAACACTCTGAAGTTTCTAAAACTGTTTGAATGGTGTCTGTGAGTATAACAGAACTCATATGGCAGGCAAAAACCTGAGAAAAAGTCAACCAGGAAGTGGAGGATCGAGAATTGTAGTTCTTCTTTCTAGTCCCTTTCGAAACTACAGTATCTGTGGTGTTACGTTGCACTTTCGAAGACTTCCAATGGCTGTCTAAAGCCTTCAGAAAGTGGTTTGAGCCTTCTCCTGTCTCTGGGCAGAGTATAGTAGCTCAGTTTCTCAGTGGTCTGCCTGGCAACAAAGGGATTGGATATGCGCGGTCCCGCGAGCTCGCTGTTTTTTCTTTTTCTCCTTGAATGAATACGCTATTGTCTGGTTGGAATATTATCGGAATTTTACGTAAAAAATACCATAAAAATTGATTTTAAACAGCGTTTGACATGCTTCTAAGTACGGTAATGGAACATTTAGACTTTTTGTGTCTCTGTTAGCCTTTGGATAGTGACCTGAACGCACGAACAAAACGGAGGTATTTGGACATAACTATGGATTATTTCGAACAAAACAACATTTCTTGTGGAAGTAGCAGTCCTGTAAAATGCTGTTTTTGG
This sequence comes from Salmo trutta, assembly GCF_901001165.1. NCBI lineage: Eukaryota > Metazoa > Chordata > Actinopteri > Salmoniformes > Salmonidae > Salmo > Salmo trutta. The sequence goes on along the minus strand of NC_042975.1, from coordinate 14,858,978 downwards.
ATATAAATATGAACTTGATTGAACAAAACATACATGTATTGTGTAACATAATGTCCTAGGAGTGTCATCTGATGAAGATCGTCAAAGGTTAGTGCTTCATTTAGCTGTGTTTTGGGTTTTGTGACATATATGCTTGCTTGGAAAATGGCTGTGTGGTTATTATGGTCTATGTACTCTCCTAACATAATCTAATGTTTTGCTTTCGCTGTAAAGCCTTTTTGAAATCGGACAATGTGGTTGGATTAAGGAGAAGTGTATCTTTAAAATGGTGTAAAATAGTCGTATGTTAGAGAAAATTGAATAGTGGTTGAATTGGAGATCATATTTATGTAGGGGGTTTTTCCATTTGTGTTTGTGGGTTGTTCTGTCACGGCTGTTCAAAGGATCGGACCAACGCGCAGCATGGTTGTAGTTCCACATATTTATTTATTCCGTGAAACGTTTGCAATACACCAAAATACTTGTAACAACAAAACAACAAACCGTGACGCAGAGAAAAGAACACTACTCAAACGAGAACCGGCTGCCTCTAATTGGAGATCATCCCAACAACCCCAACATAGAAATAGAAACCTAGAAAAACAACATAGAAACAGATAACAAGAAAACCACCCAAAAACACCCCTTGTCACGCCCTGACCTACTCTACTATAGAGAATGACATCTTACAAGGGTCAGGTCGTGACAGTCATTCTGCTTTGTTGACAACTCCAACCACCCTGCGCCCCAGGTATTCAGCCAATCAGCAGCCTCCACTGGTGTGCGTGCATGTGTACAAATAGAAAGTGAGAGAGGAAGATTGGGAAATTGAGTGCATTTGAATGCACAGTACTCAGGGAAATCAATTAGGAGTTGCAATTCAGGATTATGATTGTTATTCAAAGGCAGTGTATATTTAACTGGATGAAAATGAATGGCGGCGGACTGCGCTACGCTAACCCAATTTTAACTTGTGTGCCTTTCCAGGAATACCACTCCAAAAAACGATCTTGAAGTATTTTGTTCATTACTTCACTGTTAATACAATCCCTAAGTCAGCAGTCACGTATTCGAGATGGATAGCACTTTCAGTTCAGAGCAAAAACCTATGATGATGCAAAATGCACCATCATTAAGAGTTTTTGTTTTGTTTCTTTGTAAACTTGACTGCTGAGACATTTATTATTTATATAACCACCATGTGTAAAGGACGAGTGAGGAGTCCCTATGCAATACTCTGTCATAATGTACACTGGAGATTGGACATCATAATGTCACACACGCGCGCACACACACACACACGATAACATACGCACTATACACACATGTACACATGGATTTTGTGTCGTAGATAATGTGGTAGTAGAGTAGGGACCTGAGGGAACACACTTAATGTGTTGTGAAATCTGTTTTGAATATATTGTAATGTTTTTACAATTGTATAAACTGCCTTAATTTTGCTGGACCCCAGGAAGAGTAGCTGCTGCCTTGGCAAATGGGGATCCATATCAAATACAAATACACACACACACACAGATGTGTATGTGCTCTAGTTCAGCACTCAGCATGTGTGCCAGTATAAGTCCTGAATAGATGCAGTACATACAGACACTGTACTATTGTTCGACTCCATTTCCAAACCATTTGTCTTCCTCTCTTGACACTGGCACACACTGACATCCTATGTTTCCTTGCATCCTATCTCCTCACCTACTTCTCAACCGTATTGGAGGAGACAATCCAAGGTCCCACCCCATGGGCCTTCTGCTCCAATGCGTTTTGAGAAGGACGAAAGGTCTGAGAGCTGATGCGAGGAATCTAGGAAAGGCGAATTGAGAAAGAGCCTGAATTCACTGAAGGGAGCCTGGTCTGATCTACTTCTGGGGTTAATTAGGTGTTAATAACTATAATACGCCGAGCTTGTTAATTACAAATATCACACTGCGTCCCAAATGGCACCCTATTCCCTTTATAGTGCAGTAATTTTGAACAGGTTGCATTGGGCTCTGGTCAAAAGTAGTGTACTACATAGGGAATAGGGTGCAATTTGTGCTGCATTAGAACCCTTTTAGCCATGAGAACTCCACCTCAATTGCAAAACATTGTATAAAACATGCAATAACTAAACCACTCTGTCCGTGGATTACCGCCGAATATTTGGAGATTATTTTTGTATTATTATTATTCAACTACATGTACTTACCTGTTACTACCATTGGTTTGCTCATGCAGAAGAAAATGTCTGCGTCCCAAATAGCACCCATAGGGTTCTGTTCAAAAGTAGTGCACTATAAAGGGCAGGGGTCGGCCCGCAAGAGATTTTTGTATAAAAAAATCAATATTAAAAAAAATGAGGGGGAGATTTTTGTTTTGAGTCAAATCAGGAATTGAGCTAAAAATGAATTTAATTTAGGAGATCTGTTCCCAAGTATTCTCACAAATTAAAAAAAGAGACGTGATCGTGTCTCAATGTAATGAAGGTATGAAATGATTGTTCTCTCTTTTTGGGTTTATTAATTATTATAATTATGTTACAGTCCCCCCATCATCCGTTCTGACAAAAATCGGGAGTCAGTGCAATCGCGCATTAGATGACTCATTCAGAGTACTACTTTCAACAATTCACATACTATAACATTTTTTGGGGCATAGGCACGGCCAGTGAGAGAGAGAGGTTCTCCCAAATCAATGTAGTCCCTCCTGGATAGGGGTAAGGCCATCAGAAGGCAAGGTGAAGTAAGTACCATTTTGCTTACACCTATCTAATCCCTTTAGATCTACAGGAGTGCCTGGAGAGGAGTATCTAGGGCAGGGGTACTCAACCCTACGAGGTCCGGAGCCTGCTGGTTTTCTGTTCTACCTGATAATTAATTGCACACACCTGGTGTCCCAGGTCTAAATGAGTCCCTGATTATTGGGGAACAATTAAAAAAAGGCAGTGGAACTGGCTTCGAGGTCCAGAGTTGAGTTTGAGGAGTCTAGGGGTTGATTTGGGATTCAGTGGTAGAGAGAGGAGTATGAGAATAGAGTGGAGGACAGTAAATGAGGAGCGCAATATAGCAAATGAGAGATGAAGAGTGATACAGAGAACAAGAAACATGCTACATACACATTCTTTCTACAATCTTTTCTCTACCCCTGTCTGTTACCCAGCACTGATTGTCTGCATCCCAAATAGCACCCTATTTCCTATATAGTTGACTACCTTTGACCAGAGCCCTATGTGCCCTATAGGCCCTGGTCAAAATAAGTGCACTAAATCGGAAATAGGGTACAATTTGGGATGCATCCATTCTCTGTTCAGCTCCATATATCCATCAGCTCCAAATGCCCACTAATTCACCTGAGCCTCTGCCAACACAATCCCAGAAGTCTTATCTCAGAGACCTAGGATGCTTCCATTCAGAATCTTTAAAACACTTTGATAAGTCAAGGAACTCTGGCGACAAGATTTTCAGTAATGGAGACACACTCCTGCACGCACACCCACAGGAGCCGTGCAAACACACTACTTCACACTGTGTATCTCAGATACAGCTATCCAGTTAACATCACCAAGCTAATGGACTGGGAGGAGAGCGCCTCAGATAGGCCACTTTCCATCTCACAGGGAAAGCATTGCTCCAGTCACATACCAGGCAAGAGTGCATCTTCTGAACAGCACTTCCTCAAATCACATATCTTTTTAGATGTCTACTGGCTATGTGCCCACAGCTTGTGTCAATCTCTGAGATAAATCTTACAGACCAACCCATTTTAGCAACACAGTGAAACCAAGTAATGACCAATGCAAGTCTGAATGAGAACACAAGGCATACATCCATGTTTAATTGCTGTGGAAACGTTTGTTAGCGGGATTTAAGAATCTATTTTAGGCTTTGCCTGTTGGGGCATATTAGCATAGCTTCTCAATATTGTACAGCTGCAAACTCCAGCTCTACCGGACTCCCGAGTGGCGCAGCAGTCTAAGGCACTGCATCTCAGTGCTTGAGGCGTCACTACAGACACCCTGGTTCAAGTCCAGGCTGTATCACAACCGGCTGTGGTTGGGAGTCCCATATGGCGGTGCACAATTGGCCCAGTGTCGTCTGGGTTTGGCAGGTGTAGGCCTTCATTGTAAATAAAAATATGTTCTTAACTGACTTACCTAGTGAAATAAAGGTTACATTTTTAAAAAATACTGCTCCCAGCCTTGATCCAAGAACCCTGGAGTTTACACAGGTCAGATTTTATCCAAATTCAGCACCTTGACTCTAGCCCGTGAGTGGGTTCGCTGTGGCTGCCACTCATTCCCTCTCATACAGAGCCAGGGGGAAACACAGATACACACGCATGCGTGCACACACATAAACCTAACCCTTGCACTTATCTTGCCAGATAGCAAAATCCCCTCTCAATCTTGTCGTCCTAATGGTCCCCTCTGATCCGGACTATAGTACATCGTTGGTTACCTGGTAGTGATCGCGCCAGCTCTGACTCTGTGGACAGCTGCATTCGGACAGCAGGTCACAGCTGCTCCCTTTGGCGCGGACCACAGAGGGCCCAGGGCTCCTCCAGGAGCTTTCTGAGCGGGTAGCCATAAGCCGGCCCCTCTGCCGGGGAAGGGTAGCACCCCCGGGGACTGAGCCATAGTGGTATCCCTGGGGCGGGTGGTGCTGCCATCCACAAGAGCACGGCACCTCACCACATCCCCCTCTATCCATCTCCACACAGCAGTTCTGCTGTTTGTTCAGGTAGGCAGCAGTCATCCTGCCCAGCGCAATCCCTCCTTAAGGTTTCTCGTCTTCCGTGCTCTGTAAATAAGAGGTGATGCTTGAGTCCTCTTTGACCATAAATTAACGAAAGGCACTGTTTAGTTGGCAGTATGTCACTGCTCTGAGAGAGTGTGTGAGTGAGCGAGTGAGACGCTGCTGTTAGAGTGAGTGGCAACAGCAGCATCAGCTGAGAGAGAGAGAGAGAGAAGAGAGAGAGAAGCAGAGATGAAACAGAGAGAGAGAGAGAGAAAAGCTGAATTAGGGAGACAGGGGGAGAGAAGTAGAGATGAAACAGAGGGAGAGAGAAAAACTCAATTAGAGAGAGAGCGCGAGAGAAGCAGAGATGAGCAAAGAGAGAAGGTACTGGCTCTTCTGCGGTGCTGGCCGTGTGCTGGCTGGTAGCTCTTTGTCAGTAGATGACTCAACCTGCAGCACAACTTGATTGCATCCATGAATCCAGGCAAAAGCAATCCATGCTCCGAACAGGTAGGAATTTAAGAGCAGAGCCTGCACTACAAATCGGTTCAGGTGGAGACAGCCTCTCTGTATTCAATTAAACATGCTGCCTTCTTTCTTGAGTTTCTACCTTGGTTTTACAACATTCCCACCTCTAAACCGCTGTACTAAGAAACACATGATCTGAATCAAGTCTTTTGGACATTTGTATCTGTTACTTATACACTATGCAAGTGACACGGCAAGTAGCCTTGTCGTTCTGGAATTTTGTAGGCTTTTTGAATGGTCTTCAATGGGCAAAAACGTAGCGCAATGGTCTTCAGCGCAAATCTTAATGAAAGGCATTGGCAGAAGTAAATTAATCTACAAACACGAATATCATTTGTATTATTTGACCGCATATTCATGAATTGAATGATATAATCGTCAAGCCCATTCAAAAGACCAGAGACATTAACACAGAGGCATGATGCAGGAACAAGTCACACTGCACAGTGTATAGCAAGGATGTTTGGAAGCTATAGTCCTGCATTGAGATAAATAAAAATGCTATCTCATACATAAAATCCTAATACAATAAATATGACAATTCATTGTGGACACTGAAACACATGTAAGCACACGGCATGTAGCCTATCAATAAATGACAAACCACAATACACACTCCACAGCTGATAGAATAACACATGAATTAGATGGTCAAATGAATCGTGCAATGGCAAGTATAAGGTCACTGGCGCTCCCTAATTCGATGAATAGTCTATTTTTAAATTCTAGTGTCAGATTTAATTACAAGCAAAGGGCTTTAGATGGAGTAATTGATGCTAAACCGCTCAGGATAAACTATCCAGCTGCTTTTCAATCAGATTTCACACTGACATATACTACTGCCCAAATGTTGATAATAAGTCTATAAAAAAACTGCTAATAATGAAAATAGAGAACCCCTACCAGAAATTTCACACAAGATGAACACATTCTGTTTGCAGTGGTAACATGTTCCATGGCATGTGAAATGAGTTGATAACCTGTTTTAAATGTATTTAGGAACTAAAAAGCACACCAGGCTAGCTTTTCAGGTGTTTGTGAAAGAAAATACGGGGTGGAATGTATTATTTCTATTCATATTACAGTTCAATTTGTGTTACAATGAAATGTGTTGTGCAATTATTGTACACTGAACAAAAATATAAACGCAACATGTATAGTGTTTGTCCCATATTTCATTAGCTGAAATAAAAGATCCCAGAAATGTTCCATATGCACAAAAAGCTTATTTCTCTCACATTTTGTGCACAAATTTGTTTACATCCCTGTTAGTGAGCATTTCACCTTTGCCATGATAATCCATCCACCTGACAGGTGTATCATTCCAAGAAGCTGATTAAACAGCATGATCATTACACAGCTGCACCTTGTGCTGGGGACAATAAAAGGCTACTCTAAAATGTGCAGGTTTGTCACACAACACAATGCCACAGATGTCTCAAGTTTTGAGGGAGCGTGCAATTGGCATGCTGACTGCAGGAATGTCTCTACCATAAGCCACCTCCAATGTCATTTTAGAGAATTTAGTAGTACATCCTATGAGAAGGAGATGTGTCGCGCTGCATGAGGCAAATGATGGTCACACCAGATACTGACTGGTTTTCTAATCTACCTTTGTTTTAAGGTATCTGTGACCAATAGATGCATATCTGTGAAAGTCAGATTTTCACGTGTTTTCTTACATGTGAACCTGCAAATATGATTTTCACATGATGATTTTTACATGTGAATTTACAATTCCACATGTGAATGTGAGATTTTCACGTGAATATTTTTCACGTGAAACTGGATATCTGATTTTCACATTTTAAAGTTTTTAACATGTGAAACAGCTAATTTCACATGTGAAACTGCAATTCCTGTGAGGTGAAAACATGTTATTCTCATCACATGTGAAAAGGTTGTGTGAACATGTGAACTCCACATTTAATGCATATGCAAATATGGTTTCACGTGTGGAATTTAATATCAACATGTGAGATCAGCTATTTAATGCATAAATTACATTTGTTATTTAATGTGAAACTGCAAATTTGATATGTTTTTATTTTTTTAGGGCAGGGATCCCAAAAGTTACCATGGATATGTTAAATCACTAGTCTAAAGGATGAATATTGGATGGACAACGTTTTCCTAAGGAAGAGACTGTGAGAATGAGATGTCACAAGTACCTTGAGCATTATTAGTTACTGGACCTGAAGTGAGCAAACGTCTCTGGTCTCCAAGAGTGTTTAAGGTACTTGTGACATCTCATTCGCACAGTCCACCAAGGAAGCTACAAGAAATATCCTATTATTTCAAAGACAAGAGGCAGACTTGTAAAAAGGTGAGAAATAACTATTTTCTTTGGCTCTGTGTGATAATAATGGAAATGGATACGGGCTTAGCACTCCACAGGGTCTGAACCATAGCTACTTGGTGTGTGTGTGTTTACGTTTGTGTGTGCGTTTGTGTGTATTGGGCCATTTTCTCTGAGGCAAGTGACAGCAGCGTCTGATGGAGAATACCTCACCAGGGATGGCAGGGTGACAAAGCACAACACTCCAGGAAGCAGCTGTGTGAGGCGTATCCATGGCAACAGTGGGCGATATAAAAATGTGTGTGATCCCAACAAGAGTTGAAGAGGCAGGGGGTTTTGATTGCCTTGGTACAACGCACAATAACCACCTTAATCAGACCCAGTGCCATTGGTGACTAGCTTCATGCAAGTAGCCTTTGAGGGGAGGGTGAAGTTTCCCCCAGGTACAGATCTAGGATCAGCATCCCCTCCCCCAATCCTAACCATAAGTATTAGTTGGGGGAAATGTAAAATTCACCCAAGATCAGTGTCTACGGGCAACTTCACCCTACTCCAACTTTGAGAGATAAGCACTATAATGGATTAGGATGCACCTAGACACTGATCTTGGGTCAGTTCTCCCCTGCCCCCACCCATGGTAAAGTTATTCATCAAGGAGGAAAACTGATCATAGATCTGTCCTCAAGGGAAATGTCTACTCGGAGCCTACAGAAGACTAAATAACCACACAGGACAGAAATACTTGTACATGACATGGTATACTCTGAACCCTGGTGTCATTGAGAGGTATCAGATATTCTGTTTCTATATTAACAGGATATTATAGATATATGTATAACAATGGCATTGAAAGTTGGGCTCAGAATATGATTATATGGCGATCAATGTGGCCAAGATTAGGTTTTGTCAATGACATAAACTGCAGAGTACCTTTGATGGTATAACACTTCTGTGAACCACCATAATGAATGCATGTATAGTGCCTTCCCACTACAAGTACTATGCAATACATTACACATGTACTCAAGATGGATGCGCGCACACACACACACACACACACACACACACACACACACACACACACACACACACACACACACACACACACAGAAACACTTTCACACTCTCCACATAAGCTGCTGCTAGTCTCTTTATTATCTATCCTGATTGCCTAGTCACTTTTACCCCTACCTACATGTACATATTACCTCAAATACCTTGTACCGCTGCCCATTGACTCAGTACCGGTATTCCTTTTATATAGTCTCGTTATTATTATTTTATTGTGTTACTATTTCCTTATATTTTTTTTGTGTGGACATTTTCTTGCTTTTTAACTGTGCATTGTTGGGAAAAGATTTGTAAGTAAGCAAGTTTACACCTGTTGTAGTCGGCGCATGTGACAAACACGCACGCACACACATACACACACACACACATTTTTGTAGACTAACGTTAATCTGCTCTGTTTACACTATTAATCCTTTGCACTCTGCATCTATGGCAGCTCCACTTCATCAGATATCAAGAGAGTGTCCCAATAATCTCTACTTTCTCCTTCCCTCCTTCCCACAAATCTAAAAGCATTGGAGTGGTGGAGGCATGGGCTGGTGGAAGTTTTCACCATATCTTATACCAGTTTCCTTTCAAAACAGTGAAGGGAAGTTAACAAGTGCACACTTTTGGGTAGGAAGTAGAAATAATTGGGACATAGCTTCAGTGTGCTGTGCTGTAGCATCAAGCAGATAGATAGTCATCATTACGTCACATGTTGTTGCCTATAGGATTCTGTGTGCTAAGTACACGTTTGCGTATGTTTTTCTTTGTATGGAATGTGTATTGATTACTTGTTTGTACATTTCTTTCCTAGATTGCCAATGGTCTTATATAATCTATTGTTCTATAGATGTGGAAATAAAACTGAATGGACACATAATGGACCTTATCCAAAATGCAGCCATTATGATTCTGAATCCAGGCTTGAAGGGTAGGAAGAGAAAGTGCTCCAGAAAAAAAGTGCTGACATTTTCCTAATGTTTAACTTTTAACTCCGTTATGAAATTGATATCATATTATACTTTTTTCTTATCCCGGAAAGTCTCTGGAAAGTCAAGAAAACTTGTCTCATGGCAATGCCAAGGGTGAAAAAGTCAGCTTCCATAGCTGAGAAGCTTCTTTGGTTGCGGTTAACCATTTGAGATGGAGAGTTACATAATTCCTGCAGACATTGGTGTCAGTCTCTGCCAGCTCAATGTTTGTGGGGGCTTAATTACATTGTGAAAGGCCTCCCACTCTGAGGCTGACAGGAGTGTAAATGGATACTGACTGTGTCTGACAGCATCAGTGCTGGGGGAATTACCTGTGGGGTTGACAGAAATTCCGCGAGTCTCATAACCGGGCCATAGCTCACCAATGCCCCCTACAGGCCTTGTGGGAAGATTGCTCCACTGAGTCACTGTTGGCAAACTAACTAGTTCTGTGACGAGCGACTAACCACTAATGGTTAAGGTTAGAATTGTGGTTAGGGAAGCTCCTAGTTCTGAACCTAGGGGAAACTTCATCCCGGAGCAACTGACTAAGATACTGCATAGTGAGGTTCCTGTCTAGACTCCTAAAGTGCTTCAAAACGTAGGTCTGTCAGACCTTTCTCTGTTTCATTAACGGCACAATCTCTAATTTCAACAGCCTGACTCTGCCACTTTGTTTCAGAAGGATGAAGGACGGGGCTGGGGAAATGTAACTATTTATTCACAGATAGAGCTATGGATGCAATGATTGACAGTCTATGAGATCGGCATGATTGTTTTGAAGCCCTAACGTTATTTGTCAAAGACTCCAATTACAAAAAAACTAGACATCGGACTAATAAAGCCAGAATTTGAGGGTTGTCACAAGACTGTTCACAAAATGAACTTGTTGACTCATTGATCATGTATTGAATCAATTGCAGATGATGCAAGTGCATTTGACTTGCACAGCAATGAGTACCGAATAGGAGTTGACATTATTAACGGAATTCCATTTAGAATAAAGATTAAATAAGGAAATAACAAAACAAGAAAAATCTATAAAGGTCTTCCACACAGCTTTCACCTGTCAGATCCTTCTTAAAGGTACACTTAACCAGCATGGCTACCACAGCATTCTGCAGCGATGCGCCATCCCATCTGGTTTGTGCTTACTGAGACTATCATTTGTTTTTCAACAGGACAATGACCCAACACACCTCCAGGCTGTGTAAGAGCTATTTGACCAAGAAGGAGAGTGATGAGTGCTGCATCAGATGACCTGGCCTCCACAATCACCTGACCTCAACCCAATTGAGATGGTTTGGGATGAGTTGGACCGCAGAGTGAAGGAAAAGCAGCCAAGTGCTCAGCTTAGGTGGGAACTCCTTCAAGACTGTTGGAAAAGTATTCTTCATGAAGTTGGTACAGAGAATGCCAAGAGTGTGCAAAGCTGTCGTCAAGGCAAAGAGTGGCTAATTTTGTAACACTCTTTTGGTTACTTCATGATTCCATATGTGTTATTTCATAGTTTTAATGTCAACAATGTAGAAAATAGTAAAAATACTGAAAAACCCTTGAATGAGTAGGTATGTCAAAACTTTTGACTGGTACTGTACCCATTCGTCTTGGACAGTGTCCTCCTGTTGAATATCTACCAACTATTTTCCCCCCCTTTGGGTATTATAGTAAGTGTTTCCTTATACCATGAAGTAAAAGACCATTAGGGGCAGAGCACTAGTTCCATCTTCTTCAATGCCACTCCTCTCACAAACCATTTGACCCCCTCAACAGTCACCCAGGTTAAAACCTGATAGTCAATTACTGCGGCCATTCCACTATGTTGAACAGTGCTTGGCCACTTGAACCGCAGTCACAAGGAAGCAGAGCCTTGTCCTCAAGCCTCTGGCACAAAGGGAGCATACTAAGAGAAAGACATGGTGACTATATCTAAACAACTAAACGTCTTGATTATGTTCTGCATTATCTTCAAAGAGATAATGTTATGTAAATAATGTTCACAATAGATGCACAGAAAGAAACCGATATGGAGCCTATGGTAGTATAATATCAGAGAAAATAGCAGTCTGACAGATCAAGCATGTCTTGATAGACCAAGTGCCGCCGTTTTTTAAGGGGAGCGTTGAGGGGGAGAAACACGTGTACTTCCTTAGATGTCCACATGGTGGCACTGGTAGCTCGGTTTTTATGTTTTGTAGACAAGTGATCCCATTGTCTACGCGAGGAGGCTGCTGAGGGGAGCACGGCTCATAATAATGGCTGGAACGGAGGAAACGGAACCATTTGTTTGAAGTTTTTGATACCGTTCCACTAATTCTGCTCCAACCATTACCACAAGCCCGTCCTCCCCAATTAAGGTGCCACCAACCTCCTGTGCAATGTTTACCCCAGTTTAGATCCATCGTAAAGTGCTGTGAAATGAATAGTCAAACTCTCTATATGAGACTATGACAATATGAGATCACAAAGTACATGACACTTCCTATAGATCTGAGCGAAAGACATGGAAATGTATAGACCATAGGGACTACACTTGACTGCTGGGGATGATAGAAAGACTGAACCACAGCATTAAATCTTACTGAGATATCTGAATAGCTTGATCATAGTGTACATGTGATTTGTTTAAACAGAGTGGAAATTTCATCCCAACCTGGGCACGAACAACCCTCTGCACACCAATACAACACAACTCAGGAAGTACTGTGAATACTTCTGCGTTTCTTGGGTCCGTGGCGACAGAACTTCTAGGTCTCCGAGCTTGCGATATCACAATGGCAGCTACTACTAGTTCACTCACAGCTGACTAGCTATTGATTCCACGCATGCATTCACAGACACACAACTTCAAACGCACACTTTCCCTAACAGGATACACAGAGGGCAGTAGAGCATAACCAGTCTTTGAACCTTACACATCCAAACACACACACGTTCCTACGCACGTACACACACACACACACACACGTTCCTACGCGCATGCACGCACGCACGCACGCTCGCATGCACGCACGCACACACACACACACACACACACACACACACACACACACACACACACACACACAGCACCACTTAGCCAATTTAGTGCAGCAAGAGGAGCCATTCCAGCTCTCTGGTTTAGATTTTAAAGACCTGTCAGGGGGACATCAGAAGCCCTCTGATGAAGTGACCTGACCTTGGCCCTGCAGAAATGGAGGGACAGTGAATTCGGAATTAGAGAGACGCTGGATCTGACCTTCTAACCCGGGTCTAAGTAATTCCATTATGATGAAGCAGACGGACTTCTATTGTAAAGGGTATACCTAAAGAGCTGCATGCCAAATGAAAAGCTGATGATTTAATGGCAAATGGCAAAGGTGAGGCGCTGAGCTATTCTAAAGTATTCTATGGAGATGTGGTGGCGGCTGATCAGAGATTTACCAGCGGGAGATTCAGAGCAGGATGCCGGGTCAGACCCCATGGTGTTATTGTTTTTCCATTTTGGTTAAACCTTTTTTTAAAGATCTAATGTAGATTATCAGCTGGGTGCGTATATTCCTGATGCAAAGATACGGTATGGTCATAGCATATTAGCAATATATCACCCAAATTATAAATTACAAATCTACCTACATTTTAGATTTGGGTTTATTTACCTGGCTCCAGATTAGCTTTGCATTGTTGAGTCTGGGGAGCGGTAGGTTGCCTGGCAAAAGCAACAGACTCCGGCTGAAACCAGTTCTCAAGCCCCCAGACCAATGTGTTGTACCAGGAGCAACACTGGCAACAACATGTAGGGTGTCCATATTAGGAAGTTGTGCTGAGACTAAGGCTGTCCTAACATGGGCAATGTAGGCATGTGACAAAAAACCCAAGCTACACACATACAGTGCATTCGGAAAGTATTCAGACCCTTGTTCAGACCCTTAAGAAGTAGAATTGTACATTTTCCACATTTTGTTATGTTACAGCCTTATTCTGAAATTGATTAAATTCAATATTGTTCCTCCTCAATCTACACACAATACTCCATAATGACAAAGCGAAAACAGGTTTTTAGAAATTATTGCAAATTTATATATTTAAATAAGTTTATTTTTATTTATTTATTAAGTATTGATGCTCGAAATTGAGCTCAGGTACATCCTGTTTCCATTGATCGTCTTTGAGATGTGTCTACAACTTGATTGGAGTCCACCTGTGGTAAATTCAATTGATTGAACATGATTTGGAAAGGAACACATCTGCCTATGTAAGGTCCCACAGTTGACAGTGCATGTGTCCAGGCACAGATCAAGGGAAGGACACCAAAAAATGTCTGCAGCATTGAAGGTCCCCAAGAACACAGGGGCATCCATCATTCTTACATGGATGAAGTTTGGAACCACCAAGACTCTTCCTAGAGCTGTCCGCCCGACCATACTGAGCAATCGGGGGAGAAGGGCCTTGGTCAGGGAGGTGACCAAGAACCCGATGGTCACTCTGAAGAAGTTCCAGAGTTCTTCTGTGGAGATGGGAGAACCTTCCAGAAGGACAACCATCTCTGCGGCACTCCACCAATCAAGCCTTTATGGTAGAGGCCAGACCGAAGCCACTCTTCAGTAAAAGGCACGACAGCCCACTTGGAGACTCTCAGACCATGAGAAACAAAATCCTCTGGTCTGATGAAACCAAGATTGAACTAAATGCCAAGCGTCACGTCTGGAGGAAACCTGCCACCATCCCTACGGTGAAGCATGGTGGTGGCAGCATCATGCAGGGGTGATGTTTTTCAGCGGCAGGGACTGGGAGACTAGTCAGGATCAAGGGAAAGATGAACGGAGCAGAGTACAGAAAAATACTTGATGAAAACCTGGTCCACAGCACTCAGGACCTGAGACTGGGGCAAAGGTTCACCTTCCAACAGGACAATGACCGTAAGCACACAGCCAAGACAACACAGGAGTAGCTTTGAGACAAGTCTCTGAATGTCCTTGAGTGGCCCAGCCAGAGCCCTGAAAATAGCAGCGACACAGTAACGCTCCCCATCCAACCTAACAGAGCTTGAGAGGATCCTACAGAGAAGAATTTGAGAAATTCCCCAAATACAGGTGTACCAAGCTTATAGCGTCATACCCAAGAAAACTCGAGGCTGTATTCACTGCCAAAGGTGCTTCAACAAAGTACTGAGTAAAAGGTCTGAATACTTATGTAAATGTGATATTTCAGCTTTTTATTTTTAATAACTTAGCAAAAATGTATACAAACCTGTTTTTGCTTTGTCATTATAAGGTATTGTATGTAGATTGATGAGGGGAAAAATGATTTAATTAATTTTAGAATAAGGCTGTAATGTAACAAAATGTGGAAAAAGTCAAGGGGTGTGAATACTTTCTGAATGCACTGTATATAACCACACACATGCATTAACAAATGAAGTAGAACATCTTTTTGGTTCACACTTCATTTGGATAGTTTGGATTTTCCATCTACAGATGGTCGTACTAGCAACAAACTGTTGATTAGCAACTGCTTGCTAAGATTTGGTTATGGTTAGGGTTTGGTTTAGAATAAGGGTTAGGGTAAGGTTAGGGTAAGGGTTTGGGTTAGGTTAACGCTAGGTTAAGGTTTAGTAGCTAGTTAGTTGAAATGTTACTAATAGTCTATAGAGCATCTACAGAAGGACTATCCAAATAAAGTGTTCTAAGCTTTTTCTCTAAAAGATCCACTGCTTGTAGTATGTGCTGGCAGTTGTATAAAATATTTGAAATATCCAGTCATAAACATAATGACACATAGCAAACAAAATGTCCTGGTAAATGTCCCAGCATAATGCCTTCCCAACAAACACATTTATTTAAAAATATATATATATTTGTATTTTACCCCCGACCCCCGATCTTGGCTCATTGCTGCAACTCCCCAACGGGCTCTGGAGAGGTGAAGGTGGAGTTATGCATCATCCGAAACATGACCCGCCTAACCGCGCTCCTTAACACCCGCCAGCTTAACCTGGAAGGCAGTCGCACCAATGTGTTCGAGGAAACACCGTTCAACTGGCGTGCGGGATCAGCCCGCAGGCACCCGGCCCACCACAAGGAGTCGCTAGAGCGCGATGAGCCAAGTAAAGATCCACCGGCCAAACCCTCCCCTAACACGGACGACGCTGGGCCAATTGTGCGCAGTCCTATGGGACTCCCGACCACGGCACAGCCCGGGATATGAAACCGGGACCGTAGTAACGCCTCTAGCACTACTGCATGCAATGTAGTGCCTTAGACCGCTGCACCACTGGGGAGCCCAAAACACATTTTTCTATTCCTTTTTTCAAGCTGAATGGACAGTATTGCATTGCTCTAGCATGACTGAGCAACAAACATTCTGCTTTACAATACTGTTGGCTCATGGCCAGATACCTGAGCACTTTGTGGAGTAATAAAACATACAGGATAGGTCAATACAAGAGAAGGGCAGCGCTCCCTCTGAACGGCCATAATAACACTCCATCCAATGCTGCACTAACAGCAATGAAAGGCTATTAGCAAACACCATTTAAATAGATGGAAGGTCAGTTAAACTCCATTCCATTTAAACTCCATACACCTGCATTGCTTGCTGTTAGGGGTTTTAGGCTGGGTTTTTGTACAGCCCTTTGTGACATCAGCTGATGTAAGAAGGGCTTTAGAAATACATTTGATTGATTGATTGAAATAGATGGGAGGTCAGTCAAAGTCAAACTTCATTTTCAAACACAGCATATACAGTATAAAGTTTATTGACTTTTTTTGTTAAACTAAAACCTTTTTTTATTTTATTGTACTGTACGTGTCTGTACTGTACGTCCCTCATTCATAAATATCACCTCATCAATTGTATTTACAGATACCGTTTACCTCCATGCACCTCCATACCGTGACACATTTCAGCTTGTCATTTCATTTGGTAAATATGAAGTGCTATTATCTCCACAAGACATTTTCATCTCTATGAATCATTCTGGTGCTAAGAGGCCTGCTCTGTACATAATATATCCTGAGCTCCGGTAGGTACAGATCTAGGATCAGCTTCCCCTCCCCAATCCTAACCTAAACCATTAATAGGGAAAAAGAAAAACTGACCCCAGACCAAATTCACCCAACTCAATATATTGAAGGCTGACCTGAGGATAGCTGACACTGCCGCTACTACCTGGTTGTCTCTTCAGTAGCCTCTCAGTCAGGGTCTGCTTCCACTTGCGGATGGTTACCAGAGAGGGCCCCTTGAGTTAGGAACGCTGCCACCGTGGGTGTTGTCTCAAAGGGACGCATTGTTCACCCGCACATAGCTCATCTTTCCTCACTGCTTGTGAGGAAATACACGTTTACCAGAAAATATAAATCCACACACTGGTATGCTTCTTCCAAAGTGTCTTCGTCTGGACAAGTATTTCAGTAAGTGTAATTCAATATATACCTTTGCTTCCTCGTTCCCCCAACCCATGTTTACCAACAACACCTCCCCTGAAACCACGATAACAGGGTAAAAAGAGCTGAAATCCCACACCTTAGATCCACACCTTAGATCCCCGCCTTAGATCCACGCCTTAGATCCACACTTTAGATCCACACCTTAGATCCCCACCTCAGATCCCCACCTTAGATCCACACCTTAGATCCACACTTTAAATCCACACCTTAGATCCCCACCTTAGATCCCCACCTTAGATCCCCACCTTAGATCCACACCTTAGATATCCACACCTTAGATCCCCACCTTAGATCCACACCTTAGATCCACACCTTAGATCCCCACCTCAGATCCACACTTTAGATCCACACCTTAGATCCCCACCTTAGATCCCCACCTTAGATCCACACCTTAGATCCACACCTTAGATCCCCACCTTAGATCCACACCTTAGATCCCCACCTTAGATCCCCACCTTAGATATCCACACCTTAGATCCACACCTTAGATCCACACCTCAGATCCCCACCTTAGATCCCCACCTTAGATCCCCACCTTAGATCCCCACCTTAGATCGCCACCTTAGATCACCACCTTAGATCCCCACCTTAGATCCCCACCTTAGATCCCACCTTAGATCCCCACCTTAGATATCCACACCTTAGATCCACACCTTAGATCCACACCTTAGATCCCCACCTTAGATCCCCACCTTAGATATCCACACCTTAGATCCACACCTTAGATCCACACCTCAGATCCCCACCTTAGATCCCCACCTTAGATCTCCAACTTAGATCCCCAACTTAGATCACCACCTCAGATCCCCACCTTAGATCCCCACCTTAGATCCACACCTCAGATCCCCACCTTAGATCCCCACCTTAGATCTCCAACTTAGATCCCCAACTTAGATCACCACCTCAGATCCCCACCTTAGATCCCCACCTTAGATCCACACCTTAGATCCCCACCTTAGATCCACACCTTAGATCCCCACCTTAGATCACCACCTTAGATCCCCACCTTAGATCCCCACCTTAGATCCCCACCTTAGATCCCACCTTAGATCCCCACCTTAGATCCACACCTTAGATCCCCACCTTAGATCCACACCATAGACTGCACTGTTGGTTAAGGGCTTGTAAGTAAGCATTTCACGGTAAGGTCTACACTTGTTGTATTCAGTGCATGTGACAAATAAAGTTTGATTTGATTTGATTAGATGCACACCTTAGATCCTTCCTGGGAGAGAAACAACTTGGTCCGTGCTCCCCAGCTCGCCGGGATCTCTGCTGATCTGTCAGTTAAACGACAACCCTCATTATGAATGGCTGATAAAATACCATGTTCCCCGGCCCTTTGTCAGCTGTCACCTCGCTTTGAAAGCCAGCGTATTTCCTTCCATCAGCTTTGTGCCAGCATGTGGAGTAGAAAGAGAAGGCCAGAGGTGTCAGCCAAACTCCACCTGGTGCCCCTGCCTCTCCTTGTATCCTGGCATTGGGTGGGCCTACACTAGGGCCTACACTGGGATCTTTGTATTCTGGACAGATGGTTGAAACAGGGCAGGGAAAGCTGCCTGGACGCAACTCTTGCGACACATACTCAATATATCTGATTGGATGAGAGCAGCACACAGGCCACAGAGGTGGATCCGATTGGATTAGTCAAGGGAGGAGTCGGACGGGCCAATGTAAATCACAGAGACACATAATTAAAGCCAGAGGGAGACCAGCTCTGTCAGGAGGCCAAAACAAGATTAGAGGGGATCAATGGAGCAGTCGAGAGGATGCTCTACTCACACCACAACGTACCACACTCTCACTCTCACTCTCACACACACACACACACACACACACACACACACACACACACACACACACACACACACACACACACACACACACACACACACACACACACACACACACACACACACTCACACACACACACGCACACCATGAGCTCACACACACACGGACACAAAGTTCTTGATAGAACAGTGTAGCGCAGGAGCTAACAAGTAAAAAAATGACAAAAGGGTAAAACAACAAAGCTTGCCTGAACCGCCAGAAGGCAAATCAAATTGAAACGAAACACAGGTTCAAAGCTAATTGAAAATTCTTAGAATAGGCTGGCGTAAACCTTTCCCTCCATGTGATTGGGGCAATTTCGAGGAACCAAGGATATGTTCCAAATGGTATCCTGTTCCCTGTATACAGTGCACTACTTTGATCAGAGCCCTATGGGCCATGGTCAGAAAGTAGCGAAAGTATAGGGAATAGGGTGCCATTTGGGACACGCACCAAATCACTGAGGCCAGGGCAAAATGAGATGCGCAGCAGGAAGCAACTTAATTTAGTGTGACCATCATTTCCTTCTGTTTGGATTACTGTTAAGAGCAGGTCTCTCTCTCATTCACCCTCCACCCCCCTCTTCTCCTCTTCCCTCGCCACCCCCCAATCTCTCTTGTTCTGTGTCCTTCTCATACCCCCCTCTCTCTGTCTGTGTTTCTCTCTCTGTCTCTCATGTCTGGGTATATGTTGATGAGTGGGCTGGGCTGTAAGAAATGTGTAGCTGGGGAGCTCTGATTGCCTGGGAGCTGTCATGCCCTCTTCCTCCGTGCCTCATTGTGGCTGGGGGATTATCCGACTCTGGCCCGGCACCGATAACACAGCTAAGCGCAGCACAGAGTAACGCTGAGACTCAGACCATCATCTTGCTTGGAATACAGAGCAGAGGAGGCTGTAGGGCAGAGATATGGGAGGGCGGGCTCATCATAATGGCTGGAATATAATATTTGGAACGGTGTCAAGCACACGGAAACCAGGTTCTTGACCGTGTTTGATGCCTGTCCATCCATTCCAATCCAGCCACTACAATGAGCCCAGCCTCCTATATCTCTGCCCACTAGCCTCCTCTGCTTTCCCCGAACTGCTACTGGCCCTCCCGACACTTAAAGAAAAACAGATCTCGTTTGAGAGCACCCAAAACCCCATGTCCCATAATGTTTATATGACTACTGCTGCTCATCTTAAAGTGTGTCTGGCATTTTGTGCTTCGTATCTCCCAGCTGCCTGATACTTGCTGCGTCATTTATAATGGATGGAGTTTGTTCCCACACAGCGGCCAGACACAACCAGCAGATCCTGTGAAGCTGAGCAGACCCACAGGGGGGGGGGGGGGGGGGGGGGGGGGGGGAATAGAGAGAGAAAAGAGAGAGAGAGAAAAAGAGAGAGAGAGAAGGAAGATGAGACAGAAAGTATGGGAAAAGTTCTCTTATATTATGTAATGAAATAACTTTTACATTTGAGATTCTCTCATTAAAAAAAATTAAAATAAAAAGAGATTAGCCCACCAGGACCCCATCTGAAATCTGTATCCTGAGAGTTGAGTTCGCAAAATATTAGCAAAATGTTGCCTTTTCGATAGAATTTCTATCTTTTCTATAGCCTCTAAAACCTAAACCTTGTCAAACATCAAAGATGTCCTACTGCTTTCTCTAATTCATTTCTAAATAGCAACAGCACAACAACAGCCACAATCCCTTTCCAAGTTCAATTCAGAACATAATGGAACCAAATCATATGGCCAACAACAGAGAAAGGACCTCTTGTGATGTTCAAGTGGGCTCCACTAATATCAAAGTGGTCTCGATGAGATGTTCAAAGCATTGCACCGCCCAGATGTATATCCTTTTTCCACAGCTGCCCTGCAAACCACATCAGAGCCAGCTGCCTCAGCAGAAAATGCATTCAAGAACAGTCTGAATGAACCAATAAAGGGCTCTGCAGTAGCTTGACCTTTCCTTTCCGTAACTTTCTTATGCCTCTTATGTCCAGGTTGTTCCACCATTCAGCAGCTGTCTGCTAAATTGATCCTCACAATCCCCTTTGAAATAAAGCACAGTTTGCAGAGCACAGCTGTGGGGACGTTTGAAAATGTGGCATTTGGAAGGACTGCCTGCCAGCCTGCCTTTTGAAGTGGAGAGCGCAGGTAGCCCCTGATGGTCAGCTTGCTGACAAGGTAGGAGCCACTTTCCTCTTCCCATACAATTGTATACAAACACATAAACAAGAGCTGCGGTGTGTTCTAGGGTTGTCTAGAGGTAATGCTACAGTCTCCAGCAACTTATCTACAGTGTCAGCATGCGTTCCAATCTGGCCTACTGGCCTTTGACACAACCTTCACCTCGGTAATCTTCTCTCTAGCTGTTCAATAAGAAATATAAAAACATTTAAGTCAACAGTATCTGTCTCTCCAGACATTGATGTAAGAGGAAAGCCTTATTCGACGACAACATTGAACAGTAATTCAAATCGTAACTGTTTATTATGGCCATATTACCCTTAACCCAAGCTCTTGACCCAAATAGGACATCAGTTTGTAGTAAAAACTCCTGAGCAGACCAATTCTCTGGCCACTTGGCCAGATTTGTTGGTATTCAATGTGCATGTCAAGAAGAATACACACCAAACAAATAATAGAATAAAGTAGCTGATGTTATGCGCCTCTATAAAATAATTTGCATCTTACTGACAGTGCACGAAAACACAACCAACCTATATATCATCCAGTGATAAAATCAAAACATGTTGCCTTGTATTGACTTTGGACTTGCTCAGTATGCAGTGCTCTATCCATTCTAGTTACAGCTCCAATCATTGCTACAGTAGATATATACCCAGTGGTCTTAGTCAACAGTATCTACTATTATGCTCCTCTTTACCATGCCCAGGCATAAAGGTCAAAAGTCAACAGAGACATCATGAAATATTGATTAGAAACTTGATTATAAAATACTGTTCTATGTAATACTTTTTCAAAAATGTTGTGCACTTTCTCTTTGGTATGATGGCAGCCTTCCTTGGTCCTGAATACATTGGCTTTCTGGCCTCTCTCATCTTGCTGAAACCTGTCAGGTAATAATTAATAATGCCAGTGTATGCTAATGGATTTGGTGTCGAGTCTGCCAAGGCTTTTTAGGAGCTGGCAAAATGTATCCTAAAATGGCCGCACTCTAATGGAGAGATAAGGACCCAAGGGAATAGTTGGTCATTTAATGCTGGGTGGCAGGCAGAAGGATTTGGTTGTCAAGAGGAGCATAAAATCACAGTACACCTCCCGATGACACCCCTCAACTAACCCTCACCTTCCTATCCAGGTTCTGTGGACTGCTGATGAGACACTTTAGAATAAAAGCTGTTGTGGCCTGGTGGTAATGCCACAGCCTCTGGCACACTTTGTCAGAGGCTGCGGCCTACTTTCCCTTTCGACACAACCTCTCTCTATCTTTCCCCACTGTCATCCTCTCTCTCCATCTGTTAAATCAGAAAATTCCTGTCATCATACCTACAAAAGTCATAAACATAACCATAGCTTGATGTTACATCAATGACATCAATGTTACATGAATTACATCAATCACATTGCCATCTTGCTAATAGATTTCTGTTGACGAATGTGATGTAGTTTGTCATTACATGTTGAGCTCTAGTAGTCACATGTATGAAACCCTGCAGCTATTATGATGTGGCATTCGGATGTGGCATTAGGATGTGGCATTAGGATGTGGCACCTCACATTCTAGTGTAAGCACTCTATAACAATGTGTGTTATTGAGCTGCCACAGTAAGTGATGGTATAGAGAATAGTACAAGATGGAAGTAAGTTTGTATGGTTTCAAGTATCTAAAAGTCAATATCAAGGCCTTGCTGGCACAGTTAATTCTTAACCCTAAATTGCATAGTTCCTATGCACGACAAGCAAGTAGAGAGGATATCAACTTGAGTACCTGAGTTTCATGATAGATCCAACTGATGACTAATGACATTAGCAGCAGGTCATGTGTAGCTCAATTGGTAGTGCATGGCATCTGCAACTCCAAAGATTGTAGGTTTGATTCCTGCTGGGTCCACCCATACGATATATATATGCAAGCATGACTATAAGTCACTTTGGATAAAAGTGTATGCTAAATGGCATATATTATGTTCACGCACAACCTCACGTTTAGAATGGAAACCGCCTCTTCGTTCCAACCTCACGTTTAGAATGGAAACCATCTCTTCCTTCCTGTATCCAATTAAGGAAATCAATTGTGAAGGGAAATTGGAATACAAATCCTGCACTATGCACTGCTGTAATACTTCTAAAAACCTTTGGCTTTGTGACAGATAGCAGCGTAATGGAAGAGATCCTGCTGACTCAGGGTGCATCCCAAATTCCCAATTTAGTGCACTACTTATGACCAAGGCCCATGTGGCTCTGGTCAAAAGTAGTGCACTATATAGGGAATATGTTGCCATTTAGGATGCATGCGGCCTCAGACTGCTGTACATGGCATAGCAGCAAATCACAAAGGATGTCTTAATATGTCCTAATATGAATATCTGTTAAGTTTTTGTTGGCAGAAGTCTGACTGATCAAATCCTTTCCCAGAAACCAATTTAAAAAGTCATCACAATGTGATAAACCTGATGGAGGAAAAGAGAAAGACAAATGGGAGAGACTTTCAACACTGTGAGATTATAATGACGTTACGATTGTCTCATCTGAGAATTAATGGATTTCGAGCCTGACAACACAGGACAATGGTCTTTAGGTGAAAGTAGGCAGCAGAAGACAACACTCTGCCACTGAAAAAAAACAAAAAACCCCCACTGAAAACCATAATAAAAAGCTGAAAACTAAGTCTATCAACTGTAAATCAAGGTATTTGAGTCTCTCCTCTCCGACTTTGCTTGTTGGTAATGATTCTCACTACATCAATGTTCAAATGATTCAATGGAAAAATTAAGTAGCCACTAACAGCCAGAGAAATAGTACAGAAATAACAGTTATTTTACAGACTCCATGTCAGCGCTGCTTAGCAAAAACAACTCTGTATTTCTTCAAGTGGAAAATACATATTTTATATCATTCAAAAGTGTGACAATTAAATGGGCTATTTCTGGTATGAGAAATCTGGGAGCAGTGACTGCTCTGGTAATCTAATAACAGAAACAGTCCTCTTTCAATTAGACTTTATCGCATCGCTTCTTGGATTTGTTCTTCTGTTTCAGGTCACACATCGAAATGGAATATCAAGGACTGCTAAAGAATTGGCTGTAGACCTATTTTGACTCTGATAAGAAGAAATATATAATATTGTGTTACTTTGGTGTGCATTCATTGTTTTGGTCTGTGTGTTCAATTTATGTTCAATTTACTTTCCAAAATCTTTAGAAGTTATGTAGGACTCTGGTCAAAAGGTGTGCACTATATAGGGAATAGGGAGCCATGTCATAATATGAATAGTGTATCTGCAAAGTTTTTGTTGGCAGAAGTCTGACTGACCAAATCCCTCACAGAAACCAATTTAAAAAGTCATCACAATGTGATAAACCTGATGGAAGAAATGAGAAAGACAAATGGGAGAGACTTTCAACACTGTGAGATTATAATGACGTTACAATTGCCTCATCTGAGAATTAATGGATTTCGAGCCTGACAACACAGGGCAAATGTTTGGGGTGACAAGATGACGTGGTACGCCCTTGTTTGAGGGAATAAAATAATATATTTGTGGAAATGACTCCTGGACAGAAAAACTGTAAGTACAGCCACTGCCCATGAAAATAAGTATCCTTGAGATGTGTCTGGCCATTTGCTAATCAATAAATTCATAGTCACCAGAGGATGTTTTTAAAAAAAATTATGTTAAGGTCCAGGAGAGGTCTTCAACAATGGCGAATACAATTAGGAACAGCAACTGACTTTTCATGGGGTCATTATTTCAGATTTTTCAAATTGAGGGTATGGCAAAGGGCACTTCTGACATAACTTTCTTTATGGGGTGGCAGGTAGCCTAGTGGTTAGAGTGTTGGGCCAGGAACCGAAAGGTTGCTGGATGGAATCCCTGAGCTGACAAGGTAAAAATCTGTCATTCTGCCCCTGAACAAGGCAGTTAACCCACTGTTCCCTGGTAGGCTGTCATTGTAAATAAGAATTTGTTCTTAACTGACTTGCCTAGTTAAATTGAAATATGGCAAGGGGCACTTCTGACATAACCTTCTGTATGGCAAGGGGCACTTCTGATATAACCTTCTGTTTATGCTTGGCATGTCAATAAACAAGTTATGCGTTTCCCAACAATTGTTCAGGAGTGAGTGACCTGATATTGATGGATCTTCATCATGAACTAACAACATAACAATGGCGCAACATGATGGACGCAAAAAGGTCTGATTTTGGAACCGTGCAATATCGACATGCCTCTTCAAATTGATGACAGCGGCTAGTCAAAATGATGACTACAGTGACTGCAAGAACCTCTAGGGTTACGCTGAGGTTTAACCCCGACGGTTAGGTCTTTAGGCGAAAGTAGGCGCCAGAAAACCACACATTGCAACTGGGACAAAACCTAAACTAAAACACTGAAAACCATAGCACCTTGAAACCGCGAAAACTGTACGTAAAACCCCATTGGAAACAAAGTAAAATTAAACAAATACAATTTTTTTTAAAACACGTCAAATAATGCAGTCTAAGGCTTGTGACCTGGCAGGCTGGAGCTGAGAAACATGCTTTGCATTACTGCGAGTTTTTTCCCCCAAATACCTTATTATTAAACTTGAGAACCACACAAACTTTAAAGAAGGGTGAAAAAAGAGGAAAACTTTAAGTCTATCAACTGGAAATCAACATATTTGAGTCTCTCCTCTCCGACTTTGCTTGTTGGTAATGATTCTCACAACATCAATGTTCAAATTATTAAATGGAGAAAAAAAAGTAGCCACTAGAGGAATAGTACAGAAAGAACAGGCCTTTTACAGACTCCATGTCAGTGCTGCTTAGCAAACACAACTCCGTATTTCTTCAAGTGGAAAATACATATTTTATTTGTGTGACAATTAAATGGGCTATTTCTGGTAGGATTTCCTATGAGTAAATCTGTCAGCAGCGACTGCTCTGGTAATCTAATAACAAAAGCAGTCCTCTTTCAATTAGATTTAATCTCTGCTTGGATTTGTTCTTGTGTTTCAGGTCACAATTCGAAGTGGAATATTAGAGAAATGTCTATAGGCCGACTTTGACTCTGATAAGAAGAAATATATGATATCGTGAAATTTACTTTGGTGGGCATTCATTGTTTAATTTACTTTTCAAAATTTTTAAAAATTACATTTATTTAGATAACAGCAACATTCCAAATCTAATATGTAAATTAAATTAAGCATTAGATTGAGCAGCACTTTCACTGATGAGTTTCCTTGAGTCAAACCTAAAAATGTTGGAAAAACTTTACTTGAAGAGTACCTACATTCATAACACATTCATATGCCATAAATAATGCATCCATTTGCAGTGCATAAGCATTTCATAAGCATAAAGCTTATCAACTTATGTTGACAACTGCAAGTTAATATTTTGGTTATGTTTTACATTAGCATTTACAGAGAGTTTAATTATGAATGCAGTACGGGATATGAACATAAAGTCCCTTATGCACAGTGCATTCAGAAAGTATTGAAACCCCTTAACTTTTTCTACATTTTGTTACGTTACAGCCTTATTCTAGCACCTTATTCTGATTAAATAGTTTTTCCCTCTCATCAATCTACACACAATACCCCATTATGACAATGCAAAAACAGGCTTTTTGATGGTTTTTGCAAATGTAAAAATAAAAAAAACGGAAATATAACATTTACATAAGTATTCAGACCCCTACTCAGTACTTTGTTGAAGCACCTTTGGCAGCGATTACAGCCTCGAGTCTTCTTGGGTATTACGTTACAAGCTTGGCACACCTGTATTTGGGGAATTTCTCCCATTCTTCTCTGTAGGATCCTCTCAAGCTGCACAGCTATTTTCAGGTCTCTCCAGAGATGTTCGAGATGTTCGGGTTTAAGTCCGGGCTCTGGCTAGGCCACTCAAGGACATTCAGAGACTTGTCCCAAAGCCACTCCTGCATTGTCTTGGCTATGTGATTAGGGTCATTGTCCTGTTGGAAGGTGAACCTTCGCCTTCCTGAGGTCCTGAGCGCTCTGGAGCAGGTTTTCATCAAGGATCTCTCTGTACTTTGTTCCGTTCATCTTTCCCTCGATCCTGACTAGTCTCCTAGTTCCTACCGCTAAAAAACATCCTCACAGCATGATGCTGCCACCACCATGCTTCACTGTAGGGATGGTATTGGCCAGGTGATGAGCGGTGCCTGGTTTCCTCCAGATGTGGCGCATAGCATTCATGCCAAAGAATCCAATCTTGGTTTCATTAGACAAGAGAATCTTGTTTCTCTTAGTCTGAGAGTCCTTTAGGTGCCTTTTGGAAAGCTCCAAGCGGGCTGTCATGTGCCTTTTACCGAGGAGTGGATTCCATCTGGCCACTCTACCATAAAGGCCTGATTGGTGGAATGCTGCAGAGATGGTTGTCCTTCTGGAAGGTTTTGCCATCTCCACAGAGGAACTCTGAAGCTCTGTCAGACTGACCATCGGGTTCTTGGTCACCTCCCTGACCATGGCCCTTTTCCCCCGATTGCTCTGTTTGGCCAGGCGGCCAGCTCTAAGCAGAGTCTTGGTGGTTCCAAACTTCTTCCATTTAAAAATTATTGAGGGCACTGTGTTCTTTGGGACCTTCAATGCTGCAGAAATGTTTTGGTAACCTACCCCAGATCTGCCAACACAATCCTGTCTCTGAGCTCTACAGACAATTAATTCAACCTCATGGCTTGGTTTTTGCTCTGACATGCATTGTCAACTGTGGAACCTATATAAACAGCTGTGTGCCTTTCCAAATCATGTCCAATAAATTGAATTTACCACAGGTGGACTCAAATCAAGTTGTAGAAACATTTCAAGGATGATCAATGGAAACAGGATGCTCAAATTCCAGTCTCATAGCAACGGGTCTGAATACTTACGTAAATAAGGTATTTCTGTTTTTTATTTTTATACATTTGCAAAAACCTCTTTTCGCTTTGTCATTATGGGGTATTGTGTGTAGATTGATGAAGAATTGTTTTTATTTAATACATTTCAGTAAAAGGCTGTAACATATCAAAATGTGGAAAGAGGGAAGGGGTCTGAATACTTTCCGAATTCACCCAGCTCAATGTACTGTAACATCGATATCTATTGGCTACTACATAATACTCATGAGGTTGCTACAACCTAGCCTATGAATGAAAGTTTACAACGTAGGTGCACACAGGTCGAGAGAAAATGGTGAGGTGACAGACAGTGACACATGGACAGACAGCAAGGTGTAATCATTAGTCCAACAGTTGCAAATGAGAGTTTCTATTGGACAAATTCAGGCATGTTTATCCCCGTTTTGTTCCGTTTGCTTCCGTTTAAGAAATGTTTTTCAAAAGAATCAGAGGAATGAATACACGTCTGGTCACGCATAAACACAGTTCACATTCATAGCAGCCACGTTGTATTCCTTCTCTCATCTATGCGCTCTCCTCCTCTCACCTTTTCTCTTCACTTGTGGACTTCAATGCACAACACATCAGCTGTATCTGACCAAGCGAAAAAAAACTTTCCATGCCAAACCATTTAACTACTACACACAGCCGGCATCATTGTCACCATTTTAGCTAAAGTAACGTCATTGTCAACATAGCTAATAGAAGCGTTTGTTCTATTAGCTATGTTTCTCACATCTGCTCCTGCTACGCCCTCTGGTGTTCATCTGGTGTCTTCTTGACCTGCAGCTACTCCCCCTGTACACACTCTCTCTCTCTCCCTCTCTGTGTGATTGTGTGGTTGGAGACAGGTGTGCTGGAGTCAGAGCACATCCCTACCAGCTGCAACCCGTTCCATAATCAAGACCTCTACAAATTCTCAGTCCTGCCACTTCCACTTTGCCAGATCATAATCTCTGTTCAGTCAGTTCATGATTCTAGCCATTTATGATTATTCAAGATCCTATTACTCTGCGGTGCCTGTTTCCCTGCCTGACACTGTTTATCCTCTCATTGCAGTTACTGCTCTGTCTATGGATCCTGTCTCCTGTTCCACATCTCACCACCCAACTACCTTGCTCTGGATTTTACTCAACTCCACTACCTTGGATTCCCCTCAGGACCTGTTTACCCTGTTATACTCAGCTAACTCCAACCTCAGTCTACACATCTGTTTTTTCTGCAACTCATCCGAGCTTCCCCGGATCTGCACTCCATATCTCCCTGTGTAACAATAAATATTTTGGTTCATTCATCCCTGTTTCCTCATCTGAGTCTGCTCTTGGGCTCCCCTGTGTTGCTCTGCTTAACAATGTTGACTATG
This sequence comes from Salmo trutta, assembly GCF_901001165.1. Classification (NCBI taxonomy): domain Eukaryota; kingdom Metazoa; phylum Chordata; class Actinopteri; order Salmoniformes; family Salmonidae; genus Salmo; species Salmo trutta. Next base: position 14,829,733 of record NC_042975.1, on the reverse strand, counting down.
ACGTTAGCTAACCCTGCTACAATCATGCAGTAACTTTACAGTGTATAGTCAGTTAGCAGTTTAGCAGTTACAGCGGTGGGCCCCGGTGGCAATACATTAGTAAAACCAAAAGTTTACTTTGACTTGGAAGAGTTCCAGTGTTGTGTTGGATAGTCATAGCCAGCTAGCTAACATAGAATCCCTCTGAACTAGCTAGCCGCATTTGCTTGCTAAGTAAGGGAAACTGAATGTGAAGAAAAAAAGGCAAAATCTCTCTCTCTCTTGCTTCTTCTTCGACACATTTTATGCACTGCAGTGCTAGCTAGCTGTAGCTTATGCTTTCAGTACTATATTCATTTTCTGATCCTTTGAATGGGTGGACAACATGTCAGTTCATGCTGCAAGGGCTCTGATAGGTTGGAGGATGTCCTCCGGAAGTTGCCATAATTATTGTGTAAGTCTATGGAAGGGGCTGAGAACCATGAGGCTCCTAGGTTTTGTATTTAAGTCAGTGTAGCCAGAGGAGGACGGAAGCTAGCTGTCCTCTGTCTACACCATGGTGCTACCCTACAGAGTGCTGCTGAGGCTACTGTAGACCTTCATAGCAAAACAGTGTGTTTTAATCAATTATTTGGTGACGTGAATATATTTAGTATAGTTTTATCTAAAAATGATAACTTTTTAAATGTTTTAAAAATTTATTTTTTTATGAAATTCACTGAGGATGGTCCTCCCCTTCCTCCTCTGAGGAGCCTCCAGTGGTAGGTACCCTTCAAGCTAAATTAAAATAAATAAAAAATGGCAGCCTCGCCAACATCATTCATTCATTCATTTCTGTAATTTCATCAATAGGCTGCTATAAAATAGTAAGCCTGACCTGGAAGGCAAATCATTTTTATTGACATACATTTCTGCATTTTCCCATGAGAACTACTCCTCAGTGGTGTAAAGTACAAAAGTAAAAATACTTTAAAGTACTACTTAAGTAGTTTTTTGGGGTATCTGTACATTACTATTTATATTTTTGGAAACTTTTACTTTTACTTCACTACATTCCTAAAGAAAATAATGTACTTTTTACTGACACCCAAAAGTACTCGTTACATTTTGACAGGAAAATTGTCCAATTCACACACTGATCAAGAGAACATCCCTGGTCATCCCTACTGCCTCTAATCTGGCGGACTCACTAAAGACAAATGCTTTGTTTGTAAATCATGTCTGAGTTTTGGGAGTGTGCCTCTTGTTATCTGTCAAAAAAAACATTTTAAATATATATATTGTGCCGTCTGGTTTGCTTAATATAAGGAAGTTGAAATGATTTATACTTTTACTTTTGATACTTAAGTACATTTTAGCAATTCCACTTACTTTTGATATTTAATTATATTTAAAACCAAATACTTTTAGGCTAAACCTGCAAGTCGCCGCTGATTGGACAGACACCTGACCTGCAAACTCTCAACATGTAGCCAGTGATTCAGATGAACTCATTCTTGTTTAGACAGAGCAGTTTACCTTAACACACAGCTGCACACTGAACCAGTTATAAGCCCACTACAATAACTGTGACTTATACTGTAGAAGAGCTGACACAGAGGACCAATTAGTTGCTTCCCAACTGTGCTGAGGCTCACACTCCTCTCTGCTCTCCCTGTTGCTCATTCACGCTCAGCTTCTCACACACACACACACACACACACACACACACACACACACACACACACATGAGTGAGTGGCTGCGAGCCAGCGTGCTAATGCCAATGTTTTGTGGCTGTGTGTAAGAGTGCTTGTGTAATGCAATGTGCTTTCTCTCAGTGTAGGCAAGTGTGAGGTAATGGCCAAGTTCTTTAGCTCATAACATACTGGAAAGGTGCTGGTGAGTATAGTGATCAAGAAAGAGCCTTGCTTAGTTATCCAGCCATTCAAAAATACATCACACTAAAACAACTATTCTCTGACTAGCAACAAACTAGATAACATAAGACACAAAAAAGAATGCTACTAAAACGACAAAAACTTTCCTTGTCCGATACGGTAGGAAAGGAAGTACGGACAAAACAAGTAAAAAAAAGAGAAAAATAAAGAAATGCCTCTCCTGATAGGAAACAATGTTGATTCTATTCAGAGCCAACGAAATGCGTTAAGTTTCCATTCAAACACAAAATGCAATATTAAAAATCTCCAAACTTCCAATAGTTGAGTCAATAAGAAGTGATTTGGAAGGATGTCTTCCCACGAGACTACCTTATCCCTGACCCATCTTGTCTGCTCTCTGGATCAATACGCCCCACTGCCGCCTCCTTGCAAACCAGTTCTATTGTTGCTAGGCAACGCTTTGCGTCTTTGTGTTTAAGTGAACAAATCCATGTCGCAATATAAGCCATAGAGCACCATTATTTATTTTTTTACTGTACTGCTTGCTTAGATTGAAGCACCAGGAGGAGGCTGTTTGCAGCATAACAGGCTTGGGAGCAAGTGACTTAGCCCCAGAGCAGAAACCTGTTGATGCGGCTGCAAGCTACCTTTTGAACAGCTGAAAACCAACTGAAAACAGCTGAAAAACTCACCATTTGCTTATTCTATTTAAGTTTCAACATTCTGGTTTATAAAAAGCTTAGGATCTATTATACTCAAAGATATTACAATTCAAATTTTCCAGGGCAAAAATAAATAGGTGGAAACTCTAGTGATGTAAGGCTCTCCCAGCAATCTGTAAAATGCACACAGTAGATTCAATACTTCCAAAATAGAAGGCTTACTTTCTCCACTGCTTAAGTCACATTAACCACACACTATCCCAGGTGACATATGGCACATACAAGGTGTCCATATTAGGACAGCCTCAGTCTCAGCAGGACTTGTTTTAATCTCAGTAGGACTCCTTACAGGACCAAAACACCCTTTGCAATCCGGCTGCCCGTTAAACAGGAACATTGAGACAAATGAGGCAATGCAAGCAACTGCCCTTGGACTAATCAGAAGCAATGCTGATTTATCTTAAGACTCTGTCGGGATGAAATCTGCTAGCGCAGCAGGCACATTGTCAATGTGTGTCTGGGACTTAAAAGACGGAGGAGAAATGTAACCGGAGGACAGATAAGAGGATCTTGCGCAGTTAATGAGAAAGATACAGTAGAGTACCACAGTTCAGAGTACAATGATCAGATCTTATGAGACATCATTCTCTGTCATACGCTCTCTCTCTTTCACTCCCTCTGTGTCTCTCTCACGCTCTCTGTCAAATGAGACAGAACAGATGCTTTTAAGGAAGACATTGCATAGCCCACAAAACAGAGCCTTTCAAAAAATAAACACTGAAGAAAGCTGAGCACAGCATAATCTGCTTCTTACATCCAGATGGACACTTTCACTTGGTATTCTTCTTATACCATGACACTGTATTTGTTGACCGAAATAAATCCGGGAAAAAAAACTTGCACCTACCGTATCTTTCGGCATTTTGTCTTTCCTCGCATTCTGTACAAGTCTTCTCCCTAGCTTCTTGGCATAGAAAATCGAGGCAAACATACTCACTGCAAAGAAATAAAGCACTTGTTTTGTTTGCAAGCCTAAAAGGCTCTACACACGTGTCTGAGATACTATTCCTTGTCAGTATATTCCACAGGCAAGAGAGAGCAGGAGGGAGGAATGATGAGAGAGAGAAAGCAGGAGTAGGACTTGAGCATAGAGAGCCTCTCTTTCTCTTGCTTTCTTTGCGTCTCAACACAGCAGAAGAAGGTCTCTCTCTCACCCACACACACTCCCGGTGAGTGAGTGAGTGAGTGAGTGAGTGAGTGAGTGAGTGAGTGAGTGAGTGAGTGAGTGAGTGAGTGAGTGAGTGAGTGAGAGTGACAGAGAGAAGGGGGGGGGCAGTGTCTGCAGCAGCTCTATTTACATATCACAGAAAGAAGGGATGGACAGTGAGCATGTCTTAGCATCCTTCTAGTCCTGAAAACTGCATGTCTAGAGCCCTAGCACCCAGAGGAGGTTCTGCTATCACCCAGCCCAGTGCCGTACATCATCCGGGGCCAGAATGCATCTCTCTCTCTCTTCCCCCTCCCCCCTGGGCAGCAGGGTTGAAAGTGGAACAGGGGAAAGCTGCTGCTGAATCAATGGTGCCTTCCAGCTTGGCAGGTTTAATACACACACTCTCACACAGGGTCATGGTGAGTAGGACCCTCTGGGGAATACACAGAGTCTGTTTCCATGAGTCACGCTAGTGTACGGCATCGTGGGTACTACAGATGTAAGATCTTAATTTGAGCCAGTTTGCTACAGCAGCAAAATAATACTGCAACAACAGGAAATTGCTTGCTGTTTGGGGTTTTAGGCTGGGTTTCTGTACAGCACTTTGAGATATCAGCTGATGTAAGAAGAGCCTTATAAATACATTTGATTTGATGATTTGAAATACGAATTATTAATGAGATTTTTTGTAGGGGTTGATTTTTTCTGAAGTGCTTCTGTCCTTGGTTGCAACACTCACTACTGAGTTCCAAACTGCCTCTGGAAGCAACGTCAGCACAAGAACTGTTTGTCCATGGCCGAGCAGCCGCACACAGGCCTAAGATCACCATGCGCAATGCCAATCATCTGGCAGTCCAATGGACGAATCTGGGTTTGGCGGAAGCCAGGAGAACGCTACCTGCCCCAATGCATAGTGCCAGCTGTAAAGTTTGGTGGAGGAATAATGGTCTGGGGCTGTTCACGTCAGTAGCCATGAAGTGCTTTGAAAGGCTGGTCAAGGCTCACATCAACAGCATCCTCCCGGATACCCTAGACCCACTCCGATTCGCATACCGCCCTAACAGATCCACAGATGACACAATCTCAATCGCACTCCACACTGCCCTTTTCCACCTGGACAAAAGGAACATCAACGTGAGAATGCTGTTCATTGACTACAGCTCAGCGTTCAACACCATAGTGCCCACGAAGCTCATCACTAAGCTAAGGACCCTGGGACTAAACACCTCTCTCTGCAACTGGATCCTGGACTTCCTGACGGGCCGCCCCCAGGTGGTAAGGGTAGGCAACAACACGCCTGCCATGCTGATCCTCAACACCCACGGCTGCGTGGCCAAACATGACTCCAACACCAACATTAATTTTGCTGACGACAACATTGGTAAGCCTGATCACCGACAACAATGAGACAGCCTATAGGAAGGAGGTCAGGGAACTGGCAGTGTGGTGCCAGGACAACAACCTCTCCCTCAATGTGAGCAAGAGAAAGGAGCTGATTGTGGACTACAGGAAAAGGTGGACCGAACAGGCCCCCATTAACATCAACGAGGCTGTAGTGGAGCGGGTCGAGAGTTTCAAGTTCCTTGGTGTCCACATCACCAACGATCTATCATGGTCCAAACACACCAAGACAGTCATGAAGAGGGCACGACAAAACCTTTTCCCCCTCAGGAGACTGAAAAGATTTGGCATGGGTCCCCAGATCCTCAAAAAGTTCTACAGCTGCACCATCAAGAGCATCCTGACCGGTTGCATCACCGCCTGGTATGGCAACTGCTCGGCATCTGACCGTAAGACGCTACAGAGGGTAGTGTGAACGGCCCAGTACATCACTGGGGCCAAGCTTCCTGCAATCCAGGACCTATATAATAGGCGGTGTCAGAGGAAAGCCCATAAAATCACCCAGGTCATAGACTGTTTTCTCTGCTACCGCACGGCAAGCGGTACCTGGAGTGCCAAGTCTAGGACCAAAAGGCTCCTTAACAGCTTCTAACCTCAAGCCATAAGACTGCTGAACAATTAATAAAATGGCCACTGGACTATTACATTGACCCCCCCCTCCATTTGTTTTATACATTGCTGCTACTTGCTGTTTATTATCTATGCATAGTCACTTCCCCCCTACCGACATGTACAAATTAGATCTAACCTGTACCCCCGCACACTGGCTCGGTACCGGTACCCCCTGTATATAGCCTCGTTATTGTTATGTTATTGTGTTACTTTTTTACAATTTTTTACTTCAGTTTATTTGGTAAATATTTTCTTAACTTCTTGAACTGCACTGTTGGTTAAGGGCTTGTAAGTAAGTATTTCACGGTAAGGTCTACACCTGTTGTATTCGGCCCATGTGACAAATAAAGTTTGATTTGATTTTTGCATGGTTCGGGCTTGAGCCCTTAGTTCAAGTGAATGGAAATCTTAATGCTACAGCATACAATGACATTCTAAACTATTCTGTGCTTCCAACTTTGTGGCAACAGCTTGGGGAAGGCCCTTTCCTGTTTCAGCATGACAATGCCCTCGTACACAAAGTGAGGTCCATACAGAAATAGTTTGTTGAGATCTGTGTGGAAGAACTTGACTGGCATACACAGAGCCCTGACCTCAACTCCATCGAACACCTTTGGGATGAATTGGAACGCCGACTGCGAGCCAGGCCTAATTGCCCAACATCAGTGCTCGAACTCACTAATGCTCTTGTGGCTGAATGGAAGCCCCTGCAGCAATGTTCCAACATCTAGTGGAAAGCCTTCCCAGAAGAGTGGAGGCTGTTATAACAGCAAAGGGGGGACCAACTCCATATTAATGCCCATCATTTTGGAATGAGATTTTCAACGATAAGAAAATGTTTCATTATCCATCTAACCTAGTTCTATAAATTTATTCCGCTATCTTAAGGTAGAATTCTTTTTTTTGTCTTGTTTTTTCCCCTTTTCCATTTTTGCCACTTGTATAAAACCCTCAGGACTTTAACCCTCATCTCCTACCTTCTCGCTGGCCCAGGGAGTCAGAGCGACATTCACACCTCTGGTCCTTGCCACTCTGTTGCTAGGGGTGTTGCTAGGGGTTGTTCTAGAACATGCTGCTGACCAAAGTCACCTGACCTGGTCAGCCAATCACAGGCCTCACCAAGTATTGGTCTCAAACCCCACAACACAATCTGTGAAACTCACAACTGGACCTTTCCTGAACGAACAATCCTTCCCTGGACTTCCTAAACTGTGTTAGTGCGTCACTGACCATGTAAGTGAAATTGTAACCGGTTAGGGTTCAGGCTAGGAAACACTGTCACCACCGATAAATCCACAATAATTGAGAATTTCAATGAGAATTCTTCTACGGCTGGCCATGCTTTCCACCTGGCCACCCCTACCCCGGTCAAAACCACTGCACCCCCCACAGCAACTTGCCCAAGCCTCCATCCTTTTCTCTTTCACCCAAATCCAGATAGCTGATGTTCTGAAAGAGCTGCAAAATCTGGACCCCTACAAATCAGCAGGGCTAGACATTCTGGACCCTCTCTTTCTAAAATGATCAGCCGAAATTGTTGCAACACCTATTCCTAGCCTGTTCAACCTCTCTTTCGTATCGTCTGAGATCCCCAAAGATTGGAAAGCTGCCGTGGTCATCCCCTCTCTTCAAAGGGGGAGACACTCTAGACCCAAACTGCTACAGACCTATATCTATCCTACCCTGCCTTTCTAAGGTCTTCGAAAGCCAAGTTAACAAACAGATCACCGACCATTTCGAATCCCACCGTACCTTCTCCGCTATGCAATCAGGTTTCAGAGCTGGTCATGAGTGCACCTCAGCCACGCTCAAGGTCCTAAACGATATCATAACCGGCATCGATAAGAGACAATACTGTGCAGCTGTATTCATCGACCTGGCCAAGGCTTTCGACTCTGTCAATAACCACATTCTTATTGGCAGACTCAACAGCCTTGGTTTCTCAAATGACTGCCTCGCCTGGTTCACCAACTACTTCTCAGACAGAGTTCAGTGTGTCAAATCAGAGGGCCTGTTGTCCGGACCTCTGGCAGTCTCTATGGGGGTGCCACAGGGTTCAATTCTTGGGCCGACTCTTTTCTCTGTATACCACAATGATGTCGCTCTTGCTGCTGGTGATTTTCTGATCCACCTCTACGCAGGCGACACCATTCTGTATACTTCTGGCCCTTCTTTGGACACTGTGTTAACTAACTTCAATGCCATACAACTCTCCTTCCGTGGCCTCCAACTGCTCTTAAATGCAAGTAAAACTAAATGCATGGTCTTCAACCGATCGTTGCCCGCACCTGCCCGCCCATCCAGCATCGCTACTCTGGACGGTTCTGACTTAGAATATGTGGACAACTACAAATACCTAGGTGTCTGGTTAGACTGTAAACTCTCCTTCCAGACTCACATTAAGCATCTCCAATCCAAAATGAAATCTAGAATCGGCTTCCTATTTCGCAACAAAGCATCCTTCACTCATGCTACCAAACATACCCTCGTAAAACTGACTGTCCTGCCGATCCTTGACTTCGGCGATGTCATTTACAAAATAGCCTCCAACACTCTACTCAGGAAATTGTATGCAGTATATCACAGTGCAATCCGTTTTGTCACCAAAGCCCCATATACTACCCACCACTGCGACCTGTATGCTCTCGTTGGCTGCCCTCGCTTCATATTTGTCGCCAAACCCACTGGCTCCAGGTCATCTATAAGTCTTTGCTAGGTAAAGCCCTATCTTATCTCAGCTCACTGGTCACCATAGCAGCACCCACTCGTAGTACGCGCTCCAGCAGGAATATTTCACTGGTCACCCCCAAAGCCAATTCCTCCTTTGGCCGCCTTTCCTTCCAGTTCTCTGCTGCCAATGACTGGAACGAATTGCAAAAATCACTGAAGCTGGAGACCCATATCTCCCTCACTAACTTTAAGCACCAGCTGTCAGAGCAGCTGACAGATCACTGCACCTGTACATAGCCCATCTGTAAATAGCCCATCCAACTTCCTCATCCCCATACTGTTATTTATTATTATTTATATATTTTTTTGCTCCTTTGCACCCCAGTATCTCTACTTGCACATTCATCTTTTGCACATCTATCACAGTGTTTAATTGCTAAATTGTAATTATTTCGCTACTATGGCCTATTTATTGCCTACCTCCCTTATTTTACCTCATTTGCACACACTGGATATAGACTTTTTCCTCTATTGTGTTATTGCCTGTATGTTTGTTTATTCCATGTGTAACTCTGTGTTGTTTGTGTCGCACTGCTTTGCTTTATCTTTGTCACAATGTCCACAGAAGGTGGCGCCTCTCCCCGGTCGGGCAGCGCTCGGCGGTCGTCGTCGCCGGCTTACTAGCTGCCACCGATCTGTTCCTGTGTCAGTTGCTGATGTCTGTTTAGGTTAGCACCTGTTTTGTGTTAGGTCATTACTGGGGTATTTAGTCTGTCTGTTTTAGTTGGGGTTTGTGCGGGATTATTTTTGTGTCGTCCTTTTAGTAGGTTGGGGATTTGTTTTTCCCCTGCCGCTGTCATTTTGGGCATTAGGGTTGCTGGGCTGCGTCCCGACTCTTTCCAGGATTCATTTTTCCTGTTGTTTGGAGTTTTTGTTACCCTGCCTTGTTTTGGGTATTGTGGACTTGTTCATTAAACGTGTGTTTCACATGTCTCTTGCGCCTGACTTCACCCCTCCTGCTATTTAGAGTGGTTCCTGACAATCTTCGCCAGGTCACAGTTGTAAATGAGAACTTGTTCTCAACTAGCCTACCTAGTTAAATAAAGTAAAAAAAAGAAGAAAAAAAAGTTGATGTATATTTTATTTGTCTGTATGTTATAGGCTCTAATACCTACAGTATGTTAGTATACACCTCTCCCAGTGTTACAGTATATGCTCAAATCAAATCAACTAGTTCTTTATGTATGTGTACTAGCCATATTACTTACTCCTGTTTATCTGGCCTCATAGCATAGTTTCTGTGAGCTAAAATCTCTCCCCATTAGGTACTGCGTCAAGATGGCTACCAGCCATTGTTGCTGTATCGCATTAGTGGCTACAGACACTGCTCTCAGCGGAAGTCTGCAGGTTTTGACTAGCAAAAGTTACTAGCAGGTTAGGAGAATTAATGTGTCAGGTTAAGAGAATTAGGTTAAGGCTAGGAAAAGGGTTAGGCTTAGGCTAGGTTGAAGATACCCAGGTTAGGACAAGTTATGATTCCATGCAGAAGCATTTAGAATATAAACAGATTCATGGGACCAGCGCAGTTGCTAACTAGCATAGCTGGTCCCATTGTTTAGAATTTGTCCTCATTTATGCAAAGAGTTATGGGATATTAGAATCCTCATCTTAGCCTTTGTCATCTTCAACCTATGGTTTAGGGTTAGCTGAAATTGTCCCCAACATATTTAGTTTCAACCAGGCCTGACCTGAGAACAGTCTTCGTTTCCACTAATGCAATTCTGCATCAATTGTTCACAATCACTTAAGATGGCCGGCCTATGATGTCATCACATCTCAGTCATTTCCTGTTATGCCATCCAGCCCCCGTGGCCATATCATTGTTTACATACTAGCATTGTTAGCCATAGCATAACAACCCACTAGCTGGTAACATTTTTACATTTTAGTCATTTAGCAGACGTTCTTATCCAGAGCGACTTACAGTGGTGAATACATTTCATACATTTTTTTTTCCTTCCGTACTGGTCCCCCGTGGGAATCGAACCCACAACCCTGGCGTTGCAAACACCATGCTCTACCAACTGAGCCACACGAGACCATAGTGCTAATGTTTGCCATGCCTACCCAAAGCCATTGGCCTACTAGCCTCCCTTGTGTATACTGTCTGCTACTACTAGCCCATGGCCTAGCTTAGCATTCTAGCCCACAATATATACTGTTCTATGGCATTTGGCCTGCTAGCCTAGCATGCTAGCTTACCACTGTTGCCCATACTAGTTGGCCTTGTTCCTATTGTGTGCTAGGTTAGCCTAGCCCCATGTACATAATGTGTTTATTCTGTGCTATAAGCCGCTACATGCTGATCCCATGTCATCACATTGTGTACATTATTGCTATTACTGTTATATAGCAGTGCTATTACTGTTAGCCTGTGCTACATGCTACATTGCTATTACCCTCCACTGTTGCCAGCAGCATACCACCCTGCATCCCACTGCTGGCTTGCCTCTGAACCTAAGCAGGGTTGGTCCTGGTTGATCCCTGGATGGGAGACCAGATGCTGCTGGAAGTGGTGTTGGAGGGACAGTAGGAGGCACACTTTCCTCAGGTCTAAAGAAGAAATATCCCAATGCCCCAGGGCAGTGATTGGGCACATTGCCCTGTGTAGGGTGCTGTCTTTTGGATGGGAAGTTAAATGGGTGTCCTGACTCTCTGTGGTCACTAAAGATCCCATGGCACTTATCGTAGGAGTAGAGTTGTAAACCCTGATGTCCTGGCTACATTTCCAATCTGGCCCTCATACCATCATGGCCACTTAATCATCCCCAGCCTCCAATTGGCTCATTCGTCCCACTTCCTATTGTCACGACTTCTGCCGAACTCGACTCCTCTCCTTGTTCCGGCGGTCAACGTCACCGGCTTTCTAGCCATCGCCGCTCCATTTTTCATTTATCCATTTGTTTTGTCTTGTTCCCTGCACACCTGGTTTTCATTCCCCAATCACACTACATGTATTTATTCCTCTGTTCCCCTCTCATGTCTTTGTGTTAGATTGTTTCGTGTTACGTGTCATGTTTGACGCGCAATTCTGGTGTGAGTTTTTTCCGTGTTTATTTCACGAGGTATGTTTATATGTTTGTACATAATTATTGTGACTGTTTGCGCGTTTGCACTTTTGCATATTGGCTGGAGGTTTCGACGCGGTGGCGTCCGTCTGGTTTCTCCTGCCTAAACAAAGTGTGCGCCTGTTAGCAACTCTCTGCTCTCCTGCACCTGACTCCGCTCCCAATACGCACACCACTGACACACACCTATTCCCCAGGTTGTAAATAAAAATGTGTTCCCAGTCAACTTACCAACTTGCCTGGTTATATATACAGTTGAAGTCAGAAGTTTACAAACACTTACGTTGGAGTCATTAAAACTTGTTTTTCAACCACTCCACAAAATTCTTGTTAACAAACCATAGTTTTGACAAGTCGGTTAGGACATCTACTTTGTGCATGACACAAGTAATTTATCCAACAATTGTTTGCAGACAGATTATTTCACTTATAATTCACTGTATCACAATTCCAGTGGGTCAGGCGTTTACATACACTAAGTTGACTGTGCCTTTAAACAGTTTGGAAAATTCCAGAAAATCATGACATGGCTTTAGAAGCCTCTGATAGGCTAATTTGCATCATTTGAGTCAATTGGAGGTGTACCTGTGGATGTATTTCAAGGCCTAAATTCAAACTCAGTGTCTCTTTGCTTGATATCATGGGAAAATCAAAAGAAATCAGCCAAGACCTCAGAAAGAAAATTGTAGAAGTCTTGTTCATCCTTGGGAGCAATTTCCAAACACCTGAAGGTACCACGTTCATCTGTACAAACAATAGTACGCAAATATAAACACCATGGGACCACGCAGCCATCATACCGCTCAGGAAGAAGACGCGTTCTGTCTCCTAATGAACATACTTTGGTGCGAAAAGTGCAAATCAATCCCAGAACAACAGCAAAGGACCTTGTGAAGATGCTGGAGGAAACAGGTACAAAAGTATCTATATACACAGTAAAATGAGTCCTATATCAACATAACCCTGAAAGGCCGCTCAGCAAGGAAGAAGCCACTGCTCCAAAACCGCCATAAAAAAGCCAGACTACGGTTTGCAACTGCACATGGGGACAAAGATCATACTTTTTGGAGAAATGTCCTCTGGTCTGATGAAACAAAAATAGAACTGTTTGGCCATAATTACCATCATTATGTTTGGAGGAAAAGGTGGAGACTTGCAAGCCGAAGAACACCATCCCAACCGTGAAGCATGGGGGTGGCAGCATCATGTTGTGGGGGTGCTTTGCTGCAGGAGGGACTGGTGCACTTCACAAAATAGATGGCATCATGAGGATGGAAAATTATGTGGATATATTGAAGCAACATCTCAAGACATCAGTCAGGAAGTTAAAGCTTGGTCGCAAATTGGTCTTCCAAATGGACAATGACCCCAAGCATACTTCCAAAGTTGTGGCAAAATGGCTTAAGTGTGGCCATCACAAAGCCCTGACCTCAATCCTACAGAAAATGTGTGGGCAGAACTGAAAAAGCGTGTGCGAGCAAGGAGGCCTACAAATCTGACTCAGTTACACTAGCTCTTTCAGGAAGAATAGACCAAAATTCACCCAACTTATTGTGGGAAGCTTGTGGAAGGCTACCCAAAGCGTTTGACCCAAGTTAAACTATTTAAAGGCAATGCTACCAAATACTAATTGAGTGGATGTAAACTTCTGACCCACTGGGAATGTGATGAAAGAAATAAAAGCTGAAATAAATCATTCTCTCTACTATTATTCTGACATTTCACATTCTTAAAATAAAGTGGTGATCCTAACTGACCTAAGACAGGGAATTCTTACTAGGCTTAAATGTCAACAATTGTGGAAAAACTGAGTTTAAATGTATTTGCCTAAGGTGTATGTAAACCTCTGACTTCAACTGTATATAAATATATATATACAGAATCAGGGCCCAGGCTGATTGTACATATATTTAAATCGGAACCTCTTTCGAGACCACCACCAGTTGATGGCGCTCTTTTTCACGGTTTGCTTTTTTTTTTACATTCTATAATTTACTTAATGCAATCATTAATTATAGTGCATTTTACTGGGTATGTTTCCGGTGTACAGTTATCAACATTATGCAAACATATCTTCTTTGGATTCCTTCATGAATAATTGTATAGCATACTCTGTTTTCATCATCTATCAAATGTTACGTTCATGGTCACGTTCTAAATTTATATGTGGTTGTCTTACCTACCTTAGTTGAATGCACTGACTAAGTGCCTCTGGGTAAGAGCGTCTGCTTAGTGACCAAAATGTAAATGTAATGAATTAAAAGTCCTGAGCCTTACCCCATCTTGTCTGGTGCTAATATTATGGCAGCAATGAAAGATGTGCTTCATTAATGTAGCACCGGCTCATGTCACACCTCATGGAAGGCTTATTAACACAACCACACCGTGCCTCATTTTCACCCCCAATCAATCGCCCGACACACACGTCCAACAACTCGACCCCGGAGGAATACCATCCGTAGCCAAGAGGGGAAGGTAGACTGTGGTCCTAACAACCATCAACAGCGCCTGTCCGTTGCTATCACTTAAGACCCGGGACATTGTGAGCTGTGAACAGTTCTATCTCAGGGTCTTCACTACTAGAGCAGAAAACAACATCTGTCTGGAAAATTATAAGCACTAGTGATATAAAAAGAGGGTCAAAAGTAGTGCACTATGTAGGGAATAGGGTGCCATTTAGGACCCACACTACAACTGCATCATGACTGTTAACACACTCAGACCAGCCACACTTAAATGTTTGTGATTGTTCCTTATGAGCTTGTTTCTTATCCGTTTCACATAGATTGTGTCTAAATGAGCAACGTGAATTTGTAAACTGAGAATTAGGATTACACAATAATAAGAATATTTTGTATTCATGAACTTGGATAGCAATAATCAGCTGAAGGCAAATGATGTCTGAACACCATGGGCCTCCTTTATCAATATTGTGTAGGAACTATTGTAAAATACTACTTACGAACAGAATTTAGAACGGTTGTACGCATAGAAAAAGTGTGATTTATCAAACAATGCTACGTATGTCATATGCAAACTGGTAGGAGATAACCATTGATGAATACCAATTGTTCTCAGTGCTCATGCACAACCTTGGCTGTTTGCATTTCTAAATGCCCCTAATTAACCATATGTGGTCAAAATCATCCTTCAACCCGTGGGGAATATACAAAGCCATACCATGAAATACAAATGCGCAACAAAAAAAGCTATGAAAAATAACCAATTCTGAGACTGAAATAGAGCTGCTAGTGTCAAAGATTGAGTACAAACAAAATATTTTATTTAGCTTGCTCAGTTGTGGCGTGACCAGTGAAAATAAAAACATAGCTACAAAGAGAGGACCATTAGGACAATTCAAGATGCTTTAGCAATGGCAAATACAGTATACTTCAAATGAGTAGGCAACACAAACCAATAAGCTATCCATCATCAACAGATCCCTCCTGTAGGTGTATAGGCTAACATTCCTGTTCTGCAGAATGAGTCGTACGTGCCATCTTGCCACCACATTCAGCAGCGTCTTTTGTGGATCACATAGCCTATCACCTGAACATAAAGAGTGAAAGACTTTTCTGTTCACATAATATAAATCGTTTTGGGGTGGTGATTTTATGGCGATGTGGGTGCCGTCTATTGCTCCGTTCGTATTTGGGAACCCATTGATGGCATCATAGCAAAGAAAACCCTCTTGGCCTGTTGTGCGATGGTGTATGGAAATTGTACGTGTTACTGTTAGTTTTTCTTATGATTGCATCCAAAACATTGTCTCATCGAGGGCTGTGAGATGCCGATAAGTAAGCCCCCTGAAAGTGCCCGTTGCCAAAAACGTAAGGGTGGATAGCACTTGGATATGCACCGGAATGGCATGTGTTTTTAAAGTAGGTCTTAAATCCTCACAAAAATCTTATAAGATTGGTTTTGGGAAATTATATCTGATGAGCCAATCTGTACTTTCTGCAAAAAAGTCCCACTGATCTCTAAAAACACACTCTCTGCAAAATAGAGTGTGTACCAAATCTTCCAACAGAGCAAGATCAGCCATCTCTCATTCCATTTGCCATTATATCAGTATTTTATAGTATTTCAACAATGGTTTCACTGTCACAAATACCTCTAATTGAACAAATTACTGTACTTTATATGAATTATTAACAAACGTGCTGATGTGGTCAAATTAAAGTGTCTTCAGAAAGCATTCATACCACCACACTCAAAGGAAAAAAAGGTGCTATATTGATCCTAAAAGGGTTCTTTGGCTGTCTCCATAGGAGAACCCTTTGAAGAACCCTTTTTGGTTCCAGGTAGAAACCTTTTGGTTTCAGGTAGAACCCTTTTGGGTTCCATGTGGAACCACAGAGGGTTCTACATAGAACCAAAAAGGGTTCTACCTGGAACCAAAAAGGGTTCTCCTATGGGGACAGCTAAAGAACCCTTTTGGAACCCTTTTTTCTAAGAGTGTAGACTTAGTAGAGTGTAGACTCTACTAAGAGTGTAGAGTGTAGAATTTTTTTTCTTTCACCCACCCACAAGTGAAAACATGTTTTTAGAAATGTTAGCAAATGTATTGATAATGAAATACAAAAATATCACATTTACTTACGTATTCAGACCCTTTACTCAGTACTTTGTTGAAGCACCTTTGGCAGCAATTATAGTCTTCAGTCTTCTTGGGTATGACGCTACAAGTTTCTCCCATTCTTCTCTGCAGATCCTCTCAAGCTCTTGTCAGGTTGGATGGGGAGCGTCGCTGCACAGCTAATTTCAGGTCTCTCCAGAGATGTTTGATCGGGTTCAAGTCCGGGCTCTGGCTGGGACACTCAAGGAAATAGAGACTTGTCCCGAAGCCACTCCTGCGTTGTCTTGGCTGTGTGCTTAGGGTCGTTGTCCTGTTGGACGGTGACCCTTCGCCTCAGTCTGAGGTCTTGAGTGCTCTGTAGCAGGTTTTCATCAAGGGTCTCTCTGTACTTTGCTTCGTTCATCTCTCTCTAGATCCTGACTAGTCTCCCAGTCCCTGCCACTGGAAAAACTTCCCCACAGCATGATGCTGCCACCACCATGCTTCACCGTAGGGATGGTGCCAGGTTTCCTCCAGAAGTGACACTTGGTATTCAAGCCAAAGAGTTTAATCTTGGTTTCATCAGACCAGGGAATCTTGTTTCTCTTGGTCTGAGAGTCCTTTAGGTGCCTTTTGGAAAACTCCAAGTGCGCTCTCATGTGCCTTTTACTGAGGCGTGGCTTCTGTCTGGCCACTCTACCATAAAGGCCTGATTGGTGGAGTGCTGCAGAGATGGTTGTCCTTCTGGAAGGTTCTCCCATCTCCACAGAGAAACTCTGGAGCTCTGTCAGAGTGACCAGCAGGTTCTTGCTCACCTCCCTGACCAAGGCCCTTCTCCCCCAATTGCTCAGCTTGGCCGGGCGGCCTAGGAAGAGTCTTGGTGGTTCCAAACTTATTCCATTTAAGTATGATGGAGGCCACTGTTCTTTGGGACATTCAACGCTGTAGAAATGTTTTGGTATCCTTCCCCATATCTGTGCCGACACAATCCTGTCTCTGAGCTCTACGGACAATTCCTTCGACCTCATGGCTTGGTTTTTGCTCTGACATGCACTGTCAACTGTGGGACCTTATATAGACAGGTGTGTGCCTTTCCAAATCAGGTCCAAACAATTGAATTTACCACAGATGGACACCAAGTAGTAGAAACATCTCAAGGATGATCAATGGAAACAGGATGCACCTGAGCTCAATGTCGATTCTCATAGCAAAGGGTCTGAATACTTTATGTAAATAAGGTATTTCTGATTTTTTTAAAGGGAGAAGGGGTCTGAATACTTTCCGAATGGATTGTATATTTTCCCCATTCTAAGGAGTTCCTTTATTCCACCACATGCACTGTGTGTACGCATGATCATGGCTCTGCGTAAATTTACGCACACTCTCAAACCAACATTGATATTGATAAATCTAACTCTCTTGTTTTGCTCCTATGAATGATTGATAAATAAGGCCCCAGGAGCTGAACCAAAACAGCATAATGCATGAGTGTCACAAGTTAACCACAGCAGGTAAAACAATTTAAGAAGCTGTTTATTACTGAATAAGCAAAAAAAAACACTGCTTTTTACCAACTGTAGTCAACAACTTTATTGCTCATTATATGCCCTTATTGTCACACCCTGATCTTTTTCACCTGTCTTTGTGATTGTCTCCAGGTGTCACCTGTTTTCCCCATTAGTCCCTGGGTATTTATTCATATTCTCTGTCTGTTGCCAGTTCGTCTTGTCAAGTCAACCAGTGTGTTTTTTCCGTGCTCCTGTTTTTCCTTATCTCCGTTTTTCTAGTCCTCCCGGTTTTGACCCTTGCCTGCCCTGACTCTGAGCACGCCTTCCTGACCACACTGCCTGCCCTGACCTCGAGCCTGCCTGCCACTCTGTACCTCCTGGACTCTGACCTGGTTCATGATCTTTTGCCTGTCCATGACCTGTCTCTTGCCTGCCCTTTAGATTATAATAAATATCAGAGACTCGAACCATCTGCCTCCCGTGTCTTCATTTTGGTCTCGTCCTGTATCATTATACTTATTCCGACCACACTCTTATAAGGAATAATGCCTAGTTTCTGTTAATTACAGTAGTCTATCATTTGTTGAGTTCAATGCACTACCTCGGTGGAAAAATGACCGTTTTATATGAATCAATGTTTCTTGATGTCTATAGTATTCTCTCTGGTATGAAATCTGGTCTCCGCTCAGCTTATGGATGTCACTGCAACCTTAAAGGTCCTCAATGATGTCACCATTGCCCTTGATTCTAAGCAATGTTGTGCTGCTATTTTTATTGACTTGGCCAAAGCTTTTAATATGGTAGACCATTCCATTCATCATTGTATAATGTAGCGTTAAGATTTCCCTTCACTGGAACTAATGGGCCTAGCCTGAACCATGAAAAACAGCCCAGACCATTATTCCTCCTCCACCTAACTTTACAGTTGGCACTATGCATTCATGAGGTAACATTCTCCTGGCATCCGCCTAACCCAGATTTGTCCGTCGGACTGCCATATGGTAAAGCGTGATTTATCACTCCAGAGAACTTGTTTCCACTGCTCCAGAGTCCAATGGCAGCGAGCTTTACACGACCCCAGCCAACGCTTGGCATTGCGCATGGTGATCTTAGGCTTGTGTGCGGCTGCTCGGCCATGGAAAACCCATTTCATGAAGCTTCTGACGAACAGTTCTTGTGATGACGTTGTTTCCAGGGGCAGTTTGTAACTCAGTAGTGAGTGTTGCAACCGAGGACAGACAATTTATTACGCACATCAGCACTCAACGATCCTGTTCTGTGAGCTTGTGTGGGCTATCAATTCGCGGCTGAGCCGTTGCCGCTGTGCAAATGAAACCCACTTCCGAATGTGCTATCCTGAAATCCACCATCAGCAATTGATTGAATACTCGCTTTAGATGCTTGTAAAACTAAGGCAGCTATGAAAAATACTCTGTTTATCCCCAAAAACTTTTGGCTATTGCCTGCCGGCAAATATTCAACTTCGCATTCATGAAATAATGAATTAAAGTATTCCCATTCTCTTTCATTGGAATATCCAGTAATATTACTATGTTACACAAGTGTGCCAATTTTCATGCTTCTATACCAAAGTGAACAATCTGGTATTTTTTGGAGCTTATCTACTGGACTAATCCTTTGGTTAAATGTTACAATGGCCAGCACGGGCTGAAAGTCGGTGACTACAGCATGTTCTCGTCAGTGAAAGTTTGGATGTGACTTGTCATACCGTGTTGGATAAGAGTCCTTGGCCATCTGGAGGATCTGCCCTGGTCGTTCTGGGGTTCAAAGCAAAGTGCTTGTCTGGAGGACATGCGGGTAAACAGGAAACAGCTCCAGGGGGGTTCGGGAGGAGGATGGGGCACTCAACATGGACGACACACAGCTTCTTGTCATGCCACCCTTGGCCTTGCCAAGAGGTTAACCTCCCCATTTGCATTATATGACACACTACTCTCCTTTTGGCCTTCACTGCATTGTTCCCCCTTGACTGGATATTAACTTGGAGAATAAACTGGTAATACATTTTCAGAGGCACAGCATAATAATAACTATAAAATAATGATAGGCCTAATGATAACAATATTAGCTATAGAACACATGAGCAACACATGACACCTACATGCTTATGTTTAGGAATAGGTGTTTATCCTGACCTATAAGCCATGTATAACAAGGGCCCAGGGCCTTTTTTTGTGTCAGGTTGCAGACGGAAAAACTCTGGGCCCTGCTAATGTTAACTGCAGCCTAACAATGGAACACCAAGTGTTTGTTAGTGGTTTGAGTGGATGTAAATAGGATGGTTCTTCCAATCTACAGCTTTGAGTGAAATTAATCTTACCTTGAGTTGCTTTTTTAGGCCTGCAGTGACAGCAGCATCCACTTTAATCCATAGTTTACTTTTAGTAGTCAGCATGATTTAGCATCCACAAAAATGTATACAATGCAATATCCCAATGTTAGCAAAGCTGCACTACAAGCTGAAACACTGCCAGAAACTTGTAGACCATCGCTTTAAAGACAGTGGTAAAGGGTTGGGTGCACGTACGAGTATCACATGACGCATTAGCAGAGAGATGGGTTCGCAGAGGCAATGTCCCTGGAGTCCATCCTGGCACACAATGTGTCAACCTATTGTGTGTAATAGAAATCCTGTTCAATCTGTCACTCATACTAAGAAGTATATTATTTTTATGAAGTAGTTTGGGGTCTCTTAAACAGGCAGATCAGGAGATGTACCAGCAGACTCAGGCACATTACAGTACAGGTTCACCTGCATCCTCTCACGCCATCCTGCATCCTCTCACACCATCCTGCATCCTCTCACGCCATCCTGCATCCTCTCACGCCATCCTGCATCCTCTCACGCCATCCTGCATCCTCTCACGCCATCCTGCATCCTCTCACACCATCCTGCATCCTCTCACGCCATCCTGCATCCTCTCACGCCATCCTGCATCCTCTCACGCCATCCTGCATCCTCTCACGCCATCCTGCATCCTCTCACGCCATCCTGCATCCTCTCACGCCATCCTGCATCCTCTCACGCCATCCTGCATCCTCTCACGCCATCCTGCATCCTCTAACACCATCCTGCATCCTCTCACACCATCCTGCATCCTCTCACGCCATCCTGCATCCGCAAGCGCAAGGCAGATAAAGATTACTTTACTGTAGCTACACAAGGTCCAATGGAAACGTGACCTTCACTTTATCCCAACCCTCCTAATGCACAAGCACACACACACACACACACACACACACACACACACACACACACACACACACACACACACACACACACACACACACACACACACACACACACACACAGATGCAAGTTAGAATTAAAGAGGGAGAGAAACTTCATGTTCCCAGCCGATTCGGAGGTAAAAGCTCAAACCAGGCTTGCCCTGTGGCAAAACAACCCAGTGCATGTACACACAATAAACAACAATCATAAATAAGAGTACACTCATTCCATGTGTCAGACGCTGATGTTGTCAAATTTACAGGGCTGCCTATTGGGCTGCCTATTGAAGTGAAAACATTGACGCGGCTGATGACCTTGACGTGTTGGTTAGTGTGACCTATCCACAGCAAACAAACACACAAACACCAGCAGATACCATTACTAGAGTGAGGGGGTGGGGGTCTAAACAAACACACAAACACCAGCAGATACCATTACTAGAGTGAGGGGGTGGGGGTCTAAACAAACACACAAACACCAGCAGATACCATTACTAGAGTGAGGGGGTGGGGGTCTAAATAAACATACAAACACCAGCAGATACCATTACTAGAGTGAGGGGGTGGGGGTCTAAACAAACACACGAACACCAGCAGATACCATTACTAGAGTGAGGGGGTGGGGGTCTAAATAAACACACAAACACCAGCAGATACCATTACTAGAGTGAGGGGGTGGGGGTCCAAATAAACACACAAACACCAGCAGATACCATTACTAGAGTGAGGGGGTGGGGGTCTAACCAAACACACAAACACCAGCAAATACCATTACTAGAGTGAGGGGGTGGGGGTCTAAATAAACACACAAACACCAGCAGATACCATTACTAGAGTGAGGGGGTGGGGGTCTAAATAAATACACAAACACCAGCAGATACCATTACTAGAGTGAGGGGGTGGGGGTCTAAACAAACACACAAACACCAGCAGATACCATTACTAGAGTGAGGGGGTGGGGGTCTAAATAAACACACAAACACCAGCAGATACCATTACTAGAGTGAGGGGGTGGGGGTCTAAATAAATACACAAACACCAGCAGATACCATTACTAGAGTGAGGGGGTGGGGGTCTAAACAAACACACAAACACCAGCAGATACCATTACTAGAGTGAGGGGGTGGGGGTCTAAATAAACACACAAACACCAGCAGATACCATTACTAGAGTGAGGGGGTGGGGGTCTAAATAAATACACAAACACCAGCAGATACCATTACTAGAGTGAGGGGGTGGGGGTCTAAACAAACACACAAACACCAGCAGATACCATTACTAGAGTGAGGGGGTGGGGGTCTAAATAAACACACAAACACCAGCAGATACCATTACTAGAGTGAGGGGGTGGGGGTCTAAATAAATACACATGGACATATGATTACATGGAATTACCGTAAAAGTAAATAGGCTAAATAAAAAGTGGAAATGCTGTATTTGTCAGGAATCCCGCTTCCTGAGTCTGTTTCTGCCTGAGCTGACTGTTTTTTTGTTTGGAGTGTTGTCTAAGGTTCCTGAACGCACCCTGTCTGGTTGCTAGGCAACGAAGTTAGGCGGGAGATCTAGTGATTACCCGCACCTGCATCTCATCAACCTTCTGCACACCTGGTCCTGATCATCGCCTCTTCTTAAGCCCTGAGCTGACATCCATTCCCTGCCGGATCGTTAGCAACGAACAGTATGTTGTGTCAGTGTATCAGCCTCATGGTTCCTGAACTAGTTTTGTTGTTTTGTACTTGTTGCTGGTTACTCACTCCCGTTTACTCTGTCTACAGTCATTCTCCTGGAACATTCAACTCCCTTGCCTGGCCGTCGGTGGATTCAGTGACTTCATTGGATCAACCCATTTACTCTCATCAACTCACCTCCGCTGCCGCTCCGTCTCCTGGATTACTCAATATACACATCAAGACTACCAATAAATACTCACTTTCATTTTACTCACCTTGTCCTGGTCTGCTTCTGGGTTCTGTCTTAGAGAATCGTGACAGAACGATCCGGCCAAAAATGAACCCAGCGGACCTGGACTCCGTTCGCCATGCCATTACCCATCAGGGTAAGATGTTGGGACAACACAGCACGGCGCTACAGGAGATCGCGCTTTCAGTTCAGAATTTTTCTACTATTCTGACGAATATCCAGGCTCAGCTCAGTTTGCCGGCGGATCATCCACCACCTGCTACACCCCTCTCACCTGTCGCTTTTGGAGATGTTTCCTTCCGTGAGCCCAAGGTCCCGACACCAGATAAGTACGAAGGGGATTTGGGAAGATGCCGTTCGTTTCTTATGCAGTGTGGACTAGTTTTTGATCTACAGCCCTACTCTTATGCCACAGACAAGGCTAGGATAGCCTTTGTTATTGAACTGCTGTGTGGAAGAGCTCTGGAGTGGGCATCAGCCATATGGGAACAACAGGACACCTGCATGGGGTCATACCAGGAGTTCACGGCAGAGATGAGAACTTTTTGACCACCCTGTCCGAGGTAAGGACGCAGCTAAGCGGTTGTTCTCCCTTTGCCAAGGAGCTCGCAGTGTGGCCGATTTTGTAATCGAATTCAGGACATTGACTGTGGAGAGTGGGTGGAATGAGGAATCACTACAAGCGGTTTTTTACCAGGGGTTGTCGGAGCAACTCAAGAATGAGTTGATCTCTTATCCTGAGTCTAGGGACCTGGACAGTCTGGTAGCATTAGCTATTCGGGTGGATAATAGAGTCCAAGAGAGAAAGAGCGAAAAGCAATGGGGCACGTCCAAGCAATCAGCTGCTCGGTTACCTATTGGGTCAGGAAATGGACCGGAACGAGTTGGTCATGATTCAACTCACGGGATTAGTGAAGGGGTCCTGCTTCCAGATCCTGAACCCATGCAAGTGGGGCGGTACGGGTTAACCCAGGAGGAGCGCCGACGTAGACGTAAGACCAAGAGCTGCCTTTACTGTGGTACCTCGGGACATTACATCTCCGCTTGTCCTCAGCGCCCGTTAAACGGCTCGGCTCGCTAAAGGTGGGAGGTCTTTTAGCGAGCCAGTTTCAACCCCTCAATAGTTCTGTTAGAACTTTTTCCCTGCTACCCTCATGAACAAGACTCAGAGTTTAGCGATTTAACGCATTTATCGACTCAGGTGCAGATGGCAGCTTTATAGATGCCGACTTAGTGGAACAGCTGGGGCTTTCTAAGGAGACGCTACCGGAAGCCATTGAAGCTACCACTCTGAACGGCAGTAGTCTGGCACGTATCACTATGAGGACTGAACCGGTTAAGATGTTGTCAGGGAATTATTCAGAGGTTATATCCTTCTTCATTTTGCCTTCTCCCCATGTTCCTCTGGTTCTTGGATACCCCTGGCTGAGAGAACACAATCCCACATTCGATTGGGTGACCGGCAAGGTAACTAGTTGGAGCACTGAATGCCATGCTAACTGTCTGAGGACGGCCTGTTCCCATTCGGTTCCCAGTAAGGTCAGTGATTCTAACTCCCCAGATTTGTACCTGGTTCCTGAAACATATCACGAATTGGGTGAGGTGTTCAGTAAGCAGAAGGCAATGTCACTTCCTCCCCACCGACCATATGATTGTGCCATTAACCTGTTTCCTGGAGCTGTCTATCCCAAGGGACGATTATACAGCATCTCTCGACCTGAACGGGAAGCTTTGGAGACCTACATAAAGGAGTCTCTAGGTGCTGGTCTCATTCGTCCCTCGTCTTCACCACTGGGGGCAGGATTCTTTTTTGTGAGTAAAAAGGATGGTTCTCTTCGACCGTGTATTGATTACTGGGGGTTGAATGATATTACGGTCAAGAACAAGTATCCCCTGCCTTTGATGAACTCTGCTTTCAATTCCTTACAGGGTGCTACGGTGTTTACTAAACTTGACCTACGCAATGCGTAACATCTGGTCCGTGTCAGAGAGGGGGACGAGTGGTTGACTGGTTTCAATACACCGATGGGTCATTTCGAGTATCTGGTGATGCCGTTTGGATTGACCAATGCTCCTGCAGTGTTCCAGAGCATGGTTAATGACGTATTGAGAGATATGATCGGTCTGTTCGTGTTCGTTTACCTGGATGACATTTTGATTTTTTCTAAGGAGCATTCCAGCCACGTCCAGCATGTCAAGCAGGTTCTGCAGCGATTGCTGGAGAACCGCCTGCTTGTGAAGGCCGAGAAGTGTGACTTTCATGCCCACACTACATCCTTCCTCGGGTACATCATCTCTCGGAGAGATTAAGATGGACCAAGAGAAGGTTAGGGCAGTTCTGGATTGGGACCAGCCTGATACGAGATTGCAGCTCCAGAGGTTTCTGGGGTTTGCGAATTTCTATCGTCGGTTTATCCAAGACTACAGCCATGTGGCCGCTCCATTAACTGCTCTGACTTCTAGTACCAGGACCTTCAGTTGGAATCCGGAGGCAGATCGAGCGTTTCTGGAATTGAAGAGTCGCTTCACCAATGCCCCGATTCTCTCTCAACCTGACGCTGACCGACAGTTTGTTGTGGAAGTGGACGCATCTGATGTGGGGATTGGCGACATCCTGTCCCAGCGAAGCTCCACTGACGGCAAACTCCATCCCTGCGCTTTCTACTCTCGTCGTCTGTCGTCGGCGGAGAGGAATTACGATGTGGGTAACCGGGAGCTTCTTGCGGTGAAACTGGCCTTGGAGGAGTTCCCTGACATTCCGACCTGGATCTAAGAACGGCAAGGCGGACGCCTTGTCCCGGATGTTCTCCAAGACGGAGGAGAGTGGGGCCAAGACTGAGACGATTCTTCCCCAGAACTTCGTCGTGTGAGCTGTCACATGGAGGATTGAGGAGGTTCTGGCAGCCCTTCGGACGCAGCCCGGTCCCGGTAACGGTCCACCCGGTCGGTTGTTTGTGCCCGAGTCTGTCCGGTCTGCTGTCCTCCAATGGTCCTACGCCAGTAAGATGGCTTCTCACCCTGGCGTGGCTCGGACGATGGCATTACTACGCAGACAATTTTGGTGGCCTGCCATGGGAGAAGATACCCGGGGGTTTGTTGCTGCATGCCCAGTATGTGCACAGAAATAAGAGTGCCAATCGGGCCAGTTCTGGACTTCTTCACCCCCTACCTATTCCCCGGCGACCATGGTCGCATCTGGCTCTGGACTTTGTTACGGGATTGCCCTCTTCTGAAGGGAACACGGTCATTCTGACTATTGTGGACCGATTCAGCAAGTTCGCCCACTTTGTACCCATCTCCAAGCTTCCCTCTGCCTCTGAGACATCCGAGATCCTGGTTAGGGAGGTTTTCAGGGTCCACGGGTTGCCCAGTGACATTGTTTCCGACCGTGGTCCTCAGTTTACCTCTGCTGTCTGGAAATCCTTCTGTTTGGCCATTGGAGCTACAGTCAGTCTGACATCTGGATTTCACCCCCAATCTAATGGTCAGGCGGAGAGAGCCAACCAGAAGATGGAATCCACGCTGCGCTGCCTTGTCTCCTCCAACCCCGCCTCTTGGGCCTCTCAGTTGCCATGGGTCGAGTATGCCCATAACTCTCCCTACATCTGCTACTGGGATGTCTCCTTTCCAGTGCCTGTACGGTTACCAACTTCCCTTGTTTCCTTCTCAGGAGAAGGATCTTGCGGTACCCTCGGTCCAGGCCCACATTCGTCGTTGCCACCGGACCTGGCATCGGGCCAGAAAGGCTCTCCTTAGTTTCTGACCGTTATCAGCTCCAGGCGAATCGTCGCCGGATTCCAGCTCCAGTTTATGCCATTGGAGATCAGGTATGGTTGGCTACACGGGATCTTCCTCTGCGGACGGAATCAAGGAAACTGTCCCCTAAGTTCATTGGTCCGTTTGTGGTGGAGAAGGTGATTAATCCCGTTGTGGTTCGTCTTAAGTTGCCTAGAACTCTGAGTCCACCCCACCTTTCATGTCTCCTGCCTCAAGCCTGTGCACCTCAGTCCTCTGCTACCCCCTCTGCCTCCTCCTCCTCCGCCTCGGATGATCAGAGGTGGTCCAGTCTACACGGTGCGCCGCATTATGGATTCCAGATGTTGGGGTTTTCAGTATCTCGTGGACTGGGAGGGGTATGGTCCTGAGGAGTTGGATTCCTCGGCGTCAAATCCTTGACAATACCCTCCTTACTGACTTCTACCGCCTCCATCCTGGCGCTCCGGGTTGTCCGCCCGGTGGCGTTCATCGGAGGGGGGGTACTGTCAGGTATCCCGCTTCCTGAGTCTGTTTCTGCCTGAGCTGACTGTTTTTTTGTTTGGAGTGTTGTCTAAGGTTCCTGAACGCACCCTGTCTGGTTGCTAGGCAACGAAGTTAGGCGGGAGATCTAGTGATTACCTGCATCTCATCAACCTTCTGCACACCTGGTCCTGATCATCACCTCTTCTTAAGCCCTGAACTGACATCCATTCCCTGCCGGATCGTTAGCAACGAACAGTATGTTGTGTCAGTGTATCAGCCTCATGTTTCCTGAGCTAGTTTTGTACTTGTTGCTGGTTACTCACTCCCGTTTACTCTGTCTACAGTCATTCTCCCGGAACATTCAACTCCCTTGCCTGGCCGTCGGTGGATTCAGTGACTTCATTGGATCAACCCATTTACTCTCATCAACTCACCTCCGCTGCCGCTCCGTCTCCTGGATTACTCAATATACACATCAAGACTACCAATAAATACTCACTTTCATTTTACTCACCTTGTCCTGGTCTGCTTCTGGGTTCTGTCTTAGAGAATCGTGACAGTATTTCTTAAGAATTAGAACACAAAAACAATATTAGTCAAAGTTAAACAAAGTTAATAAAAACAATTTTCAATATTTTTACAGTGCCTTATTAACTGGAGAATAACCAAGTAAATACAATACCTTAAGTATTTGAAGTTTAAGAAAGAAAAAAAACATGATATTCTGCACTTACAAAGTTATGGACATCGGAATTATTAGTTCATTTTAAGCAACAATCCTCACTGAGTTAATTCCACAATCCTTACTTTGTTTTTTATTTATAGATGGAGCTATGGATGCATGCATTGACAGTCCATGATGTCAAATAGAAATACATTTACAGTGCATTTGGAAATCATTCAGACCCCATCACTACTTCCACATTTTGTTATGTTACAGCATTATTCTAAAATGTATTAAATAAAACATTTCTCATCAATCGAAATAAACACCCCATAATGACAAGGCGAAAACAGGTTTTTAGACACAATTCATAAGATTGTGTCGAGGCACAGATCTAGAGAAGGGTACCAAAATATGTCTGCAGCATTGAAGATCCCCAAGAACACAGTGGCCTACATCATTCTTAAATGGAAGAAGTTTGGAACCACCAAGACTCTTCCTAGAGTTGGCCTCCCGGCAAAACTGCGCAATCGAGGGAGAAGGGCCTTGGTCAGGGAGGTGACCAAGAACCCAATGGTCACTCAAAGCTCCAGAGATCCTCTGTGAAGATGGGAGAATCTTCCAGAAGGACAACCATCTCTGCAGCACACCACCAATCAGGCCTTTATGGTAGAGTGGCCAGATGGAAGCCACTCCTCAGTAAAAGGCACATGACAGCCTGCTTGGAGTTTGCCAAAAGGCACCTAAAGGACTCTCAGACCAAGAGAAACAAGATTGAACTCTTTGGCCTGAATGCCAAGGGTCACGTCTGGAGGAAACCAGGCACCACTCATCACCTGGCCAATACCTTCCCGACGGTGAAGCATGGTGGTGGCAGCATCATGCAGGGGGGATGTTTTTCAGCGGCAGGAACTGGGAGACTAGTCAGGATCAAGGGAAAGATGAACGGAGCAAAGTACAGAGAGACCCTTGATGAAAACCTGCTCCAGAGCGCTCAGGACCTCAGACTGGGGTGAAGGTTCACCTTCCAACAGGACAATGACCCTAAGCACACAGCCAAGACAACGCAGGAGTGGCTTCGGGACAAGTCTCTGAATGTCCTTGAGTAGCACAGCCAGAGCCCAGATTTGAACCCAATCGAACATGTCTGGAGAGACCTGAAAATAGCTGTGCAGGGACGCTCCCCATCCAACCTGACAGGGCTTGAGAGAATCTGCAGAGAAGAATGGGAGAAACTCCCCAAATACATGTGTGCCAAGCTTGTAGTGTCATCCCCAAGAAGACTTGGTGCTTCAACACAGTACTGAGTAAAGGATCTGAATACTTATGTAAATGTTATATTTCAGTTGTTTTTATTTTTATAAATTTGTAAAAAATGTTTTTTTGCTTTGTCATTATGGGGTATTGTGTGTAGATTGATGAGGGAAAAAAACGATTTAATCAGTTTTAGAATAAGGCTGTAACGTAACAAAATGTGAAAAAAGTCAAGGGGTCTGAATACTTTTCGAATGCATTCTTTATTTTCTTAGCCTTGCCCTGCCAAACCATTACAAGACAGCAGTGAAGGTGACTGCCCAACTCTATGGTAAACAAGACAGCAGGCAGCAGGCCCGCAGCTAGGGCTGTGACGGTCATGGAATTTTGGATGAAGGTAATTGGCCAGCCAAATGGTCGCGGTCACCACAATAACTGCTCAAATAGCACTGTTTTTTTTAAGAAGCACATTTTCTCCTCTCCTGTGGTCCTGACTGCATATGCTGCCAACAAAAATAATGAATAGAACGGGCGTCCTCATTCAAGTCAATGATGGCATAATGGGTGGAGTTGCAGCCATCGCAAGTGTACCCATAGAAGCAAAGCAGGATGTAACAGCAGGAAGTAAAAGCAGGAAGTGTAGCCATCAACATGTGCTTTGATTTGTTGATTCAACTCAACTGACATTACAAAAAAATACATTCCATTGCAAGAGCCACATCAGTCATTTGAATGAACATTCTACATTACCATGGAAATGATTGCATCACAATATCAGATAGACATTGTGAGTTTACCCATGAGTTTATCAGTCAAATTGCCAGGGTTAGAGGTTCCATGCCCATTTTATTCATTTTATTTCTATGTGTGCTGCTGCAGGGAGGGGGTGTTACCTAGTCAACCCAACACTCGTTTGCTACAACACCTTGCTTGTTTCAGCGAGTTGTTAAGAGTCCATGTTACCGCAGAAACAGACTCAACAGCCCGAATGCCCAGCCGTCCCCTCTTCACTTACTCTTTGTAGCTCTATAGTCAACATATCCATAATGTTGGCTATATGACGTATATGAATCAATTTCCTATTTCATGTCTCACATATTTCGATAAAATGTACACAAAAGCTCTAGTCATGCATTTTCAGAGCACCAGATAGCTAAACCCTCTGGCTAATAGTGAGGGCTACTGCATATTGCCATTACACACAACATTTAAGAGGCTGCAAAAGTCCACATTAAAACAAATGGACTTTTCCCCTCTCTATTTATATTAAGTGCAGAAAGAACAGGACACCAGGAATGACACTAA
Source organism: Salmo trutta (assembly GCF_901001165.1). NCBI lineage: Eukaryota > Metazoa > Chordata > Actinopteri > Salmoniformes > Salmonidae > Salmo > Salmo trutta. Next base: position 14,799,493 of record NC_042975.1, on the reverse strand, counting down.
CTGGAAGACTTTCTCTTCTAACAACATTGGAGGACCCATTCCGTATTGAAGGCTTACTTTTCATTCCTTGCACACATGTGCTGTTGCCATTACACTTAGCACATGTCCACCAATGTATTTTCCATCCGAGGTAAACCCTTAAAGTATTTTGAGGGAGTATGGGTAAAGCACACAAAATGTACCACTTACAGGAGTGCTCCCCATCGCTACCGAGGCCAAGTACTTTAATACCATCTAATAGCAAATCAATGTTGGTGGATCACTTATTGTGTAAGGGTTTCAGACTGGGAGAGAAACCATCTTCCCAGTACCTCAGCACACGGTGGATGTTTCTGGGCCAAATGTGAAATATTTATTTTAGTGCAATCTGCTTCAAAAGGGGATGGACTAGCAAGGGGCCATTAAATGAGAGGAGAGGGTTGTTTACTGTGGCGCTGATGTACAGTACCTACCTACCAACCCTTTACACACACACACACACACACACACACACACACACACACACACACACACACACACACACACACACACACACACACACACACACACACAATATTAAAGGACAGTGCCTCTGTTGGAAGGAGAGCAAAATCGGGATAGGGGCCTTCCAAAACAATTTGCAGTCCTATTCTCATTGAATCATCCAGTCAATGTACACCTGCATGTATCCATTAACTGCCTGAACAGAAAACACTATTAGAACCAACAATGAATCAAGTGTAATACAGCTATTCATGCCAGGGAGAATTCTATTTTGGGGAGTACATTGTCTCCTCAATGGTCCTCCTCTGACATTCATTAGATTAAAAGAAACAGAGCCATTGATGGCCCTGGATGAATTCTCCAATTCTCCAGGTGTTTCCCGGGAGATAAAGTAATTCTAGCGTTTAGAGACACCATTGCAAATCAGGAGACATAAGAGCATCCAGATAATAAGATGCATTGATAAGAGCATCCTGTTTGTGCCAAAATGGCTTACATTGGCGAGGTGTTCAGCCATTGTGAGAAGCCATTTTTCAGCTCTCGCTTCATAACCTGTGATAAATAGTAAGGAGGCGGAACAGTTACGTGTCCCAAATGGCACGCTATTCCCTATATAGTACACTACTTTTTACCTATGGTCTCTGGTCAAAAGCAGTGCACTATACAGGGAATAGGGTGCAAATTGGGACGCATCCAGTGATGTTTCAAAACTGTCAATCGTACAGTTATGAGTTAGATAATTTTTTGGGGTGTCACTCCACAATGATACAAAATCTGTTATTTTTTAAACCACATTGTGGACCACTCAAATGTAGTTTTGAGACACTAAAAACAATCATAGTGGAACATGGTACAGGCATCATCTATAATACATTACAACATCCATACACGTGTGCATACACAAAGGGTGCATGTAGACAGTGAATATCAGCAGGAACTTCTGAATTAGCAATAACTACATCACCAAAGCTGTGTTTGCACAGTTCACCTCAAAATTACTTTTCATTTAATTTTTTATTTACCAGGTAAGTTGAATAAGAATACACTACTTTTTTACAGCAACGACCTTATCCATCCATCCATCCGGGACAATGGCACTGCATATCAAGGCCTTCCCTCTAGGCATAGAAGCAATAGCTCAGGTTCCATGCAGCCACAGATACAATTAGTGACAGATTGGTAACAAGGTCAAAGATAGAACTAACCTCAGATCTGATTATCAAAATACTCTGGCTTGGGTCCAACTGTTACTAAGCAACAGCTGTCGAATGACGTCTATTGTTTACAGTCTTTGCTACTGGGGCACCGACAGATTTCCAGGTAAGAAGAGATTGTATTGACATAGAAATTAAACACAATCACAGTGGATCCCTACTGGAAATGTGAATGTTTCCGTGTTGGAAATACAATAATTACATATTAACACATTTTATTTGAACACAAATTGAATTGTAACATAATAAAATGCAAATATTTGCTTTCACAAACACCTGAAAATTAAGTTTGGAATGCAGTTTTAGTTCCCTGTATTGAAACACATTATCAAGTCATTTCAGATGCCATGGAACCTGTTAGAATTGTAAATGGAACGTTAGTCTTGTGTACAATTTCCAGTAGGGTATAACATGCTTCTTCTCAGTAAAAATAGCTTACCACTCATATTTGATGAATTGAATGGTACAGCAGCTTTGGATATGAGCTTTGTAATTACAACACAAAGTGACATGATGTTGAAGCTGTGTAGAGGGATGAGAGAATCATTCCTAGAGGTCTCCTAAGAGCTGCATTGGCAATACAATTGCCAGAAAAGCTCTCAAAAAAGGTCCCTTGACACACTCATAAAATCACATCACACTTTCTTGAGTCAACAAGTCTGGATGAGACAAACGTTCCCTTTCAAGCCTACCAGAGAACACCTAATGCCTGGTCTTGCTTGATTGAGACGGATGCTGCTTTGATAACAAGGCTGCTGGCGAAAAAGAGGAGACAACCGCATTTCAAAGAATCTCTCTCAGAAGAACCAAGTCAGACAGATTGTATTCTTTCCAATGAATGCAACTAAAAGAAGGGTGGCTGTTTAAATATTCATCCTCCTGTCCTGTCTTTGGTGAAGGTGACCTTGTGAGCATATGGTGTTTAACAAGACAGTTACTGTGTAGCCTTTTCAACTGCAAACACTAACCTAAATTAATTAAGCAAAAAGGCATGAGGGGGTGTGGTATGTGGCCAATATACCACGGCTAAGGGCTGTTCTTAGGTACGACACATCGCGGAGTACCACAAACCCCTGAGGTGCCTTATTGCTATTTCAAACTGGTTACCAACATAATTAGAGCAGTAAAAATAAATGTTTTGTCATACCCGTGGTATACAGTCTGATATACCACAGCTGTCAGCCAATCAGCATTCAGGGCTTGAACCACCCAGTTTATAATTTACATTATATCTGCCACATGTCACTCCAAATCTGTTGATAGATGGTTCAAATAAAAAACCTGTCATACTTGTATGTAAATATCTGACGTTTTCTGATTCAGTGTTTCTCAGGCCATTGGAATTCGACCAGTGTGAGCACTTATTATGAGATCAATTACACATTGACATTTCATATTAAATTAAATTTGAACACAAATCAATTTTGGCTTAACCTCGCATAAGGCTATATAGGTTTTAAATCACTCATGTATTTGCAAATCCGTTATTTCATCAAGCCACATACAGGTATAACAGTAAAGAAAAGATGTGGTGGTCATTGGTACACATCTCAAGGAGAAACCATTGGTGCATCCGTCTTTGCTATAGGAAGATGTTGTTTACTGTGTGTGTCCAGAATACTCATGTGCCTGGGGCTGCGTATCAAATGGCACCCTTTTCTGTACATAGTGCGCTCCATGGGCCCTGGTCAAAAGTAGTGCACTTTACAGGTAATAGGGTGCCAATTGAGAAGTGGCCTTGGTATGTCGACCATGACATTTAAGACCCCAAGAAAAGATTGTGATATATTAACGAGTTCATTTCCAAATTTCCCCCTCAGCCATAGTCATATCATGCTCCCGAGTGGCGCAGCGGTCTAAGACACTGTATCTCAGTGCATGAGGTGTCACTACAGTCCCTGGTTTGAATCCAGGCTGTATCACATCTGGCCGTGATTGGGAGTCCCATAGGGCGGCACACAATTGTCCGGGTTTGGCCGTCATTGTAAATAAGAATTTTTCTTAACTGACCTGCCTAGTTAAATATATTGTTAAATATATTTTTTTAAATTAAGCCTTCACTTCAAGGTCAACAACTATGGTTGTATTTCAACTCTGACGAGAAAACAATTAGTATGCTAATGCCAAACATGTTAAGTCGTCCGATAGGTTTGAACTAATAACTGATAGAAGTCTCGATCTCTACTTGATGCTATTCACCCTCTCTGACTGCAACCCTCCGGAAGACCTTCTGTGATACACTGTGGTACTCGTGTACACTCTGGTACAGTATGCTGCAAATTAACTATATGAACTGGAGTTTCTTTATACAGTAACAAAAAACACTAACAATGTCTATAAGTGCAAATATATGCTCTGATGAGCCATGTTGGGCAGCAATGCTGTCCTTAAAACTCCAAAACTCATGCTGGAGTCTGGCTAGTCATAGCACTGTTGACTACGGACCACACATTGCCCCTTGTGGATTCAAACCCTGCCTGCAGCTTTATATCTGTATGCCTGGACCTACTTGTCTCCCCCTCTCATTTGGGACTTTCCATCTAAATAAAGAGAATATACTAATAACTGCGGTTAAATCAGAGAAGCGGCATGAGCCTATCAAGGCCTCCAATCTTGGGGATAACAAGTCTGTGGAGTAATTATGACAACAGGGAGTCAAGATGGAGAGCCTGTCTGAGTGTGTTTCTTCCCCTGGGGAGCCCCGTGTGGACCCGTGTGGCTCAGTTGGTAGAGCATGGTGTTTGCAACACCAGGGTTGTGGGTTCAATTCCCACGGGGGACCAGTACGGAAAAAAAAAAAAAACATTTTATAAGAAATGTATGCATTCACTACTGTAAGTCGCTCTGGATAAGAGCGTCTGCTAAATGACTAAAATGTAAATGGAGCCACTACCTACTAACCATACACACACACACACACATCAAGAGCCTGCTTTCCCGAATTAGACAGATTTCCCTGACAAACATCCTTCAACTACTGCATCTGGGCGTTAATTAAACCAGCTTATAATTCCCAAAGTTCACATTGCTTGATTGAAAGAAGGCTAATTGCTGATGCAAGATTCATGCATTTATGCAAGCAGATATTAGCACGGAAACAGACCGTACTGTAGGTCGATAACGTGACAGCATGAATCGATGACGACATCTTTTCTGAATTAGTCCATATCAAATACTGTTCGCCTTGCTCAGAGCAAGGCAAGTAGGGAGGACTCCAATCTCAGCAGACAAGACTCAATTCTCTCCCGCCTGTGCAACTACACCGCAGCATTAAAGCTATTTTTCATTGAAAGTCCCAAGGCTAAGTGAAAACAAATGAGAAAGCACAGATTCATAGTCCTTGGCCAGGCCATGACTCATGCATAATATAATAGAACTGCGTTTCTCACTAATTCACCCCTCTCTCACTCTACATAAAGGATTGACACTAGGTTTGCCGGGGTGCCACAAAGGAGCGGCTGCGCCTGAAAATTACATCCAACGAAAGTCAATAGTTACTTAAAAAGAGGCGAGGGGCGAGAACAGTGCAGAGGAAATGGCTGCAATCGGTTAGCCCGGAGAAGAGGAGGGGGATTAGGGGAAGGATCATGTAGGTCAGATAGGGACACAAGTCTGACAATGTCACACAAACACAGACAGACAGACAGACAGACAGACAGACAGACAGACAGACAGACAGACAGACAGACAGACAGACAGACAGACACAGAAACACACAGACCATAGCCTGTCTGAAGAAGAAGCTCTTATACCCCTCTCTCTGACCGCTATGCAGATGTGAGTGAGACTGCCTCTCCCTAACCTAATGTCTCGGTTGTCGGATGTGGGATGTTAAAGGATGGGCCAACTAGGCTTTAATCACCGTTGAGGATCATTGAGCAATTAGTGGTATAGTAGCACTTTGAAAATGCCATTGAAAAACCATATTAATTAAAATTGTTGTTATTCACTGGAAATAAATAACTAAATCAGTGTAATTCACATTTTTGTTAATTTACAGATGTAGGATCTTAATTTGATCACTCTTTTATTGCTGACTTGTAGTGTATTTGCTTATCAAAAAGACTTCTAAAGTTTGGAATTTCCACTTAGAAATTTCAGACTTGATTTGCCCTAAAGAAAAATGTATCAACCCCTACAAAAATGTCCATTCATTTTAATTCACATAATAATTCAAATTTCCTTTTGCTGCAGGATTATTTTGCTGAAGCAAACTGGCTCAAATTAATGTCCTACATCTGTAACTGTCAAATCCATTGTTGATGATGACTAACAGAAAAGCATCATGGGAAATGAGGAAACAAATGATACGCAGGAATTTTCATTTCATAATATTCTTTTGAACATTTCTTTGATAATATTCTACTTCCACACTGAGATGGAAGTACCAATTATGTAGTGAGAAGAAACAAAAACAAAGAGGGGGAGCACTAGCAAAAACAAATAAATATAATTGCAATAACCTGTCCCTACGCAGGCAGGTAGCCTAGCGGTTAGGAGCATTGTGCCAGTAAACGAAAGGTCACTGGTTCAAATCCCTGAGTTGACTCCTGTAAGTTGCTCTGGATAAGCGTGTCTGCTAAAATGCAGTATGCACAACAGACAACAATTGTTACTTTGTGACACTGATCAACCAAACAGAATATCATAGATGAATGACTGGTGGCAAAACAAATACAACTTGTGTTTAGGTGACACTGAAAATTAGTCGCAAACACATGTGGTATTCCTCGGGTAAAAAGAGGTTTATGAGATACAGAATTCAACAGGACTGACCGCACATAAATCCACGGGATCACACAGAAAGATAACAAATTCATCCGATTCCACATGTTACCTTTCAAGTAGAACGAAAACATTTGAAAAGAGTCAAGTGAACCCCATGCGTGGCTCATCAACGGACCCCAAAAGCACTGTAAAGAAATCAAATAAAAAACAAACTTTCCAGTGATAAAAGGGAGAAAAAAACTTGCCAGGTAGTTTGCTGCAGTCACACCAGGGTATGTAAGATCAAAACGAGTAACCAGTGCAGGCTGCAGGTAAGAAGTAAAAGACAACGTCACTCGCAAGTTAGGAAGACAAAAGAGAGATTATTACATAAAGATAGGGAGCTGCAGGCTATGGGGGTACACAGTCATACTCCACAGAGGGCAAAAGAGAGGGAGGGAGCCAGAGAGGGAGAGAGAGAAGGCGAAAATGAGAATGCAGGAGAGCAATGTTAGGGTTGAATGCGGATGAGAGAAAGTGAGAGAGTCTTACTTCCTGCATATGAGCCAATGAGGAAGGAGCCTCTAAGAAGCGCTCCCTTAGGGCCAGATTTAGTCATGTCCAAAGTCTGCAACTGTTTCATTCCCTTAACTGTTCTTAAGGGAATGGAAGGCAGACAACAGATACAAACTTCTGGTAAAAAATGCTTAGTTAACCTGGCCCTCTAATGCTATAGCACCAGCAGCGGTTGTCCTCATTTCTATTTGTATGTTGGTTTTAACAAAGTTATCATTTCCCAAAGAACTCGAAATATAGTGAACCTAGACCACAACCCTATAACCCACCCAAACCCTAAAGCAAACTAGTGCCTCTTATGCACTGCTAAATGCTAGTCACTGTAACTAAGTGCCGTGCCAAACCAGGAGAACGGCCTGGTGAGCGCAAGTTAGCTCTTACCTGCAGAATTACCAAGATAGGTCGTACTCTCACCCGATGCTGTGACACAAGTAGGAGGGGAGTACAAGTTATTCCTCATGGCTCAGTCCCAGCTGGCTTTGAATAAAATTGATATCAGAATAACAGTTTCCAATGCAACGTGCTAAAACACACAGAATTCCAACACCTGCTATGGATAACAGAGTTCTGTAAGAAAAATACTAAATTATGGAAAAGCAGCAAATGTGCCACAAAGTTACATCCCTTACAAAGTCCCATTTTAATCAACAGACTAACCTAACTACACATGCAATCGTTGTAGAAACTCACCTTTCCTTTTGAGTTTTAGGGACTGACTAAAGAGAAAGAACCACGCGGTTGGAAAAATAGTCTGAATTTACCCGAATCAAAGCTTACCAGTACATAATGAATCTGCATTTCAAAATCTCCTCAACAACATTGAGTTTTTTGTCCACAGCCTGTCAACGACTCCATTCGGCTGTCATGGCAGATATTGGCCCACTTGTGTTAGAGTGTTGTTTCAAATCCAAGACCTGCTTGCGTTGATATGTGGTATCCCTGTTTTAAGACCTTCTATCAGCGACAGTGGAGTTGGGACGGGCAGCATTTGATCAATTCCCTGTCAGCTGTTAAGTTGCTATCATCCAGACACTGGGCTGTCACGTCCAACTCAATAATAATATAACCTTGCAAAATATTGGTGATAACGCTGCAGATTTTCAGGCACTCTAAGCTATGAAAGAGAGTCGTCACTTTCATCAAAACCAGACTAGAATACTGAGTTTCTTTGTGACATTTGAATCTGTGCTATTGAGGGCAAGGTTACCCACATACCCACAGAGAGAAAAAAGCTTACAGTAAGTGTGATTTCTCCTCCATCCCTCTCAGTTTACATGTGTCACAGATTGCAAATTGGCTCCTATACCCTATTCCCTATATAGTGTACTACTTTTGACCAGGGCCCATCGGGCTCCGGTCAAATGTAGTGCACTATATAGGGCATAGGGTGCCATTTGGGACAAAAGAACAAGTTGATCTGTTGCCTAATCTCCTCACAATACAATCTAAAGTAGGCTCAGGGTAATGCCCATCACATCAGATATTTCTTTATCTGAACGAGATAGGGAATGTGGAGACTAAAAAGGCAGTCTGTAATAGTATCCAACACAATCTCCAAATAAAATTGAGGCTTCTAGGCCCACAAAAGATTCTATTACATCAGATACACAGGGGTCAAGAGAGGAGGCCTAGAACCGGACCATTACAGGAAAGATATTATATCAGTCAGCCAAGTATTCAATTAAATATACTGCAGGCCGGTGTGTTACTTTGAAGAAAAGAAAAAATATAGAATGTATTTTATTTTGTGGCACCTTTATCTAGTAATAATTAAGTATTAAACATGAATCCTATTAGTGGAATATGAACATAAGCTCTCTGCTGCTTTACCTTTGTTTTAAAAAAATATAAAAATAAATAAAGATTAGACTATAGTCTGATTCGAACAATGACAGTTTTCTACAAAAGTATTCTAACATTTTTATTTTTATTTCAATCACACCTTAATTCAAATTGAAATTAAATCCGGGACAAATCCAAATATATTTTGTCACTCAACAATCTACCCCCTGCAATTCACTAACGTCCTGTCCAGGGGGTGCTACAGAAACAGGGGACGAGCTACTGCCCTATGGGCCATTCTACTAAAACTGTGCATGCTGTTTGTACTGATCAGAGGTGGTTAGCGTATATACATTCTCCTTTGATTCCCATTCTGTTCCACATTGTCCCCAGCTGGCCTGCATCGTGTTCTGAGCTCCAGGGTAAAGTTACCATAGGTACTGATCAACGATCAGCTTCAATCCAAACCTTAACCACTAGTGGGGAAAATTATAAACTGATCCTAAATCAGCATCTAGGTAAACTTCACCCAATAGTGTTCTAGCGACAATGGTTGTTTTAATGAGGCTTATTTAAAACTGAGCACTTACCGCCACCTGCTGTTCATCTACTTTATTACAATCAGGAAACACTTGGGAAGTGAATGAACATGACTGAGTAAAATACAAGATAGTTAGGTAATTGGCTTGTAAAGTAATCTCCTTATTAATCTATTCTCATTGGTTGAGTGCCATATCAAAAACTCTATGGAGGACTTTATTTAACATGAATCAATGAATGTATAAATCCTTTTTCCATGTGGTCAAGCACGTCAGACACCCCCCCTACTTTTGCATAACAGCAATGTTCTCCACAGCAGCAATGTCTGTTATTTATGCTAATAATGCACATTTGTGCTAATACATGTTAAATAACCTTTTGAGTGACGTACATTACCAAGTGTATTATAAACCCGGGAAGTTTAGGTTCTGGATGCTGATTGGCTGAAATAGCATTTCAGCTGTGTGCATTTCAGCCGTGTGTATATCAGACAATATACCACTTGTTTACTGTTATATTTAAATTGGTAACCAGTTTATAATAGCAGTAAGGCACTTGGAGGTTTGTGTTATATGGCCAATATACCACAGCTAGAGGCGGCATCCAGAAATGCCGCTTCGCGTCGTGCATAAGAACAGCTCTTAGCCGTGGTATATTGGCCATATACCACAGCCCCTCGGGCCTTATTGCTTAAATATAACACACCCCCTTGGGCCTTATTGCTTAAATATATTCCTTTAAAAAGTAATTAAATCATAACCTTTCGTTATACATTTTTCTAAAATAGTCTAATGCATCCATTGCAGATATGAAACAGCCCATGTACATCTCATTTCAAGAAAACAGAGATCCTTTAGTCATTGAACATACGGGTCATGTTCATTAGGGCATGTAGTACACACTTAGAAAAAAGGGTTACAAAAGAGATCTTCTTCGGCTGTCTCCATAGGCGTCAGGGGTACGCCAAATAAAAATGTGATTCACCTTTTTTTTTTAATAAATAAATAATAATTTATACATGAGGGTGAGGTTTTTTTCTCGCCTGAGTAGCCTCGTTTCACTGCCAAAAATAACATTAAACCATCTAGTGTTCAGTGAAATAACAACACAATGTCAAATACAGGTAGCCTAGTCAAATAATTCACATCCAATCACATTAACCGTTCTCTCACGTGGGAAACCTTCACTCTTGCGCAGACATTTAGAAACGAAACACAACAATTTGAAAAATATGCCACGGTATGTTTTTTGGGCAAGAATAAAGACGACTTTCGAGTAGTAAGACGTATAAAAGCAACAGATACCATTAACCAACAGTTACCATTTTTTGACTGTACGCTTGTTTATTCCATGTGTAACTCTGTGTTGTTGTTTGAGTCACACTGCTTTGCTTTTTGTAAATGAGAAGTTGTTCTCAACTGGCCTACCTGGATAAATAAAGGTGAAATTAAAAAAATTAAAAAATAAAAATAAGAAGGGGCTAGAAGCGTCTTATATGGTGAGCTACCGAGTGGCTAGGACAGGCAAGCCCCATACTATTGTGGAGGACTTCATTCTTCCTGCTGCCGCGGATATGGCTGGAACAATGCTGGGGGAAAAGGCCCCAAAAAACTATACAGACAATGCCTTCATCAAACAACACTGTTTCACGACGTATCAGTGACATGGCAGGAGATGTTTTGAAACAGTTACTGCTTCGCATACAAGCCAGTGAATTATATGCGTTACAGCTGGATGAGTCAACAGATGTGGCGGGCCTGGCACAGCTCCTGGTATATGTCCGTTACGTTTATGGGGCGTCAAATAAGGAAGACATCCTCTTCTGCAAACCACTGGAAACCAGTTCAACATGAGAGGATATTTTTGAAGTACTGGACAGCTTTGTAACATCAAATGGACTTTGGTGGTCAAGATGTGTTGGTATCTGTACTGATGGTGCAAAAGCCATGACAGGGAGACATAGTGGAGTGGTAACACGTGTGCAAGCAGTTGATCCCAATGCCACTTGGGTACACTGAAGCATCCACCGAAAGGCTCTTGCTGCCAAGGGAATGCCTGACAGCTTGAAATATGTTTTGGACACTACAGTGAAAATGGTTAACTTCGTTAAAGCAAGGACCCTGAACTCTCGTGTATTTTCTGCATTATGCAATGTTATGGGCAGCGACCATGTAACGCTTTTACAACATACAAAAGTGTGCTGGTTATCAAGGGGCAAAGTATTGACACGTTTTTTTAAATTGAGAGACGAGCTTAAGGTTTTCTTTACTGACCATAATTTCCACTAGTCTGACCGCTTGCATGATGACGAGTTTCTCACACGACTGGCCTATCTGGGTGATGTTTTTTCTCGCCTGAATGATCTGAATTTAGGATTACAGGGACTCTCCGCAACTATATTGAATGTGCAGGACAAAACTGAGGCTATAATTAAGAAGTTGGAGCTCTTTTCTGTCTGCATTAACAAGGACAACACACAGGTCTTTCCATCATTGTATGATTGTTTTGTGTGCAAATGAACTCAAGCTTACGGACAATGTCAAATGTGATATAGCGAAGCACCTGAGTGAGCTGGGTGCGCAATTACGCAGGTACTTTCCCAAAACAGATGACACAAAACTGGATTCGTTATCCCTTTCATGTCCTGCCTCCAGTCCACTTACTAATGTCTGAACAAGAGAGCCTCATCGAAATTGCAACAAGCGGTTCTGTGAAAATTGTATTTAATCAGAAGTCACTGCCAGATCTCTGGATTGGGCTGCGCTCAGAGTTTCTTGCATTGGCAAATCGCGCTGTTAAGACACTGATGCCCTTTGCAACCACGTACCTATGTGAAAGTGGATTCTCGACCCTCACTAGCATGAAAACTAAATACAGGCACAGACTGTGTGTGGAAAATGATTTAAGACAGAGACTCTCTCCAATACAACCCAACATTGCAGAGTTATGTGCATCCTTTCAAGCACACCCTTCTCATTAACCTGTGGTGAGTTATTCACAATTTTTGATGAACAAATATGTTTTTATATGTAAGATGGCTAAATAAAGAGCAAATTATTGATTATTATTATATTATTATTTGTGCCCTGGTCCTATAAGAGCTCTTTGCCACTTCCCACGAACCGGGTTGTGACAAAAACTCACACTCATTGTTATGTTTAATAAATGTATCGTATAGTGTGTGGCAGGCTTACAATGATGGCAAAAAACAACATTTGAGAGTGCGCTGACCCTGGTGCTAGAGGGGGTACGCAGGTGGAGGTTGAATGTTTGAAGGGGTACGGGACTATACAAAGTTTGGGAACCACTGCCTTAGGAGAACCCTTTTTGGGTTCCATGTAGAACCCTTTATGGAAAGGGTTTTACATGGAACCCTAAAGGGTTCTAGCTGGAACCAAAAAGGGTTCTTCAAAGGATTCTACTTTGGGGACAAATGAAGAACCCTCATTGGTTCTAGATAGCACCGTTTTTTTGAGTGGACATTGTTTAAGAGTTTCTTACTGGACAATTCCAGGTAGTCCTTCCCTATTTCAGTCCAATTCCTTACATTTGGTGCCTAATGAAATAAACATGACGACGTACTTTTGTTAGCAATAGGGCACCGAGTTGCACTAGTTATGAGAGGCTTACCGAAGACTCAGGACAGGAACCACAATAGCTTTTGAATTAATCAAGATAGTGAGAGAGGGGGAATGGCTCTTAGGAATGAGAGGAAGAGATAGGGAGAAAGAGAGAAAAAACAAGGGAGAGATAAGAGAGAAAGAGAACAAGACTAACAGGGAGAGGAAAGAGGGGAACGAGGGACACCATGTAGGCAGCCACGCATGGTGTGGTTTGGCAAGTTCTCGTCAGGGGCTTCCCAGTGAGAAAAACTGGTTGGCACAGTTTTGCTGTAGAAATTACTTTTTTTTAACCAATTTTGCTCACTGGGTTGTGGGTGCAGGACAGGACATTTGCTGACCTTGAGCGGGGAGATATGGGAGTGGGACACGTAGCCATGCACATTCTCAATCTCCGAGAGGTTCTTCTCCGACACGTGCACCAGCTCAGGGGCGCGCACCTCGTTGGTCAGCCGCGGGAACCCGTGCTCAGGTGGAGAGTCCTCATCTTGATAGCGATACTGCTTTAGAAAGGAGGAAGAGGAAGAAAGAGAGGAGGAAAAGCGGTGGAAGGACAAAAGGAGCACAGAGGAAAAGAATAAAGAAACCATCAGAATGACGATAACTAATAGATTGACATACATTTAAATTCCACTGTGAACCATGCTACTTGTAGAGAAATGTTAAAGTCACATAATACATTGACTAGGCTTCATGTACATATAGCCCAATTCTGTAGCCCAATGAAGTGAATGATGACACATCCTCTGTGATTGTTAATTCTACCCATGAGGTTCATATGGCACTGCTTCACCACTACTAAACCGTTGTGAAATGAGAGTGAAAGCTGTGTCCCATTGTGGATCTCGGGGACAGAAGGTAAGGGAGGTCTTTGCCAGTGAGCATGAATCTGCGACAGCCTATGTAAGTGTGAACATGTGGACTGAAACATGGTAGCCTAATTCTAATTGGAACGAAAAGTGGGAAAGTTGCACTTCTTTTCACAGTGCCTTTTTGTGAAATAACTAGCACCGGGATTCAATCAAAGGCATGTTGTTGACAGATGCATTGCATTTAAATACAATTTCCCTCACCCTAGCGGAGATGGCATTCACGGTAAAGCTGAGGAAGGCAGCTCGAGCATGAATGACCTTTAAAAGTCAAGTGCAGTGCACTTGCTGACAACTCGCCTTGGATTGAATCCTGGCTCAGGTGAACATTGCTACAGTTGGTAGCAATAACAAGAGGAAATGACTGAAGGAGTGTCTTGATGAACTGATTCTCTGAACTTCCCTTGGAATACAGTATGCTACCATATCGTTCTTATGGCAAAACAAGACAACGCTTCCTTTCTCTTCTGATTGTCTGTCTTCCTGCCTACACATAGGTCATATCATGGCAAACTAATTCAGCTTGATTTTTCGCATGACGTGTTTCTGGATGTAACATTTTTATAGTCATGCCTTAAAAAAACAGGCAAATCTGTCTATTATAAACCTACTAGGATAACTCTTTGAATAATACAACTATATACACTGAGTATACAAAACATTAAGAACAAATCTATTGATGTCACTTATTAAATCCACTTCAATCAGCAAAGATGAAGGGGAGGATGGGCAAGACAAAATATTTAAGTGCTTTTGAACGGGGTATGGTAGTAGATGCCAGGCACTGGTTTGTGTCAAGAACTGCAACGCTGCTGGGTTTTTCACGCTCAACAGTTTCCCGTGTGTATCAAGAATGGTCCAGCACCCAAAGGACATCCAGCCAACTTGACACAACTGTGGGAAGCATTGTTGTCAACATGGGCCAGCATCACTGTGAAACGCTTTCGACATCTTGTAGAGTCTATGCCCGGATGAACTGTGGCTGTCCTGAGGGAAAACCTGCAACTCTATACTAGGAAAGTGTTCCTAATGTTTGGTATACTCAGTGTATATGCCCACATAGCTCTAAAATGTTCAAACCAACTCGAAACAGTATCGAATAAATATATTTCCATCAAGCTAATACTGTACGTCCCTTATAATCATCAAGCATACTGTATACTGTCCCTAATGTCAACCTATTTGATCCTGATGGAGTGATAAGGGACAATATCCCCAAGGCCTGAGTCCCTTATGATATGATATGAAAGCAGTGAAGTCATCTCTGTGTACAGCACAAGAGTGGCTAGTGGCATGCGAGTGGCATGGATGGGCGCCCTGCCTGAAGCATAGGGAGAAGGATGACATGAAGATGGGGCCCGAGGGACAGTGTGAAGGCCACTCTCTCACCCAGGGAGTGCTCATCAAGGCGGGGTTCATGCATGCCGGGGGCGGGCCAGTGTGTGGGGACCCCTGCACCGCTGCCGGCCTGTTCTGTGGACAAGAGAGAGCATTCTAGCTTTGACCACAAGGGGGAAACCCTTAACATGATATCTGCACAACAATACAAAATGTCTGCTATGCATCTCCATTCTATATGTGGTACAGGCATGGCTCAGCTGGTAAGATCGTGGTGCCGCTAATGCCAAGCATCCTTGGTTACAATTCCACATACACATACTATTGCTTTGGATAAAAGCTTCTAGCAAGTGGCATAAACTGCAAAAGATTATCTTATGGCCACAGAAATGATTTGAATTCCAAAATGATGTGCAATTATCATAACATACCGCTGAATCCATTTTACCATCAAAATTAACTTTGTTGTATTAGAGGACCTCTTTCCCAAGGGAGAGCCGGGTCGTATATATCACATGTCTAAGAGTAGGAGTGCTGATCTAGGAGAATTTTTGCCTCATAATGAATCAGATCATTATGGACAGGAAGGACCTAATCCTAGCTCTTCTACTCTGAGATAGATGATACATACGGGCCCCTGTATACTTCAGCTGATGATATCTTTCAATCTCTAAGTTGAGAGGACTTGAAATTGTACTGTGTCTCAAGTTAAACAACACATTTGTCCAACTCAGGAATGCATGCAAACTCAGTAAAATGTGTTATGCAAACGGAAAAAGGAAACAGTGCACGTAAGAGCACTGAGATGCCGACTCACACACACACACACACACACACACAGGAGAGGGGTGCATGTGGGGAGCCGAGTGCAGTGCCCGGTTACCCTGTGACAACATGGCCACTCCAGATGAACAAAGAGAGCAGATAAAGGAGGCAAATCATTTCACATACGAATTTTCAGAAGGAATTAAAAGTAGTATGGGTTGCTTTTCCAAGACCAGAAGAAATTCAGTTGCACTTTACATTCCAGTGCACTTATTACAGTGTAATTATTCCTGTAATTACAGCAAAACAGATATTGTAATTACTCATTATTACACTGTACTTCGGGGTTACTTAGGGATACGGCTAAAGAAAGGGTTAGTGTTTAATGAGTAGTTACAATACTTCTTACACTGTAATGACATGAGTAGTTACACAGTAATAATGGCACTGTAATGTAAAGCGTTACTCAGAAATCTCATTAGCCCTAAAAGTATTCTGTGATTCTTTGTCACATTCTTTTTCTGTTTGGGTATAATTGCATTTCATTCCATCCCTCTGCAGAGGTACCCTGAGTATACAAAACATTAAGAACACCTGCTCTTTCCATGATATAGACTAACCAGGTGAATCCAGGTGAAAGCTATGATCCCTTATTGATGTAATTTGTTAAATCTACTTCAATCAGTGTAGATGAAGGAGAGGAGACAGGTTAAAATAATATTTTTAAGCCCTGAGATAATTGAGACATGGATTGCGTATGTGTGCCATTCAGAGGGTGATTGGGCAAGACAAAAAATGTAAGTGCCTTTGAACAGGGTATGGTAATATTAGGACGTTCTTAATGTTTGGTATACTCAGAGTATACCGATGCAGTGATATGCTAATGTGTGGTAGACCCATAAGCAGGCACAGTTTACTTGAAGTTGTTTAGATACTGTATGACGGATATAACACATATACTACCACCAGGATTGTAATGTCTTTGTATTACAAGTAACCACTAAACTTTGCAACAGTAACTACTTTAAACAAGCATTTGGCAAGTTGTGAAGCTACGATCTGCAGCTGAGTACTGTAACTAACAACATTTTGGTTACCAGAGTAGTTCTGGAATAACTATATTGCATTAGAGTGAGGTAATGTAAAGTGTTACCCATTAAGACTGACTTTTTATAGTGGCCTACATGTTCAGGCTGCCAGAACCTCTGAAAATCATTGAGACATCATCCAGAAAGAGCAGAGCTTAGCTAAGCTGTTTCTCCCTTTGAACATGAGTCATCTTGAGCCACCATTGACAACAGTGAGTGTGTGTGCATACAAAAAGATGCTTGCCAAACTCAATACATGTAGAGGATGGTGGTATAGTGAAAAGTATTTATTCAAAGCATCGGAAATGTATACATAGTTAAGAGATAGTTCACTCCAAAATTATATTTTAGTATGCTGCTCATTAGTCCACTGTTAATTTGGGCTAGTTTTAGAGTTTGTTAGAGTTTTTAGTTAGGGCTGTCAGAGTTAATCAGTTAACTCAAGTGAACTTTTTGTAATTTTACCTGCACACTTTCAATTGTGATTAATTGCATCGTCTGAAAACATTCAAAATACACCAAAAACATAAAAAAATACATAATCTATACAGCTAAAAACAACAATGTGATGTTAAAACAAGTTGTAATTGAGGTAAAATAAAGTATTGGATTCAACCACCTCGATAGCTTGCTAGCAAACATAAAACCGAAACATTGAAGCGATTTAGACCAGACTGTATGCTGGAAAAACACTTGGTTTGTTAATTTTGATTAAAACAAAACTGCTATTAATTAAATACGAATACCAAACGTGTTTTAGCGTGGATTCCGCGAGTGCTAGCTGGCTGTACTACAGACACCTGTTGTCGTTGTGGGAAAGACTCATTGTTATCTTTTTGTAAAAAACTGGTTGCAGTAAAGAGCCAACCTGGATACTAAGGAGATCCTGAAGGAAATTGACGTGTACCAACAGCTTTACGCTATGGAGGAACAACATACTCCATCATGGAAAGATCCGACTACCTGACAAAAGAACTTTAACCCGCCAAAAAAATAAAAACAGATTCATCTACAGACACAGAAGATTTACTTACCGTTGAAGTAGAGGCTAGTGCTAGCAGGGCTGAGGGGGAGTTTGGAGTTTAGCCAGAGTGAAATTCTCACACTCCAAGGAGAGAACAAGGCACTCACAGCCAAGGCTAAAATCCACGATTCCAACATGGATTGTCTACTCAGGAAAAACAGGGTGATGAAGGAGTTGCTACTGGACACACGGAATCATAGCATGTGTGAAAATCAATTTTTTCTGGTATTCTTGAGGACGCATCCAATAATCCAGAGGGCGCGATCAGAGAATTCATGAAATCCGCCTTGAAACTTCCTATAGACTGTAAACAAGGTGGCTTTCCACAGAGTACACAGACTTGGAGCTCGGAGCGACAAGACCAAGGGTCCCCAACAGATCATAGAAAAATTGAACACTACCAACAAAAGGAGCTGATCAAAAGCAGGGGAAGGGAGCTTAAAGGGACCAAATTCGGTCTCAATGACCAATTTCCAAGGGAGATAAATAAACGTCATAAGAGACTGTATCCGGTACAGAGGCAACAGAGGGAGAATGGTAAGCGTGCCTTTCTTATTGTGGACAAACTCTTTATGGATGGACAGCTATTCCAAGACAGCTCCATAACACCATGCCTGTACTAAATTCTACTGGGACTTCAGGTTACGAAAAAAAGAAAGCATGGGAACTGTAAAAATATCTGAGCACTATGAAGTGGATATGAACACACACGTACTAATTTACATGCTCGCTTACACATACACACTTATACATACACACACACACCTAATCTCGCTCTCTTCTCTCACTCTCTCTTTCTCTCTTTTCTCTTCTCTCCCTCTCTCTCTATTGTTGAGAACTCTTTTATAATTTAATATGTTTCTTGTTTTTCTATCTTTTTTATGTATTTGTCTTCCGGTTTATATATATTTACAACAAGCAAGGGGAAGATATCAGAATAGGGGCATTGGGGAATAATAACATATTGTATGGAATACATTTGTACTGTAGTGAAGCCGTCTCTAGAGTAATGCAAGGTCTCTTTCATGATCATATGAAATGTCAATTGCTATGCTGGGATGTGTTTTTCAATGATGTTAAAGGTAATAATGATTCAACTATGACGGTGATACAATATGGATTACAATTATCATCATGAATATTAAGGCTATACGCACTACATGTTACACACATAGACACTCAACCATGCAAATTGGCAGAGTTATTATTTATTTGGACAGCACACATTATAGTCTTACTCTTATACAGACATTGTACACACTCTCACTAAATCACATCCAATATCATATACATCAACCTACTCAGATTTACTACACACATAATATCTTGTCTCAATTTTCTAACATCTGTGGCATTGGCTCACAGGCAAACAGGCAAGGAAATAAAACAAATATTGCTAAAACCTATTTATTGAATTGTAAATATCAGACTTTTGAAAGCTCTAATTTTGACCGTCATAAGACCTCTGATGGCAGTAACTTTACAAGTACTAATTATGGTCAATTTAGACTGAGAAGAGTATCTAGTTTTTATTTTATTTATTTATTTTATTTCACCTTTATTTAACAAGGTAGGCTAGTTGAGAATAAGTTCTCATTTGCAACTGCGACCTGGCCAAGATAAAGCATAGCAATTCGACACATACAACAACACAGAGTTACACATGCAATAAACAAAACATACAGTCAATAATACTGAAGAACAAAAGAAAACAAAATGTCTATATACAGTGAGTGCAAATGAGGTAAGTTAAGGCAATACATAGGCCATGGTGGCGAAGTAATTACAATATAGCAATTAAACACTGGAATGGTAGATGTGCAGAAGATGAATGTGCAAGTAGAGATACTGGGGTGCAAAGGAGCAAGATAAATAAATAAATACAGTATGAGGATGAGGTAGTTGGATGGGCTATTTACAGATGGGCTATGTACAGGTGCAATGATCTGTGAGCTGCTCTGACAGCTGGTGCTTAAAGTTAGTGAGGGAGATATGAGTCTCCAGCTTCAGAGATTTTTGCAGTTCGTTCCAGTCATTGGCAGCAGAGAACTGGAAGGAAAGACGACCAAAGGAGGAATTGGCTTTGGGGGTGACCAGTGAGATATATATACCTGCTGGAGCGCTGCTACAAGTGGGTGCTGCTATGGTGACCAGTGAGTTGAGATAAGGCGGGGCTTTACCTAGCAGAGACTTGTAGATAACCTGTAGCCAGTGGGTTTGGCGACGAGTATGAAGCGAGAGCCAATGGTGGGTAGTGTATGGGGCTTTGGTGACAAAACGGATGGCACTGTGATAGACTGCATCCAGTTTGTTGAGTAGAATGTTGGAGGCTATTTTTTAGATGACATCACCGAAGTCGAGGATCGGTAGGATGGTCAGTTTTACGAGGGTATGTTTGGCAGCATGAGTGAAGGATGCTTTGTTGTGATATAGGAAGCCGATTCTAGATTTCATTTTGGATTGGAGATGCTTAATGTGAGTCTGGAAGGAGAGTTTACAGTCTAACCAGACACCCAGGTATTTGTAGTTGTCCACGTATTCAAAGTCAGAGCCGTCCAGAGTAGTGATGCTGGACGGGCGAGCAGGTGCGGGCAATGATCGATTGAATATCATGCATTTAGTTTTACTTGCGTTTAAGAGCAGTTGGAGGCCACGGAAGGAGAGTTGTATGGCATTGAAGCTCGTCTGGAGGTTAGTTAACACAGTGTCCAAAGTGGGGCCAGAAGAATATAGAATGGTGTCGTCTGCGTAGAGGTGGATCAGAGAATCACCAGCAGCAAGAGCAACATCCTTGATAAATACAGAGAAGAGAGTCGGCCCGAGAATTGAACCCTGTGGCACACCCATAGAGACTGCCAGAGGTCCGGACAACAGGCTCTCCGATTTGACACACTGAACTCTATCTGAGAAGTAGTTGGAGAACGAGGCGAGGTAGTCATTTGAGAAGCCAAGGCTATTGAGTCTGCCGATAAGAATGCGGTGATTGACAGAGTCGAAAGCCTTGGCCAGGTCGATGAAGACGGCTGCACAGTAATGTATTTTATTGATGGCGGTTATGATATTGCTTAGGACCTTGAGCGTGGCTGAGGTGCACCCATGACCAGCTCGGAAACCAGATTGCATAGTGGAGAAGGTACAGTAGGATTCGAAATGGTCGGTGATCTTGTTTATTAACTTGGCTTTCGAAGATTTTAGAAAGGCAGGGCAGGATGGATATAGGTCTATAACAGTTTGGGTCTAGAGTGTCTCCCCCTTTGAAGAGGGGCATGACCGTGGCAGCTTTCCAATCTTTGGGCATCTCAGACGATACGGAAGAGTGGTTGAATAGGCTAGTAATAGGGGTTGCAACAATTTCGGCAGATAATTTTAGAAAGAGAGGGTCCAGATTGTTTAGCCCAGCTTATTTGTAGGGATCCAGATTTTGCAGTTCTTTCAGAACATCAGCTGTCTGGATTTGGGTGAAGGAGAAGCGGGCGGGGCTTGGGCAAGTTGCTGCAGGGGGGGCTGAGATGTGGGCCAGTGTAGGGGTAGCCAGGTGGAAAGCATGGCCAGCCGTGGAAAAATGCTTAGTGAAATGATCGATTATCGTAGATTTATCAGTGATGACAGTGTTTCCTATCCTCAGAGCAGTGGGTAGCTGGGGGGAGGTGCGCTTATTCTCCATGGACTTTACAGTGTCCCAAAACTTTTTGGAATTAGTGCTACAGGAAGCAAATTTCTGTTTGAAAAAGCTAGCCTTAGCTTTCCTAACTGACTGAGTATATTGGTTCCTGACTTCCCTGAAAAGTTGCATATCGCGGGGGCTATTCGATGCTAATGCAGAACGCCACAGGATGTTTTTGTGCTGGTCAAGGGCAGTCAATTCTGGGGTTTACCAAGGGCTATATCTGTTTTTAGTTCTACATTTTTTGAATGGGGCATGCTTATTTAAGATGGAGAGGAAAGCACTTTAGTTCATTTTCTTGGTTGTTGGTGCATTGGGGGGTTCTTGGGGGTGGGGAATGGAATTAATTGTATTTTTTATTTATTTATTTTTCTGTGGAGGGGCCTCGAATGGTTGAGGGACAGCTATTGGGGAACTGTGGGGGGATCTTGGAAGATTCAGGTTCAGGTTTTTTGGACTGGTGGGAGATCTGTTAACGTGCCCTTGAGTAGGGCTTTGAACCTGAATACTTCTTTGTGTCACTCTGAATGGGAGTCTGTTGGATGACTGGTGTGGTGTAGTTGTTGAGCGTCTTCACTGCAAGTATATTGTATGTTCTGGATATTCAATAAAAACATATTTTAAAAAATAAAATAAAAAAGTGTGATTTATCAATTTTGATAACTGTTACTTTGGACAAAATCAAGCCGTCAATATTTGTGTAGCTTTTTGTCCAAAAAATCTTAAATTACAGCTCAATTAGAGCAAATTCGGAATTATCGATTAATCGTGATTAATCACAGCAAAACCTGTAATTAACTCGGTTACATGTTTTATTGTTTGACAGTCCTACTGCTAATACAATCCAAAACAATTGTACACTTCAGCAGTCCCACTTTCAACATAGAGCAAAAACGTAATGTATTAATAACTATAGCTACATTAATAGCTATACAGCACGTGGGAGTATCTATAGAGTACGGCACGATTGGTATTAAGAGGTCATAGTGAAAAAGCTTATGTAAGCAAGCACAAGATCAAAGACCAGGGCCATATCTACAAGGGAACAACCAGGACCCAGCTGACTTGAAAGCTGTTTAAAAATGACTAGAAGGCCAGTGACCTACAAGAGCAGTACTGGCACATACTACCACCTAGGCATTTTCAGTTATGCTGTGGTTGCAGAAACATTGTAACATTATATATGTCATTAAAAAAAACTAACGCAACAGTGACCTTTTTGTCTGAAATGATTAACCTTTGGTTGCATGAAAAACACATTGGATAGGGTGTGGGTGGGATTGGGTGATTGTTAAGAAATTGTATTGGGATTCCTATTGACTGTACAAATCATACACTGTAACAGATTTATTTATGTTAGTGTATGTTTCTCGTCAGTCCATATGGTCAAATGTTTTATTTTTATTTTGCACATATACTGTACAAGCCTCATAGTTATCCTAATAGAATAGCTCTATGTTACTTCCTGGAAAGTCTCATGATGATGCAAAACCAGACTGATGCACCCAAAAACGAGACTAAATACAATATATCTTGAAAACTCAAAAGTTAAGAATACACTGTAAAAAAAATAGTTTTCGAGTAAAATGCCCCTTTAAGATGGCTTTTTAATCACATTCAATACAGAGTACAATCTAACATTATAGCATATTGGTTACAGCCAACAGACAACCAACACACAAAAAACAACAACCATTGATAGAACGTCAGATCTGAAACTTTGACCCCAGGGCATGGACTCGTTCCATATTGTCACCCCAGTTACAGCACTTAGACACGTAGCACGGTTAGCTGCAGGGTGAAGTTTCCCCTATGTACAGCTCTAGGATCAGCTTCCCCTTCCCCAACACTAACCTTAACCATTAGTGGGGCGAATGCAAAACTGACCCAAGATCAGCGTCTAGGGGCATCTTCACCCTAATCCGCATGGTTTAGCCCACAGACGTATACTATAACGCTGAGTGACTACTGCTCGAGGAGCGAGAGAGAGAGACTCAGCTGACAGCTGGTTAAACTGTGAGAAAATGTTTTCCTGCATCATAAAATGGGGAATGCGTGACTGAATACATAATGAGGTTCTCCGGGGAAAATATGAGCCTATTTATACACGCAAGGTTTCAACTGTAACTTGTTACACAGCCTGTAGACAGCCTGCACAACTTGCAGACAGCCTGCACAGCCTCTAGACAGCTTGCACAGCCTCTAGACAGCCAGCACAGCGTCTAGGCAGCCTGAACAATCTCTAGACAGCCTGCACAGCCTCTAGACAGCCTGCACAGCCTCTAAACAGCCAGCACAGCCTCTAGACAGCCTGGACAGCCTCTAGACAGCCAGCACAGCCTCTAGACAGCCTGGACAGCCTCTAGACAGCCTGGACAGCCTCTAGACAGCCAGCAGCCTCTAGACAGCCTGGACAGCCTCTAGATAGCCTGCACATCCTACTCTAGGCAGACCAAGTTTTGCGCTCCTCAGCTAATTAAAAGGCAATTGTTACCGACATTCAAACTTAATGGCCACGGAGCCCAGGAATAGAAGGAGATGTAGAGACTTTCATAAGGCAGGGGAGGTGAGTGCAGAATGGAGCCAGTCTACCAGTTAATCTAATCTCAGTGAGACAGAGAGAGGGGTGGGGGGTATTGTACTACGATGATGACGTTGTAGGACATGAGTGTACAGTAAGTCAATGTATATGGGAAATCAATACATGGCATCTTTGGAAAGGCTACCACAGCTGCTCAGCAGGCCCAGCAAAGTTCGAGAGCTGCATGGCAGAACAATGTCCCAGAAAGAACAGTGATTCTCCATTCCTTGATGGCCATTGTGTGAGGGAGTTGTATTAGTGAAAAACCCAACTGGGCCACTTTCAACTCCAAGACTGCAGATAACTCATACAAACCAATGAACTTTCTGTTCCTAACACGTATTTGTGGTGTGTGTACAGACAGATATATATTGCCGGCCACAGTGATGCATCGGCCTGATGCAAGTTTGACATTGAGGGTCAGTTCACCAAGCAACTTACTGTTCTACTGAATATTTAACATTGAAACACACACATACTAACTTTGCAAGATGAAATACTGTTGATTAGGTAATGAAGTTAAACAGGCAGAAGTGTATCTCAGGCATAAACCCAGCTTTAAATTGGATTTCTATGATGTTACTCTACAATGATATCATACAAAAGGTCAAACAGGTTTCCTGTGCCGCGTTATTAGTGAGGTGGTTGTTAGATCTTTTGAATATCGAGACAGAATGTTCAGAGAAAACTAATGTTCAGAGAAAACGTTGAGGGATGACGTCAAAGTGATCTGTGAAACTATTGGGACCAATGATGATATTACAGCTTCACCTGCTACTGAGAAGAACTGTCAAGTACTAAACCTACTAACATAATCCTATGACAAGGTAGGGAAAAGTCCCAAATGGCACCCTATTCCCTACATAGTGCACTATGTAGGGAATAGGGTGCCATTTGGGACACAGCCATCCTGTTCTCCCAAGTGGTGCAGCGGTCTAAGGCACTGCATCTCAGTACAAGAGGTGTCACTACAGTCCCTGGTTCAATTCCAGGCTGTATCACATCTGGCTGTGATTGGGAGTCCCATAGGGTGGTGCACAATTGGCCCAGTGTTTCTGGGTTTCCCTGGGGTAGGCTGTCATTGTAAATAAGAATTTGTTCTTAACTGACTTGCCTAGTTAAATAAAGGTTACATGTCTACTATATATGATCTCTCTCTAAAAGGGGTCAAGGGAGACTACATTTCTGAATTAATCAAACAAATGTGCCAGTACTGTATGATGGCTCTTTACTTGAATGCACTACATTATGCAGAGGTTTAATGATGTGCTGTAGAGTTGCCTGATGAGCTGTGCGCTGCTCATGTACAGAGAAATGCTGTGCTGTGCTGTGCTGTGCTGCGCTCAGTGTGCTGAGGCTGTCCCTCGTGGAAACGTGATGAGACGAGAATGTGAGGTGGGCTGATTCTGAGCAGATTTGTTTGGAATCTCCTCGTGGTTGTGTGCACTGAAGCCTTTTCCGTGGCTTTAAATACAAACTCATCACTCTGCCAGGTCTAATTTCTGTTCTCCAAGACGAGAAGGGTGGGAGGAAACGAGGAATAGCTGAGTTAGGAGGAAAGGAAAGCACCCTAACCCTCTCCTCATATGGTTCGAGAGTTCTACTTTCATTACTGTTTTTATTCCATTTCTGACTTACTTTATTTCTGGTGATAAATGTATTAGAAAATTAAGGCGTGACCTTCTCCCTTATCAAAATATAATTGACTGTAAAGCCATTTAAAACGGTGTGACGTTTCGGTCATAGACCTTCATCAGACAGATCATTTTTAGATGCAACCATGTCCTGCACTTGGTACTTTCTAGTTTCTTTCCAGAACCCCAACAATCCTGTCTGTCGCCATTGTATTCTGTACAAATACTACAGAAACTCATTTAGCAGCCTGATATTTGTTGTAAACTTAACTTTGTAGATGTCCATGAGAAGAAGAAGCAATTGCTTACCCAGAGTTTCAACAAACCCTAGTGAACAGTATTCCACTCACTGCAATCACTAGTTGCGGTATTCAGAACTCCTTGGATAATGTGTCGTTCAATCTATGTAGAATGTTATTTTGCTCATTGTGTGTGTCTTAGCCTGGGGAGAATGTAGCCCTACACATGCGTGTGCAATTATCATATACTGTAGCAAACTTGAGTTTATAAGCATCATTTCTTTGTGATGAGAGGAGCTCTGTATGGATTATAGATGCTAAATCAACATGGGGCGGCAGCGTAGCCAAGTGGTTAGAGCGGTGGAGAAAGGTTGCAAGTTCAAATCCCCAAGCTGACAAGGTACAAATCTGTCATTCTGCCCCTGAACAAGACAGTTAACCCACTGTTCCTAGGCAGTCATTGAAAGTAAGAATTTGTTCTTAACTGACTTGCCTAGTTAAATAAAGATAAAATCCAATTCTGCATTAGTTTTAAACCAAACCCCACTACAAGGCAAAGCACCTGAATGACTGTTAAATCAATGTTTAACCTTTGCATGACAATTTCATCTCCCAAGCGACAACCAATGGATATGCTGCTATTGCTCAGAGTTTGTGTCATAAATATTGGATTTGTTACCTGTCCAAGAGCCATTGTCTTGCAAATAGCAATACAGTGAACGTGAAATTTCAATTTGGGTGTTATTTAACCGTTCTACTAAGCTATATGGAATTGTTTTAAGAAGGTCATATCAATGATCATTTAGCTATTTAACACCCCTTAAAGTATATACAGTACCAGTCAAAAGTTTGGACACACCTACTCAATCCAGGGTTTTTATATTTTCTACATTGTAGAATAATAGTGTCGACATCAAAACTATGAAATAGCACATATGGAATCATGTAGTAACCAAGAAAGTGTTATACAAATCAAAATATTTTACATTTGAGATTCTTCAAAGTAGCCACCCTTTACCTTGATGACAGCTTTGCACACTCTTGGCATTCTCTCAACCAGCTTCATGAAGTAGTCACCTGGAATGCATTTCAATTAACAGGTGTGCTTTGTTAAAAGTTAATTTGCGAAATTTCTTTCCTTCTTAATGTGTTTGAGCCAATCAGTTTTGTTGTGACAAGGTAGGGGGGGGAGAAGATAGCCCTATTTGGTTAAAGACCAAGTCCATACTATGGCAAGAACAGCTCAAAGAGAAACAACAGTCCATCATTACTTTTAGACATGAAGGTCAGTCAATCAGGAAAAGTTTATTCAAGTACAGTCGCAAAAACCATCAAGCGGTATGATGAAACTGGCTCTCATGAGGACTGCCACAGGAATGGAAGACCCAGAGTGACCTCTGCTGCAGATAATAAGTTCATTAGACTTACCAGCCTCAGAAATTGCAGCCCAAATAAATGCTTCACAGAGTTCAAGTAATAGACAGATCTCAACATCAACTGTTCAGAGGAGAATCAGGCCTTCATGGTCCAATTGCTGCAAAGAAACCACTACTAAAGGACACCAATAAGATGAAGAGACTTACTTGGGCCAAGAAACACGAGCAATGGACAGTAGACAGGTGTAAATTTGTCCTTTGGTCTAATGAGTCCATGTTTTATGTTTTTGGTTCCATCCACCGTGTCTTTGTGAGACACAGAGTAGGTGAACGGATGATCTCCACGTATGGTTCCCACCGTGAAGAATGGAGTGTGACGGTGTGGGGGTGCTTTGCTGTTGACACTGTCAGTGATTTATTTAGAATTCAAGGCACACTTAACCAGCATGGCTACCATAGCATTCTGCAGCGATACGCCATCCCAACTGGTTTGCAATTAGTGGAACTATCATTTGTTTTTCAAAAGGACAATGACCCAACACATCTCCAGGCTGTCTAAGGGCTATTTGACCAAGAAGGAGTGATGGAGTGCTGCATCAGATGAACAGGCCTCCATAACCACCCGACCCTAAACCAATTGAGATGGTTTGGGATGAGATGGTCCGCAGAGTGAAGGAAAAGCAGCCAACAAGTGCTCAGCATATGTGGGAACTCCTTCAAGACTATTGGAAAAGCGTTCCAGGTGAAGCTGGTTGAGAAAATGCCAAGACTGTGCAAAGCTGTCATCAAGGCAAAGGGTGGCTACTTTGAAGAATATAAAATGTATTTTTATTTGTTTAACACTTTTATGGTTACTACATGATTCCATATGCGTTATTTAATAGTTTTAATGTCATCACTATTATTCTACAATGTAGAAAATAGTAAATATAAAGAAAAACCCTTGAATGAGTAGGTGTGTCCAAACTTTTGACTGGTACAGTATATATAAAAAAACACTATATATACAAAAGTATGTGGACACCCCTTGAAATTAGTGTATTCGGCTATTTCAGCCACACTCGTTGCTGACAGGTGTATAAAATGGAGCACACAGCCATGCAATCTCCAAAGACAAACATTGGTAGTAGAATGGCCTTACTGAAGAGCTCAGTGACTTTCAATGTGGCACCGTCATAGGATGCCACCTTTCCAGAAATTCAGTTCATCAAATTTCTGCCCTGCTAGAGCTGCCCTGGTCAACCGTAAGTGCTGTTATTGTGAAGTGGAAGCGTCTAGGAGCAACAACGTCTCAGCCGCGAAGTGGTAGGCCACACAAGCTCACAGAACGGGACTGCAGAGTGCTGAAGCGTGTAACGTGTAAAAATAGTCTGTCCTCAGTTGCATCACTCACTACAGAGTTCCAAATTGCCTCTGGAAGCAACGTCAGCACAATAACTGTTCGTCGGGAGCTTCATGAAATGGGTTTCCATGGCCGAGCAGCCGCACACAAGCCTAAGATCACCATGCGCAATGCAAGTGTCGGCTGGTATGGTGTAAAGCTTGCCGCCATTGGACTCTGGAGCAGTGGAAACTCGTTCTCTGGAGTGATGAATCACACTTCACGATCTGGCAGTCCAACGGACTAATCTGTGTTTGGCGGATTCCAGTAGAACACTACCTGCCCAAATGCAAAGTACCAACTGTAAAGTTTGGTGGAAGAGGTATAATGGTCTGGGGTTGTTTTTCATAGTTCAGGCTAGGCCCCTTAGTTCCAGTGAAGGGAAATCTTAATGCTACAGCAACAATAACATTCTAGACGATTCTGTGTTTCCAACTTAGTGGCAACAGTTTAGGGAAGGCCTTTTCCTGTTTCAGCATGACAATGCCCCCTTGCACAAAGCAAGGTTCATACAGAAATGGTTTGTCGAGATCGGTGTAGAAGAACTTGACTGGCCTGCACAGAGCCCTAACCTCAACCCCATCAAATACATTTTGGATGAATTTGAATGCCAACTGTGAGCCAGGCCTAATTGGCCAACATCAGTGCCCGACCTCACTAATGCTCTTGTGGCTAAACAGCAATGTTCCACTGTGCCCACTGTCGATTCCTGCTTCCTGTTTCCGGTCACAACTTGCAGACATGCTGCTGTGCGTTTTGTTGCCGATCTTACTTTGCTACCTGACTACCTCACGGTTTTTACTTTTTCATTACCATATATTTTTAGTTTTTCCCTCACTCAACTTTTTTCATTCAACTTTTTCACCCCGGAGGTTTTATCTGGACATGGTTCGTCAGGACTTCAAACAGCCGAAGCTAAGTAACATTAACATGATGCCTTCTAATTGCAGTCGTTGTACTTATAATATACAGGAGAATGATCGCCTTACGGCAAGGATAGCTGTGCTGCAAGCCCAGCTTCAGACGCAATCGTTAGGCAAGGGTAATTTCAGAGTAGGAAAGGATGAAACAGCGTCTGTGCCACCAGTAAGTACAGATAGTAACGTTAGTATAAACCACCTCGCACGGTCCCCGCAGCCGGACAACTTTCTCATGGCTTCTGGAGGGAAACGCTGTAGGAATGCTCAACCGGTGTCGCTTATTCAGCCGACAGAAACGTTCAACCGGTTCTCCCCATTAAGCAGCGAGTCGGAGTCGGAGGCCGAAACTTCTCTGGTCTCTACTCCTCCCGTTGTGGGGTCTGAGACGCCGAAGGCTCCCACCATTAGCTCTGACAAATTGAAAACCCTAGTCATTGTCGACTCCATTACCCGCAGTATTAGACTTAAAACGAATCATCCAGCGATCATACACTGTTTACCAGGGGGCAGGGCTACCGACGTTAAGGCTAATCTAAAGACGGTGCTGGCTAAAGCTAAAACTGGCGAGTGTAGAGAGTATAGAGATATTGTTATCCACGTCGGCACCAACGATGTTAGGATGAAACAGTCAGAGGTCACCAAGCGCAACATAGCTTCAGCGTGTAAATCAGCTAGAAAGATGTGTCGGCATCGATTAATTGTCTCTGGCCCCCTCCCAGTTAGGGGGAGTGATGAGCTCTACAGCAGAGTCTCACAACTCAATCGCTGGTTGAAAACTGTGTTCTGCCCCTCCCAAAAGATAGAATTTGTAGATAATTGGCCCTCTTTCTGGGACTCACCCACAAACAGGACCAAGCCTGGCCTGTTGAGGAGTGACGGACTCCATCCTAGCTGGAGGGGTGCTCTCATCTTATCTACGAACATAGACAGGCCTCTAACTCCTCCAGCTCCACAATGAAATAGGGTGCAGGCCAGGCAGCAGGCTGTTAGCCAGCCTGCTAGTTTAGTGGAGTCTGCCACTAGCACAGTCAGTGTAGTCAGCTCAGCTTTCCCCATTGAGACCGTGTCTGTGCCTCGATCTAGGTTGGGCAAAATTAAAGATGGCGGTGTTCGCTTTAGCAATCTCACTAGTATAAAGACCTCCTCCATTCCTGCCATTATTGAAAGAGATTGTGATACCTCACATCTCAAAATTGGGTTACTTAATGTTAGATCCCTCACTTCCAAGGCAGTTATAGTCAATGAACTAATCACTGATCATAATCTTGATGTGATTGGCCTGACTGAAACATGGCTTAAGCCTGATGAATTTACTGTGTTAAATGAGGCCTCACCCCCTGGTTACACTAGTGACCATACCCCCCGTGCATCCGGCAAAGGCGGAGGTGTTGCTAACATTTATGATAGCAAATTTCAATTTACAAAAAAAAAAACAATGACGTTTTCGTCTTTTGAGCTTCTAGTCATGAAATCTATGCAGCCTACTCAATCACTTTTTATAGCTACTGTTTACAGGCCTCCTGGGCCATATGCAGTGTTCCTCACTGAGTTCCCTGAATTCCTATCGGATCTTGTAGTCATTGCAGATAATATTCTAATTTTTGGTGACTTTAACATTCACATGGAAAAGTCCACAGACCCACTCCAAAAGGCTTTCGGAGCCATCATCGACTCAGTGGGTTTTGTCCAACATGTCTCTGGACCTACTCACTGCCACAGTCATACTCTGGACCTAGTTTTGTCCCATGAAATAAATGCTGTGGATCTTAATGTTTTTCCTCATAATCCTGGATTATCGGACCACCATTTTATTGCGTTTGCAATTGCAAATAATAATCTGCTCAGACCCCAACCAAGGAGCATTAAAAGTCGTGCTATAAATTCTCAGACAACCCAAAGATTCCTTGATGCCCTTCCAGACTCCCTCTGCCTACCCAAGGACGTCAGAGGACAAAAATCAGTTAACCACCTAACCGAGGAACTCAATTAAACCTTGCGCAATACCCTAGATGCAGTTGCACCCCTAAAAACTAAAAACATCTGTAATAACAAACTAGCTCCCTGGTATACAGAAAATACACGAGCTCTGAAGCAAGCTTCCAGAAAATTGGAACGGAAATGGCGCCACACCAAACTGGAAGTCTTCCGACTAGCTTGTGCAGTATCGAAGAGCCCTCACTGCTGCTCGATCATCCTATTTTTCCAACTTAATTGAGGAAAATAAGAACAATCCGAAATGTCTTTTTGATACTGTCGCAAAGCTAACTAAAAAGCAGCATTCGCAAATGGAGGATGGCTTTCACTTCAGCAGTAATAAATTTATGAACTTCTTTGAGGAAAAGATCATGATCATTAGAAAGCAAATTACGGACTCCTCTTTAAATCTGCGTATTCCTCCAAAGCTCCAAAGTCTGCACAACTCTGCCAGGACCTAGGATCAAGGGAGATACTAAAGTGTTTTAGTACTATATCTCTTGACACAATGATGAAAATAATCATGGCCTCTAAACCCTCAAGCTGCATACTGGACCCTATTCCAACTAAACTACTGAAAGAGCTGCTTCCTGTGCTTGGCCCTCCTATGTTAAACATAATAAACGGCTCTCTATCCACCGGATGTGTACCAAGCTCACTAAAAGTGGCAGTAATAAAGCCTCTCTTGAAAAAGCCGAATTTTGACCCAGAAATTATATAAAACTATTGGCCTATATCGAATCTTCTCTCAAATCTTTTTGAAAAAGCTGTTGCGCAGCAACTCACTGCCTTCCTGAAGACAAACAATGTGAGGGACCTACTGTAATTGGAGGGGCCTAATGGGAGGGAAATGTAACCTGAAAACTAGCTGTTATTTGCAGAGAGGTTTGGAACTTTCTTTGTTATTAGTCTATTAACTTATACCGCCTGGTGATGTCACCAGGCAAAACGAGTGGGCTCCCGAGTGGCGCAGCGGTCTAAGGCACTGCATCTCAGTGCAAGAGGTGTCACTACAGTCCCTGGTTCAAATCCAGGCTGTATCACATCCAGCTGTGATTGGGAGTCCCATAAATTGGACCAGGGTAGGCTGTCATTGTAAATAAGAATTTGTTCTTAACTTAACTGACTTGCCTAGTTAAATAATGGTTCCAATGCAAAACCTGCTGATTAAAAGGTCATGTGTAAATTGTATTTTCAACTATCAGGAAATAACACACTTTTTTTCACACTTTTACAGTGTTAGTTTCATCAACAATATGATACGAAACACAAAGAAAACTGAATTTTGACTTCACTGCGCCTTTAAGCTTGTAGAGACAAGGAAGTTAGCTCTATAGTAAGAATGTATCTGTCTCTCTCCCTCGCCCTTCCTCCAACTCTCTCTCCCCTGCCTGTGGTATAGAGGGAGCATGCCTGAAATCGTGCACTAGGCTGTTTTTATTTAAGTCTGGCAGCGTCAGATTTGGTAGCATTGGATTCGGCTGGCTGCTGTGCTTCCAATGGTATGTATTATACTGGTAGGCAAGGGCTGATTTCAAGGTTTTACTGCTAACCTACAAAGCATTACATGGGCTTGCTCCTATCTCTCTGATTTGGTCCTGCCGTACATACCTACACGTACGCTACGATCACAAGACACAGGCCTCCTAATTCTCCCTAGAATTTCTAAGCGAACAGCTGGAGGCAGATCTTTCTCCTATAGAGCTCCATTTTTATGGAATGGTCTGCCTATCCATGTGAGAGGTGCAGACTCGGTCTCGACCTTTAAGTCTTTATTGAAGACTCATCTCTTCAGTAGGTCCTATGATTGAGTGTAGTCTGGCCCAGGGGTGTGAAGGTGAACGGAAAGGCATTGGAGCACCAAACCACCCTTGCCGTCTCTGCCTGGCCGGTTCCCCTCTCTCCACTGGGATTCTCTGCCTCTAACCCTATTATGGGGGCTGAGTCACTGGCTTACTGGTGCTCTTCCATGCCGTCCCTAGGAGGGGTGCGTCACTTGAGTGGGTTGAGTCTCTGACGTGATCTTCCTGTCTGGGTTTGCGCCCCCCTCGGGTTCATGCCGTGGGGGAGATCTTTATGGTCTATACTCTGCCTTGTCTCACGGTAGTAAGCTGGTGGTTGAAGATATCCCTCTAGTGGTGTGGGGACTGTGCTTTGGCTAAGTAGGTGGGGTTATATCCTGCCTGGTTGGCCCTTTCCGGGTGTATAGTCGGACAGGGCCACAATGTCTCCTGACCCCTCCAGTCTCAGCCTCCAGTAATTATGCTGCAATAGTTTATAGTTTATAGTTTGTCGGGGGGCTAGGGTCAGTCTGTTATATCTGGAGTATTTCTCCTGTCTTATCCGGTGTCCTGTGTGAATTTAAGTATGCTCCCTCTAATTCTTTCTCTCTATCTTTTGGAGGACCTGAGCCCTGGGTGTCACAGGATCCAACGAAAGTGGTGCCCCTCCTCGGTCGGGCGGCGCTCGGCGGTCGTCGTCGCCGGCCTATTAGCTCCCACCGATCGTTGTTTCTGTGTCTTTTAGTTTTGTCTGTCTGTTCCGCACCTGTTTTGTGTATGTCATTAGTGGGGGCTTATTTAATGTGTGTTTTCAGTTGGGATTTTGTGCGGGATTGTTTATTGTCTACGTTGTGTTACCGACAGTTTTGTCGAGGGATTTACCGGGCTGCGCTCCTTGCCTTTTTGCGCCTTGGAATTATATTTTGTGTTTTATGGGCGCAGTTAAAAATACGTGAACTTTGTATAGCGCCCTGTGCTTTTCGGCGTTTGTGTGTGTCAGTTATATTAAAAGACACTCACCTCCAGCACCTCTGTCTCCTGCATTTGATTCCGCCTATCCGCCAGTCCAAATCAGACGTGACACTGGGACCATGCCCCAGGACTACCTTGCCTGATGACACCTGGTTGTGCTGCTGCTCCAGTTTTAACTGTTCTGCCTGCGGCTATGGAACCCTGACCTGTTCACCGGACGTGCTACCTTGTCCTGGACCTGATGTTTTTGACTCTCTATCTCTACCGCACCTGCTGTCTCTAACTCTGAATGATCGGCTATGAAAAGCCAACTGACATTTACTCCTGCTGACCTGTTGCACCCTCTACAACCACTGTGATTATTATTATCTGACCCTGCTGGTCATCTAAGAACGTTTGTACATCTTGGCCATGTACTGTTATAATCTCCACCCGGCACAGCCAGAAGAGGACTGGCCACCCCTCAGAGCCTGGTTCCTCTCTAGGTTTTTCCTACATTCTGGCCATTCTTGAGAGTTTTTCCTAGCCACCATGCTTCTACATCTGCATTGCTTGCTGTTTGGGGTTTTAGGCTGGGTTTCTGTATAGCACTTTGTGACATCGGCTGATGTAAAAAGGGCTTTATAAATACATTTGATTGATTGGTACTACCCCACCTAATTACATATGCGTACCTGATACATTTTCATTGGCTCATAAGAGGCTCATGAGATGTCAACAGGCTTAGCCCGAATTCCGTGTTAGGTAGAGCGAACTTCAAGGTACCATTCTTTTTGTCTTGACCGGGAGAATCCAAAGACATGTATTTCGTCACTGTAAGACTTGACATCAGTCCCCCCAGACATCTTTAAAAGCTAAAATACAATAACATTTTCAATAAATATGCATGTGTTTGTCTGATTTGGACACAAGGATTCCAGAGTCATGTCTCTGTAACAGGGAGCAAAAGACTAGGAATTCTGCATCTATTACTATAGCATATCATTAGACCGCTTCAATTTGTCAGGATTTGTTTCAGAATAAAAAATAAATAAAACACGAGAAATGTGAAAGAAAACGTGTAAAACCACCTTGAAAACAACACAGTGAAAACATAATGAAATAGGACTTTACTACATTACTAAAAGCAATGGGAAGCTAAAACGATTCCTCATTGGGTGATGTAAGACCAAAGTACTGTTCTAGGTACAAACACATTATAGAAAGTGCACCTACTGTATCTAGGCACAAACCCAGTCCCTTTGACACAGCCTAGGCAGTAATGGATAGCGAAATGAGGAGGATGAGGCTTTTTTCTGCATGCATGATTCACTTTCTATAGGATCTGAATCACCTTATTAATGTGATCCACACAGCTGACGGAGCCACACAAAGCTCTCAGGCTTGAACTGATGTGTTCTGAGCGATGTTCTTCCAAGAGACGAAAACGAATGAGGAAAAGCAAAAGGTAGAGCAGAGAGTAGAGCAACACGTGACATCACCGTGCCTAGGAAAGGAGTAACCATGACCTTTCCACTAAGGTTGACGAGGAGTGACAGTAAGATGTGAGAACGGTGTCTAGTTATGCATATGCCTAAGATCTGGCTTCAAGTCCTGGGCAATATTAATATGGGCATACAGTGCCTTGCAAAAGTATTCATCCCCCTTGGCGTTTTTCCTATTTTGTTGCATTACAACCTGTAATTCAAATTGATTTTTATTTGGATTTCTTGTAATGAACATACAAAAAATAGTCCAAATTGGTGAAGTGAAATGAAAAAAATAACTTGTTTCAAAAAATTATAAAAAATAAAAAACGGAAAAGTGGTGCGTGTATATGTATTTACCCCCTTTGTTACAAATTCCCTAAATAAGATCTGGTGCAACCAATTACCTTCAGAAGTCATATAATTAGTTAAATAAAGTCCACCTGTGTGCAATATATGAATCCAAGATGGCATAGCAGTCAGACATCCTTTGTCCTCGTCTTGTCGTGTCACGTGGATATATATATTTACATATTTTCTTCGCATATCTTTTATTACTAGCCAGAAGTTAGCCAGGGCAGTCATCAGCTACCCCTTAGCTCGAAAAGCTATCGGCAGTTTTGTACAACGCGACTCAGACCAGAGCATACCGGACCTATTTTCTCTCCATATCCCCGGATTTCTACCGCAAGCTCTGGACATTTACACCTGGATCTTGCAGCTAGCTAGCTGCTATCCGAGTGACTATTGGCTAACGTCGGTCCCGGAGATAACATCAATTATTCCGGAGCTAGCCAGCTGAAGAGTTCCATCAGCCACTCCTGGGCTACAATCACCTATCCTGGCCCGTTTTACTGCCGATACGGGGCCCCATAGAGCCTTCATGACGTTATCTGCCCGAGGGAGTTATCCAACTGGCCCCTCCGTCGCAAAGTAACCTGAACGCCCATCTGCGGCCAGATAATCGTTAGCTGCTCTATCAGCTGCTTTCTGAATAGGTCTATCGGCCAATTTTCTTGGGCCACTATAACTATAACTATTTTTGTCAATTGAATTACCACACGGAACCCCACTAATTTACCAACGGAAACGCACAAGGTGGCTAAAAACAGACCATCTTCTGCCAACTTGCTACCCATGGCCCGGCTAGCTGTCTGAATCGCCGTGACCGCAACCGACCTCACTACTCACTGGACGCTTTTGATCACTTGGCTAAGCATGCCTCTCCTTAATGTCAATATGCCTTGTCCATTGCTGTTCTGGTTAGTGTTTATTGGCTTGTTTCACTGTAGAGCCTCTAGCCCTGCTCATTATACCTTATCCAACCTCTCAGTTCCACCACCCACACATGCGATGACATCACCTGGTTTCAATGATGTTTCTAGAGACAATATCTCTCTCATCATCACTCAATGCCTAGGTTTACCTCCACTGTATTCACATCCTACCATACCTTTGTCTGTACATTATACCTTGAAGCTATTTTATCGCACCCAGAAACCTGCTCCTTTTACTCTCTGTTCCGGACGTCCTAGACGACCAATTCTCATAACTTTTAGCCGTACCCTAATCCTACTCCTCCTCTGTTCCTCTGGCGATGTAGAGGTAAATCCAGGCCCTGCAGTGCCTAGCTCCACTCCTATTCCCCATACGCTCTCTTTTGATGACTTCTGTAACTGTAATAGCCTTGGTTTCATGCATTTTAACATTAGAAGCCTCGTCCCTAAGTTTGTTTTATTCACTGCTTTAGCACACTCTGCCAACCCGGATGTCCTAGCCGTGTCTGAATCCTGGCTTAGGAAGACCACCAAAAACTCTGAAATCTCCATCACTAACTACAACATTTTCAGACAAGATAGAACGACGTGTTGCAATCTACTGCAGAGATAGCCTGCAGAGTTCTGTCCTACTATACAGGTCTGTACTCAAACAAATTGAACTTCTACTTTTAAAAATCCACTTCTCTAAAAACAAGTCTCTCACCGTTGCCGCCTGCTATAGACCACCCTCTGCCCCCAGCTGTGCTCTGGACACCATATGTGAACTGATTGCCCCCCATCTATCTTCAGAGCTCGTGCTGCTAGGTGACCTAAACTGGGACATGCTTAACACCCCAGCCATCCTACAATCTAAGCTTGATGCCCTCAATCTCACACAAATTATCAATGAACCTACCAGGTACCACCCCAAAGCCGTAAACACGGGCACCCTCATAGATATCATCCTAACCAATTTGCCATCTAAATACACCTCTGCTGTTTTCAACCAAGATCTCAGCGATAACTACCTCATTGCCTGCGTCCGTAATGGGTCAGCGGTCAAACGACCTCCACTCATCACTGTCAAACGCTCTCTGAAACACTTCAGCGAGCAGGCCTTTCCAATTGACCTGGCCCGGGTATCCTGGAAGGATATTGACCTCATCCCTTCAGTAGAGGATGCCTGGTTATAAAAAAAAATGCCTTCCTCACCATCTGCCACAAACGGCTCACCACAAACTGCTCTTAAATACAAGTAAAACGAAATGCATGATCTTCAACGATCGCTGTCTGCACCTGCCCGCCCATCCAGTATCACTACTCTGGACGGTTCTGACTTAGAATATGTGGACAACTACAAATACCTAGGTGCCTGGTTAGACTGTAAACACTCCTTCCAGACTCACATCAAACATCTCCAATCCAAAGTTAAATCTAAAATCGGCTTCCTATTTCACAACAAAGCATCTTTCACTCATGCTGCCAAACATACCCTCGTAAAACTGACCATCCTACCAATCCTCGACTTCGGCGATGTCATTTACAAAATAGCCTCCAATACCCTACTCAATAAATTGGATGCAGTCTATCACAGTGCCATCTGTTTTGTCACCAAAGCCCCTTATACTACCCACCACTGTGACCTAAACGTTCTCGTTGGCTGGCCCTCGCTTCATACTCGTCGCCAAACCCACTGGCTCCAGGTAATCTACAAGACCCTGCTAGGTAAAGTTCCCCCTTATCTCAGCTCGCTGGTCACCATAGCAGCACCCACCTGTAGCACGCGCTCCAGCAGGTATATCTCTCTGGTCACCCCCAAAGCCAATTCCTCCTTCGGCCACCTCTCCTTCCAGTTCTCTGCTGCCAATGACTGGAAAGAACTACAAAAATCTCTAAAACTGGAAACACTTATCTCCCTCACTATCTTTAAGCACCAGCTGTCAGAGCAGCTCACAGATTACTGCACCTGTACATAGCCCATCTATAATTTAGCCCAAACAACTACCTCTTTCCCTACTGTGTTTATTTAATTATTTATTTTACTCCTTTGCACCCCATTATTTCTATTTCTACTTTGCACTTTCTTCCACTGCAAATCTACTATTCCAGTGTTTTACTTGCTATATTGAATTTACTTCGCCACCATGGCCTTTTTTGCCTTTACCTCCCTTATCTCACCTCATTTGCTCACTTTGTATATAGACTTATTTTTCTACTATATTATTGACTGTATGTTTGTTTTACTCCATGTGTAACTCTGTGTTGTCAACAGGCTTAGCCCGTGTGTCAAACTGCTTTGCTTTATCTTGGCCAGGTCGCAATTGTAAATGAGAACTTGTTCTGAACTTGCCTACCTGGTTAAATAAAGGTGAAATAAATAAATAAAAATAAAAAATCTAAGTGTCACATGAGCTCAGTATACATACACCTGTTCTGAAAGGACCCACACTCTGCAACACCACTAAGCAAGGAGCACCATTTTTTTTACATTTTAGTCATTTAGCAGATGCTCTTATCCAGAACGACTTACAGTAGTAAATGCATACATTTCATACATTTTTTTTTTCTTTTTTTTCTCCGTACTGGTCTCCCGTGGGAAACGAACCCACAACCCTGCCGTCGCAAACACCATGCTCTACCAACTGAGCCACACGGGACCCAGGCACCACCAAGCAAACGGCACCATGAAGACCAAAGAGCTCTCCAAACAGGTCAGGGACAAAGTTGTGGAGAAGTACAGATCAGGGTTGGGTTATAAAAAAATATTCAAAACTTTGAACATCCCACGGAGCACCATTAAATCCATTATTAAAAAATGGAAAGAATATGGCACCACAACAGACCGGCCAAGAGAGGGCCGCCCACCAAAACTCACGGACCAGGCAAGGAGGGCATTAATCAGAGAGGCAACAAAGAGATCAAAGATAACCCTGAAGGAGCTGCAAAGCTCCACAGTGGAGATTGGAGTATCTGTCCATAGGACCACTTTAAGCCGCACACTCCACAGAGCTGGGCTTTACAGAAGAGTGGCCAGAAAAAAAGCCATTGCTTAAAGAAAAAAAGAAGCAAACATGTTTGGTGTTCGCAAAAAGGCACGTGGGAGACTGTGGGTGACAGTGAAGCATGGTGGTGGAAGCGTCACGCTGTGGGGATGTTTTTCATCGGCAGGGACTGGGAAACTGGTCAGAATTAAAGGAATGATGGATGGCGCTAAATACAGGGAAATTCTTGAGGGAAACCTGTTTCAGTCTTCCAGAGATTTGAGACTGGGACGGAGGTTCACCTTCCAACAGGACAATGACCATAAGCATACTGCTAAAGCAACACTCAAGTGGTTTAAGGGGAAACATTTAAATGTCTTGTAATGGCCTAGTCAAAGCCCAGAACTCAATCCAATTGAGAATCTGTGGTATGACTTCAATTGCTGTACACCAGCGGAACCCATACAACTTGAAGGAGCTGGAGCAGCCTTGAAGAATGGGCAAAAATCCCAGTGGCTAGATGTGCCAAGCTTAAAGAGACATACCCCAAGAGACTTGCAGCTGTAATTGCTGCAAAAGGTGGCTCTACAAAGTATTGACTTTGCGGGGGTGAATAGTTATGCATGTTCAAGTTTTCAGATTTTTTTGTCTTATTCTTGTTTGTTTCACAATAAAAATATTTTGCATTTTCAAAGTGGTAGGTATGTTGTGTAAATCAAATGATATAACCCCCCCCCCCCAAATTCTTTTAATTCCAGGTTGTAAAGCAACAAAATAGGAAAAATGCCAAGGGGGTGAATACTTTTACAAGCCACTGTATGTATTTAATGCTGATACTGGGAAAATATGCAATCATCACAGCTCTAATGCAAAGGTATCTT
Source organism: Salmo trutta (assembly GCF_901001165.1). Lineage (NCBI taxonomy): Eukaryota > Metazoa > Chordata > Actinopteri > Salmoniformes > Salmonidae > Salmo > Salmo trutta. The sequence continues at coordinate 14,758,378 of NC_042975.1, read as the reverse complement.
GGCTTTCGCATCCTATGACATTCAAAATCATAACACCTACCTTACACAACTAGAGCCCTCCAAATCAACATCAACTGTGCTTCAATGACAAACGAGGCACTCAACAGCATTCAGCCGCCTACCTTGCATCCGAACATCAACGACAAAGTGTTGTTGGTGCATGTAACTTTGCAATGACAGAGCATGGGCTTGCAGTCAGGGCTTTTGACAATGGGAGACATTCCTTTAGACGTGCAACGGGGTTGTAGCTCCAGCTCCAAGGCAGTAGAGATATGACGAGGAGATGTTGAGAAGAGGAGAGTGCACGTGCAGCTTAAAAGAACTGCTTTAACTCTGGCTGAGCGCAAGACTATACCCTGCACACTCTCACACATAAATTCTCCCGCTTTCCCTCTCTCTCTCTCACACACTTTTTGTCTCTCACTCACCCTCATGCACACATACAGTATACACACACACACACACACACACACACACACACACACACACACACACACACACACACACACACACACACACACACACACACACACACACACACACACACACACAGAGCCATGATATGCCCAGCGCTTCTCTCTTTTATACTCTCCTCCCTTTCCTCTCTGTAAAGCTGCTTCTCCTCTCTCTTATCCATACCCTCACCCAGGAGCCGCAATCTCTTATTCCCTAATCTGAGACAACTCCTACTCTTTTGGAATAAGCTTGGTTTTCTATCGGTCTGCAAACATTTACAATACGAAACAATACAATATAATTTATTGTGATACGATGGATGCGATATGATATTTTATTGTCCATTTTCATGAAAAAAAAGTGTGAGCCCAGTGGTATACTTAAGCAATAAGGCCCGGGGGTGTGGTATATAGCCAATATACCACAACTAAGGGCTGTTCTTGAGCACGACGCAACGCGGAGCTTGCTTTGTAATTGTGGGGTATTGTGTGTAGACTGATGATGAGAAAAAAACTAATTTAATCAATTTTAGAATAAGGCTGTAACATAACAAAATGTGGAAACGGTCAAGGGGTCCGAATACTTTCCGAATGCACTGTACATTCATGCATACATTTTCGTATGGGTGGCCCCAGCGGGAATCAAACCAAGGATCCTGGCATTGCAAGTGCCATGTTTATATTTTTTATTTATTAGGGATCCCCATGTTACCCACTGAGCCACACAGGACCTCATCCAATACTCTGGACCTGGTGCTAGAGAGCTGCTTTTGACTGGTATAACAGCATTGACAATTATGGAGCGTCAGCAGTTAATCAAAAATACTATATTTAGCCATTATATACAGAGGATCCAACCAAAATGTCCCTCAGGCGTGTGTGTGTGTGTATGCGTGCCTCAGACAGGCTGCATACTGTAGGCTCCCACAGTGCAGGTTGAGCAGATACAAACCTTATTTCATCCTTGTATCAAATACATTTCTTAATGGCAATTAGACAATAACCAGTATCAAGAAGCTCTGGTTTACAGATCGCACTGATGTGTGTGGCATCCATGCATTTTTATACAGCAGCAAGAATCTACATAATGTAATGTCATATCATGGACAGTGTCAATATTAGGACAGCCTCAGCAGGACTTTAATTAATATCTAACATTTCCATTTATGATATTAAAAACTAACAATAACACTGTGACAGTTAACATACCACAGGAGCCAGATGAGTCTCCATAGGGTAGCACAGAGAGGATCCACTGCTGTTTGCTGTGCAGTAAAGCGAGAGGCTGCATTACTCTCTAGTTCTAATTAGGCCTGGGGGTAGGTGGTGGAGAAGGCTGTCTGTCAGTAGGGGGGTTGCACTGAATATATCAGTCTCAGTCTCTCTCTCTCTCTCTGTCTCTCCTTCTCAGTCTCTCTCCTTCTCTCTCTCTTCTCTCTCTCTCTCTCTCTCTCCTCTCTCTCTTCTCTTCCTCTCTCGCTCTCTCTCCTCTCATCCACAGCCCGCCTGTAGTGGAGCGGAGATTTTACTTACTGTAATGCTAATGAGATAATACAAATACTTGAGCTGACACCCAAATGACAACATATTCCCTGTATATTGCATTTCTTTTGACTAGACCCCTATGGGCCCTGGTCAAAAGTAGGGCACTACATAGGAAAGCAGGTGCCATTCAGGACGCAGCCTTGGAAATATTAACTTGAAATATTAACCCTCTGAAGTTTACATACACCTTAGCCAAATACATTTAAACTCAGTTTTCACAATTGCTGACATTTAATCCTAGTAAAAATTCCCTGGTCTTAGGTCAGTTAGGATCACCACTTTATTTTAAGAATGTGAAATGTCAGAATAATAGTAGAGATAATGATTTATTTCAGCTTTTATTTCTTTCATCACATTCCCAGTGGGTCAGAAGTTTACATAAACTCAATTAGTATTTGGTAGCATTGCCTTTAAATTGTTTAACTTGGGTCAAACGTTCCGGGTAGACTTCCACAAGCTTCCCACAATAAGTTGGGTGAATTTTGGCCCATTCATCCTAACAGAGCTGGTGTAACTGAGTCAGGTTTGTAGGCCTCCTTGCTCGCACATGCTTTTTCAGTACATCCCACAAACTTTCTATAGGATTTAGGTCAGGGCTTTGTGATGGTCACTCCAATACCTTGACTTTGTTGTCCTGGAGCCATTTTGCCACAACTTTGGAAGTATGCTTGGGGTCATTGTCCATTTGAAAGACCCATTTGTGACCAAGCTTTAAATTCCTGACTGATGTCTTGAGATGTTGTTTCAACATATCCACATAATTTTCCTACCTCATGATGCCATCTATTTTGTGAAGTGCACCAGTCCCTCCTGCAGCAAAGCACCCCCACAACATGATGCTGCCACCCCCGTGCTTCACAGTTGGGATGGTGTTCTTTGGCTTCCAAGCCTCCCCCTTTTTCCTCCAAACATAATGATGGTCATTATGGCCAAACAGTTCTATTTTTGTTTCATCAGACCAGAGGACATTTCTCCAAAAAGTATGATCTTTGTCTCCATGTGCAGTTGCAAACCTTAGTCTGGCTTTTTTATGCCGGTTTTTGAGCAGTGGCTTCTTCCTTGCTGAGCTGCCTTTCAGGTTACGTCGATACAGGACTCGTTTTACTGTGGATATAGATACTTTTGTACCTGTTTCCTCCAGCATCTCCACAAGGTCCTTTGCTGTTGTTCTGAGATTGATTTGCACTTTTTGCACCAAAGTATGTTCATCTCTAGGAGACAGCACGCGTCTCCTTCCTGAGCGGTATGACGGCTGCGTGGTCCCATGGTGTTTATACTTGCGCACTATTGTTTGTATAGATGAATGTGGTACCTTCAGGTGTTTGAAAATTGCTCCCAAGGATAAACCAAACTTGTGGAGGTCTACAATTTTTTATTCTGAGGTCTTGGCTGATTTCTTTTGATTTTCCCATGATGTCAAGCAAAGAGGCACTGAGTTTGAAGGTAGGGCTTGAAATACATCCACAGGTACACCTCTAATTGACTCAAATGATCATTTTCGGGAATTTTCCAAGATGTTTAAAGGCAACTTAGTGTATGTAAACTTCTGACCCACTGCAATTGTGATACAGTGAATTATAAGTTAAATAATCTGTCTGTAAACAATTGTTGGAAAAATGACTTGTGTCATGCACAAAGTAGATGTCCTAACCGACTTGCCAAAACTATAGTTTGTTAACAAGAAATTTGTGGAGTGGTTGAAAAACGAGTTTTAATGACTCCAACCTAAGTGTATGTAAACTTCTGACTTCAACGGTATGTCTCGAATGTTCCTCCTTGTAGAGTCTATAGCTGAATTGCAGTATTCGTAGTAGGTTACATGCCTATAGTTTGAAATAAACAACTAAAATTACCAAATGAACAAGTCTTGCACACTAATTTAAGCAAACATAACTTGCCTTATACATGTCTTTAAACAAGTGTACAGATGAAGGAGAATAAAAAAGGAGTACCTTATCTCGGTCTCTTTCCCAAAAGACTCAAAACTGATCTGTTTTTTTCATAATATCCCTACAGTATGTTCCTGTCTCTCTCCCTCTTTCTCCCTCTGTAACTCAGTAAACATGCGACCCTCACTTCTGTGAGTGATAACAAAACAATGGCCATTAGGTGGTGCAACAAGACTTCGTTTTTGTTTGTGCTGGGACAAAAGGTTTGTGTTGGATAAAGGTTTGGCCTGAAGCAACTCAGACCTTTTACTTGTGTAATTACAGTGCCCCTTTTTAACCAATGACTGCATTCATAATAAAATATTGTGATTAAAATATCAGTGTGATGATATGAAACAAAGCCACTTAATTGAACGCATTCGAGCAGGTAAATTTACCCTGTTTAGCTTTGAAGATTACAACCTAAATGAAGAGACATTTGAGGGAGACGTGTGTCTTTGTCTCACACAGCATATGGTGAGTGCTGAAATAACTGGTAAAATAGCAAATACGTAGTGAGAAATTGCTGATAACTTGGGATGGAAGATTCCAATTGGGGCTGAGACAGACTCCATTCAAGTCTCTAGACTTAGAATTGTAATAAAGTTGAGTGGTACACCCAGGGCCCTAGACTAACCTTCTTCGAGAAAGACTTGCTGTCAAGGTGAAATTCCTGGCTGGAATAATTACATGATTAATAATAATGAACAATAGATGAATTCCTGATATTGTCCTTTGGTAGATTACTCAGAATAACATCATATTTATTCAAACCTACAACTTTCGGTGATGAGTTATGAGTTTCACTGTGTCCAATAGGGCTGAGAAAATATCAGTATCGCAATATAAATTTTTTTTCAACACGAAGCATAAAAAACTATTTGGTACTTTAAAAAACTGCTGTATTGTAAAATATTGTGTACTTATAGCTTGAAAAATAAATAAATGTGACTCTGGATGACAACATAATGTTTGTTTCCAACATTAGGGCTGTTTTTCTAAAGAAGTTAAATCCGCTTTGTGTTTTGTTTCCTTGCCACTACTAACGAGTATGCCGATACTGGTATTGTCCTGGTCTTAGTGTCCACACTGTTGTCTACACGTAATGAGTCCCAAATGTCATCCTGTTCCCTATATAATACACTATGGGGCATACGGTACCTTATGGGATGCATGCATATGTACACACGTTCCCATTTGTCATGTTTGCGGCCTCAGGACTAACATTAATCAAACAGTGCTGGTTGAGCATGATGGATATTACGCAAACACACAAATTGTTAAGTAACGGGCACACACACACACTCACAAACCACTTAGTTTTTGTCAACTGAAAGCGTTCTTAAAACTGTGGTGAAATGTATACAAAAACAGCAGAATATCATAGGCCTAAAGGCCCAAATGCATTTACCGAACTCCTTTTGCAAAACTGTAAATATAAATAGCATCCGTGAATACAAAATTCACTGTTAAATGTCTTGTATACAGAATATTAATAACACACTGTTTTCATCAGTAGGAAATGGAGCCACTTTGCATTGATTCCTACGAATACAGGAATACCGTTTTCATGTGGGGTGTACAAAGAAAAACATTGCAGGCCCCTGGGTACAAACGACCTGTGTCATGGAAATATTCCAGGACACCTGGAGGGCTGTAAAGTCCCTGTGGTTGACATTGTACTGTAGTGTTTCACGACACCAGGGAGAAATCCCACTGTTAATCTCTTCTGTGTGCCTTAGCTGCCTGGGTTGGGCTGTCTTGTATGTGTGGAAGAGTAATACAGTGCATTCGGAAAGATTTCAGACCCCTTAACTTTTTCCACATTTTGTCACGTTACAGAAATGTTCCCGGATTGACTGACCTTCATGTCTTAAAGTAATGATGGACTGTCGTTTCTCTTTTCTTATTTGCGCTGTTCTTGCTATAATCTCTTCTGTATACTAACCCTACCTTGTCACAGCACAACTGATTGGCTCAAACGCATTAAGAAAAAAATACATTTCACAAATTAACGTTTAACAAGGCACACCTGTTAATATATGCATTCCAGGTGACTACCTGATGAAGCTGGTTGAGAAAATGCCAAGAGTGTGCAAATCTGTCATCAAGGCAAAGGGTGGCTACTTTGAAGAATCTAAATATATTTAGATTTGTTTAGTACTTTGTTGGTTACTACATGATTCCATATGTGTTCCAGAATTTTTGGCACACTTAACCAGCATGGCTACCACAGCATTCTGCAGCGATATGCCACCCCATCTGGTTTGCAATTAGTGGAACTTTCATTTGTTTTTCAACAGGACAATGACCCAACACACCTCCAGGCTGTGTAAGGGCTATTTTACCAAGAAGGAGAGTGTTGGAAATGCATTCCAGGTGAAGCTGGTTGAAAGAATGCCAAGAGTGTGCAACGCAACGAACGTCATCAGGGTAAAGGGTGACTACTTTGAAGAATCTCGAATATAGAATATATTTGGATTTGTTTAACACTTTTTGCTTACTACATGATTCCATGTGTTGATGTCTTCACTATTATTCTACAATGTAGAAAATAGTAAAAATAAAGAAAAACCCTTGAATGAGTAGGTGTCCAAACTTTTGACTGGTACTGTAAGTATTCAGACCCCTACTCAGTACTTTGTTGAAGCACCTTTGGCAGCGATTACAGCCTCAAGTCTTCTTGGGTATGACGTTACAAGCTTGGCACACCTGTATTTGGGGGGTTTCTCCAATTCTTCTCTGCAGATCATCTCAAGCTCTGTCAGGTTGGATGGGGAGCGTCACTGCAAAGCTATTTTCAGGTCTATCCAGAGATGTTCGGTCGCGTTCAAGTCCGGGCTCTGGCTGGGCCACTCAAGGACATTCAGAGACTTGTCCCGAAACCACTCTTGCGTTGTCTTGGCTGTGTGCTTAGGGTCGCTGTCCTGTTGGAAGTTAAACCTTCACCCCAATCTGAGGTCCTGGGCATTCTGGAGCAGGTTTTCATCAATGATCTCTCTGTACCTTGTTCTGTTCATCTTTTCCTCAATCCTGACTAGTCTCCCAGTTTTGCCTCTGAAAAACATTCCCAAAGCATGATACTGCCACCACCATGCTTCACAGTTGGGATGGTGCCAGGTTTCCTCCACATGTGACGCTTGGCATTCAGGCCAAAGAGTTCAATCTTGGTTTCATCATACCCGAGAATCTTGTTTCTCATGGTATGAGAGTCCTTTAGGTGCCTTTTGGCAAACTCCAAGCGGGCTGTCATGTGCCTTTTACTGTGGAGTGGCTTCCATCTGGCCTCTCTATCATAAAGGACTGATTGGTGGAGTGCTGTAGAGATGGTTGTCCTTCTGGAAGGTTCTCCCATCTCCACAGATAAACTCTGGAGCTCTGTCAGAGTGACCAGCAGGTTCTTGGTCACCTCCCTGAACAAGGCCCTTCTCCCCCGATTGCTCAGTTGGCCGGACGGCCAGCTCTAGGAAGAGTCTTGCTGGTTCCAAACTTCTCCCATTTAAGAATGATGGAGGCCTCTGTGTTCTTGGGGACCTTCAACTACTGCAGAAATGTTTTGGTACCCTTCCCCAGATCTGTGCCTCGATACAATCCTGTCTCGGAGCTCTACAGATAATTAATTCGACCTCATGGCTTTGTTTTTGCTCTGACATGCACTGTCAACTGTGGGACCAAATGTAAATAAGATATGTTTTTTATTTTTAATAAATTGACCAACATTTTGAAAATACTGTTTTCGCTTTGTCATTATGGGGTATTGTGTGTCAATTGATGAGGATTTTTTATTCATTTAGAATAATGCTGTAATGTAAAGGTTAAATAAAAATAAAATAAAAACAGTACAAAAATGTGGAAAAAGGTAAGGGGTCTGAATACTTTCTGAATGCACTGTATATAATAAATGCCATTTGGCAAACACTTTTATGCAAAGCAACTTACAAAGTGGGATTCTATCCCATGTTCCTCATGTTGCAAGCACTATGCTCTACCGACTGAGCCACACAGGACCCCAGCATGCATGTTTGTCTGAAGACCTTTCCATACAGGCACAATGTCTACCTAGCATGACTTTGACAAAACCTGGGGAGTCTTTGTTTCCTCTGCATGTGGAGCAGTGTTACAGTTAAAATGCAAAACAGCTGAATCAGCTACATGACTAGAACAGACCTTGATGCTAAGGGAGATGGGCACCATGCAGGAAACAATAAGGAGTCAGTGAAAGACAAGTGCAGTACAAGTGGAGGAAAGGAGAGTGAAAGCCTCCGAAAAGCTGTAGTGAGTGCATTGTGCCCCCTCACGCGCATCACAGCTAACCACTATGGACCTGGAAACCTCTCTCAGCCCCGCTGCCTAAAAGGCTCCAAGTGATGTTACTCTTTTTAATTAACCAATAAATAAATCAAGTTCAGACAGAGAGAGAGGCGCGGCCACAGTACGGGTCTACACCTCTCCCGCTGTCCCATGGTTCAATTCGGTTCTGATTTTCCTCACTCTGCTGTGCTGGAGGGCCACCACTTATAGGAGGAAGGAGAGGGCTAAATGAGTCAATATGCTTATCACTTCACCATCATTTTATCAGAACATCTCTTTTGCTACTGCCACTATACCAGCCCCTGGAAAAGCAGTGCACATTCAAATGCCTTCCGTACCTGCAACAAAAAGCCCTTGAGCTGTCATTCATAATTAGCATACCTATCACTAGAGCATGGCAGGAGAGTTCTTCCTGGTGTCTTCTGTCTTAGTAGGTTCATATGCAATGCAGCATATCAAAGAGACAGAGAGCTTCTTTACTACTGTTTGTTTTTACTTTCTCTGCTTTTCTTTAATCTCTCCCCTGGCTACAGTAACCAGTGATGTACACGTCCAACACTGCACATGACTGTGAGATTGCCCTTTCACACTCCGAGGTGAAAGGTAGAAACCCCTGTAATATATCAAAATATATATGCCATTTAGCAGACTGTTTCATCCAAAGAGACTTTTTATCCTATAGGTGGCCTCGGCGGGAAACAACGGGAAACAACAAGCAGAAATCAAATCAAATTCAAAAGTCACATGCACATGGTTAGCAGATGTTAACGTGAATCTAGCGAAATGCTTGTGCTTCTAGTTCCGACAGTGCAGTAATATCTAACAAGTAATCTAACAAATTCACAAGGACTACCTTATACACACAAATTTAAAGGGATGGAATAAGAATACATACATATAAATATATAGATGACCGATGGCCGTGTGGCATAGGCAAGATGCAATAGATGGTATGAAATACAGTATATACATATGAGATGAGTAATGTAGGATATGTAAACATTATTAAAGTGGCATTATTTAAAGTGACTAATGATACCTTTATTAAATCCATTTATTAAAGTGGCCAGAGATTTGAGTCTGTATGTTTGAAGAAGCCTCTCTATGTTAGTGATGGCTATTTAACAGTCTGATGGCCTTGAGATAGAAGCTGTTTTTCAGTCTCTCGGTCCCAGCTTTGATGTACATGTACTGACCTCGCCTTCTGGATGATAGCGGGGTGAACAGGCAGTGGCTCGGGTGGATGTTGTTCTTGATGATCTTTTTGGCCTTCCTGTGACATCGGGTGCTGTAGGTGTCCTGGAGGGCAGGTAGTTTGCTCCCGGTGATGCGTTGAGCAGACCGCACTACCCTCTGGAGAGCCTTGCTGTTGAGGGTGGTGAAGTTGCTGTACCAGGCGGTGATACAGCCCGACAGGATGCTCTCAATTGTGCATCTGCAAAAGTTTGTCAGGGTTTTAGGTGACAAGCCAAATTTCTTCAGCGTCTTGAGGTTGAAGAGGCGCTGTTGCGCCACTACCGTCGCGTCGATGTGGATAGGGGGGGTGCTCCATCTGCTGTTTCCTGAAGTCCACAATCATCTCCTTTGTTTTATTGACGTTGAGTGAGAGGTTGTTTTCCTGACACCACACTCCGAGTGCCTTCACCTCCTCCTGTCTCATTGTTGTTGGTAATCAAGCCCACTACTGTTGTGTGGTCTACAAACTTGAAGATTGAGTTGGAGGCCAGCACGGCCACACAGTCATGGGTGAACAGGGAGTTCAGGAGGGGGCTGAGCACGCACCCTTGTGGGGCCCCAGTGTTGAGGATCAGCAAAGTGGAGATGTTTCCTACCTTCACCACCTGGGGGTGGACCGTCAGAAAGTCCAGGACCCAATTGCGCAGGGCGGGGTTGAGACCCAGGGCCTCCAGCAAAAATGATGAGCTTGAATGCTGAGCTGTAGTCAATGAACAGCATTCTTACATAGGTATTCCTCTTGTCCAGATGGGATAGGGCAGTGGGCAGTGGGCAGTGTGCAGTGTGATGGCGATTGCATCGTCTGTGGACTTGTTGGGGCGGTATGCAAACTGAAGTGGGTCTAGGTGGCAGGGAAGGTGGGGAAGGTGGGGGTGATATGATCCTTGACTAGTCTCTCAAAGCACTTCATGATGACAGAAGTGAGTGCTACGGGGTGATAGTCATTTAGTTCAGTTATCTTTGCCTTCTTTGGTACAGGAACAATGGTGGCCATCTTGAAGAATGTGGTGACAGCAGACTGGGATAGGGAGCGATTGAATGTGTCCGTAAACACACCAGCCAGCTGGTCTGTGCATGCTCTGAGGACTCGGCTAGGAATGCCGTCTGGGCCAGCAGCCTTGCGAGGTTTAACACGTTTAAATGTCTTACTCACGTCGGCCACGGAGAAGGAGAGCCCGCAGTCCTTGGTAGCAGGCCGCATCGGTGGCACTGTATTATCCTCAAAGCGGGCAAAGAAGGTGTTTAGCTTGTCTGGAATTAGGACGTCGGTGTCCGTGACTTGGCTGGTTTTCTTTTTGTAGTCCGTAATTGCCTGTAGACCCTGCCACATACGTCTCGTGTCTGGGCCGTTGAATTGCGAATCCATTTTGTCCCTATACTGACATTTCGCTTGTTTGATTGCATAGCAGAGGGAATAATTACACTGTTTATATTTGTCCATATTCCCCGACCTCTTTCCATGGTTGAATGTGGTGGTTCGCGCTTTTAGTTTTACGCAGATGCCGCCGTCTATCCACGGTTTCTGGTTTGGGTAGGTTTTAATAGTCACAGTCAGTACATCTCCAATGCACTTCTTAATAAACTCACTTACAGAGTCAGCGTATAAATCAATGTTATTGTCTGAGGCTTTCCGGAACATTTTCCAGTCCACGTGATCAAAACAATCTTGAAGCATGGATTCAGATTGGTCAGACCAGCGTTGAATGGTTCTAGTCACAAATACATCTTGTTTGAATTTCTGCCTACAGGACGGTACAAGCAAGATGGTGTCATGGTCAGATTTTCCGAAGGGAGGGCGGGGGAGGGCCTTGTATGCATCACGGAAGTTAAAGTAGCAGTGGTCCAGTGTTTTGCTTGAGCGGATACTACAGTCTATGTGCTGGTAGAATTTAGGTAGCCTTGTTCTCAAATTACCTTTGTTAAAATCCCCAGATACAATGCATGTAGCCTCAGGATATATGGTTTCCAGTGTACATAGAGTCCAGTGAAGTTCTTTCAGCGCCGTCGAGGTATCTGCTTGGGGGGGGATATACACAGCTGTGACTATAATCTAAGAGAATTATCTTGGGAGAATTCTAGGTCAGGTAAATAAAAGGACTTGAGTTCCTGTATGTTATTATTGTAACACCATGAGTCGTTAATCATGAGGCATACACCCCCGACCCTTCTTCTTACCAGACAGATGTTTGTTTCTGTCGGCACAACGCATGAAGAAACCCGGTGGCTGTATCGACTCTGACAACATATCCCGAGTGAACCATGTTTCCGTGAAACAGAGAATGTTACAATCTCTGATGTCTCTCTGGAAGGCAACTCGTGCCCTAATTTCGTCCACCTTGTTGTCGAGAGACTGGACATTGGCAACTAATATGCTCGGAAGCTGTGGGTGGTGTGCTCGCCTTCTAAGTCTAACCAGGAGGCCGCTCTGTCTGCCTCTCCTGCGGCGACAACGCTGTTTTGGGTCGGCCTCTGGGATTAGATCCAATGTCCAGGGTGGAGGTCCGAACAAAGGATCCGCTTCGGGAAAGTCGTATTTCTGGTCATAATGTTGGTAAGTTGACGTCGCTCTTATATCCAATAGTTCTTCCCAGATGTATGTAATAACACTTAAGATTTTCTGGGCTAACAATGTAAGAAATAATACATTAAAAAAACTAATATTGCATAGTTTCCTAAGGACTTGAAGCGAGGCAACCATCTCTGTCGGCGCCATCTTTTCAAACCCACGCTGACAGAAACCAAAAATAAAAGTAGAAATGAAAGTTCAAAACTGAACGGATGTTCCAAAAGCATCTGTGTGTCCCAGCTAAGGTGGCAGCCTGACAGAATTCCCAAAAGAACCTACCCGCAGGCCCCACAAGAGCCATTCGCTCCTCGCTGCAGGACATAAGGATGACAGCAAAGTGGAAATTAATTTAGAATTTGATTACCTTTACAGCAGAATTAACTACAGCAGAATAGAGTCGATTAAGCTTGTAGCTGAGTGCCAGCACTGAGGTCCCACATCAAAGAAGAATGCAGCAATCAGATCTCTCTGGTACAATTGAGGAAGATTCTGCTGTAAAGGTAATCAAATGATCATCATTTTGTACCCTGACCGCACTCTGGTTTGCTATAGACAGCATATGACTGGAACTGGGTCTCAAACCCACACTCTGTTAATAAATGATCCAACACTCTGGTTTGCTATAGACAGCATATGACTGGAACTGGGTCTCAAACCCACACTCTGTTAATAAATGATCCAACACTCTGGTTTGCTATAGACAGCATATGACTGGAACTGGGTCTCAAACCCACACTCTGTTAATAAATGATCCAACACTCTGGTTTGCTATAGACAGCATATGACTGGAACTGGGTCTCAAACCCACACTCTGTTAATAAATGATCCAACACTCTGGTTTGCTATAGACAGCATATGACTGGAACTGGGTCTCAAACCCACACTCTGTTAATAAATGATCCAACACTCTGGTTTGCTATAGACAGCATATGACTGGAACTGGGTCTCAAACCCACACTCTGTTAATAAATGATCCAACACTCTGGTTTGCTATAGACAGCATATGACTGGAACTGGGTCTCAAACCCACACTCTGTTAATAAATGATCCAACACTCTGGTTTGCTATAGACAGCATATGACTGGAACTGGGTCTCAAACCCACACTCTGTTAATAAATGATCCAACACTCTGGTTTGCTATAGACAGCATATGACTGGAACTGGGTCTCAAACCCACACTCTGTTAATAAATGATCCAATTGAGACAAAAATGCTACACACAACAGAGGTACAGAAGAAACAACCACAGAGAATTTGGTTGAGGGGAATGACGTCTCTGTAACTGTTATACATAATGCTGATAATGGAACTAAAAAGGAACAATTAACTAAAAACACAACCATGACAAACTGTGGCATAGTACTTCACAAAGAAAAACAATACAATTTGTATTCGTTTTTTTTTTACAAAACAATAGTAATGCTATATGATCCTGGTGATATCATCAGCCATTCTTGTGCTATCTGGGTAAAGCCAGGCCTCCTGGGTAACCAGGACAACCTAATTGTGAGTCAATGAACCGTAGGATGAGAGGCAAACATTAGGGTCCAAAAAAGGTTTGCCAATATTATTATTTCTACCAGCCCGTCCTATTCTAAATATAATCACACTTTTCACATTAATGAATTTCACAACAGTGAGTACCATCTCTAGCCAACTCAATGATTTTCAACAGCTTATGAATTCGATGAATGTGGGAATGAGGGTCTTGACTTGTTCACATGCACTATACAATCTCTGTTGCATTGTGTTTTTAAAGATGGTAATGTAGAATATTTGAACTACATAGAGAATACAGAAGAAGTCATGTTTCGAATATATATTTTCAATATAATGTCATCAATGAGCTGCAGCAAAACACCACATTCTGCCCAAGTATGTTTTCTAAGTGACTAACAGAATAGGAAATGCTTACAACCCCTTGTCCCTCAGGCAGAGCTCCTTATTGTACTCATGGCATCTCAGATGCACACTAATGTTAGGTAAATAAAAATGTTGTGTTACCGATAATAGGGTACAACTGAGGAAAAACGTTGCATCTTCTTTGCTTAACAAATGAAGGCCTTGACATCCATGCATTTGACAGTACATGAAATAAGTTCTTTGCTTGGTCTGTGTCTTGTCTCCGAGTTACTTCTGCAGAAAAAGCTTTGTAGAGCTCTCATGGCTGGAAGTGGCAGAGCCAGGGAGGGTTCCTGTGATCTCTGGTTACTGCTGGGATTACTTGTCATCTACTGATGTTGCATTCATTAATTACCATCTCTTAAGTAATGTGCTCAGCAGTGTCAGAGGCCATTCAGAGCTCAATAATAGGAAAGTGCTTATTGTACATTTTCAGCTTAAGAGAGAAATTATTTCACCAGCAGCATTTACATCAATGCATGCTCCACAGAGATGTCGATTAATTAATTAGCGCGATTCTCCATCCAGATGGACGGGCATCAAGGTGAAATCTAAGACTTGGTTGTGGTCACAGTGTGTATAGAAAAGAATTTCACAAAACCACTCTCACAACCAGAGATGGGTAAAGATACAGTGCATTCGGAAAGTATTCAGACCCCTTGACTTTCCCCACATTTTGTTATGTTACAGCCTCACTCTAAAATTGATCAATTTAAATGCTTTCCTCATCAATCTACACACAATACCCCATAATGACAAAACAAAAACTGGTTTTTAGAATTTTTTGCAAATGTATTAAAAATAAAAAACAAATACTTTATTTACATGAGACTCAAAATTGAACTCAGGTGCATCCTGTTTCTACAACTTGATTGGCGTCCACTTGAGGTAAACATTTTTAGAAATGATTTGGAAAGGCACACCTGTCTATATAAGGTCCCACAGTTGACAGTGCATGTCAGAGCAATAACCAACCATGAGGTTGAATGAATTGTCCGTAGAGCTCCGAGACAGGATTGTGTTGAGGTACAGATCCGGGGAAGGGTACCAAAACATTTCTGCAGCATTGAAGGTCCCCAAGAACACAGTGGCCTCCATCATTCTAGGGGGCTCCCGACTGGCGTTGCGGTCTAAGGCACTGCATCTCAGTGCAAGTGATGTCACTGTAGTCCCTGGTTCGAATCCAGGCTGCATCACATCCGGCCGTGATTGGGAGTCCCATAGAGCAGAGCCCAGCGTCGTCCGGAGTAGGCCGTCATTGTAAATAAGAATTTGTTCTTAACTGACTTGCCTAGTTAAATAAAGGTTAAATAAAAATAAATTCTTAAATGGAAGAAGTTTGGAAGACTCTTCCTAGAGCTGACCGCCCAGCCAAACTGAGCAATCGGGAGAGAAGGACCTTGGTCAGGGAGGTGACCAAGAATCTGATGTTTACTCTGACAGAGCTCCTCTGTGAAGATGGGAGAAACTTCCAGAAGGACAACCATCTCTACAGCACTCCACCAAGCAGTCCTATATGGTAGAGAGGCACAGTAAAAGGCACATGACAGCCTGCTTGGAATTTGCCATAAGGCACCTAAAGGACTCAGACCATGAGAAACAAGATTCTCTGGTTTGATGAAACCAAGATTTAACTATTTGGCCTGAATGCAAAGCGTGACGTCTGGAGGAAACCTGGCACCATCCCTATAGTGATGCATGGTGGTGGCATCATGCTTTGGGAAGTGGTGAAAAAAGTACCCAATTGTCATACTTGAGTAAAAGTAAAGACACCTTAAAAGAAAATGACTCAAGTAAAAGTGAAAGTCACCCAGCACACCTGCCTTTCCCCGTCACGCGCTTTAGTGATATTGGACCCACCTGGACTCACTCAATCACATGTTTATTACCTCCCCTATATTTGTCAGTTCCCCAGCTCTGTTCCCCGCTGCTGCGTTGTTTGTCATATGTCTGTGTTACCCGTGTGCTGACGCTGTTCCTGTCTTGTTCTATGTCTGTTCCCGAATACATGTCTGACTCCCCGTACCTGCTTCTCCTGTCCGGCATCGGCCCTTACAGTATCAAAAGTAAAAGTAAAAGTAGAAACCATTTCAAATTCCTTATATTAAGCAAACCATACAGCACCATTGTCTTGTTATTTTTTTTTTTATGGAGAGCCAGATGCACACTCCAACACTGAGACAACATTTACCAATGAAGCATTTGTGTTTAGCGAGTCTGCCAGATCAGAAGCAGTTGGGATGACCAGGGATGTTCTATTGATAAGTGCGTGAATTGGACCATTTTCATGTCCTGCTAAGCATTCAAAATGTAACGAAAACTGTTGGGTGTCAGAGAAAATGTAAAGGAGTAAAAAGTTAATTATTTTCTTTAGGAATGTAGTGAAGTAAAAGTAAAAGTTGTCAAAAATATAAATAGTAAAGTACAGATACCCCAAAAAAATACTTAAGTACTACTTTAAAGTATTTTTACTTAAATACTTTACACCACTGGCTGTGGGGATGTTTTTCAGCAGCAGGGACTTGAAGACTAGTCAGGAATGAGGGAAAGATGAACAGAGCAAAGTACAGAAGGATCCATGATGAAAATCTCCTCCAGAGCGCGCAGGACCTCAGATTGGGGTGAAGGTTGTGTACCTGTGGATGTATTTCAAGGCCTACCTTCAAACTCAGTGCCTGGTTGCATGACATCATGGGAAAATCTAAAGAAATCAGCCAAGACCTCAGAATAAAAAATTGTAGACCTTCACAAGTCTGGTTCATCCTTGGGAGCAATTTCCAAATGCCTGAAGGTACCACGTTCATCTGTACAAAATAAAAGTATGCGAGTATAAACACCATGGGACCACGCAGCCGTCATAACACTCAAGAAGTAGACGCGTTCTGTCTCCTAAAGAAGAACATACTTTGGTGCAAAAAGTGCAAATCAATCCCAGAATAACAGCAAAGGACCTTGTGGAGATGCTGGAGGAAACAGGTACAAAAGTATCTATATCCACAGTAAAATGAGTCCTATATCGACATAACCTGAAAGGCCGCTCAGCAAGGAAGAAGCCACTTCTCCAAAACCACCATAAAAAAGCCAGACTAAGGTTTGCAACTGCACATGGGGACAAAGATCGTACTTTTGGGAGAAATGTCCTCTGGTCTGATGAAACAAAAATAGAACTGTTTGGCCATAATGACCATCGTTATGTTTGGAGGAAAAAGGGGGAGGCTTACAAATCGAAGAACACCATCCCAACCGTGAAGCACGGGGGTGGCAGCATCATGTTGTGGGGGTGCTTTGCTGCAGGAGGGACTGGTGCACTTCACAAAATAGATGGCATCATGAGGTAGGAAAATTATGTGGATATATTAAAGCAACATCTCAAGACATCAGTCAGGAAGTTAAAGCTTGGTCGCAAATGGGTCTTCCAAAAGGACAATGACCCCAAGCATACTTCCAAAGTTGTGGCAAAATGGCTTCAGGACAACAAAGGCGAGGTATTGGAGTGGCCATCACAAAGCCTCAATCCTATAGAAAATGTGTAGGCAGAACTGAAAAAGCATGTGCGAGCAAGGAGGCCTACAAACCTGACTCAGTTACACCAGCTCTTTCAGGAGGAATGGGCCAAAATTCACCAAACATATTGTGGGAAGCTTGTGGAAGGCTACCCAAAACGTTTGACCCAAGTTAAACTATTTAAAGGCAATGCTACCAAATACTAATTGAGTGTATGTAAACTTCTGACCCACTGGGAATGTGATGAAAGAAATAAATGCTGAAATAAATCATTCTCTCTACTATTATTCTAACATTTCACATTCATAAAGTAAAGTGGTGATTATAACTGACCTAACACAGTGTAACGCCCTGGCCATAGAGAGGGGTTTTTGTTCTTTATTTTGGTTAGGCCAGGGTGTTACATTGGGTGGGCGTTCTATGTTCTTTTTCTAGGGTTTTTGTATTTCTTTGTTTTGGGCCGTGTGTGGCGCCCAATCAGGCACAGCTGAAGTTCATTGTTGTTGATTGGGAGTCACACATAAGGAGCATGTGTTTCCTTTGGGTTTTGTGGGGGATTATTTCTGTTTAGTGTTTTGCACCTGACAGGACTGTTTGGCTGTCGGTTTTCTTGTTTGTTTTGTATAGTGTTCTTGCTGTAATTAAATTCGAAGATTGGTCCACTTTTTCCGCTGCGTATTGGTCCACTTTTTCAGACGATGACTTCTCTGTTTCGTCTGACGACGAAGACAGCCCTTACACACAGGGAATTTTTACGAGGATTAAATGTCAGGAATTGTGAAAAACTGAGTTTAAATGTATTTGGCTAAGGTGTATGTAAACTTCCGACTTCAACTGTATATATATATATATATATATATATATATATATATATACATAAAAAGCTGAAATATCACAGTTAAATAAGTATTCAGACCCTTTATTCAGTCGCAGCGGGATCGACAGGCGTTCATGCCTCAGCCGGATCGTCAGGCTCCTATGCCCCTGCCGGTTCGTGGGGAGTTTAACTGCCGGCCGGCTTGACCAGCGCCCATGTCTCGGCCGGCTCGCCCAGGTGGGACGCTGGGTGGCGCCCCTAGGGGGGGGGGGGGGGGGTACTGTCACACCTGCTTCCGCTCGAGACGTGTGTAGATTGATGAGGGAAAAAATATTTAATCCATTTTAGAATAAGGCTGTAACGTAACAAAATATGGAAAAAGTCAAGGAGTCTGAATATTTTCCCGAATGCACTGTATATTAAAATGTATCTTGTTACAATTACAAAACACTCCAAAGACCAATGTATCAAACTAAAATACAAACTCCTTCTGCAAAGTATTGTATTAAGGTAAAATACAGGTATTTACATTTGCAAGTACACGCCTTAACTACAACAACATTTACAGTAGTGGTTGCAGAAGTGTTTTACTTGCTTTTTATCTACCTTAGTTGAATGCACTGACTAAGTCGCTCTGTAAATGTAAATGTAAAATTAAACAGTTGCAAAGCACACTGAATATTATTATTTATTATTGGCCTTGTTTCAGGTGCGGGGCTCATTAGAATAATACCCAGTGTGCATTTGTAAGTGTTTATTTTTACATTTAGGTCATTTAGCAGATGCTCTTATCACACCATAGTGCCTTCCGACTTCTGATACCAATACAGAGTGAAAGGAGCCCACAAATTGTGAACCGCTATAAAAAGAAAAATGGTATGGAATTGTTTTATTTATTTTTTCATGCAAATTACAGGTCTCTAAAGTATCTTGTTACAAAATAAATTGGACTGCAGGCCAGTGAAATACAAATGACAAAATACTCAAAGCTAATTGAAATACGTATTAAAATACATGAAACAGAAATACTGTCCATCTTTGCTCACACACAAATAGATACATACTAACAAATTCACGCACGCACAAAACCACACACACACATGATCTTTTCACAAATACAACATGGCAGTATTACAACAAGGCATGCTCGAGTATAGACTGAATTCAAACCTTTCCCTCCAAATCACTTCCTGTCTGTTGACAAATCAGTGAAGGTAGCTAAGTTAGCTTACACTAAGTTAGCATTCAACCTTTTACATGCCACGGCTTCCTAAAGACCCAAGGGCGAAATCATTTTTCATAACCCGGGGTCGCCAAACTATGTTAGCGGTGAAAGACGACTTTGTAATTGTAATCGAGTAAGTGTGTTGAACATCGTCACTAACTAAACACAACATAAGTCAATAAAAACACAATTCGAATCTTCCTAGACTGATACTATTGTCTATTCTCATTATGGTTATGCCTGAAGAGAGGAGCCAGTAGTGGCAGACTTATTTGAATTCTGTTTTTGTCTTTGTCAGAAACCAGGAAGTCACCCTGTATATGATATTGTCATATTGTTGAGTCTAGCTTTAAAGGGATAGTTCACTCAAAAACTATTTTTAAGTATGTTGTTCATATAGAGCTTTAGAGATCACTGCTTGGAAATTATCAATTTTGACATGGATATTGCCATTGAGGGCTTCAAACATTTTAAAGTAGTGAAGTGGGTGGGGATTCCTATGGTTTGGGACGATCAGCCAATGATCAGAGCATTGTCTTCTTCTTCAAATTGGTTTGCCTCTATACATCTCTATGGTTGTTCATTGGTCCCAATTTGTTTTACATGTCAGCAGTGAAGTTTTCTAGATAGAGCACTTTCAGTACAAAGCAAAAACTGCGGTGATGATGCATTTTGAGTGATGGTTTTGAGCGCTCAGGACCTCAGACTGGGGTGAACGGTTCACCTTCCAACAGGACAACGACCCTAAGCACACAGCCAAGACAACGCAGGAGTGGCTTCGGGACAAGTCACTGAATGTCCTTGAGTGGCCCAGCCAGAGCCCGGACTTGAACCCGATCTAATATTTCTGGAGATACCTGAAAATAGCTGTGCAGCGACACTCCTCATCCAACTTGACAGAGCTTGAGAGGATCTGCAGAGAAGAATAGGAGAAACTCCCCAAACACAGATGGGGTTTTTTTTCTTTCTATTTCACCTTTATTTAACCAGATAAGCTAGTTGAGAACAAGTTCTCATTAACAACTGTGACCTGGCCAAGATAAAGCAAAGCAGTGCGACACAAACAACAACACAGAGTTACACATGGAGTAAACAAACATACAGTCAATAACACAATAGAAAAAAAGAAAGTCTATATACAGTGTGTGCAAATGGCGTGAGGAGGTAAGGCAATAAATAGGCCATAGTAGCGAAGTAATTACAATTTAGCAGATTAACACTGGAGTGATAAATGAGCAGATGATGATGTGCAAATAGAAATACTGGTGTGCAAAAGAGCAGAAAAGTAAATAAAAACAACATGGGGATGAGATAGGTAGATTGGGTGGGCTATTTACAGATGGACTATGTACAGCTGCAGCGATCGGTTAGCTGCTCAGATAGCTGATGTTTAAAGTTAGTGAGGGAAATATAAGTCTCCAGCTTCAGCGATTTTTGCATTTCGTTCCAGTCACTGGCAGCAGAGAACTGGAAGGAAAGTCGGCCAAAGCTGGTGTTGGCTTTGGGGATGACCAGTGAGATATAACTGCTGGAGCGCGTGCTACGGGTGGGTGTTGTTATCGTGACCAGTGAGCTGAGATAAGGCGGAGCTTTACCTAGCATAGACTTATAGATGACCTGGAGCCAGTGGGTCTGGCGACGAATATGTAACGAGGGCCAGCCAACTACAGCATACAGGTCGCAGTGGTGGGTGTTATAAGGGGTTTTGGTAACAAAACGGATGGCACTGTGATAGACTGCATCCAGTTTGCTGAGTAGAGTATTGGAAGCTATTTTGTAGATGACATCGCCAAAGTCGAAGATCGGTAGGATAGTCAGTTTTACTAGGGTAGGTTTGGCGGCATGAGTGAAGGAGGCTTTGTTGCGAAATAGAAAGACAATCCAAGATTTGATTTTGGATTGGAGATGTTTAATATGAGTCTGGAAGGAAAGTTTACAGTCTAGCCAGACACCTAGGTATTTGTAGTTGTCCACATATTCTAGGTCAGAACCGTCCAGGGTAGTGATGCTAGTCGGGCGGGCGGGTGCGGGCAGCGAACGGTTGAAAAGCATGCATTTGGTTTTACTAGCGTTTAAGAGCAGTTGAAGGCCACGAAAGGAGTGTTGTATGGCATTGAAGCTTGGTTAGAGGTTAGTTAACACAGTGTCCAAAGAGGGGCCAGATGTATACAGAATGGTGTCGTCTGCGTAGAGGTGGATCATGGAATCACCCGCAGCAAGAGCGACATCATTGATATATACAGAGAAAAGAGTCGGCCCAAGAATTGAACCCTGTGGCACCACCATAGAGACTGCCAGAGGTCCGGACAACAGGCCCTCCGATTTGACACACTGAACTCTGTCTGCAAAGTAGTTGGTGAACCAAGCGAGGCAGTCATTTGAGAAACCAAGGCTATTGAGTCCGCCAATAAAAATACGGTGATTGACAGAGACGAAAGCCTTGGCCAGGTCGATGAAGATGGCTGCACAGTACTGTCTTTTATCGATAGCGGTTATGATATCATTTGGTACCTTGAGCGTGGCTGAGGTGCACCCGTGACCAGCTCGGAAACCGGATTGCACAGAGGAGAAGGTACGGTGGGATTCGAAATGGTCAGTGATCTGTTTATTAACTTGGCTTTCGAAGACTTTAGAAAGGCAGGGCAGGATGGATATAGGTCTATAACAGTTTGGGTCTAGAGTGTCACCCCCTTTGAAGAGGGGGATGACGACGGCAGCTTTCCAATCTTTAGGGATCTCAGACGATACGAAAGAGAGGTTGAACAGACTGGTAAAAGGGGTTGAAACAATGGCGGCGGATAGTTTTAGAAATAGAGGGTCCAGATTGTCTAGCCCAGCTGATTTGTACGGGTCCAGGTTTTGCAGCTCTTTCAGAACATCTGCTATCTGGATTTGGGTGAAGGTGAAGCTGGGGAGGCTCGACCAAGTAGCTGTGGGTGGGGGGTGGGGGGCGGAGCTGTTGGCCGGGGTAGCCAGGAGGAAAGCATGGCCAGCCGTAGAGAAATGCGTGCCAAGCTTGTAGCATCATACCCAAGAAGACTCGAGGCTGCAATCGCTGCCAAAGGTGCTTTAACAAAGTAAAGGGTCTGACTACTTATGTAAATGTGCTGTTTCAGTTTTTTATTTGTGATAAATTTGCAAAAAAATGTTTAAACCGTTTTTGCTTTGTCATTATGGGGTATTGTGTGTAGATTACACCATAATTACCCCATTAGAATAAGACTGTAACGTAACAAAATGTGAAAAAAGTCAAGGGGTCTGAATAATTTCCGAATGCACTGTAAATGCTGAATTGCATTCGTGTAGCTTCTGGGCTCATGGGGATAGCAGATGAGGCTAGAGAGAGAGCAGGGTGTGTCAGTTACTGGGTGAATGCCATGTTTTCTGTCTGTCAATGTCCCATGTTTACTTATCTCTCTTAGCCCATGAAAAAGGAAAAACCTCTCAGCCCTCTCCCTCCCTCCATCCATCCCATTACCCTGCACAGGGCCCAAACATGAAAGGGCTTCCCTGAACAATGACTGCATTCTGGATGAGAGAAAGGGAGCGATACAGTGGGAGAGAGAAGAAGGGAGAGGGAGAGAGATGGGTATGCTGAGACTACTTGATTGGGCTGGAAGAAGAGGGAGCAGGGCCAAAAAGTCAACACACTCTCTCAAGACATCATCTAGCTTAGGACCCTGGGACTGAACACCTCCCTCTGCAACTGGATCCTGGACTTCCTGACGGGCCAACCCCAGGTGGTGAGGGTAGGCAACATCAACTCAATCACGCTGACCCTCAACACGGGGACCCCACAGGGGTGTGTGCTTAGTCCTCTCCTATACTCCCTGTTCACCCACGACTGCGTTGGCTGCACACGACTCAAACAACATCATCAAGTTTGCTGATGACACAACGGTGGTAGGCACGCCACCATCCACATGGACAGGGCTGCAGTGGAGTGGGCCGAGAGCTTCAAGTTCCTCAGGGTCCAAATCACTAAACTTGAAATGGTCCACACAGTCGTGAAGGAGGCACCTCTTCCCCCTCAGGAGGTTGAAAAGGTTTGGCATGGGCCCTTTAATCCTCAAAAAGTTCTACAGCTGCACCATTGAGAGCATCTTGACTGGCTGCATCACTGCTTGGTATGGCAACAGCACTGCCCTCGATCGCATGATGCTACAGAGGGTGGTGTGGACAGCCCAGTACATCATTGCGCCAAGCTCCCTGCCATCCAGGACCTCTATATCAGGAGGTGAAAGGAAGTCCAGGAAAATTGTTAATGACTCCATCCACGCAAGCCATAGACTGTTCTCTCTGCTTCGGCATGGCAAGCAGTACTGGTGTTTCAAGTCTGACACCAACAGGCTCCTGAATAACTTCTTTCCCCAAGCCATAAGACTGCTAAATAGCTAACAAAATGGCAACATGGACTGAGAGAATCCTAGTATTTTTATGTATTTCTTGCACCATCTCTGCACACTCACTGGACTCTACATACTCACGCACACTGACACTCCAACACACACACATCATGTACATTTATACTGACTCTACACACGCACACACACTCACATACCCCTATACATATCTACCTTTATCACTCCAGTATCCCTACGCATTATAAATATGGTATTGGCACTATATATCTTCTTACTTTCCCTTGTTCTTATTTATTATTTGTATTTCTCAAGTGTTTTTGTTCTACTGTGTAATTTTTGAATACTACTATTATGATATTGATTACTGCATTGCTGGGTTTGGAGTGTGCAAGAAAGGCCTTTCACTGTACTTGTGCACGTGAGATTAAAACTAGATAATTAATCTCATCGCTTTATTGCAGGACTCTCTCTCTCTCAAACATGTAAGTCACTATGTGTGGCAGGTCCAATCGGAACACAATCCTCGGTTCCGACACTCGCCTTTACATCTTTTTGTTGTTTGTTTGTGTGTGTGTGTGTGTGTGTGTGTGTGTGTGTGTGTGTGTGTGTGTGTGTGTGTGTGTGTGTGTGTGTGTGTGTGTGTGTGTGTGTGTGTGTGTGTGTAGGGTGAGGAAGAGAAAGAAAAAGAGACATATAGAGGGAGAGAGAGAGGAAGGTGGTAAGGCAGAGACTCTTTGCTGCAGTTGTTTTCAAGAGAGTTCAGTCTGCATATCTCCTCAGTCTAAAGCCTGCTGGGTGAGACAACAGCAAATACACACACAAGACACACACACGCACGCACGCACGCACACTACTAAAGCCACAGTAAGTCAGGATCTTCATTTTATCACTTTAACACTGCCAGCTCCCTAACTCACCACTGAAGTATAAAGAGCCCTCATAATTTATTGAGTGTTTTCTTACCTCAGAGCTCCTTTCCTTCTCGTCCTGCATGTCCGTGTATGAAGTGTGTATGCTTGCTGTCTGAGTTTCGGGAACTCTGTCAGTCACTCTGATACTGCCTGACTGGAAGGAGCTCTCCTGAAACTACTACTGCTGCTGCTCTCTGGCAGGTTTTAGACTGGCTGCTGTTCATGTGTGTGTGTGTGTGTGTGTGTGTGTGTGTGTGTGTGTGTGTGTGTGTGTGTGTGTGTGTGTGTGTGTGTGTGTGTTCTAGCAATGCTGCCGGAATGTGGGACAGCTACGAATTGCTTCCCCATCGCTGCACCTACCACTCTGCGGCAAAGAGTCTCTCCACACACACTCAGTACAGAGAGCCCAGCCAAGAAGAAACTAAGAGGGGCCCTTGTTGTAGCCCGGACACATTTAGCAGCTACACCACCAGCCAGTGTGGGAGCTAAAAGAGGAGCACATGCAGAGAAGAGTAGGGGAAATGTATTGTTTGACAAAGAATAGGAAACATTTGGTGCATGGTAAGTAGGAAGCACTGCGATAGAACAGCCAGAAGAGGACTGGCCACCCCTCAGAGCCCTCAGAACAGCCAGAAGAGGACTGGCCACCCCTCAGAGCCCTCAGAACAGCCAGAAGAGGACTGGCCACCCCTCAGAGCCCTCAGAACAGCCAGAAGAGGACTGGCCACCCCTCAGAGCCCTCAGAACAGCCAGAAGAGGACTGGCCACCCCTCAGAGCCCTCAGAACAGCCAGAAGAGGACTGGCCACCCCTCAGAGCCTAGTTCCTCTCTAGGTTTCTTCCCTTTTCTTTTTTAGGGAGTTTTTCCTAGCCACCATGCTTCATTGCTTGCTGTTTGGGGTTTAAGGCTGGGTTTCTGTACAGCCCTCTACTGATGTAAAAAGGGCTTTATAAATACATTTGATTGATTGATTGATTGATTGATTGATTGATTGTTCCTCAGGTTTGGTATTAAGGGGAATTCCTTATGTACAGTACATGCATGTCAAAAATCACATGATGCAGTGACTTTGAGGGGAGATGTACTAGCATGGTCAACCAACCAATGAATGGACTGGACTGATCGGATTGATATCTAACTCAGGACCAAAATTCCAGTGCTATATTTCCTAATGCTTCAGTTTGAAACAACGTTTAGCCATGGGAGACTGCAAACAGTTGCTGGGTTGGAGAGTGAGTGAGTCAGTGATGGGAGAGGAGGGGTGTGTAGAGTGAGTGAGTGAGTGAGTGAGTGAGTGAGTGAGTGAGTGAGTGAGTGAATGAGTGAGTGAGTGAGTGATGGGAGTGGAGGGGTGTGTAGAGTGAGTGAGTGAGTGAGTGAGTGAGTGAGTGAGTGAGTGAGTGAGTGAGTGAGTGAGTGAGTGAGTGAGTGAGTGAAAGGAGGGGTGTGTAGAGTGAGTGAGTGAGTGAGTGAGTGAGTGAGTGAGTGAGTGAGTGAGTGAGTGAGTGAGTGAGTGATGGGAGAGGAGGGGTGTGTAGAGTGAGTGAGTGAGTGAGTGAGTGAGTGAGTGAGTGAGTGAGTGAGTGAGTGAGTGAGAGTGATGGGAGAGGAGGGGTGAGTGAGTGAGTGTCTGCAAGAGATCAGGGAAAAGAGAGTGTGATCATATAGTTCACCAGCTGTATTCTGTCCAAACATGTTGTTACTTTACACTGGACCGCACAGAGCACAGGAGACAGCTCTGCCCTGAGATTACAGTAGATGCCAGAATGTGTAACTTTGTACAGTACCTTGCAGTCCAAGTTGTGGCAGTAATCCACATTTAAAAAATATTTTTCAATGCTCATCTCCTGAAGTTTGAATGATGAATGAAAGCATGCAGGTTTACCTCACACAGCAAGTTAATTTGCCCATGGAGAATGCTCACCAAACATTGAGATGTAAGAAGCAAAAAAAGGGATGTGGATACACCGGCTGAAGTTTCCTCTAGGTACAGATCTAGGATCAGCTTCCCCTCCCCCATTCTTAACTATTAATGGGGGAAATGCTAAACTGACCAAAGTTCAGCATCTAGGGGCAACATCAAGCTAGATGTAGATTATGTGGGTGTGTTGCTTGTTTTCTAATGTTTGGTGCCAACATGGCGGCCATTCAAATTCTCAATCTCAAAATAGTTGGCTGATCTCAAACTTGATCCACAGTATAATTATATCTTTGGCTCTGTCCAGGGAAACCTCTGATAGAGTGAGACAGTACACAGCATCTAGGCCAGTGGGCAGACAAGCAGTGGGACAGGGGGAAATGGGTCAGAACAACCCAGGAACATTGCATTCAGAACTTGGCTATAACAATGGGAGAACAGGGTTTGACATTGATCCCTGTGCTCAGTGTAAGAGGCAGGGGGCTGTTATTTTCCACTTGCTCCTCATGAGAAGAATAAGCCATGGGCTAGGGCCTGAAGTATCAGACCACTGACTACAGCCTATCATCAAGGGGATCAGACATGGGAGTATGTGGGTGTGCCCACACGCGCGCGTTTCTGTGTATGTCTGCACAGAGCTACGTGTGAATGTGCTGTTTATTTATTATTATTTTTTACCCCTTTTTCTCCCCAATTTTCGTGGTATCCAATTAATAGTTACAGTCTTGTCTCATCGTTGCAACTCCTGTACAGACTCGGGAGAGGCGAAGGTCTAGAGCCATGCGTCGTCCAAAACACAACACCGCCAAGCCGCACTGCTCGCTTAAGGAGCTAGCGTCCCACATAGGTTAACCCAGAAGCACCAATGTGTTGGAGGAAACACCGTACAACTAGCCCCAGGAGTCACAAGAGCACGATGGGACAAGGACATCCCAGCCAGCCAAACCATCCCCTAACCCAGAGAATTGTGCACCGCCTCATGGGTCTCCCGGGCACGGCCAGCTGCGACACAGCCCAGGATTGAACCCGGGTCTGTAGTGACACCTCAAGCATTGGGATGCAGTGCCTTAGACCACTGCGCCACCCAGGAGGCTGAATATGCTGGTTTTAATGGGCCTGAACAGGCATGTAGCCAAACCACTAGGCTGAGCACTAATACTGCTGCAATGACATCTATTGCAGAGAAAAACAAAAGCATATTGACAGACGAAGAGGCAGGGGCCAGATATGCTTCCCTACAGGCACCAACACATTCTTACACCAACAAATGTTGTTTCAAACCATACTCAATCCAAGTAATTGAGATTAGTTGAAAACAGACTTATTTTCAAATACTACACAAAAAGGTGCTATCTAGAACCAATACGGGTTCTTCAGCTGTCCCCATAGGAAAACCCTTTGAAGAACCCTTTTTTATTCCAGGTAGAACCCTTTTGGTTTCCATAAAAACTCAGCAAAAAAAGAAACTTCCTCTTACTGTCAACTCCATTTATTTTCAGCAAACTTAACATGTGTAAATATTTGTATGAACATAACAAGACTCAACAACTGAAACATAAACTGAACAAGTTCCACAGTCATGTGACTAACAGAAATTGAATAATGTGTCCCTGAACAAAGGGGGGAGGGGGTCAAAATCAAAAGTAACAGTCAGTATCTGGTGTGGGCACCAGCTGCATTAAGTACTGCATTGCATCTCCT
This sequence comes from Salmo trutta, assembly GCF_901001165.1. Classification (NCBI taxonomy): domain Eukaryota; kingdom Metazoa; phylum Chordata; class Actinopteri; order Salmoniformes; family Salmonidae; genus Salmo; species Salmo trutta. The sequence goes on along the minus strand of NC_042975.1, from coordinate 14,729,994 downwards.
CTGCATGGACTGCACCAGATTTGCCAGTTCTTGCTGTGGGATGTTACCCCACTCTTCCACCAAGGCACCTGCAAGTTCCAGGACATTTCTGGGGGGGATGGCCCTAGCCCTCACCCTCCGATCCAACAGGTCCCAGACGTGTTCAATGGGATTGAGATCCGGGCTCTTCGCTGGCCATGGCAGAACACTGACATTCCTGTCTTGCAGGAAATCACGCACAGAACGAGCAGTATGGCTGGTGGCATTGTCATGCTGGAGGGTCATGTCAGGATGAGCCTGCAGGAAGGGTACCACATGAGGGAGGAGGATGTCTTCCCTGTAACGCACAGCGTTGAGATTGCCTGCAATGACAACAAGCTCAGTCCGATGATGCTGTGACACACCGCCCCAGACCATGACGTACACTCCACCTCCATGACAGACCCTCCACGATCCCGCTCCAGAGTGAAGGCCTCGGTGTAACGCTCATTCCTTCAACGATAAACGCGAATCCGACCATCACCCCTGGTGAGACAAAACCGCGACTCATCAGTGAAGAGCATTTTTTGCCAGTCCTGTCTGGTCCAGCGACGGTGGGTTTGTGCCCATAGGCAACGTTGTTGCCGGTGATGTCTGGTGAGGACCTGCCTTACAACAGGCCTACAAGCCCTCAGTCCAGCCTCTCTCAGCCTATTGCGGACAGTCTGAGCACTGATGGAGGGATTGTGCGTTCCTGGTGTAACTCGGGCAGTTGTTGTTGCCATTCTGTGCCTGTCCCGCAGGTGTGATGCTCGGATGTACCGATCCTGTGCAGGTGTTGTTACACGTGGTCTGCCACTGCGAGGACGATCAGCGTTCCGTCCTGTCTCTCTGTAGCGCTGTCTTAGGCATCTCACAGTATGGACATTGCAATTTATTGCCCTGGCCACATCTGCAGTCCTCATGCCTCATTGCAGCCTGCCTAAGGCACGTTCACGCAGATGAGCAGGGACCCTGGGCATCTTTCTTTTGGTGTTATTTTAGAATCAGTAGAAAGGCCTCTTAGTGTCCTAAGTTTTCATAACTGTGACCTTAATTGCCTACCGTCTGTAAGCTGTTAGTGTCTTAACGACCGTTCCACAGGTGCATGTTCATTAATTGTTTATGGTTCATCGAATAAGCATGGGAAACAGTGTTTAAACCCTTTACAATGAAGATCTGTGAAGTTATTTGGATTTTTACGAATTATCTTTGAAAGCCAGGATGCTGAAAAAGGGACGTTTCTTTTTTTGCTGAGTTTAGAACCCTTTCCACAGAGGGTTCAACATGGAACCCAAAAGAGTTCTACCAGGAACCAAAAGAGTTCTACCTGGAACCAAAAAGGGTTCTACCTGGATCCAAAAAGGGTTCTACCTGGATCCAAAAAGGGTTCTACCTGGATCCAAAAAGGGTTCGCCTATGGGGACAGCAGAACAACCCTTTTGGAACCCTTTTTTTAAAGAGTGTATTTGAAATAATTTCAAATACTTTAGCAAGGCTTGATTGAGCTTTCCTAGCACATTGGAACCAATAAAACAGTAGCAAAAATGAAAACCCTGTCCATCTGGCACTACAGGCAGGCTAAAGGAAACTCTTAAAATGAAAACCCTGTCCATCTGGCACTACAGGCAGGCTAAAGCAACTCTTAAAATGAAAACCCTGTCCATCTGGCACTACAGGCAGGCTAAAGCAACTCTTAAAATGAAAACCCTGTCCATCTGGCACTACAGGCAGGCTAAAGGAAACTCTTAAAATGAAAACCCTGTCCATCTGGCACTACAGGCAGGCTAAAGCAACTCTTAAAATGAAAACCCTGTCCATCTGGCACTACAGGCAGGCTAAAGCAACTCTTAAAATGAAAACCCTGTCCATCTGGCACTACAGGCAGGCTAAAGGAAACTCTTAAAATTAAAACCCTGTCCATCTGGCACTACAGGCAGGCTAAACCAAACTCTTAAAATGCAAACCCTGTCCATCTGGCACTACAGGCAGGCTAAAGCAACTCTTAAAATGAAAACCCTGTCCATCTGGCACTACAGGCAGGCTAAAGCAACTCTTAAAATGAAAACCCTGTCCATCTGGCACTACAGGCAGGCTAAAGCAACTCTTAAAATGAAAACCCTGTCCATCTGGCACTACAGGCAGGCTAAAGCAACTCTTAAAATGAAAACCCTGTCCATCTGGCACTACAGGCAGGCTAAAGCAACTCTTAAAATGCAAACCCTGTCCATCTGGCACTACAGGCAGGCTAAAGCAAACTCTTAAAATGCAAACCCTGTCCATCTGGCACTACAGGCAGGCTAAAGCAACTCTTAAAATGAAAACCCTGTCCATCTGGCACTACAGGCAGGCTAAAGCAACTCTTAAAATGAAAACCCTGTCCATCTGGCACTACAGGCAGGCTAAAGCAACTCTTAAAATGCAAACCCTGTCCATCTGGCACTACAGGCAGGCTAAAGCAACTCTTAAAATGAAAACCCTGTCCATCTGGCACTACAGGCAGGCTAAAGCAAACTCTTAAAATGCAAACCCTGTCCATCTGGCACTACAGGCAGGCTAAAGCAACTCTTAAAATGAAAACCCTGTCCATCTGGCACTACAGGCAGGCTAAAGCAACTCTTAAAATGAAAACCCTGTCCATCTGGCACTACAGGCAGGCTAAAGCAACTCTTAAAATGCAAACCCTGCCCATCTGGCACTACAGGCAGGCTAAAGCAACTCTTAAAATGAAAACCCTGTCCATCTGGCACTACAGGCAGGCTAAACCAAACTCTTAAAATGAAAACCCTGTCCATCTGGCACTACAGGCAGGCTAAACCAAACTCTTAAAATGAAAACCCTGTCCATCTGGCACTACAGGCAGGCTAAACCAAACTCTTAAAATGCAAACCCTGCCCATCTGGCACTACAGGCAGGCTAAAGCAAACTCTTAAAGTATAATTTCTCTCAAACTCTGGATGATCTGGATAATTCAAATTGACTAAACAACAAGAAATAAGTCAAATCGCCAACGTTTTCTGCAACAGAGATATTTAAGCAGAAAACCTTGTCGTTTTTGTAGTCAAGTAAGTCACCATAACTTTTACGATGCTTTAAAAATAGCCACACGGACAGAGTAACCCCCAGTAAAAACATAAGAAGAGAGGACTACAGCAGACATCAGAAAACCATACTGTTTGTATGTTATAAACAGTAAGCATTGTGTGGGGAACATACATTCACCAATGTTACATGGGATTAGCATCATCTTTGGACTGAAGTAAACGGCAGACTGGGGAGGCATGCATATTTCTGACCACTTTATTCATCTCTAAATGAAACATTAAAATGAAAACCCTGGGGCTCATGGCCGTCTATCATTTTCAGCTCCCGTTGTGAAATCACCTCCAGAACAAAGTATTCTGTGTGTTTTATGATGTCACAGGTGATGCTACAGTCCTTTTTTCCACAGTGAGAAGCACTGTGAGATGAGAAAATTCCATGATAATATAATAGAACGATTTATGCCATTAAGTAGATGCTTTTATCAAAAATGGCTTATAGTCATGAATGCATAATTTTTTTTGTATGAACCGATAAACCAATTACTGCATGTAATATTTTTTGGAAAGGGTTACACACACGGAATGGTCCCAGCTAGAAGACACACACCACTGTAGCAGCAGCTTGTCCGCCCCATATTCACAGTGGCACTTCACTATCATCAGTCTTTTTCTCCCTGCCCAATCCATTCCTAATATGCTGCGGTTGAGAGAGCGCCTTAGGTCACCATTTTTAACAATGCAAATAAGCAACTTATATCAAACACCCTATACAGTCCATTTTGTTGAGGCATTTGTTTCAAAACCTTTCATTTTTCAATATCCATGAAAGGTAGGCTATAATATTAAAGTTTAGAGTGATGCACATCTATGCTGTTTTACTGTCACCGGGGGCACACTGCCTGCCCTCCAAGACACCTACAGTACCCGATGTCACAAGAAGGCCAAAAAGATCATCAAGGACAACAACCACCCGAACCACTGCCTGTTCACCCCGCTATCATCCAGAAGGCGAGGTCAGTACAGGTGCATCAAAGCTGGGACCGAGAGACTGAAAAACAGCTTCTATCTCAAAGCCATCCGACTGTTAAATAGCCATCACTAGCCAGCTACCACCCGGTTACTCAATCCAGCACCTTAGAGGCTGCTGCCCTGTATACATAGACATGGAATCACTGGTCACTTTAATAATGGAACACTAGTCACTTTAATAATGTTTACATACTGCCTTACTCATTTCATATGTATATATGGCGGCAGGTAGCCTACTGATTAGAGCGTTGAGCCAGTAACTGAAAGGTTGATAGATCAAATCCCGAGCTGACAAGGTAAAAATCTGTCATTCTGCCCCTGAACAAGGCAGTTAACCCACTGTTCCTACACCATCATTGTAAATAATCATTTGTTCTTAACTGACTTGCCTAGTTAAATAAAAAATAAATGTAAAAAAATCATATGAAGAAAATAATTATATTTTATTCAGCTTTGTTCAAATGCATTCTTCATACTATAAAATAATATAAAATAACGCCACAGCCTTATAAGTAAATCTTGTCTGCTAAATGAACTAGTGAAGCCCACAGCCATTTGGCACTGCCAGATCAGGACCTAACATAAGGATAACTCAGAGTATGCTACTCTGTTCTTCTGAAATAGACTACATTTTCTTCATATCATGCTTCTTTAGAGCGGTCTAAAATAAAGAATGGATTTATTGTGAAGGTGTAGGCTATATAACCTGGTTTCAAAAAACAAATAGAGCAACACCTCACGGCACAACGCCTCTCCCCCATGTGACCTACTAGTTATGTGTATGTACTGACATGTATGTGGAACTGATATATGCACACAAACTACATGTTAATGTTTTTAAATGTAGGTAAATTGTAGTCTTTTGTCTGTAATGTATTTTTCGTTATATGTCGGACCCCACTAAGACTAGCGGTCGCCATTGTATTGGCGTCAGCTAATGGGGATCTTAATAAATAAAATAAAGTCATTCGCTCAAAGATCAAATCTGCCCGCGGCTGAATCTAGTTGATGATCTCTGGTGGGATGGGACCGATCCATCAGTAATCCATCAGTGTGCCATTCGTTAGTATCTGTAGTCCAGGTACAGAGACACTGCAGGGTGCATCATCGGTTTGCATACATTAAGAAGTATGACTGCTGATACACCATTCCATTTTTGTTTCAATAATAATCTCAGCAATCATTCAAATTAAGCAATAATTCAATCGAGATTCAGAACACTGGCACAACAATGGCAAGGATAGTGCCACAAAGCAACTGGCACCTGTGGATATGGCAAATCTTTTTCTATGGAATCTTCTTTGCCAGAACGGGTGGGGAAGAGGGGGAGAGAAAAGAAGACAGGGAAGAAGAGTGACTCTCCCCATTACTGGGCGAAATCTCCAGACATGCTTTGACTCAGACCCTGAAAAGAGTTCACGTTGCTGGGCTAACCATGGCAAACAGGCGCAAACTCTGCAGTACCATATCCGTGTACGCACAAACCAGTCACAGGGAAGATAAGCAGGTTGGGGATTGCTCTCTTTCAGCTCTTCCAATGCAAGGGGGAGAGCGGTGCAAAGCCCCTTTTGTGGCTGAGAACACAAAGACTCTAGCCTCATTACAAATGATGGCATGCATTATTATGCTTTGTATTCAAGCTGTCAGAGGGCATCAGGCAGAGTGTTTCTCAGCACTTTCCGAAGAAGAATAGAAAAGCTTGGCGATACAACCGCTTTTAGCCTACTGCAGTATCCCTCCTTAATTCAGGAAAGATGGCAGCCTACATGGTAACATTCATACAATTGGAAAGAGGCGCAACAAAAAATCTACCACCTGTGTAGCTGGCTACACTCCAACCAATACTTTTGCAACCTCCCTTTTCCCACTCTCCCTCTCCCTCCCACTCCCCCTTTTCCCACTCTCCCTCTCTTTCTCTCCCTCTCTATCGCTTTCTCTCCCTCTCCCTTTTCCCACTCTCCATCTCCCTCTCTATCTCTCACTCTCCATCTCCCTCTCTATCTCTCCCTCTCCCTCTCCCTCTCCCTCCCAATCTCCCTTTTCCCATCTCCATCTCTTTCTCCCTCTCCATCTCCCTTTTCCCACTCTCCCTCTCTATCTCCCTTTTCCCACTCTCCCTCTCCCTCTCTATCTCCCTTTTCCCACTCTCCCTCTCTCTCTTTCTCCCTCTCCCTCTCCATCTCTTTCTCTCTCACACACACACACATGTGCAAGCACCGGAAAACTTGTCGATTCCTTACCTTCGCAGCACTTGTTCCCAGTGCACAGTAACATGCAAAAAGCATTGCAGTGCACCAGGAGCATAAGGCTGACGATGTGATGGCTGAGCTTCTTTTAAGAAGGAAAACAAAGAAAGGCGAGAGAGCACCAAAATACCAGGTCAGAGAAATGTTACATCACTGAGCGAGGTCTACGCTGCTTTAGTGCGTGGGATACCGTACTGATCCCTTGCTTGGGCGACTTTTTACACAGACACATTGTGGGCAAGGAAGGAGGCAATGCTACATCAAACACTCCAGCTGACAGGCAGGCGGGATTCAGCTGCCTAGAGTAAGCGAGTAAATGAGAGAGGAGAGAGAGAGAGAGAGGAGAGAGAGTGTAATGTATATGAGCTACATGTACAGTGAGGGAAAAAAGTATTTGATCCCCTGCTGATTTTGTACGTTTGCCCACTCACAAAGAAATGATCAGTCTATAATTTTAATGGTAGGTTTATTTGAACAGTGAGAGACAGAATAACAACAAAACAATCCAGAAAAACGCATGTCAAAAATGTTATAAATTGATTTGCATTTTAATGAGGGAAATAAGTATTTGACCCCCTCTCAATCAGAAAGATTTCTCGCTCCCAGGTGTCTTTTATACAGGTAACGAGCTGAAAGGGAGTGCTCTTAAAGGGAGTGCTCCTAATCTCAGCTTGTTACCTGTATGAAAGACACCTGTCCACAGAAGCAATCAATCAGATTCCAAACTCTCCACCATGGCCAAGACCAAAGAGCTCTCCAAGGATGTCAGGGACAAGATTGTAGACCTACACAAGGCTGGAATGGGCTACAAGACCATCGCCAAGCAGCTTGGTGAGAAGGTGACAACAGTATGTGCGATTATTTTCAAATGGAAGAAACACAAAAGAACTGTCAATCTCCCTCGGCCTGGGGCTCCATGCAAGATCTCACCTTGTGGAGTTGCAATGATCATGAGAAAGGTGAGGAATCAGCCCAAAACTACACGGGAGGATCTTGTCAATGATCTCAAGGCAGCTGGGACCATAGTCACCAAGAAAACACTTGGTAACACACTACGCTGTGAAGGACTGAAATCCAGCAGCGCCTGCAAGGTCCCCCTGCTCAAGAAAGCACATAGACATGCCCGTCTGAAGTTTGCCAATGAACATCTGAATGATTCAGAGGGTGATTCAACTGGGTGAAAGTGTTGTGGTCAGATGAGCTCTTTGGCATCAACTCAACTCGCCGTGTTTGGAGGAGGAGGAATGCTGCCTATGACCCCAAGAACACCATCCCCACTGTCAAACATGGAGGTGGAAACATTATGCTTTGGGGGTGTTTTTTCTGCTAAGGGGATAGGACAACTTCACCGCATCAAAGGGATGATGGACGGGGCCATGTACCGTCAAATCTTGGGTGAGAACCTCCTTCCCTCAACCAGGGCATTGAAAATGGGTCGTGGATGGGTATTCCAGCATGACAATGACCCAAAACACACGGCCAAGGCAGCAAAGGAGTGGCTCAAGAAGAAGCACATTAAGGTCCTGGAGTGGCCTAGCCAGTCTCCAGACCTTAATCCCATAGAAAATCTGTGGAGGGAGCTGAAGGTTCGAGTTGCCAAACGTCAGCCTCGAAACCTTAATGACTTGGAGAAGATCTGCAAAGAGGAGATGTGTGCAAACCTGGTAGCCAACTACAAGAAACGTCTGACCTCTGTGATTGCCAACAAGGGTTTTGCCACCAGGTACTAAGTCATGTTTTGCAGAGGGGGTCAAATACTTATTTTCCTCATTAAAATGCAAATCATTTTATAACATTTTTGACATGTGTTTTTCTGGATTTTTTTGTTGTTATTCTGTCTCTCACTGTTCAAATAAACCTACCATTACAATTATAGACTGATCATTTCTTTGTCAGTGGGCAAACGTACAAAATCAGCAGGGGATCAAATACTTTTTTCCCTCACTGTACATGTGTGTGTGTGTGTGTGTGTGTGTGTGTGTGTGTGTGTGTGTGTGTGTGTGTGTGTAGTACCAGTCAAAAGTTTGGACACACCTACTCATTCCAGGGTTTTTCTTTATTTGTACTATTTTCTACAGGAAGAAGAAAGAAGGAAGAAGGAGGACGAAGAAGGAGGAGGAAGAAGAAGAAAGACGGACGAAGGAAGCAGGAGGAAGATGGGAGAAGGAAGAAGGAGGCAGGAGGATGGAGGAAGAAAGAAGGAAGGAAGAAGAGGGAAAGAGAGAGAAGGAAGAGGAAGATGAGGTCTGCTTGTTGTGACGGATTGTAACCACCTTATGCAAGATTAATCAAAACCTAAATTAGACGCAGAGAAAGGAAGAGGGCGTGGTGGGGGTGGGAGAGAGATGTGGTGGAGGACAACTTGCACTTGGGAAAAGCGGGCCTATCTCCAGCTCCAAACTCGGCAACAGAAAAATCTTAGTCGCTTCATAGTGATGAGGTGGAGTAAAACCTTACTACTGCACTACAGGTTCCTTTTTGTCAGATTGGAAACACTTTACTTTTAGCATTAACAGCAGGTGGTTCTGCAAACATACCACAGGGACAAAAAGCATTGCAGCGCACAAGGAGCATAAGGCTGACGATGTGATGGCTGTAGGTGGGCTTGGGGTCCACTAGGGGGCACAAACCAAGCTCTCACTCTAGCTTTCACAACTACTGATTCAAAACTGTTAGGGACACTGGTAACAGCTAAACAGCTGCTCTGCGTCAAATAACAGATTGTAAGAAAATGTTTTAATATTCCTGAGAGCAAGACCCAGTAACTTAACACATTGTCTATGAAGTTAATATCATATCCCCAAGTTTGGAGACTGAGCAAGTTCTGTCTCCAGAAATAGAATACCAATGGAGTCTGAATATACAAGATGAAGGATATCTGGGCTCAATGTACATATCAAAATATATTACACATATTACACACACCATGTGATTTCTGAAAATAAAGTATCAGCGCAGGATTATTCTTCTGGAAGTCAGAGAGAGGGCTGCAGCTCCAATAATCAGAATATCCATATTTGGAGCAGTGGAGGGCCAATTATTTGGCGATTTGGGTTCCAGGCCGGATGTGGCATGTAAATGCTTGATGCTCTTCATTCGTATGCATCCTGCCTCAGAGTGTAGAAAGTGGCGGTATGTGAGCAGGCATGAGGCAGAATGCAGTGGGAGGTATCAAAGATGCTTTATAGAATATATTTTTGGCGCCAGACTCCCTGTTACCGTGGTAACTCGCTGTTCGGCAGTTAGCTGCTTTACAGTGCAACGGACGAGACAGATCTCCCTTCGTTTCTCAGAGCAATAGGAAGCAAACTGAGATGAGTGGAAAGAGAAAGAGAGAGTGAGGGCGGGCGGGCGGGCAGGCAGGCGGGCGGGAGAGAGTGGGACAGAGGAGTGGTGGACAGAGGAGTGGTGGACAGAGGAGTGGTGGACAGAGGAGTGGGGGACAGAGGAGTGGTGGACAGAGGAGTGGTGGACAGAGGAGTGGTGGACAGAGGAGTGGGGGACAGAGGAGTGGGGGACAGAGGAGTGGTGGACAGAGGAGTGGTGGACAGAGGAGTGGTGGACAGAGGAGTGGGGGACAGAGGAGTGGTGGACAGAGGAGTGGTGGACAGAGGAGTGGTGGACAGAGGAGTGGGGGACAGAGGAGTGGGGGACAGAGGAGTGGTGGACAGAGGAGTGGTGGACAGAGGAGTGGGGGACAGAGGAGTGGTGGACAGAGGAGTGGTGGACAGAGGAGTGGTGGACAGAGGAGTGGGGGACAGAGGAGTGGGGGACAGAGGAGTGGGGGACAGAGGAGTGGTGGACAGAGGAGTGGTGGACAGAGGAGTGGTGGACAGAGGAGTGGGGGAGAGTGTGGGGGGGAGAAACGAGGAGGTTGCGAGGAAAGGAAGAGGAGGAAAACTGGGGGTGGTTGGTTGGTGCACGACAAGAGATGAGACTGCTAGGATTCATTACAGTACATGTGCAACAATGTGTTAACTCCACAAGAAAGATGTGTTAATAATACTATATTCAAAAATAGCAATAGCTAATGCAGTCTTGAAATTCATATAGACCTAGCTCACGTGTCACATGTATTTTCTTTACTATAGTCAGACAGAGAGGGAGACAGGACGAATGTGACAGATTCTATCTTCTGCCAAACCCAGCAAACTATTTCCGGTTACCTCTGCATCCCAGAACACACACGTTCTGGGAGGGTTAAAATGGAAAAGTTTCCTAACTGTTCAGTCAATGTTTATCAAATGTTCCCAGGAATGTTCCCATGACATGGCTATAAAGTTTTCTCCATGGACATTCGTAACACATTCTAGAAATGTCAAAAAACAAATGGGATCATTTTCTCCAAATGTTCTTAGAACCATTATGGCATGCCCTATGTGATCTTGTCATGTTAACATTAGCTGGACACCAAATTGGGGCATTGTAGGAACGTGCACTGTTTGCTGGGTTAGTGGTAGAGCTACGACCATAAACCGAAATGATCAACACCAACCGTACCGATGACTTATCACAGGCACTTTACTGATATCGTTCATTATGATAAGTAGCCTAAAATAGAGAAATGTGAAGTTTGAAATGAAATAAGTTTGCTAATATGGGTGATTGTTAATGGGACAATTGATGGCTACAACCGTAGTAGTAGTTTACAGGATAATAATAAAACAAAAACTGGTGCACATTAATGTTATAAACTTATCTGTCTACCATTAGGCTAACCTTCCAGCATGGGTACCATTAGGCTAACCTTCCAGCATGGGTACCATTAGGCTAACCTTCCAGCATGGGTACCATTAGGCTAACCTTCCAGCATGGGTACCATTAGGCTAACCTTCCAGCATGGGTACCATTAGGCTAACCTTCCAGCATGGGTACCATTAGGCTAAACTTCCAGCATGGGTACCATTAGGCTAACCTTCCAGCATGGGTACCATTAGGCTAACCTTCCAGCATGGGTACCATTAGGCTAACCTTCCAGCATGGGTACCATTAGGCTAACCTTCCAGCATGGGTACCATTAGGCTAACATTCCAGCATGGGTACCATTAGGCTAACCTTCCAGCATGGGTACCATTAGGCTAACCTTCCAGCATGGGTACCATTAGGCTAACCTTCCAGCATGGGTACCATTAGGCTAACCTTCCAGCATGGGTACCATTAGGCTAACCTTCCAGCATGGGTACCATTAGGCTAACCTTCCAGCATGGGTACCATTAGGCTAACCTTCCAGCATGGGTACCATTAGGCTAACCTTCCAGCATGGGTACCATTAGGCTAACCTTCCAGCATGGGTACCATTAGGCTAACATTCCAGCATGGGTACCATTAGGCTAAACTTCCAGCATGGGTACCATTAGGCTAACCTTCCAGCATGGGTACCATTAGGCTAACCTTCCAGCATGGGTACCATTAGGCTAACATTCCAGCATGGGTACCATTAGGCTAACCTTCCAGCATGGGTACCATTAGGCTAACATTCCAGCATGGGTACCATTAGGCTAACCTTCCAGCATGGGTACCATTAGGCTAACCTTCCAGCATGGGTACCATTAGGCTAACCTTCCAGCATGGGTACCATTAGGCTAAACTTCCAGCATGGGTACCATTAGGCTAACCTTCCAGCATGGGTACCATTAGGCTAAACTTCCAGCATGGGTACCATTAGGCTAAACTTCCAGCATGGGTATGGAACAGTTCCCTTCTCTTCAATGGCACCCTATTCCCTTTGGTCAGAGCCACATATATTTTAATGCACTATATAGGGAATTGGTCAAAAGTGGATTCAGTCACACGTTTGTAATGCATTAAATAAGGAGTTGGGGGATGTGAAATGCCATCACTAGTGTAATGATGTTACATAAAATTAAAAATGTAAATGTTGTGTGCAAGGAAACTGACGGGGGATGACAAGCAAACCACACATTGACACAGATCCATTCTATTTGGGAGGGAAAGTATGATAGTTAGAAATAGCCTAAATGGTCTGCAACAGAGCGATGAACCTTACCGACCTTCTGTAACCTCTAAACCATGGGGCACTTTAAATAGTGCTGAGTCTGAGATGAAGTGCTATGGGTATCTGTGGTGCTTGCCCTGTGTGATACAGTATAGAGTGCATTGTGTGTTAACGGATGAAAAGCGAGTGTAATAAAATCCTAATCTTCACAAACAAACGTGTGACTGGATCCATGCTGGCAGCACCGAGGAAGAACTGGCAAAGCAGCAGCAAAGCAAGTATAAATATATCTTCTCCCAGAGGCGTCTCCCACTGAACGGATGAGTCACCCTCACACACACAGATACACATGTGCATACACTCTGACACACACAACACACACATACACTTGCATGCCAACACATGCACACACACACAACACATACACACACGCACACACACACACACACACACACACACACACACACACACACACACACACACACACACACACACACACACACACACACACACACTCACATACACACACACACTCACACAGGTATTATTAAAGGTCAGATGCAGGATCGTTTTTTCTGCATACCCAAACAATCTGCTCCATGTGGTCTAGGTAGAGTCATGCATTGAATCTCACCTACTACTGCGTGCGTGCATGTGTGCGTGCGTGCGTGCGTGCGTGCATGTGTCTATGTGTTTTTTCGAGAGTGGTCACACTCCTAATCGCACACAACATATGCATGCTTGCCTTATACTTAACACACGTCGGCATTAAAAATATAATATACTGCTATTATATAATACAGCCATTACTATTCCATACTACAACACTCTAGTGGAAGAGCTGAAGTACAGTATGGAGAGGTTGTTTAGGAATGAGTCCTCCTCCAGCATTATGATTCAGAGGATTATCCCCATGCCCCACATAACTGCATGGGGATAATCAAGTACCAGAGGATCAGTCTTCCTATTCCCCTAAGCCTATATCAATCAATGGTAACACTTTCTAGTAACCTTCATGAAAAAGTATTTACACATGCTTATATATATAAATGCTTATAAACACTTTATAAAATATTGTAAATATTTATGGAATGGAAGGCTTATAATATTTATCAGGGGGGGACATAATTATTATATATATTTTTGATTCAGTCAGATAAACACTCCAAACAGCCTGCCCGACCGCTCGGAGGCGTCCGCAGGGGCCTAAAGCCCACCGTTGCCTCGTTTTGTATCACATTCCAATGATAAAACTGGGAGGGGACATTTCAACTTTTGCCCCAAATGTTTATACAAACTTATCAGTGTTTACAAATATATTCGTTAAAGAATTTTCCCTACATGGGCCAGCAATTAGAGAGAGCGCGAGAGCGAGAGCGAGAGCGAGAGAGAGAGAGAGAGAGAGAGAGAGAGGGAGCACAAGAGAGAGAGAGAGAGAGAGAGAGAGAGAGAGAGAGAGAGAGCAAGAAAGAGAGAGAGAGAGAGAGAGAGAGAGAGAGAGAGGGAGCACAAGAGAGAGAGAGAGAGAGAGAGAGAGAGAGAGAGAGAGAGAGAGAGAGAGAGAGAGAGAGAGAGAGCAAGAAAGAGAGAGAGAGGGTTAACTGCTTTGTTAAGGGACAGTACGACGGATTTTTACCTTGTCAGCTCGGGGATTCGATCTTGATTCAATCTTGCAACCTTACTAGTCCAACGCTCTATCCTCTAGGCTACCTGACTCCCCAGGTAGCCTGGGGTTAGATGTTGATAATAACTATTATGAATGAGCATGAATAAAGTGTTACCTAATCAATTAATCACACATTTCATGGGAAGACTGGTTTTGGTTTGTTCATGTCAGTGGATATCTATGGAAATGAAGATATGAGTTCAGGGTAAATTCTATCTCAGTTCATGTCAATTCAGGCACTTAATGGGAAGTTACAGCAAATAATTTGACAGGACTAAACCCAAACCCAGGTTCAAAATGTTATACCTGTATGTTATTTGCCAATATTTCAGTATGTAATATGTTGCAGTATTTGGATTAGGTTCAAAACTCTTGGCTATCAAGCGTAAGCAGCACTACTCTACAGATGAGTCCAAAGTCAATATTTAGCGTACACAACATTAAAGAAGCTTCAACAAGGAGTTTGTGACCAAACTCTGGACAACTGCCTCTTTAGACAACTGTGCACTCAGTTGTTGTTTTGAAATATTTTCTATAAAGAATTGCGCTGGATGATTGAGAGTGCAATGAGAGGGTGAGTGAAACTGAGAGAATGGGAGAAAGAATGTGCCAGTCTGAATGACTCACCAGAACACAGTGATTTCTCTAAAAGTCGCTGAGGAACGTGAAGTGAACAGAGGCAAAAGGGCAATGGGATACGGATACCACAGTCTCTCTCCCTAATAAAGCATTTTATTGCTCTTCATACTTTATTCTTCTCACTCCACCGGCTGCATGACAGACTTAATCCCCTGATATATCAAATTGGAGGTCCTTGCAGAGCTAATCCCTCTCTGTAGGCAGCCCCTCAAAGTGCTGACACTGTGGGAAGGGGGTGGGGGGGGCAGGTGAGTCGTCATGTCACATAAAGTGAACTCCTCGGAAAGTTGGAGATTTGAGTAGGAAAGTGAAACAACTGAAATTGTGTTCCAACAGCACAATTGGTTGGAGTTGTGGTGGGTATCATTCTGTCATGGCTACATGTATTGGGTAAAGACACACCATAACGGACATTGGACGTGTGCACATCACCTGCCAACATGTAGAATTTCCGGTAAATTAACAGAAAATGATGGCTGATGTTCTGTGGTCAGAGGCGATAGGACGGCCAAGCTCTGCTTTTAACCATTCAGCGGCACGGTGTGTTTTGTCATTAACTCTAAGGCCGGAATTCAATCCCTTCGCAGATTTGGACAATGCACCATTTAAAGGTCATTTCCGATTGAGCCAACATATGCAGAGTTTACCGTGAATGTGGTTTCTGCATTGCTTTTAAAACTAGATTGCTTCAACTCAAAGCAAGACTCAAAAAACAGATCCGTGGCAAACATCCTACGTCAACTACTGTGACTTTCAAACGTCCATTCGATTTGTTCCCATTGAAGATGCTAATTGCTAGAACAGTCTACCTTGACACTCCTGCATCTAGTCCCTCTAAATCATTACGATCAAGCACACAAACAACAGACTGTGAAGCCTGTGCAATTTGCTTTGCTAAATGTTTCTTTTTACAGTCTGTTAGAACATGTCCTCCTAGAACACCCCGAATGCTCTAGGTAGTTTGAGCTTTCCTACTGATCTGACACATTTTTTCTCCAGGGTTATTCAACTCTTACCCTACAAGGTCCGGAGCCTGCTGGTTTTCTGTTCTACCTGATAATTAATTGCACCCACCTGGTGTCCCAGGTCTAAATCAGTCCTTGACTAAAGGGGAACAATCAAAAAATGCAGTGGAACTGGCTTTAATGTCAAGAGATGATTTTGAGGGGTCTAGGCCATCCCTCAACAAAAAATGCAAGAGAAATGTCAGAAAAGTTGCTCATAACCTGCATAACTTAGTGGCCCTCAACTATTATGTTTAATAATGTATGGTTTACAGTTACAGTACAGCAATATGAACAACACAAAACAAATGTGCTTTAAAAGCAGTAGCTTGCAGTGAGCCCAGCTTAACTTCTGGACCATTTTAAGACATTGCTACATCCCACTTTGATCTGGGTGGAATCTCAGCTCTGAGAGAATGCTCCTGACAGGGTCACTGCAGGCCTTCGCTGAAGCTCATCTCTTCGGACATAGCCAAATCCAGGGTCGCCAGTGGTTGCTGCTTTCGCCTTGCCCTGCTTCCAAAAATAGCCCCTCACACACACCACGGTCAGCCTGTGACACAAACCTGAACCTTTCTCTCCCCTAGATTTACTCTAGGCTTAAGCCTGGAGGCAACATTTCCAGGTAAGGGGTTTAACTACTTCCTGAAATAGGAAAGTCACCACTTTGTAGCCCCACATCACTAGACCCGCCTTTGTCTCAGCCAGAGGGGATACGTTTAAAATACCTCTGTATCCAGCTCTCGTTTAGTCCTAGAGGTTGACGAGTCTCTTTTGTTGTATGAAGAACTGACACAGGGAAAAGGGTTTCCCAGTGAGCAAAACTGGTTCAAAACAACTGACTGGGTTTATTGTACATGGATGCTCAGATAAAGGAAACACACATCATTTCTCCTCACCCTGGTACTTCATTGATCGATTGATGCCATTGATCAGCCACTGAACATGTTTCCAAGGGCTAAGTCAGTCACTGATTAAAAGGTAAGGATCAAAAGAAGCAGCCACTGAAGCCCTTGAGGACTGTAACTGAGAATACCTGCCCTAGAGGGATAAAGGCAGTGTGTGCCTGTGGTTTCGTGTGCCCTGGACATCATTTCATCTTGAGATCAGCTTGGTGTAGGGTTGCAAAGGAAGGTAATATTACCGGTAACTTTCGAAATTGACTAGTAAACTACCGGAATATTGGAAACGTTCAAGGACTTTAGGTAATTTGCATAACAGCTCAGGTTGGTGTAAGGAGGTTATTGAACCAATTTGTCTCTCTCCATCCATCCCTCAAACTCATTTTTGGCAATTCCCGGCTGAATCTGGATTCGTCATTGGCCCGACCAGCTATCACTCTACGTTTGCGCGTGCGATCAGGACCATTAATGGCACTGGTGTAAATTGCTAGTCTGGGGATTTCATCCTGTCTCGTATGTATTTAAATTCACTTTTAGATCTTGGCATTACTGATAATGAATGTTACACTGCCAACAGTCCCTGCCACACAAAAGAGTCCTTCTTCTTTCATGTACAGTACGTTACGCTGTAAATCTGGTCTACCACAGCCTTAGAGCCATTAGAATAGAACATTGAATAAAATCACATGACCCGTTGTTGCCCATGCTACTGTACGTTCCACCAAGCCCTCACATGACCCGTTGTTGCCCATGCTACTGTACGTTCCACCAAGCCCTCACATGACCCGTTGTTGCCCATGCTACTGTACGTTCCACCAAGCCCTCACATGACCCGTTGTTGCCCATGCTACTGTACGTTCCACCAAGCCCTCACATGACCCGTTGTTGCCCATGCTACTGTACGTTCCACCAAGCCCTCACATGACCCGTTGTTGCCCATGCTACTGTACGTTCCATCAAGCCCTCACATGGAGAGGCGTCCTCTGCATTACAGCCCCACCTAGAGAATAGATGGTCCATCTAAAGAAAAAGTGACTTTGTGGAGAATCAAAACACTACAGTGTAGGAGGGATCTCTTCCTCTCCCTCTCTCTGTTACAGCTATGCCCTCAATGTGCCTCACTATCATTACATAATACTCCTGTGGAATGAAAATTACATATCATTACGCTGCATATGCTATGCTTAAAACTGGAGAGGGTGTTGTGGCCGATGTGGAATCTCTAGCCATAGTGTCCTAGTAGCAACCAGTACTTTGGGGTTAGCTCAATAACCAAACACAGAGAAGCCAACATTGTCTGAATTAGTATTCTGTCCATTCATGTTGCAAAACTGAAGCAACTTCTTCGTACCCCTTGGCTATGTCAGTCCAAAGTTTGCGGCCATTGTAAACAAATCTGTGATTGTCATGCAAATCGGTTCTCACGCGACAAGTCGGATAACAATGGAAAAAGCCAAATGGATAACATATTCAATAGTTAGGGAATCTCATTGCACTGCGAGGAGAGTTGAACTGACTCCCCACACAATCAGTTATCAGATTCAAAAATCAGCAGTCCCTCGCACTCGTCTTCACACACAAAGAATCAAATAAACCCAATGCTGACCCACCTCTGCCATGATCACAAGCAGCACAGCAAGCTAACACCATTAGGGAATTAGGTGTTCCGTAACAAAACGTTCCGTCATTTTCTTTTTAAGGAGTCAGCGTGGCAAAAACAGGAATAGAGAATAAGAGATTCAGGAAATAGCGCTAGCTAGCAAAACAGAGAGTAGAAATATGGGGCTTGGAGTCTAATGGTTGAGATGGGGGGAGGTGGGGGGAGGCTTCTGTTGTTTCGATCTGGGACTCCCAGCGGTTCCCCAGGCCTCACTGTCTCAGACTCTCCGTTTCCCAGTCACAGAGTCCACTGTCTGACGCCATGCCAGGCTGCACAGTGAGCTACAAATATTACACTTGTATATTTCAACGAAATGATGTGGATGTGTACAGTAAGGGCACAACTCAAAACCAGGAAGTGGGCTCACAAAATAATTCAGAAATCTTCCCATGTAGCAAGAAAGAAGGTGTACATTTAAATGTATAAGTTTCACACTGCAAACATAGTTATTTTTTTCCAGAAGGTTAGTTTTGTGAAAGATTGCAGTCAAGCTGGTCAATGACAACAGATAAACACTGGGGCTGTATTGTATGGCTCAATTTCTATTGGAATTGGTTGTTTTGCATATTTGCAGGCATTTGCATTGATGTACAGTATGTACAACTGCACATTGTGTGAATATGTAGTATATGAAACTAAACCACGCAATTATTATTATAATTTTCAATTGTGGGCATACTTTCCTGTGACAATCACTTTGCAACAGAAGCACTGTTCTATCATGCATGATGCATATGCTATTTCTAGCACAGCAGCCTGAATATAATTCAAATGTCAACTCCTCAGACTCAATACTTCAGTATCTAGAGCGAGACTGTCAAGAAAGCTAACAAGCCTCTCTCTCTCTCTCTCTCTCTCTCTCTCTCTACCCCACCTCTTCTGCTTTCTGACACATGCAGCATGCACACACCCAGACTATGTGCCTAATACATAACAAAGGAAGATATATGAATCACACAAAACACACAGACACCCCCAGGTGAGGTTCCTATTCACAACAAGTTCTCACAGCCTCACTACAGAATTAGACGTTTATCCATGTTTCTCCAAAAATCAAATTACAATGTTGCTCCAAATGTAAAATTTAGAAGGTTAAGTTTTTTTAAAATTTGAATAATAATAATAACCTCAGGACAGACGTCCAATTTTGAAGTCGCTCTTTCGGACGCACAGGAGAAATTACATTATGGTCACGACTTCCGCCGAAGTCGGCTCCTCTCCTTGTTCGGGCGGCGTTCGACGTCACCGGCTTTCTAGCCATCGCCGCTCCATTTTTCATGTATCCATTTGTTTTGTCTTGTTCCCTGCACACCTGGTTTTCATGCCCCTGGTTTTCATGCCCCCAATGAAAGATTGTTTGTGTTAATTCTTGTGACTGTTTTGCTCGTTTTGCCTCAATAAAGTGTGCGCCTGTTCACAAATCTCTGCTCTCCTGCACCTGCCTTCGCTACCAGTACGCACACACCTGACAGAATCTTTCACCTACCATGGAGTCAGTAGGAGCAAGTACCCCGGTCAGAGGAGTCGAGGAGCGCGTCCAGGAACACGCGTCAATGCTACATCATCTCGGTGCCATGATGGATCGCGTTGTCCAGACCATGGACCGCTGGGAGAGACAGGAAGCCTCGACAAGCGTAACCGGGGTTACCTCTACCTGTCCCGTCCGGATCCAGCTCCTGTGGGATGCGTCTCTCCCTTCCCAGGGAGTATGATGGGACAGCCGCACAGTGCCAGGGGTTCCTTTTACAACTGGACCTATACCTGGCCACCGTTCACCCAGCTCCCTTAGGAAGGGAGAGAGTATCCGCCCTCGTCTCATGCCTCTCGGGGAGAGCTCTGGAGTGGGCAAACGCCGTGTGGGGAGAGGAAGAAGCGGCGTTGGACCACTTCGAGGAGTTCACCCCCCGCTTCCGGGCCGTCTTTGACCATCCACCCTAAGGTAGAGCGGCGGGGAACGACTCTTCCATTTGAGGCAGGGGACGAGGAGCGCACAGGATTTCGCGCTGGAGTTCCGGACCTTGGCCGCCGGAGCAGGATGGAACGACAGGGCCCTCATCCACCACTATCGATGCAGCCTGTGTGAGGACGTCCGACGGGAGTTGGCCTGCAGGGATGCCACCATCACCTTTGACCAACTGGTGGATCTGTCCATCCGGTTGGATAACCTGCTGGTCATCTGTGGACGTCCTGAGGGGGCTCTGTCGGTTCCATCTCCCAGCACTCCCGCACCGGTGCCCATGGAGCTGGGAGGGGCTGCGTGTAAGGAGGCTGGAGGAGGGGCCTTCACGTGCACCATCTGTGGCCGCAGAGGGCACACTGCTGGTCGGTGCCGGGTTGGTTCCTCTGGGAGTCGAGGCAGCAGGCAGGGCACTCTGGCGTCACCCCAGGTGAGTCTGCACCACACTCATCCAGAGTCCTCTGTTGTCCACCTGTTTGTACCTGTTTGTTTCCCTGAGTTCTCCCCACATTCCCAGCATAAGGCGCCCGTCGATTCAGGCGCAGCTGGGAATTTTATCGACAGAGCGTTAGCTCTTAGTTTAGGGATCCCCATTCTTCCTGTGGATAGACCTTTCCCGGTTCACGCTCTGGATAGTCGACTATTAGGGTCCAGGCTAATCAGGGAAGCCACCATCTCCCTGGCCATGGAGACGCAGGGGGATCACGAGGCGAGAATCAGTCTCTTTCTCATTGACTCGCCTGCGTTTCCCGTGGTACTAGGCCTTCCCTGGTTGGCTCGTCATAACCCCACCATTTCCTGGCAACAGAGGGCTCTCACGGGGTGGTCGCGAGAGTGCTCGGGGAGGTGTGTAGGGGTTTCCGTTGGTGCTACCACGGTGGAAAGTCCAGACCAGGTCTCCACCGTACGCATTCCCCCAGAATATGCCGAATTGGCTCTCGCCTTCTGTAAAAAGAAGGCGACTCAATTACCACCTCATCGACAGGGGGATTGTGCGATAAATCTCCTGGTAGACGCTGCACTTCCCAGGAGTCACGTGTATCCCCTGTCGCAAGCGGAGACGGTGGCTATGGAGACATATGTCTCCGAATCCCTGCGTCAGGGGTACATTCGGTCCTCCACTTCACCCGCCTTCTCGAGTTTATTTTTTGTGAAGAAGAAGTATGGAGGTCTGCGCCCGTGCATTGACTATAGAGGTCTCAATCAAATCACGGTGAGGTACAGTTACCCGCTACCTCTTATCGCCACGGCGATTGAGTCAATGCACGGGGCGTGCTTCTTCACTAAACTGGATCTCAGGAGTGCGTACGATCTGGTGCGTATCCGGGAGGGAGACGAGTGGAAGACAGCGTTTAGTACCACCTCAGGGCATTATGAGTACCTCGTCATGCCATTTGTTTTGTCTTGTTCCCTGCACACCTGGTTTTCATTCCCCAATCAATCTACATGTATTTATTCCTCTGTTCCCCCTCATGTCTTTGTGAAAGATTGTTTGTGTTACGTGTTTATTGTTGACGCGCCAGACTGGTTTGTTTTTTCCGTGGTATTTCACAAAGATGTTTATTGTTAAACATAATTCTTGTGACTGTTTTGCACTTTGCCTCAATAAAGTGTGCGCCTGTTCACAAATCTCTGCTCTCCTGCACCTGACTTCGCTACCAGTACGCACACACCTGACAATTACTTTGCTTTGCCTAACCCGGTAAACTGATCACGGTAATGATCACGGTAATGTAATGAAAACCCTTCTGACACCTACATGCTGAAGGCAGTGTATGCCACAGTGCAGTACAGTGTTCTTCATCATGAATTTAACATGGCATGGAAACAAACATAAATATTTCACTAGGCTTTCAGAAAGGGAATTAACATTATCATCATCCTGGAGCTGCTGGGTCATGTTCATTAGGGCACACAAAAGAAAACATTTTAAAACACTTTGCAATGGGAAAAAAGAACATGTTTTATTGGACAAGCCGAGGTAGTCCCTCCCTGTTTCAGTCTGTTTTCTTCCTTTTGGTATCGAATGAACAGGACCTTGATGTTACTTGTCATCCGAGAAGGAGGGAAAAGCAGTGAAAGAGTGGTTATTATGGGAAAGAGTACTTATTATGAGACTTCCTTGGATTCAATGATTAGTCATTACAATTCAGTCAAACTTAACATTTTATGAGAACAACTGTAAAGCAGGTGCTCTGGGATGACTTTTTTTCCTTGGTACTGATCCAGGATATCGGATCGAGGATCTCCCAATCATAACCTTAACCATTTGTCTAGGAGAAACTTTAACCTACACCAAACCTGGACTAGTATTCCTTTCTGCCCAACAACAAACCTTGACTATCACTTTCACACAACTTCTGCCAAGACAAAATTATCAAAAGACAAAAACCATTAACACAGAAGTCAAAATAGTTCTCATTTGTCAGACCGATTATTTGATCAGTCTGGTTTATTACAACAAACCAAAAGGAAAGAGGATGTGCATGCTCTAAATAACCAAAGTGATCTTGTACTAATTGTGGACCGCTGGGATAGAGAGGCTTCCCCTGAAATGAATCCAGATGCAGCCCAGCTCTGCTCTACACTATTGTTTAGCTCCTGGTCAATAAGGATGTTCCGGACCTCACAGCTTTCAAAGAGGGTCATTAGCTCTCTGATTGCAGCAGCGGAGGGCTGCCTAAAGTTTCCATCAAGTTCTAGAAGAGTGACATCTCAATAGAGGTGCTGTCACTCCCCAGTGGGCTTTAAGCCTGTTAACCATTCAAGACTGCTGCGCATGAGCGCACACACACACACACACACACACACACACACACACACACACACACACACACACACACACACACACACACACACACACACACAGTGAGCAGACAGTGTGAAATATGCAGAGAAACCAATGCTGGAGCACACACACACACAGACAGAGCTTCTTCCCTCCCGTTCTCGCTGCATCCCTCTCTCGTTCTCTCTCTCTCTCTCTCATTCTGTCGCTCTCACTGCTGCTCTTACCTTAGTTGTGACAATGCAAAGACAATCCATTGCGGGCAGAAAAGCTCAACCTATGCTAGAATTCATCACCACCACGAAATGTGTGGGATGGAAAGGAAGAAAAGAGGGGGTGGGGGAGAAGAGGAGTGAGCTGCCACGGGAGAGACGGCACACAGATAGCCACTACTGGAAGTGGGGCCCCTCTGAGAAACTGGAGTCCTCCTCCACAATGCTGAAGGCATTCATGATCCTAACGCAATCTTAAAGTCCAGCACACGTCATCTGCCGTACAAACGCACGAGTTCTGCTGGAAAGCAAGCCACAGGCTTCGCCCCCTCCAACCTGAGAACCTTCTCCCTCTCCTCTCATCTCCTCTCCTCCTCTGCTTTGCTGCCGACAACTGAGCGACAGAGTGGAAGGAGACGAGAGCGGAGGAAAAGAGTCGTGGTGGTGATGCTGATGCACAGTTGAGACGGAGCAGCAGCTAAGTGGAAAGAATAAGGTTCCCCAGCTGTTTCTGACTTTTGACTGACTGACTGACTGACTGACTGACTGACTGACTGACTGACTGACTGACTGACTGACTGAATGAGCGAATGGATGAATGGATAAATGGATGGAAGAAAGGAACTATGTAACAATGTGTACCTATACAGTAGTTCTGAACAGGGTTATAATAACTCATGTTTTTACAATGGTATAGGATAATCTACTGTGAAGTCTGACCAAGTATATCAGTACATGTGAAAGGGTGTGCGTCTGTCTGTGTGTGGGTGTGCGTCTGTCTGTGTGTGGGTGTGCATCTGTCTGTGTGTGGGTGTGCGTCTGTCTGTGTGCGGGGGTGCGTCTGTCTGTGTGTGGGTGTACGTCTGTCTGTGTGTGGTTATGTGTGTCTGTGTGTGGTTATGTGCGTGTGTGTGTGGTTATTTGCGTCTGTCTGTGTGTGGTTATGTGTGTGTGTGCACATCCGTGTGTGTGTGTCTTTTAAAATGTGGCTCTTCAATTACATTCCAGTTGAGCAGGTCAGTTTATGTGATTCACAACGAATGTTTGGAGGCAGAGATTTCATGAAAGAAAGGGCAAAGTTTTGATCTAAAAACAGTCCTTAAAACAAAGCTAGCTAGACATACTACAACAAATTCTATTTCCTTGATATTTTGTACAGTTTGCTTTTTCAACAGCTGTGTATCTATAGGCTGCTGAGAGTGACAAGTGAGTTTACACTAGCTAGCAAGCTGGCTAGAGTTTTGCACGAATGCACCTCAAAGACAACGCTAGCAAGCTACTGTAGAAAGCACATTTAGCCTCAATATGCTGTAAGTTCTAGTGTAGCAAACATTGCACAGTGACAAGTTGAGAACAATGAAATCAACAGGAAAATACTATTTCAAACCTCAATCCAAAGTGGATTGACTGACAAACGCATTGCTCTTGTCTTGAATGAATGCGATCTCTACGAACACCGGGGAAATTCCCTTTAAAACAGTGGTTCCCAACCAGAGGCACTAGGACACGGGGGTAGGTGAGAAGACTCATGAGACCATTGGCTGACTGGTAAAATACACGAGGGGGTACTTCAGGGGTACTTTGGACACAGCAAAATGCAGTTGGTGGTACAGTAACAGAAAAAGGTCGGAAACCACTACTTAAAAAGGTGCATTGTCGGTTTTTCAGTGTGTAGTGCTAGAACCATCAATAATATATAATGGTTCTATATCTATGTCTAGAACACGCTTTGAATGAATTCTGGCCTTAGTTATTGGACTGCTCAATCCTGAAGTGCTTTCCCTTTGGAACCACAAACGAAGCCTTTCTGTTGTGGTCTGGTACCATGAGACTATGATGAATAACCTTGAACCTCTCTGTTTGTGCCAAGAGCTAAGGCCTAGACTTTAGCTCAGTGTGCTAACGGGATATTGAAAACATTCAGCAATGTTTGACATACATTTGTTTTGCAGAGACAAATCTTAAATAGCCCATTATTGATAAATAATATATTTTTTATTGATTCACTGTTTAGACGTTTTATTGTAAACTATAAAACACTACTCTATTTATGGTAATACAACACTTTGTTTTCATATTTAACCAAGATCACATTGTTCAGAACTGCAGCTGAAAGTGATAAGAGTGTGAAATGCATCCCAACAGGGATTCAGCTCATCTCCCCCACACTGCAATAAGCTGTTGAGCTAAACACAGACCCCCTCTGGGGAGCCAGGTCAAACACAAACATAGAAACACATACCCCCTCTGGGGAGCCAGGTCAAACACAAACATAGAAACACAGACCCCCTCTGGGGAGCCAGGTCAAACACAAACATAGAAACACAGACCCCCTCTGGGGAGCCAGGTCAAGCACAAACATAGAAACACAGACCCCCTCTGGGGAGCCAGGTCAAACACAAACATAGAAACACATACCCCCTCTGGGGAGCCAGGTCAAACACAAACATAGAAACACATACCCCCTCTGGGGAGCCAGGTCAAACACAAACATAGAAACACAGACCCCCTCTGGGGAGCCAGGTCAAACACAAACATAGAAACACATACCCCCTCTGAGGAGCCAGGTCAAACACAAACATAGAAACACAGACCGCCTCTGAGGAGCCAGGTCAAACACAAACATAGAAACACAGACCCCCTCTGGGGAGCCAGGTCAAACACAAACATAGAAACACAGACCCCCTCTGGGGAGCCAGGTCAAGCACAAACATAGAAACACAGACCCCCTCTGGGGAGCCAGGTCAAACACAAACATAGAAACACAGACCCCCTCTGGGGAGCCAGGTCAAACACAAACATAGAAACACAGACCCCCTCTGGAGAGCCAGGTCAAACACAAACATAGAAACACAGACCCCCTCTGGGGAGCCAGGTTAAACACAAACATAGAAACACAGACCCCCTCTGGGGAGCCAGGTCAAACACAAACATAGAAACACAGACCCCCTCTGGGGAGCCAGGTCAAACACAAACATAGAAACACAGACCCCCTCTGGGGAGCCAGGTCAAACACAAACATAGAAACACAGACTCCCTCTGAGGAGCCAGGTCAAACACAAACATAGAAACACAGACCCCCTCTGGGGAGCCAGGTCAAACACAAACATAGAAACACAGACCCCCTCTGAGGAGCCAGGTCAAACACAAACATAGAAACACAGACCCCCTCTGAGGAGCCAGGTCAAACACAAACATAGAAACACAGACCCCCTCTGAGGAGCCAGGTCAAACACAAACATAGAAACACAGACCCCCTCTGAGGAGCCAGGTCAAACACAAACATAGAAACACACACCCCCTCTGAGGAGCCAGGTCAAACACAAACATAGAAACACAGACCCCCTCTGAGGAGCCAGGTCAAACACAAACATAGAAACACAGACCCCGTCTGAGGAGCCAGGTCAAACACAAACATAGAAACACAGACCCCCTCTGAGGAGCCAGGTCAAACACAAACATAGAAACACAGACCCCGTCTGAGGAGCCAGGTCAAACACAAACATAGAAAGACACACCCCCTCTGGGGAGCCAGGTCAAACACAAACATAGAAACACAGACCCCCTCTGAGGAGCCAGGTCAAACACAAACATAGAAACACAGACCCCCTCTGAGGAGCCAGGTCAAACACAAACATAGACCCCCTCTGAGGAGCCAGGTCAAACACAAACATAGAAACACAGACCCCCTCTGGGGAGCCAGGTCAAACACAAACATAGAAACACAGACCCCCTCTGAGGAGCCAGGTCAAACATGTGGTCACAGCACACTGACTAACAGCATTTCCTTTTCCGAATAAGCAGCATAATGGTTGCCCACAACGGATACCAGGGACAAACTGGGACCAAAAATCAGCCAGGCATTTCTAACACAGCGGACCTCTTTTTGCTTTGAGGCCAACGCGTGGGCTGCCCCTGATGGAGAGCCAATAACTCTTGAGTTAAGAAACACTTTTCTCATCAAACCAGGACCAGAATCTGATGTTGTGTTGTGTGGTCATGTTGACTTCATAGCGCTACTCACTGTTACAACTCTTATGGCATATTCATATTAACTAGCCAGACAGTCACCAAGAAAATGCATGGCCTTTACATAATATAATAGTTAATAATAATATGAATAATAATAATATGAATCATATAATATGCCATCCTCTTATCGGTATTTTTGGAAACTGCACTGTTGGTTAGGGGCTCGTAAGTAAGCATTTCACTGTTGTATTCAGCGCATGTGACTAATACAATTTGATTTGATTTAATACATAATTCACAAGTGACAGGCTAATATTGTCACCCATCAAACTATTCTCAAATGAATCTGGTCTTTACATATACGAAATAATATATGTGTGAAATTTGTTTTGATTTAGAATGGACCATTATCATACACCTGTCTCGAAACAGGGGCAGCGGGAAAAATGCACTTAAATAGCGAATGGAGGATGCTTTTCCCGTGGTTCATTTTCATGCCAGCCTGTCACGTCCTGACTATAGAGTGATCTTATTTTCTATGGTAGAGTAGGTCAGGGCGTGACTGGGGGGTTTTATCTAGTTTCTTTTTTCTATGTTGGGTTTTTGTATGATTCCCGATTACAGGCAGCTGGTCATCGTTGTCTCTAATTGGGGATCATATTTAAGTAGTTGTTTTTCCCACCTGTGTTGGTGGGAGATTATTTTGAGTTAGTGCATGTAGCACCTCTTTAGTAACGTTTTGTTTATTCTTTATTGTTTTTGTATTTTGGCTAAGTTTCACATATTAATAAAGATGTGGAACGATACTCACGCTACGCCTTGGTCCTTCTCTACACACAGACGTGACACAGCCAGGCAGGCTATACTCCTGTTGTAAAGATAAACAATATGCTTAATATTAGGAAAGTTGATAAATAATTATAGGGCGTAAGGGGACAATTACTTTTCCCTCAGGGGCGTTGGGTGTTGCATAACTTTTAATTAAATAAATAAAATAAGAATACTTTTTTGGGGGTTATTTGTTTATGAAATAAGTATGTAATTGTTGTGTTATTTGTTCACTCAGGTTTCCTTTATCTAATATTAGGTTTTGATTGAATATCTGATAACATTCCATATCAAAAATATGCAAAAGTAGAGAAAAATATAAAGGGGGAAAATACTTTTTCACAGCACTGTACATACATTATTAATATTAAATATTATTACATGATTTTAGAGGAATTGCAGCTCCAGAAATGCTTTAATCAACATGCGATAAGGCCCAAGAGCTTAGCTAACAAACCAAATGCAGACAAATTAGCAAACTGTGTCTACTCCTAGTTAGAAAATATATGAATCATTGGATTACTTCAAACAAGCAAACACATGTTACTTAGAAGTGAGCCTATTGACGCTGCTTTGGATATGTGAGGACTAACAGCCTCCGGGAGCGATAAGGTTAAAGAGTAGTGTTGTTGTAATGATACAATACCAGATTTTCCTTAGCAAAAAGGAAAACACGAAGCAGACTTCACTCTTTAAAACCTACTTTTGTAGAATAGTGTGTGTTATTTGATAAATAAACAAATATGACTGACTCTGGGTGAAGTCTGCTTCATGTTTCCTTTCCTTCCTTACTTCCTACAGATGTAGGATCTTAATTTGAGCCAGTTTGCTACAGCAGAAACATAATCCTGCAGCAACAGGAAATGTGAATTATTATGTGGATTATAATTAATGGAAATTTTTGTAGGGGTTGACACATTTTTTGTAAGGGAAAATCAAGCCTGAAATTACAATGTGGAAATTACAAGTTTCAGAAGCCTTTTAAAACCTCAAATACACTAAACGTTTTAAAGTTATCTTACAACAGCGTGATCAAATTAAGATCCCACATCTGTAGCATCGCTGTACAGGTATCCTGGTAACCCTATTACAGAGTTATCATTATTGTCTCTCTCTCATATTCAACTCTGGTGTTTACCTGCTGCCTGTAGAATGATTGGTCCTCTGATTGAAGTTCCTCACATAAGAGCACTTTGATTACCGCTTTCATTTTGTGGACATAGCAGCGCCCTCCACTCACATGCACTGACTATCTATTCACACACACAGCTCAGAAGGGGTGTTTACTAGGGCTAATCTTTTCAGCAGATGGGACTCAAGCTGGCTTCGCCTGATTAGATTATGTAGGGTGAACGATTTAAATTCCTTTGCTGCCTCTCATCGATAGGTATAGGTGAGGTATTGTGAATTCTGGATGTAACTGATACAGTGGATACATGCATACAGGAGTCAGGACATAAGAGAGACAGGTTTATATTTAGTCTACTTTAGTGTTTGACCTTGACCATGGCCTTTTGATGACATGGAGACAATGTCTGAAGTAGAATACATTTTAGATCAGGGATGGACAATAATAAGGGCCAAAGTGTGCAGGCTTTTGTTCCAGCCCAGCTGTAACATACCTATATCAAAAAGGTCTGCATGTCTTTAAAGCACTGTGCAGAATTCATTCCAGGTAGTAACTTTGATTCTCAACAACAACAAAAAGAACCTTCCCAAAAGGCCAAATAAGCAGTGCAACTCCAAACAGTGACATGGTACATCTCAAGCTGCTGTTACCTACGTTTCAAGAGTTGGATGATATAATCACTTTATTCTGGTCTCAAGCTCTTAGACCATATCCCCCGCCCTTGTGCAGGGATAATCTCATGTACTTTGCTGAGCTTCTTGTTGCCCAGACTATGGAAATAGAGCTTCTGAATTTTAACAAAATTGTACAGTAGCTGATTTGCACCTTTGCTCAGATCACTCCTATGGCTTGTAAGATTTGTATTCATTTGTACTAATGCTTCATGACAAGGCTATTGGATTATTTGTAATGTAATGTTCACAACATGATTATGAAATATATATTGTTTAGATGAAATACAATTAAACGCACATTAAAATAAAAGCAACGCAATGAGTCGCCTTGACTATGTTCATCAAATAATTCTAACACATTTTCCCAATGAGCAGTATGTTTTAATGAATCATGGAAAGCTGGTTAGGTCTGAATGCCCTGATGAAAATACATGGAAATTGATTAGATAGGGTCTATAATCGGAGACTCTCTGTATAATGCTTGTGAACTTCCAAAGCCAAAGTTATGGGCAGAGTGTGTCTCACCAGAGTGATTGGCTCTGTGAAGGTACTGGGGTTGGCTGTGTGGGCGAGAGGTGGCAATTACTGCTAGTGTCACTGCCTTACATACAGGAAGAGAGGGAGGGAGGGAGGGAGGGAGGGAGGGAGGGAGGGAGGGAGGGAGGGAGGGAGGGAGGGAGGGAGAGAGAGAGGGAGGGAGGGAGAGAGGGATGGAGGGAGGGAGGGAGGGAGGGAGGGAGGGAGAGAGGGAGGGAGGGAGAGAGGGAGAGAGAGGGAGGGAGGGAGAGAGAGAGAGGGAGGGAGGGAGGGAGGGAGGGAGAGAGAGAGAGAGAGGGAGGGAGGGAGGGAGGGAGGGAGGGAGGGAGGGAGAGAGAGAGAGAGAGAGAGAGAGAGAGAGAGAGAGAGAGAGAGAGAGATAAGAAGGGTGAGATGGGGTGAGGAAAGGTGCAGAATGGTGCAAGAAGAGCGAGAAAGACAGAAAGAGAGATTGAGAGGAGGGGCTTGAGAAACAGGAAGCAATCGTTAGCTAAGCTCCCCTATCTCTAGCAAGCTCTGTATCCAAATAATCATCTGTTCAGGACCCACACAACATGACTAAGCCTCGACAGATTTCTCATGCTACAGTACACACCTTCACTCCTCCGGCCACCTCTCTCTGTTCCGTGTTGTTCTTCTATTCCTCTAGTTCAGGGCTCCATTTTCTATTGGACGTTTCTATCCAATTTCTATTAAATATATTAGGAAATTCATATTGCAATAAGAAACTACCATAATTGACTATGGGAAAAAAAAATTCTCTAATTGTATTTACAAGAATTCAAAGTGTGTCACGTCTGAGAAGACTTGATAAAGTGGCTCGTGCTCTGCTCACACCGGCAAAAGGCTAGGCGTCCAGAGTAGCAGCTAAAAACGTTTTTCCCATAGCCCCAGTGTATAGCTCTCCAGCCAGTGATAAAAGCTCTGTGCCTTGAGCCTAGTAAACAAGTCTGTGTGTTTTCCCACACCTGGGGCTTCAAAGCCTGTCCATAATGCTGCCTCTTGGTACTGCCTAGAAAGCCATCAACAGTTTAAATCAACATTCGGTGTTGTCTCCCTCATAAAGACCCCTCTGGCCCCGCAGTGGGGAAGCCGCTGATGTTGAACCCTCTGAGTCTCCGAAACATTGATGTTGACTGGCCATTTTTTTAACATGTGTTTAACCTATGCTGTTGACCTGAGAGATGATAGGTAAATAGATCCTGGATCACGCTGACATTGCCAGCTCACCAGCCATCAGACAATGTTGAGAATATTCACTTTAACAACAAGAGGCCAGTAGCGTAGCACGACAGAATTAAAAAGAACATACACTGAATGTACAAAACATTAAGAACACCTGCTCTTTCCATGACAGACAGACCAGGTGAATCCAGGTGAAAGCTATGATTCCTTATTGATATCACATCTTAAGTACACTTCAATCAGTATAGATGAAGGGGAGGAGATGGGTTAATGAATTGTGTATGTGTGGTAGGCAGAGAGGGGTGTCCACAGGGTACTCACTTCAGAGACTTTCACACTGATCGGTGTCTGGTCCTTCCCACCGTGCTCCGAGCTGCTCCGCTCCCTCATCTGAGGACACACACACACACACACACACTAAGTATCATAATATTAGGTTATTACAATACAATAAGTTAATGTAAATGTAGAATAAGCTTAATTGGAAACGAATAACTGAAACCACAATGAAACATTATGAGTACAGAGAAACTAACTATTTTCAAAGTTACACAGTTTCTTTGACCTATGAGTCCCTCTGAGTCATAAACAGCCTAATTGTCTTAATATTACATCAGGGTATAAAGCATCATCTCCACAATACAGAGACATTCTGCCATTAACCGTTGATGCTGAGCACTACCTCGCTATTTGTTTGACTTTTGGCCAAGGTGATTCTTCAATCAGTACCCCAAGTATTATTGTGTACATGTCCAACACTATCAAAAATAAATGCTTAAACCTGGTATACACACACGGATGAACGCACACACACACACGCACACAGCGGACAGAGATAAGTCCATGTCTATATTAACCATAAATTCCCACTCTAATCTGTCTCTGTTTACTTACCATCTACACTCTCATTCTTGTATTTAAAATGTGTCCAAGGAAATTCCTAAAGTCAAATGAATCCAAGCAAAACATAAGAAAAGACTGCAGCTTGTGCTTGCACAACCTCAGGCTGAAGTGGCACAAAAGCACACAGATCAAAAACACTGTACCAGATTGCATGGGATAGAGAGTGTCAACACTCTGCCACAGAGCACTGATTTTGTTAAGCCTTCATCTATTCAGCCTGGCTTAATACACTCGGCTTGTGTTTTGTAACACAACGCAGACATCAAATCATTTTCGGGAAAGTTCTGACCCAAATGAGCAGACGGTGTGAAGTTATGGGACATGTTTGCGGCCCTACTTTTCAGGCTGTTTCTACACAAATGTAACTATGGTGTTGGGTATAAGGTGTACGGTAAAGTTGCCCCTAGATGCTGATCTGGGATCAATTTAGCATTTTCCCCATGGTTAAGGTTAGGATCAAAAACACATAAACTCATATGGTTTTTCTGTAAGGGTAGGGGAAACTTCCCCCTGAAGCGTTAGGTAAACCAACACAATGCAGACTGTGTTGGCCAGGGGACAGAAGGCTTGCAGAGGCTATGACCTGCTTTGTATTTCTTTCTATCTAGGGACATGCTGTAAGAGAGTGTTCAGAGAACTGCTCCTATAGCATACACAGGTGACCCAATCTCAGAATTCAAAGTCCCTGGTGACTTCTATAACCCCTTCACTTATCCCCATGCATCTACTAAACATACACATCCACTCCTTTAACACCAAGGGCTTTTGAACAGTATATTTGATGTACATTAGTTCAGATCTATACATATATACTGTATATCTATCAGTTTGTACAGCTCTGGAAAAGGAACAATATATGTATGGAACCAGGAATGTTTCAATGGGGAGAGATAGGATTACTACTGGATTTCTACTGGATTACTGAGGTCGCTGGTTAGATGCCAAGTATGTCAAACACACGCACACGCATACACACACATACACACACACAGCACGGAAAAAGGATCATGGGTGATAGACATTGGGTCTAAAGTGTCATAGAAATCATAAAACAGAGGGAGAACTGAGGAATTGCACACACACAAAAAAGTTTTGTTTAGAGATGCATTAATTGATTGCATAGATCATTGGGATATTGAAATGAAGATCTACAGAAAATTGTAAGGATAATGAAAATGTAATCATATTGAGAGAAATACGATTTAACTCAGACTTCACCTTTGTACTGGGTGAGATCTTTTACAAAGACTAGCTTCCCCCTAGTGGATGAATAGAAAATAAAAAGGTTCATCCTTTATCAACAAACCACAGCATTTCAAATGAGACATGAAATATGTTCTAAAATGCCAAATTGACATAATTTCCAGTAATTTATAGAGTAATTGATTTCATGATCAATTGGGGTGACCAGTAAATCAAGTGTTGTGTGATGAAATCCCACTGGAAAACACATCTGTGTTCCTTCATTCCTGGTCCTGGTGAGCAGCAGTACTTGTGGGTTTTTTCAATAAACCAACAACACAAATATTTCAAAACTAATGTTGTCTTGGGTCAAAAGCTAGTAAAACTCTGCAGCCCTACAGGACAAGAAGTTAAGAACACTGTTGTACAGGAGTGACTGTATCGCTTGGTAATTTATACATTCTTACAGATCCCATCATTTGCAAAATTGATGCCTCATGGGGTAGTAAGCAATGATGTGTATAAACCTTCTATTGCTGATGCTACGTAACGGCCAATGAGAGGCTTTGAAGCAACAAGCGCCATTAACTCATTGGAAGGAGCAGTCCTCCACAGGAAAGGAATTCTACAATATTTAAATTAAATGTTTCAAAGACAAAATAACATGTATTTAAGTATTTATTTGTTGTAGTCGGGACA
The DNA here is from genome assembly GCF_901001165.1 of Salmo trutta. Taxonomy (NCBI): domain Eukaryota; kingdom Metazoa; phylum Chordata; class Actinopteri; order Salmoniformes; family Salmonidae; genus Salmo; species Salmo trutta. Next base: position 14,695,785 of record NC_042975.1, on the reverse strand, counting down.
GTGACATTAGTACTTTCAGAAAAAGACTTGAAGGAATATGATTTTAATTATTGTTCAGTTCTCTTAATATAATGTTCAAGCATGCATTAAGGTATCTGTAATATAACATACAGTACCTTTCAAAAACAAATGTAGACATTAATAAATGTATTTCTATAGCTTTCAAAATCTTTTTTACAATGGAGAAGGAATACCAAGATGGCTGCGCGGTGGCTTCAAAGCAGCGTCCCCTGTTAGTCATCTATGGTTAATACATATCAGTAGGAACCCTCAAACTACATTTTACATTTTAGTCATTTAGCAGTCACTCTTATCCAGAGCGACATACAGGAGCAATTAGGTTTAAGTGCCTTGCTCAAGGGCACATCAACAGATTTGGTTACTGGCCCAATGCTCTTAACCGCTAAGCTACCTGCCGCCAACTGGGGTCATAGACTTATTTAATAGGAACATTAAATAGCAAACAAATCATTCAGTCAACATTAATTTCAGTTATTGACTATGGCAATATCTTTTATATGAATGCCGCTGCCACTGTATTGAAGCAATTGGATGCAGTTTATCATAGAACATTGTGCTTTATTACGGGCGATAGGATCTTTGCATTTTGTATCAGAAAGTAGGCTGTCCCTCTTTGAAGACTTGGTCTGCATTGCACTCTTTTAGTCTATAAAGCCCTCTTGCATAAACCTCCGCCATACCTTACCTCTTTGTTAACCTTCAGACGTATAACTTACCAGACCTGGACTCAGGGATGGCTAACCCTGAAGATCCCTTCAATCTCCACCCAGTTACCAGACCTGGACTCAGGGATGGCTAACCCTGGAGATCCCTTCCATCACCACCCAGTTACCAGACCTGGACTCAGGGATGGCTAACCCTGAAGATCCCTTCAATCACCACCCAGTTACCAGACCTGGACTCAGGGATGGCTAACCCTGGAGATCCCTTCAATCTCCACCCAGTTACCAGACCTGGACTCAGGGATGGCTAACCCTGGAGATCCCTTCAATCTCCACCCAGTTACCAGACCTGGACTCAGGGATGGCTAACCCTGGAGATCCCTTCAATCACCACCCAGTTACCAGACCTGGACTCAGGGATGGCTAACCCTGAAGATCCCTTCAATCACCACCCAGTTACCAGACCTGGACTCAGGGATGGCTAACCCTGGAGATCCCTTCAATCTCCACCCAGTTACCAGACCTGGACTCAGGGATGGCTAACCCTGAAGATCCCTTCAATCACCACCCAGTTACCAGACCTGGACTCAGGGATGGCTAACCCTGGAGATCCCTTCAATCCCCACCCAGTTACCAGACCTGGACTCAGGGATGGCTAACCCTGGAGATCCCTTCAATCACCACCCAGTTACCAGACCTGGACTCAGGGATGGCTAACCCTGGAGATCCCTTCAATCTCCACCCAGTTACCAGATCTGGACTCAGGGATGGCTAACCCTGAAGATCCCTTCAATCTCCACCCAGTTACCAGACCTGGACTCAGGGATGGCTAACCCTGGAGATCCCTTAAATCTCCACCCAGTTACCAGACCTGGACTCAGGGATGGCTAACCCTGAAGATCCCTTCAATCTCCACCCAGTTACCAGACCTGGACTCAGGGATGGCTAACCCTGGAGATCCCTTCAATCACCACCCAGTTACCAGACCTGGACTCAGGGATGGCTAACCCTGGAGATCCATTCAATCTCCACCCAGTTACCAGACCTGGACTCAGGGATGGCTAACCCTGAAGATCCCTTCAATCTCCACCCAGTTACCAGACCTGGACTCAGGGATGGCTAACCCTGGAGATCCCTTAAATCTCCACCCAGTTACCAGACCTGGACTCAGGGATGGCTAACCCTGAAGATCCCTTCAATCTCCACCCAGTTACCAGACCTGGACTCAGGGATGGCTAACCCTGGAGATCCCTTCAATCACCACCCAGTTACCAGACCTGGACTCAGGGATGGCTAACCCTGGAGATCCATTCAATCTCCACCCAGTTACCAGACCTGGACTCAGGGATGGCTAACCCTGAAGATCCCTTCAATCTCCACCCAGTTACCAGACCTGGACTCAGGGATGGCTAACCCTGGAGATCCCTTCAATCTCCATGGAGTTAAGTAAATCTGCTTTTAGTTTTTTTGCATCTCTCATGTGGAATAATCTCCAAAACTCCTTAAAGGGATATTTCATGAATTTGGCAATGATGCCCTTTATCTACTTCCCCAGAGTCATATGAACTAGTGGATACCATTTTTATGTCTCTGTGTCCAATATGAAGGAAGTTAGATATACACTGCTCACTTAAACAACACAATGTAACTCCAAGTCAATCACACTTCTGTGAAATCAAACTGTCTACTTAGGAAGCAACAATGATTGACAATACATTTCACATGCTGTTGTGCAAATGGAATAGACAACAGGTGGAAATTATAGGCAATTAGCAAGACATCCCCAATAAAGGAGTGGTTCTGCAGGTGGTGACCACAGACCACTTCTCAGTTCCTATGCTTCCTGGCTGATGTTTTGGTCACTTTTAAATGCTGGCGGTGCTTTCACTCTAGTGGTAGCATGAGACGGAGTCTACAACCCACACAAGTGGCTCAGGTAGTGCAGCTCATCCAGGATGGCACATCAATGCGAGCTGTGGCAAGAAGGTTTGCTGTGTCTGTCAGCGTAGTGTCCAGAGCATGGAGGCGCTACCAGGAGACAGGCCAGTATATCAGGAGACGTGGAGGAGGCCGTAGGAGGGCAACAACCCAACAGCAGGACCGCTACCTCCGCCTTTGTGCAAGGAGGAGCAGGAGAAGCACTGCCAGAGCCCTGCAAAATGACCTCCAGCAGGCCACAAATGTGCATGTGTCTGCTCAAACGGTCAGAAACAGACTCTATGAGGGTGGTATGAGGGCCCGACGTCCACAGGTGGGGGTTGTGCTTACAGCCCAACACCGTGCAGGACGTTTGGCATTTGCCAGAGAACACCAAGATTGGCAAATTCGCCACTGGCGCCCTGTGCTCTTCACAGATGAAAGCAGGTTCACACTGAGCACATGTGACAGACGTGACAGAGTCTGGAGACGCCGTGGAGAACGTTCTGCTGCCTGCAACATCCTCCAGCATGACCGGTTTGGCGGTGAGTCAGTCATGGTGTGGGGTGGCATTTCTTTGGGGGGCCGCACAGCCCTCCATGTGCTCGCCAGAGGTAGCCTGACTGCCATTAGGTACCGAGATGAGATCCTCAGACCCCTTGTGAGACCATATGCTGGTGCGGTTGGCCTTGGGTTCCTCCTAAAGCAAGACAATGCTAGACCTCATGTGGCTGGAGCATTGATGCTATGGACTGGCCCGCCGTTCCCCAGACCTGAATCTAATTGAGCACATCTGGGACATCATGTCTCGCTCCATCCACCAACGCCACGTTGCACCACAGACTATCCAGGAGTTGGCGGACCATCCGCCACCTCATCAGGAGCATGCCCAGGCGTTGTAGGGAGGTCATACAGGCACGTGGAGGCCACACACACTACTGAGCCTCATTTTGACTTGTTTTAAGGACATTACATCCAAGTTGGATCAGCCTGTAGTGTGGTTTTCCACTTTAATTTTGAGTGTGACTCCAAATCCAGACCTCCATGGGTTGATAAATTGGATTTCCACTGATTATTTTTGTGTGATTTTGTTGTCAGCACATTCAACTATGTAAAGAAAAAAGTATTTAATAAGATTATTTCTTTCATTCAGATCTAGGATGTGTTTTTTAAGTGTTCCCTTTATTTTTTTGTGCAGTATAGTTTCGCAAGCCAATGCTAACTAGAGTCAGCGCAATTACTGGAAGTCTATGGGTATCTGCTAGTATGCTAGTAGATACCCATAGACTTACAGTCATTGAGGTCATAAAGTCTGTCTGTGATATGAATACTTGGTAGAACTGTAATGCAGAAACCAGCTACCGTCTGAATGTACACATAATGCTGTACTGATTTGTATTATTCAAAATATAGTTATTCTACATTAATGTTATATAAATACCAGAATTAGTATAATATCCTCCAATATTCTATATGTGCAACTTGTTATGGTATTTGGGTTGCTATAACATTTGGTTTGAAGAGACACTGAGGATTTGAGCATGCTTTTGGAAGCATCCTGCCATCCTACCACTCCCATGGGTTCACTAGCAGTGATGCTAATGCTGGCAGTGGGGTAAGTAAATAAAGAAAACTAAGCCTTATTTTTGGTAATTGTCTCTCAGGATCAATGAACGAATCCGTTTTTTCAATAAAATAAAATGTTTAGTCTACCTCCCCTTTAATTAGCAAAAACGAAATGATACCACAATCAAATGATGGTAAATCAGCGTTTTAGTATTAATGTGGATTGTCCTTCAGAAAAAAGCTGCACATTATTTAAGGAAGATTTTTGTTTAGCAAAATATGCAAATTAACTGTAATGTTGCTAAAACAACAGTCTGTTTTGGATCTTTTTTATTTCAGATAACATTATTTACATGTGTAATTATGTTTTATTAAGTTAAGTTAATGTTCTGCAATTATTGTTGCTTTTTCAAACTGTTTGTTCTTGGGGCCAAAATGACCCCAGTTGGTAAAATATGTTGGTAGCATGAGGGTTAATGAATCTGCTAAGAATCATCAGCATGATGTCATGAACATAGAAATAAAATGAATAGAAAGGGGGTCTCCATTCAAGTCAATGATGGCATAATCACGCTTTCCGTAGCCAATGTGAGCAAGACCTTTAAATAGATCAACATTCACAAAGCCGCGGGGCCAGACGAATTATCAGAACGTGTACTCAAAGCATGTGCGGACCAACTAGCAAGAGTCTTCACTGACTTTTTCAAACTCTCCCTGACCGAGTCTGTAATACCTACATGTTTCAAGCAGACCACCATAGTCCCTGTGCCCAAGAAAGCGAACGTAACCTGTCTAAATAATTACCGCCCCGTAGCACTCACATCGGTAGCCATGAAGTGCTTTGAAAGGCTGGTCATGGCTCACATCAACACCATCATGCCGGAAACCCTAGACCCACTCCAATTTGCATAGCGCCCTAACAGATCTACAGATGACGCAATCTCAATCGCACTCCACACTGCCCTTTCCCAATGAGACAAAAGGAACACCTATGTGAGAATGCTGTTCATTGACTACAGCTCAACATGTAAGTCGCTCTGGATAAGAGCGTCTGCTAAATGACTAAAATGTAAATGTAAACATTATAGTGGATCCCTGTGGCTCAGTTGGTAGAGCATGGTGTTTGCAACGCCAGCGTGGTGTGTGCAACGCCAGCGTGGTGTGTGCAACGCCAGCGTGGTGTGTGCAACGCCAGCGTGGTGTGTGCAACGCCAGCGTGGTGTGTGCAACGCCAGGGTTGTGGGTTCAATTCCCATGGGGGGCCAGTCAAAAAAAAAAATGCATGAAATTTATGCATTCACTACTGTAAGTCGCTCTGGATAAGAGTGTCTGCTAAATGACTAAAATGTAAAATGTAGTGCCCACAAAGATCATCATTAAGCTAAGGACCCTGGGACTAAACACCCCCCTCTGCAACTGGATCCTGGACTTCCTGACAGACCACCCCCAGGTGATAAGGGTAGGCAACAACACATCTGCCACGCTGATCCTCAACATTGGGGCCCCTCAGGGGTGTGTGCTTAGTCCCCTCCTGTACTCCCTGTTCACCCATGACTGTGTGGCCAATCACGACTCCAACATCATCATTAAGTTTGCTGATGACACAACAGTGGTAGGCCTGATCACTGACAATGATGATACCACCTCGTGCCAGGTCAACAACCTCTCCCTCAATGTGAGCAAGACAAAAGTAGCTGATAGTCGACTATAGAAAAAGGAGGGTTGAACAGGCCATTAACATAGACGGGGCTGTAGTGGAGCGGGTCGAGAGTTTCAAATTCCTTGGTGTTCACATCACAAACAAACTATCACGGTCCAAACACACCAAGACAGTTGTGAAGAGGGCACGACAACACCTTTTCCCCCTCAGGAGGCTGAAAAGATGTGGCATGGGTCCCCAGGTTCTACAGCTGCACCATCGAGAGCATCCTGACTGGTTGCATCACTACTGTTATGGCAACTGCTCGGCATCTAATCGTAAGGCGCTACAGAGGGTAGTGCATACGGCCCAGTACATCACTGGGGCCAAGCTTCCTCCCATCCAGGACCTATGTACTAGACGGTGACAGAGGAAAGGCCAAAAAATTGTCAAAGACTCCAGTCACCCAAGTCATAGATGTCTTGTTTTGTACGCTTTGTACAAATAATAAAACGCAGAACTACAGGATGTTTCTTAACATAACTCTTTATTAACTAGCTACAACCGCATGTTCGCCTATCTCCAACCACGATCAACTGACAATACCCTAACCGTCTGGGTGGTCTTAACCAATCACTGCACAGTAGGATACGGCGGTAAAATGCATCCAATTATAATTCAGTATGTATTCACATATGAATATTACATCCCCCTTCTTTTAAAACAAAATACAAATGTTTACATATTCTAAGCTTTTCTTTTGAATACATGCTCTGTAGTTTGAACTCAAGGTAAGTAACCATTTATATTGCATAATACACCAACTGAATCAACAGACTCTGAAACAATGATCCAACATACTGTTACTTTTAGAACAAGGGATTCTCAGCAACTCAGCTTTCACTGTAGAAATGACATCTTAACATTTCAAACAAATACGATACCAAAGCATTTCAAGTGAACTTTCAATAACAAGTTTACAGTCTGGAACTCTTTTAGGGCAGCGATCTGCCTACACCCTTTGACATTTCACAGGTCGAGGACAGCTCTGGGCTTGACCTCTCTTCCTGACCTTGTGCGATATGATGTTGAGCATGCTTCTGTGTCAGTCAACAGCTCTTGTGGTGTTGCAGGTAAGTATGGTGTATGTTGTGCTGTGTGTGTGTTTAGTCCATCACGTTCTCTTTCAGGGGAACAGTTCATCTCATCAGTGTGTTGTTCTTTTGTGTTCAGTAAGTGGCGACGATTGCGGCGGTACACTGCTCCTTCTGCTGTGCGGACGTTCAGTGTCAGCTGGCTGGATGACCACTGCTGGTTTCCAGAGGCCATGCTCCTGGATTCTAACTGACTCTCCGTCGATCAGTGGTGGCAGTGGTCTAGCTGACCTGTCGTAGTATCGCTTTTGTTGTTGTTGCATTGCATTTCATTGTAGCTGACGACCTCAGGTTGCAGCTGCTGGTTGGTGCTGGGAAGGGTTGAGCGAAGTCTGCGGCTCATCAACAGCTGGGCTGGTGATTTGAAGTTGTCAACTGGAGTGTTGCGGTATTCAAGGAGACTGAGGTAGGGGTCTCTCTTGTCTGCTTTTGCTTTGTCCATGAGTGATTTAGCAATCTGCACAGATTTTTCAGCAAGGCCATTACTTTGAGGGTAATGTGGGCTTGTGGTGACATGTGTGAACTCCCATGCTTTTGTGAAGGATTCAAACTCATTTGATTTGTAACAGGGCCCATTGTCAGATATTAAAGTCTCTACAATGCCATGCCTGGCAAAGGCTGCTTTTAGCTTGTGTATCACAGCTGCAGATGTGGTGCTGTGAAGCTTGTCGAGTTCGAAGTATCTGCTGTAGTAGTCCACTGTTACGATGTAGTCCTCGTTGTTCCAGGTGAACAGATCGGTTGCCACGACCTGCCAGGGTCGGTCTGGGATACAGTGAGGTAACATTGGTTCTTTGGTGTTTGAGGGGCGTCTTTCAAGACAGATGGTGCATCTACCAACAATGTCCTCTATTTGTTTGCACATTCCAGGCCAAAACATAATGTCCCGTGCTCTCTGTTTGCACTTTTCCATGCCCATGTGTCCAGCATGGATCTTTGTCAAAATCTCTTCTCTGAGACTGGTAGGAATAATGATTTTCTCTCCTTTGAAAATGATTCCGTTGATCTGTGATAGTTCATCACGATGGTTCCAGAATTCTGAGACGCTCTGAGGGCATTTTCTCCTCTCCTCAGGCCATCCATCCTGTATGACTTCCCTCAGCTGTGTGAGTTGAGAGTCCTTTCCTGTTTCTGCTTGGATCTCCTTCAGTTTTGTGTCACTAACTGGTAAGTTGCTGTACACAGTGTGTACTTGCATGTCCATGCCTTCACTGAGGCTGCTGTCCTTGTAGGTAAGAAACTTCCTGGAGAGTGTGTCTGCGACAGGGATGTCTTTGCCTGGACGGTGAGTGATTGTGAAGTCGTATTTTTGTAGTTGAAGGATCATTCTCTGTAGCCTTGGCGGGGCTGCAGCTAGTGGTTTCCTCATGATTGACTCAAGGGGCTTGTGGTCGGATTCCACAATGACTTGTCGTCCATATACGTACTGATGGAAACGTTTACATCCGAATAGAATGGCATAGAGCTCCTTTTCAATTTGAGCGTAGTTGATTTCACAGTCTGTGAGAGATTTGGAAGCGTAGCCGATGGGCTTTCCTTCTTGCAGTAGCACTGCACCTAGTCCATACTTCGACGCGTCCACTTGGAGTCTGAGCTCTTTGTTGGGGTCGTAGTAGGCAAGGATTGGTCCTGGTTCTCTCGTGATCAAGTCTTTCACATTCTGGAAAGCAATGTCGTGTTGCTTGTCCCAAAGAAACTCACTGGACTGCTTTAGCAGTTGACGCAGGGGTGCATTAGCATTGGAGAGGCTGGGTGCGAACTTGGATAAGTAGTTGACCATGCCAAGCACTGTTTCCAGCTCTGCACGGTTTTTTGGTGGCTCCATTTCTTTTATGGCTGAGATCTTCTGTGGATCTGGCTTGATTCCATTCGCTGTGAGAAGATGTCCGAAGTAGCTGACCTCTGTAGCGCCGACTGTGCTCTTCTCTGGGTTGAGCCGGACTCCTCTCTCGCGGGATCTTTGCAGCATCGCGCGGAGGTTTCGGTCGTGCTCCTCTTTGGTTCGACCATAGACAAGAATGTCATCCACAATTGCCACAACTCCGTCGAGGCCTTCGTACACTTCGTCGATCTTTCGCTGAAACTCGTCTTGGGCTGAGATAATCCCAAAAGGCAGGCGACGGAACCTGTAGCGTCCAAACGGTGTGTTGAATGTTGTGAGCTTAGATGACTCTTCTGTGAGCTTGATAGCCCAGTAGCCTGATCTAGCGTCCATGACACTGAAGTAGTGTGCTCCCGCTAGCTTGTGTGTGATGCCATCTAGCGTCGGTAAAGGGTAATGGGGCCGTTTGATAGCCTTGTTCAAGTCTCTTGGGTCGAGGCATACTCGGAGCTTGCCTGTGCGTGGTTTCTCCACCACCACTAACGCGTTTACCCAGTCGGTCGGTTCTGTAACCTTGGTGACTATGTCAGATTGCTCCATGCTCTCCAACTCTTTCTTCAGACGGGCACGGAGAGCAAGGGGAATATTTATCGGGGGGTAGACCACAGGGGTTGCGTCTGGGTCAAGGTGAATGGTACATTCTCCTGGGAATAATCCTATTCCTGTAAAGACATCAGCAAACTCCTCCAGTACATTTTCTGTCTCTACTGGTGCTGTTACTGATAAAACTAGCTTGATGAGGTCCATGTCTAAACATGCTTTAAGACCTACCACTGCAGGTGCTCTAGTGTCAACAACGTAAAAGTCCAACATCATGTCACTTTCCTTGTATTTGCATTTGAAAGTGCATGTGCCTTTTACTGGGAGCTGTTCACCACCATAACCAGTCAGTCTGCGCATGGTGGGCTGTAGCTCGCACTCAGATGTCAAGCTGTGGTACTTATTCAGAGGAATAATGTTTACTTGTGCACCAGTGTCTAGTTTGAACTTTAGCTTTGTGCCTTGTGTTCCTATCTCAATGTCAGCAAAGGCTTGCTCTGTGTCTGATATGTGACTTTTTTGTGTCACTGAATCAATAAACAGCTCATCATCATTTGACTCTTTGATTGACATTTCATCTTCACTCACTGTGTGTACTGTTTTTACACGGTAAGCTCTGCACACTTTTGCAAAGTGATTCCATTTACCACATGTAGTACACTGTTTGCCTTTAGCTGGGCAATTTCCTTGTTCGCCATGCACTTTGTATCCACAATATCCACATGTTTTGGGGCGTTTTGAGTCTGTGTCGCTCTGTTTTGGAGTTATGTCTCTCTCCGTTCTGAAACGCGCTCTCTGGGCACCGGAGGTGTGCTTTGATGTCTGCCTGACTGCGTGCACTGCTTGTTCACGTGATGCGCTCGTGCTGCGGCGCGAAATGGTTTTCATCTGAGTCTGTGCTAGCTCGTGAGATCTGGCTATGTCGATAGCTTTGTCCAGCGTTAGCTCAGACCCAACATTCAAAAGTTTCTCTCTCACTCGCGGTGAGTGTATTCCAAATACAATACGGTCCCTGACCATCTCATCCTTGTTTGGATAATCACAGTCTTTCACAAGCAGACGCAGCTCAGTCACAAACGGTTCAAAAGACTCGCTAGCTCCCTGTACTTTCTCATGGAATTTGTACCTAGCGAAAATTGTATTAGTCTTCGGCACAACATATGCTTCAAAACGATCGTAGTATGTTTTCAGTACCTTTGATTCAGCCTCGGTAAGTGTCCATGTGTTGTAAATATCTCTCCCTTTTTCACCGATCCAGAGGAGCAGGTAGCTACATTTTTCCTCTTCTCCTCTTTCCTTCAGAGGACCCGTGAACATTAGCTCCACATGCTGTTTGTACTTACGCCATGCATCGAGTAAGTTTGTAGACTCCCAGTCCATTCGAGGTGAAGGAACTCCAGAAAAATCCATCTTTTAAGACCATTTACTCTGACACCATGTCTTGTTTTGTACGCTTTGTACAAATACTAAAACGCAGAACTACAGGATGTTTCTTAACATAACTCTTTATTAACTAGCTACAACCGCATGTTTGCCTATCTCCAACCACGATCAACTGACGATACCCTAACCGTCTGGGTGGTCTTAACCAATCACTGCACAGTAGGATACGGCGGTAAAATGCATCCAATTATAATTCAGTATGTATTCACATATGAATATTACAATAGACTTTTCTCTTTGCTACTGCATTGCAAGCGGTACCAGAGCGCCAAATCTAGGTCCAAAAGGCTCCTTAACAGCTTCTACCCCCAAGCCATAAGACTGCTGAACAATTTGTCAAATGCCGCCCCCCCTTTCTTTTTACACAGCTGCTACTCGCTGTTTATTATTTATGAGTAGTCACTTTACCCCTACCAACATTAACATATTACCTGGACTAACCTGTACCCCCGCACATTGACTCGGTATCGGTACCCCCTGTATACAGCCTTGTTATTGTTATGCCATTTTCTTGCGTTAATTTTTTATTGTATTTTTTTACTTCAGTTTATTTAGTAAATATTTTCTTAATTCCATTTCTTGAACTGCATTGTTCGTTAAGGACTTGTAAGTAAGCATTTCACGGTACGGTCTACACCTATTGTATTCGGTGCATGTGACAAATAAATTTGATTTGATTCAATCATAGTGATCTGTATAGTAGTATTGGGACAGTTTTGGGGACAGATTAAGTCTAGTCCTGGACTAAAAAGCAGCATCACCATCACACAAAACACTTCCAAACACCACTGATCATCCCTTAGAAAATATTAGCTAGATTAGGTCTATACCTGTTGTATTTGGCGCATGTGACAAATAAAATGTGATTTTATTTGATAATGGGTGGACTGGCAGAAATTGATGGTACCCATGATGCCAGGAAGTAAAAGCAGGAAGTGTACCCTTCAATATGTGCTGTGATTTGTAAAGTCAACTCAACTGACATTATAAATAGCCACATCATTTAAATGAACATTCTACATTACCATGGCAATCCAGCATCAGTTGATAGAACATTCCAAAATACCATGGGAATTATTGCATCACAATACAAGGTAGACATTGCGAATGTACCCATGAGTTTATCAGTCAAATTGCCAGGGTTAGCGCTTCCAAGCCCATTCTATTCATTCTATTTCTATGGTCAAGAACATCAGGGTGCGAATCGGCATTCAAAACTAATCAAGGACTCAACAAGTTCCAACAAGTAAAAGAATGCTGAATAAAATCTAGAATAATCTATAAATGATTTACTCTAGCTCCCCTCGAGGACTTATTAATAGATGTCTCAGCTTCATTGTGGAAAGTTGCTTTCGTCAAAGGGCAAGCATTTATAACCCTCACACTTTCAGCTCTCTCCATTCATTCCTTTTAATTACAATGTCACAGGCCAGGCCTGCATACATACATCATAGCCAAGTTCTTGGAGCTCTTCCAACACTAGCAGGCTCTCTCTCAAAGGCCAATTAGCTAGAGCTACACAGTCCAGCACAGTGTTGCCGACACAGCTCCTGTTATTTCCGTGTTGGGAACAGCTTCAAAAAGCAGTAGAACCAGAGCCTGTGTTTGTCAGCAGAGTCGTTCTGTGTAATGGGGACAACTGCTAAAGAAGGGATGGGTGTGTGGGGCTGGCGATCTGCTCAGGGCTCCCGATTCCAGGGATCTAGGGACCAATTATCACTTCTCATCTCACATTGGAGGCCTATTCTTTTTAACGATGACCGTTGAAAGCTAACATGCACCAATGGCTGGCAAGATAAAACAGCATATGGGTCTTTCTATAAATAAAGGGACCAATTTGTGACATCAGGGTCAAAATTCCTAAATGGTTTGATAATAATAATAACAATAATATTATTATAATCAGTAAACTCTTAAAACAGTGTGTGTGTGTGTGTGTGTGTGTGTGTGTGTGTGTGTGTGTGTGTGTGTGTGTGTGTGTGTGTGTGTGTGTGTGTGTGTGTGTGTGTGTGCAAACTAGACATCACATTCTTGCTTCCTCTGTCCTTGTTTCCTCCACTCCTTGCCTCTCATTGTAACTCCATTGGAGCCCGAGGGGAGGAACCTTCCACCAAAGTGCTTTGAGAGGGAGGTGAGGAATGGAGGACACAAGGGGAGAATCTCAATGGCATTTCCTTCACTCTTCACGTCCTCTCTCCTTCTGACCATCTCATCCAATGGGTTTTGAGAAGGAGACAACAAATCAAAGAAATGCAATTGAGACAGAGGAAGTAAGTATTTGACAGCTATGAACATGTTTTTACAGGGCCAGACTGATTGGCTGAGCTACCATAATACCCATGGCCTGTCCAGAAACAATCCTTAGCCTCTACTACCCAGAGTCTAGACACTTGTGGAGCTCTGAGAGGGATTGATGCGTGGTGACATGGTGAGAGCTCCATCTCACCCTCTGATAGGCTTAGTGGAATTTTGGCGGTATTGCTCTACACCTGTCCAAATCTGTCCAATGCTCTCAGTGTTTAGGGGGAGGGGTTAGGGGTTGTTTCTCCACGGTACCCCACAACCCTTCAGGTGTGTGGTGGACCTACAGCACGACACTTGAGGCATTGGTTGGATGTTTAATTCCATTGATATACACACACAGATTTGCACAGGTGTAAGTTCCACACGCACGACACTCTATCAGGCTCATCAGACTGGTCTGAGAAGCTGGAGACCTGCTGTAAACAGTGAAAGAATATATTTGCATTTATACTATTCTCACCTTTGCTTAATTCGAGCTAGTTAGATGTGCAACCACTGACTAACTATAGCTAGGGGCATATCTCAAGTCTAGCAATAGATACTGTTGTTTATTAAGATAACCAATGGTTAGCTAGGTAGCTAGGATATACAGTGCATTCGGAAAGTATACAGACCCCTTCCCCTTTTCCACATTTTGTTACATTACAGCCTTATTCTAAAATGGAATCAATCCATTTTTTCCCTCATCAATCTATACACAATACTATCATGACACAAGGCGAGACCCAGATTCAGACACAGGAGGCAGATGGTTGGAGTCTTACAATATTTATTAATCCAATAGGGGAAGGCAAGAGAATGGTCGTGGACAGGCAAAAGGATCAAAACCAGTTCAGAATCCAAAAGGTACCGAAGGGCAGGCAGAATCAAGGTCAGGCCAGGCAGGATGATCAGGCAGGCAGGCAGGAAAGAAGTCCAGAGTAAGGCAGGGGTCAAAACCGGGAGGACTATCAAAAAGAGAATAGAAAATGGAGTATGGGAAATACAGGCTGACTTGACTAAACATACAGGATGAACTGGCACAGAGAGACAGGAAACACAAGTGACAAATACACTGGGGAAAACATGCGACAACTGGAGGGGGTGGAGACAATAACGAGGACAGGTGAAACTGATCAGGGTGTGACAAATACTCCATAACGACAAACTGAAAACAGGTTAAGTTATTAAAAATAAGTTATTAAAAATAAAAAACTGAAATACCTTATTTACAATAAGTATTCAGGCATGCCGATACAAGTATGAGACTCGAAATTGAGCTCAGGTGTATCCTGTTTCCATTGATCATCATTGAGATGTTTCTACAACTTGATTGGAGTCCACTTGTGGTAAATTCAATTGATTGGACATTACTTGGAAAGGTGCACACCTGTCTATATAAAGTCCCACAGTTGACAGTGCATGTCAGAGCAAAAACCAAGCCATGAGGTCGAAGGAATTGTCCGTAGAGCTCAGAGACAGGATTGTGTCGAGGCACAGATCTGGGGAAGGGTACCAAAACATTTGTGCAGCATTGAAGGTCCCCAAGAACACAGTGGCGTCCATCATTCTTAAATGGAATAAATTTGGAACTACCAAGACTCTTCCTCGAGCTGGCCACACTGCCAAACTGAGCAATCGGGGAGAAGGGCCTTGGTCAGGGAGGTGACCAAGAACCCGATGGTCACTCTGACAGAGCTCCAGAGTTCCTCTGTGGAGATGGGAGAAACTTCCAGAAAGACAACCATTTCTACAGCACTCCACCAATCAGGCCTTTATGGTAGAGTGGCCAGACGGAAGCCACTCCTCAGTAAAAGGCACATGACAGCCCGCTTGGAGTTTACCAAAAGGCAGCTGAAAACTCTCAGGCCATGAGAAACAAGATTCTCTGGTCTGATGAAACTATTTGGACTGAATGCCAAGCGTCACGTCTGGAGGAAACCTGGCACCATCCCTACAGTGAAGCATGGTGGTGGCAATATCATGCTGTGGGGGATGTTTCTCAACAGCAAAGACTGGGAGTCAGGATCGAGGGAAAGATGAACAGAGCAAAGTACAGAGAGACCCTTGATGAAAACCTGCTCCAGAGCGCTCAGAACCTCAAACTGGGATGAATGTTCACCTTCCAACAGGACAACAACCCTAAATGCACAGCCAAGACAACGCAGGTGTGGCTTTGGGACAAGTGTCTGAATGTCCTTTAATGGCCCGGCCAGAGCCCGGACTTGAACCCGAACAAACATTTCTGGAGAGACCTGAAAATAGCTGTGCAGTAATGCTCTCCATCCAACCTGACAGAGCTTGAGAGGATCTGCAGAGAAGAATGGGAGAAACTCCCCAAATACAGGTGTGCCAAGCTTGTAGCGTCATACCCAAGAAGACTCAAGGCTGTAATCGCTGCCAAAGGTGCTTCAACAAAGTACTGAGTAAAGGGTCTGAATACTTATGTAAATGTGATATCCATTTTTATTGTTAATACATTTGCAAAAATGTATTTAAAAAAACTGTTTTTGGTTTTTATTATGGGGTATTGTGTGTAGATCGAGGGGGGGAAATGATTTCATCTATTTTAAGGCTGTAACATAACAAAATGTGGAAAAAGTCAAGGAGTCTGAATACTTTCCGAATGCACTGTATCAATCAGCTAACCATTTACAGTAACAGCAGTTCATTAATAAGTCAATACACACTAAATCATATGCAGAAATTGAGAAATCTTACCTTATACTGGCACTGTGGCATGGTATGAGCAGCTATTAATCAATTAATTAATAGATCATAGATTAATAGAATGGAGTTAGAAGGGTGACCTCCTACTAAAGGACAGGAAGTGTTGGCTGCACACTTGAGCAGGCATTCCACATTAAACCCTACACACATTTGAACAGCAACATGCACAAAAAAAAAAGATTTATCTTCAAAAATGTATAAACAAGCCGTTTTCACATTTCCGATTGATCCATTTTAACGATGAAAACAAATTATCAAAATGTACATGGACCATAATCTTACCTCAGGAATGTTGATTTAATGTTGTCCATGAAGTAGGCTAATTATTTTGACCGCCGTAACAACAGACACCAAAACTGTCTGTCATTCCTCCAGATCAACATTATTCCAACACTTTGGCTGTTGTTAAATCGCATGCAGTATCACACAAGCTTTTTATCACATGACTGTGATTCAGAAAATCCTTTCCTGAATCAACTGATGTGGCACAATAATGTCCCAACGTAACTGAACAGCTAGACATCAAATGCGCATCAAACTACTTTTATATTATTGAAGAACCCCGTTAATGACAGTATTGATTTTAGTTTTATTAATCATATTTGTAAGGATGGACGCTGGAGACGAGAAGCAGGTACAGGGAGTGAACATTTAATAACCACGGACAGGAACAGAATACGGACAGCGTCTGGACAGGGGAAACGGAAATGATGCTGACACGGCGATGAAACCAAGGAAACAGACAGATATAGAGAAGGCAATCAAAACGTGAAGGAGTCCAGGTGAGCCCAATGAGCGGTGACGCTCATAATGATGGTGACAGGTGTGCTCTCGAGCGCCAGAGAGGGAGAGCGGGAGCAGGCATGACAATATTAAAGTTACTATTTCTGTTTGAAGCATTGGATTTTTCAATCACATACATTATTTTGGATATGTGTGCACATGAAAACTGTTTACACATCGTAACATAGGGAGATACGAAATGCTACGAGGTTACAATACACTTCCGAGATCTCCATACCAAAAAAGAGACAGACAGCAATATCCAGGAACTTCACGTGATCAAGGTCAATGTGTAATTCAATTGTTAAATGCTGAGTATATGATGTAACTACAAACAGTATCATACATTTTTAAACATAGGTTTTGATTAAACTTTTGAATTATATTGAATGTATTTACGTTCCCCCTTTATATCATAATGTATTCACATGAAGAATGAAAAAGTCAAATTATTATTAATGACTTTGTAAGAGCTCCAAACGGACTACAAGAAATGCTCACTGGTACCCTCTTTTATAGAAAGACACACATATATTAATTGAACCTGACCAAATTTGGTGTCATACCAATAGCCTACAGATGTAGTCAGAGAATATAATAATAATTCATTAGGTGACACAAAGTACAGATGTAGGATCTACATATGATCACTCTTTTGTTGCTAAGAATTTTCCTGCACGGCAGGAAATGCAACATTTTTGTTTATTTCAGTTATAAAAAGTATTCTATAGTTTGTAATTTCCACTTTGAAGTTGTGACACACACAAGGAAATTATTATTCAGTATTTTTGTTTTCACAAATCTGTAATTGATTCCATTGTCTGTTTTATTGCTTGAGAACTTAGGCAAGGAACAATCCCAATGTATGTATCTCAATACCTACAAACTGTAATAAAACTTGAACTTAAACTGTGAAACAAAAAAACAGTTATCTTAACGTGCTATAATTTGTTTGTGTTTTTTAGAGTCAACTGGCTTCCTCATTGGTGAAGTAGTACCACTACCACAGAACTACAATGAGTAGAAACGGCCTCCACATTCAGGTGAATAATCCTGTAATGGGTAGACTGGCAGGATTCATTACATTTTTAAGCTCACTACTCCGAGGTCCCATCAGGCTCACCTCGGTTGGGCAGGCGTGTTGTAGCACCGCGGTGGGGGAGGCCGTGCCCGTCTGTTCCCACTTGTCGGCCATGTGGTTGACCTCCTCCAGCTTCTGCTTGCAGCTCTTTTGGGTGTTCAGCAGCGTCACCTCATAGAACTCCTGGATATCTGTGGAAAAAATGACAGATTCCTATTTGATCATTTACAATACTTAGAAATGTCCCTTGAGAGGAAATATGGATGGAAACAGACACTTGACAAGCCTTTCGCTAATTCCAATATAATTTCAGTGTAAGCCGGCAGACTTCCGTTTACGTCAACATGCTGCGTTTCAGATGTACATGGAAATGGGGGTCTTTGATTAAACACAGGATTACTGCCTCATTGGCCATCAACCAAAATAAAAAGGGGCAATCTGTGAAATTGGATTGCTGGCACTGACATTAGATGCTATAGCAGAAGAACAGCACCGACGTATGGCCAAAATCTCTTGTCCGGTACAACTGGGAACCCTCCTAAGAGGCAGAATAAGTCCAAAGTTCTGTTGCAGACTGTCCCAAATCTGTCCCAAATTCATAGTTATTCATTTGCTCTGGATATCTGCATGGCATTGCATATATAGAGAATTCACCGTCACTGAATGCAACTTTGAACCGAATTATAAAGTACAAACTACATTAGTCTACAGGGCTGTATCAGTGCTACGCAGGTTCTCAGGATAAAGAAACCATGAACAAACAAAGAGCAAATAGCTGTAAGTACAAAATATATCTGCAACTCTGCTCCCAGTCCTTAGCCTTAGTGAAGACTAGGAGCTGATGTCTCTTGTTGAAGGAACAGTCAACAATATTCTGTCAAGAAGTCCAAGCTAGATCCATTTGGACAGCTTGTGCCACCAGCAGTCGGGTGTGCACTGAAGCAGCTTGGTCAAAGCTGTTTTTTTATCATTCGGCCTCAATTATATGTTGAAAATGTACTTATGAAATTCATTGTTTTATTAAATTATTCCAACAAATCTTTACATGCTGTTACATTAGGCTATTATTTGGATACCGGAGCGTTATAATAATTTACAAATGTTCAGAAAATCATTAACGCATGATCAATAAATGGTTTCTAAATGATAGTTATTATTAGGTGTTACCCCAAAATACTTGATGGCCCAGTTCTTGCATAATGTATTAACTATGTAGTAGGCAATTGGCAAACGTTGCTCTTGAAGTGGGTCTCCACAGCCAAGAGGTGTAATTCACTTCAAGACAGTCAACAAAAGTAAAGCTATTCACTTGAAACCCTAATCTTTTTGCATGAATTCAACACTGGAAGAGAATTCAAACCCCAACATTCCAGCTTACAAACAGTTTGATACACAACACTCATTCAACGCTGATTGGCAAACACCATGTTTTCTACATACAACACAAATTGTAGTGATTCCCTCTGGTCTTGTGTGTCATTTAATCCAAAGAGAGTGTTGTGTGTCTTGTATGTCTTGTGTATCATGTGTGTCTGGTTGATGTCTTGTGTGACGTGTGTGTCTTCTGTGTCGTGTTGATGTCTTGTGTGTCTTGTGTGTCGTGTTGATGTCTTGAGTGTCTTGTGTGTCTTGTTGATGTCTTGTGTGTCGTGTTGATGTCTTGAGTGTCTTGTGTGTCGTGTTGATGTCTTGTGTGTCGTGTTGATGTCTTGTGTGTCGTGTTGATGTCTTGTTGATGTCTTGTTGATGTCTTGTGTGTCTGAAGCCTTCGCTCTAATAGCAACGCCATCTTACTTTGGCGGAAGATTATAGCAGGATTCACTTGAGTGGCGGATCCTTGAAATAGAACAGCTTTAGCGCTGCTAAGAGCAGGGCCGTGCACAGACCTTTTGGGGGGGGGCAGGTCCTCCAACAACCAAAAAATTGCACCCCCCCCCCCCAAAGAACATTACGCAACCGCGGTCACAGACTCATTGAGCAATTATGACTTTGATTATTCAGTTAAAAGCAATAGATGGCCACATCTTAATGGCTTATTAAATGACACATATTTAACGCAAATTTAATGACAACTGGGTTCAGGACAACCACGACAAAAACTGTATACAAAAACATCTGAGTAATAAAAGGGCACTTTAGAGACTAGAAAGAAGGGCAAATGGGCATGTGCTCTGCACAGGCAGCGCTGATCTGTGCACGTGCCTGCACTGTAAAAAAAAATCAAGTTGTTCAACTAATTATTATTAAGTAACTGGTTTCACAGCCTTTTTTTTTGCTTACTCAATATTTCGGTCCAAGTGTTACCCGAACTGAAAAAAATTGGTGGTCCAAACTTAGCTCCAACATGGTTTGCTTGTTCACCAAGAATGGTCTAACAGTAACTAATGCAGACATTTTTTGAAGTAAATAAACCACACACAAAGGGGCTGTTTCCTGGACACAGACTAAGCGTAAAAGAAGGACAAACTGGTTTGCTTTCATGGAGGACTGGCTTGAATTGTAAGGATGACCACACAATTTATTTTCAGCATGAGACAAATCTATTGGTTTTCTACCCAAAGTTACAAAGGAAATGTTGAGATCTATTTGGTACTGTCATACAACTTTGTGGTAAATAATGCAGGAAACTTATATTACACATTTCTTTGAACAGCGAAAGAAATACCATCAACAGATTCACAGGGAATACATTACATAGTATGGAGAAGCAATACTCTAAGCCGCAGCTTCATACTACTTGTTAAACATAGAGAACTGATACTGTATATTGGGTTGTTGTGGTGGGATTGGCATGGGTAGGAAGAAATGTGGTCTAAATCAGATATTAAGTACTATATTTATTGAATATTATCTGAATCCTATAAATTAAAATTGACAATTTGGGTGCAATCAACTAGCTTAACTTGTCCTAGATGAAATACAATAAAAAAGAAAAATTGTTTCAGGAATTCCAATCGTACCTGTTTCTAAATACAGAAACAATTTATGAACAATCTGAGATGGTGGGTGTCATGGCTTGCTGAAATGACAGGGAATGACTCATAAGAAGTACTTCAGGAAGCAATTGAAATTCCAAGTCCAATTTTTTGTAACAGAGAAGCATTGAGGAAAATTAGAATTTTGGTTTACCTCCTGACGGGGAAAGGAAGGGGGGAAGAGAAAGGGGTTACCTAGTCAGTTGCACAACTGAATGAATTCAACCGAAATGTGTCACATTTAACCCAACCCCTCAGAATCAGAGGGGTGCGGGGGGCTGCCTTAATCGACATCATCGGCGCCCGGGGAGAAGTTGTTGTTGGGTGTTTAACAGCCTTGCAGAAGGGCAGAACAGCATATTTTTACACCTTGTCAGCTCTGGGATTCAAACTAGCTACCTTTCAGTTACTGGCCCAACGCTCTTAACCGCTAGGCAACCTGCCACTGCAGAATTGGCTGAATTTAAATGTAATTGACCCAAACCTCGAAAATGGTACAGAAATGAATTGTATTGCTTCACTCACCCAATGGTTCACCCTCATTGAAAATAGTTATAAAACAGGGTGAATTGAAATGGAATTGACATCAATCCTGACAATTGTATGACTCTAGAAGAATAATTAAAGACTATATCATTAAAATACTGATGTTGCACATTGACTCAGTATCGGTACCCCCTGTATATAGCCTCGTTATTGTTATGTCATTTTATTGTGTTACTTTTTATAAAAATGCTTACTTTAGTTTATTTAGTAAATATTTTCTTAACTCTTGAACTGCATTGTTGGTTAAGGACTTGTAAGTAAGTATTTCACGGTACGGTCTACACCTGTTGTATTCGGTTCATGTGACAAATACAATTTGATTTGATTCAATCATAGTGATCTGTATAGTAGTATTGGGACCGTTTCGGGGACAGATAAAGCCTAGTCCTGGACTAAAAAGCAGCAACGCCATCACACAAAACACTTCCAAACACTACTGAGCATCCCTTAGAAAAGATTAGCTAGATTAGCTCATACGGTAATAATGTAGGTGGACAAATACTTGTTATGCAATCGAAGAATCGTTAATTAATAACAAAGCAGACCTTTCAAAAGAATAGCTGCTGCATGTTCAACAAAAGAAACTGAACCCATAACAAGTCATCTTTCGCAGCAGTCCAGAGGCTCGTCTCCACAGACAGAACCCAAATTTACATTTAAATGGAGGTCAATGACAACAAGCTATTTGCATTCATGACAAAACGTTGGGAGTACAATAGTTTAGTCCCTGCTCTCCAAACCACATGTTTGAGCGAGTCCATCATATACTGCTAAGAATTAGTCTTATATGTTTGCTGAGAAACGGGTTAGCAAATTTGAAAGGCACTACATACAGTATTTGTGTAATAAACCATTGGCACAAATGCCTCTTTTCGCAATGTATGAAATACAAGAAGATAAACACACCTCATTGAACCGAAATGTATGCAAATCCCCTAGACTCATTGAGTGCCAGTGAAGTGTCATATGGGGATTGGATACCCTGAATTTACAAAACAAATGCAGAATTCTCTTAGTCACAGCCATCTTCAGATTCAATGTGAGATGCACATGTTCTACTAGCCAACAACACTACACAGCACCGTATTTTGTCAAACCTTTCATCAGGTTGTATAGGCAACATGATAAGATTCAGATGATCTGTATTGTCCCATTGCAGAGCAATTTGGTTGCAGCAGTCCAAAAGCATAAAAAAATAACAGATTGTGTGCTGTATTTCCCTGTTTAGTGGTTTTTCATTGTAATTGTGCAAATGGATAATTCAGATATATTTTTATATAATAAATATGTACAACTACCCTCTATACTAGGAACTCATCTGAAACACAAGCTACTTGACAAAGTTTCCTTTCATTCAAATTCATTCACTGTCTTATCTGCAGTTGCCAAATAGCTTATAGCTGAATAATTACATTAACTAAAAGGCCTACATGCAACTTCCTGTATAATAGTGGCCCATATTCAAACAAACAAAATGTTAAAAAGTAAAAGTAGCACACGGGGTAACTTACAGTGCAGTGAAACTTTGCTTGTCTCCATAGACATCCCGAGCGCTGCCGGTCCCTTGAAGCAGTGTGCTGTGGGAGCACCAGATGCCCATGCAACAAAACAGCAAGCCTACTCCTCCGGCAGGCCGCCTGTTCAACTTCAATAGAGACAATGACCTTGCACCCCGGGCAGCCCTCGCACTCCGACAGCTGATTTCTAATGCAGCCCTGTGTCTGATAATGTGCTTAACGCTGCCATGCTGCGCAGAATCCCCCTACACAACCCCTCTACACAGTGTGGACATGGGTGCCCCCTTTTCATAGACAGTTGAATCTACAAGTGCCGGCGGGCACTGGCAGTCACACTCTTTGTCATGGGAGAGCAGGGGATGTATGGGGGGACCCATAGGAGGGATGGCAGCCAGGTGGGGGTATTTCAGACACTTGGCTCATACATGAAGAGCACACATAAGCCTATGAGGACAGCTTTAAGTGGCTGTGTAGCGCCGGGGTGGAGGGCCACTGGCTTCCCCACAGGGCAGACTTCTTTCCTGGCTGTCACAGTCAAACGGGGACAGAGAACAACCCCACACTTGGGCCATAAGGATATTACCTACTCCTGGAGAAAAGCTTGAAATTCAAATCACAGCCTATGCTAAGGTATGTCTGATGATTACATCCAACATACTGAATGTAAAAGCACGGGCGATTAAATAGCCTTTCTGAGATGGCTACAAAATACTGCCTTATGGCATCACACGTAAACCCATCCATAGACTTGCTGTAGTTTCAGGGGAGTGTAACATGCTAATATGCTGATCTGAAGGTATTTTATGCTGCATTACATTAGGAAACAAGACGAGTCCCAGGGATTTTCTTCACTGCCTGCCGCAGTGGATTTTTCCACAGTTTTTGTGGATCACTCAACATAAACCAGTAAAACAAGGCTACAGTGAAAACTCCCTCAACATTGTCCCCTAGTCCTACACTATACCAAAAATAAAAATTACGCAACTTACTCGATATTTCTTCTTTATTATTCTGCCACCATACTATATTTGCTCAAAATATATTGATATGGTTTGGTTCAATGTTGACAGGGGAAAGACAGAAAAAGCACACAGACAGCTGACATATCAGCCACATACATACAAGCACTGGGAAGAGTGTGTGCAACAGGGAGAATGATTCTTTCTCTGTGTTTCAGCAAGGTGTGTTAAGTCAATATCACATTAGAAACAGGACAGGTGACGTCTTCCTTAGTAAATCTCTCCATTAGCGTGTGGCGGCCCGCACTCTGTTCTGTTGGGAGTATTTTTTACAGCTCCGATTGCACAACAGCGCTTATGATGCCTCCCTTAGTTGTTGTCAGCTGTGACACCTGAGGCCCATTGAAGGAGCCGTGTTGAAGGGTGTGTGTGTGTGTGTGTGTGTGTGTGTGTGTGTGTGTGTGTGTGTGTGTGTGTGTGTGTGTGTGTGTCTGTGAACAATGCATCTCATCATGCCATAAAGGCCCTGAGCGACAATGGAACAACACACCCGTAACCTTCTGAACCACAATAAGCCCTAACCAGTGTTTAATTGGAGGAGGATCCTGTGGGAACAGAATCAGGGCACCTCACCATTTTGGACTGTTTCATTCCGGAACTTATTTGGCCAGATCCAGTAGTTCTCGTGGAATAAAAATACATTTCACTTTCTGCAATGTAAACATTTTAATAAAAGCGATCCAAGTTAAATCGAGTTGCCTGTTTGTTAACCCCCCCCCCCCCCCCCCCCCCCCCCCGGATATTCTAAGACTTGCTTCGGGTTGGGTCGGCCCGGGCTTATGGTTTGCGCAACATAGTAACCTATGTTTGAGACCAAGGAGCGGTCGTGGCTGTATGAGCACGCCTGTATCTCTCACAGAACTAGATTGAGATAAACTTTCTTTCCATGATCTTTCTCTCTGCTCTGATAGAAATTAGCCTGCAACTCTTATCTCACCAGCATTGCACTTCAGAATTTATTTCCTTACATACTGAAAAACAATATGAACGCAACATGTAAACTGTTAGTCCCATGTTTCATGAACTGAAATAAAAGATCCCAGACATTTTCCATAACACACAAAAAGCTTATTTCTCTCAAATGTTGTGCACAAGTTTGTTTACATCCCTGTTAGTAAGCATTTCTCCTTTGCCAAGATAATCCATCCACCTGGCTATTGTGGCATATCAAGAAGTTGGCGTGGACGGGTTGCTGAGGAGTATTTCTGTCTGTAATAAAGCCCTTTTGTGGGGAAAAAATAATTTTGATTGGCTGGGCCTGGCCCCTCATAGGGTGGGCCTATATACCCTCCCAGGCACACCCGTGGCAGCGCCCTTGCCCAGTCATGTGAAATCCATAGATTAGGACCTAATGAATTTATTTCAATTGACTGATTTCCTTATATGAACTGTAACTCATTCAAATCTCCGAAATTGTTGCATGTTGTGTTTATATTTTTGTTCAGTATAGAATCATATCCGCACAAAGGGTTCTGGAGGAGCTGCAGCACCCCTGATACATTTGCCATAGTTACTGCTGTCTGTTTCATCAAGGCGCTTGATGGTTTTTGCGACTGCACTTGAAGAAACGTTCAAAGTTCTTGACATTTTCAGGATTGACTGACCTTAAAGTCTTAAAGTAATGATGGACTGTCTTCTCTTTGCTTATTTGAGCTGTTCTTGCCATAATACGGACTAAGTCTTTTACCAAATTCTCTATACCACCCCTACCTTGTCACAACACAACTGATTGGCTCAAACACATTAAGAAGGAAAGAAATTCCACAAATGCAACTTCAACAAGGCACACCTGTTAATTGAAATGCATTCCAGGTGACTACTTCATGAAGCTGGTTGAGAGAATGCCAAGAGTGTGCAAAGAGGTCATCAAGTCAAAGGGTGGCTACTTTGAAGAATCTAAAATATGGTTACTACATGATTCCATATGTGTTATTTCATAGTTTTGACGTCTTCACTATTATTCTACAATGTAGAAAATAGTAAAAATAAAGAAAATCCCTGAAATGAGTAGGTGTGTCCAAACTTTTGACTGTGGTAATACAGTTGAAGTCGGAAGTTTACATACACTTAGGTTGGAGTCATTAAAACTGTTTTTTCAACCACTCCACAAATTCTTCTTAACAAACTATAGTTTTGGCAAGTCGGTTAGGACATCTAAGTAATTTTTCCAACAATTGTTTACAGACAGATTATTTCACTGTATCACAATTCCAGTGGGTCAGAAGTTTACATACACTAAGTTGACTGTGCCTTTAAACAGCTTGGAAAATTCCAGAAAATTATGTCATGGCTTTAGAAGCTTCTGATAGGCTAATTGACATCATTTGAGTCAATTGCAGGTGTATCTGTGGATGTATTTCAAGGCCTACCTTCAAACTCAGTGCCTCTTTGCTTGACATCATGGGAAAATCAAAAGAAATCAGCCAAGACCTCAGAAAAAAAATTGTAGACCTCCACAAGTCTGGTTCATCTTTGGGAGCAATTTCCAAATGCCTGAAGGTACCACATTCATCTGTACAAACAAATGTACGCAAGTATAAACACCATGGGACCATGCAGACGTCATACCACTCAGGAAGGAGACGCGTTCTGTCTCCTAGAGATGAACGTACTTTGGAGCGAAAAGTGCAAATCAATCCCAGAGCAATAGCAAAGGGCCCTGTGAAGATGCTGGAGGAAACAGGTACAAAAGCATCTATATCCACAGTAAAACGAGTCCTATATCGACATAACCTAAAAGGCCGCTTAGCAAGGAAGAAGCCACTGCTCCAAAACCGCCATAAAAAAAGTCAGACTAAGGTTTGCAACTGCACATGGGGACAAAGACTGTACTTTTTGGAGAAATGTCCTCTGGTCTGATGAAACAAAAATAGAACTGTTTGGCCATAATTACCATTGTTATGTTTGGAGGAAAAAGGGGGAAGCTTGCAAGCCGAAGAACACCATCCCAACCGTGAAGCACGGGGGTGGCAGCATCATGTTGTGGGGGTGCTTTGCTGCAGGAGGGACTGGTGCACTTCACAAAATAGATGGCATCATGAGGAAGGGAAATTATGTGAATATATTGAAGCAACATTTCAAGACATCAGTCAGGAAGTTGAACATTGGTCGCAAATGGGTCTTCCAAATGGACAATGACCCCAAGAATACTTCCAAAGTTGTAGCAAAATGGCTTCAGGACAACAAAGTCAAGGTATTGGAGTGGCCATCACAAAGCCCTGACCTCAATCCTATAGAAGATTTGTGGGCAGAACTGAAAAAGCATGTGCGAGCAAGGAGGCCTACAAACCTGACTCAGTTACACCAGCTCTGTCAGGAGGAATGGGCCAAAATTCACCCAACTTATTGTGGGAAGCTTGTGGAAGGCTACCCGAAACGTTTGACCCAAGTTAAACAATTTAAAGGCAATGCTACCAAATACTAATTGAGTGTATGTAAATGTCTGACCCCCTGGGAATGTGATGAAATAAATAAAAGTTGAAATAAATAATTCTCTCTGCTATTATTCTGACATTTCACATTCTTAAAAAAAAGTGGTGATCCTAACTGACCTAAGACTGGGAATGTTTACTAGGATTATATGTCAGGAATTGTGAAAAACTGAGTTTAAATGTATTTGGCTAAGGTGTATGTAAACTTCCGACTTCAACTGTATATAGACAGGTGTGTGCCTTTTCAAATCATGTTCAAACATTTGAATTTACCACAGGTGGACTCCAATCAAGTTGCAGAAACAGTTTAAGGATGATCAATGTAAACAGGATCCACCTGAGCTCAATTTCGAGTCTCATATCAAAGGTCTGAATACTTATGTAAATAAGTATTTTCCCTTTGTCATTATGGGGTATTGTGTGTAGATTGATGAGGGAAAAAAAGTATTTAATTTTAGAATACGGCTGTAAGGTATGTGGAGGACAGGCAGCCCCCGATGATGGGTTGGGTTGACTGCACCACGCTCTGGAAAGCCCTGCAGTTCCATACGGTGCAATTGCCATACCAGGCGGTGATACAGCCCGATAGGATGCTCTCAATAGAGCATCTGTAGATGTTTGTGAGGGTCTTAGGGGCCAAGCCAAGTTTCTTCAGCCTCCTGAGGTTGAACTGTCCCCATTCCACCTGGCCGTGCTGCTGATCCAGTTTCAACTGTTCTTCTTGCGGCTATGGAACCCTGACCTGTTCACCGGACGTGCTACCTGTCCCAGACCTGCTATTTTCAACTCTCTAGAGACAGCAGGAGCGGTAGAGATACTCTGAATGACCGACTATGAAAAGCCAACTGACATTTACTCCTGAGGTGCTGACCTGTTGCACCCTCGACAACCACTGTGATTATTATTATTTGACCCTGCTGGTCATCTATGAACATTTGAACATCTTGGCCATGTACTGTTATAATCTCCACCCAGCACAGCCAGAAGAGGACTGGCCACCCCTCATAGTCTGGTTCCTCTCTAGGTTTCTTCCTAGATTCTGGCCTTTCTAGGGAGCTTTTCCTAGCCACCGTGCTTCTACACCTGCATTGCTTGCTGTTTGGGGTTTTAGGCTGGGTTTCTGTACAGCACTTTGTGACATCAGCCTATTTAAGAAGGGCTTTATAAATACATTTGAAATTTGATTGATTGAAGAGGCGTTATTGCGCCTTCTTCACCACACTGTCTGTGTGAAGGGACCATGTCAGGTTGTCAGTGACATGCACACTGAGGAACTTGAAGCTTTTGACCCTCTACTGTAGCACCGTCGGTGTGGATGGGGGCTTGCTCTCTCTGCTGTCTCCTGAAGTCCACGATCAGCTCCTTTTTGTTGATGTTGAGGGAGAGGCTATTTTCCTGGCACCACTCCACAAGGGCTCTCACCTCCTTGTAGGCTGTCTCGTCATTGTTGGTAATCAGGCCTACAAATGTTGTGTCGTCAGAAAACTTGATGATGGAGTTAGAGACGTGCGTTGGCATCGAGTCATGGGTGAACAGGGAGCACAGGAGGGGGCTGAACACACTGTGGGCACCCTCAGTGTTGTTGCCTACCTTCACCACTTGGGGTCAGCCCATCAGGAAGTCCAAGACACAGTTGCACAGAGAGGGGTTCAGACTAGATTTTTTTCCTTGTAGCAGGAAAATAACGTGTTTAGCTTATCCGGGACGGCGGCATCAGTGTCCGCGACATGGCAGGCTTTCCCTCTATAATCCGTGATTGTCTGGTATCCCTGCCACATACTTCTTGTGTCTGAGTCGTTGAATTGAGACTCCACTTTGTCCCTGTACTGTTGTTTTTCTTCTTTGATTGCCTTACAGAGGTCATAGCTGGTCTGTTTGTACACAGCCATGTTAAATGTGCTGGTTAAATGTGCTGGTTTGAGCTTTCAGTTTTGTGCAGTTTCTGCCAATCTCTCCACAGTTTTTGGTCTGGATAAGTTCAAATCATCACAGTGGGAACAACATCCTCTATACACACACACTCACACATACACACACACACACACAGAGAAATGCACACACACACAAACGCACACATGCCCAACACACGTGTGGCACACACACATGCAGTACACACAAAGGGGCCTCATTCCTCAATATAGACACATAAATTGTTTGAGCAAAAGTATGGATCTGTTGCTGCTGTATAAACTACCAGCCGGTAAAATGAGTTATTATACGAATTAAGAATTTGTTTTAAAATAAAATCCTTGACGGTGCTCTGCTCTCTCATATGATCATGTATGACTTTTCTTCTGGTCATAAACGAATGAGGCCTTTCGACAGGTTTTAAACTACACTGAACAAAAATATAAACGCAACAATTTCTATGATCTTACTGAGTTACAGTTCATATAAAGAAATAAGTCAATTGAAATAAATTAATTACGCCCTAATCTATGGATTTCACATGACTGGGAATATAATATATGACTGGGAATATAATACTGATATGCATCTATTGGTCACAGATACCTCAATTTAAAAAAGTAGCGGCGTGAATCAGAAAACCAGTCAATATCCAGTGTGACCACCATTTGCCTCATGCAGCACGACACATCTCCTTCGCATAGAGTTGATCAGGCTGTTGATTGTAGCCTGTGGAATGTTGTCCCAGTCCTCTTCAATGGCTGTGCGAAGTTGCTGGATATTTGCAGGAACTAGAACAAGCTGTCGTACATGTCGATACAGAGCACCCCAAACATGCTCAATGGGTGACATGTCTGGTGAGTATGCAGGCCATGGAAGAACTGGGTCATTTTCAGCTTCAGGGAATTATGTACAGATCCTTGCAACATGGGGCCGTGCATTATCAATGCTGAAACATGATGACGGTCGCAGATGAAAGGCACAACAATAGGCCTCACGATCTCGTCACGGTATCTGTGCATTTAAATTGCCATCGATAAAAATGCAATTGTGTTCATTGCCCATACCTTATGCCTCCCCATACCATAACCCCACTGCCACCATGGGGCACTGACATCAGCAAACCGCTCGCCCACACGTCTGCCATCTGCCCGGTACAGTTGAAACTGGGATTAATCCATGAAGAGCACACTTCTCCAGCGTGCTAGTGGCCATCGACGAGCATGCAGATGAGCTTCCCTGAGACGGTTTCTGACAGTTTGTGCAAAATTCTTCGGTTGTGCAAACCCACAGTTTCATCAGATGTCCGGGTTGCTGGTCTCAGACGCTCCCACAGGTGAAGAAGTGAGGTGAAGGATGTGGAGGTCCTGGGCTGGCCTAGTTACACGTGGTCTGCCAAATTCTCTAAAACAACGATGGAGGCGGCTTATGGTAGAGAAATTAACATTCAATTCTCTGGCAAGAGCTCTGGTGGACATTCCTGCAGTCAGGAAACAAATTTGTACACAAAATCTGAGAGAAATAAGATTTTTGTGAGTATAGAAAATGTCTGGGATCTTGTATTTCAGCTCATGAAACATGGGACCAAGACTTCACATGTTGCGTTTATATTTTGGTTCGGTGTAGTTAAAAAAATTGTACTGAAATATTAGTTCCCAGTCTTCAGTCTACATGCACATCAACTGTGCATGTAGTTTGTAGGGAAGATTCTTCCTTAATCAACATTGCGCTGAGGTTATCCATCTTTCAAAGCACAATTTTCAAGGTGTATCGCACACAACAAGTGAAGAGTCATTCAATTGGTGCTCTCAGGCAGAATCATGGGGTGTGTCAGCATGCAAAAGTAGATCCTGTCATTACTCCATGCAAGCATTCGCCACACTGTGTACGATATGGAATTTGTTCTTGTAGCAATTACGGTGTTCCTGACACAAGACAGCCTTCTACCACCGCCCCTGGTGTGCTGGCTGGCTACAGTTCCGAGAGCACAGTTACTAAAGGCAGCACTTCAATGCTGATCTCAAGTAGTGCTCTTCAAAAGACTGCATGGGGCCTTTTGAAGCTAAGCCAGGAGCACTGACCATGGAGTTGTGTCCAGACACTGATTATACACCAGACAAAATATGTAATTTGGTAAAAGTTAATGACCACTGTGAGTAGCTTATTCTGGCATATAAAAAAAAATACAAAATATGGATTGTATGCTTGACATCATATAAGAGAAGTACTTGTTTGTATTATTTTGCATTGCACAAATACATTTTGACTGATTTGTATGCATGTTTATTGAAATCCATTTGGGCAATATTTATTTTCCAGTATAGTCAAATTCACTGTGTGTGGGGCAGACACTGAAAACGGTTTGAATCCCTTCATCAAGCTTTTCTATAAGAAGTCCTCTATGAAAGGCACGTAGCTACATTAGAGAGTGGGATTGTAACTAACCCCAGTCAATGCTATAGCGAAAATAGCATTCACCAGAAATTTTCATACAGAGAGTATATTCAGTTCAAACAATTCCCGCCTGTTTTAACAGTGCATGTCGAACAAGTTCATGCATTCAACATTGTAACGTTACATTGGGTGGGCGTTCTATGTTAATTTTTCTATGTTTTTGTATTTCTTTGTTTTGGGCCGTGTGTGGCTCCCAATCAGGCACAGCTGTAGTTCGTTGTTGCTGATTGGGAGTCACACATAAGGAGCCTGTTTTTCCTTTGGGTTTTGTGGGGGATTGTTTTCTGTCTCATTCGTGTTTGCACCTGACAGGACTGTTTGGCTGTCGGTTTTCTTGTTTTTTGTATAGTGTTCTTTCGTCGTTAATAAATTCCTGAAGATGAACACTAACTCCGCTGCACCTTGGTCTACTCTCTCTTCAGACAGCCGTTACAAACATTTTGATGAAAAGATGGATATGCTACCTAGCCTTCTCAAATTACTGTAGTAAAACTCATTATTAGGGCACATGTGGCCACAAAATGACATTATATTTGAAGTACATTATTGTACCTTTTTTTTTTACTAGGGTTTTTATACAGTAGGCTATGCCTTTGGATAAACTCTCATCCTAAGAAAAACTTTAAAGGCTCAGTGCAGTCAAAACACGATTTTCCTGTGTTTTATATATATTTCCACACTATGAGGACGGAATAATAAGAGTGAAATTTAGAAAATTATGATAATGCCCTTTTAGTGTAAGAGTGGTTGAAAAGGCCGCCTGAAATTTCAGCCTGTTTTGGTGGGATGGAGTTTTGGCCTACCTGGTGAAAGACCAATAAGAAAGAGTTCCAAACCTCTCTGCCAATAAGAGGTCCCCACTCAGACCACTTTTCCACTCCCCACTCAGACCACTCCCAGACAGTCCTAGCAAAATTATTGCTGGAAAAACAATCACAGTGACGTACTTAATTGTTACCCAGAAACGATGTCATATAAAAATAAAAGGCTGCATTGGACATTTTTATGAAAAAGCACTGGAAAAAGACTTGATTTTGCTAATATCACTATAAAGCGCACAAAATAATGAGCCAATGTTCTGTGCTCTTCACAACACTATCCTCACTTTCCTAATGATTTCAAAAGATTAAAACACTTCTTTCCCTTTCTTTTATTCCCTCTCTTCTTGCCAGTGCAATCTTTTTGCTTCCAGGTATATGACAGCAGCTGTTTGCATGCAGCTTTACTCCTTTGTGTTTCCATGGCAACCATGCAGTGATCCGGAGAGAGTTGCATCCACATGGACACAAACGCTCACTCTGACTCAAACACACACACACACACAATGCAAATCTGCTTTTTCCGCGCTTACGTAATGGGTGGGTGGAGTGGGCTCCGGCTTGCAGTGCTCATCCCTGTAATAGCTTCCGGCTGCCTCCCCTTCCTACAACCAGCCCTCCACCACAGCAACAGAGGTTTCCAGCTAACCGTTACGTCGCACACCCATTATTAACAAGTCACCCTTCAACATAGCACTTTCTCCTACTCCAAAGAGGTGCCACAATGTTACTCATGAGGCAGATTCATTAATCAATCGTGGTTCCAAAGATAAGGGATGAAAAGAGATCATTCATAATTGTGTGAATGAACATGGTCATTTTTGACCAAGCAAAACAAACGTGAATTTCCAGGTTTACATGCACACTAATAATTCAAAATTAAAGACCAACTGAAATCATAATCAGGAATGGGCAATGATTTAAATAGCTACAACCATGTTTTCATGATAATTAATGGCTATGTTGCAGTTAGATATAAAATAGATTGAGATATTGCCATTGAAAGAATATGACGATAGACATGAATCCTCCTGTCCTTCCTGTTTGCTTTTTTAAAACGAATTCTGTCTGAATAGGGCATTAGTTATACTTAAGTATGACACAAAATGCAAAGACCACCAATGCAGAAGATGCAGCTCCAGGTGTCCTTCCATTGAATTTAACTGACATTTTGTTTCACCGGTTTAAAAACAAAATCTCCCTTTGTGCCTACTAGACATGACCTAGGATTCCAGTATGAGAACAAGACATCTCAATATTGCAATGCAAGAACATCTGGATTATAATGTGTGTGTGTGTATAGGCTGGAGGTGTGGGGTTACAGAGATACAGGCAGGCCGTTGCATAACCCAGAATAACATCTTTATTTCACGCTCTGCTGAGCTCGAGTGTTCGGAGCGGCCCTTCACCTGCACAGTCACGACACTACCGCTGATGGAGAAACACTAATGAATGGAGAGAGCGAGGGAAGTGCCCGATTTAGCAGAGCCAGAGTGAAGAGCGGGAAGAACATTACTCTTGAAGGGTAACACTATATTGATGGGAGCTTAGAGTCAATTTAATTCTTCAACAGTGGGTGAACTCTGACCTTGACCATGACGTCAACCGCACACAGTCATTCATTGTCATGGGAACAGTGTTAAAACGTGTCGGGAAGTAGAAGCAAAACTACATCCATTACACTAACGTCAGAATAACAAAAACATACCTGACAAATTTCAAAGGAGTAGGATTTCCTACTCTTTTAGTATTTTTGTATGCATTTTAATTGAACAGATAGGACAGTGAAGCGCATACAGGAGAAGTAGCAGAGAACACACCAGTAGTATCAAAGTGTTAATTACACACTAGCAGTAGCAAAGTGTTAATTACACGCCAGTAATAGCAAAGTGTTAATTACACACCAGCGGTAGCAAAGTGTTAATTACACACCAGTAGTAGCAAAGTGTTAATTACACACCAGTAGTAGCAAAGTGTTAATTACACACCAGTAGTAGCAAAGTGTTAATTACACGCCAGTAATAGCAAAGTGTTAATTACACACCAGCGGTAGCAAAGTGTTAATTATACACCAGTGGTAGCAAAGTGTTAATTACACACCAGTAGTAGCAAAGTGTTAATTACACACCAGTAATAGCAAAGTGTTAATTACACGCCAGTAGTAGCAAAGTGTTAATTACACACCAGTAGCAGCAAAGTGTTAATTACACACCAGTAGTAGCAAAGTGTTAATTACACACCAGTAGTAGCAAAGTGTTAATTACACGCCAGTAGAAGCAAAGTGTTAATTACACACCAGTAGTAGCAAAGTGTTAATTACACACCAGTAGTAGCAAAGTGTTAATTACACACCAGTAGTAGCAAAGTGTTAATTACACACCAGTAGTAGCAAAGTGTTAATTACACACCAGTAGCAGCAAAGTGTTAATTACACGCCAGTAGCAGCAAAGTGTTAATTACACACCAGTAGTAGCAAAGTGTTAATTACACACCAGCAGTAGCAAAGTGTTAATTACACACCAGCAGTAGCAAAGTGTTAATTACACACCAGTAGTAGCAAAGTGTTAATTACACACCAGTAGCAGCAAAGTGTTAATTACACACCAGTAGTAGCAAAGTGTTAATTACACACCAGTAGTAGCAAAGTGTTAATTACACACCAGTAATAGCAAAGTGTTAATTACACACCAGTAGTATCAAAGTGTTAATTACACACCAGTAGTAGCAAAGTGTTAATTACACACCAGTAGTAGCAAAGTGTTAATTACACACCAGTAGTAGCAAAGTGTTAATTACACGCCATTAGTAGCAAAGTGTTAATTACACACCAGTAGTAGCAAAGTGTTAATTACACACCAGTAGTAGCAAAGTGTTAATTACACGCCAGTAGTAGCAAAGTGTTAATTACACACCAGTAGTAGCAAAGTGTAAATTACACGCCAGTAGTAGCAAAGTGTTAATTACACACCAGTAGTAGCAAAGTGTTAATTACACACCAGTAGTAGCAAAGTGTTAATTACACGCCAGTAGTAGCAAAGTGTTAATTACACGCCAGTAGTAGCAAAGTGTTAATTACACACCAGCAGTAGCAAAGTGTTAATTACACACCAGTATGAACAGTCAAAGAACACATTTGCTTATATTGCCAGGTGCGCACACACACATACATACATCAGAACCGACACATACACATCAGAACATCACCTGGGGACAGACACTAGGTGATAAAACACTAACTCTCACCAACATATACACACACAACCCTGTGTGTGCAGGAACGGACGGACACAGGCAGTTGAGCTATGTAACTGTAATGGCGTACGCTCTGAGAGACCAGAAGGGGTGGTGATCACACACACACACACACACACACACACACACACACACACACACACACACACACACACACACACACACACACACACACACACACACACACACACACACACAGAGAGAGAGAGCGACCTGCTTTCCATGAGGTTTCATCTTTCCACACACTCTTGAATATTCATTCCATTACATCAGTTGTGTTCAAATAACAATTTCACACTAAACAAGCATGAAACAAATAATATGGCCTGCTTCATCTATCCAGGCGAACATCGTGTGTAGTGAAGCGAAGCGTTTTGGGAGAACTCCACACGGTCTCACACGCCCCCGGGCTTCTCCTGGTGACAATCAGCCACATGGCTCCCTCCCGCCGTCTCCATGGAAACAAGCAAAGACTGCACTTTCTCATATGACATCGGTTCCTCTGAAGAGCTACTGCAGTTTACTCATGTCTCCTATGCCAAACCAGTCCCTCAACCCGAGAAACTTGCATGGTCCCTCCGTTGTCACATGTTTCTGTCAAAACTTTCCCTTTCAGAGCTAAACATTTTGATGAGGGGATACTTAACCCATCAACTTTGGGAGACACTTGTTCAGTGTCACTTCCTCAAGATCAAACAAACAAAAACACTATCACTCTTTGCGGTTCGCCATAAGTCGTTGAAATGGAGGCTGCTGTCCAGCTGCCGCACTAGGTCTTCTAACTGCCAACCCAACAACACTGATAGCCACACAATAAAACATGCAGATGTTGCCTGTCATTTATTTGAATGAGGAAGTGCGGATTACGCCCAAAACCACTTTGCTCATGATCTAGTCCAAATTCATCACCAAACCGGGAGGGGGCTATGGTAAACATATTGCCTGAGCTCATGGACACCAAACTTTAGGCATGCCGCTTCAATCATTTTTTTATGAAATTGTGCAAACTCCAAACAAATGCTTTTATTTCTGGGACATCACATGGCTCTGGAGCGTTCAGCATTGCTAGCTGTGTTGAAGTGGCGATCAGAGGGTGTAATTAGCCCCTATCTCCTGTAGGATTTCCCCTCCCTCAGCTATGGGACAACACCACGTGGCAGAGAAGTGTGTGACCACGCATGTTGAGGGTGGAGGGAAGGGACGGGCTTGGGATTCAACATCATCACTAACTAAAGAAACTGTGTTTAAATGTGTTGGCCAACCATGCTGTGAGAGAGGGCGCTGACAGAGACGAAACCCCACAACCTTTGACCATACCACAAACAGTCTTGCTTTATGACTCCTATCCCCCTGCTTCATGTAAATACATATTGCCCTAAGCTGAGCGTAGAAGAAACATTTTCAACATACGGGAATTATTCTGTGACTGGAATTTTCTGTTCAATAAAAGTTATGGCAAGAGGCTATGCTTTCACTGTGCTTTTACTTACTCTATACTGAGCTCTTTGGTATAATTCAGTCTAGAAGGTCAACTTAGAGTGTGTGTGCACTAATGACCCTGAGGAGAAAAGAACAGGTGTGCTGATTTTCATAAAGAGACAGATTTGATAACATCCGCTTCACAGACAATGGATGGACAGCCATTAGTCATTTCTCCATGCGATGAGTCATTCCTTCTCCATACGATTTAAATCCCTGGGTGGCCGGGCCACTAAGGCTATGAAATAGTTCAGAGGATAATCCTGTGTTCTCTGATAAAAAGTTGACTTGGGAAAAACAAACAGTGGTGCTACAGTTATATAGTAATAGAAGGGAAAACCTAGCCAGTTGCAGAACTGAATGCTTTCAACTGAAATGTGTCTTCCACATTTAACCATCGGCTCCCGGGGAGCAGTTGTTGTTGGGTGTTAACCGCCTTGCTCAAGGGAAGAACGGCAGATTTTTCCACCTTGCCAGCTCTGGGATTCGAACCAGCAACCTTTCAGTTACTGGCCCAACACTAGGCTACCTACTAGGCTACCTCGCACCCAGCAGAAGGGATCACCACACAAAAAACAATAGCACAGACTACAACTGAATTGTACAAGAGGTCACCCATCCCTTACTTCAGGAGGTATAAGCACTTAGGCTGGAATCATTTTTGTTTGTGTTGTTGATAGGTCCCGTGTATGTAATTTTTTCAACAGTATAAATATGAATTTAGATTTATGCATATGCCATTTGTATGCTCATGGAATTCAGTTTGCATTTACTGCGGCAAACTGTGGCAATAAATTAAGTTGATGAGGCTCCTCTTGGATTTACAACACATCCAGACCTTCTGGGAATGGATGCTCATCCTGGAGCTGTTCCAACAGAGAGCCTTACATGGCAAGGACCATAGAGATATATAAAATACACAAGACCCTTTGGTAGGATTGTAGTGTGTTACAGTTGTACAGTAAAGTGTTTATCAAAGCCATACCTTGTAGTGCCCTCTGTTGGACCAGTGGTAGTATCATCAGCAACATCGTCAACCCAACTGACTTCTCAATGTTTCCTCCAATTCTACTGACTCTTTGTTCAGTCTTTTGACTGGAAAAGAAAAGTCCTATTCAATAGGTGTATCTACATGAATATACATATAGCATATATAATCCGAATTTATAAATCAAACAAACGTTACTCAAATAAATGTTTCGGGGTTTACAGAAGGGTATAGATACATAGGACAACTGAAATGTTCTACCTTTCTGTATTCCACTGTTCTCCTATTACTGTGAGTTTCCACAGATCCTCTGGCCCAACAGATCCTCTGGCCCAACAGATCCTCTGGCCCAACAGATCCTCTGGCCCAACAGATCCTCTGGCCCAACAGATGTAGCTGCTGCC
The DNA here is from genome assembly GCF_901001165.1 of Salmo trutta. Lineage (NCBI taxonomy): Eukaryota > Metazoa > Chordata > Actinopteri > Salmoniformes > Salmonidae > Salmo > Salmo trutta. The sequence continues at coordinate 14,657,293 of NC_042975.1, read as the reverse complement.
CCAAATAACAATATTCATCTTCTGTAACAGATCAAAATGTTCACCAAAAATGGCTCCTACATTATTTTGAAGGCATAGTCGCACAAGGGTCAAATAACAGACTACTAAAATATAATAACATAGTACAGGGACATTTTGGAAACTGACAGAGTTACCACCATTGTGAGGATTACAAGCACTAACAAAAGTTGTGATACTTTTGGTATTGACATCATTCTCTAACATGTGATAGATTCCATTATGTCATGCATACTAGTGAAAAGAAGACATTGCAAAATGTCACGTTTTCTGTCAAACCATAAATAAATAGTGCTCCACTGTCTCAAGATAAAGTAGTGGGAAATGCTGTAAGTCTAACCGGCCACAAGATGGCAGTCTTCCTACGACTAATGTCTCCCTCCTTTCCCATTCTATTTTAAACACTTTCGATTTATTTTCTCATGACCTTATTTCTATTACAGCATGTTGGATGACTGTCATTCATATTCCTTCACCCAGTTTAATGTAACATCGATAGGTTTAGGCTACTACATGATACTCAAATTTTCCCTATACCCATCATGAGGTTGCTACAACCTACAAATGAAAAAGTTTATAACGTAGGTGCACAGGCCGAGAAACAAATTGGAGTAATCAAGGTGACAGACAGTGACACTTTCAATACCACCTTGCACACTCTTGCCAGCATGTAGTCATTAGTCTAAACAGTTGAAAATGACAGTTTCTATGTAATCGCCTTAATCTTGTTTAGACCCCAGAAAGAGTAGTTGCTGCCTGGGCAGAAACTAATCGGGATCCGTCATAACTACAAACAAAACAAAAATACAAAATGTATACACACGGTAGCCTAGTTCTTCCCATCAAGACCCGAGTGTCTCTGTGATTCTGAAGGAGATGTGTCATTTTTTCCCTACCAGCTTCCTCTACTGTTCGGATAGCTGTCCTGTGAGAGAAGAGATTCAATTAAAGCTTTGAGGGAGAAAGCCTCCCAGAGAAAGGACCTCCAGGAGAGCCAGGAGAGCAGTGAAATGGCTTCCCTATTAAGGGAGGCTGGCGTATAGCCTTATTCATCTGACAGTGACAAATAGGGCCCATTAAAAACCTCTATGGAGTGAATTGGCAGACGGTGGTCTGCTCTTGCGATTAGACCACTGGATCTAGTCTGTGTATCCCACAGATTCAGATGAACAGATGTGATAAGACTTACTTAGATAATACATGTGCAAGGAAGATGGTCTTTAAAAGACAGACAGACCTTGTGGTAGACAGATCTAAAGGGCACATCTAATGGAACAAGCATGCTAGGTAAAGTGATGGAACTACTGTATTTGGAACACGATGAGTAAGGACAGTGTTTCACATTCATAACAATGGACCTTATTCACACCCGTGATGCTTTTTAAACAACAACTGATTTGACGTGGAAAACCACCAGAATGTGAACACTGGGAAGGTGTTCCTTTGTAGCTCAGTTGGTAGAGCATGGCACTTGTAACACCAATGTAGTGGGTTTGATTCCAAAGGACCACCAATACGTACTGCACTCATGACTGTAAGTCATGTTTGATAAAAGCATCAGTGACAGACAGCTATATGGCATTTAGGCCTATTATAAGTCATTGAGCTTCAGGGACAAATTAAAATAAGCAGGACCACGGCCCTCCAAGACTGGCATTGTGTAGACTACCCTTGGGCTAGGGAGCAACAAGGAAGTGGACTAGTGAATCTTCCTTGCCCTCCATCTCTGTGGATGAGTACCTGAGTGAGTACTCTGGCCTCACTCTCAGAAATAGGTGATGGTGAACGGGTTAAACCATCCACAGTTATACTCAAATGTGATGTGTTTCAGCCCTGACCAGATTAGACAGCACCTAATGCTTCATGATTACATCTATTTCAGGAGGCATTCGTTACACAATTTACAGAAAATAATAGCTCTGTTTTGCTATTGTGGTAAAAGATGTAGTACCAATCATTAATCAGGCAAGTTGAGTAATTTGTATGGACATACACGCAGAAACATACAAGAATCAATTAAGCCAAAGAATGATTCATGATAATCAGGCACCATCCATGTAAATTAAACTGCCAAGGATTATGACACTATAGATAGTGGTTCATTCTTCTATGTATAAGTAATTGCAAGTCTATGCTACAAAATAATAGGTCAAGTGAGGGTTTAATCAATCAACAGTCCCTCACACCTTCTGAACAAACTATACTTAAGAAAAATATAAAACGCAAGATGTAACAATTTCAAAGATTTTACTGAGTTACAGTTCATATCAGAAAATCATTTAATTGAAATAAATTCATTAGTCCCTAATCTATGGATTTCACATGACTGGAAAGGGGTGCAGCCATGGGTGGGCCTGGGAGGGCATAGGCCCACCCACTTGGGAGCCAGGCCACCCCAATGGGGAGCCAGGCCCAGGCCCAGCCAATCAGAATTCGTTTTTCCCCCAAAAGAGCTTTAATACAGACAGAAATACTCCTCAGTTTCATTAGCTGTCCTGGTGGCTGGTCTCAGACAATCCTGCAGGTAAACAAGTCAAATGTGGAGGTCCTGGGCGTGGTTACACATGGTCTACGGTTGTGAGGTTGGTTGGACGTACTGCCAAATTCTCTAAAATGATGTTGGAGGTGGCTTATGGTAGAGAAATTAACATTAAATTGTCTGGCAACAGCTCTGGAGACCACTCCTGCAGTCAGCATGTGTAACAGAGTTAAAAATGTAGTCTACCAGGGTTGATGGAGCCTCCTAGTGGTTCAAGGTGTTAAAGGTGCAAGAACGTGTGTTGCTGTTCTCCAGCAGACAAAGCTATACCAAGGCTGGAGGTAAGTATCCTGAAACATGCTGTACGCAATATTTCATACGTTTTACAAGAAATACATTGAAAACACTAATGCGTCATAATTATTATCCATGTTGGCATGTAATCTGATGGCTGATGTACAGTTTAGCTTGCTAACAATAACTGTATGGATTTTTTTTCTCTGTGCCACTAGCTAGCTAGTGTTTGACCTCGTCAAATTTCTGATGCTAGCTGCATACGTATGTATGATGATCGTGTAAAGTTATTTATGAATCCAGATCCAGATCCTGTCATGTTTGCAGTGACCATTGTGCATGTGTGAAGATATTCATACATTGTGTCTGTCTTCCAGGAATAAATAAGACTGAAAAGCAAGTCCTGTGTGTCATCCATCTGACCAGCCAAAAAGCATTACACATGCCAATTGCACACTCCCTCAAAATGTAAGACATCTGTGGCAGTGTTTTGTGACAAAACTACATATTTTAGAGTGGCCTTTAATTGTCCCCAGCACAAGGTGCACCTGTGTAATTATCAAGCTGTTTAATCAGCTTCTTGATATGCCACACCTTTCAGGTGGATGGATTATCTTGGCAAAGGAGAAATGCTCACTAACAGGGATTTAAACAAACGTGTGCACAATTTTGTTTTACTTTTTAAATAAGCTTTTTGTGCATATAGAACCTTTCTGGAATATTTTATTTCAGCTCATGAAACATGGGATCAACACTTTACATGTTGCGTTTATATTATTGTGCAGTATACATCTCAAAATGAATGGCTGTGTTGTTCTTCTGTATTTCAGCATGAGAATCACCATAGTTAGTGTACCTACATATACAGAAGTTCATTGCATTCCAATAATTACCCATGAATCAGCATTGCACAAGAATCTCAACGCATGGAAGTGAATCAGCGCAAGATATGGTTGTGCTCCTATATGTTGCTAGGCAATACAGCTGGAAAATAATCCTGCAGCAACAGGAAATGTGAAGTATTATTTGGATTATAATTAATGTACAATTTTGTAGGAGTTAATACATTTTTTGTAAGGAAATTATTACATTAATATTACAACTTCTCATCTGACTTTGATTCATCTTGTAATATAAATCAACATTATTGTACAGGATTGTTCATGAGAGCATATATCTCTGCCACAGTGTTTTTTAAACAACAATTTACACAGTCTACCTATCGTTATGTTTGTTTAATGGTTACTACTGGTGTGGGCATGTGACGATACCCCAAAAGACCACAAAATCATAACAATATACTTCCGCTTGATAGTTGGCCAACCTTTAAAGTGTTGTAATAATATGGAAGCCGTTAGGCAAATAGGCCTTGTTAATTACATTTCAAACTACAAGACAGCAGTGCTAAGCGATTAACCAACATTTGTTATTTTTCGTTTTTTAAACAAATAATTGACCCACATTATTTGGTTCTATTTTTTTCTGTGAGCTTAACACACATATTGCATTTTCTCTAGAGATAAAGCTGATCCAGCCTGAACTGTGCAATATTCTACATAGTTTAGCGCATAGAATTACCTACAATGGCCATAATCTATTGCGCATCTACTTGTCCAGCCTGTGTTTCTTTAACCCTACTACGGAAGAGAGAAGAATGCGTGATCGTGAAGCGATATAGAGAGCAGCTGTTTCTTCGCGAGGTATCTCTACCTGAAAATACATCATCTAAGTCAGGGTTTCCCAAACTCTAGCACTACAGAGCTGATTCAAATAACCAACTCATCATCAAGCTTTTATTATTTGAATCATCTGTGTAGTGCTAGGGCCAAAACCTAAATGTGCACCCAGGGAGGGCCCCAGGACCAAGTTTGGGAAACACTGATCTTAGTGACTGACAGGTGGTATTCAGCAGTCATAAAATGATGCCTTATTTACTTGGAACAACAACAAAATAGTGATTTGGTGAGACAGCATAGGCAGCAGTTCTAAGAGATGAAATGACTTGGAATGAAATAAAGTAATGGAATAAAACAAATGTAATATACACAACAACTGAAATATTGTATTAAAGTAATGTAAAAACATGGTTAATAAGTGATAAGCAGTAATGGCCAGTCACCATTGACGATAGCAGAACCAGGCTTTCGGGGCTTAAGCCTCGAATGAGTTTGTATCAGCCCCAAGTCTTTTGTCCTACTGGGATGATGTAAAACAAACAAGGCTACACTGCTTCACACACTGCAATGAATACTAGTGCTGCCTAAAAGTGTGATTTTCCAAAGTTATTTTTGATTTGTCCAAAGAAATTATATTTTGGCATGCACAGACTGCTCATTCTCTGAGGGAGAGAGCGCATAGATGAGAAGAACGGAGGTAAACTTTGTTAGGTTGCTACTACTATAGCACATTTTGTTAGCCCATTATGATGTTATTCAGAGTTATTGACCTCACAGTAAACCAGATTGGAGTAACTTACATTTCAACATGTTGACTCAAAAGCTGCACTGACAGATGACGTTAAGTTAGCTAACTAACGTTAGGGGCTACCCAGTCTAGCTAGCAGCGTTGTTAACATTAGCTACCTAGTACATTTTATGAGCAGGATGTAGACAGTAATTGATTACCTATCTAGACACTGAATCCAACTGCTGGAACTCTGTTCACCACCCGACAAATATCACTAACTAACCAATCACTAACCAATCACTGTCTAATCAAGTACTATCCAAATATGCTAAAAATTGCTAATAAAGCTAGTTAGCTAATTTAAGGCTAACTCAACGTCAGCTACTTTTGGTAATGTCAGCTCAATTAGCTAGCAATCTTTTGAAAAAACAAAGCTGGATAGCTGAGTTAACGTTTTTTCCGATTTATAGAAGATGGACATATGGAATTTCTTCTTGAGAAAGAGGGCGAGAGATGCAGCTCAGAAAACACAGAAACGGTTGTTGTAGTTGCAGGAGTAGATTGTGTGTGTTTACAATACAATTATTTAGCATCTAGCTACATGACAACGTCACGAAAACGATGTGCGCGCTTCCATGGGGCAGAAGTTGGGGCAGCAGTGTAGCCTAGTGGTTAGAGCGTTAGACCAGTAACCAAAAGGTTGCAAGTTCAAATCCCCGCGCTGACAATGTACAAATCTGTTGTTCTGCCCCTGAACAAGGCAGTTAACCCACTGTTCCTAGGCCGTCATTGAAAATAAGAGGTAAAGGTAAATAAATAAATAAAAAGTCAGCCTGTTGTGGTTCTAGATTGCCAGATTGCTAGTAAGAATGACAAACTGCCATGTGGGGAATCGTAAGTGTTTCATGTTATTGATGTTGTGTTTTGACTGATTTCATGTCAATGCAAATATGGCTAAAATTCACTAGCTAGCTAACCAACAACTGTAACAATGTTTTTGAGACAACAAGTGGTCATTGTGCAAATATATTTGTTTCCAATAAATATTGGAGACGAAATATAGCTTACAAGTTGTCAACAATCTAAGCCAACCTCATCTGTTTTGCTAAAGCGACAGAGCGAGAACACAGGTATTGTGATTAGTGAATGTTGAATGTTAAATCAGGCCTATGATTGAGTGAATTGCTAAAAAAGATGGTGTAGCAGTCGGATGTGTGTTTGTCTTGTCCCGTGTGTTTTTCACTTTTTTTCCCTCGAAAATATCATATATATTTTAATCTCACTTTCCATCTACGAGCTAAATATACTTTCCTGCAACCCGCCTCACCCAATGTGGTACGAATCTGCTATTTTTATACCTTATAACTGGATCCTCCATCAGCAGCAAGCCAGCTAACTATCTACGAGCTATTAGCTATTGTTAGCCACTGCTAGTGATCTTCACCTTTAGCTCGGATAATACCTGCCACTCTGCACAGCGCGATATCAACCCAGAGCATATCGAACTGCTCTTCTCTAACACATCACCGGATTCCTGCTGTAAGCTCTGGACCATTACACTGGATAATCGCAGCTAGCTAGCTGCAACCGAGTATTCTTGGGCTACAATATCTCTTTTGCCAATTGGCCTGGTCCCTTTATTGTCGACATGGAGCCTCGCCGATCCATCACGATTGGTCTGCCGACGTAAATTGTTCCATGTGGTTTCAACAGGCTTTTCTGATGCAATGTCGACGAAGACCCATCTGCTAGTCCTGTATGTGTACCTAACTGACCCCCTCTGCCCATTCATCGCCATTTACCCGTTGTTGTCTTAGCTCTCCCGACCAATACCTGTGATTGTTCTATGCCTATCTCTAATGTCAATATGCCTTGTCTACTGTTGTCTCGGTTAGTTCTTATTGTTTTATTTCACTGTAGAGCCCTCAGTCCCACTCGTTTTATTTCACTGTAGAGCCCTCAGTCCCACATGCCTTAGATAGCTCTTTTCTCCCACCCCCCACGCATGCGGAAACCTCACCTGGATTAACTGATGCTCCCAGAGACGCAACCTCTCTCATCGTCACTCAATGCCGAGGTCCACTGTACTCACATCCTACCCTACCCTTGTCTGTACACCATGCCCTGAATCTATTCCACCACGCCCAGAAATCTGTTCCTTTTATTCTCTGTTCGACCAGTTCTTTCAGCCTTTAGCCGTAACCTTATCCTAACCCACCTCTGTTCCTCTGGTGATGTAGAGGTTAAGGCCCTGTAGCCCCCAGTACTACACCCATTCCCCAGGTGCTCTCATTTGCTGACTTCTGTAACCGTAAAAGCCTTGGTTTCATGCATGTTAACATCAGAAGCCCTCCTCCCTAAGTTTTTTTTATTCACTGCTTTAGCACACTCCGCCAACCCTGATGTCCATGCTGTGTCTGAATCCTGGTTTAGGAAGGCCACCAAAAAATCTGAAATTTCCATCCCCAACTACAACATTTTCCGTCAAGATAGAACTGCCAAAGGGGGCGGAGTTGCAATCTACTGCAGAGATAGCCTGCAGAGTTCTGTCCTACTATCCAGGTCTGTGCCCAAACAGTTCGAGCTTCTACTTTTAAAAAGCCACCTTTCCAGAAATAAGTCTCAATGTTGCCGCTTGTTATAGACTCCCCTCAGCCCCCAGCTGTGCCCTGGACACCATATGTGAATTGATTGCCCCCCATCTATCTTCAGAGTTCGTACTGTTAGGTGACTTAAATTGGGATATGCTTAACACCCCCGTCATCCTACAATCTAAACTAGATGCCCTCAATCTCACACAAATTATCAAGGAACCTACCAGGTACAACCCTAAATCCGTAAACATAGGCACCTTCATCGATATCATCCTGACCAATTTGCCCTCCAAATACACCTCTACTGTCTTCCACCAGGATCTCAGCAATCACTGCCAGCGTCCGTAATGGGTCCGCAGTCAAACCACCCATCATCACTGTCAAACGCTCCCTAAAATACTTCAGCGAGCAGGCCTTTCTAATCGACCTGGCCCGGGTATCCTGGACAGATATTGACCTCATCCTGTCAGTAGAGGATGCCTGGTTGTTCTTTAAAAGTGCTTTCCTCACCATCTTAAATAAGCATGTCCCATTCATAAAATGTAGAACTAAGAACAGATACAGCCCCTGGTTCACTCCTGACTTGGCTTCCCTTGACCAGCACAAAAACATCCTGTGGTGTACTGCATTAGCATGGAATAGCCCCTGCGATATGCAGCTTTTTAGGGAAGTCAGGAACCAATCTACACAGTCAATCAGGAAAGCAAAGGCCTCGCTTTTTCAAACAGAAATGTGGATCCTGTAGCACTAATTCCAAAAAGGTTTGGGACACTGTAAAGTCCATGGAGAATAAGAGCACCTCCTCCCAGCTGCCCACTGCACTGAGGCTAGGAAACAATGTCACCACCAGATAAATCTACGATAATCGAGAATTCCAAAAAGCATTTTACTATGGCTGGCCATGCTTTCCACCTGGCTACCCCTACCCCAGCAAACAACTCTGCTCTTAAATGCTAGTGCTCTTAACTGCTCTCAACTGCTCTTAAATGCTAGAAAAACTAAATGCATGCTCTTCAACCGATCGCTGCCCACACCCGCCCGCCCGACTAGTATAACTACTCTGGATGGTTCTGACTTAGAAAATGTGGGCAACTACAAATACCTAGGTGTCTGGTTAGTGTAAACTCTCCTTTCAGACTCACGTTAAGCATCTCCAATCCAAAATTAAATCTAGAATCGGCTTCCTATTTTGCAAGAAAGCCTCCTTCACTCATGCTGCCAAACATACCCTCGTAAAACTGACTATCCTAACGATCCTTGACTTCGGCGATGTCATTTACAAAATAGCCTCCACTCTACTCAGCAAATTGGATGTAGTTTATCACAGTGCCATCCATTTTGTCATTAAAGTCCCATATACTACCCACCACTGCAACCTGTATGCTCTCGTTGGCTGGCCCTCGCTACATATCCGTCGCCAAACCCACTGGCTTCAGGTCATCTATAAGTCTTTGCTAGGTAAAGCCCCGCCTTATCTCAGCTCCCTGGTCACCATAGCAACACCCACCCGTAGTATGCGCTCCAGCAGATATATTTCACTGGTCATCCCAAAAGCCAACACCTCCTTTGGCCGCCTTTCCTTCCAGTTCTCTGCTGCCAATGACTGGAACGAATTGCAAAAGTCAATGAAGCTGGAGACTTATCTCCCTCACTAACTATAAGCATCAACTGTCAGAGCAGCTTACCGATCACTGCACCTGTACACAGCCCATCTGTAAATAGCCCACCCAACTACCTCATCCCCATATTGTTTTTATTTTTTTGCTCTTTTGGACCCCAGTATCTCTACTTGCACATCATCATCTGCACATCTATCCCTCCAGTGTTAATGCTAAATTGTAATTATTTTGCCACTATGGCCTATTTATTGCCTTTCTACATTTGCGCACACTGTATATAGATTTTTCTATTGTGTTATTGACTGTATGTTTGTTTATCCCATGTGTAACTCTGTGTTGTTGTTTTTGTCACACTGCTTTGCTTTATCTTGGAGAGGTCGCAGTTGTAAATGACAACTTGTTCTCAACTGGCCTTCCTAGTTAAATAAAGGTGAAATAAAAAATAAATTAAATCATTAAGAAACAGAAATTATTCCAGATTTGACCATTAGCTCAATTCAGGTAAACATTATTTGCCTGTGGTTAATATTGTGCGCATGTGTGTGTACGCATATTGCTTCTGTGTGTGTTTGTCTGTTCAGAATACTCCATATTGCTATGGCATTGATACTATGCCATCTCTGTAATAATATAGGAGATCCAGGAAAGCAGAGCTTCAGACAGGAAGGAAGAGGGGAGCAAATAGGACAGAGAGAGAAAATAGAGAGAGGGGAGCAGACAGGACAGAAAGAGAACATAGAGAGTGGAGGCCCACACAAGATAAACAGGTCACATTCCTCTCAAGCCAGAGGAAGTAGTTATTGCTAAAGAATTCACTCTCAAAAAAAGAAAGATGACACTTCTGACATGTCCTAAGTGTATAAACTGTTAGAGCCTGATATGTTCCTATCAAGGAAGGCAATCATACAGGCCACGCTGACCATCCCAGTTAGCAGCTGTGAGAGATCTTTCAGTGCATTAAGACGTCTATATACATGGTTTCGGAGTCCAATGACCCAAGATAGAATGCATCATGACAATTGACAAAGATATACATACTAACACGCTTGGGTAAGAGTGAAGTCATAGACAGGTTTGCACCTACAGTTTCATTTTGTTTAGTTTCACTTCTAATCTTTATGGATGGACTAACATCCTAGTACTTGGAATTACCTGCATTTCTGCATAAATTGGTCATAACATTTGATCTGACCTTCATCTAAGTCACAACAATAGACACACACATTCTGCTTAAACTAATAACACACAAACAATTAAACGTTTTCATGTGTTTATTGAACACACTGTGTAAACATTCACAGTGCAGGGTGGAGAAATAATGTGAACCCTTGGATTTAATAACTGGTTGACCCTCCTTCGGCAGCAATAACCTCAACCAAAGGTTTTCTGTAGTTGCGGATCAGACCTGCACAACGGTCAGGAGGAATTTTGGACCATTCCTCTTTACAAAACTCTTTCAGTTCAACAATATTCTTGGGATGTCTGGTGTGAACCGCTCGAGGTCATGCCACAGCATCCCAATTGGATTGAGGTCAGGACTCTGATTGGGCCACTCCAGAAGGCGTATTTTCATCTGTTGAAACCATTCTGTTGTTGATTTACTTCTGTGTTTTGGGTTGTTGTCCTGTTGCATCACCCAACTTCTGTTGAGCTTCAATTGGCGGACAGAGCCTGACATTCTTCTGCAGAAAGTCTTGATAAACTTGGGAATTCACTTTTCTGTTGATGATAGCAAGCTGTCCAGGCCCTGAGGGAGCAAAACAGCCAAAACCATGATGCTCCCTCCACCATACTTTACAGTTTGGATGAGGTTTTGATGTTGGTGTGCTATACCTTTTTCTCTCCACATAGTGTTGTGTGTTCCTTCCAAACAACTCAACTGTAGTTTCATCTGTCCACAGAATATTTTGCCAGTAGCGCTGTGGAACATCCAGGTGCTCTGGAACATCCAGGTGCTGTTTTGCGAACTTCAGACGTGCAGCAATGCTTTTTTTGAAAAGCAGTGGCTTCTTCCATGGTGTCCTCCCACAAACACCATTCTTGTTTAATGTTTTACGCATTGTAGACTCGTCAACAGAGATGTTCATCTTCCAGAGAGTTCTTATTGTCTTTAGCTGACCGTCTAGAATTCTTCTTAGCCTCATTGAGCATTCTGCGCTATGCTCTTGCAGTCATCTTTGCAGGATGGTCACTCCTAGGGAGAGTAGCCGTGCTGAATTTTCTCCATTTATAGACAATTTGTCTTACCGTGGACTGGTAAACATCAAGGCTTTTAGAGATACTTTTGTAACCCTTTCCAGCTTTATGCAAGTCAACAATTCTTAATCTTAGGTCTTCTGAGATCTCTTTTGTTCGAGGCATGGTTCACATCAGGCAATGCTTCTTGTGAAATAGCAAACTCAAATTTTGTTTGTTTTTTATAGGGCAGGGCAGCTCTAACCAACATCTCCAATCTCATATCATTGATTGGACTCCAGGTTAGTTGACTCCTGACTATTATTAGCTTTGGTGAACTGATTAGCCTAGGGGTTCACATACTTTTTCCAACCTACACTGTGAATGTTTAAATGCGGTCTTCAAAATAGACAAAATACAATAGTTTGGGTGTCATTAGTTCAAGCACACTGTGTTTGTCTATTGCTGTGACTTAAATGAAGATCAGATCAAATTTTATGACCAGTTTATGCAGAAAATTCCAAAGGGTTCACATACTTTTTCTTGCCACTGTAACTCAAAAACACTCAATATTTAGTTGGAGAAAGGATTGTATGCTGGTATGTACAGTACATGTGTGTAAAATGTGAAGTGTTGTTACCACAGGGGGGGTTGGAGGGGGTGTATTTGTTTTTGTGTAATTAAATAGTTAGAAATGTTGTCATGTAGCTCACTTGACCTTGGAATCTGTAATTTATTACCATAAATATTATAAAATCATGATTTTCAAGCACATGTTTTTCATGCCTGCATTTGTACATGTCTGCAAAAGTTGTCACCCCCCCTCTAGTTATAAAACAAGCCTACTGCTAATGTGAGTTTACGCAGTTCTAACATAATACAAAAAATTCCAGCCTAAAATCCCAATCCTGTTATAGTGCACGTAACTAGAACATTAATTTGTGGTCAAGGCTGCCACCCTTTGGATTGTTTTGGAACTGCGTAGCATGGCTAACTCACAGTAGTTAGCAGTAACGTGACCATCAACATGAGGATCAAATATTGGACATGATTTATGAAAACATTGCAACAAAATAATGATACAAATACACCCCCCTCCTTAGGCATTAATCATGCAAACACATTTTTTTATTGTGACACGGTGTCAGTGAGCTCCAAATCTATGATTTCTGTTTTTTACCCATGGAATTAGTCCACTGCGCCACCAGGATGTAGCTAGCATGCCATGTTTTTTAACTTATACAACTCTGTTAATTTTTGTCTATTCAAATGGACTTCCATTTGAACAAGCATTTATTAAGATAGCTTTAAGCACCAGCTGTCAGAGCAGCTCACAGATCACTGCACCTGTACATAGCCCATCTATAATTTAGCTCAAACAACTACCTCTTCCCCTACTGTATTTATTTATTTATTTATTTTTGCTCCTTTGCACCCCATTATTTCTATTTCTACTTTGCACTTTCTTCCACTACAAATCTACCATTCCAGTGTTTTACTTGCTATATTGTATTTACTTTGCCACCATGGCCTTTTTTGCCTTTACCTCCCTTATCTCACCTCATTTGCTCACATTGTATATAGACTTATTTTTCTACTGTATTATTGACTGTATGTTTGTTTTACTCCATGTGTAACTCTGTGTTGTTGTATGTGTCGAACTGCTTTGCTTTATCTTGGCCAGGTCGCAGTTGTAAATTAGAACTTGTTCTCAACTTGCCTACCTGGTTAAATAAAGGTGTAAAAAAAAAGTGATATTGTCAAGTCTAATTGTTGGATGTAGAGTGAATAGCAATTACCAATGGCTAGAAATTAGCTTGAACTGATGCATTTTGGAATGGTGGTAAGAGTCCCACAGAACCTCAAACAGTCTCCCCTGTTGCTCAGTTGGTAGAGCATGGTGTTCGATTCCCACAGGGGCCAGTACAAAAAAAAATAAAAAATGCATGAAATGGAATGAAAAGAATGCATTCACCACTGTAAGTCGCTCTGGATAAGAGCGTCTGCTAAATGACTAAAATGTAAATGTAAATCTGACAACCACAGGGGCCATTGTCATAAAGGGATATTTTCAAAAACAATCTAGTTCCATTTTCCACTGATCTACTCAAATTTTCCAATGATAACTTTGAAAGTCAAGAACTGCTGCTGTGTTTTTCTTGCTGTGTGACAATAATGTGATTTTAAAAAAGTACATCTGTAATTCTGGTTCAGAATAACAGGGATTGTTCAGTTTAGAGTGATTTTAGGTGTTCTTTTTTTACTGTTTCCCCTAATAAATTGTGTAGCCGTCTGATAGACTTTTGAGTCTACAAATGAAGTCGCAGTGTCTGTGGATCATTGTTATCATCAACCTTAAGCGCCTATCAGAGTCCAAAACGTGTATGCGTACGCACAGCAGTGTTATGGATATGAATATTGGACGGTTGGCTTTCATACTTGTCTAATCCTCAGCGTGGCTCAAACTATTTCTACAACTGTGAACACATTTGAATGAATAGAGGAAGCGTACACCGAGCCGCGTTGGGAATTCTGTAGATGTGCGCGGTCGGGCTGTGTGAGAGCCGGGTAGCTACACCATAATAACAGATGTCAAAATAAAAGTCTTACACATTACCATAAATGTGTCTACTGCTACAGCTCATGTTAGTACAATGACTGTGGGGATCAATAAACATTGTCATTTTTGTCAAATCTACATGAAACAAGTCTGTTTATTATTCATTGCTGTCTGCCAATCCTCAAGCTTCAAAGGGGAAGTTGGCAAAAAGGCACTGAGTGGTATATTCATGTTAGATATTCAAACAACATTTAATCTTAGGTTTAGAGGGAAAAAAAGTGAATATGCATTTTAATAAATGTGATATTTCCTCTCTCCATATCATTGTTGTATCATTGTTTCCTTTTTGATAACCAGTGGGGGCTTGTGCCAGAAAGAGTGAAAGCCCATTTTCAGATAAACCAAAACAACATTAATCTGAATTGGAGGATAGAGATTCCAGGGAGTCAAGCACAAGAAGGTCTGATCGGTGTGTCACAGATAATAATAATAATAATAATAATACAGAGCATTCACTTCACATAGGCTTTGCCCTGGCTAATGGTGGATACGGCTTTGAGAACAACAATGCATGGCCTGAACAACTCTTTGTCTGCAATACATTTTCAAACTTGACCTGAGAGGTCAGATTGCAGGTTTTATTATTAGGGGAATGACCATGTCATGAACTTTGAAATTATGAATAAGAATCATGCATTATACCAATCTCCAATAATGCAGTGAGGAAATACTCGAATTCAGTTGGATCAAATATGCAAAAAGCCCACATCAATATGCTTATTTTGAACCATTACAAAAACATCACAGGGGAAGAGTAAGAAGAGTACATAGAAAAATACCACAAGCACCTACTGCAATATCAGCAGAGTTAAAAATAAAAGCCCTAAACCTGCAGAATGTGCCCACTGCTCAGGCATAGCAAACTGCAGGTTAAGCAAATGTGACAATAGACAAACCTCTAGGGATAACACAAGTATTGTGAATGCCAAAAAGTACTGACTTAGGTGACCTATCATTCAGCAAAGACCCCATTTAAAAGGGGCAATCAGCAGTTGCTACATCCATTTTTGGACTTATAAATTAATGATATGTACCCATTGATTCTTGAAATAATAACTTATAAATGCCTCATGAACTTAGTTCAACTGTCATACCCCATCAGAACCAAAAACATACATTTGTTTTACTTCAATGTTTGTAAACAAAGTAATGTAAACAAACACTATATAGCCTCAAAAGTTGGTCAAAGAATTTGAAAGTGGTTACATTTCTCCATCCCCATTGCTCAGATTTTTGCTGAAACAGGGGCAGGCCAAATGCTTTGTTATTGTTTCTACTGCTGATTGCTGCTTTAAACAGTTATTATAAAATAGTTATTACTTTTAAAGGTAGACTCAGCAATATGATGTACAAGTAACTGACAAAATAAAGGAAACACCAACATAAAGTGTCTTAATAGGGCGTTGGGCCACCATGGCCAGAACAGCTTTAATGCACCTTGGCATAGATTCTAAAAGTGTATGGAATTCTATTGGAGGGATGGGATTCTTCCACGAGAAAGTCCATCATTTGCTGTTTTGTTGATGGTGGTGGAAAACGCTGTCTCAGGCACCGCTCCAGAATCTCCCATCAATGTTCATTTGGGTTGAGATCTGGTGACTGAGACGGCCATGGCATATGGTTTACATCGTTTTCATGCTCATCAAACCATTCAGTGACCACTCGTGCCTTGTGGATGTGGGCATTGTCATCCTATGGAGGCACAGCCATGGTAGCAGATATAATGGCCAGAATAATGGCCTGTCAAGCGTTTTTATACATGACCCTAAGCATGATGGGATGTTAGTTGCTAAATTAACTCAGGAACCACACCTGTGTGGAAGCACCTGCTTTTAATATACTTTGCATCCATAATTTACTCAATTCCATCCATTATATTGGCAGCTACCTGTAGATGTACAAAGTAAACAGCATAGTGGGTAAAATGTCCACAACAACTAAGAGTGTTGAAGCGCAAGGCTTAACTTCAACGATGTTTAGGTGCACTGGCTATCACAGTGTAGCAGCGTGAAGTGAACCTGTGCACATGCGCAGATACTGTGTGTGACTATGTGAGAGTGAAGTCTTGCATCTCACTCATCTCAATATCTGTGGTGCTGCTTGTGGCAACGTCATTTAGCTGAGTCTACCTTTTAAGTCAAAAAATGCTTGCATTTTTGCCACTAGCGTAGACATTCAGTGTGTCTATCAAATTCCATATACTTTATGAAATATAACAGTGAACATGGCTAAACAGTTGAGGGGATATTGGTTTTTGTTATGTCAATAAAAACAACAATGGATTATTCAATGAATGGATGGAATCCAATAACCTGCTGACTTACCAAGCAGTGCTTGGAACAGGCTGCTTTTGAAGACCCCCATCACTCTCTGAATGGCAGTTTTGAGCTGTTGTTCCTCTGGCTTCGTCAGTTTAGCACAGTAGTCTTCCAAAAGCTCTAGGGCCCTAGCTGTGTCTGCAGGAGGGTACGGATTGGAGACCAGTTAGCATGCTATTCAAAAGATGGTCACATAAGTTAATGTTAACATAGTCACAAGTGATGAAATATCACAAACCACCAGACAAGCACAGACCAATTCACAAAGGCATTTTGTTTGAAAAAGATATACAGTAGCTTGAGCTTCCGCCACATTTTATCCCCATCTGTGAAAGGGATTCTAAGAACAATCTCAAGCCGCAAAGCAATTCTGAAAAGATATGAAATAACAAGTTTATGTGCAAAAGATGATGAGGCCACATGTATGGTTTATAATTAGCAACCACTTCCACCACTAATATGAGAGGCAGTTTTGCAACGGTACAGAAATGTGGAGCATCGATCGAGTTTACGCTTGGCACGAGTGTCAGAGGGCGAGACACCACTGTCACACAGAGACAGAGGAGTCATCGTTGAGCTCAGACCCTGTCACCAAAGGAGACCACAGGGGAACAAAGCCGCTCTTTACTCAGGGGTGGGGGAGGAGGGGTGCTGTGACAAGACGAAAGTCAACACTAAACTATGTCTCATGTGTCAAAGAAACTCTCAAGAACAGAGTGTAAAATGGTCTTTAAATACATATATGGATTTTCCTGTTCAATTGATCTGGCTGACTGCTGTCTAGTCAGAATTTTACTTTAACCTCTCAACTCCAGAAAATTCTGGGAGGTTGCAAAATCTTGCATGACTTTCATTGTACAGTAGCCTACAGTTATACAGTTGAACAATTTGGACAGTAATTCTTTCTTGTTGCACAATTACAGACCAATGTCTGC
Source organism: Salmo trutta (assembly GCF_901001165.1). Taxonomy (NCBI): domain Eukaryota; kingdom Metazoa; phylum Chordata; class Actinopteri; order Salmoniformes; family Salmonidae; genus Salmo; species Salmo trutta. The sequence continues at coordinate 14,639,835 of NC_042975.1, read as the reverse complement.
CACAAGGACAAGCCTCATTAGACATCTATTTATATGGAGTTGCTTAGCAGACTGCACTTACACTACAATCACCACATGCCAATCATCAGCCAATATAGGCTGCAAATAAGGACAAAACAATCCTTTACTGAATATGATGCACAATATTCAATTACACTTATGATAGGCATTACTTTGCTGAATATGGCATTATAAATCCCTACAAATGTGAATAAATGCTGTATAACCTATTATACGTGAAATGCTTTCATAAATAATTTACTAATAGGCCTAGTAACGTTACTTACACTATTTATGTAGGCCTAGTGTAGCTTATTAATGCTTATTCATTAAAGTTATTAAAGGTTTACGCAAAATTCTTATCCAAAATAAACGTATCAATGACTGTTCTGTTTCATAGGCCAGAGCACCATGGTGCATGCAACAACAGATTTTTATTAGGATTATATTACAAGTTATGGGGCCATTTTTATTTGGTTTGCCACTAGCCTACCTACAGGAGCATATTAAATCGAGAAAGGCAAATGGAAATTCTGGTCTACTTACATAAGACTACATGCTGAAATCTAGAAGTGCTGAATCTCAATAAAGATCCACTTGTGGCTGCATAGAGGCAGCGAGACAACTGTTGTGCCAATAAGTATACGTTTCTGCTCACCTTTTTTTCTTACAGGCATAGTTGAATGCTGGATCCGTATCGGTGATTTACTCTTGCTCCAATAACATAACGTATTCCCAGTTCTCTTCAGTGCATTATTAAAAGTGTCAGGCAGTGGTGAAAAAAAACCCATCAAAGGCGAGTCCGTTGTGCTTTAACATGTGTAGCCTTAGACACAGAGGCAGTAGGTTTTAGGCTTTTGCTCCAGCAAAGTCCGTGGTCTACAGTCTAAAACAATAGACTAGCACAGGGCAAAACAGGCCACAAACAAAAACGATGCTTTCAAAGTGGCTGTGTATGCTTGTTCAGTTCATCTTCAACAAAGTATTTCGGATTGGTGTGTGCTGCTGCTGACAGGGCAGTCGCGAACGTCCTGATATCATGTCATGGACATGGACTGTAGCCTAGCATGAATGGTAGGTCAATACCCTCAACTGACAGGAACTTTTCGTGAGCACCCAGCGAGATGTCCCGCGTTTCTATCACTTCCCTTGCAGTTTGATGCTGGCATTGAGTCAATGGCGCTCCCATGTGATGAGCTGGGGATTTAAAAACACAAAACTAATGGCAGTCCAAAGAAATGTTAAAGGCGCCGTAACGTTACCCGGCGAGGTGAAATATGCAACCAAGCAAGGCTATTTTGGCTCGTGCAAAAAACGTTGCAGCAAGTCATGGGATATGATGACATGAGCAGGGGTATAGCCTATTTGTAACTTAACAGCATAGCAAGTTTAATTAGGGTACACACCTGGCAGCAATTCCTCATAGCTTCATATTTTTTTCTATGCATTTGGGATGGCCCAGTTGGCTAAACGAACCAGGTCTGCGGCTAAGTAGCCTAGCCTTAGGATAACTAGCTATCAAAATACATAACATTTGCTGGCCAACATTTATTCCAAGACATACCACAACGAATAAAATTGATATGCTCCATCCAATAACTCAGTTAGCTAAGGTTATGTAGCTGTGTGATTCTCCGTCATCTCTCTTTCGTTTAGCCTACATCACATTATTTTGAAATAAGTCTTATTCAACTATTCACAAACTGAAATTAACCCAATACTCGCAAACACATGCATCATAATAGCTTAACCAGCTAGGCTACTTAAAACGAAAACCTGGGCAGTGAAAATGGAAGTTGACAGAGCGTTTGGCTAACGATAACCTAATTCCAGTGAGCAGATTCTCTCCTGACTGTCTGTTGGAAAATACCTGCCTGTCTGATCGTGCCGTAAAACGCATGGCTTTGCAATAACCCCGTCTACTTTACACATTTCATATATTCTTTGCGAAATATCTGGAACTGCCTCGTCCTCTTTTTCCCTGTTCCTTGGCAGCTGTCACATCACCACGTTTTTGATTCCCAAGTCTACACCCACGAAGTAGAAAGCAGCAGCATCAGTACCAGTTTACCAATAGAGAATAATAGAGGCCTCTAGTGGCTAAAAGGCCTTACTAGCATGGGCAGCGCCGTTGAAGGTTTCCACCATTTTAATGTAGTCAACTGGGTGGGACTTACAACTTCATTGGCTGATCCTTCCTGGTGACCCTGGTGGAGTCACGTCCAAATGGGTCATCAGGAGGGATCAGCCAATCGGGAAGAAGAAAAATTACTACTTGACAATGGCGATTGGCTCAATGGCGCTGCCCATGCTGTCAGACACTATAACGGCATAGATTAGTCCTTATATATCTCTATGGTTTTACCTTAGCAGTGCCGAGGTTGGTTACTACCCCTTGATTGACAAAACATTACATCCAATGGCATGTCGAGTTTTTGTCCATGCTCGGGCTTACTTTATTTTTATTTTTATTTTACCGTTATTTTACCATGGAGGGTTGACTGAGAACACATTCTCATTTACAGCAACGACCTGGGGAATAGTTACAGGGGAGAGGAGGGGGATGAATGAGCCAATTGTAAGCTGGGGATGATTAGACAGCCGTGATGCCTACTTGCCTCTGAGTCCCCAACAGCCAGATGTGCCGGTTTTCAGGTGAGACTGAAAGGGTTCGTACTCCATGGTATCCGGGATCCTTGGGACGTCGATACCCTAATGTAGTTGAAATGTAAAATGGTTAAGGTAGGGTTATTATTAGGTAAAGGTTAGGGTTTCGAGTATGGACGTCCCTTACAAAAAAATGTAACTATTTTAAGACGATTAAATACTCTACGAGTAAAAAAGCTATTAAAATGATAAGTGTCCTTGTGTAATGTGATATTCTACCCCCTAGCCCAATTGTCCTTCGTGTATTATTTATATATACACTTGTGTTCCCCTATATACTTTGTGTATTGATTTCTTGTTAATAAAAGTAAAAAATAAATATAAAAAACAAAACAAAGAGTATGGACGTCTTCTAGGGTTCCTGATAGTACTGACCAAATAGAAAGAGAGCCTGTGATGCGACTTCCGCTTTTGTAAATTAACCTGGGCTGCGTTCAGTACGTTCTGGAATGTTCAATTGAACGGAAACGGTGCTGCTGAAAAACGGGGAGGTTGTGGGTTGGGGAACGCTGTCAGCATGGCCACTGTCTTTTAAATACGTCACTCATAGAGCTTGCCAGCTTGTAGTCCTAAAACCCGGAAATGAGTAACCACTGGTTCGTTCAGCCATCCCTATGTGAAAAAAATGAATGGGGAAAGAATAAGGTTTTGGAATAAACGCAGAAAATAAGGTCTGAGGTTAACACAGGCTTAGAAGAGTTTATACATTTTGTTTTATGAGACAATAGCACTCAGTTAACATGACCTTTATGAATTATAAAGCCTTTGTGCTTTTTTTAATAACATATATTCATAAAAAATCCCAAAAAGTTACATTTATAGCTGAAGATTATCTCAGAACAAAATGTTTAAGATCTAAGCCTGTGTTTAACACGTACCTTATTTTCGGTGTTTATCCAAAAACACTACATAAACGCAATTGATTTTTATCACAGGCTTTGTGCAACAAACCATGGCGCAGTTATTGCCTACAAAATACTCCATTACTAATTATCGCTATTGCTTCGAGCCACACCCACTGAACAGGAGCAAACGTCTATTCAATAACTTTTGGGGAAACTAGTCATTCAGTACAAATAGTTCTGCAACGTAGCAAATATTTAAGGGAACTGAACCCAACTCAGTATGTAGCGGACCGAGTTTTACGTGCTTATTTTATTCTAATGCCCCGTTCAAAACAACTGGGAACGCTGAAAAATACAAGGTCAAATCATGACATAAGTGATCTTCAGGTCGGAAAGTCGGAGCTCTAGAAAGAGTCCAGGGTTCGAGGCTCATTTTTTTTCTCAGAATTCCCAGTTGTTTTGAACGCACTGAAGTCAGAAGTCTGAGATTTCTGAGTTGTTTTGAACGCTGCGTAACCTAACCAAGTAGGCGTAAAAAGACACCTGACCAGTTCCTACTTCCGTTTTTCATGGGAAACGGAAGTCAGGTTGAAAATACAGTATCAAAGATTTGTATAACTAAACCAAGATAGACCAGTCTGTCATTTCCAATGGGAACAAATTAGTCATAGTGGTCAGAGCCAAGCACGAGCTAGCGAGACCCTATTGGTGCGTTCTAGCATGCATATGCATATTTCTGTTAGGGAACGTCTACTCTGTGAAGTGCATATGTACAATAACTAAATTTGTGTAACGGCTGTCTGGAAGAGGGGACCAAGGTGTAGCAGAGGATGTGTTCATCATTAGAATTTTAATTCAAAAAACAAGAGAACACTACAAAAATGAACAAAAACGACAGTAAACAGTCCTGTTAGGAAAATACTCAAAACAGAAACAATTACCCACAAAACCCAAAGGAAAAACATGCTCCTTATGTGTGACTCCCAATCAGCAACAACGAGCTTCAGCTGTGCCTGATTGGGAGCCACACACGGCCCAAAACAAAGAAATACAAAAACATAGAGAAAGGAACATAGAATGCCCACCCAATGTAACACCCTGGCCTAACCAAAATAAAGAACAAAAAACCCCTCTATGGCCAGGGCGTTACAGTAACCCCCCCCCCAAAGGTGCGGACTCCGGCCACAAAACCTGACTCTGAAGGGGAGGGTCCGGGTGGGCCTTCTTACGGCGGCGTTTCAGGTGCGGGACGTGGCCTCTGCTCCACCCTTGGCGTCGCCCTCGAAGGTCTGGTGGGCGTCCCTGACTGCGCCTGGCTGGCGGGCGACGATGGCTGCGCCCGGCTGGGGGGCGGTGATGGTTGCGCCCGGCTGGCGGGCGACCCTGGTTGCGCCTGGCTGGCGGGCGGTGATGGTTGCGCCCGGCTGGCGGGCGACCCTGGTTGCGCCCGGCTGGCAGGCGTCCCTGGCGGCTCCGGCGGCACTGACCCAGGATTCACCAGGCTGGGGAGATATGAAGGAGGCCTGGCCCTGAGCGCAGGCACAGGACTCACCAGTCTGGCGGGCGGCTCTGGCGGCTCCGGCCCAGGATTCACCAGCCTGGGGAGACATGATGGAGGCCTGGCCCTGGGCACAGGCACAGGACTCACCAGGCTGGGGAGACATGACAGAGGCCTGGCCCTAGGCGTAGGCACAGGACTCACCGGGCGGCTCTGACTGCTCTGGACAGGTGGGCGGCTCTGGCGGCTCCGGACAGGCGGGCGGCTCTGGCGGCTCCGGACAGGCGGGCGGCTCTGGACAGGCGGGCGGCTCCGGACAGGCGGGGGGCTCCTGACTGGCGGGGGGCTCCTGACTGGCGGGGGGCTCTGGCGGCTCCTGACTGGCGGGCGGCTCCGGACTGGCGAGACCCACTGGAGGCCTAGTCCTGGGAGGTGGCACAGGACGGACCAGGATGGGGAGACCCACCGGAGGCCTAGTCCTGGGAGGTGGCACAGGACGGACCATGATGGGGAGATCCACTGGAGGCCTAGTCCTGGGAGGTGGCACAGGACGGACCAGGATGGGGAGACCCACTGGAGACCTGGTCCGTGGAGCAGGCACAGGACTGACCAGGATGGGGAGACCCACTGGAGGCCTGGTCCTGGGAGGTGGCACAGGACGGACCAGGATGGGGATACCCACTGGAGGCCTGGTCCGAGGAGGAGGCACAGGATAAACCGGGCTGTGGGGGAGCACTGGAGTTCTGGTACGGACGCTCTTTACCCACACTCCAGGCTGAATGCCCACTTTGGCCCGGCAGGCATTGGGCGAACTGGACCCTCTCCGGGGCTCTGGAGACACAGTGCGCAACGCCGGCGCAGGATAACCTGGACCGAGGAGGCGCACTGGAGTCCAGACGCGCTGAGCTGGCACCATCCGCCCTGGCTCGATGCCTGCACTCGCATGGCACTTGCGGGGGGCTGGTATGTAGCGCACCGGGCTTTGAACGCACACTGGGGACACCGTGCGCTCCACAGCATAACACGGTGTCTTACCAGTACCACGCTGCTTCCGGTAAGCACGGGGAGTTGGCTCAGGTCTACCGCCTGACTCCGCCAATCTCCCCGTGTGCCCTCCCGTGTCCGTTGCGCTCCCTTTCCTCATACCAGCGCCTCTCAGCTCTCGCCGCCTCGATCTCCCACTGCAGGCGGCGATAATCCCCAGCTTGAGCCCATGGTCCTTTCCCGTCCAGGATTTCCTCCCAAGTCCATGACTCCCGATAGCTTTTCTCCTGGTGCCTCTCCTTGTGCTGCTCCTTCCTCTGTTGCTTGGTCCGTTGTTGGTGGGTAATTCTGTAACGGCTGTCTGGAAGAGGGGACCAAGGTGCAGCAGAGGATGTGTTCATCATTAGAATTTTAATTAAAAAAACAAGAGAACACTACAAAAATGAACAAAAACGACAGCAAACAGTCCTGTTAGGAAAATACTCAAAACAGATCAATTACCCACAAAACCCAAAGGAAAAACATGCTCCTTATGTGTGACTCCCAATCAGCAACAACGAGCTTCAGCTGTGCCTGATTGGGAGCCACACACGGCCCAAAACAAAGAAATACAAAAACATAGAGAAAGGAACATAGAATGCCCACCCAATGTAACACCCTGGCCTAACCAAAATAAAGAACAAAAAACCCCTCTCTATGGCCAGGGCGTTACAATTTGCCTTTGCACTCCCTCTAAACGCAATTTAAAAAAAACATTTACAAAGAGTAAAGTCTGCTAGACTTAGTCCACTCTGTTCATAACATATTCTAGTTTTGGCAACAGAAAACTGTATTGAGTTTAAATGTTTCATCGATGAGAAAATTTGCAGAATCGGTCAAAATCCGTCTCGTTCCATCTTCTCCCACTGCCGACCAGTGAGCTTCCTCTCACTATCATATTAGGTAGTGAGTGGAAACGCCAAGCAGCTGCTTCACATTTATACCTCCGGTGAAATATCGGTCTCGTTGTTCCATTTGTGACGGTATCACTGAAAATCACTATCATCCACTTATTTCAACCCCGCAGAGAGTGGGGAGTACTGACCAATAGAACTTGGTGTGAAAGGTTCAGAGGTTACTCTGGTACATGTGGTTTAAAATGGCTGCGCCCTTCCTCAAAATAATGATATTAAAGAAGAAAATATTGAAACAGCTATACGTTTACAGCACATACATTAGAGCTGAGACATCGGTAATGGAGAGTACAGCAATACATTTGACTGGTGTTATAGCAGTGTTCGTGCTTATTAGCGTACACTCACTGAACTAGGCTGTTTAAATGGGATTTTATTCAATTGAATGTTAGCTATCTTAAATTAGCTATTTGATTCACTCTTATCGAACATATCACATACACGTTCACTCAGCCCTGCATTGTTGGGGGACAATGATATTACATTGCAGGTCATCTTGCTGAATGTCAGAATTCAGCAATGTTGTACAAAAAGGCACCGGCTGCACAGTCCCCAGAGCTGTGATCGTTCAAATGATAGCGGAAAGATTTGAACGGCTGCCTGAACTTGACAGGTACGTTTTTGTACACCTATGCCTAGACATGGGTTAATTGCCTTGACAGCCTATTGCATGTTGCCCCCATCATAACATGTAACTGTTGTTCTAAAGGAAAATCTTCACCTATGGCCCCATGTATCTGGGAGGTAATGGGGCATTAGTAGGACTGATTGCCAAAAGCTTATACAGGAGAGCACTAAATGTCACTCAAGGGTGTTTTACTTCAAATCTCCCAATGGCTGTCCTACCGTTCTTGACAACAGTGGCCATGTATGATGTTGCTGTATCCAAACCATTTATTGTCTGGTGGGTTGCAATTATTATTTATTTTCTACAATATTTTTATGGTTTCTGAATTGAATCTGAAACATCTTAAACTCATTCAGGTGACCTTAATTGCCCAACCTGTGTCCTGATAAGAGGTGCACTTGTCAGCGCAGTTGGTGCTGGCGTATATCCTATTCTGTTGGCTTTGCCTGTGAATGCAGGCCTTGCAACCAGTTATGTGCAACTGTCTTTCCAGGAGTAGGGTGATGTTGCTCTTAGACTTAGGCCAAGGCCGGCAGATTTTACCATCCAAATGCATTGTATGCAGCCGGCAATACATTTGTATCTTGTGGACCGGTTACTACCTTACTTCATTCAGGCTGCATAGGCTTCGATTTCCTCCTGGCTTCGATCCTCCTTACAGCAGCAATCAGCAGTAGAAACAATTAAACGGCCTCCCCACCCCTGGTTCAGTAAAAAGCTGTGGGATGGGGCTCGAGGAAGGGTAAATCACTCAAATTCTAAGACAGAGCTAGAGATGTAAGGATTGACCATCCATGATATCAAAATTATAGTTTTAACCATGTTTGAGGCTATATAGTGTTTGTTTACAAACGGAGTAAAACAAGCTTATATTTTGTGTTCTGATGGGGTACGACAGTTAATCTAAGCTCATGAGGAAGTTTTTCTTTAAAAATCAATGGGTACAAAAATGGATATAGCAACTGCTGATTGCGTCTGAACTGTACTCGGACAATGGCCCACAGTTCTCAAGTTCCGATCGTTCGCTAACGACTGGGTATTCCAACAACACCTCCAGCCCCAACTACCCAAGGTCCAACGGCTTAGCAGAGTTCAGTCAAAATTGTCAAAGGTCTGATGAAAAAGGCACACGGTGGAAAGTAGGATTTCCTAAAAAATCTGATGATCTACTGCAACGCACCGCTGCAGAACGGACTTCCACCTGCACAAATGTTGATGGGACGTCGCATCAGAACCAACCTACCCATCCACGAGGACTTGCTAACACCCAGAGGTGCTCACAAAGTCAAACTCACGAAGGAAAAACGGAAAGACAAACAAAAACAGCGACACGACAAAAGTGCATGACACTTACCTGAACTGAAACCTGGAGATCATGTATGACTCCGAGACATCACTACAGGAACCTGGATGCAGCAAGGGTGTGTGCAGAGAGAAGTTACACCGCAATCCTATGAGATCCAAAGGGAGCATGGATCACAACTGAGACAAAACAGAGTGGATCTAAGGCTTCAGCCATTCACTCAAGGGACTGAGGATCATCAGGAGGATACTGCTTAAGCGTCAAATGCCTTTAGAAATTGACAATTCAGTCAGAACATCCTAACTGACAACGAATGCTGACCAACTGTTTCAGGAAACACTTCAGAATGACCAAAAAGGACTGTCAGACCCCCTGAAAGGTTTATTGAGAATTGCTAAATAAAAAAAAGGGGCACCTGGACTGAATGTTTTGTTTAAGTGCAAAGAAATAGAGCCACAAAAATTGGACAGAATATATTTAGGAGAAAAAAAATTCATCAGAATGTTTATTGCCTCTTAAGTGATGAGAGCAATGTAAAAATAAAAAAACTTGGGGGAAAGAAATGTGTTATTTAAAATTGCGTGTTATGCAGGTTGAGTAAACAAATGTGATGTGGATACATAGAAAAGTAGTTTTATTTTAAAGGAAAGATGTTACGTGTTAATAACATTTAGACTACGTTACCCAGTAGGCTATGCGGGCGGGACAGGTGGTTGAATACCTTGCATGGCTAAACAAGGAGTTTTCTAGCTGAAGTATACGTTCATTAAAAAGTACTTAAACCTACGACCTGGTTTATCATTATATAAGGAACAAACGTAACAGAAACGTCCTCCGTTTTTGGATGAACATTACCCAACCCATCCTGAGGAACATGGGTGCTGTGATTGTGCGACAGGTTCTCTTTGGCACCTACCTAAGCTCCCGACATTTTAACATCTACTTGAAGTTGCTTCATTGTCCACCTCAGGTGACAAGGTACTTGAGGATTAAAACAGTTTTAAACAAACCTAAAATGTGCAAGGTTGTATTTTTATTAAAGTCCATGAATTGCAAAATCTCAGTTGTACAATTTTTTTGGGGGAGGGGGTATACCATTTCCAGCAGACCTAGTCCAAGGCAGTGTTTACAGGCAGCACAATTCCAAAAGTTTTCACTAATTGGACTTTTGACCAATTAAATAACATCAGAATGGTCTACCTGTCTGAACAGCCTGTGAATCCACCTTGATTTTGAAGAAAGTGCCTTATATTAATGAGATGCACAACTGTCTTACCTCAACAAACCAACTCCTACCTGAAACCAATTCCCAACATTATGCTGTCAAGTTACACATTCAAAATAAATCCTCCCCTTAAATCAACATTCTTTGAGCACTACAAATATAATTTAAATCCAGAATTACACTTTTCTCTGCCCAGAGTACCCCCTCATGTGCTTTTTACCAGTTGGCCTATGTTCTTACAATTCTTCCCAAGTATCCCTTGTGGACAGATCACGTATCCCCAGGTTGACAAATACTATATTTGCTCCATTGTTTACATTTTAGTTGGTGGCCGCATTCATTGTGGCACTATGTAGTGCAGTGGTTCCTAAACTTTTTATAGTCCCGTACCCCTTCAAACATTCAATCTCCAGCTGCGTATCCCCTCTAGCACCAGGGTCAGCGCACTCCGAAATGTTGTTTTTTTGTCATCGTTGGAAGCCTGCCACACACACACACTACACATTATGTTTAATAAAATGTGACTTTTTGTCACAACCTGGCTCATGCGAAGTGACAAAGAGATCTGACAGGACCAGGGCACAAATAATAAATCAATAATTTTGCTCTTTACCATCTTACATATAAAACCTAATTTGTTCATTAAATTGTGAATAACTCACCACAGGTTGAGAAGGGTGTGCTTGAAAGGATGCACATAACTCTGCAATGTTGGGTTGTATTGGAGTGTTAGATCATTTTCCAGTCTATACCTGTATTTAGTTTTCATAAAAGTGAGGGCTGAGAATCCACTCTCACATAGGTACGTGGTTGCAAAGGGCATCCGTGTCTTAACAGCACGAAGGCAGGCTACTCTCAGAGCAGCCCTATCCAGAAATCTGGCAGTGGCTTCTGATTAAATTCAATTTTCACAGAACCGCTTGCTGCAATTTCGATGAGGCTCTCTTGTTCAGATATCGGTAAGTGGACTGGAGGCAGGGCATTGAAAGGGATAACGAATCCAGTTGTTTGTCATCCGTTTCAGGAAAGTACCTGCATAATTGTGCACCCAACTCAGGTGATTCGCTATATCACATTTGACATTGTCCATAAGCTTGAGTTAATTTGAACACACAAAAAAATATCATACAATGATGGAAAGACCTGTGTGTTGTCCTTGTTAATGCAGACAAAGAGCTCCAACTTCTTAATCATAGCCTCCATTTTATCCCGCACATTGAATATAGTTACGGAGAGTCCCTGTAATCCTAGATTCAGATCATTCAGGTGAGAAAAAACATCACCCAGAGGCCAGTCGTCATGCAAGCGGTCAGATAAGTGAAAATGATGGTCAGTAAAGAAAACTTTAAGCTCGTCTCTCAATTTAAAAAAACGTGTCAATACTTTGCCCCTTGATAACCAGCGCACGTCTGTATGTTGTAAAAGTGTTACATGGTCGCTGCCCATATCATTGCATAATGCAGAAAATACACGAGAGTTCAGGGTCCTTGCTTTAACAAAGTTAACCATTTTCACTGGTGTCCAAAACTTCTTTCAGGCTGTCAGGCATTCCCTTGGCAGCAAGAGCCTCTCGGTGGATGCTTCAGTGTACCCAAGTGGCGTCGGAAGCAACCACTCTACTGTCTCCGTCATGGCTTTTGCGCCATCTGTAGATACCAACACATCTTGGCCACCAAAGTCCATTTGATGTCACAAAGCTGTCCAGTACTTTAAAAATATCCTCTCATGTTGTCCTGGATTAGTGATATGTAGAAGAGAATGTCTTCCTTAATTTAATTGACCCCTCAAATGTAACAGACACATACCAGGAGCTGTGCCAGGCCCGCCACGTCTGTTGACTCATCCAGCTGTAACGCATATAATTCACTGGCTTGTATGCGAAGCAGTAACTGTTTCAAAACATCTCCTGCCATGTCACTGATGCGTAGTGAAAGTGTTGTTTGAAGATATTGTAGTTTTTTGGGCCTTTACCCCCAGCATTGTCCCAGCCATATCCACAGCAGAAGGAAGAATTAAGTTCTCCACAAAAGTATGGGCTTACCTGTCCTAGCCACTCGGTAGCTCACCATATAAGACACTTCTAGACCCTTATTAATGGTATCTGTTGCGGATATACATGTCTTACTACTTGAAAGTCGTCTTTATTCTAGCTCAAACTCCTGTGGCTTATTTTTCTAATTGTCACGTTTCGTTTCTAGGTTTCCCGCGAGACAGTAACGGTTAATGTGATTGGATGTTAATTATTTGACTAGGCTACCTGTATTTGACATTGTGTTGTTATTTCACTGAACACTAGATGGTTTAATGTTATTTTTGGCAGTGAAACGAGGCTACTCAAGGCGGGGGCGGGTCGGGGACTCACCCAGATGTATAGCCCTGTTGGAAAATAAATGTTCTGTTTGAAAATGTGAACACTTTAAAAAAAAAAAAAATTATCACATTTTTATTTGGTGTACCCCCGACAGCATTGCAGTACCCATTTGGAAATACCTGATGTAGTGGAACACTCGTAGATATATGTAGAACGAACAGGCCTGACATGGATTCACATCTGCTCTATTCATGGCAATTCTAACATTCAAATAGGTTTGCCTACTGAACGTGGCCCACATCAAGTGTGCTTTATGGTATTACCAAGTTACTGGGTGTTCTCACTGTGTAGTTTCATAACCAAATGGACAACTGTAGTTTAATCTCGGGAGAATGGGGCATTATCGCTTCACTGAAATTAGTATAGAGGACAGAATTCAAAACAGATTGTGCAGAACATTGCACTGCAATTAACTTATAAAATGCTTCTGCTGTGTTTGAAGTGGAACCACGTTAACAGCCATTAAATAACATGCCTAGTTCAATATACATGTTATACCTTAATGCTAAATGTTAATTAAAACATGCATTAGGTGATTATCAGGTTGTATAACTGTTCTGGATTTTTAAAATGTTTTTACTTGGCATATTTTTACTTAATGCATTTGATGCATGATTCATTGGCAATTTTAGTGATAAGAAATTACACCTCAGAATCAGGATCGCAATACAATGCTCGTCTGTTTAAATCCAGGCCCACCTCAAAGCTGTGTGTTAAATGCCCATAAACCGAGGGTCCTAAATTATTTTAAATGGACACTTCAGGATTTTGGCAATGAGGCCCTTTATCTACTTCCCTAGTCAGATGAACTTATGGATACAATTTTTTACATCTGTGCTCAATATGAAGGAAGTTGAGGTAGTTTCGCAAGCCAATACAAACTAGCATTAGGGCATGCTAGCAGATAGCGCAATGACTTGAAGTCTATGGGTAACGCTAGTTAGCAATTGCACTACTATTAGTGATCAACTTCCTTCAAACTGCATGCAGACAAATGGGTTCATCTGAAAATGGGGAAGTTGATAAAGGCGTCAAATTCCGAACTATCCCTTTAACACAAAGGCCCTCAAAAAAAAAGCGTACAACATACCCTATGTGCATAAGGAAAATGTTGAGTGACCTGACATAAAAACAAAGGTCTGAGAGTGCCAAATCCTAAGGTAGTGCAACTGATAAACAATGCAAAGATGGTTCAATTTGGATTGTACAGTAAAAATGGCATGAAATTGAGTTATATCAAGCCAGTTAGGGAAGGTACTTCAGGAGTAACATTTGTATAGTGTATAGTGATATGAAAATCTATTTATATTGGCTATTGCCATTTACTATCAGGCCAACCAGACAATCTAAAATATTGATTGAGGATATCATTTTACCAGTGTAGAATACATTGGCAATTTTAGTGCAAAAGAGTCTTCAATTATAGTACAGGTCATAGACGCCTAGTGCATAACTACCAGTCTACCACACACATTCATCATTCAGCGGCAGGAAGCCTAGCGGTTAAGAGCGTTGGGCCAGTAAACGAAAGGTCGCTGGTTCAAATCCACAAGCAGACTTGGTTAAAAATCTGATGTACCCTTGAGCAAGGCACGTTACCCCAATTGCTCCTGTAAATCACACTGGATTAATCTGCTGAATTAATAAAAATGTAAATGATTCCTTACCCTGACAGTGGTCTATGGGCCAGGGCACTAAATCCAATTTGGATTTCTTTAGAAAAAACAGCCACTCACTGCTAACAAAAAAATCTATGGGTGTGATGAAGGCAACCGTGAAGAGTTCACTTTTGGCCAAATCACCTTTTGTGATTTCAAACCAAGTTATTGAATTGATTTCAATTTATTTGCCAGTGAATTGTTCAAAATTGGACAGTAACCATCACTCCAATTGACCTTTGGTTATCAGTGGCTAAAGTTGGCTGGAGTTCAAAGCGGCTGTTTTTAAGAAATCCAAATTGCAGCCAACTGTCTCCTGGTCTACTTTCAGTGCAAGAAACAATTTAACTGTATAAGGTCTTAAATACCAAACTAATCCTAATGGCACAATAATTCAACAGCACCACCACTTGGTTTGCTACAAATCTGCGTGATCACAGGGCTGGAGAAATGTAACCACTCAATTCATAGGATGCATGTACTGACTGTCCACGTGATAGTTTAACCATATTTTGAAGCTATAGTGTATATAAACAAAGACATTCTTTAAACAATGGATTACAAAAAAAAAAAAAAAAAGGGGGTTATGATGGTTTCAACGGTGTGTTTGGTTGGGGTCCTTAAATCATGTACACCTCAAGTAATCAGCAAAATGCATCAGTCTAAAAATGCACTGTGTCTGTTAACAGGCTCTCAAACCCTTTTACAGTTTCCTATGTCCAACATATATGCACATATGGCAAAATATTCCAGATTTTTCATAAAAACAGTTTCGTTTGCAGTGCATGCCCAAATAAGTAGCCTTGCATGCCACTTATGACCTGTGAATTTTAGCCACCTACCTATACCCATGGATTCTTGGAAGAACACAACTTAATACCTCCTGAGCTTACGCCATCATAACCCAAAATAAGGTTGTTTCAAACAATGTATAGCTTAAATATAAACGCAAAACTATCATTTCGATCTCGTGTATCGTCACTCCTTTCATCCATAGCTTCATCTATGAATTT
Organism: Salmo trutta; assembly: GCF_901001165.1. Lineage (NCBI taxonomy): Eukaryota > Metazoa > Chordata > Actinopteri > Salmoniformes > Salmonidae > Salmo > Salmo trutta. Next base: position 14,624,690 of record NC_042975.1, on the reverse strand, counting down.
GAAGGTGGTTACATTTCTCCAACCCATCCTTTAGCTTTATAGCAGACCAAGTGTTTGGGTCAGCCATAACGTTGAAAAACAAATTAAGGACGGTGCCTTTTAACAAAGTTAATTTGTGAAGTAGCTAACAATTTACTTTTCAGATCCAAGTGAAAGCATTGTGGGTTCTCCACATTAAATATTAGCACTGAAATGCCGTCCAGCTCGATAAACTTTAGAGTGGCAGTCCCTTCCACTATTTGTTAGACATTTTCAGACCTCAGAAGTGGTCTAAATGAATCAATGGCCCAAGCTACCAGATGTGTAAATCCCACTAAATGCATCAACCCCAGGGAAAGATAGGTGCCATCTGAAATTATTTTAATGTGCATAACTTTGATCAGAACCTGTATTTTTGGGGGGGATTCATTTGGGATTGAGGCATATAGCTGGATATACAGGTGGTGGGGTGGGACATGAACTTATTCATTAGACCAATTTTGAAGTCTGAAAACACCTGAAGCTGATTTTAGTGAAATATCACTTTAAAACAAAATGCAGCACCATTGTTAAAAAACAAGTACATCGGACTAGTAGGCATATGCACATAGAGTATGCTTTGAACTCTCCACTGAAATGAGGCCTCACAAACCATTACCACATTTTTCCATTTTGTTGAGGAATTGATAGACATGTCTGCAGAAAGAGCTTGCTGTTTGAAAAGAGAAAAAGAGATGTGTTAATATCAAATACATTGGGTCACATTCAAGGTAAAATATATAACTGAAACGTGTATAACCAAAATAAGATTTATTGTCAATCATTTAATCATATCCATGTTCCTGAAACATTGTTCTCTCATTTAGAAAAAAAAGTTGCCACAACATCTTTGTATTTTACATAACATTCTTTAACATTGTCACTTTATACAAAATTGGTGATGTCCATTTCTATCAGGATCACATCGATAACAAGAGATAACTAGTTTTTATAAACAACTGGGTTACATACCAATGTGTCAACAAGTCAGGTTAAACTTGTGAACAAACCGTTACAGGACCTGTAATATTGTCAATGCAATAGGTAGTGGAACACTTGTCATCCACAATATATTCTAAATTCACTATTTTTTTTTACAAAGAAGGTGTTATGGGATACTGGTTAAATGTAGTCACTTACACCCTTTGTTATACTACCTTTAAAAAAATACCAGGCCAAGTTGGCAGCAGCGGGTCCCGCCTCTTCAGCTTCCCGAACAGCAGAATCCACTTTAGCAATAAAGAAAAATAGGGGCGCTAAATGAAAACATCCTTCAGCAGAATAGTGACGTTTCACAAAAAGACTAGTTCTAACCAAACCATGCTAAGCAATTATATGTTGTTGTTTTTACCCATTCTGGTTTGAGAGCCAATATGAACTAATAATCATATACTAATAAACTCTTTGTGAAACGTCACTGTAATCGATTTACAATTATTTTTTTTTACAATTCCAATAAACTTGACAAATTCAACAGCCCCCATTTCTTTATATTTGGGAGGGAAATCAGTTTGATTTAATATTTACAGGTTAAACGCTTACTGCATAGAACTTAAAAGAAAAGTAATTCAAACTAAGATGGAAAGATATGTTCCAGTGTAAACTTAATGTTAGTGTAAAAGCCTTTGGTGTATGCTAAGAGGAATACAACTTGAAAAACATCTTAGAATTTATCAAATCATCAGCTTTTCTTCATCTGAGATCCTTACCATGGAGCCAAGCAGACAGGGACGTTCTGTAACCCATTCATCCAGCATGGTAGAACAATCATCACCTAGAAGAAAACTGGCAACAAGGTTTAACGAGTAACGTGTACTTAAATCATTGGTAAGATTTTTTATACATGCTCAATCATTCAACATTTCTTAATTAAGTAATGATCTCAAATAGTTTTAACAGTGTTCATAGATTCCCCTGACGTTCATTACACTGAAGTTAATCAGGTTCAGTCTCAACATCTGAAAACAGATAAAAGTACTTGACCCTACATTTTGAGTGATGCGCTTGCACTCTCTGCACACTTAGTGCAGAACTCCACTGAGACGTTGTTCTTGTCCACGTGCAGACAGACGCCACCAGAGGTCTCCTTTTCCTCCACCTTCACACGTTTCCGGGGCAAGGCATAATCGTGGTCATCATTCTTGTTGGACCCCTGGAAAAGCGAGGAAGATAATTTCATGCCGTTCACACCGCTCAGCCTTGACAACAGCTGGGCTAACATGCTCTCGTTGGCCAACACAGCTCTCAGGTACCTCGTCTCATCTTCCAACTCTTCTACCCTCTTATTCAATTGGACGTTTTCCTGTTTGAGTATGCGGTTTTCTGACGACAGAGACCCGACTTTATTTTCCAGCCCGTTCACGTATTCCTTCTTTTTCAGACGATTAATTCGCGCAGCGACAGCGTTTTTGTTGATCATGTTCCCAGACGGGTCATCTCTCCCCTTCCTTTTCTGAACAGCAGACACTCCTTCGGGCGATGGGGTCCTGGATGTGCCAATCCAAAAATCTTGATCTGTTGTGTCACCCACACCTAATTCGGTCAATCCAATGTCGAAAAGAGGGAAGACCGCATCCTTCTCAAATGTCCAGCTTAACTTGTCGATTCCAAATAAATCATCCAGCTCTAATCCAACTTTACTATCCCCATTCTCTGACCTAATTTCTTCAGAGGGACTCGTTTTAACATTTTCTATCATTTCAACAAAGTCAGTGACTTCAACATCAAAAGGACAAGTTGAAGAGTGCACCTCCACATCGGTGTTGTCTGAACGACCCCTTCGTCTGGTGATCATTTTTAGCTTTTGATGAGGGACACCACCAATTTATTCCCACTCAGATTATCTGTGAGAATACAACAAGAACATTGATTAGTAAATTAAGTCTGTTTAATGAATATATTGGGTTTCTGCCCCCTAGACATGAATATTGTGTCCTGTGCTTCAGTGAGTGATGTTAAATTAGGCCTAGCTATCCTTCAGATTCTCTGTCCATTACCTCAACCCCCATTTTGAAGGGCCTAAAGTCATGAGGCCATACACGTTTCCTTTACCAAATATAACGTTAATCAGTAGCGCTGAGCGATTAGTGCTTTTTGAGTTGTTCCATTTCGGTTAGATCATTTATTAAATAATCACGGGTTTCGATTTATTTTTTCATGTAAACGTGATTTTAGAGCTTTTTCATGGAAATTCCAAAGCCAAACATCATGAGCATTCAATTGCCAAAATATTAATTGTGTGGATCTTTCTCGAGAAATGAAAGACTAATATAGACTAACATTTCTAGTTAATGCAGTTGTTCAAGGCGGGCTGTATCTAACGTTAGCTAGCTCATTTAGGTGCCATAATGTTGTCTGAGCAAGACGGCCGTTACATTAGGCCTAACTAGCTAACATTAGTTACCATGTAATCTTTCCGTTTTTTGGAACATGTTATAAGTACTCACATTGATATTTTGTTAACTAGTTTGTGTTTTTAACAACGTCAACGTTGTTATTTTTTTATTTAACGCTAGTTAGTTATAATATTATTAGCTAGTTGGAAGGCCATTGCGAACAAACAAAATGACAAAGCATTTTTGAAGTAACCACACTTACCGTCCGTGAAGCTTTAACTGGATCAGATTGTAGCTATTTGTTCGTAATATTATTCAGCTTCTCGAAGGAAAAGATTTGATCTCGTTTGACAGTCTGTAAATGTGTCTAATCCCGAAAACAACTATTTGCTGACTAGCGGAGAGAACTTCCAAACGTACAAAGGACGTAAAAAATGGCAACTCAACCCGCGGAAATGGTTTTCACTGGTTACCACAGCCACAAAGTCAAAATGGCGACTCAACCCGCGGAAATGGTTTTCCCTAGCTACCACAGCCACAAAGTAAAACGGCTATATTGTAAAAAAAAATATATATATATATATATATATATATATATATATATGAGAACAAACATTTGCTTTTTGCTCTTACTTTAATTTACGGTTAGGGTTAGACATAATGTTAGCATTGTGGTTAGGTTTAAAATCTGATAAAGATAAATTGTAGACATAGGCGGGGTTTATGACTTTGTGGCTATGGTAACTAGTGACGAGGCGGAAAAACATCACTAATAATCATATACTATGAAAACTCTTTGTGAAACGTCACTGTGATCTATTTACATTTCTTTTTTTTACAATTGCAATAAATTTGACATAAATTCAACAAGCCTCCATTTCTTTATATTTGGGAGGGAAATCAGTTCCTCTGCCCAGGCGTTGCTGACGTCTGCCAAATCTTACAACGCATGGATAGGTATTTTACTTCTCAGCGAACCCCGTCATATGTTATAGCAGTATATGTCAGTCGGTGCTGCAACCATTGGTTGATACACGCAACGTCTGAGTAAGGGAAGGCGATCTTTCCCACGGGGTCTAGCGTGAGTCTATAAAAAGGGTCGCATTATAAAAAGGGTCGCATTTGCACACCAGGGGTCCCATTATGAAGGTTTGAGCCTGCTAGCAGGGCTACATATTGAAAATAAATATCTTATTTCAATATATCAAATTGTATACCACTTGGACTCCATTCGCGCCTGGTTCACAGGGTGGCCCACACGTGGCTGAAATTCTGCCGCTGTAGCATCTTAGACCCTCAGCATTTCGCGCCTCCCTTCCACCTTCTCCCTTTCTACTGCTCTAATATGCGCAAGGCAGATCTGATCATCCCTGGATGAATTGTAGCCAGATTCGTCAGACTGAATAAGACGATGCGAGAGAGATCTATATCACCAGATGCCCAAAAGACCACTCTAAAAAGGTCTCAATGTACATAAGACAAGTGACCTCTGTGCAGTCAAAAACGTGATACTGTGAAAATTATGATAATGCCCCTTTAGTGAGCTGTTTGAAATGACCGCCTGACATTTCAGCCTGTTATGGTATGGTGTGATGGAGTTTGGGTCTTGCGGTAAATTAGTTAATAGACCAATAAGAGAGTTCCAAACCTCTCTGCCAATAACAGCAATATATTATTATTTATTATTCTGGAGCATTTTTTTAAAAACTGTCCCAAATTCCCCATAGGATCATGGCTCTTTTTGCATTCTCTTGGAAATCCAACTTCCGGTCCATTTCAAATGCTGTGGTTATTTTTCTCATTGCTTCCTGCCAATTGCTGGCGAAAAATGTCATCCTTTGTGTACAACCATTACTATTGAATTCACACAGAATTTGTTTTTCAACATGTGATATTGTATTTATTGTTGGGGTGCCTGAATTAGTGGAAACATTAACTATGATGAAAAATATATGTTGTTACCATATTGAGTAATGTGAATAAATGTATTTTACAAAGACAACAATGAAAACATAACACCACATTTCTGATTATATATGCTGTTGTATCAATAGTGGAAACATTTTCTTCAGTTAATTTACCATGGAATAACTTTATGAAAACATATTTAGGAATATATACAAATAGCGATAAATATGCATTGGAATGAATCAATTAAAACAACCTATTTATATCTTAACAATTTCTGAGTAGGTATTTGATCAGTATGACAACAAGCATGATTATGTAAAATGTTAATCTTTCAAAAAATAAAATACACATTTGTAATGTAATTCTAAGAATAATCTAAGCACCAAGCACAATACTCCAAATTGCCTATATGGTCTTTCTCCTAAAAAAGTGAGAGATTATATTACTGATTACATTATCGGTTATACATTTCATCAAACTGATACACCCAATGAGCAACTTTCTTCTCATTTTGTCATCCAACTTTTCACACACCATCTTATTTTGATAAACCTCTTGCCATTATCAACATTCTCAAGGGTATAACATCCTCAACCCATTCATTGTGAGAATGCATCATTCTCTCCCATAAACTTGCTTCTTCAGAGGTTGAATCCATCCAATCCACCTCTAACCCATAACTTTTACCTGTAAAGACAGATTGGAGATGATCCAGTTAGCTTCCTATTGGATGTATTGTGTATGCATTTCAATATTAATAATTAGGCTACAATAGGTTTGGAACGACTCAAGAAACTATTTCAATATAAAGACATACTACCTTAGAGAAAAGCAATAATCAGATTCAGAAATGTGGGGAAATATGTCAACCCATTAGATGCCGTAATTCAATCGGTGCTATAGCACAGGGCAGAGGGCACTGCACAGCTGAGAATGTGCCATTTAAAGACATGTTCCCGATGTTCTCAGAGATCTCATTCATGGTCAACGTTGCGCATGTCGGCTCATGTGTAAATTACCTTTAAAAGTCTGTTATAGTGTGCTGCATTTTAACGTGCCTTGAATTGAGTCCCGGCCAAACTTTAAACAAATGACACAAAGTATCTTACCTGTTCCAAGGCCCAGCCTTAAGCCCCCAATGAAATGGTTAGTGAGCCGGTCATGATCCCACACTGTGACTTCAATGCAGGCCTCTCGTAGGTCGTCCGGCCGAAAGCCATCGTAGACCATGGTGTGATTGAACATGGGGTTGGCCGTCTTCTTCACCACCCGAGTCTTCTGTCGGCTTTTCCTGCTCGTGTCTGGAAGCACAGTGCTAAAATAGCATACAACAACAACAGATTAGCAGCCTAGCACACTCTGGCCCACAATCTGATCCTGTGCATTTCAAGGAAGAGCTTTAGCTCTAACAGTATACTGTAAGTTTAGGACAAAAGCAATCAATGGCCCTGTTAGAATATTACAGAAATGCATCCTATCCTTCCTCGCTACCGTTCTTGAGGTAATCACAGATATGAACTGGGTGGCTTGGTGAAAGTAATAGGGTGGTCAACTTATACCTATCCAATTGCATATAAACTCAGCAAAAAAAAGAAACGTCCCTTTTTCAGGACCCTGTCTTTCAAAGATAATTAGTAAAACTCCAAATAACTTCACAGATCTTCATTGTAAAGGGTTTAAACACTGTTTCCCATGCTTATTCAATGAACCATAAACAATTAATGAAAATGCACCTGTGGATGGTCGTTAAGACACTAACAGCTTACAGACGGTAGGCAATTAAGGTCACAGTTATGAAAACTTAGGACACTAAAGAGGCCTTTCTACTGACTCTGAAAAACACCAAAAGAAAGATGCCCAGGGTCCCTGCTCATCTGCGTGAATGTGCCTTAGGCATGCTGCAAGGAGCCATGAGGACTGCAGATGTGGCCAGGACAATAAATTGCAATGTCCGTACTGTGAGACAGCGCTACAGGGAGACAACGCTACAGGGGGACAGGACGGACAGCTGATCGTACTCGGAGTGGCAGACCACGTGTAACAACACCTGCACAGGATCGGTACATCCGAGCATCACACCTGCGGGACAGGCACAGAATGGCAACAACAACTGCCCGAGTTACACCAGGAACGCACAATCCCTCCATCAGTGCTCAGACTGTCCGCAATAGGCTGAGAGAGGCTGTACTGAGGGCTTGTAGGCCTGTTGTAAGGCAGGTCCTCACCAGACATCACTGGCAATAACGTCGCCTATGGGCACAAACCCACCGTCGCTGGACCAGACAGGACTGGCAAAAAGTGCTCTTCACTGATGAGTCACGGTTTTGTCTCACCAGGGGTGAAATTCGGATTCGCATTTATTGTCGAAGGAATGAGCATTACACCGAGGCCTGTATTCTGGAACGGGATCGATTTGGAGGTGGAAGGTCAATCATGGTCTTGGGCAGTGTGTCACAGCATCATTGGACTGAGCTTGTTGTCATTGCAGGCAATCTCATTGCAGGCAATCTGCTGTGCGTTACAGGGAAGACATCCTCTTCCCTCATGTGGTACCCTTCCTGTAGGCTCTGTCTGTGGCATCTCACATGACCCTCCAGCATGATAATGCCGCCAGCCATACTGCTCGTTCTGTGCGTGATTTCCTGCAAGAACGGAATGTCAGTGTTCTGCCATGGCCAGCGAAGAGCCCGGATCTCAATCCCATTGAGCACGTCTGGGACCTGTTGGATCAGAGGGCTAGGGACATTCCCCCCAGAAATGTCCGGGAACTTGCAGGTGCCTTGGTGGAAGAGTGGGGTAACTTCTCACAGCAAGAACTGGCAAATCTGGTGCATTCCATGCAGAGGAAATGCACTGCAGTACTTAATGCAGCTGGTGGGCACACCAGATACTGACTGTCACTTTTGATTTTGACCCCCCCTTTTTTTCAGGGACACATTATTCAATTTCTGTTAGTCACATGTCTGTGGAACTTGTTCAGTTTATGTCTCAGTTGTTGAATCTTGTTATGTTCATACAAATATTTGCACATAAAAATAAACGCAGTTGACAATGAGAGAACGTTTCTTTTTTTGCTGAGTTTAGATTTGCATAAGTGCTTACCTCAAGGAAAGAAGGGAGGATGCATTTTCAAAGTATTAAAACAGGGCCAATATTCAGTGAGTAAAAGAGGACAATAAATTGCCATCTACAGGAGTACAACAGTATAAGAAAAATCTGTATTTCTACAGTGTATTACATTTGTGAGTGAATCACTACAAATCCAATGGTTTAGTTTATATATGACTAAATGACACATTGGCACTATAAAGATATTCAATACTAAAGTATGCTTCACACCCGTATTTAACCAGGTGCAACATATCCAAAACACATACCATTTCACGAAGGGGTCAATGATCGCACCCCTGATAGCAGGCAGGTTCTTGCAGTCTTTCACCCAAATCTGCACCTCACCCGTCTCCGTTTTGGATGACCTCTTACCTATCAATTGAGTAAAAACACACATAAGTGTTCAATAGAACACAGAACAGGCTAGATGATGATGAGAGTGGTCTGAGAAACCGCTTACTGTAGGAGATCTGTGGCAGGAAACGCAATCCTATTCTCATCTCTCCTCTATGGTCAATAGATTGGGAGTGAGAGGGACTGAGAGACTGTGTCGAGATCTAAAGTGAATAGAATAACTTTATTTTTAGTTGTGGCAAGTTGGTATCAGATCAGTCTTTATGAATTACCACCTATATAAAATTGACAATGCAAAACAGACTGTATACGACCAAAACTATTCCTCTTGTAGTTTACCCTTGCTTTCAAAGCATAATCATTCATTTGCGTGTTGCTAAAGTCCCATTCAGACAAATCCAAGTCCACCTCGCCAAGGAAGCTGTTCCGTCCAAAGTTGTCGTTGTGCCACACGGAGACATTAAATGCTTGAGTCTTGAGGGTCTCCATGGTAACTTTAAACTGCAGGGGTAGAAAAGGGGATAAAGGAGTTTATTCAAAGTAGACACAATAGACAGAGCACTGATAGCTTTGTGTCGTCCCTGATAACTTTGTGTCGTCACTGATAGCTTTGTGTCGTCACTGATAGCTTTGTATCGTCACTGATAGCTTTGTGTCGTCACTGATAGCTTTGTGTCGTCACTGATAACTTTGTGTCGTCACTGATAGCTTTGTGTCGTCACTGATAGCTTTGTATCGTCACTGATAACTTTGTGTCGTCACTGATAGCTTTGTGTCGTCCCTGATAACTTTGTGTCGTCACTGATTGCTTTGTGTCGTCACTGATAACTTTGTGTCGTCACTGATAGCTTTGTGTCGTCACTGATAACGTTGTGTCGTCACTGATAGCTTTGTGTCCAGCTATTTTTGAACTGTTGAAAAAACAATATCCCGAGTATAAAATCAGGAATGTACCCCCCCCCCCCCCCCCTCACACACACACAGACTTCTGCCATATCAGAGGACACCTGGACCACCTATTGAGATGTTTGTTGAGTGAATCCTGTGATAAATGATCTGAAAAGGAGACTGGAGGATGACTTTAATAACCAGCCATCATATCTCTTCTCTCTTACCCTAAGGATCTCATTGTAAGTGGGGTTCAAGGTCTTCTTTTTCACACTGGTTTTTCTCTTTCCCATCTTCGCTTTGTCCGGTAAGAGGTAACATTTCACATATCTGAAAATGAATATCCAACATCAGATTCTTAGCCACTACACAAATACAAAGCAAAAGCAACTAGGGCTGGGATTCAATTAGAAGCTGTGCTATAGCGCGCTGGACATTTAAAGGTAATTAACAATTAAGCAGGCATCTGCAATGATTACCTTGAATGCGGTCTCAGCAAATGCGGTAACATGTCTACAAGTGCAATCGGATAGAAGTCGGAGAAAGTTTCCAAGGCACATCATTGCTTTCCATGCACCTAGTCTCAAATTGCAATAACACACTGATGATCCTATGTAAGGTAACGGAAAACAATGTTTCCATCAACCTCTGTAAACCTATGCACCTGGAGATGGCAGATTTCTTTTACAATGATAGGATAATCACACACACACACACAATCTTATTTATTGCAAGAACACCTACGGATCAGAACGGTTCTTCTTAGGTTCTGCCACAGCAAGATCTCTGCAGTGGACAATAAAGATGTGGAACTCCCCGAGCTTCTGGACATAATTCATGGCAAACCGGATTGTTCCCTTCACTTCCACATCCCCATCTACTCCACTGTAGATGCTTGCCACACTGCCGCTCACCTTAACGGTCCACATGATGTTAGGAAGAGACAACAGCATCACCAAGTGTTGTATCAAGCCATCAAACCAGATGTTTGATGTGTTTTATACCCTTCCATTGATTCTGTTCGAGACATTACAATGAGCCTGTCCTCCCAATTTAAAGTGCCACTAGCCACCACTGAACCTCAGTATTATTTTCTTCCAGATGCGGAACAAATGCCTCTCTTAGTTCACATTCAGAACCCTAATATTCCCGATTCTCTAGAACCCTAATACTCCCAATTCTCTACAACCCTAATATTCCCAATTCTCTAGAACCCTAATATTACCAATTCTCTACAACCCTAATATTCCCAATTCTCTAGAACCCTAATATTCCCAATTCTCTAGAACCCTAATATTTCCAATTCTCTACAACCCCAATATTCCCAATTCTCTAGAACCCTAATACTCCCAATTCTCTAGAACCCTAATATTCCCAATTCTCTACAACCCTAATATTCCCAATTCTCTACAACCCTAATATTCTTACATCTGCTATGGGACAATTGTATGATTCCTGTGTATCACATGTGGGGGAGAAAACAAATGTTCTGCTGTAACTTTTGTTATTAGCATTATTAGGATTGCAGCCACGTGAATTCAAAGCAAAGTGAGTTTGATTATTTCATGGCACACGTCAACATATCTGATAGGGAAGCTGCATTGGAACATACAGAGGACATGGACGCCATGCCAGAGGAGAGGCTAAGGTTAGTGAGGGAACTGCCCATCCGCTTTTTCCAGCTGAAGTCGAGACTTTTCACTGAGGTGCTGTCACTGTCTCTGCCATCCTTCTACAAGATAGTGCAGAAACAACAATGGCGGGTGGTCAGAAACACACCACACACACACACACACACACACACACACACACACACACACACACACACACACACACACACACACACACACACACACACACACACACACACACACACACACACACACACACACACACGTTAAAACACATTGTGGGCCTACATAGTGGTTGGAGCCAGGGTCTGCTACATGCACATACAGTGCCTTCGGGTAGTATTACACATTTTGTTCCGTTACATCCTTATTCTAAAATAGATGTTAAAAACTCAGCAATCTACACACAACACCCCATAATGACAAAGCGGAAACAGGTTTTTTAGAATTTTTTGCAAATGTATTACAATTTTAAAACAGAAATACCTTATTTACATGTATTCAGACCCTTTGCTATGAGACTTGAAATGGAGCTCAGGTGCATCCTGTTTCTATTGATCATGCTTGAGATGTTTCTACAACTTGATTGGAGTCCACCTGCGGTAAATTCAATTGATTGGACGTGATTTGAAAAGGCACACACCTGTCTATGTAAGGTCCCACAGTTGACAGTGCATGTCAGAGCAAAAACCAAGCCATGAGGTTGAAGGAATTGTACGTAGAACTCAGAGACAGGATTGTGTCGAGGCCAGATCCGGGGAAGGTTACCAAAAAATGTCTGTAGCATTGAAGGTCCCCAAGAACACAGTGGACTCCATCATTCTTAAATGGAAGAAGTTTGGAACCACCAAGACTCTTCCTAAAGCTGGCCGCCCGGCCAAACTGAGCAATTGGGGGAGAAGGGCCTTGGTCAGGGAGGTGACCAAGAACCCGATAGTCACTCTGACAGAGCTCCAGAGTTTCTCTGTGGAGATGGGAGGAGCTTCCAGAAAGACAACCATCTCAGCAGCACTCACCCAATCAGGCCTTTATGGTAGAGTAGCCAGACAGAAGCCACTCCTCAGTAAAAGGCACATTACAGCCCACTTGGAGTTTGTCAAAAGGCACCTAAAGACTCTCAGACCATGAGAAACAAGATTCTCTGGTCTGATGAAACCAAGATTCAACACTTTGGCCTGAATGCCAAGCATCATGTCTGGAAGAAAGCTGGCACCATCCCTACGGTGAAGCATGGTGGTTGCAGCATCATGCTGTGGGGATGCTTTTTAGGGGCAGGAATTGGGAGACCAATCAAGATCTAGGCAAAGATGAACGGAGCAAAGTACAGAGAGATCATTGATGAAATCCTGCTCCAGAGAGCTCAGGACCTCAGACTGGGGCGAAGGTACTCTTTCCAACAGGACAACGATCCTAAACACACAGCCAAGACAACGCAGGAGTGGCCTCGGGACAAGTCTCTGAATATCCTTGAGCCCGGACTTGAACCCAATCAAACATCTCTAGAGAGACCTGAAAAAAGCTGTGCAGCAACGCTCCTCATCCAACCTGACAGAGCTTGAGAGGATCTGCAGAGAAGAATCTGAGAAACTCCCCAAATACAGGTGTGCCAAGCTTGTAGCGTCATACGCAAGAAGACTCAAGGCTGTAATTGCTGCCAAAGGTGCTTCAGCAAAGTAGTAAAGGGTCTGAATACAGTTTTTTTTTCTTTGTCATTATGAGGTATTGTGTGTAGATTGATGAGCAAAAAAACCCTATTTAATCAATTTTAGAATAAGGCTGTAACCTGACAAAAAGTGGAAAAAGTGAAAGGGTCTGAATACTTTCCGAAGGCACTGTACAAGCCATGTTAAAAATGTACTCAAATGTGGGACAGAGTGGTTATCAATAGCTCATGCGTCTTATCCAAGCATGAAAAATACATTCGTTATATGACCTCAAAAAAAGGAAAGGTGACTGCATTACCCCTGAAAATGTTATGCAGGTCATAAATGGTGGATTTTGAAAGCCATTAAAATGAATTGAAGAGGGAAGAATTCTATAAAATCTGTTATTTTGTATTGTTGTCATCTTAAAGCTAACAAGGCAATTCACTTTCCCCTAATTCAGATGCGGTAAAAATGCTTAGGTCTTTTTTTTACTATGACCAAACGGCACAGTATTTTTATTTTTATTTGTTTTACCTCATCCTGCAAAACAGACACCGACTTGCTCATATTCTTCATCTGCTCCGGGACTGAAAGGGAGGAGGGAGAGGGAGGAGGGAGACGGAGGGGGAGGAGGGAGGAGGGAGGCACTGCAGAAGATGCAAAGCAGATAGGTGGATAAGGACTTTTACAACTCTCTAACGAATCTCTCCTAATGGCTCAAATCAGCATGGTCTTCACTGAAATAGTGAAATTGCAAGACAATGTAATTACAGCTGATGTAATCATATTGGCCAAACGACATGCTTTCCTCAACATTGCTCTGCTCTCAATAATCCACTTCCTGAATAATTCCATAATTACTAAATCAACCCCTATCATCTTCCCCTTAGACAATTGTGTAGATCGGAAAGGATTGGGAAGGTGGAAGCGATTTGCGGAACTTCCACCTTGCCCTATGATAGTACAGGTGCATGAATTGTTGCCATATTCCTTATACCAATCCAATCCTCTCAGATATCCCCAAGTGCCTCAGAGGTAAGAGCTAGGGATTGATTTGGGATTTTTTAGGATGAGTGTTGTGGGCATGTTTTGAAACCAGGGGAATTGATGCAGCATTTTTGTGTGTTTTTGTTTGATCAGATGCAAATAGACCATCTTATGCTCCATTTCTTGTAAAAAATGTTAACTCAATATACAATCGGGTGTAAACAAGAACATAGTGAACATACTTGGGCAGAGTCAAGGAAGATTGATTTAAACAATCACAAGATCAAATGTTATTATAACCATGGCATCACTGTGCCTGAAACCACAACAACCAACAGAACAATGTTATTTGAAAAATTTTAGTTTCCTCAAATTGAAATAAAATATGAATAGTGATATTTCAACAATGAGTTACAATTCTAATCTATTCTCATCACTGATGGTTCAGGGATTCAACTCTCACCAATAAATACAGTCAAAATCTAGTAATACAATTTAGTAGAAGCCAAGTATAACAAAATTGTATTTGTTTGCACAATACTCGGTGTCTGCCTTCAAACAAAAAGCAAATGTACACTGTTTTTATCAAATGAAATTGAGCAGAAATATTTACCATCATCCACATTTAGATTCATTTCACTTCTTTGGTCAATTATACTTCTCTCTTCTCCTTTGGAAGAAAATAAAGGGTTAGAGGATTAAACAGTTAACTTCAGATATCATGAAAACAACATCATAATCCTCAATGAAAACTCTTTCTTAAAATATTTATTTGAACGGTTACAGCGACAATTGGAACAATTGTCCACGGCTAACCACAGTCTAGGATTGAGAATAACACTGAGTTAAGGAATTCAAGAATCAAGCCTATTGAGCTCAGGAAAACCAAGAACTGTCTATTTACGTTTTGGTGGTGATAAAACGTCCTCCAGACTTCTGGATAAGGGTCTTGAAGACATTTGTTTCAACTCTAACCTGATAGGGCTTGAGTTCTCACCATGACCTGCCACAGATAAAATAAAATCAGCTCTGGAAAATATTGCAAAAAACGGTCTTCATAGATTGCATGACATTAAGAAAAATTTCCTCATCTGATATTTCCAGATACTTGTTCTGAACAAACAGTTGCACTGCATTCCAAAAATCTATTGATTGTTCTTTATGAAGATTAGGGAATATTTGAATTAGTTTGTTTTCAATTCCATCAACTGATTATTTGAAACACCCTGACAGATAATACAAATATATATTAGCTTACTTCACAGTTTCTTAATGATCCAAGTCTATGGCATACAGAATGATTTGAAAATGTGATTTACTAAACATTTTACATTGGAAGCATCTAGAAATCAAAAAGGTTTTCTTTACGCTTCATGTACTTATTTGAATCAGAGAGACCTTAGTTAATCTACTCTACAGAATGGTTATCATGTTAATGGTAGAGACATTTATCTTGTGCCTATGTCAGAATGCAGATACAATAAAATGACAAATACAAATATGAAGGCAGGTTAGTCCCATGAAATGTAGGAATTTGTATATAAATAAAAAATCTAATTGAGATCTTATTGGCTCACGCAAAGTGACAGTTTTAACGGCATTAGTAGTTTGGTACAGCACAGTATATTCAATATTGCTACTTCCTTTTACCACTAAAGTTGTCGGTTTACTCATCTATTTCGACCCATTAATGTCATGAAGAGACTTTGAGTGATGCAACCGTTGGCTATGCACACCTGGCTGAATCCAATTATGACACAGAAGGTCTGGCAAGCTAGCTTTCACTTTTTTTGTGTGCGTGTTTCGATCCTCTCTCTCTCTCTCACACGCACACGCACACGCACTTGCTGTCTTGACCTCTGAATGCTCGGCTATGAAAAGCTAACTGGCATTTACTCTTAAGGTGCTGACCGGTTGCACCCTTCATAACCACTGTTCATATTATTTGACCCTGCTGGTCATTTATGAATGTATGAACAGCTTGAAAAATTATCTAGCCTTTATGGTCATGTACTTTTATAATCTCCAACCAGTTCGGATTTAAGTATAACTTTTGTATGACTGACGCCTTTAGTGAGAGGTCTAATGCTTAAATATTTAATCATTTCTGCCCCCCGATTTCATATTTATTATATAAATAGGCCCATGTGCACATTCATCAGATGAACCGCAACATGTTGGCTAAAGCGATCTAATTCATAAATGCATTTGAAAGTTTTTAATATTGTGATAGTGATCTATTATCCAACAATTATTATTAACCCTGCATTATAATTATATAAATGCCCCTTAGATATTCTGTGTTTTTATTTAAACTAGTGATGGACAGCTGGAGGCATTTTGTTTTTCCCAAGCGTGGTTTTAGAGTACTTAAGCATCGAATACATTGCAAGTTTGCCCATATTGGCCTTTAGACTACACTTTACAATAGGACAAATATGTTATTGAATTCGATAAAAAAAACTGTTATAAAATGTATATTAAGTAGTCTTGCTTGTCTCAGAGCAGCTCGAAACGGTGCTGAAATAGTTGACCACAAGCGGCCTTCTAGGCAGAGCTGCAAAGAAAAAGCCATATCTCAGACTGGCCAATAAAAAAAAAAGATTAAGATGGGCAAAAGAACACAGACACTGGACAGAGGAACTCTGCCTAGAAGGCCAGCATGCTGGATTCACCACTGTTGACTGGTGTTTTGCGGGTACTATTTAATGAAGCTGCCAATTGAGGACTTGCGAGGCGTCTGTTTCTCAAACTAGACACTCTAATGTACTTGTCCTCTTGCTCAGTTGTGCACCGGGGCCTCTCACTCCTCTTTCTGTTCTGGTTAGAACCAGTTTGCGCTGTTCTGTGAAGGGAGTAGTACACAGCTTTGTACGAGAGCTTCAGTTTCTTGGCAATTTCTCGCATGGAATAGCCTTCATTTCTAAGAACCAGAATAGACTGACGAGTTTCAGAAGAAAGTTCTTTGTTTCTGGCCATTTTGAGCCTGTAATCAAACCCACAAATGCTGATGCTCCAGATACTCAACTAGTCTAAAGAAGGCCCGTTTTATTGCTTCTTCAGTCAGAACAACAGTTGTCAGCTGTGCTAACATAATTGCAAAAGGGTTTCTAATGATCAATTAGCCTTTTAAAAAGATAAACTTGCATTAGCTAACACAACGTGCCATTGGAACACAGGAGTGATGGGTGTTGATAATAGGCCTCTGTACGGCTATGTAGATATTCCATAAAAAATTTGCCGTTTCCAGCTATAATAGTCATTTATAACATTAACAATGTCTACACTGTATTTCTGATCAATTTGATGTTATTTTAATGGTCAAAAAAAATTGCTTTTCTTTCAAAAACAAGGACATTCTAAGTGACCCCAAACTTTTGAACGGTAGTGTATATGTATATATTTTTTTCCCAAAACACTTACCATGTGTGTTCTCGTTTTGTACTATTCTGTAGTTTCGACCCAATGATTCGTCTGACAAACAAAGAACTTTGCGTAATGCAGGCCCAGGCATGGATCAAAGCTGGCGAGACAAGAGATATGCTGGACCCTATGTCAGAGAGGTGTTTTTGGGACCACATCATGTCTATTGTCCTGCTAATAGCCCTTGTGAAAAACAAGTGTTTGAAAACATGTTTTCAAAAGGCCTCCAGGGCCGACAGAGAAGTTCCTTACTTTTTCCCCCTTCCACTTGCCTCTTCCATTTATTCCCATAGTAATTCGTTATGGTTTGCATTGCAAATGAGGGCATAAACTGGGTCAAGACGTCAGCAGAGTAAGTAGACCTTTATGTAGTAAAATAAAAGGTTAAATAAAAATACATAAAATACTTTTAACAGCACATTACTCAACACTAGTGAGACTCATGTCGCCTACGGTAGGCCTACAGTATTTCTAACAATATGTTTTTAATCTCCATATGTAGGTCTCCTGATGTAAACCCGATCGAAGTTGTTGCAACTAAAATGTAGTTGAAATAAACATTTGCATGTTTGCCTGGCATGGATTGTGAATCCATCTCGTTCCTCACCCTATTCAACTCCGCCAATGCCGCCTGACTCTCCACCAATGACGTGACTCTCCGCGAATAATTACATTTAAAGGATTGGAGGATTCTAAATGAATATCTAAGGGGCATTTTATGTTAGGGCAAATCTGATCTGTGAGAATATCTAAGGGGCTTTTATATAATTATAATGTATTTTGAAAGGAAAATGACATGCACAAGAGACAGTGGTATATATTTTTATTTATCACAATTTTCTTTAACCAATTTCGGTCTTTAATGCAGGGCCGACAGACAAGTTCCTTACTTTTTTTTATTTTTATGAAATTGCAACCAACTTTCTATGGCTTGTTTAAAAAATTATTATATTTTGGAGATGATTTCATTTCAAAGTGAGCGATTGTAATCTGAATAAAGGAAAAAAGGACATTCTTGAACATGGGGTGAGACATTTTTACTAATTTATAAATAAAGCCAGTTTGTTATTTAGAATTTTTTATTTCTGTTTTTAGAGGGAGAGAAACCAATAGCCCACCGTAACTATTTTTTGATAATCGTCAGTCCACATGACTGTTTTTGTTTTTGAAAACGCCTCCATTAATTGCCACAGTTCCTGACTATTGATAGATCAGCGTTCTAACTCCCCCTTGTGATAGTGTGGTGAAATGACAGAATGCCACCATCTACCCCAAACGGTCGCGGCATAAGCTTGTAACTTTTAAAGGAAGAACCACTGTATATTTACCCAAAAGAGGCAAATTCTGGCATGTGGAAGACATTGTCCTGTGCGTCTAACCCTGCTGCTTCCATCAAAGGTCAGAATGATGTGGCCAACATGATTTGCCCCCACATTTAAATCATTAGCCATTTCACTTCTAAATCACTAAATCTATGTTTGATGAGAAAATGCAAAGCTCACAGCTTGAACTTGCCCGAGATTGAGACCAGATCTCAGGCATGCTTCCTCTGGATAAGTGACTGTCGACATTCTCCATGGACCTAGGACTGATCCAAGATGGACTCCCCTCACTGCTTCTCATGCTCAGGAGCAATGGAGTGGGGACAGTGGGACTCAGATGGTCATTCCCCACTTTATCTGAGATAAACTGAGGGATGTGTGTCCGCTCAGGGAGCCCCAAATAATGCTGATTGCTCTGGGGAATGAAAGACCTTGCAAGGCGGAGATATGTTTCAGAGACTTCAGATGCTCCCGAAAGCTTTCTTTCACCAGGATCCCTATTGATGGGCTGTTGACCAATCTTGCCAGCTTCAAAGGCTCTTCTTATATGCGGGTCCCCATGATTTGGCCTAGAGGACCAGTAAGGACTGCCCTCCTGTACACTTAGGTTCCCTAAACTGGTCCTTCTGACTGGGCAAGAGAGCGACCTAGTAGGTGATAGCGGGGACATCATAGAAGTTAGTGAGCTCTGTGCCGAGCCTCTACGTGGCAAGGTCAGGCGATCCTGCCCCTTCTCTTCAGATCTAAACTGTGGAGAGGTAGACGTGATTCCTAGGGTATGTTTGGTGGACTCTGATCCTGACTGCATTGCTTCATGTGAGAGTCCTTTTCTCTGTTTAACCACTGGTGTTGCTCTCTCTGGATCATCCTGATGCTCCCTTGTGGGTGAGGCAATGTCTATGGAGAAGGATTTAAATGGAGAACTATCACGCCTGGCTCCTTGGAAACTGGATGAACCTCTGGGCAGGGCTTTAGGATGACAGGTCTTTGAAGGACTTCTCTTAAGAGGTGTTTTAGGACTTAAGGGTCTTTCTTGATACAGGGTTGGCCCTGTTTCTATCTTACATGAATCTTGCTGATTTATAAAATCAACATCGCCAACACTACAGTGACTACCCGGTAGTGATGAGTTTGAACTCCGCTTGATGAAACCCTTTTCTATTCTTTCAGTCATGGACAAGTCGGAGGCGCTGGCCTTAACCCCGTATAAGGAAGAGCTTTGCTTGTCACAGTCACCCTTCCCTAGGTCAGTTTCAATTGTTCTTAGACTAGACTCAGAAGTGGCAATTGAGTGGTGGACTGGAGATGTTTCTGAAAATGGATGGGTTTGACTATCTAAAGCCTCCTTTGATTTGCCAACAATGACCTTTGGTCCACTATTCTCTTTCTCCCAGAAGGACTTGAGGTTATTGATCTTGGCCTTCCTGCTTTCCTGTTGACTGAGGGAACGTCTAACAAGGGGCACTGGGACACGCCCCTGCCGGCTTGTGCGGGGACTGGATGCAGAGACATGTAAAGGAATGTTCACCTTCTCATCTAGCTGGACTGTCTGAGAAGGCACTGTCAAGCCCACAGATGAACTGGAATTATCTTCAGAGATAAGGATGGATTTATCCCTAAATGTATCATTGCCACCTGATGTTTTTAACATGTAGTTGCTTTCAACGGAAGATGAGGACTTTTCGTCATATGATAGAGCAGCACTGATGTTACACTGCTCTGAGGTTTCCACCTTTTGGGAGACGGGATGGTTAATCAGCATATGTGAGTCATTGCTATCATTGCTTATTGCTCCAAAGATATTGGACTTTCTCATGCCACTAGTGTCGAGGTCAAGCTGAATATTTTGAAAAGATGATGATGCTTCAACAGTCTCAGCCTTGGCAAAATCTTTACCAAAATCATGCATTTTTTGGTCACAAGTATCCCCAGCACTGACAAGTACTTCACACATCATTGTATCAGTGCTTAGTTTACTGAGCAGTATTTTAGGGCCAATTTCTCTTTCCCAAAATGATTTCAAGTTGGATAGTTTATCTGGTAACGTATCTACTCCACATGCACTCCCCTGTGGCTCCTGTTGAGTTTGGTCTATTTCTTTTTTAAGCACTAGTTCTCTAACCTCTGGTGTCTTCTCATTTTTAGCTGACTGTTTGTCAGTAGCACATTTATGCAGATCTTGCTGCTGGTCAGAATAAGTATTCACAGTGGACTGGCAGTTGACGAAGTTCAGGGTGGCGTTGTCAAGCTCTTTCTGTTCACAGAGGACCACCTCCTCTTTAACTGGGCTTTGCGGCTCAGGGATTTTCTCTTCTCTTGCTTCCCATCTACTAAATATCCCTAGGAGCCCTCTCCGAGGCTTTGGAGACACACGACTAGATGGCTTCTTAGAGGCAGCATCACTTGGCATCTCATCTGTGATGATGTCGACAGGAATCACTGGTTCATCACTGGGTTGTTGGGGGAGCTGTGCCTGTGGCTTGTCACTGCTTCCCAGGTTCCAGCTGAACCAGTCTCGAACCTTAGCCATGGATTGACCGTCCTCCTCTGTTATCTTGGTGGGGGAGATCTCCTGGGCCGCAGCCCCCAAGAGAATGGGCTTACCTGTCTCTTGCTCAGCACAATGGAGGTCGGACACCTGAAGGGTAAGGGACTCAGCATGACGATGCTCAAGTTGATCTGTAAAGGAAATCAAAACAACTTGGATTGCTCATTACTTGTATTTGCTGACATACAAAATGTAGGATCTTAATTTGAGCCAGTTTGCTACAGCAGGAAAATAATCCTGCAGCAACAGGAAATGTGAATTAATATGTGGATTATAATGAATGGACATTTTTGCAGGGGTTGATATATTTTCATTAGGGCAAATCAAGTCAGAAGTTTAAAGTGGAAATGACACATTTTGGAAGCCTTTTTTAAAACTCAAATATACTACAAGCAGGGAAATTCTCAGCAACAAAAGAATAATCAAATTCAGATCCTACATTTGAACAGAGCAATAAATAATCAAGCAAATGATTGAATTGAACTATGTCATCTACAAGTCAGTATAATGATGAGCAATAGCATGTAATAGAAGAAAATGATTTGTAAAACATTAGGCAACCATATCATTTCAATGCCCCTCACCAATGAAAAAAAGAGCACATTCCTTGCAGTCCAAATTCACCAATCACCATCAGCAAATATTATCATCATACAATAATTCATGTATGAAAGCAAGCAGGTTAGTGATTAAAAAACAGATCATACAACACAAACATGGTGAGTAGTTTCTAAAGTTTTATTTCCTAAATTAATTGAATACAAACCTAAAATCATTCTCTACACTCCTCACTACAAATATTTTAATTGATTGATGGGTTGATTGTTGACTGATAGATTGATTTGATTAATTAATTAATAAAATTAATCAAATGGAGATGCACTAGCCTTACCAGCAGGGACCTGGGCTGGGCCTGTGTCTAGGCATCTTATATCTGGCTTCTCTCTGCAACTCAGACCCTCACCTATGTCCACCTGTCTCTGTGTATCATGAATGGGCTGTTGGAGCCAGCAAGGTGAACCTACAGCTGTCAAAACCTCAATGTCTTCCTTTAGTGGTCCGTGATCACCCTGGTCAATCCCACTGTTGATGCCACTTCTGTCTGACTGCCCCGTCTCCTCCTCTCCCTCTGGTGGGCTTGTACAGTCCAGATCCAGGAGACTGTGTTCGCCCAGCTCCTTTCCATCCTGCATCTCAGTGGGCCACTCCGCGCTGCTCCTGCTCACTGCTAGGCCGAATCTCACCTGTTTCCTGTCTATCCAGACCAGGGTCTCTCTCGCTTTAGCAGACCAGGTGTCTGAAGATGGCTCTAAGGCCCCGTTGCTGGAGTGCAGCGTTTGTGGACACTGTGGTTCTGGCTGGCGGCTGCAGACGTTTCGGAACTGAAGAAAGTCAGTGGAGCTGCTTTGTTTGAGGATGCTCCTAGGGGCGGGAAAGCTGGCCTGTCTGGCTGCTGGGCTGTCTGGCTGCTGGCCTGTCTGGCTGCTGGCCTGTCTGGCTGCTGGGCTCTCCAAGAGAGAGTCCTGGGATCTGTTAATGATTGTTCTTGTTTTGGGGACAGGCATGCGCAGAGGTGCACTCTGGATGTTTTCGGAACAGATCGATTTTAAGTTAGTTAGATGAGCAACGCAGAACTCAGATGGTGGTAGAAACTCTGGGGGAAAGACAATGGGGGGTGGTGGATAGAAAATTAGGGCACAAAAGCAGGTGGATAAAGCAAGCATGTTTCAAGAAGCGATGACAATGACGTCTTATGGTTAACACCACAAACATATAGTGGATGCCAATGTAGATGCAAATACATTAATTGGGTGGTGCGGCTAGGGACTTTTAGTACATTTGCATCGGATTACATTCTTGGTTTACTTCCTTGGTTTAATTCCTTCATGGTTATTGTCATTATCATGATTTTCATAATAGCTTGGGCAATTATTCTACATGAGAGAATGTTAAAAAATACCCACTGGGCACAGTTGTCAGTTCAACGTCTAGTTTTGATTTACATTTGGTTAAGTTGTCAGCTAATGTGAATTCAATCAAACATGTCACCATGTCATTGGATTTAGGTTAAAAGTTGGGTGAAAAAAATATGAAATTCCCTTAAGTTGATGACTTCTTTCAAATCCAATCAGTTTTCCATGTTGATTCAACGTCAACACATTACATTTTTTTGTTGGAATGATGTGGAAACAATGTTGATTCAACCAGTTTTTGCCCAGTGGGTAGTTAGTGCCTAGATTCCTTGAAAAACATTGTTTTCAGATACACTAGGGGGAAACATTAAGGATCTCCAGCACAGACAAGTCATGCATTGCAGCTTAGGGCTTTGGAGTCAGGGTACATGCCTTTATGCGTAATCCCTCTGCTAGTCTGTATTTGCATACCTCCCCCTTTGGCTTGCCTTCCTTCTGGGAAAAACCTGACTAGTTGCTAGATACTCATTGGCTCATTTCATGAAATGCAATTGTTTCAGAGCACATACTTTGAGAAATTGCCACACTATTGTTGCACGTCTTTAAATTAAGGGCAACTGGCTCAAGCACTGTAGTTACAAAACTGAAGTTTACCTAAATACTAGAGCATTAGTTATTATACAAGGGAAATGCAGGTTAATCTTTTAGCCAAACAATGAGAATGAACAATGGTAATCATTTTTGCATTCTGTTTTGGTAATTGGAATCTACAAAATGGCTAGTGGCAACTGTGTTTTCCTCTTCCCTTCTTATGAGAATGTTATGAAAGAAAGGTGGAAGAAATACAACATCCATATTATGTTCATGACATGGCAAAAATACATGCTTACAACAATCATGCAACGAGAACATGCTTGCAATTTGTTTAAAAAGCAACCGAAAAATACCGAAAGCCCAGGAGAGGGTTTACACGCATGGCTTTCAATGGGATCAGTTCACCAGACTTACGGTTGTTTGCAAGGAAAATGCTTTGACTGTTTGTCCATCTAGCCGTCCACTCCATTAAAAACACAACACATGGTGTGTTACAGTTGAATCATGAATCCTGAATTACTGTAGTAAACGTGCAAATTACTTGACGCCAAATAGAAACCACTGGCCTCAAAATGTTTCACTAAAATGGTGGTGTCTTGGCATAGGAACCATAAAATGTCCGTGTTTGGTATGTATTTGAACATTTTTGAATGTTCTGTGATATCGCTAACATAAGACTGCTAAAAACATAACTTACAGTAAGATTCATTAAAGTAACTAACTTCTCAGCTGTAAGGTTTCAGAACATTTTTGGTGCAACATGTGGCGTAGCATTAAGTAATGTTTATGACTACCTTACATATACATTACGACAGAACATTCAAATGAAGTGTTATTACCAAATCCATATATTCACTTGATGTCCTTTTTCAGTTTATTCTTGGATACTAAAATGACATGATAATGTACAGGTAAGGAGCTCACCCCCGTCAGGTGTCTTGGTTTGCTCCATTGCTTCATTGGGTAACTGTCTGTCTGTTTCCTCCAAAGTTTCAGGTGTAAGTGATGTCCTGTTGAATGGGTTCTGTCTTTGCTTCAGTACAGTAAGAGGAAAACACAGGTATGCGTCAGCAATGAAACACCCATGTTGTCCACTTGTGTGTGTGTGTGTGTGTGTGTGTGTGTGTGTGTGTGTGTGTGTGTGTGTGTGTGTGTGTGTGAGTGTGCGTTACCATATACTTTGTTACTAAATAGTAAATCAATAAAAATGAACATGAATGTGAAATAAAGTGTTCCAGTTACTTCAACCAACCTTTGTGGGGGACTGCAGATTGTAGCTGTCGTCCCTATGGTGAATACAATTTAAAATGTAGACATCATCATTATTCTTCATCTTTTAAAGAACAACATACACTTGATTAAGGCATGGTATAATCGTTATAATGTTTCATGTTTTTAAGTTATCACTCTAGCAATTATGTGGACAATTGGTGGATTATGCCTACAGTCGACCACGACTGCCACCACATCAGTTAAGTGCAGGTGCATTTTAATTTGCTCTGCAAGCTTTGCATGCATTCATGAAAGCCCCAAGTATTGCATGTATCAACATTTACAAAAAACTCACATTTTCACATCTCAGATATTTTCACTGTAGATGGCTGACTGCAGTCCAGTTGTTTTCCTTGGTTTTAGAGTGTAATGGTACCACTCATTCACACAACATACATTCCTCAACAATGTATGAATGAGAAGTACCCTGACTGTGGAAACCAAGGAAAACAAGAGCATGTGAGTTCTAACCTTAGAAGCAGATGACTAAATGTCTACTTACTGTAATGTCTGAATGAATCCTTCTTTAGCAATCATGCCCATATGATCTGGGCTAATGCTTGATCCCAATTAAAGTATGTGACAGCCTTACTAAACAGGTGCTGAGATTCAAGTTAGCTTACTTCTTTGATGGTGAAGACAAGACATACAGTGACCCATTTACTTTTTCCACATTTTATTAGATTACAGCCTTATTCTAAAATTGATTAAATCGTTTTTTTACCTCAAAAATCTCTCTAAATTTTTGCAAATTTATTAAAAATAAAAAACTGAAAAATTACATTTACATAAGTATTCAGACCCTTTACTCAGTACTTTGTTGAAGCACATTTGGCAGCAATTACAGCCTCGAGTCTTCTTGGGTATGACGCTACAAGCTTGGCACACCTGTATTTGGGGAGTTTCTCCCATTCTTCTCTGCAGATCCTCCCAAGCTGTCAGGTTGGATGAGGAGCATTGCTACACAGCTATTTTCAGGTCTCTCTAGAAATGTTCGGTTGGTTTCAAGTCCGGGCTCTGGCTGGGCCACTCAAGGACATTCAGAGACTCCTGCGTTGTCTTGGCTGTGTGCTTAGGGTCGTTGTCCTGTTGGAAGGTTAACCTTCGCCCCAGTCCTGAGCGCCCTGGAGCAGGATTTCATCAAGGATCTCTCTGTACTTTTCTCCATTCATCTTTCCCTCAATCCCGACTAGTCTCCCAGTCCCTGCCACTGAAAAACACCCCCACAGCATGATGCTGCCACCACCATGTTTCACCGTAGAGATGGTGCCTGGTTTCCTCCAGACGTGATGCTTGGCTTTCAGGCCAAAAGGTTCAATCTTGGTTTCATCAGACCAGAGAATCTTGTTTCTCACGGTCTGAGAGTTTTCAGCTGCCTTTTGGTAAACTCCAAGCGGGCTGTCATGTGCCATTTACTGAGGAGCGGTTCCGTCTGGCCACTCTACCATAAAGGCCTGATTGGTGGAGTGCTGCTGAGATGGTTGTCCTTCTGGAAGCTCCTCCCATCTCCACAGAGGAACTCTGGAGCTCTGTCAGAGTGACCATCTCGTTCTTGGTCACTTCCCTGACCAAGGCCCTTTTCTCCCGATTGCTCAGTTTGGACAGGCAGCCAGCTCTAGGAAAAGTCTTGGTAGTTCCAAACTTATTCCATTTAAGAATGATGGAGGCCACTGTGTTCTTGGGGACCTTCATTGCTGTAGAAATGTTTTGGTACCCTTCCCCAGATCTGTGCCTCGACACAATCCTGTCTCGGAGCTCTATGGACAATTCCTTCGACCTCATGGCTTGGTTTTTGCTCTGACAGGCACTGTCAACTGTGGGACATTATATAGACAGGTGTGTGCCTTTCCAAATCATGTCCAATCAATTGAATTTACCACAGGTGGACTCCAATCAAGTTGTAGAAACATCTCAAGGATGATCAATGGAAACAGGATGCAACTGAGCTCAATTTTCGAATCTCATATCTCATGTAACGTAACAAAATGAGGAAAAAGTCAAGGCGTCTGAATACTTTCCGAAGACAGGAAGAGCGATATCTCACAAACTGCTCTCATTTCTTATATCTGTCTGTTTGTTACCTGTTTAAAATGCAGTAATTAAGAATCTCTCAATGGCATTGCACTACTTAGCATAAGTTGGTAAATAATGCAAAGCAACAAAACTTTGAGTGGCTGGGATAGGGAAAGGAGTACGTATGTTGGAAGAAGACTGAGAGGAAGATCAAGAGTTGTAGCCTCAGATGAGATTAGGGCTACTATAATTGATCATGTAATAAATTATGGTCTATCAATGAGAGAGGCTGGTCTGAGAGTGCAGCCAAATCTGCAACGCTCAACAGTGGCATCTATTGTGAGACATTTCCAGCAAAACAACAGGTAAGATGTGCATTCTGCAAGGGCATCTGACTGAATTGCACATTACAGAAATAAATTGAGCAAAGCCTCCAAACCCACTTGTGTGTAATTGCTTTTGTATTTCTGCTTAGGACCCAACAGTTACCCCCCACAGGCGGGAGAGGTAGGATTCTCACTGCTGTGCAGGAAACTGCAATCGTTGATATGGTCATCCGAAACAATGGCATAAAACTCACAGAGATTCGGGACAGAGTGTTGGCAGACAACATTACATTTGGAAATATTCACAATGTAACCATAACAACTATTTCTAGAGTCCTGAAACAACATCAAGTCAGGATGAAGCAGTTGTACACTGTCCCCTTTGAGAGGAACTCTGAACGAGTCAAGCAACTCAGGAACCAATAAGTCCAGGTAAAATGACTATAAAATACAGAACTGGTTTTGAACAAAACCAAACAGGGCAGAGGCACACAATGGCATGTTTTTAGCTATAATGTAAACTACCATAACAGCCTAACTCTTATGTTGCCTTGTGGATTTATTTTAGAGAGTCATGGAGATTGAAGCCAGGCAAACACCCCACATATTCATCTTTGTGGATGAGGCTGGTTTCAACTTGGCCAAAACACGGCGGCGAGGAAGGAATGTGATTTGGAAAAGAGCCACAGTGGATGTCCCGGGCCAGAGGGGTGCCAACATCACAATGTGTGCAGCAGTATCCTCTGATGGATTGCTGTTAATTGGGCCGTACAACACCGAGCGTCTCATTTCATTCCTGGATGACCTCTATGGAAGGGTTGTGCCAGGTGAGGAAAGGGTTGCAAAGAGGCGAAATCGGCCAACTTTTGTAATTGTATGGGACAATGTGGGATTTCACTACTCCTGTGCAGTCACAGAGTGGTTTGTAGCCCATCCCAGGATGGTGTCACTTTTCCTCCCACCTTACTCTCCATTCCTCAACCCCAGTGAGGAATTATTTTCCTCATGGAGGTGGAAGGTTTATGACCACCATCCACATGATCAAATGTCCCTCCTGGACGAAATGACATATCTGCAGAAGATTGCCAGGGATGGACCAGGCATGCCAAAAGATTCTTTCCTAGGTGTATTTCCCAAGATGACATAAGATGTGATGTGGATGAGAACCTGTGGCCAAATGCAGAAGACAGGGTTGACTAGCATTGCTACTGCATCTGTATCGGTAGATGGTGTATATACAAATGATTGTATTTTGGAATCACTCAATGCCAAAACATTACAAAAAACATATTGAAGCATATTGCATCATGTCTGATTCATTCCTGTAACATATACGGCAGTGAATTCTAAACAGTAGAGAGGTGTCATTCTTGTTTTGTAAAGAAATGTTACAAAAGAAAACATTGTGTAATACTACCTATTGTTAGTATTTTTTAGGTCATTGTTTAATGAGTGACAAAGTGTGCTTGTTGGGTGACAAACTTTGCTAGTGTTATGGAAGAATTAGTTGATTTGAGACATGTATGAAGTGTTTTGGTAGTTTTACTACATTTTGGATGTGAAATTAACTACTGTGCCAAGCTGAAAGTTGGTTAGGAGAACTGTGTGAAGAGTTTTGAAAAAGTGACCTAAGTATTGAGAAATGGGTCCTAGCGATTGTAAAAAACCGTAAGAAGAAAGTGGAAAGCAGCATCATTCTTGTTTCAAACAATCTGTTGACTGCATTTTATCTAACAGAACAGCATGCAAACGTATGTGTCTAACTTTGAATCTAACATCGAGGAGAAGGAACTGCGCCGCTTGTGTGACAGGGGGCGAGGCTTTGTGGGTAGGAAGCAGCCGCAGCAGGAGAAAGGGAGAGAGATGACAAACAAAGTAAACTATAAAAATGGACGTTACACACAGCCCTAAAAACAACCATAGTTTCTAAAAACATGAACACAATGGCAGGGGTGTAAAGTACTTAAGTAAAAATATTTGAAATGACTACTTAAGTATATCTGTACTTTACTTTACTATTTATATTTTTGACAACTATTACTTTACTACATTTCTAAAGAAAAGTATGTACTTTTTACTCCATACATTTTCCCTGACACCCAAAAGTACTTGTTACATTTTGAATGCTTAGCAGGACAGGAAAATATTCTAATTCACACACTTATCAAGAGAACATCCCTGGTCATCCCTACTGCCTCTGATCTGGCGGACTCACTAAACACATGCTTCATTTGTAAATGATATGTCTGAGTGTTGTAGCGTGCCTTTGGCTATCCGTAAATTTTAAAAAAAACAGAAAATGTTGCCATCTAGTTTTCTTAATATAAGGAATTTGAAATTATTTTCCATTTACTTTTGATACTTAAGTATATTTAAAACCAAATACTTTTAGACTTTTACTCAAGTAGGTTTTTTACTGGGTGACTTTCACTTTTACTTGAGTCATTTTCTATTAAGGTATCTTTTACTCAAGTATGACAATTTTTCCATCACTGCACAATGGGCCCATATCATGGAACTCTCACCTGTAGTAGTTCTTGTGCTGAGCCGGTGGCTCCTCTAAAAGGCCCGAGAGTTCTGGAGGAACATACACATCCTGGTTCTCACTGTTCACGAAGCTGGGCCTCTCTGCCCACATCTGGGAGAGCTCCACTACAACACAGAACAAATGGGATGCAGGCCTCAGTAAAACCACTGACAAACCAGATGAAGACACATACTGTATGTCTGTGTCACAGGTGGGATCTAAACCCCAATCTACTGCTCGGGAAACCGACCATTAAGCCAAGAGGAAATTCACTTTTGGGCCGAGGGTGACATTGATTTTGAAGTTGCAGGCAGGGCTACCTCATCCTGAGAGCATGAGTCCAACTCACCTCCACTCTATATGTCACAATACATCTAACAGCCATCCCTCTCATGAAGTGAAGGATGGAATGAGCATTCCTATTAGTGCAACACCCTCTATGTCTACTGAACGTCAACCAGCTATAGAAAATAGGAAAACTAATGCTATTCTAGAGAGCAAAACTGCCTGCACATGACAGAGGGGTACATGAAGAGTAAAATGCATTATTTAATTATCCTTTTGTGTTCTTGTTTCAGAGTCAACTGTTCATATTTTTGTATTTTTTATTTCACCTTTATTTAACCAGGTTGGCAAGTTGAGAACAAGTTCTCATTTACAATTGCGACCTGGCCAAGATAAAGCAAGCAGTTTGACACATACAACAACACAGAGTTACACATGGAGTAAAACAAACATACAGTCAATAATATAGTAGAAAAATAAGTCTATATACAAAGTGAGCAAATGAGGTGAGATAAAGGAGGTAAAGGCAAAAAAGGCCATGGTGGCGAAGTAAATACAATATAGCAAGTAAAACACTGGAATGGTAGATTTGCAGTGGAAGAAAGTGCAAAGTAGAAATAGAAATAATGGGGTGCAAAGGAGCAAAATAAATAAATAAATTAATACAGTAGAGGAAGAGGTAATTGTTTGGGCTATTTATAGATGGGCTATGTTTTCTTCCCCAAGATGGCATAGTAGTCAGACGTCCTTTGTCCTCCTCTTGTCGTGTCCCGTGTAAATATATATTTACATATTTTCTTCGCATATCTTTTTACATATTTGTTTCTGAAAACTCAACCTCAAAACACTCTCCTGCAACCCGCCTCACCAACTTAAAAAAAAAGTATTATTTACCTCAAATCTGAAATCCACAACAGAAGGTAGCCAGAGGTTACATTGCCCAGCTGCTCTGACAGCTAGTGTTTAAAGCTAGTGAGGGAGATAAGTGTTTCCAGTTTTAGAGATTTTTGTAGTTTGTTCCAGTCATTGGCAGCATAGAACTGGAAGGAGAGGCGGCCGAAGGAGGAATTGGCTTTGGGGGTGACCAGAGAGATATACCTGCTGGAGCACGTGCTACAGGTGGGTGCTGCTATGGTGACCAGTGAGCTGAGATAAGGGGGAACTTCACCTAGCAGGGTCTTGTAGATGACCTGGAGCCAGTGGGTTTGGCAACGAGTATGAAGCGAGGGCCAGCCAGTGAGAGCGTACAGGTCGCAGTGGTGGGTAGTATATGGGGCTTTGGTGACAAAACGGATGGCACTGTGATAGACTGCATCCAATTTGTTGAGTAGGGTATTGGAGGCTATTTTGTAAATGACATCGCTGAAGTCGAGGATCGGTAGGATGGTCAGTTTTACGAGGGTATGTTTGGCAGCATGAGTGAAAGATGCTTTGTTGCGAAATAGGAAGCCAATTCTAGATCTAACTTTGGATTGGAGATGTTTGATGTGAGTCTGGAAGGAGAGTTTACATTCTAACCAAACACCTAGGTATTTGTAGTTGTCCACATATTCTAAGTCAGAACAGTCTAGTGTAGTGATGCTTTACGGGCGGGCAGGTGCAGGCAGCGATCAGTTGAAGAGCATGCATTTAGTTTTACTTGTATATCAATGTTCAGCAATGTAATATCCACCAAACAATATTTCAACAAATTAAATGCCTAGGAATAGAGTTACTGTACATTTTAAGGGAATCTGTGAGCAATTTCTGCAATGCAGCATTTAGTCATACAAACCCGTAATGGTCTCTGCAAGATTCAACGACCGTCTAAAGATGCATAGCTTGACACGGCTATAACTCACATATGGTCACAGGTTTCCTCCGACTTATGGATGCTTTGATGATGTCAGAACCATGGATCCTGTCTCTGTGGCGCCTTGACTTTGTCTCATAGAACCACTCTCCAGTCAGGTACTTCAGCTTGCCCTTGTCACATTCTTGCTTTTGTAGATTCCTAAGTGGAGAGAGGGTAAACGTTCAAAATATGTTCACTTAACAATGGAAAACCAGTAATGGAGACCAGGCAGAGGCAATACAATAAGTTGATGACAGCTTATGTCAGAACCTGGAAAACCTTATTGAGTTTCCTGCTAGCAGGGGCATTTACAGTAACATAAGCATATGTGCTCGTTTTTATTTATGAAGGTGCATGCTGTTGGTTATGAATCTGTGATGTAATCCTTGTTATGAGTCCCATGTATTACAGTTGTTTCACATGATTGCAACAACACCTTGTCAACATTTCTTATGAACAAAACACAGTGCAATCAAGCACACGTTTGAATTCATGTTGTCTAAGTGCTTGTGTGTTTGAGAGAGAGAGAGAATGTGTGTGTAATATTCAAACCATTTATATTTTGAATTAATTGAGAAAAAGCAGTAGAAGGTACACCCAGTAAGTTTTTAAATACAAAAGCAGTAGAAGGTTCACCCAGTAAGTTTTTAAATACAAAAGCAGTAGAAGGTTCACCCAGTAAGTTTTTAAATACAAAAGCAGTAGAAGGTTCACCCAGTAAGTTTTTAAATACAAAAGCAGTAGAAGGTTCACCCAGTAAGTTTTTAAATACAAAAGCAGTAGAAGGTACACCCAGTAAGTTTCTAAATACAAAAGCAGTAGAAGGTACACCCAGTAAGTTTTTAAATACAAAAGCAGTTTGAATTCCATCACAACCTTGTGTTTTTATTGTTAATGAGGCTCTTCACATATCTCAGCAGTATGATTTTTATTTTAAAATGCCTTTGTAGTCAACCCAAACCAATGTTTTTATTATTAAACAAATTAGGATAAAAATAATAAGGAAACAGGCATATCTATTAAAGACATGCTCCAGAACTTTTATTATTGTCTTACCTCAATTAGCCACTTTATCCCAAGTTTGAAAGCAACTGTTTTTCTGCATGCTGTTCTGCGCCATTTTCCCTTATATTTTCCCCCACATTTGCCAGCCCCCTAGCAATTTGAGTTCTAGCGAATGAGCTACAGCCCCTCGCCATTTGAGTGACAGCTAGCAAGACGTACACACAGTAGAGTGAGAGAGCAATGACGTGGTGCACATATCTGCACATATGTGAGGTAGTACGCAATTTTTGGGGACAACTTTTGGGGACTACTTTCAGAACTACAGAACTACTGGCTAAAAAACTATATAAAAGTACCTTAGAATCTCTTTAATATCTTGGAGTTTCCCCACACTGCTGTAATACTTTTCTTTAACCCTACCACTGTATTCCAGGGCGTGTCCTCAGGGCATGTGCTTACCATCTGGCAAGCATCTTCACAGACATTTTCAACCTCTCCTTGTCCCAGTCTGTAATCCCCACATTTTTGAAGCTGACTACCATCATTCCTGTTCCCAAAAACTCTAAGGCATCCTGCCACAATGACTACCGCCCTGTAGCACTCACATCTGTAATAATGAAGTGCTTTGAAAGGCTGGCACACATCAACTCTATCATCTCAGACACTCTGGACCCAATCTAATTTGCACACAGCCCTGACAGATCCACAGACAACGCAATCTTAACTCTAAGGCATCCTGTGAACTCACTTCACACGCTGTTCCTCAGCCCTCTTCAGATCTGTGTCCCTCTTTAATACGGACAGGATCATCTCCTGCTCCTCCTCCGTCAGGTAACTCAGGTCAATCATGGTGCCGAGCCCACCCTGCAGGTCTTATCTCTTCTCAGAAAACAAAATGGTTGCCAACTCCACTCAAAGCCACTGTTCAGGGTGAGTCTGTGATGGTGATGGCTCTCCCTATTTTGGGTCAGTGGCTTGGTGGAGAATCCACGTATAGTTATGGATATGGGTTATTGGAATTCCAGCAGCCCCTGGTACAGAGGTCCTTGAAGTCAACGTGTGGGTTAGTGAAGGTGGTTTACGTGCTAAAGTCCATGCGTAAGTTGAGTTTCCAAAGGCTCATATTCTGTGGGTAGATGGCTGGGTGAGGGGAGCAGGTAGGTGTTTGGCAGACCTCTGTCTCAATCTCAGTATTACTGATGACCTTTTTGCACTCTCCTTGCTGAAGGGGAATGTATTGCCAGGTTTGTATGCATGCGGCAGGGTTAACTTGGTGCAGCTGCTCGTATATATGTGGTGGTGGTCAGGGATCCATCATTAGCACCTGCAAAACACAGCAAAACACAATATAAGAATTTAAAATAATCAATAATAATAATACTTATTTTAGACTGACACTAAAACATACAGACCTGCATCTTCTTACATATTCTCTAAATACTTTCATGATCTTTTATTGAATTTTTTTCCCCTTTAATAGCTTTTTATTCCAGAGCCTTTTCATCAAGTATTCAAATGTAATCATTTCCCATGATTGGGGTAACAGGCATATCAACCTCATGAGTCAGAGTGAGGCGTTGTGATTATAGGAGACATGTGATATGGTATTGTCAGCTGACTGAGAGAATGTGGCGTTTGAACACTCTTAAAAACATTTTGAGTGGATTCCCTTAGAGAAAGCCCTAGTTGTCCTAAAATTGAATTAAGCTTAACTCAAATTAGCCACCAGTTTAGGACTTGTATCCATATGGAAAGGCCATTTTATTTTCCTACAATCAGTTTTTGTTTCAGTTACGGTTTAAGTTATAGTATGAGTAAACGGTTCAAATGACGAAGAATGAACTTGTTTAGGTGAACTTCGAACTGGAGCTGATGTATGACGAGACAGTGGAATGGTGCTGTAATGGATAGCTGCCGTTTTACGGAGAATCCTCGATGAAAGGTGAGTATCAGTGAGGACACTCTTCTGTTCGCCTACTAACAAATTGACATCTCCCTGACCACTTGACCACTTATCGGTTTCCGGGTCACGGAGGAGAGAGGACGGAGGAGAGAGCACAACATTACTGAACGTCGTCACTTCCTTTTCAACGTGGAATGAGGGAGAACTTGGTTTGTTGTTTTGGAAAGTTTTGAAAGTCTCTGAAAAAGTGATCTATTGAAAAAGTTTTGTTACTAGCTAGCTACTTTTTGAGTTTGGATCCCGCAACGGGGTTGGCATCCGTTGCTGGGACTGCTGCTATCTGTCCAGGGATCCTGCCGACCAATGGTCTGATGAGCTGCTTGGTGTAGCAGCTAGCCTAGCTGCCACTGTTAGCTGCCTATCAAGCTAGCAAAGTTTCCATGAGGGCTAGAACGCATACCACGATGCGGTTAGACCTTGTGGCTGGAACCGAGCATTGTCCTGTCTTGTGACTGTCTAGATCCATGCTGTTTGTTTCTATTTCCATTATCACTGTGACCTGCTCTGTCCGGAACGGCGAGGACTAACAGCGTAGCCTACGTTGCTACCATGACAAAGACCAAAGCTGGTGGGAGTACCGTTGAAGAAAGTGGTTTCTCTCTATCACAGGTGAAGGATCTTTTAAACAAACAAAAAGAGTTCTACAAGCAGTTGTTACAACAACTAG
This sequence comes from Salmo trutta, assembly GCF_901001165.1. Taxonomy (NCBI): domain Eukaryota; kingdom Metazoa; phylum Chordata; class Actinopteri; order Salmoniformes; family Salmonidae; genus Salmo; species Salmo trutta. Next base: position 14,589,117 of record NC_042975.1, on the reverse strand, counting down.
AAAATAGCTTCAAGTTTTGTGCCCAAATACTGGTGGAGTCAACTAATACAATAATGGACGACCACACAGAGAGGTCCAGGACCTGAAGAACAGTTTGCAGTTCTCCCAGGGTCAGCTCGATGAGTTTAAACAGGAAAACGGCAAGATGACAGCAATCTGTAAGTCATTGAGAGAGGACATCAGTTCTGTATGTGAATCCATGATAATAATGACAGAGAAATCAGATAACCTCGAGGGACAATCAAAACAGAACAACACTGTTGCGGACGGAATTGCAGAATGTCCACATGAGACCTGGACGCAGTCTCAAGACAAAATGAGGGAAATGATCTTAGAGAAACTGAAGATGGACCACAGGAAGATTGAGGTAGAGCACGCCCACAGGACTGGAAAACCCACCCCCGGCCCAGGTGACAGACCCAAGCAGATAGAGGTCAAGTTCCTGAGGTTCAGGTACAAGGTAGCTGTTCTGGAAAGAGCCAAGAACTTGAGAGGAACGTATATCTTCCTCAATGAGGACTATCCTAAAGCTGTGCTCCAGAAGAGGAAAGAACTGATCCCAGCCATGAAACCTGCCAGAGCGCGTGGGGACATTGCTTACATCCGCTACGACAGGCTCATTGTCCACCCTCCCTCCCAGAAGCCTGGAAGGGATGAGAGAACCAAGCCTATGGGTTTGTAGCTTCAACCCCGCAGCCCACACACACACTTACACACACCAACTCATTAGTGGACTGCTGAATGTTTTCAAAAAAATATATCTTGCTTTGTTTGTTCTTTTCCATATTACAGTGCCTTGCAAAAGTATTCATCCCCCTTGGCGTTTTTCCTATTTTGTTGCATTACAACCTGTAATTTACATTTATTTTTATTTGCATTTCATGTAATGGACATACACAAAATAGTCCAAATTGGTGAAATGAAATGAAAAGTGGTGCGTGCATATGTATTCACCCCTTTGCTATGAAGGCCCTAAATAAGATCTGGTGCAACCAATTACTTTCAGAAGTCACATAATTAGTTAAATAAAGTCCACCTGTGTGCAATCTAAGTGTCACATGATCTCAGTATATATACATCTGTTCTGAAAGGCCCCAGAGTCTGCAACACCACTAAGCAAGGGGCAACACCAAGCAAGCGGCACCATGAAGACCAAGAAGCTCGCCAAACAGGTCAGGGACAAAGTTGTGGAGAAGTACAGATCAGGGTTGGGTTATAAAAAATATCAGAAACTTTAAACATCCATAATTAAAAAATGGAAAGAACATGGCACCACAACATACCTGCCAAGAGAGGGAAACCCACCAAAACTCACGGACCAGGCAAGGAGGGAATTAATCAGAGAGGCAACAAAGAGATCAAAGATAACCCCGAAGGAGCTGCAAAGCTCCACAGCAGAGATTGGAGTATCTATCCATAGGACCACTTTAAGCCGTACACTCCACAGAGCTGGGCTTTACGGAAGAGTGGACAGAAAAAAGCCATTGCTTAAAGAATAAAATAAGCAAACATGTTTGGTGTTCGCCAAAAGGAATGTGGGAGCCTCCCCAAACATATGGAAGAAGGTACTCTGGTCAGATGAGACTAAATTTGAGCTTTTTGGACATCAAGGAAAACGCTATGTCTGGCACAAATCCAATACCTCTCACCACTCCGAGAACATCATCCCCACAGTGAAGCATGGTGGTAGCAGCATCGTGCTGTGGGGATGTTTTTCATAGGCAGGGACTGGGAAACTGGTCAGAATTGAAGGAATGATGGATGGCGTTAAATACAGGGAAATTCTTCCAAAGATTTGAGACTGGGACAGAGGTTCACCTTCCAGCAGGACAATGACCCTAAGCATACTGCTAAAGCAACACTCGAGTGTTTTAAGGGGAAACATTTAAATGTCTTGGAATGGCCTAGTCAAAGGCCAGACCTCAATCCAATTGAGAATCTGTGGTATGACTTAAAGACTGCTGTACACCAACGGAACCCATCCAACTTGAAGGAGCTGGAGCAGTTTTGCCTTGAAGAATGGGCAAAAATCCCAGTGGCTAGATGTGCCAAGCTTATAGAGACATACGCCAAGAGACTTGCACTTGTAATTGCTGCAAAAGGTTGCTCTACAAAGTATTGACTTTGGGGGGCTGAATAGTTATGCACGCTCAAGTTTTTACAAAGTATTGATTTTGGGGGGCTGAATAGTTATGCACGCTCAAGTTTTCTGTTTTTTGTCTTATTTCTTGTTTGTTTCACAATAAAAATATTTTGCATCTTCAAAGTGGTAGGCATGTTGTGTAAATCAAATGATTCAAAACCCCCCCAAAAATCTATTTTAATTCCAGGTTGTAAGGCAACAAAATAGGGAAAATGCCAAGGGGGTGAATACTTTCGGAAGCCACTGTATTTCTCTCTTTGAGACAACTACCCAGGAAATGGCTGAAACTAAGCCATATTAACATATGTAGCCTTAGAAATAAGTTTAATGAAATCAATAACTTGCTAACATCAGATAATATTCATATATTAGCCATTTCTGATATAAATACTACGCATGCCAGTCTCTTTTGGCTAAGAGTTGAGAAGAGACTGACTGCATCACTTATTTTTATAAGAAACATTAATGTGTTGAAAATCCCAAATTTTTTGCATTGTCAACTTACACACAGCTCTGACACAGACTTACCCCACCAGACATGCCACCAGGGTCTTTTCACAGTCCCCAAATCCAGAACAAATTCAAGAAAGCATACAATATCAAATCAAATCAAATCAAATTTATTTATATAGCCCTTCGTGCATCAGCTGATATCTCAAAGTGCTGTACAGAAACCCAGCCTAAAACCCTAAACAGCAAGCAATGCATGTGAAAGAAGCACGGTGGCTAGGAAAAACTCCCTAGGAAAAACTCCCTAGAAAGGCCAAAACCTAGGAAGAAACCTAGAGAGGAACCAGGCTATGAGGGGTGGCCAGTCCTCTTCTGGCTGTGCCGGGTGGATATTATAACATAACATGGTCAAGATGTTAAAATGTTCATAAATGACCAGCATGGTCAAATAATAATAATCATAGTAGTTGTCGAGGGTGCAACAAGCACGTCTGGGTTCCATAGCTGCAGGGTGCAACAAGGGTCAAGGGTGCAACAAGGGTCGAGGGTGCAACAAGCACGTGAACAGGTCAGGGTTCCATAGCTGCAGGCAGAACAGTCGAAACTGGAGCAGCAGCACGGCCAGGTGGACTGGAGAGCCATTATTTCATGGAATGCCGTTCCATCTAATATTGCTCAAATGAACAGCAAACTTCACAGCACAACGCCTCTCCCCTATTTGGCCTAGATAGACATTTTTGCAAATTTGTAAAAAATAAATAATTAAATACCGTATTTACATAAGTATTCAAACCCTTTACTCAGTACTTTGTTGAAGCACCTTTGGCAGTGATTACAGCATCGAGTCTTCTAGGGTATGATGCTGGGTATGATGCTACAAGCTTGGCACACCTGTATTTGGTTAGTTTCTCCCATTACTCTCTGCATATCCTCTCTGGCTGGGCCACTCAAGGACATTCAGAGACTTGTCCCGAAGCCACTCCTGCGTTGTCTTGGCTGTGTGCTTAGGGTTGTTGTCCTGTTGGAAGATGAACCTTCGCCCCAGTCTGAGACTCTGGAGCAGGTTTTCATCAAGGATCTCTCTGTACTTTGCTCCGTTCATCTTTGCATCGATCCTGACTAGTCTCCGAGTCTATGCCGCTGAAAAAAAACGTAGGGATGGTGCCAGGTTTCTTCCAGACGTGACGCTTGGCATTCTTGTTTCTCATGGTCTGAGAGTCTTTAAGTGCCTTTTGACAAACTCCAAATGGGCTGTCATGTGCTCCGTCTGGCCAGTCTACCATAAAGGCCTGATTGGTGGAGTGCTGCAGAGATGGTTGTCCTTCTGGAAGGTTCTCAAATCTCCACAGAGGAACTCTAGAGCTCTGTCAGAGTGACTATCAGGTTCTTGGTCACCTCCCTGACCAAGGCTCTTCTCTCCCTTCAATGCTGTACACATTTTTTGGTACCCTTCCCTAGATCTGTGGCTCAACACAATCCTGTCTTGGAGCTCTACGGACAATTCCTTCGTTTTTGCTCTGACACGCACTGTCAACTGTGGAACGTTATATAAACAGGTGTGTGTCTTTCCAAATCATGTCCAATCAATTGAATTTATCACAGGTGGACTCCAATCAAGTTGTAGAAACATCTTACATCACCAATATCAAGGATGGAAACAGGATGCACTTGAGCTCAATTTCGAGTCTCATAGCAAAGGGTCTGAATACTTAAGTAAATAAGATATTTAACATTTTTATAAATTAGCAAACATTTCTAAAAGCCTGTTTTTGCTTTGATATTATGGGGTATTGTGTGTAGATGCTCAGGAAAATGTTTTATTTAATCCATTTTACAATAAGGCTGTAATGTAACAAAATGTAGAAAACGTCTAGGGGTCTGAATACTTTCCGAAGGCACGGTATATGTCATAAGTATGTGGTACTGGTGATGTTTAACTCCAATCGTTATTGATATTTGATATTTTGCGCAGCGCAAGACGAGACGTAGGCCAATGTCATAGGCATTTTTCAAATCCTTTCGGCTAAATTCTAGCTAAGCTTAGAGAGGATATTTAGGACTAACTAATTTTAAAAAGTGTGCTTTTGACGTAGAGCTACACAAGTAGGTAAATAGCTGTATTAGACTGAAAGATATAAGGTAATTTCGTCAAACTTGTGAGGCTGTCCATGTACATTAGTTGCTCATTCAACATATTTGCTGCTACTTCACTCAATCCTGTTTTAAAAGACTCCCATACTAGCTGTTTCACATTCCCTGAGACCAACCAGAAATGTTTCCTTTGACAAATATTCCCAGATTTTCATAAAACAGCCACACGTGGTCTCTTGCTTCTACATCATCACATTTATCACAAGTCAACAGAGTAGACTATAGACCACTAGGTGCGTGTCTTTTGGTGCAGCGGGAGCAGGCAGGGGTAGTGCAGCGGGAGCAGCAGGGGTAGTGCAGCGGGAGCAGGCAGGGGTAGTGCAGCGGGAGCAGGCAGGGGTAATGCTGCGGGAGCAGGCAGGGGTAGTGCAGCGGGAGCAGGCAGGGGTAGTGCAGCGGGAGCAGGCAGGGGTAGTGCTGCGGGAGCAGGCAGGGGTAGTGCAGCGGGAGCAGGCAGGGGTAGTGCTGCGGGAGCAGGCAGGGGTAGTGCTGCGGGAGCAGGCAGGGGTAGTGCTGCGGGAGCAGGCAGGGGTAGTGCTGCGGGAGCAGGCAGGGGTAGTGCAGCAGGAGCAGGCAGGGGTAGTGCAGCGGGAGCAGGCAGGGGTAGTGCAGCGGGAGCAGGCAGGGGTAGTGCTGCGGGAGCAGGCAGGGGTAGTGCAGCGGGAGCAGGCAGGGGTAGTGCTGCGGGAGCAGGCAGGGGTAGTGCTGCGGGAGCAGGCAGGGGTAGTGCAGCGGGAGCAGGCAGGGGTAGTGCTGCGGGAGCAGGCAGGGGTAGTGCAGCGGGAGCAGGCAGGGGTAGTGCTGCGGGAGCAGGCAGGGGTAGTGCTGCGGGAGCAGGCAGGGGTAGTGCAGCGGGAGCAGGCAGGGGTAGTGCTGCGGGAGCAGGCAGGGGTAGTGCTGCGGGAGCAGGCTGGGGTAGTGCTGCGGGAGCAGGCAGGGGTAGTGCTGCGGGAGCAGGCAGGGGTAGTGCAGCGGGAGCAGGCAGGGGTAGTGCTGCGGGAGCAGGCAGGGGTAGTGCAGCGGGAGCAGGCAGGGGTAGTGCAGCGGGAGCAGGCAGGGGTAGTGCAGCGGGAGCAGGCAGGGGTAGTGCAGCGGGAGCAGGCAGGGGTAGTGCAGCGGGAGCAGGCAGGGGTAGTGCAGCGGGAGCAAGGCAGGGGTAGTGCAGCGGGAGCAGGCAGGGGTAGTGCAGCGGGAGCAGGCAGGGGTAGTGCTGCGGGAGCAGGCAGGGGTAGTGCAGCGGGAGCAGGCAGGGGTAGTGCTGCGGGAGCAGGCAGGGGTAGTGCAGCGGGAGCAGGCAGGGGTAGTGCAGCGGGAGCAGGCAGGGGTAGTGCTGCGGGAGCAGGCAGGGGTAGTGCAGCGGGAGCAGGCAGGGGTAGTGCAGCGGGAGCAGGCTGGGGTAGTGCTGCGGGAGCAGGCAGGGGTAGTGCAGCGGGAGCAGGCAGGGGTAGTGCTGCGGGAGCAGGCAGGGGTAGTGCTGCGGGAGCAGGCAGGGGTAGTGCAGCGGGAGCAGGCAGGGGTAGTGCAGCGGGAGCAGGCAGGGGTAGTGCTGCGGGAGCAGGCAGGGGTAGTGCTGTGGGAGCAGGCAGGGGTAGTGCAGCGGGAGCAGGCAGGGGTAGTGCAGCGGGAGCAGGCAGGGGTAGTGCTGCGGGAGCAGGCAGGGGTAGTGCTGCGGGAGCAGGCAGGGGTAGTGCAGCGGGAGCAGGCAGGGGTAGTGCTGCCTGAGTGTCGCTCAGCCACTTATCACAATGCTGCTGGTTTAGTAAAGTTAGCTCAAAGCTGAATGTCTTGGAAGATCACAAAATGATTCATTAGTATTCTACACAACATAACCAAATATAATAGCATAGTATAACGTTACTGTTACAACAAAAACACCACCTCATTTCTTATTAAATTTTCGGATGGTTAGCGAAATAGTCATTATAATTAATTTTTTTAATTATAATACGACCAAAACTCAACCGCACAAAGCACTAGGCAGAATGTGCTTGGATTAAAACAAAATACAGGAAGGCTATATAGTTTTTTAACACCATCTGCTCTAATTTGCTCACTAAACAGTAATTCCAGAAGATCTAAATGTATATTCCCATGAAACTGATTGAGATCATATGATTAGTATGCAGACACAGTTTGAAGATTCACTGGTAAAACGTGAAGAATTATCATTCACAATTGACAGTGATGATAGACTATTTTGGTGTGGGGGTGCTGCCCACTCTAGCTCACATCAACACCATCATCCCAGGCACCCTGGACCATTACAATTCACATAACGCCCCAACAGATCCACAGATGACGCAATCTCTATTGCACTCCACACTGCCCTCTGCCACCTCTGTGAGAATGCTGTTCATTGAATATAGCTCAGCGTTCAACACCATAGTGCCCTTCAAGCCCATCATTAAGCTAAGGACCCTGGGACTGAACACCTGCCTCTGCAACAGGATCCTGGACTTCCTGATGGGCCGCCCCAGGTGGTGAGGATAGGCAACAACACATCCGTCACGCTGACCCTCAACACGGTGGCCCCTCAAGGATGTGTGCTTAGTCCCCTTCTGCAGTCCCCGTTCACCGATGACTGCGTGGCCTCGTACGACTCTAACACCATCATTAAGTTTGTTGACGACACGACGGTGGTAGGCTTGATCACCGACGACGACAAGTCAGCCTATAGGGAGGTCAGACTCCTGGCAGTGTGGTGCCAGGACAACAACCTCTCCCTCAAAGTCAGCAAGACAAAAGAGCTGATCGTGGACTACAGGAAACGTAGGACCGAGCACGCCCCATTCACATCGACAGGGCTGTAAGGATCTATTATGGTCCACACACACCAACACAGTCGTGAAGAAGGCACAACAATGCCTCTCCCCCCTCAGGAGGCTGAAAAAATGTGGTATGGGCTCTCAGATCCTCAAAAGGTACACCATTGAGAGCATCTTGACTGGCTGCATCATCGCTTGGTATGGCAACTGCTTGGCATCCGACAGCAAGGCGCTACAGAGGGTAGTGCGTACGGCCCAGTACATCACTAGGGCCGTGCTCCCTGCCATCCAGGACCTCTATACCAGGCGGTGTCAGAGGCAGGCCCAATTGTTTTTGTCAAAGACTCCACCCACTCAGGTCATAGACTGTTCTCTCTGCAACCGCATGGCAAGCGGTACCGATGCAATAAGTCTGAAACAAACAGGACCCAGAACAGCTTCTACCCTCAAGCCATAAAACTGCTAAATAGTTAGTTAAATAGTTGCCCAGACCCTTTTTGCACAAACTTGTTTTTGACTAATCACATATGCTGCTGCTACTGTTTATTATCTATCCTGTTGCCTAGTCACTTTATTCCTAGTTATATGTACATAGATAACTCAATTACCTCGTACCCCTACACATCAACTCGGTACTGGTACCCCGTGTATCTAGCCAAGTTACCATTGCTCATTGTGTATTTATTATTACTTTTATTATTACGTGTTTTACTTTTCTATTATTTTCTATTTTCTTTCTCTCAATTGTTGGGAAGTTTCACTGTTAGTCTACACCTGTGGTTTACGACGCATGTGTGTCACGACTTCCACCGAAGTTGGTCCCTCTCCTTGTTCGGGCGGCGTTCGGCGGTCGACGTCACCAGTTTTCTAGTCACCACCGATCCACGTTTCATTTTCGATTTGTTTTGTCTTCATTATACACACCTGGTTTCCATTCCATAATCATTGTTCCCTATTTAACCCTCTGGTTTCCCCCTTGGTTTTGTGCGTGTTTGTTATTGTCAAGTTGTCTCGTTTTGTGACCTGATTATTTGTCTCCTTCGTGGAATATTGTTTTTGAGTAAAGTTATGGTTATTACTCATCTCTGTGTCCTGCGCCTGACTCCGCCTTACCCGCATCACCTAGACCTTTGACAATGTGACTAATAACATTTTATTTGATTTGGTTTCCTTTGACCACACAGTCACACAGTCCCAGATCATTGGTACTCTGTTGTAACAAGCAAGCATTCCTTTTGGTGCTCTAAGAGTGGTGCTCTTCTATGTTTCTTTTCTATGTGTGGCCAGGTATGGCTTCCAATCAGAGGCAGGTGTCTTTCGTTGTCTCTGATTGGGAGCCATACTTAGGCAGCCTGTTTTCCCTGTGTTTTTGTGGGTGGTTGTTTTCTGTATAGCCTGTGTGCCTTATGGAACTGTTTCATCATCTGTTTATTTTGTTTTGAGTGGTCTTTCCAAATAAATAAGAAAGATGAGCACTATACCCGCTGCATTTTGGTCACCTTTCATCGATGCCTGTGACAGAACCACCCACCAAAAGAAGACCAGGCAGCGGGGTAAGGCGCAGCAGGAGAAGTATTTGGAGTCATGGACGTGGGAGGAGATCCTCGATGGCAAGGGTCCATGGAGCTGGGCTGGGGAGTACCAGCGCCCGAAGGTGGAGCTGGAGGAAGCAAAGAGGGAACGACGGAGGTACGAGGCGTTGTACCCTCCTATTCAGTGTCATGACGTTGGCCTGTGGGTAAGGTTTATGACCCCCCCATAAATACCTTTCTCCCTTCCCCTCTCTCTCTGACCCTACTGAAGGACTTGAATAGCCTATGTTAAATATAGAGAGTCTGGGAACATCAAACAAATGGGGAAAAGGAACCATATTTTGGTAATAAAACCAGTTGGAAATATGCTTGATAATGTAATGAGTATGGAGGTCAGTTCATTGTTATCTGGGACATTATGATTGATGACAGGACGACATAAACTGTACCTGAGAAAGTATACACCCTCTAGTTATCAGAGTCACATGGAATTGTTATGCAATTGAAATGTTTGATATTGAAATTGTTTGTTAGGAGATTAAATGTAATTTTAGCTTCCAAATGAGAGAATTGGGTTTTCATAAGGAAAGTGCCCTGCTCGATCAGTGGCCCAACCCTGTGAAGAGACAGGGGGTTATAAACGATGAAACACCTCCTTCCTCCCTCTCCACTATATAAGCCTTTGACGAAAAGACATTCAGTAGTTCCAGTACGGGAGGTCTGCAGCCTCTACGTTAGAAGGACACATGTCAAGAACAGAACTAAGCCAACCTCGGCGTGAGCTATGGTATGAACTGGTATGAACTTTGAGCTTATTCACTACAGAAGTGATACTTCCTAGCCGTTGAGTTAGCCGCTGCTAACGTGGGCTAGGAAAGGACGGACGACGGATCCAGTCTAACAACCAGACGAAGATACCACCACGTATCCAATTTACCACCATTGACATTCTTCCACTACAGGAAGATCTGTTGGCCAACCCGCCAGCATCTACGACCAATCTACCGAAGCGCAGCTCAGAGTAAATATTTATTGCATTTTCCTTTTCCAAATGGGCGGTAATTTAGAATGCATAAGATAATGTATTTACGATAGCATAGCTGCTGTTTCTTTGTTCCTAAGTCTTCCCGCCCTTTCATTCAAGCCCAACCCCCTTTCCTTTGTGTAACCAGCCGTCATATCTGTTCCGTCCACCGGGACGTTTTCTGTATGACATCATTGGTATTCTGTGTATTTGTAATTCTGTGTGATTAGTTTAGGTATTTAGTAAATAAATAATTAAACCCAATTTTGTATTGCTGATTCAACTTGTTAGCCAGGGTTCGTGAAGATAACCAAGAATTTACAACTTTCATTATGAGACTGAAAATAAGATAAGGGTTAATATTGACTGCTATCGATGTAAAATATTACTAAGTATTTTAAGAGTTTATTCGGAAGATAACAGCTCTATAAACGTTCTTCCGTGGTGCCCCGACTTTCTAGTTAATTACATTTACATGATTAGCTTAATCAGGTAATATTAATTACAGAGAAATCATTTTATAAGTTAGCATGTCATATCACTTAATCCGGCATAGCCAAAGACACGACATCAGGATGTGGAGAGGCAGCCCCAAAAATTATTTTTGGGGGGCATAAGGGGAGTGTTGCTAGGTCAGGGGGAACCCTGACCTAACTTCCCGGGCTATTCGGAGGGAGCCGTGGAGCAAACCGGAGCCGAGAAAGGAGTCGAGCGCCGAGCTTGACGCGAGATTCCGGAAGGAGGTACTGGCAGAGAGGGCACGACTGAGCAGGCGTGCAGAGGGGCGAGCGATGCATTACGGGGTGATGCATTACGGGGTGATGCGCACTATCTCACCCATCCGCACGCACAGTCCGGTGCGGTCGGTACGGGCTCCGCAGCGTTGCCGTGCTAGAGTTGGCACTCAGCCAGGAAGGAGTGTGCCTGCTCAGCGCATCTGGCCGCCAGTGCGTCTCCTCAGTCCAGCTTATCCTGCGCCTGCTCTGCGCACGGCAGCCCTCATTCCCCAGCACAGCCCTGCTCACCCTGTGCCAGCGCTCCGCCCGTGCTGGGCTACAGGGACCATCCAGCCAGGACGGAGTGTGCCAGCCCTGAGCTCCAGACCTCTGGTGCGCCTCCACGGCCCAGTGTGCCTCGTGCCTGCTCTGTGCACCCAGTTTCCTGTAAGTCTTCCCAGTCTGGGGAGACCGGTCCCAGCTCCACGCAGGAGGGCTCCAGCGACGCTCCTCAGCCCGGAGCCTCCAGCGACGCTCCCCAGTCAGGCGCCTCCAGCGACGCTCCTCAGCCCAGAGCCTCCAGCGACGCTCCTCAGCCTGGAGCCTCCAGCGACGCAACCAAGTCAGGAGCCTCCAGCGATGCTCCTCAGCCCAGAGCCTCCAGCGACGCTCCTCAGCCCGGAGCCTCCAGCGACGCTCCTCAGCCTGGAGCCTCCAGCGACGCTCCCCAGTCAGGAGCCTCCAGCGACGCTCTCCAGCCCGGGGCCTCTAGCGACGCCTCTCAGCCCGGGGCCTCCAGCGACGCCTCTCAGCCCGGGGTCTCCAGTGACGCCTCTCAGCCCGGGGCCTCCAACGACACCTCTCAGCCCGGGGCCTCCAGCGACGCCTCTCAGCCCGGGGCCTCCAGCGACACCACTCAGCTCAGAGTCTTCGGAACGGGAGCTACGCCCAGAGCCACCTCCGTAGTGGGAGGATTGGTGAAGGGGGGGTGTAGCACAGGAACCGTCGTTGACGGTGGCCACCCTCCCTTCCCTCCCTTTAGGTTTGGGGTTGGTTTTGTGTTTTTTTATGTTTTGGAGGCAGTCGGGGTCTGCACCTTTGGGGCGGGGGGGGTACTGTCACGTCCTGACCAGTAAAAAGGGTAATTTGTAATTGTAGTTGGTCAGGGCGTGGCAGGGGGTGTTTGTTTTGTGTGTTTTGGGGTTTTTTGGTTCTAGGGGATTTTGGTTCTAGTTTTCTATTTCTATGTTTCTTTTCTATGTGTGGCCAGGTATGGCTTCCAATCAGAGGCAGGTGTCTTTCGTTGTCTCTGATTGGGAGCCATACTTCGGCAGCCTGTTTTTCCTGTGTTTTTGTGGGTGTTTATTTTCTGTATAGCCTGTGTGCCTTATGGAACTGTTTCACCGTCTGTTTATTTTGTTTTGAGTGTTCTTTCCAAATAAAGAAGAAAGATGAGCACTATACCCGCTGCATTTTGGTCACCTTTCATCGACGCCTGTGACACTTGCTTCCAATCAGTATTGCTTCCAAGACCATTCATGAGGTCAGGCACTGATGTTGGGTGATTAGGCCTGGCTCGCAGTCGGCATTCCAATTCATACCAAAGGTGTTTGATGGAGTTGAGGTTAGGGTTCTGTGCAGGCCAGTCAAGTTCTTCCACTCCGATCTCTACAAACCACTTCTGTAGGGACCTCGCTTTGTGCACGGGGGCATTGTCATGCTGAAACAGGAAAGGGCCTACCCCAAACTGTTGCCACAAAGTTAGAAGCACAGAATAGTCTAGAATGACATTGTATGCTGTAGCATTAAGATTTCTCTTCACTGGAACTACTGCACACTTATTTGCCATAGAATGATACGTGGCTGGCCCGGTTGAAATCTAAACACCTGATAAAATCTCACCATTAGCACAAAGCAGGATATTATGCAACATCAGTGAGAGGTGCCTTTGACTATATTTGGAAGCAAAATTGTTCTCTATTCAATCACAGAACTGTTGAATTCTGCTGGCTCTGAGGTTGAGTCATAAGTGAGCCATAAAGAGGTGCTTCATTCACAGAGAGAATCTGCTCAACCTGGAATAGGGTGAAATTGCCCCTAGATGCTGATCTTGGGTCAGTTTAGCATTTTCCTCATAAATGGTTAAGATTAGGATTGGGGTAGGGGAAGCTGATCCGAGATCTGTACCTAGGGGCAACTTCACCACGGGGCGCACAACCTCATCAAATACATTTTTCCATTTTCCATTTCATTCATTAAGCAGATGCTCTTATCCAGAGTGACTTACAGTTGAGTGACTTACAGTGCATTCATCTTAAGATAGCTAGGTGGGACAACCTCATATCACAGTCATAGTAAGTACATTTTTCCTCAATAAAGCAGCTATCAGCAAATTTCCATAGTGATTAACATGGTATGGAAATGAACTATCAAGCGCCAATCTCCTTTACACAACTGGTGAGCTGTCTTGAAGGAAACACAGAGCACCAAAAGGAATGCTTGCATGTTACAACAGAGTACCAATGATCTGGGACTGTGTGACTGTGGTCAAAGGAAACCAAATCAATGTGACTGGCAAAGCTTGAGGTACTAGGGGATTACCAATCATCTTCACCATTTTTTTAAATCTAACTAGGCAAGTCAGTTAAGAACAAGTTTTTATTTACAATGACAGCCTAGGAACAGTGGGTTAACTGTCTTGTTCAGGGGAAGAATGACAGATTTTTACCTTGTCTGCTTAGGATTTGATCTTGCAACCTTTCGGTTACTAGTCCAACACTCTAACCGCTAGGCTACCAGCCGCCCATTACCAGGGATATAAACAGAGCACATCATTAACTTTAAAGAATGCAACAAATCCTGTTTTCCCCAAGGGGACTGGTTGCTTTGCTATGTACACAATCAGATTAGACTGCATTTCCTTATTTGCAGCAGTAGCACTTCCTTCAGAGAATGGAAGTTTGAACCAAGACAACTATGCCAGTGATAAGCAATATGGGCACATACATTGCTTGTAGTAGTCCATGTGTCTTTCAATGTTGTAGAGGAATGTATCGTAAAATAGGTTAGAACAAAATGGCTAATGGAGCTACAGTAAAATACTTTTATTCGTTCTTTGTCGCCGGATGAAATGCATGAGACTGAAATAAAAACAGACATCTAATGTATAAACCTACTAACTAAGTTCCACAATCAGAGGGCAGTACACTTGGGGTGGCAGGTAGGCTAGCGGTTAGAGCGTTGGGACAGTAACCAAGAGGTTGCTTGTTTGAATCCCTGAGCTGGCGAAGTAGAAAAATCACCTGTTCTGCCCTTGAGCAAGGCAGTTAACCACACAACTGCTCCCTGATGATGTTGATTAAGGCAGCCCCCTGCTCTTCTTTGACTTTGAGGGGTTGGGTTAAACGCGGAAGACACATTTCGGTTTAATGTTTTTCAGTTGTGCAACTGACTGACTAGGTATCACCTTTCTTTACACTGGCCTTTAAAGCTGACATGTTTTCCCAATGCCAGTAGGGCCGGATCAGTCTATGAATAGGCAGCTAAGGGAAGATCTCAGATAAGAATATGCATAATTATTTTCATTTACATTCTAGGCTACTCTTGGTTTAGGTTTGTTATACATCTGCGCTGTTGAACACATTTAAAAATCTGGCGTTTAGAACTCACCAACCACATATCATTCTATGGCAACACGATGTACTGTACAAATGATTTGTATGCTAGAAACAGGATGTATGCTAATAGGGATTTTAACCCCCCCTCCTTTACACACCTTGTGAGAAGTCATGAAAGAAACGCTTAGAGAACCAAAAGGAATGCTTGCATGTTACAACAGAGTACCAGTCATCTGGGACTGTGTGATCGAAGGAAAATATGTGCAAATATGTGAGGTCAATGTTAAGCCACAGGTTTGCAGAGAACATAATACAAATGTTAATGGAGTGTACCATTTTTTGGTATTTGTTTACAATGTATGGTTGTAGGTGAAACATCTAATGAGTGTAGCTTGCATAAGAACGTCTGCCCTGTGCTTGCTCACTTCAGAGAGCTCACCAATTTAGAGGTTGACTTGAGTGTGGTGCATGCAGCATCCAATGCTCCTGGCACAAATATTTTCAATTGAGACCAATGGAAGTTGATATTTTAAAGGAGGCCTGTCCACCTGGGCTCTGGGGTTAAGTTTCCCCTAGGTACAGATCTAGGATCAGCTTCTCCTCCCCCAACACTAACCACTAGTGGAGGAAATTCAAAACTGACCCCAGATCAGGGTCTAGGGTCAAATTCACAAACACCATGGCCCTTGGATTAACTTTTAACTGGCCTTTCAACAAAGCATGAACATGCATGAAAAATAATCCTTCCCAAAATGTATGTCCTCATATCATTTTAATGTTGTGATCTGATATTTTTTCTAGAGCTAGGGCCTACACATTATTTTTCACTGATCTGATTCTGTTTAGCAGAGCCTGATGGGAGAGATAAAGTTGAATTGGAACTTCAATTGAATTTACGTAACAATGGGGTATTGGCAAAATGATCAGTTTGCAAGTTTTATTGAATCCAAGAAACAAGAATCACACGGCATAAATCAAGTGCGGCAGTTGATTTACAATATGTAACATTTCCCGCAATGTATTGTTTTATGGCAAAATATTGCGTTAGGTACAGTATTCAGAAATAGCCTTATTAAAACACGACTGTTATCATCGCACGCAATACATAGAGAAAAATAAACATTGTTTTAATTTATATTCAGAAAACGGCAGATAACACTTACCCAAGACAAGACAACTGCGTCGCACCGTGAGAACAACTTCTTGAGTGGTCCCGAGGAAATGGATTATGTCCAAACCCAAGCACGAGGCTCAGCCGATGAGTCGAAACTCACAGCATGAAAGATTTCGTTAGATGCTGCCATTTCCTGGTGAGCCTCGCTACTCAATGAGAGATTTGTTGATGATGTACATGTCATAAAGACATATGAATGTTAACTTCGTTGTTCTATTGGTTTTGTGACTGTTTAAATTAGTTTAAACTAATTTATTAAGTCTGGGTGGAGATTGCGTTTGTGTGTGTGTGTGTGTGTGCATGGGAATGTAAAGTTTAATGGGGGGAGAAATAACGGAATACATACATACATACATACATACATACATACATACATACACCTTGCCTTTATACTTTATCCGAAATGTAATGTGCTGCTCTACCAGCTAACACTCCTAGGGAAAGAGAACGGGTTTATAATGTTACCCTAATGTTTGAGTGTCCAGATTTCCGTTAGTTAGTGGAACATTCAGGAAGCATTCACACCCCTTTACTTTTCCCACATTTTGTTGTGTTACAGCCTGAATTTAAAATTGATTCAATATATTTATTTATTTTTGTCACTGGCCTATATACAATACCTCATAATGTCAAATTGATATTTTTATTTGGATATTTTTTATATTGTAGTTACTCCACAATACTAACCTAATTGACAGAGTGAAAATAAGGAAGCCTGTACAGAATACAAATATTCCAAAACATGCATCTTGTTTGCAACAAGGCTGCAATACTGCAAAAATTAACTTTTTGTACTGAATACAAAGCGTTATGTTTGGGGCAAATCCAATGCAACACTTTACTGAGGACCACTCTCCATATTTTAAGCATAGTGGTGGCTGCATCAGGTTATGGGTATGCTTGTAATCTTTAAGGACTGGGGAGTTCTTCAGGATAAAAAAGAAACGGAATGGAGATAAGCGCAGTGAAAATCCTAGAGGAAAACCTGTTTCAGTCTGCTTTCCATCAGACACTGGGAGATTAATTCACCTTTCAGCAGGACAGTAACCTAAAACACAAGGCCAAATCTACACTGGAGTTGCTTACCAAGGTGACAGTGAATGTTCCTGAGTGGCCGAGTTACTGTTTAGACTTAAATCTGCTTGAAAATCTATGGTAAGACCTGAAAATGGTTGTGTAGCAATTATCAACAACCAATTTGACAGCTTGAAGAATTTTGAAAAAGATTATGGGCAAACGTTGCACAATCCAGAGGTGGAAAGCTCTTAGAGACTTACCCAGAAAGACTCACAGCTGTAATTGCTGCCGAAGGTGATTCTACAAAGTATTGACTCAGGGGTGTGAAAAATTATGTAAATGAGATATTTATGTATTTGATTTTCAATACATTTGCTGAAATGTCTAAAACATGTTTTCACTTAGTCATTATGGGATGTTGTGTGTACATATACACAGAACATGGTTACCATGTTCTCAGAATATAAGACATTAATGTTCTAGACACGTTACAGGGGACGTTGCAATAACAATGTGTCCAGCTTTAGGAGAATATTCCAGCAACTTCCCACCAAATATGCACACAACATGGTTGCTACTTGCTCAGAATATAAGATATTAATGTTCTAGACACATTTAATTGGAATGTTGCAATAATATTTCTGTGTATATCAGTTGTCAGGACGTCACCTGATGGTCCCAAAGAAACGTTCTCCAAAAAAGAGAGCCAAGGCCCTGATTGGTGAGCCACTGATCCATTCACATCTATTTGTCTGTTGGCAAGGGACACTCACACACAGTGCTTTCAACTTACACATCTGACACACTTTGACTACATTCTGCATGTTCATTTATACAGTAATTATGATTCAACATATCTTCACCTAGGATATGAACTCACAACCTCTTGGTTCACAGCATTCAGATAATCCTGCTACTCCACCATGTCTGAGTCAGTTATCTGTTCATTTGACTATTCTCTCATCATTGATTTGATTGACTTATTTGCATAGTTGCCTAATCTTGGTGGGGCATATTAACCTGTTTTAATGATACTTCTGAATCACTAAGATTAATGAAAGTTTTTCTTCAGTGTACTTTTAACATAGCTGAGATTTACTTCAAAGTGCATTCCCCTATAGCTTACACCTATCAAGTTGTTTCAGATTCACACAAATGTCTAAGGAGGAGGGGGTAGGGTTTCTTCTGGACATGGCCTAACTATACTGGCCCAATAAGCACATACCCATGTGACTAATAACATGTTATTTGATTTGAACAAGGTTTCCCAGGAAACACAGCTTGGCGACTGCTACAGTACTTGGCCAGGTATTGTACTTCAACCGGTATATTCTTACTCGTGTGATGGGAAACCTAGAGTTGATAGGGACATAAATTAAGATGTCAGGACCTGGTGGCATAACAGGTCAAATGTAGGCTAAGGTTTTGGGGTGGAGGGTTAGTGGCTGTAAAGGAGGTGTCGACCCTGGTTCAAGTCCATCCCTCAACTTCACTAGTTGAATAAGAAAAGATGCGACCTTATCAGCATATTTTTAGAGAAAGATTGCCTTAAGGCTAGCTAAATCTAACTCTGTTAACATTTGGCTGAGGGGAGGAGGCGCGACGCAGACACTAAATCGGCCCGCTAATACAGAACTACTAAAGGCCCAGTGTATTGCTTCAGTGAAAAAATATTTGTTCAATATTTTTTTTATTCTGATTTTTCAGCACCCCTACTTCCCGAGGCTATGCTTATGTCCGTTTACCAAACTAGCTGCAGAGTTGGGTAGGTTACTTTCTAAATGTAATCTGTTACAGTTACAGTTACCTATCTAAAATTGTAATGATAAAATCATTTTTGGATTACCCGAAATCGGTAACGTAATATGATTACATTCTGTTACTTTTAGATTGCTTTCCCCTTAAGAGGCATTAGAAGAAGACAAAATGTATGTTACCAATTAAATGACATCTATTGCAGGATAAATCCATGTTAAAGTTTACATAGCTGGTCATATATGGATGTTACATTTTACTTTATGGGTTGGTTATGTAGGCTTCTTCTAACCCATCGTTTTCTACTACGTACTATAATATGATTAAATTATATCTTTACATTAATACATATCATTTATAAGTCCAAAAATGGATGAAGCAACTACAGATTGCCTCTTTAAGTCTATCAAAGTGTGCGAGTTTCAGCATGTGTCCATTAGGACTATACATTTATTTTATCAGCATGAATTAGATTGAGCAAAAAAAGCCCCACTTTTATTCTGTAGGCTGGGATCCGCACTATGCAGCTGTTGCAAGAGCGCATTTTTCACTGGCTGTCCACTGGTTAGAAAAACAATGACTGATAGGTAGATTAAACTTCTTGAATTCAACCATTATTGGGTTCAAATACTCACTTAGATTAGTAAGGCGCAAATAGCTAAATGAGAGAGCAGCAGTGTGATTCACATCAATGCGCTATGTATATATCAATAATAAGTGATATCCGTATCACCGTAGACTACACCACTGTTGTCATCCTTACCTCCAAGCGTTTATTCAAATTGGATCATCTTTGGATGCCGACAGCAGTCGTACCATTGGAAGACCTAGCTTTGACTGTAGCATACAAAAGCCTATTCCTGCTCTTTTCCTGCGATCCATCAAACACATTTGGTGTGTCATCATAGTGGTCTCTGACTTGTGGTCAGACTCGTTCAGGTGGAACAAATTTAAATTTGCGCCTTTTTTCAAAGATTGATTTGAATGTCATTGAGAAAACAGAGAAGTGTCAAATATTTTTTTTGCAAACATCCTTTCTGAATTTAAAATTAATACTCGAAGTAATCATCTAATTTTTCAAAAGTATCTGTAATGCGATTACATTTTTTTGCTGGAAACGTAACGGATAACAGTTACCGTTTTTTTGCAACCCTTACATGTAACGGATTACATGTACTCCGTTACTCCCCAACCCTGGCTAGCTGCAATCTGAATTGAAAATCCCTACATGTAAAGCCTTATTTTTTGTGATCCATTAGCTACAGTTTAAGTCGTAAGTTTACATGCACCTTAGCCAAATACATTTAAACTCAGTTTTTCACAATTCCTGACATTTAATCCTAGTAAAAGTTCCCTGTCTTAGGTCAGTTAGGATCACCAATTTATTTTAAGAATGTGAAATGTCAGAATAATAGTAGAGAGAATAATTTATTTCAGCTTTTTTTTTTTCATCATGTTCCCAGTGGGTCAGAAGTTTACATACACTCAATTAGTATTTGGTAGCATTGCCTTAAAATTGTTTATCTTGGTTCAAACATTTCGGGTAGCCTTCCACAAGCTTCCCACAATAAGTTGGGTGAATTCTGGCCCATTCCTCCTGACAGAGCTGGTGTAACTGCGTCAGGTTTGTTAGCCTCCTTGCTTGCACACGCTTTTTCAGTTCTGCCCACAAATGTTCTATAGTTTTGAGGTCAGGGCTTTGTGATGGCCACTCCAATACCTTGACTTTGTTGTCCTTAAGCCCTTTTGCCACAACTTTGGAAGTATGCCTGGGGTCATTGTCCATTTGAAAGACCCATTTGCGACCAAGCTTGAACTTCATGACTGATGTCTTGAGATGTTGCTTCAATATATCCACATAATTTCCCCTTCCTCATGATGACTTCTATTTTGTGAAGTGCACCAGTCCCTCCTGCAGCAAAGCACCCCCACAGCATGATGCTGCCACCCCCGTGCTTCATCGTTGGGATGGTGTTCTTCAGCTTGCAAGCCTCCCCCTTTTTCCTCCAAACATAACAATGGTCATTATGGCCAAACAGTTCTATTTTTGTTTCATCAGACCAGAGGACATTTCTCCAAAAAGTACGATCTTTGTCCCCATGTGCAGTTGCCAACCTTAGTGTGGCTTTTTTATGGCGGTTTTGGAGCAGTGGCTTCTTCCTTGCTAAGCGGCCTTTCAGGTTATGATGATATAGGACTTGTTTTACTGTGGATATAGATACTTTTGTACCTGTTTCCTCCAGCATCTTCACAAGGTCCTTTGCTGTTGTTCTGGGATTGATTTGCACTTTTTGCATCTCTAGGAGACAAAACGCTTCTCCTTCCTGAGCAGTATGACGGCTGCGTGGTCCCATGGTGTTTATACTTGCGTACTATTGTTTGTACAGATGAACGTGTACCTTCAGGCATTTGGAAATTGCTCCCAAGGATGAACCAGATTGGCGGTCTGCATTTTTTTTTCCTGAGGTCTTGACTGATTTCTTTTGATTTTCCCATGATGTCAAGCAAAGAGGCACTGAGTACACCTCAAATGACTCAAATTATGTCATTTAGCCTATCAGAAGCTTCTAAAGCCATGACATCATTTTCTGGAATTTCCCAAGCTGTTTAAAGGCACAGTCAACTTAGTGTATGTAAACATCTTACCAACTGGAATTGTGATACAGTGAATTATAAGTGAAATAATCTGTCTGTAAACAATTGTTGGAAAAATTACTTGTGTCATGCACAAAGTAGATGTCCTAACCGACTTGCCAAAACTATAGTTTGTCAACAAGAAATTTGTGGAGTGGTTGAAAAATGAGTTTTAATGATTCCAACGTAAGTGTATGTAAACTTCCTACTTCAACTGTATTTAGAAAATAATGCTTCAGAAATGCACAAGGTATGTTAACTCTAGCTAGCTAGATACAGTGCCTTTGTCTTAGAAATAGATAGATAACTTAAGGCTCTGGCTACATAGAGCTAGAGGCTTTGAGCACCAGAAAATGACATTGACTCCAACCACACATTCCCAGACTATGACTTTGTGTGGTATTTAGACTCCAAGTGAAGAGAAATGAAATACAAGAGTTCTAGGAGGTCAGTCAAATCGAGGTAAAAAAAAGTAAAGATGTGCAAATGTGAATTCACATGGTCTGTACTCATTTTCCATTCCCTAAATCTAGCTATAAAATATAAAATGATTTGTAGTGTTTGTGCTTAAACAGAGGGAGCAGTTGAAAGAGAAGCAGGTGGGGTACATCAAGGTATTATGGAAGCAGGCTAAGGACCAGGAAAGGAAGCAGGAGCAGAGAGAGGTGGTGAACAGAAAGCAGATGGAGAAAGCTCTGAAGCAGAAGTTGGAGCTGGTCCGCAGACAGGAGAAAGAACTGGCAGGTAGCCTCTACTAGGCTCTCCAGTAGGATATTATAACAATCATTAAGCATCCTGTCAATAAGTGTTTATGACCATTAACCGTTACTCCCCACCTAGAATACTACATTTCCCAATAATGTGTAATGAATGTGCAATATTAATGTAACATGAATGTTACAAAATGAATATGTAAATTGTTTGTCCCTGTGCGTGCAAAAGAGCTGCACGCTGAAGTCAGCTGTCCAGAGCAGTGGTTCCCAACCTCCTTCGGTCACTGTACAGTTCGGGTTTATCTGGTACTAATCATGATTTGTTCTAAAGAAAAGCATAATAAGACCCATCATTACGTACCATAATAACATGGTACTAATCACTATTATTATTTTTTTTTTTAAGGTAAGTACCAAACACTACCACTTGTGTGACCATATTGTTACACAGTATACCAGGCAAGTAGGAGATTCATCAAGACTGTTGAATAACGTTATCACACATTACCAGAGAAACACATCCTCTTCCTCCAGGGGGCTTTCCAGAAAGATCGAAAGGAAGATACCTAGTCAGTTGTACAACTGAAATGTGTCTTCCGCATTTAACCCAACCCCTCTGAATCAGAGGTGCAGGAGCTGCCTTAATCGTCATCGGCGCCAGGGGAACAGTGGGTTAACTACCTTGCTCAGGGGCAGAACGACAGATTTTTACCTTGACAGCTCGGGGATTCGATCCAGCAACCTTTCGGTTACTGGCCCAACGCTCCTACCCTAGGATTAATGAGCAAGACAGCTAATTGTCCAAAATAACTTTGTGTTTTTGGTAAATATAGATTTAAAATAAGGTATTATTACCTGAACGACGACTGTCCTGTGATTGGTTAGTAAAACAATCTGACCATAAGTAGGCGCCACCGTGGGAACGGGAAGCCACTGAGTCACACCACCCTTCCCAAGACTATTTGGCAACACTCATTTCCCTCTGAGATGGCATGACCTCTCAGCTAAACTCAAGATAAAAACTTAAACCAACAACGGCTACCACCAGTACGTTCCTCTCTTGGAAAATGGTGCATTCATTTACTGAGCTTCTAATTATTTTCGACCCCTAACTCTAAACATTTTTTCTCCATGTTGGGTACTGTACGTGCTTTTATTTTCAGTCAATAATGAATGTAATTTGAACCCCCTCCATCCTCCCCATTTCCAATGATTTTCATGGTTCCCACCAGACAGGGTAAGCAACAGCCCCGTATCTCCCCTCCACCCAGCAACGGAAGCATAGCGGGCTCAGAAGCAGGCCAAAGAGCTGGAGAGGGATGAAAGGAGTGGCAGCTGCAGCGAGGCAGCCCACAGGCCAACAGAGGACCTCAGTGTGCTACTGTACGGCAGCCAGACCCACCTGCAGGCAAGACCCCATTAGGTCCTCCTCAGGCCATTCTTGTATTCAACACATCAACTGGAGTCGAAATATAATTGATGTCTAGACGTCTATGGGCGTTTCTCAATAATCATATGGTTTCCTCTACTTGCTTTTCCTCCATTTTCTTAGTAGCCAAAGTCCAATAGAACTATAAAGCTGTGCTGGCAGCCTCCAGTGGCATCTGTCTATGGATATATAGGTCAGCCTCAGCTGAGGGGCAGCACAAGCTAAAGTTTGTAGATAAATATTACTTTGTTGCTTGGGTTGGGTGTTCCTTATGCGTGCTGCTAAATTGGGTTGGGGGACCGAGTGGTGCAGCGGTCTAAGGCACTGCACCGCGGTGCTCGAGGCATCACTACAGACCTGGGTTTGATCCCGGGCATCCCTGGGGCTGAGGAGGAGCCTTTGGAGCCGGGGTCTTGGATGGGGAAGGGCCCACCACATTCAGCTTCTGCTCCAGAGGTCCCAGGTGCATGTATCCCTGCTGGACAGCACCAAGCGGGGAGGGAGAAAGAAGGGGAGAAGTAGTCCCATATAAGAGATGCATCCTGTTTGGCCTGAGATTTCCCATCGCAACAAGGAAAGACATTGTTACTCTCAGATCGCTACTCTTTCACGATTGCGTCCACTGCCAAATGGAAGTGGCACAGAGGCAATCCCTAAGGCTCTCTCCACCCGTCCCTCTCCCTCCACTCTCCATAGCCTCTGTCCCTGGGACTTTTTATGGGGGGAGGATTCAATAAAGAGCTGAATGTCTGATTCAATACCTTCTGAGTCTAAAATTAATGGCATATTTGTCAAAGGATAGCCAAGTTCTATGTAACATTCATGACTTTGTTTTAGCACCTTACTGAAATCATGTTCTCTTCAATACTGTGGTAAAATGAAATTCCCAAATGAAGTGTTATCACAAGTGATTTTTAACCTTTATTTAACTAGGCAAGTCAGTTAAGAACAAATTCTTATTTACAATGACAGCCTAGGAACAGTGGGTTAACTGTCTTGTTCAGGGACAGAACGACAGATTTTACCTTGTCAGCGCAGGGATTCGATCTAGCAACCTTTCAGTTACTGGCCCAACGCTCTAACCACTAGCCTACCTGCCGCTACCGACGACCTGCCAGCTACCTATCATCCACAAGAGGTTCAAGTAGCCAGGCCAAAGCATGGATACACACACACACACACACACACACACTTCTGTAAATCTAGCATTGGCCTCATGTTGGCATCAGACATGTATTCCCATTAAACATACAATGAAACTACAAAGCAAGGGTACGGGAATGTTTTCTTAAATATGCCACATGATGCTTCACAGGGTTAAATCAGCCCTGGTTATAACCTGGGGAGAATTAGAGCGAATTATTAGTCTCCCTCTTCACCAAATATAAAACCCATCTACCTCATTTGGCCACTCAATACATCTGTATGTAATACAGTTGATTACAATTCATTATTATCCATAATCCATTCACATACACCCACACAAACTCAAGATACTGGGGCAAAACACGTTGTGGGAATTATTATTATTATTTTTTTTAAACACTGTGGAAACTGCACTTTATTGGAAAATCAACCAAAAGTCTGCATACATACATTCATTTATATATTTAATATAAACAAAAATATAATCTGCAGGGACAATGCAGTAAATATTTGATGAATAGAATAACCTTCTGGTTCTGACCATCCTGCACATATCCTTCCTATCATGGGATAGGCTCTCTTCTATATACACACACAAAGCACCGATCAACAGTGTTCCATTTCTCCCTGCTTAACTGGACCCTTCTGCCCACTTACCAGACATGGGATCAAATACTCATTTCACACTTTATCTGTGCTTGATTGAGCTCGTCTGGCTTAATGGACCAACTGAATTGTCCCAAAACTGCTAACACAGCCCATCTGGCACTCTAGACAGGCTAAAGCAAACAAAGTATTTAAAAGATGTCCAATAGTATTTGAACCCAGGTCTGCCACTTACACAGAGAGCTGACCCACCAGTGACACAGTTTTTTCCCCTGCCTCCTGTGAAGATCACCTCCCTCTTTCCCCCAATCCCAGTGCTGGTCTATGTAAAGATGGCCCCGAGCCTGAAGGACACTCTGCACATTCAGGTTGGAAAGGCAGCCATGTAAAATAAACGACATGCCAAGCGTAAAGCATAAATGCGGATCCATCTCAATGCAATGCCGCCGAATCACAAATGTAGTGCTTTGCTAGTGCGTGAAAATGTTCCCTTGCAAAAACAAAAAAAGACCCTAGCTCACAGAATTGACTGTATTGAATGAATACCCTTGTTTGACGTCCATAACACCCCTTACACATGGAGGGTTGTGACTTTGAGCCACAAAGAACTGTGCTTGACATTATGCCGGTTCAGTGATTAGAGCTAAACTGTCTGTTGACAGTCAGTTACATTTTTTCATCTTTATATTAACTATTTTTTACTCTGTCACTCTCAAACTCAAATTATACAATCAATCATAACCATGTATAAACCTGAATACCTCCCACAAGGAAGAGTTCAATGACATTATTATTATTATTATTTCTTTCCCCCCCCATTTCCTCCGTGGGTAATCATAAATAAATACTAACAATACACAAGGAATGTCTAATAAAACTTTTTTTTAAGAGAAAATATTGAAATCATGGTATAAAACAGAGGTTAGCGTTACTAATCAGTGATGGTTAAATTAGATAATGCACGATTGATCAGATCAAGCAATTCTTCCACTCGTCCCACTTGAACCCACGTCCTCACCCCAAGAACATCAAGCTGAGTGTGATAACCCACTATTTTTATACATAACAGCAAAGTCAAATGATCTCCCTTTCCACACCCATGTTTATCTTTGACAGAAGACAAATGGGATGAGTGATCCCTGTAGAGGGGTTATAACGGCAGCACACCTTTTCTCAGAAGACAAATTACAAAATGGGATCCTTGTCCTACGTATACTTGACACGTCTTGGACATGGCTTCCTCCCCTTGATTCCTTCAAGTCCTTTCTCATTTGGGCTGATATTCTCGAAGATGAGTAAAAACCGATTTTTACTTGAAAGTGAAAGTTTAGCTGCTTCTTGGTTTGTCTTCAGAGGACAAAAGCCTCCCTTTCAGGTTACATGAACTGCATCTGCAGAGAGAAAGGAAGGCCATGCTGAATACAGTCACTTTTTAAGAAGAGTTATCATTCAAAGCATTTGTTTTAGAAAATGATTATGCCAAACAACGTTCATACTCCTTGCTTTCCCTGATAAGAAACCAAACTCTTTCACAAACATAGGCCAGAATACAACAAAAAAATAATTTGATTGTGGTTTTTTTTCCACAGGTGTTCTCAGATGTGTGTTTGATTTGCACAGCAGTGTCCATAATGGAGAGCATTGACACTGATTCAGGAATCGCCAGTCCCGTGTCATGACCTGTTGAGCGGTCCTCCGGCATACGACAGGACTGACCATTCTTTAATCCAAAATGCCCTCCATCCAGGACATACTGCTGGACAAATCCAACACACCTGAAATTGCAGTGCAGAACAATCTATTGAATTCCGGCCTCATTTAGCTTTAATATGATGCAAATGTGATGTATGCAAACCAAAAATGTAAATTGCAGCATGATAAAAAACATATAGGGCTGAAGTAAGTCCACTCTGGAGAAAATAATCAACATATTTAGCCGTCTACATTTGACTTAACTGTGTTAAAATAAATAAAATAAAAAAACAATATTACTCAAATACATGGTGGCATTTAACAGTCACCTTCCACAACATAATTTATGCAAATGTAGATTTGATATTTGATGCAAACCAAATGGGGCTGTGTTTTAAAAGAAATGTCTCAAAGGTTTATCAAGTGATAGATATGGTTTAATAACAGTACTACTTATTACGCTGTCAAAATGTCACATGGACCAATGTACTTTTTGAAAAGTGTTGTTTCACAGTCTCGGTCAGACTTCCGTGCAGACATGCAACGCATCTTACAGGTGGTTGAGTGACTACAAAGGGAATGACTGAGCCAGTGTTTGTCGTTGAAGCACAAATAAGTCAACAAACTCACTGTGTACAAGGCCAGTGGAGCAAAAGTTTGCAGATATGAGCATGAGGCCCACACACCAAGACACACACAGGATATGTAGCTAAAGATGTTCTACAAGAAATCCTTGAGAGAGAGCTGGGCAAAAGGGTCCTTTTCTGCCGCTCTGAGAGGACTCTGACTGGAGGGACTAGAAGCTGCCGAGGACTAGTTCAGAGAGAATGACAGGGTCAGGGGAATGGAGGAACAGCTAAAGAGGGAAAAAGAAACGGGAGGAGCGGAAAACCTAGCTACAGATATGAAGGGAGTAGAATGGAGAGAACAAGGTTGCTACCATTCTGATTTAGAGTCTACTGAAGAGATGAAACAGCGATGAGGGTGTACATATCCATAGAGACTTACAGTAGTGAGTGAATGCATACATTTTCACAACATCACTGAAATGGCATGAGGGTGAATGTGGAAGCGCATTCTGAATAGAAGTCCCAAAACACAGAATTCCAATTGCCCTCCGGAATAGAATTCTTTATGCCACATTACATAATTTAACAGTGATATATGGAATACCCATGTGTGTATTCCAATACCACTTTTATGGAGAATGGGTTGTGGTGCTGGACGATGCTTCCTGCAGACAGATTTTTCCATACAGACAACAGGCAGACCACCTCAGTGGGAGTTAACTTGGCCACAGAATCAGACTTAGATAGCAGAGATCAAATCCAATTTTGGAATTAAATTTAAATTCCATAAATTTAAATGGAATTGACCCCATTCTGATAGATACTAGTTCAAGGATGTGGACAATTTAGCCAGGCACCTCTCCTCAGAAAGCAAGAAGAGTTGGGATCTGCTCCAGGGTGAACTTTCCCCTATGTACAGATCTATGATCAGCTTCCCCTCACCCATTCCTAACCATAGCCATTAGTGGGGGAAATTCTAAACTGACCCAAGATCAGCGTCTAGGGGGCAACTTAACCCTACTCCTTGGCATCCGTTCAGATGAAAGCTACTGGGGAAGGGAGTAGAATGGAGGGCCCCTGTACCTGTGCTCCTGGGGCCGGGCCAAAGGGGTTGGCCGGCCTCACAACCGGTTGGCTGTACGTCATGGTGGGTTGGTTTATCATGGCCATAGAACCCATCTGGGGAGGCTGAAGAAAGACAAATAACCAAACAAAATTAACAAAACGACATCCTGCTGAAGAAATGGCAATCATTCTGACATAACTGCTCATGCTCAGTGAGACATGACGGGTTATGTAGTAGTACAATGTCTCAGTCTCAAGCGCAGTGGAATTTGAACAGAACAAAATCATTGTTTAAGTTCCTCGGCTGATTTGACTATGGTGACTAATTAACTGTAGTTCAAATATACAGTAGCTCCTTAATGAGACGAGCACTGGGCAGTAAAAGTTAACCACTACAGCTGAATCAGCCCATCTTGTGATGCATTGAGAGTATGAGTAGCGCTTGGCATTGTCAATCATTACAAGACATCTGTCACTTTTCCATTTGATTTGTCATGAACCCTTTGGCTCGTCTGTGGATGTAGAAATTAACGAGACCATAGTTTACACTATACCGTGCAATACACTGCCACAAATTGGTCCGAGTGTTACATGCTTCAAAAGCCAAACACTGATTAAAAACATAAAAGGTATTCCCCATAGAAATATAATGAATAAAATGGCCTAGGAACCTCTATCCCTGGCAACTTGACTGGCAAAATAATGAGTACACTCAACGGCTGCCTGGTATTGAAACGCAATTATTTCCATGGTAATGTAGGAATGTTCATTCAAATGATGTTAACTGATGTGGCTCATGCAATGGAATATTTTTTGTAATGTCAGTTGAGTTGAATCAACAAATCACAGCACATATTGATGGGTACACTTCCTGTTTTACTTCTTGATTTTTACCTATGGCTGCCAGTCCAGCCATTAATCCATAATTACCTTGAATGGGGACGCCCGTCCTATTTATGGTATACATGCGGTAAAGAGGTCAATCAAACCCGACCAAAACAATGGAACTGCAAGGGAAATGGTGGGGGAAAGATCCCGAATCTCCTCATTACCCCCCAAGCAGAATTTGCCTAGTTAGTGTAAAATACACATAAACAATAACCTAAGTATAATGCTTGTAAGGATGTCAACCCCAATATATGTTCATGTGATCTTAACCAATCAACTGCATTACAGTTAAAAATGACTGACTACCACCACCGATTTCTAAGTGCTAGCTATGCCACCAGCTTATAAGAATGGGAGTTAGCGTTTAGCAGTCACTTCTTCTAAACCCGAAAAAGGGACAACTTATAAATGTTTTGCAGCGTAAACAGCCAAATGTATATCCAAATCAGACTTTAGTAACCACATTGTGGGCCTGTTACAATACATCAATCGTGACGACAAAGTGGAGTGGCACTTTGGTCTGTAGCTCTCAGCAGCTCTTTAACCCCCCACAACATCACCGCCGCTGACAAGAGCACCAGCTCTCTCACCACCACCAACACATCACTGGAGTAGGGCTCTGACGGTCATGGAATTTTGCCTGGCCGTCCAGTCTTCAGTCAGTTGTTTGTTCCACAAAAATAAAAAAATAAAACGTTTTGACAGTCATTTTATTTTCATGATGGTCCTCATCCATAATCGTCAGTTACACGTTAATTGTGCCAGCCCTACACTGGAAGTCAACCAAATCTGTGCTACTGCAGTATTATCCTGGTGAAATAGTACATTTTAATTATTGTTAGGACTTGGCCTTTTAGCTTCTTTAAAAGCACAGGAATGGTCACCTTTGCATTGGAAAGGCCTGTATTCATAAAGTGTCTAGAAGTAGGAGTGCCAATACAGGTTCAGGCCCCCTCGGTCCATTCATTATAATCTAAAAAGGCCAAACTGATCCTACTATGATACGCTTTATGAACCCGGGCCCTGGAGTGAACCAGTGCTAAAGGATTTCTTTTTTTGCAGAAGTCAACCTAGCAAACAACAATTGTCATTGGTTCAAAGTAAGTGGAATGATCATTTCTTCCTGACAAACAGAAGGCTTAGAGATGTAATCAACATCAATTAATGTACTGAATGTGGTATTCACAAAGCTCCAAAAAGGTCTGCTACAGTATGGTGCAACATTCTCAGAACGTGTAAAAAATTATAATGTTAGATATACAGTACCAGTCAAAAGTTGATACACCTACTCATTCCTGGGTTTTTCTTTATTTGTACTATTTTCTACATTATAGAATACTAGTGAAGACATCAAAACTATGAAATAACACGTGGAATAATGTAGTAACCAAAAAAAACAAATAAAAATATATTTCATATTTGAGATTCTTCAAAGTAGCCACCCTTTGCCTTGATGAAAGCTTTGCACACTCTTGGCATTCTCTTAACCAGCTTCATGAGGTAATCACCTGGAATGCATTTCATTTAACAGGTGTGTCTTTTCGTGGAATTTCTTTCCTTCTTAATGCGTTTGAGCCAATCAGTATGTATACAGAAGATAGCCCTATTTGGTAAAATACCAAGTCCATATTATGGCAAGAACAGCTCAAATAAGCAAAGAGAAACAACAGTCCATCATTACTTTAAGACGAAAAATGATGAAACTGGCTCTCATAAGGACCGCCACAGGAAAGGAAGACCCAGAGTTACCTTTGCTGCAAAGGATATGTTCATAAGAGTTAACTGCACCTCAGAAATTACAGCCCAAATATATGCTTCAGAGCTCAAGTAAGAGACACATCTCAGCATCAACTGTTCAGAGGAGACTGCGTGAATCAGACCTTCATGGTCGAATTGCTGCAAAGAAACCACTATTAAAGGACACCAATAATAAGAAGAGACATGCTTGGGCCAAGAAACGCGAGCAATGAACATCAGACCGGTGGAAATCTGTCCTTTGGTCTGATGAGTCCAAATTTGAGATTTTTGGTTCCAACCGCGTCTTTGTGAGACGCAGAGTAGGTGAACGGATGTTCTCCGCATGTGTGGTTCCCATCATGAAGCATGGATGAGGATGTGTGATGGTGCTTTGCTGGTGACACTGTCTGATTTATTTAGAATTCAAGGCACACTTAACCAGTATGGCTACCATAGCATTCTGCAGCGATAAGCTCAAACCAGATGGAATGACGGAGTGGGACTGTCATTTGTTTTTCACCTTCAGGCTGTGTAAAGGGTTATTTGACCAAGAAGGAGAGTGATGGAGTGCTGGAAAAGCACTCCAGGTGACGCTGGTTGAGAGAATGCCAAAGTTTTGCAAAGATGTCATCAAGGCAAAGGGTGGGTACTTTGAAGAATCTCAAATATAAAATATAGTTTGATTTGTTGAACACTTTTTTTGGTTACTACATGATTCCATATGTTGGAAAAGCATTCCAGGTGACGCTGGTTGAGAGAATGCCAAAGGTTTGCAAAGATGTCATCAAGGCAAAGGGTGGGTACTTTGAAGAATCTCAAATATAAAATATAGTTTGATTTGTTGAACACTTTTTTTGGTTACTACATGATTCCATATGTGTTATTTCATAGTGTTGATGTTGTCACTACTATTCTACAATGTAGACAATAGTAACAAATAAATATATATAAAAAATAAATAAAAATCCTTGAATGAGTAGGTGTCCAAACATTTGACTGGTACTTTATATATAAAAAGGGTTCTGAGGCATGGCTTCATGAGATTGAAAAGATAAACCCCCCCCCCAAACTGCTTACCATTCCATATGCCATCATTCCCGTCGGCGTTGTTGCAGGGAATGCCATGACAGATGGTGCCTGAGATGACACAAGCAAAGATGATCACTCAATGAACCAGGACACTTTTACAGAAAGTTACGCACTCCCTTTAAGAGTGTGCTCCTAATCTCAGCTCGTTACCTGTATAAAAGACACCTGGGAGCCAGAATCTTTCTGATTGAGAGGGGGTCAAATACTTATTTCCCTCATTAAAATGCAAATCAATTTATAACATTTTTGACATGTGTTTTTCTGGATTTGTTGTTGTTGTTATTCTGTCTCTCACTGTTCAAATAAACCTACCATTAAAATTATAGACTGATCATTTCTTTGTCAGTGGGCAAAAGTACAAAATCAGCAGGGGATCAAATACTTTTTCCCCCCCTCACTATAGGGGTTCACATACTTTTTCCAACCTACACTGAATGTTTAAATGACGTATTAGGACAAGAAAAATACAATAATTTGTGTGTTATTAGTTTAAGCACACTATGTTTGTCTATTGTTGTGACTTATATGAAGATCAGGTCAAATTTGCTGA
This sequence comes from Salmo trutta, assembly GCF_901001165.1. NCBI lineage: Eukaryota > Metazoa > Chordata > Actinopteri > Salmoniformes > Salmonidae > Salmo > Salmo trutta. Next base: position 14,556,655 of record NC_042975.1, on the reverse strand, counting down.
CAAATTGATGCAGAAACCCAGGTAATTCCAAAGGGTTCACATACTTTTTCTTGCCACTGTGCACGCACATGCATGGTCCCTCAGTCAAGTATTGAATTTCAAGCACAGATTCAATTACAGAAACCAGGGAAAGCATAAATCACAAAAACCTTTTTGAAAGCATAAAGAAGGGCAGTGGTTGGTAGATGGGTAACAATAACAAATCAGACATTGAATATATCTTTAAGCATGGTCAAGTTAATAATTACGCTGTGGATTATGTATTAAACCACCCAGTCACAAAGATACAGTTTGTCCTTCTGAACTGAGCTGCAGGACAGGAATGAAACTGCTCAGGGATGTCACCATGAGGCCAGTGGTGATTTTAAAACAGCTACAGAGTTCAATGGTTGTGATGGGAGAAAACTGAAGCTGGATCAACAACATTGTAGTGACTCCACAATAATGACCCTAAAATGGCAGAGTGAAAATAAATTAAATATACAGAATACAAATATTCCAAAATATGCCTACGCATGCAACAAGGCACCAAAGTAATGTTGAAGAAAAACCACAAAGGAATAACATTTTTGGCCTAAATGCAAAGCCTTATGTTTGGGACAATCCCAACACAACAGAGTAACTGCCTCCTTATTTTCAAGCATGGTGGTGGCTGCATCACAGGGAGAGGATTTCCCCTTTCAGCAGGACAATAACCTACAACACAAAGCCACATTTACACTGGAGCTGCTTACCAAGACAGTGAATGTTCCTGCTTGAAAAATCTGTCAAGACTTGAAAATTGCTGTCTATCCATGATCCCGAACAACTTGACAGTGCATGAAAAATCTTTGAAAAGAATAAATGGGCAAATATTGCACAATACTGGTGTGCAAAGCTCTTATGAGACTCACCCTAGGAGACTTCAGCTGTAATCACTGCCAAAGGTGTTTCTAACACCTATCTAATGAAGGTATATTAGTATTTTATTTTTCATTCACCTTTTTATATTAGTTGTGTATGTTGTGTAGATCGTGGACAAAAACATGGCAATTATATCAATTTTAATCTCACTTTGTAACACAAAATGTGAAGAAATCCAGGCGGAGTGTCAACTTTCTCCAGGCACTGTAACTTAGTGTAAATAAAGACAGTTTAATATTCATGTTTAGTTAATGAATCACTTTCACAAAATAACAGGTGCAAACTTAGTAAATTTGGTCCTCTCCAGAAACAACCCACCTGAACAATGTTGTCTTTGTTTATCTCTCTGACAAGCTACAATTGTCCAATTCACATGCAAGACTTCATACTCATTGCCTGCCTACTTCCACTTTGGCAAGATTAATGGAACATCTGGGAACCATTTGTAGCATGCCTGTCCTTATTTCCCCTAGTTTACCCTTACAGTGTATGTTAGGGCTAACCAGAAGAGCTGTGTGGGAATCTTAAGCACAGAGAGCGAGAGAGCCCTGAAGCAAGAAGCTGTTACTTGCAGGTGCAGAGCTGCTCTGCTGAAAAAGACAGAGGGGGGCTTTTATAGAGGAACTGCTAGACTATCACACAGTCCCCACAGTAGTAAGTAACAAACCCTGATTTGTTTCAACATCACAGGCCATTCAGTTGCATGAAAAAGGCACACTCGTGAAGGAAATATTTCATCAGCAATCAAGCCATTGAAAAGGGTCAGAATTAACAAGAGGATGTAATAAGAATAAATGTTGGGGTCATAACAGTGAGCACTTGTTTCGAACATCCAAAAGTCCTTTTTCAACTTCTCACATTGATCACAAATGCTTTGCATAAAAGCATACTCAGCAGACAATATTTCAGTCATTGCAGACATTTGCTTGAATAGGAAAATATGGGAGGATCACCAGATACTATTTAGAATGACCCAATGGAAAGCAGTCATTTTCAATGGAAGGAGGTGATGTGCGGAACATTTTGACTGTTGGTGATGTTATCCGAGTTGAGCAAGGTAGAACTTTATACAAATCAGGGGGTGATAACCAAATCGGGATAAGGTATGTCTCGCTAGCCAGCTTTGATACTGTGGTAGATAGGCTTCCAGTTAACATGCTGTTTTGCACCCTGTTCAGAAGAAACAACCACGAGCGGAGAATGAGGAAAAGTCTTAAAGCAAAGTAATATCTGGTGAAAACATAAAAATTAAAAAAAAAGGTTTTAAGTGCGAGTTATCAACCATGCAGTTACCTAAGATCATACCCCAGTTTCAGACTCGTCTATATCAATAGACAAGTATGGGGTGGTCTAGTGGTTAACACCATTGCCTCAACACATATGAGAAGGGCACACAGCAGCAAAACATTTGTTCTTATTGTAGAAATTCAGATATATTCCAAATATTTTCTCCCTTCATTTTGTCACGGCTCACATGTCATGTTATAACTGTCATGATGTCACAACAGTCATGTAATTATTATACAGGCAGTATGTGACCCTCATGACGCAGGCACTGAGCAAGGTGTGACCAGAAGTTCAATAACAAAATACGACAAAGGATGTTTTTTTTCTACAGTAGGTCTAACGACTGTCCATGGACACTTGTACCATTCTAATGGTCTACAGACATGTAGTCAGAGGAGGAGAGGAAAGTCAGGACAAGACAGGTCATGCTGTGGGATCTGTGTTAGATTGAGGTCAACAGGTCAGAAGAAGCCCATGGTGCAGACCACACCAGTCAGAGAGAACACGTGGCTGGGTGAATGTGTGGGGTTAATACCAGACATGCCAGCTTTGGTCAAAGAGCAGGAAATAGTACAACCATTGAGACTTACGTATTGTGGGAAATGCATGCCGTTCTGTATTTTTTCCCCAGGAGAACATTTATACAATGCAAAAAAACATTTGAGACACAGATTAGAAAATATTGTAACAACAATGTTTAGTGAACACAGAGCAAAACCACACACATACACCATTGGTGCTTTCTGTCCATATGATCTGTATGCATCAGGAACTTAAAACAAGCAGTGTTTGTGTTGGATAAACAATTCCCAAAGCAGATGAGGAAAAAACACATTTCTTTTCATAAATCATATTATTTTATAGGATCCATTAGCTGGCACTAATGGTGACAGCTTGTCTTACTGGGGTCTGACAGAAAAGGAAAAAAAGACAGCTCTAGGAAGAGTCTTGGTTGTTCCAAACTTCTTCCATTTAAGAATGGAGGCCACAGTGTTCTTGGTGACCTATAAAGCTGCAGAAATGTTTTGGTACCCTTCCCCAGATCTGTGCCTCGACACAATCCTGTCTCGGAGCTCTACGGACAATTCCTTCGACCTCATGTCTTCGCTTTGTCATTATGGGGTATTGTGTGTAGATTGATGAGGAAAAATATTAATTTAATACATTTTAGAATAAGGCTGTAGCGTAATAAAATGTGGAAAAAGTCAAGGGGTCTGAATACTTTCGAATGCACTATATTTAAAAACATGTAGTGTGCATCTATCAGTTACACATACATGTCAGTACATACACACAAGTAGCAGTACGATTAATATTGATCAATGCATTACAATTTTGTGATCAGAACTGGATACTATAGTAAAGAAAGACTTATGCCAAACAAACTTACCATGGTGGCAGGGTTCCATGTGGTAGACGGAGCACTCTTTGGTTGCCAATTGTATCCACCTGTCAACTTCTTCTCACCAGGCTGACTCCAATGAATATCACTACATAGGAAATGGAAATGCTAATTATTTTCATTCAGCTGCAATATATCAGTATGGTAAAAAATTATAATTAGTCATTCCAGTTCCGTTATCATTGCATTCTTACTTTTTTGCCACACCATTGCCAATTCCCAAATCTAAAAAGGAGAGAGAATACATTGCTAGTTGAGCACATAGAGCCGCTGACTCGACCATCTCTCATTAAAATACACCAAAAGAGATGGCATGTGACACTTCATCTGGCAGCTGGTCTGCTAAAATGTTAAGTATCAATAGCACATATGCAGCGGACCATTATTTCTAGCATACCAAGACAGTCGTGAAGAGGGCACGACAAAACCTATTGCCCCTCAGGAGACTGAAAAGGGTCAAGGATCTTCAGATCCTCAAAAGGTTCTACAGCTGTACCATCGAGAGCATCCTGACTGGTTGCATCACTGCCTAATATGGCAACTGCTCGGCCTCCGACCGCAAAGCACTACAGAGGGTAGTGGGTACGGCCCGGCACATCACTGGAGCCAAGCTTCCTGCCATCCAGGACCTCTACACCAGGCGGTGTCGGAGGAAGGCACAAAAAATTGTCAAAGACTCCAGCCACCCTAGTCAGACTGTTCTCTCTGCTACTGCACGGCAAGTGGTACAGGAGAGCCAAGTCTAGGCGCAAGAGGCTTCGAAACAGCTTTAACCCCCAAGCCATAAGACTCCTGAACAGCTAATCAAATGGCTACCCAGACTACTTGCATTGCCCCCCCCCCTTTTACACTGCTGCTACTCTGTTATTATCTATGCATAAGTCACTTTAATAACTCTACCCACATGTATATATTACCTCAATTACCTCGACTGACCGGTGCCCCCGCACATTGACTCTGTACCGTTATCCGCGTATATAGCCTCACTATTGTTATTTTACTGCTGCTCTTTAATTATTTGTTACTTTATTTCATTTTTTAAGTATTTCACTATAAGGTCTACACCTGTTGTATTTGGCGCATGTGACAAATAAAATGTGATCATTACAGTATGGTGGGAGTAAGACCTAAGGAGCACGTTGATGATACATACTGCCCACAAGGTTGGCCAAGGACGAGTCCAGGTCATCCGACACCAGCTTCCCAAGCTGCTGCCCGTTTGGGATTCGCCCCTGGCTGGGCGAGGAGGCCACTGTGGGTTTGAGGACGCCACCTAAAACATTATTAATAAAAAAAGGAAGGAGGGTGGGAGGGGGTAAAAGACAGAACGCCACAGACGAGACAGGAAAGAGGATGTGGTTAACGTGAGCGGTGGGAAGCAGATGTTGCACGTGAAAATGACAATAAGTTTGCTGGCACAGTCCAGGACTGAGGAGTGTGTAGTCAACTCACCCAGTCATGTGCCATAAAACAGCCAAGGCCCAAAGTGTGTGTTCACCCAATGGACAAGGGAGAGAAACAAAACATTGGTGAGATTGTGAGTGAAGCCCCTCAAAACCCACATATTAGATACATGTACACCACCGGTCAAAAGTTTTACAACACCTACTCATTCAGCGGTTTTTCTTTATTTTTACTATTTTCTACATTGTAGAATAATAGTGAAGACATCAAAACTATGAAATAACACATATGGAATCATGTAGTAACCCCCCCCAAAAAAGTTCAACAAATCAAAATGTATTTTAGATTTGAGATTCTTCAAATAGCCACCCTTTGCCTTGATGACAGCTTTGCAAATTCTTGGCATTGTTGTATTTCATAGTTTTGATTTCATAGTTGATGTCTTCACTATTATTGTACAATGTAGAAAATAGTAAAAATAAAGAAAAACCTTTGAATGAGTAGGTATTGTAAAACTTTTCACCGGTAGTGTATGTGTACATTCTCCGCTCTTCACTATACGCTTTTTTGAGCACCAAAAGGCACTTTGCTGCCAAATGCACCTTTCTGTGATGTACTTATGACTTCGTAGGCATAACTACTCAGGGGTAGAAGGATATGTTGAGTTAAATTGAAATGGTGCCAATACTCATTTCCTAAGCTCTTCCATTTCACACAAAATTAGACAATGTGATGGAGAAGTGTTACATTGCAGTGAGAAGATGAGGACAGCACTACCCTGAGTCTTTGGGTTCTGTTCATGACAAACTGTCATGTTCCAGGCCCCGGCCGTGGCAGTGAAAGAGTTCAAGTATTTATGGCTAAAGGAGCTCGGAGGCACCGGAGCAGACCTTGCCAGTTATGAAACCCGCCATGTGTCGAATGACAGACAGGTAATTGAAAACAGTGCATGTGAATCCCTGAGGGAAGGCTGCGCTTTCCCATGCAAAATAGCAACAACAAAAATAAACATGAATGCTACTTTTGGAACATTTCAAAGCAAATAATTCATGACCATATCTCATGGGGGTACATTTTCTCAATCATTAATCAAGCACTCACCGCAAGTATTTTGAATTCCTTTCCAAAACATCCAAGCCCAGCGATGGCCCATGAGGTGAGATGCCCCCAGTCACGAGGTGAGGTGAGTTGGGCCCAGTGGGCAGCAGTGTGGATGTGATCTAATTGCTGATCCTAGATCTGTGCTGAAGGGTAACTTCTATGTGGAGCTTGTGCATGTGAAGAGAGGGATGGGGAATTGGGAGAGGTCGGGGAATGTATGATCCTTACCAGCAGAGGCAACATTGTTGGCGGAGGCTGAGTTATTGCCAAACACAGAGTCAAAGTTGACGTTAAGGCCTCTTGTGGTCTGGGGCTGCGTGGTGGAAGACACTGAGAATCCTGGTTAAGAGGAAGCAAGAGTGTTGAGGCTGATATTAGCTGAGGCATTAATCGAGCTATCAAGATTTCTGATGCAAAAACAGAAGTCTTTATTTCGCTTGTTAACTTAAGTATGATGGTGCCGTCATCTTTGCGGACACCCTTCTTGTCCATTTAAATATATTCTGTACACCCAAGTTGTTGTTTTTTCGGGCCAGAGAGCAGACAGGGGGGAAGTAGGAATGGCAAGCCCCAGGTACCTACCTCCAAATAGACCAGCTACAGCAGAGGGCTCAGACTGGAAGAGAGGAGTGGTAGGGTATGATGCTGGCCCACAGAAAGAGTCTAACAACCAGAGGCAAGCAGGAGGGGAGAAAGGCAAAGAGATGGGGTTTTAGAAACAAGATTAGAAATAACGAAAAACACAAATGAATAGTATAGCTCCAGAAAAGTAAGCAAGAAGATCAAGTCAAATAAAATATATCTAGCTCAGCAGTTTGAGAAAAAGGAAGAGAACAAACATTTTTTAAAAAGCCACCTCAAACAAACGCAAAATACTAAAATGTTAGCACTAAAAGGCAAACAGCACTCAGGGAAGCAGCTAGACTAAAGCAAACATGAACCCGGCGTAAGTTCAGGGTCCTATGCTTCCAGGGGTTTTCAGAAAACAGGTCAGTCAGGTTCCCGGTCATAGTACCTGAGATAAAGTGCTCTATCCACACTGTGTGCTCATGATCAGATGCAATGGAAGAGCTCGAAACAATAAAGGGATTGTAATGATCTGGAGAATAAAAAATATAAATAAAATTCAAATCAACAATGTGGATTGGTTTTCTTAACACTTAAAAAAATGCAACAACAAAAAAAAGAGACAGAAGTTGTAACGTGACATGCTATGAACACACGTAGGTAAAGGTAAGGAAACATAGTAACGTTACATGCTATGAACACACATAGGTAAAGGTAAGGAAACATAGTAACGTTACATGCTATGAACACACATAGGTAAAGGTAAGGAAACATAGTAACGTTACATGCTATGAACACACGTAGGTAAAGGTAAGGAAACATAGTAACGTTACATGCTATGAACACACATAGGTAAAGGTAAGGAAACATAGTAACGTTACATGCTATGAACACACGTAGGTAAAGGTAAGGAAACATAGTAACGTTACATGCTATGAACACACGTAGGTAAAGGTAAGGAAACATAGTAACGTTACATGTTATGAACACACATAGGTAAAGGTAAGGAAACATAATAACGTTACATGCTATGAACACACATAGGTAAGGGAATGTAGCGAATGTACATATTTTAAGGCCCATGCTATAAATAACCTAATCAGTCAGCGGCATGCCACGCCACACAGTCAAACCAAAACAAATACACAGTAACAGCAAGGTTTAGTTAATGGTGCTAGCAAGCTTTGACAAGGACCACACGGTTGAAAACTTAAAACCTTGTAGCTGTGGACATTAATGGGAGATGCTATCACCTTTCCTTGTTTTTTTTAATACCAAGGATCTACAACGACCAAGATAAGCACCCGATTCCTGAAAAACCTTTAGTAGCATCAGTACATCTAAATACCACATCATATATCGTATGTAAACACAAATTGTACGCACCCACACACAATGTGAACAGCCCCAGACATTCACTGTTGAATTCTATATTCCCCTTCAGAATACTGGAGTTCTGAAGCAAGCACTTTGACTCTGCATCAACTCAAGGGGCCATCTGCAGTGCTACATCCATTGTTGGCCTTCATTCATATGTACCCACTGAGTCTTGAAGAATATACCTTAGAAATACCTCATGAGCTTAGTTCAACTGTCATACCGCATCAGAACACAAAATAAGCTTGTTTTATTTACTCCAATGTTTGTAAATAAAGTAAAGTCCTTGCATCCATAGCTCTGTCTATGAATTTGAGAGTGGTTTAATTTCTCCAGCCACATCCCTCAGTTTTTTACCAAAACAGGGGCGGGGATGAAGCTTTCGCATTATTGTTTCATTGGCTGATTGCCGCTTTAGTATCACTTTTGAGGTGTACACACACACACACACACACACACACCTACCTGTGTTGTAAAGGCTAGGAGAAAGACGCGTAATGATGCAACGTCCCTAGTGTCCGGTCTGGAGCATTAATTCACGAGTTCTGCTGGCGACTTCAAACTAGCAGTCTGCACTAGAAAGCCCCAAAAATTGACGGACGTATTGGGCTATAGAATTTGTTTATTATGATTAAGTTCTTTCCCCACAGTGAATTATTTTGAAGTTCGCTACAAATGGAGATATTTAATTAAATAGTGATCCATTCTGATCACTACATTTGTTGTCACACAGGAACACGTGCCGAAACAGACCAATCCCGGGCCGGCAGGCTATGAGGAGGCTCGCGCCCTCATGCCAAAAACATTAAGGTTAACCCGCTCAGGCAGGATGAAAACGACTACATCGACCTGCTAGTTACAGGCACGATTTGTTTGGTGCCATTCAGTAATATGGCGCGCTTCAAATGTAAATAGTTTCCGGCTTCATGCACCGTCGGCAGTTTTCCATAGGAATACATGGCTGATGTCAGAGCTATCACCATCTAATGGTTTTTATGTGTATGGAATGGTGCATGCAGGCTGAATATGACAATGGGAGACATTTCTGACAACACCATAACAGACAAAGAAAACTTTACACAAAAAAAAATGTAAATGTAAATGTTGTTTACCACCAAACATTTCATGAGTGGGTGTCCTAGAACTAACACCATCGGAAGACACAACAGGCAGACGAACCGCATCAACAACAGGATGTGTAAGGAAAGGGTTAAAGTTTGGAATGGAGTCTTCGACAGCTTCTGTATAAGTGAAAGGATCTACACAGGCAAAGGGGGCAGAACAGAAAGAGAGAGAACAGGGAGAAGTTAGAAGAGGACAGCGAGTCAAGTCAAAGGAAAGCATGCAGAAACACAACAGGGTGTGGCTGAACCCTAAGCTCCAGACAGAATTCTTCATCAACTGTGATAGTATAACAAATACTCCAAGTATCATTGCAAGGAACCAAATATTCAAGTAGACTTGGAAACAAACAGCCTTATGTTGTCATCTAGAGTCACAATAATCTCCGCCAAGCTATAACAAACAATATTTTACGTAAAGCAGGTTATTTCATCACATGCATCTAGTGGTTATACCAAAGGCCATACGGAATTTTAACATGACATTTAAGTCATTTAGCAGAAAAACAGCGACTTAATTAGTGAATTCATCTGAAGATAGCAAGGTGAAAAACCACATCTCAGTCATAGTAAGTACATTTGTCCTCAATAAAATAGCTATCAGCAAAGTCAATGCTAGTAGAAAAGAAGAAGAAACGTGCACCAGTCGATAATGTTCACTTCTAGACATGACACAAACCAAGACAGCCTTAATCCATGTCACCTACACTTTACCGTCCTTATTGGAAATATTCATTTGGAACAAATGCAGCACATTTGCTTTAAAAATGTTTTTGAAAAGTATACTTTATACTTTATTGAAGTAAAAAAAAAAGTAGTATACAATTATAAATAACAAGAATACAAAAACATAATTCTAGCTTCAAGTTGATTAACCTGAAACTTTGCAGGACTGACAAAAAGTAACAGTGGAATCATACTGTGACTCCAATTCATGCAGTAACTACAAGAACCCGAACGGTGTATTTGTAAGTGAAAAGGAAAACACTGTTAAGTAGGTTTATCTAATAATTTCAACCTTATCATTATTTACTTTCCATTGACACATGACCCTGAATTCCAAAGCACACACAACATTACAAGGCACTCAAGATAAAGGTGCCTCTTAATTTGGCACCTGCATCACGAGGTTTAAATATAAATGCCATGAATGATGAACAACAGGTGTCATAGTAAATCAGAAAAGGTCAGTTACTAACTTTAATAATATTAATAAATAAGGTTACAGTCATGATACAGACCGTTATTTTAGAGTTGCTGACAGTTTGTCTGGCAAACTACTAAACTGATAATAAGATTTCAGGAGCTGTTTCGTTAGACTTCAGTGCAGCTTTTGACTTGCCTGGCTACAAAAACTCCTTGCTCTAGTCAAACACTACGCCACACTCACGGATGTTAGTTTCTTCTCCGCAATGAGTCTCGATCTGAGTACCTCCCATACGATTTCTAGAATAGAAATACGTTCTAGACCATCTGATTGGTTCTAGAAACTGATGGATTGAGCCAGAGCCAGCACACACGTGGGTAATGCAACATTTTGAAAATGTGTCATTGGCTTTGATACTCTGATTGGTTAGAGATGATCCAATCGCTGATTACTTTGTCTTATACAACACCCCTCATTTTGACATCACCACAACCAACTTCAAAGATGGCAGTCTCATACTGAGGTATGTCTTTTTAAAATAATGTAACTAGGAAGTTAGTTAAGAACAAATTCTTATTTACAATGAAGGCATACCCCAGCCAAACCCTAACGATGCTGGGCCAATTGTGCGCTGCCCTAAGGGACTCCCAATCACAGACAGTTCTGATACAGCCTGGAATTGAACCAGGGTCTGTAGTGACACCTCTAGCACTGAGATGCAGTGGCGTAGACCGCTGTGCCACTCGGGAGCCCTAAAAGCAAATGATTCAGTGGAAGAATTCAGTTGAGTCATGAGGCAAGCTTTTGACATTATTGATCATAGTCTGCTGCTGAAAAAACCCTGTGTTATGTCTTTACATCCTCTGACATATCATGGATTGAGTGTTACCTATCCAACAGAACACAGACGATTCCATTAAAGAATACTCTAACGTAAACCAGGTAGAGTTAGGCATACCTCAAGATCTTGGCCCCTTACTTTTTTCAATTTTTACTAATGACCTACCGTTAGCCTTGAGTAAAGCCAGTGTGTCTATGTACACTGATGACTCAACACTACACGTCAGGTCAGCTACCACAGGAAGTGATAACTGCAACACTTAAAGAGCTGCAGTCAGTTTTAGAATGGCATCCTAAATATATAAAAACTATTGTATTTGGGACAAATCATTCACTAAACCCTAAACTAAATCTTGTAATGAAGAATGTGGAAATTGAGCAAGTTGAGGAGACTAAACTGATTGGTGTAACCCAGGATTGTAAACTGTCATGGTCAAAGCATATTGATGCAACGGTAGCTAATATGGGGAGAGGTCTGTCCATAATAAAGCAATGCTCCGCTTTCTTGACATGACAATGAACAAAGCAAGTCCTACAGGCTCTAGTTTTATCACACCTGGACTACTGCCCAGTCAGATGGTCAAGTGCCACAAATAAGGACTTAGGCAAATTACAGTTGGCCCAGAACAAAGCAGTACGACTGGCCCTTAAATGAAAACAGTGAGCTAATATCAATAAATTGCATGTCAATCTCTCCTGGCTCAAAGTAGAGAGATTGATAGCATCACTACATGTCTTTGTGAGAGGTATTGACATGTTGAAATCACCGAACTGTCTGTTCAAACTAACATCCATCCATACCCCACAAAACATGCCACCAGGGGTCTCTTCACAGTCCACAACAGACTGGGAAATGCACATTAATACAGAGCCATGATTACATGGAATTCTCTTCCACATCAAGTAACTCAAGCGAGCAGTAAAATCAGATTTAAAAAAACGATAACACCTCACGGTACAACGCAGACTGTGAAGAGACACGCGTATACCCAGACACACACTAATATTTTAATGCTGTACATTTTATGTTGATGTTTTTTTTTTAAATATATAGTAATTATGTCTTGCATGATGTATTGTTTTATTTATGATGTAGGCTGTTGTTTTGTTATCATGGAATTGTTATATTCCTTTTTGAATCCCAGGAAGTGTAGCAGCTAATGGGGATCCTAATGAATACATAACTGTGATTTGATTGTTGATCAACTTTACCTGATTTTATTAGTGGTCTCAACATCCAATTTCAAATTCAAGTTCACCAATAGCTTTCAGGAGTTAGGTCAAATACACCAGATACTGTATATCCACCACCAGCAAGCTTAAAGAGTTAATAAGCTGTTTGAGAATGCTAAGGGTTGTATCCACTATGACCTGTGGAGAGGCCCATCACAGTTTACCCAGAGGAATCTGAATGAAAAAGAGTGTGTGTGAGAGAATCAGGCGTGTAAAACAGGCAACCCGCGGTGTGACAGGAGCTCTCACCTCCCCATGTGTTGGCTGTTGGTAGGCCAGTGGAGAGTAGCAGTGCCTGCTGCTGAAATGCAGGCTGCAAGTCCAGAAGGTCACTCGCCGCCTTGGAAGTGCTTGAGGTGGGAGGAGGAAGGGAAGTTAAAGTCTCCCAAATGCAAAACCCCAACTCTCCCATAGCCTACTCAAAAGGTTTTCATAACGCTCCAGGTAGAAGTTTCACCTAGCAAAGTGTAGGGGGGGAACATTCTACCTACTCCTTACTCCCACCCTTCACCTACAAAAAATAAAATAAGTCAGAAACATTTCACGCACACTGAAGACAAACTTGGCAGGCTTGATTAAGCAGCCAAGAGGGAGAAACAGTGGAGTCTCTGAAAGTCACATGCAATCAATACCCTCTGTAAGCAGCTACCCCTGAGCTGCATGCTTTCAAAACAGGGGAATGCACCCTTGCCATCCACCTTTAAATTGGCGCTACGAGTTATTCATTATTCTTCTTATTTTGTAATGCTCACATTTATGTACAAGATTATTTTTAGAAGGACATTGAATGGACAAAAATCCATACCCCGATAAATGTCCTGAATTAATACGATATTGATAAATAGAAAGTTTATAACATTAATGTGCACCAGTTTTTGTTTTATTATTATCCTGTAAACTACTACTACGGTTGTAGCCATCAATTGTCCCATTAACAATCACCCATATTAGCAAACTTATTTCATTTCAAACTTCACATCTCTATTTTAGGCTACTTATTGTAATGAAGGATATCAGCAAAATGCCTGCGATGTGATCGGTACGGTCGGTGTCTATTGATCATCCCAGCTCTAGTACACTGACATGTGTGCAGCTGGGGCACTACAGAATAGTTCCACTAGCATCAAATTCATTAGGTGCGCAAAGGCATAGGGAAGAGTGGGTAAGAATTAGAGGTCGACCGATTATGATTTTTCAACGCCGATACCGATTATTGGAGGACCCCCAAAAAAAGCCGCTACCGATTAATAGGCCGATTTTTTATTTTTATTTGTAATAATGACAATTACAATAATACTGAATGAACACTTATTTTAACTTAATATAATACATCAATAAAATCAATTTAGCCTCAAATAAATAATGAAACATGTTCAATTTGGTTTAAATAATGCAAAAACAAAGTGTTGGAGAAGAAAGTAAAAGTGCAATATGTGCCATGTAAGAAAGCTAACGTTTAAGTTCCTTGCTCAGAACATATGAAAGCTGATGGTTCCTTTTAACATGAGTCTTCAATATTCCCAGGTAAGAAGTTTTAGGTTGTAGTTATTATAGGAATTATAGGATATTTCACTCTATACGATTTGTATTTCATATACCTTTGACTATTGGATGTTCTTATAGGCACTTTAGTATTGCCAGTGTAACAGTATAGCTTCCGTCCTTCTCCTCGCTCCTAACTGGGATCGAACCAGGAACACATCGACAACAGCCACCCTCGAAGCAGCGTTACCCATGCAGAGCAAGGGGAACAACTACTCCAAGTCTCAGAGCGAGTGACGTTTGAAACGCTATTAGCGCGCACCCGCTAACTAGCTAGCCATTTCACATCGGTTACACCAGCCTAATCTTGGGAGTTGATAGGCTTGAAGTCATAAACAGCGCAATGTTTGAAGCACAGCGAAGAGCTGCTGGCAAAACGCACGAAAGTGCTGTTTGAATGAATGCTTACGAGCCTGCTGGTGCCTACCACCGCTCAGTCAGACTGCTCTATCAAATCATAGACTTAATTATAATATAATAACACACAGAAATACGAGCCTTAGGTCATTAATATGGTTGAATCCGGAAACTGTCATCTCGAAAACAAAATGTTTTTCCTTTCAGTGAAATACGGAACCGTCCCGTATTTTATCTAACGGGTGGCATCCCTAAGTCTAAATATTCCTGTTACATTGCACAACCTTCAATGTTATGTCATAATTACGTAAAATTCTGGAAAATTAGTTCGCAACGAGCCAGGCGGCCCAAACTGTTGCATATACCCTGACTCTGCGTGCAATGAATGCAAGAGAAGTGACAATTTCACCTGGTTAATATTGCCTGCTAACCTGGATTTCTTTTAGCTAAATATGCAGGTTTAAAAATATATACTTCTGTGTACTGATTTTAAGAAAGGCATTGATGTTTATGGTTAGGTACAGTCATGCAACGATTCGCAAATGCGCTTTTGTTAAATTAATCTCCCGTTTGGCGAAGTCGGCTGTCTTTGTTAGGAAGAAATAGTCTTCACAGTTCGCAATGAGCCAGGCGGCCCAAACTGCTGCATATACCTTGACTATAGAGCAAGATACCCTGACTCTGTTGCAAGTGACACATTTTCCCTAGTTAATAGAAGTTCATGTTAGCAGGCAATATTAACTAAATATGCAGGTTTAAAAATATATACTTGTGTATTGATTTTAAGAAAGGCATTGATGTTTATGGTTAGGGACACGTTGGAGCAACGTGTACCTAAGCGATTATATGCAACACAGGACAGGCTAGATAAACTAGTAATATCATCAACCATGTGTAGTTAACTAGTGATTATGATTGATTGTTTTTTATAAGATAAGTTGAATGCTAGCTAGCAACTTACCTTGGCTTCTTACTGCATTCGCGTAACAGGCAGGCTCCTCGTGGAGTGCAATGTAAAGCAGGTGGTTAGAGCGTTGTACTAGTTAACCGTAAGGTTGCAAGATTGAATCCCCGAGCTGACAAGGTAAAAATCTGTCGTTCTGCCCCTGAACAAGGCAGTTAACCCACCGTTCCTAGGCCGTCATTGAAAATAAGAATGTGTTCTTAACTGACTTGCCTAGTTAAATAAAGGTGTAAAATATTTAAATTTTTTCAAATCATATATATATATATATATATATAAAAATCGGCGTCCAAAAATAGCAATTTCCGATTGTTATGAAAACTTGATTAATCAGTCGACCTCTAGTAAGAATAGATGGGCAGGCCGATTAATAACAATGGAGTCTTTGGCTCTATGGATACATGGCATTGACTGTCTAGTCTGGCTTCAAACCAACCACTACGCTATTATTAATACTCCCTCAAACATCTGAAACAACTGGATGGGTAAGCAAATGTAAACATAGTCTGCATCCCAAATGGCACCCTATTCCCCATTTAGTGCACTACTTTTCACCAAGTTTCATAGGGCTCTGGTCCAAGGTAGTGCACTATATAGGACACAACCATAAACTCAACAAGGAGCTATGATCAGTGCCTGGGCACTAAACATGTAACCTAGCATTTTGGCGAAGTCAGTGGGGGAGTGATAAGGGTAAGGACTAGGAGAGAATGGGTGCTCTAACTCGTTTGTGGAGCTGGGTGTGGAGAAAAGGTCGATGGCCGGTGCTGTGTTGATGGTCCGTCCGTCAGTGGACACAGGAGAGGCATCCGTGGTGGCATAGGAAGAATGACCGTTCTGGAGTTCCTTCAGACGCTGCTCCTAGGTGGAACGGGCAAAAGTCAACAAAAACAAGCACCCGGGCCTACCTAAAATTTTTTTAAAAAAATAAAAAAAAATACAGTACACTGGCCAGCTAACATTTTCTGAGAGCATGTATTTTGACTTAATTTTTAACCAAGGTGGTGGGGACTCCGGGGCCTGATGACCTCAGGAGAGCAACTTATTAGCTAAAAAAAGATCCCTTCTTTGGATGACCTCGGGCTTGATGCTTGGTTGGTTACCACAGCATTAATTTAGATTAAAACGAGACCAAAAACCTCATTGAAGACTTGATCGCTGTAGTGTGAATACTGCGCAATAAAATGTTAGACCAAGTTAACGGCAGCTTATCCACTCCAAAACAAAATAAAGAAACTCCCTCGACATTGCCTTTCCCCCCCAAAGGCAGAAAATTGTTTAATTTTTGTTCATTATCAGTGAATGTTCTACAGATGCTGCTGACCAGTCAGCACAGATTAAACCCAGTAGGGCAATAAGCCGAGAGGATAGTTGAAGGGAGAGAGCGAGAGAGACCAGACAGTCAGAGATAGAGAGAGGAGCACACTGGAAGGAAAATGTACCTTCAGCGCTTTTAGGCGAGCCTGCTCTTCCTCCAGAGCTGCCTGCTTTTCCCTCTCGTCCACTTTGGTGAAAGATATGCCCGTGTTGGCCAGAGAAGAGACAGCGTTGGAGAGAGTGCTAGCCCTGGATGGACAGAGACATAGGAAGAGAGAGAGACAGGGGTCAGATAGTGGGGGGCTATGGTAAAACTGTTTACTGACCATTGTCAAAAGTGCTGTGTTGTTCTACAAGCTCAGTGAAAGAAAGTGGCACATATTTTTACAACTGCACTTTGATAGATACCAGCTACAATGGTAATAGGAGGTTGGAATAAAATAGAAAGGATTCTGCTTGACAGGGATAGTTTATAATGCCTTTCCCACTAAACAGAAAACCTGAATGAGCACTGATGGTCAGTGCATATTAGTATAGTACATTGAAAGACACAAAAAGGAAACTAAATCAAATGCGCCTGGCATTAGCCACAGACAAGTAGGTCTTTATTAACAATACAGTGGGGCAAAAAAGTATTTAGTCAGCCACCAATTGTGCAAGTTCTCCCACTTAAAAAGATGAGAGAGGCCTGTAATTTTCATCATAGGTACACGTCAACTATGACAGACAAAATAAGAAAACAAAATCCAGAAAATCACATTGTAGGATTTTTTATGAATTTATTTGCAAATTATGGTGGAAAATAAGTATTTGGTCACCTACAAACAAGCAAGATTTTTGGCTCTCACAGACCTGTAACTTCTTCTTTAAGAGGCTCCTCTGTCAACTATGACAGATAAAATAAGAAAACAAAATCCAGAAAATCACATTGTAGGATTTTTAATGAATTTATTTGCAAATTATGGTGGAAAATAAGTATTTGGTCACCTACAAACAAGCAAGATTTTTGGCTCTCACAGACCTGTAACTTCTGTCCTCCAGGCTCCTCTGTCCTCCACTCGTTACCTGTATTAATGGCACCTGTTTGAACTTGTTATCAGTATAAAAGACACCTGTCCACAACCTCAAACAGTCACACTCCAAACTCCACTATGGCCAAGACCAAAGAGCTGTCAAAGGACACCAGAAACAAAATTGTAGACCTGCACCAGGCTGGGAAGACTGAATCTGCAATAGGTAAGCAGCTTGGTTTGAAAAAATGAACTGTGGGAGCAATTATTAGGAAATGGTAGACATACAAGACCACTGATAATCTCCCTCGATCTGGGGCTCCACGCAAGATCTCACCCCGTGGGGTCAAAATGATCACAAGAATGGTGAGCAAAAATCCCAGAACCACACGGGGGACCAAGTGAATGACCTGCAGAGAGCTGGGACCAAAGTAACAAAGCCTACCATCTGTAACACACTACGCCGCCAGGGACTCAAATCCTGCAGTGCCAGACGTGTCCCCCTGCTTAAGCCAGTACATGTCCAGGCCCATCTGAAGTTTGCTAGAGAGCATTTGGATGATCCAGAAGAGGATTGGGAGAATGTCATATGGTCAGATGAAACCAAAATAGAACTTTTTGGTAAAAACTCAACTCGTCGTGTTTGGAGGACAAAGAATGCTGAGTTGAATCCAAAGAACACCATACCTACTGTGAAGCATGGGGGTGGAAACATCATGCTTTGGGGCTGTTTTTCTGCAAAGGGACCAGGACGACTGATCCGTGTAAAGGAAAGAATGAATGGGGCCATGTATCGTGAGATTGAGTGAAAACCTCCTTCCATCAGCAAGGGCATTGAAGATGAAACGTGGCTGGGTCTTTCAGCATGACAATGATCCCAAACACACCGCCCGGGCAACGAAGGAGTGGCTTCGTAAGAAGCATTTCAAGGTCCTGGAGTGGCCTAGCCAGTCTCCAGATCTCAACCCCATAGAAAATCTTTGGAGGGAGTTGAAAGTCCGTGTTGCCCAGCGACAGCCCCAAAACATCACTGCTCTAGAGGAGATCTGCATGGAGGAATGGGCCAAAATACCAGCAACAGTGTGTGAAAACCTTGTGAAGACTTACAGAAAACGTTTGACCTGTGTCATTGCCAACAAAGGGTATATAACAAAGTATTGAGAAACTTTTGTTATTGACCAAATACTTATTTTCCACCATAATTTGCTAATAAATTCATAAAAAATCCTACAGTGATTTTCAGGATTTTTTTTAATCATTTTGTCTGTCGTAGCTGAAGTGTACCTATGGTGAAAATTACAGGCCTCTCTCATCTTTTTAAGTGGGAGAACTTGCACAATTGGTGGCTGACTAAATACTTTTTTCCCCCACTGTATAGGACTTTCATAAATTGAGGGTAAAAACACTGCAACTGTGGCTCCCGGAGCATTCGTCAATATTTTCTCGGAAACAACTGGCAAAACACACAGAAAGGAAAAGCCTACTTTGGACCGCAGTACAAAAGCATATTGTTGAGATTGCTGCCCACCAACAAACACTTCAGCTCCAGCTCACACACACTTGCTAAATTTGGTACCTGAGCAAAACAGGCTTTGTCTGACTGGACTGTATTGAATAGGCAGTGAGTAAATGGAAGGGAAAATAACAGTACCTGCTGGCTGCGGTGGAATCTTTCACCTTCTTCCCTTCTAAAGAAGCCAAATGCTGCTCTAAGGCATCCAAGAGGCTACTGGGAGCCTATTAAAATGGAAACAAATAGTGAGTTCAAAGGTTGGGGGGAAAAATGCAATCACAAAGGTGTAACAGCAGACGGAAACACAAACAGTAAGCATGCCTAGTTATTTCACAATGCACACAAAGAAAACAAACTACCCTTACAAACACTTAAAAAGAGTGGGATACAGATACTTACACAAACTGTAATCTGAAGATGGAACGTTAAGGAAAAATACAGAATATAAAGGTGGCAATTATCAGCGATGATAAAGATCAGCGATGATAAAGTTTCGGGAGAAAGGTACTAGCTAAAGGCATTATTTAAAATCCAAAACAGTCCTAATAAAATACAAAATCACAAAATGAATGCCCTTGCAAAATACTGTTTGTCTTGCTAAAGCACCATCTGAACATGGTGATAAGAAAAGTAAAAACATAATACCATTTTATTCTAAGACTGGATACGCAAGCGAGAGATGTAGCTAACCCCATACAACATGTGGCCCTTCTTGAAAGGTGACATGGAACAGTATAATAGCATACAGTGTTTATAATTTGCCATTTTCAATGTATACAAAGTGGAAGTATATTTTTCCTTTTATTCCTTTCATCTCGGGTCTAGCCTTCTCGGTATATGCCTTGACAAATGTCGATGTTAACAACTTTATGTGCTGTATGCTGTGCAAGGTCAGGTGAGAGGGAGTCCCTGTTCGAATGCAAATAAAGTGTACCCTTCCTCGATCACAGATCTAGAAGTGATTGGAAAGATGAGGGCAAGGTTATCAACCTACTGCTTTCATCAATCCAACCACATCAGATCTGTGATTTGATTACTTGAAGGAAATAAGCATTTTGAAATTATTTGGGCAGGGCGCCCAAGAAAGCAATATATGATAGCGAAGGCTGTGCAGAGGTAACCATTTGGAAGGTCTGAAACTGCAGGAGGTGGCAGGGTGGTGAGAGAGGCCGGCAGCCATCACACTGAGGAGAGTTGAAATAAAGTCAAGCTGAGGGGTTCAGCAGGGCTCCATCTGAGACCCGCTGTACTTTCGGGCCACAGAGATACGAAAGCGATAGATAGCATCAGGTCTTACCTGGGAGAGGTCTGGGATGTCCCCTCGATCAATCCCTACTTGCTGCAAGGAAGGAGGGAGGAGGGTCAAGATAACATGGAGGTAAAAGTGAATGGAGGAGTAAAAAATTTGATCACACAGAAGTTAGCAAGGTTGGATCTTACCGCCGCTACTTTAAGGAATTCAGAGATTCTTGTCATTCTAGTGAGGAATTTCTTGTAGATGTCAAGGCCATCTTTGCATTGAGTTTTCTTCATGTCAAAGTACTTCTCTGTGACGTGAAAAGAGTAACATGATGATGAAGCACTGGAACTTAAATGTCATCAAATAAGGATAAACTATCAAACTATATCAAATTAATCAAACTGCCTTTGCAAATTAATGGGGGAGGTGTTGAATATTCCATAGTATAATTCTAATATTACACTTTTCTCCAATCAGAAAATCGTCCCTTAAAATGTAGATGTCTGCAGGAAGTATACAAACTCTCCAGAGGGGTGCATGAATCCTAAACATGTCTCACTTGCTGGTAAACGTTCCACTGATGTTTGCTCATATCCAATTTGCTCCTCCACCCCCCACAGGCCTGCTCAGTCCCCCAAAAGGAACAAGGCTCTCACCTGAGTGAGAGAGGCATCCATCCTCATAGCAGAGAATACAGCCTTGACATGCATGTAATGACCAGCAATTTATCATAGTCTAGGAACCAAGTGCAATTCTCTAACTCCAGTCTAATGTCCAACTTTGTGGAGAAATAGAATGTTAGTGTTCTGGAATTTCTATTTCCAACATTATTGACATTATATTCATTTCCAACTTGTGCACTGAACCACACGCGCACTGAACCACACGCGCACTGAACTACATGTGCACTGAACTACATGCGCAAACAGATATGCAGAGTAGTCGAATAGACTGTGTGCAAGACCAGTCTCTCCACTAGCATTGGGCGCAATTTCATTTTAACACAGTCCCTTCAGGAAACTCATTTAGAATTAATTGGAAACTAGATTTCTTCCCCAAAGTGTTTCA
This sequence comes from Salmo trutta, assembly GCF_901001165.1. Classification (NCBI taxonomy): domain Eukaryota; kingdom Metazoa; phylum Chordata; class Actinopteri; order Salmoniformes; family Salmonidae; genus Salmo; species Salmo trutta. The sequence continues at coordinate 14,535,262 of NC_042975.1, read as the reverse complement.
GACATTGAATAGAATGTCTCAATTTCAAAAGGCAATTCAACCAACCTACAGACCTTATGTCACCTTGCAAACCCAGTTCACTAAAACAAAGCAGAGCAGTAGTAGAACACGGTCGTTTATTGGCCCTCGTTAAGTCAACCTGATAGCATGGAGCAGGCTGATAGTGAGTTGTGTAAAAAAATTTGAGGCCAGAGATACAGTATCAACCCAGAACGACAGGGTGCAAAGGTGTCTCTGCATCAGCGCTGCTCCATGGTTACGATGATATGGCAATAATGACTTGGTTTTGGCAGGCCAGAGCCTCTTGAGAGCCAGAAGGCAGAAGTACTTACCCAACAGGTTAATAATGCCTTCGTTGTAGGCCGCAAACAGTCGAATGGCATCTTTGAACAGAAGCATGAAGGCCGCGTTTATCACTCCGTTGGTGAGCTCATTGGCGTTGACCTGGAGATGGAGGGGGGATCCAAAGCAGACCAATTGAATTGACAGATGACCCATCAAGCATTCTCATTGGTCTGACTCAGAGGTAACTCCCAACCACACGACAGAGCTACTCATTCGCTGACAGTTTTTTGCAATACTGTTACATTCGAGAGCTGGAGCGTTTATTCAGGCCATAGCAGTACAACAAGTTACAAGGAACTTACATTGAAATCAAGTAGTGCATCCATCTGGTTTTGGATAATGGGTAGGGTCTTCAGTAACTTCTCTGTGTTCATGGTTCTCATAACGCCATCCGCCCTTGGGGAAAGATAATATTCCAATCATTAGGGGCCCAATATTATTGATGTTGGACTGTCATCAATGTCATGAAGCACGCAACCTAAAATAATGAATTTGAATTAGGCTTAGTGAACGACACTACACTTACTCAGATGCCCAATCCCAAATCAACCCCTACACCATATGCACTTCATGCAGGAGTAAGTAATATACCCCAAAATATACTGCTCAAAAAAATAAAGGGAACACTTAAACAACACATCCTAGATCTGAATGAAAGAAATAATCTTATTAAATACTTTTTTCTTTACATAGTTGAATGTGCTGACAACAAAATCACACAAAAATAATCAATGGAAATCCAATTTATCAACCCATAGAGGTCTGGATTTGGAGTCACACTCAAAATTTAAGTGGAAAACCACACTATAGGCTGATCCAACTTTGATGTAATGTCCTTAAAACAAGTCAAAATGAGGCTCAGTAGTGTGTGTGGCCTCCACGTGCCTGTATGACCTCCCTACAACGCCTGGGCATGCTCCTGATGAGGTGGCGGATGGTCTCCTGAGGGATCTCCTCCCAGACCTGGACTAAAGCATCCGCCAACTCCTGGACAGTCTGTGGTGCAACGTGGCGTTGGTGGATGGAGCGAGACATGATGTCCCAGATGTGCTCAATTGGATTCAGGTCTGGGGAACGGGCGGGCCAGTCCATAGCATCAATGCCTTCCTCTTGCAGGAACTGCTGACACACTCCAGCCACATGAGGTCTAGCATTGTCTTGCATTAGGAGGAACCCAGGGCCAACCGCACCAGCATATGGTCTCACAAGGGGTCTGAGGATCTCATCTCGGTACCTAATGGCAGTCAGGCTACCTCTGGCGAGCACATGGAGGGCTGTGCGGCCCCCCAAAGAAATGCCACCCCACACCATGACTGACCCACCGCCAAACCGGTCATGCTGGTTGATGTTGCAGGCAGCAGAACATTCTCCACAGCGTCTCCAGACTCTGTCACGTCTGCCACGTGCTCAGTGTGAACCTGCTTTCATCTGTGAAGAGCACAGGGCGCCAGTGGCGAATTTGCCAATCTTGGTGTTCTCTGGCAAATGCCAAACGTCCTGCACGGTGTTGGGCTATAAGCACAACCCCCACCTGTGGACGTCGGGCCCTCATACCACCCTCATGGAGTGTTTCTGACCGTTTGAGCAGACACATGCACATTTTCAGGGCTCTGGCAGTGCTTCTCCTGCTCCTCCTTGCACAAAGGCGGAGGTAGCGGTCCTGCTGCTGGGTTGTTGCCCTCCTACGGCCTCATCCACGTCTCCTGATGTACTGGCCTGTCTCCTGGTAGCGCCTCCATGCTCTGGACACTACGCTGACAGACACAGCAAACCTTCTTGCCACAGCTCGCATTGATGTGCCATCCTGGATGAGCTGCACTACCTGAGCCACGTGTGTGAGTTGTAGACTCCGTCTCATGCTACCACTAGAGTGAAAGCACCGCCAGCATTCAAAAGTGACCAAAACATCAGCCACGAAGCATAGGAACTGAGAAGTGGTCTGTGGTCCCCACCTGCAGAACCACTCCTTTATTGGGGGTGTCTTGCTAATTGCCTATAATTTCCACCTGTTGTCTATTCCATTTGCACAACAGCATGTGAAATTTATTGTCAATCAGTGTTGTTTCCTTAGTGGACAGTTTGATTTCACAGAAGTGTGATTGACTTGGAGTTACATTGTGTTGTTTAAGTGTTCCCTTCATTTTTTTGAGCAGTGTATATCCAAAACACACTTCCCAGGAGTCGACTGTACATTGTGTATACAATATAGGAGAGACTAGGTAGATCTGAGGCAGATGCTATAAGAAAACATTTGAACAGAGAATTAAAGTCCTTACCCTCGTTTTACTTTGGTGAAGTCAAAAGCGACCTGTCGATACGATACAGCCTTCTCGTTCAAGTAGCGACTATACCTCCTTATGAACGTCGACATGTCATAGCCTGAAAAAGACAATAGGGGAATAAATGTTTTAGCATCAGGTGCATCTTGATGGTGACACACATCTCACTGTAGAACTGCCACATAATCACCTTTTCATACAACTAGCCTCTTAACTGTTTATTTGGGGAACTAAGTGATACAATAAGCAGAGGCAAATTCTTCCCATTGATTTTGGAAATGAAGACGACTTCAGAGTTTATTGGTGGATATACGGGTAACTGACAAAATAAAATAAAAACTAACAAAGTGTCTTAATAGGACATTGGGCCACCACGAGCCGCCAGAACAGCTTCAATGCACCTTGGTATAGTTCCTACAAGTGTCGAACTCTACTGGAGGGATGCAACACCATTCTCCACGAGAAATTCCATCCTTTGGGGTTTTGTTGGTGGAAAGCGCTGTGTCAGGCGCCACTCCAGAATCTCCCATCAATGTTCATTTGGGTTGAGATCTGGTGACTGAGACGGCCATGGCATATGGTTTACATCGTTTTCATGCTCATCAAACCATTCAGTGATCCCTCGTACCCTGTGGATGGGGGCATTGTCATCCTATGGGGGCACAGCTATTGTAGCAAAAAAGAATGGTCAACTGCATGTTTTTATATCTGCCCCATATTTTCTTCTAAAGTAAAGGCCCAACAGGCTGTAGATTTGTCATGAGTGCTATACTCCCCAACCAAGTCACCATCCTTAAACAAACTGTCAGCTCCCTATTACCGTTATTTATCAGTAACACAATCTGACAAAAGGAATGTGGGTTATTATGATTAGGGACGCTTACTCTACCACTATACTCCCACTGGTCTGGGCTGCCAGGCATCTTGTTAACCTTTATTTAACTAGGCAAGTCAGTTAAGAACAAATTCTTATTTACAATGTCGGCCTACTGGGGAACAGTAGGTTATCTGCCTTGTTCAGGGGCAGAACGACAGATTTCTACCTTGTCAGCTCGGGGATTCGATCCAGCAACCTTTCGGTTATTGGCCCAACGCTCTAACCACTAGGCTACCTGCCGCCCCATGGGACATATTTACCTTGAGTAAATAAATTCTGCTGTGCTTGATGTGAGCGGAGAGTCTGCCATGATGCCTTAACCATTCCATTGGGAATAGAGCGGAGGGGAAAAGGGCAGGACCGTCTAAAAGAACATTTCTCCACTCCTCTCAGTCTTGCTAGTCTCAATATTGCCTGTTGTCGTGCGCACACACACGTTTAGTAGGCAAAAGTTACGGAACGTTGCAGTTCTAGAATAGAGCTGACGTGATTCCTTATTCTATTTAAAATGTATTTTCTAGAAGAAGCATGCCTATCTGAATGTTCAGTGACATTGTTCCCTGCTGAACGCAGCCCTGTTGATTGACCTGAGAGAATAGACCTTAAGATACTGTATGAGCTCAAATGCTCCAGTGAAGATGATACCGAACCTGTGATAAAATGCAGAATGCTGCAGAGCTGACTTCACTCACCTTGTAGGCCACTTTTGTCCAAAAAGTTACTGAGGTTAAAAAGCGTATTCCTTGAAGCCAGGTACTGTATAAATCTCTGCAACACAGAAACATGTGTAAACTTTCTGCAATACAAAACAAATTCCTAGATTGCCAATAATTGCATTCACCAACAGCAATTGAAAATGCATAGCAATGTTGCATACAGTTGAAGTCGGAAGTTTTACATACACCTTAGCCAAATACATTTAAACTCCGTTTTTCACAATTCCTGACCTTTAATCCTAGTAAAAATTCCCTGTCTCAGGTCAGTTAGGATCACCACTTTATTTTAAGAATGTGCTTTTACAACAGCTAATGGGGATCCTAATAAAAAAATACCAAATCTCAGTGAACCAGATGGACCGCCTCCTTGGGAGGATCAGGAAGGTGGTTTCCTTTGTCCACCGAAGCACAACAGCTGCTCATGTGCTTAACTTCTCTAGGGTAGGGGGCAGTATTTTCACGGCCGGATGAAAAACATACCCAAATTAAACGGCCTACTACTCGGGCCCAGGAACTACAATATAAATATTATTAGTAGATTTGTATAGAAAACACTCTGAAGTTTCTAAAACTGTTTGAATTGTGTCTGTGAGTATAACAGAACTCATATGGCAGGCAAAAACCTGAGAAAAATCTAACCAGGAAGTGAGAAGTCTGGTGCTTGTAGTCCTATCGAACATAGTGACTTAGGGTTCATTTTGCACGTCCTAAGGCTTCCACTAGATGTCAACAGTCTTTAGAAAGTTGTTTGAGGCGTCTATGATGAACAGAGATCGAACAGAGGAAGTTGGAAGTTTTTGACTCAAGAAAGCAAATGAGTTCATTGGCGCTCATTCACGTGAGAGTTAGCTGTGTTCCAAAACATTTGAAGACACTGGAATCGTCCGGTTGGAATATTATTGAAGTTCTAATTGAAAAAGGCCCTAAAGATTGATGCTATACAACGTTTGACATGTTTGAACGAACATAAATATAACTTTTTTTTACTTTTCGTCGTGAAATTTTCGGCGCACTTCCTACACTTGGAGTAGCCTACTGCAAGTTATTTGGACATAAATGTTTTGTTCGATAAAGTCCATAATTTATTGTGGACCTGGGATTCCTGGAAGTGCCTTCTGATGAAGATCAAAGGTAAGGGAATATTTCTAATGCTATTTATGATTTTAGATGACTCCAAAATGGCGGGTATCTGTATTGCCTAGTGTATTTTTCTGAGCGCAGTACTCAGATTATTGCAAAGTGTGCTTTCCCCGTGAAGCTTTTTGGAAATCTGTCACAGCGGTTGCATAAAGGAGATGTTCATCTATAATTCTTTGAATAACAGTTTAATATTTTATCAACGTTTATGATGAGTATTTTTGTAAATTGTTGTGCTGATTCACCAACAGTATTGGAAGCAAAATATTTTCTGAACATCACGCGCCAATGTAAAAGGCTGTTTTTGGATATAAATAATAACTTGATCAAACAAAAAATGCATGTATTGTGTAACATGATGTCCTAGGAGTGTCATCTGATGAAGATCGTCAAAGGTTAGTGCTTAATTTTAGCAGAATTTCTGGTATTTGTGACGCATGTCCTTGCTAGGAAAATGGCTGTGTGGTTTTTCTTGTGTTGGAACTGTCCTAACATAATCTAACTTTATGCTTTCGCCATAAAGCCTTTTTGAAATTGGACAACGTGGTTACATTAAGGAGACGTGCATCTTTAAAATGGTGTAAAATAGTCGTATGTTTGAGAACTTTGAATTATGACATTTTGTGGTTTTGAATTTGGGGCTCTGATTTTTCACTGGCTGTTGAATACTGTGAACCGTGGGTGGGACGCTAGCGTCCCACCTGCCCAAGAGAGGTTAAGACCAAGCAAGGAATGCTACAGCTACCGACCTACAAGCTCATTACACCATGTCACAACAAGATGGAACCCCACTTATGACATGTTGGAGCGCTATCTTGAGCAGCAGGCAGCTGTATACTCTGCACTGACAGACAAGACCCTGAAAAAATATAAAGACATTGTCACCTTGTCTGATGACGACATGAAAGTGGGAGAGGAGGTCCTCCAGGTGCTCAAACCCCTCAAAACGGTTACAACCCTACTGAGCACTGAAACTGCACTGTCTGTGTCCATGATCTTACCTCTGAAAACAAGAATTCTACAATGCATGGCCCCAAGTGAGGAAGACAGCACCCTCACTAGAGATGTCAAGGCTGCCATTAGAGAGGACCTGAACCCCAGATACCCCCCTAATGTACAGGACTACCTTCATAGATCTACTGCACTGGATCCAAGGTTCAAGTCCCTGTCTCACCTAGACCCTGCCCTACACCGGAGGACATGCAGTGATGTCACCACAGATTGTGGCCACTGAAGAGGTAAAAAAAAGTGTATTACTTAAATAATAAATATAGTGCAGTCTAATCTTAGTCTATGCTATTGCTATTAGAATACATTTTTGATTTGGAATAAGAATGGATTTTATTAAATGTTATTGCCACAATTATAGTTCTATGAAAATAAATAATTAGTTAGTTTAAAAGATCAAGTAATTTTTTCTGCAGGGTCAAGCCACAGAGTCGACAGGAGCAGAATCAGAGGCATCTCCTCCACAAAATAATTTGGCCATGAAGGAGCTTTTCGGGGAGACCTTTGTGAGCAAGGACACAGGCAAGACGTTTGCCAACACCATCAAAGAGGAGGTGGCATTCTACAAGGCAGCAAGCAGCATTCCAGTGGATAGTGATCCACTGGCATGGTGGAAAAGCAATGAGTGTAAATACCCTCACATTGCCATGATGGCAAGACGCTACCTGGCTGTGCCTGGCACTTCAGTTCCTAGTGAGAGGGAGATCTTCACGGCAGGGGACATTGTGACTTCAAAAGAGGTCTACCATCTCCTCAGACAATGTAGACATCGACATCTTTTTGAAAAATAATTTGAAGTTAAGCTCAGGTCTGATTTGCTTTCTTTTTTTTGATGTGGACAGACTATTTTTTTCATTCACTCTGGTTCAAAGGAAGAAGGTATCATGCCTCATATTGCACTTTAATTTATATTGAGTATTGAATATTTTATTTCATGATTTTATATTAACATTGAAAAGTTCCTTGCTTGAAGTGTTCTTTAAGTAACAAATGGAAAGCAAAGTTATATTTGTCTCCCCTTTATTTTTGCTGATCTGAAAAATGATCCATGACTCAAAACCGTGATCCGATCCGAAACCGTGAGTTTTGTGATCCGTTGCACCACTAGTTTGAGCCAATCAGTTGTGTTGTGCCAAGGTAGCGTTGGTACACAGAAGACAGCCCTATTTGGTAAAAAGACCAAGTCCATATTATGGTAAGAACAGATCAAATAAGCAAAGAGAAATGACAGTCCATCATTACTTTAAGACATGAAAGTCAGTTAATACGGAAAATGTCAAGAACTTTAAACCTTTCTTCAAGTGCAGTCGCAAAAAACCATCAAGCGCTATGATGAAACTGGCTCTCATGAGGACTACCACAGGAAAGGAAGACCCAGAGTTACCTCTGCTGCAGAGGAATAAATGCTTCATTAGTTTCCAGCCTCAGAAATTGCAGCCCAAATAAATGCTTCAGAGTTCAAGTAACAGACACATCTCAACATCAACTGTTCAGGCCTTCATGGTCGAATTTCTGCAAAGAAACTAGAGGTCGACCGATTAATCGGAATGGCCGATCTGCATTTTTGGACACCTATCATGGCCGATTACATTGCACTCCACGAGGAGACTGCGTGGCGGGCTGACTACCTGTTATGCGAGTGCAGCAAGGAGCCAAGGTAAGGTGCTAGCTAGCATTAAACGTATCTTATAAAAAACAAATCTTAACATAATCACTAGTTAACTACACATGGTTGATATTACTAGTTTATCTAGCTTGTCCTGCGTTGCATATAATCGATGCGGTGCCTGTTAATTTATCATTGAATCACAGCCTACTTCGCCAAACGGGTGATTTAACAAGCGCATTCGCAAAAAAAACACTGTCGTTGCACCAATGTGTACCTAAACATCAACGCCTTTCTTAAAACCAATATACAAGTATATATTTTTAAACCTGCATATTTAGTTAATATTGCCTGCTAACATGAATTTCTTTTAACTAGGGAAATTGTGTCACTTCTATTGCGTTCTGTCCAACAGAGTCAGGGTATATGCAGCAGTTTGGGCCGCCGGGCTTGTTGCGAACTGTGTGAAGACCATTTCTTCCTAACAAAGACAGCCAACTTCGCCAAACAGGGGAAGATTTAACAAAAGCGCATTTGCGAAAAAACAACAATCGTTGCACAAATGTACTTTACTATAAATATCAATGCCTTTCGTAAAATCAATACACAGAAGTATATTTTTTTAAACCTACATATTTAGTTAAAAGAAATTCATGTTAGCAGGCAATATTAAACTAGGGAAATTGTCACTTCTCTTGCGTTCATTGCACGCAGTGTCAGGGTATATGCAAAAGTTTGGGCCGCCTGGCTCGTTGCAAACTAATTTGCCAGAATTTTACGTAACTATGACATAACATTGAAGGTTGTGCAATGTAACAGCAATATTTAGACTTATGCATGCCACCCATTAGATAAAATACGGAACGGTTCCGTATTTCACTGAAAGAATAAAAGTTTGGTTTTCGAAATGATAGTTTCCCGATTCGACCATATTAATGACCTAAGGCTCATATTTCTGTGTGTTATTATATTATAATTAAGTCTATGATTTGATAGACCAGTCTGACTGAGCGGTGGTAGGCAGCAGCAGGCTCGTAAGCATTCATTCAAACTGTCACGACTCCTACGGAAGGTAGCTCCCCTTCCTGCTCGGGTGGTGCTCGGCGGTCGTCGTCACCGGCCTACTAGCTGCCACTGATTCCCTTTTTTCCCCTTTCTGTTTATTGGTTTCACCTGTTTTGTGTTATGCTGATTAGTCTGGTTATTGTAGCCAGTAGGCCTGCCTGCTCTGTGGGATTGTGTGTGTGTTGCTACTGTGCACGCTTGTGTCTGGCGTGTTTTCGGTCGTGGGTTTTCTCCGGACTGTTTCAGTCCCCAGTGTTTTGGGGCATTTGTTTTGTGTGCGCCCTGTATTTTCGTGGGGTGGCTTATGTTCGCCGTGTGTGCAAATAAAGCACTACCCTGTACTCTCTGCTTCCTGCGCCTGACTTCTCACCCACTACACCCAGAGCTTTACACAAACAGCACTTCACTGCATTTTCCAGCAGCTCTTCGCTATGCTTCAAGCATTGCGCTGTTTATGACTTCAAGCCTATCAACTCCCGAGTTTAGGCTGGCAATACTAAAGTACCTATTAGAACATCCAATAGTCAAAGGTATATGAAATACAAATGGTATAGAGAGAAATAGTCCTATAATAACTACAACCTAAAACTTCTTACCTGGAAATATTGAAGACTCATGCTAAAAGGAACCACCAGCTTTCATATGTTCTCATGTTCTGAGCAAGGAACTTAAATGTTAGCTTTTTTTACATGGCCCATACTGCACTTTTACTTTCTTCTCCAACAGTTTGTTTTTGCATTATTTAAACCAAATTGAACATGTTTCATTATTTATTTGAGACTAAATTGATTTTATTGATGTATTATATTAAGTTAAAATAAGTGTTCATTCAGTATTGTTGTAATCGTCATTTTTACATATATTTTTAAAATACTATAAAATAATAATAATAATAATAATAATAATAATAATAATAATACGGCCGATTTAAATCGGTATTGGCGTTAAATCATATTCGGTCGACCTCTAAAAGAAACCACAACTAAAGGACACCAATAAGGGGGAGAGACTTGCTTAGGCCAAGAAACACGAGCAATAGACATTAGACCGGTGGAAATATGTCCTTTGGTCTAAGGAGTCCAAATTTGAGAAGCATGGAGGAGGTGGTGTGATGGTGTGGGGGTGCTTTGCTGGTGACACTGTCAGTGATTTATTTCGAATTCAAGGCACATTTAACCAGCATGGCTACCACAGCATTCTGCAGTGATATGCCATCCCATCAGGTAATGTAAGGGCTATTTAACCAAGGAGAGTGATGGAGGGCTGCATCAGATGACCTGGCCTCCACAATCACCCGACATCAACCCAAGTGAGATGGTTTGGGATGAGTTGGACCACAGAGTGAAGGAAAAGCAGCCAACATGTGCTCAGCATATGTGGGAACTCCTTCAAGACTGTTGGAAAAGCATTCCAGGTGAAGCTGGTTGAGAAAATGCCAAGAGTGTACAAAGCTGTCATCAAGGCGAAGGGTGGCTTCTTTGAAGAATCTCAAATATAAAATATATTTTGATTTGTTTAACACTTTTTGATTTACTACATGATTCCATGTGTCATTTCATAGTTGATGTTTTCACTATTATTCTACAATGTAGAAAATAGTACACATTTTTAAAAAACCTTGAATGAGTAGGTGTCCAAACTTTTGACGGTACTGTACATGTAACCAGGTCAAAACTCCTGACCTACAGTTTGCAATGCTCCCGCGTAGAGAAATAGAGCCTGCGAAAAGAGGCCTGTGGCTTCAGGCTATTCGGAGTGGGAGAGTAGGAAATGTGGATACCCGGTGTCCATGTAGGCTACACGTAGCTAAGTGTGTGTAAAACATTTCATCACAGCTAAGACATTTAACTTGATTAGTACAGTCTGTAACTACACTCACTACTTGTAGCTGTATAGTATGTTTGTTTCTGTTGTTGGCTAGCTATTTAACGCTCACATGGCTGCTAGCACTGTAATGAAAGGGGCATGTGGGAAGCCCTTCAATATTATGTTTTTCTAAGTAGCGAGAACGTCCGGGAGCTGGCAATGTTAAAAATACATTTTTAGACTTGTACTTTTCTTACATGTAATTTTGTAATTTACAAAAACAAGCACACAACAAGAAAACCGTGTTTGAAAAAGGTCAAGTTTTTGCTGTGAGCCAATGGGAAAACCTAGGTAACCACAGGTTGTTTTCCCCACAGGAGGGCAAGGCTACTTACTACAAGCACGTTCTATCTAATACCGACTGGGACTATAAGTGACAGATCAGAATTGGGCTGCCATTGGTACCATTACAGTATGAAGGGAGGGATGGTGGTTGATTTGGAGTTCGGAGTCCATGTCTTGCATGACATGCCTCTCTGATCACCTGTGAGTCAGATTCATTATATAATATTTAGCTCGGCTGGGAGTGTGGAGTTGCAGAGCTCCAGGGTGAAGTTTCCCCATGTACAGATCAGAATCAGCTTCCTCTCCCAAAACTAACCTTCACCTTGAGTGGGGAAAATGCTAAACTGACCCAAGGTCAGCGTCTAGAAGCAGCTTCACCCTACTCCGTGGAGTTGCAGACAGGTTTTGCTCACCTCGTTGCCGTAGACCATGAGGTGGTGTGTGGCGGTGAGAGACTTGAAGACCACCACCCAGCTGGTGTTGGCAGTCCTTTCAAACAAGGTGTCTGCCAGCTGGGGGATGTTCACGTTCATCTCATTGGTGCAGTGGATCAAGTCTGGGGGAGAGAGTGGGGGAAATGGTGGTTAATGTAGGGTCCTATAGGCATATTATTGTAAGTGATTGCGACACAGACAGACAGTCTGCCTGAGAGCGAGAGAAAGTGTGACTGTGTGAGCATATCGAGAGCATAGGCAGATGTTGTTTTGAACAACCAGTTCCACAGAATCAAGCTATTGTTGTGAGCAAATGACAAAACTTCCTGGTACAGGCTTTCGTCACTTTGACCGACTGAGAGCACAAAGCCCTTGTGGTGCTGCTTAGCACAGCCCAGGATAGGTTGCACCCAGGGTATATATTTTCAAGCTGTGGTCACAAACGTCTGTCTGAGGATAGCACATGCATTCTGGGCATTATTTTGGACTTTGGCAGGGCCCTCATGCCATCTGGCCTGTAGTGAAAGCCGATGCCTTCTGGCACCTTTCCATCAGTGCCATGAGAATGTGCTCTCATGCCAGATCTCACAAGGTCGGTCGGCCATCCACACACACACACACACACACACACACACACACAGCTCAAAAGGAGATCAAATCAAAGTGTACAGATTTGCAGAAGCAGCGAAATTCTTGTTTCTAGCTCCAATATTGCAGTAATAATACCTAGCAATATACACATAATCCAAAAAGTACAAAGAAAGAAATATCATAACGAGCAATGACAGAGTCCGGAATCTAATATACACCGAGTATACAAAACATTAAGAACACCTGCTCTTTCCATAACAGACTGACCTGGTGAAAGCTATGACCCCCTTATTCATGTCACTTGTTAAATCCACTTCAAATCAGTGTAGACAAAGGGGAGGAGACAGGTTAAAGAAGGATAAGCCTTGAGACAATTGAGACATTGAATGGCACACATACACAATCCGAGGGTGAATGGGCAAGACAAAAGTTTTAAGTGCCTTTGAACAGGGAATAGTAGTTGGTGCCAAGCGCACAAGCTTGTGTCAAGAACTGCACCGCTGCTGGGTTTTTCACACTCAGTTTCCAGTGTGTATCCAAAATGGTCCACCACCCAAAGGACATCCAGCCAACCAACTTGACACAACTGTGGGAAGCATTGAAGTCAGCATGGGCCAGCATCCCTGTGGAATGCTTTAGGGGGGGTGGGGGGGATATGGGGTGCTCAATATTAGAAATAGAGGTCGATCGATTATGAATTTTCAAACGCCGATACCGATTTATTGGAGGACCAAAAAAAGCCGATACCGATTACAATCGGACGATTTATATATATATATATATATATATATATATATATATATATATATATATATATATATATATATATATATATATATATATATATATATATATATATATATATATATATATATATATATATATATATATATATATATATATATATATATATATATATATTTGTAATAATGACAATAATACGGAAATGAACAATGAACCCTTTAATTTTAACTTAATATAATACATAAATGAAATCTATTTAGTCTCAAATAATTATTGAAGCATGTTCAATTTGGTTTAAATAATGCAAAAACAGTGTTGAAGAAAGTGTGCCATGCAATATGTGCCATGTAAAAAAGCTAACGTTTAAGTTCCTTGCTCAGAACATATGAAAGCTGGTGGTTCAATATTCCCAGTTAAGAAGTTTTAGGTTGTAGTAATTATAGGAATTATGACGTGTCGACTATTTCTCTCTATACCATTTGTATTTCATATACCTTTGACTATTGGATGTTCTTATAGGCACTATAGTATTGCCAGCCTAATCTTGGGAGTTGATAAAGTCATAAACAGTGCTGTGCCTCAAGCATTGTGAAGAGCTGCTGGCAAATGCAGGAAAGTGCTGTTTGAATGAATGCTTACGAGCCTGCTGCTGCCTACCACCACTCAGTCAGACTGCTCTATCAAATTGGACTTAATTATAATAAACATACAGAAATACGAGCCTTAGGTCATTAATATGGTCAAATCTGGAAACTATCATTTTGAAAACAAAACGTTTATTCTTTCAGTGAAATACGGAACCAGTCCGTATTTTGTCGAATGGGTGGCATCCCTAACACGGAACCCAAACCGGCTGCGCGCGGGCACCATCGGGCATACATTTATTTTGTCCCCCCACACCAAACGCAATCATGACACGCAGGTTAAAATATCAAAACAAACTCTGAACCAATTATATTAATTTGGGGACAGGTCGAAAAGCATTAAACATTTATGGCAATTTAGCTAGTTAACTTGCACTTGCTAGCTAATTTGTCCTATTTAGCTAGCTAGCTGTTGCTAGATGCTTTGTCCTGGGATATAAACATAGAGTTATTTTACCTGAAATGCACAAGGTCCTCTACTCCGACAATTAATCCACACATAAAACGGTCAACTGAATCGTTTCTAGTCATCTCTCCTCCTCCTAGGCTTTTTCTTCTCGACTTTATATTGCCATTGGCAACTTTCATAAATTAGGTGCATTACCGCCAATGACCTCGTTCGTCTTTCAGTCACCCACGTGGGTATAACCAATGAGGAGATTGCACGTGGGTACCTGCGTCTATAAACCAAATGAGGAGATTGGAGAGGCAGGACTTGCAGCGCGATCTGCGTCACAAATAGAACTGACTTCTATTTTAGCCCTTGGCAATGCAGACGCTCGTTGGCGCACGCGAGTGGTGTAGTCCGCCTGTAAATCTAAATATTGCTGTTACATTGTGCAATCTTCATTGTTATGTCATAATTATGTAATATTCTGGCAAAAAAAAAACGTTAAATAGTCACCCGTTTGGCAAAGTTGAATTAGGCTGTGATTCGAGGATAAATTAACAAGCACCGCATTGATTATATGCAACGCAGGACAAGCTAGTTAACCTAGTAATATCATCAACCATGTGTAGATAATCACTAGTTATGTGAAGATTGATTGTTTTACATAAGATAAGTTTAATGCTAGCTAGCAACTTACCTTGGCTCATTGCAGCCACAAGGTCCTTTTGACGCTGCACTCGCGGAACAGGTGGTCAGTCTGCATTCCATTAGGAAACTGCGAGGCAATGTAATCGGCCATAATCGTCATTCAAAAAGGCCGATTACCGAATGTTATGAAAACTTGAAATCGGCTCTAATTAAATCAGCCATGCTGTAACGGCCGTCGTATGAATTGGACCAAGGCGCAGTGGGTTGAGTGCTCATTTTGACGTTTATTTTAAATAACCGCGAACACTTCACAAAAACAAGACAACGGCCGACAACATAACAGTTTGCAGGCTAACCCTAGCAGTGCAAAACAACCTCCCACAATTCCCAAAACAAACATACTCCTAATTATAGGACCTTCAATCAGAGGCAACGATAACCAGGTGCCTCCAATTGAAGGCCCCAATCCCAATTACTAAACATAGAAATAAACACCCTAGAAACACCCCTCTACCTAAACACAAACTCAAAACCATATAAAACAAATACCCCCTGCCACGTCCTGACCAAACTCTAATTACAAATAACCCCTTTACTGGTCAGGACGTGATACATGCCAAATAATCGTTCGACCTCTAATTAGGAAGGTGTTCTTACGGTTTGGTATACTCAGTGTATATAATGGTGTAGATATAGACAGTATGGACAGTATATGAATAGAAAAGGTGTGTACAGCAGTAGTTATATAGGATGAGTCATACATAGAAAACAGTATATCCATATAAAGTGAGTAAAACAGTACTGTATGTAAACATTATTAAATAGGGGCAGCATTCTAAGGTGCAGGGTAGAGTACTGGGTGGTAAACGGCTAGAACAGTAACTAAGGCTAGTGGTGACTGGCATGGAGATAAACAGCTTCTATCAGTCTCTCGGTCCCAGCTTTGATGCACCTGTAGTGACTCCTCCTCCTAGATGGTAGTGGGGTGAACAGGCCGTGGCTCGGGTGGCTGTGATCTGCTGCTAGCACGGTACAGGATTGGTTGCATCAAGGTGAAATCTTATGACAACAGACTAGATAGCTGATCAAACATTGAAATATACTTTTTCATCTATTTCAATAGCTGACAACACACTGATTTAACGTACAAATGTGTAATCATGATTCAACTGTTCTACTTGTTCCTCTGAAGCGCTGACTGTTGCCATTGCCTGTTAGTGCATCCTGGGTGGTCTACAGAGCACCTTTACCGACTGCAGAAGCTATTCTGACATCCACAAAAGGACGCCCATGTGATAACAAAAGGCCTTTCAGGTCTGACAGAAATAACTGGTGGTGATGCAGGGAGGGACACATGCATCAACAAGTCCCATCAAAGTGATGTATAAGAACCAAATGGTGTTATAACCTGTTTGGAGTCTTCTCCCTTTAACAGGGCGTTGGACTTTGACACACGCCGCGTTCAAAACTGGGAACTTGGAAATCTCAGACTTGCGTGCATTCAAGACAACTGGAGAAAAAAAAAGAGCTCAGACTGGGAAGAATATTTTTCAAACGGTCATCCAACTGGGAATTCCAAGTCGGGAACTCGGGCCTCTGTCTGGAGCTTCGACTTTCAAACCTGAAGATCACTGATGTCAAGATTTAACCTCGTCCCCCCCACACACACTCTATCTAGGTGCATTGAATGTGCAAAATACTTATTATACAAGCACCATCCTTCTTAATGTGTAAAACCCATTTCGAGACCCTCATATAGATACACTGTAATCAAGCAACCAATGTGACTTCAAATAACTGTAGGGAGCTGTTCATGCAATACAATATTTAAAACAATCACTTGCCAAATCATTACTTGGCAAATAACTGCAATAAATATTTGAGTAAAATTCTTTGTTGTAGAAACTAATTATTTTCAACAGATCAAACTACATGTGGAATTTATTCATCACAAAGTAGTGAGTAATAACTGGCCTGTATTTCACTGTTACCTAAAGTGCTGCCATGTTTGTTGACCTATATATTTATATATGTAAGACTAGGCACATTTCTGAGAACTAAACAACGTTACCTGCTCGCTGTGGCTTGTGAAAAGGGCGGGATTGTAAATGTAATTCTACTCGCCATTCTCCTTTAATTTCAGTTTGAATGCAAAAAAGTTAGACTCAGCAGGAGGATGATTTTCACTTCATGAGAGGATACTGAATTGAAATGAATCCCAGCTCCACAAGCACCTTATACAGGCAAAAAGCAGTCATATATATGCTGCTATAGAAACCTAAAGAGCAGAGGTTTGTGCTCAAACACCTAGACCTAGAGGTGCCATCTAAAATTAAAGGGATACTGAACATGGTTGAATGCATATCAAGTCTTCATATAAGAATACTTTATCCCTAGATAATGCAATAAAAACACTTCACCAGGGTAAACCTAAAGAAAATCCTTCTATATCTGACTGGCACATCCCCAAGGGTAGTAGAGAGGAAACTGATCTACTCACAGGGAGTATTGAATGCCTTCAAAATCCATAAGACATTTGTCAACCTAAGCATAGCACCTTGCTGTAGACGGATACAGCTGATGGAAACGGAGTATTGAATAATGGCACACCGTCATCTCTCGTTGCTCTGCTTACTGACATCTGGATACAAAGTTGCTGTAAGTGCAGCAGGGGAAGTGGACGAAAACTAGCTTGACAGAAATTGAATTAGTTGAATTGGGCAGAGTGCCTGACATCTTGGCTCAAAAGGAGAGCCAGACAGAGCCAAGTCCAGTACCTTACCTTGCAGTTTCACTCTATTAAGAAAACCAAGCCCAATTTACATGTTCTTTCATCTGACCCATGTATTCCCAGTAACCAGTCAGATTCTGTTAAACTCCCAAGATGTCACACTGAATTCAGAGATTGTCTATGTGTACAGTAAGCACTGCAATCATGTAGGCCTACATACATCACAAATCTTATGCAACAGAGATATAGGGTCTCCTTGTGAGAGCAGTCTCTCTACCCAAAATAACATGGTTGGTCATCTGTCCTTTATTTTAGTTACCCAACCAAGGTTAAACAATCTGTCTGATGTCAGCTGAAACTGCAAAGGACTCGAATCCAAAGCATGAAAAGGAAGTGAGTGCTAAGAGCAAGCTGGTGGGAATCAGATAAAGCTGGATTTTGAATACTTTGTGGTTTGGGAGGGTTGTGTGGAAAGTAATAAAATTCAAACCATGACAAAGGATTCCAGTGATGAACAACCAAGTTATTTCGGGGAGATGTCCGCAAAAGAAAAGCTTGCGTGAGCAGCTGTAGCCACATGGCAAGTCATAATCACACATGGGAAAGAAAGTGAAAAAAAACTAAACCTTTCCTATAAAATAAAAGCTAGGTCACTTTCATAAGCTACTGTGTAGAATGTATTTGTAATCAATTTATTAAGAATTATAATACACATTACCATTAATATATGCAAGTCATGAGTCCAGATTTAGTTTGATGACACTAAGTGCTATGTAATGCTCATGCAGTAGTTGACCTGGACTTCCTGTTGAAAACTTTTTTCCCACCATAATTTTCTCAACCGTCTGTCATCGAGTCTACGCACATTTATTCCAATTGTAAGAGTCATAGGCTTGTACATAGGTCATGTTGGGTGGTTCAGTTTGCACTTGCAACACCAGAGTTGTGGGCAAGTCATTCTGGCCTTCCCTGTAGCTCAGTTGGTAGAGCATGGTGTTTGCAATGCCAGGGTTGTGGGTTCGATTCCCACGGGGGGGCCACAGAAAAATACATTAAAATAAAAAAAAAACAAAAAAACAAACAACAACAAAAATGTTTAGAAAATAAATGTATGCATTCACTACTGTAAGTCGCTCTGGATAAGAGCATCTGCTAAATGACTAAAATGTAAAATGTGTTGCTTGTCCTATAAGAGCATCTGCTAAATGACTAAAATGTTGGGTGATGTGGTATTGACTTGATTTTCCTGTGTTTTGTGGACCAATGCTAACGTTCCCTTAACGTACATTAGGGCATTTAATAGCCATTACAGGCTACTAGTGATGACATGGTCAGTGCAGCTGGCATGAACTAAAAGCATTCAAATTAACTAAACATGAACTCTGGAGCACAAGCAACGATCGGAATGCAATGGTCGAAGCATTTCCCTAGCTCGCATTCCTTTGAGAGTTCCTTCTTAATAAACACACCAGATTTCAAGGCCCAAAACATGCAAGGAACACACTGATGGCCTTGCCAAACAGTTCCAATAGGCTCAGCATAACAAAAAGGTTTAAAAGATTATAATAATTTAAATTTGGAAATATTGGGTAGCATTAATTACCCCAAAACAATTCCAAAAGGAACACCTACATGAGAATGCTGTTCATCGACTACAGCTCAGCGTTCAACACCATAGTGCCCTCCAAGCTCATCACTAAGCTAAAGACCCTGGGACTAAACACCTCCCTCTGCAACTGGATCCTGGACTTCCTGACGGGCCGCTCCTAGGTGGTAAGAGTGGGCAACAACACATCAACACGGGAGTTCCTCAGGGGTGCGTGCTCAGTCACCTCCTGTACTCCCTGTTCACCCACGACTGCGTGGCCAAGCACGACTCCAACACCATCATTAAGTTTGCTGATGACACAACAGTGGAAGGCCTGTTCACCGACAATGATGAGACAGCCTATAGGAAGGAGGTCAGAGACCTGGTAGTGTGGTGTCAGGACAACAACCTCTCCCTCAGGAGGAGGCTGAAATGATTTGGCATGGGTCCTCAGATCCTCAAAAAGTTCTAAAGCTGCACCATCGAGAGCATCCTAACTGGTTGCATCACCGCCTGGTATGGCAATTGCTTGGCATCCAACTGCTAGGCGCTACAGAGGGTAGTGCGTATGCCCCAGTACATCACTGGGGCCAAGCTTCCTGCCATCTAGGACCTCTATACCAGGTGGTGTCAGAGGAAGGCCCTAAAAATTGGCAAAGACTCCAGCCACCCTAGTCATAGACTGTTCTTTCTGCTACTGCATGGCAAGCGGTACCGGAGCACCAAGTCTAGGTCCAAAAGGCTCCTTAGCAGCTTCTACCCACAAGCCATAAGACCGCTGAACAGTTAATCAAATGGCTACCCGGCCCATTTGCATTGACCCTCTTTTTTACGCTGCTGCTACTCGCTGTTTATTATCTATGCATATTCACTTTACCCCTACCTACATGACCACAATTACCTTGAATAACCCATACATTGACTCGGTACCCCCTGTATATTGTCTTATTGTTATTGTGTTACTTTTTAAAATGTTTACTTTAGTTTATTTTTCAAATATTTTCTTACTCTGCATTGTTGTTTAAGGGCTTGTAAGTAAGCATTTCACGGTAAGGTCTACACTTGTTGGATTTGGTGCATGTGACAAATAACATTTTATTTGCCTCCTTCAGACACATCCAAAGGCAACATACAGTGGGGGAAAAAAGTATTTGATCCCCTGCTGATTTTGTACGTTTGCCCACTGACAAAGAAATGATCAGTCTATAATTTTAATGGTAGGTTTATTTGAACAGTGAGAGACAGAATAACAACAACAACAAATCCAGAAAAACACATGTCAAAAATGTTATAAATTGATTTGCATTTTAATGAGGGAAATAAGTATTTGACCCCCTCTCAATCAGAAAGATTTCTGGCTCCCAGGTGTCTTTTACACAGGTAACGAGCTGAGATTAGGAGCACACTCTTAAAGGGAGCGCTCCTAATCTCATCTTGTTACCTGTATAAAAGACACCTGTCCACAGAAACAATCAATCAAGACCAAATGGCCAAGACCAAAGAGCTCTCCAAGGATGTCAGGGACAAGATTGTAGACCTACACAAGCCTGGAATGGGCTACAAGACCATCGCCAAGCAGTTTAGTGAGAAGGTGACAACAGTTGGTGCGATTATGCGCAAATGGAAGAAACACAAAAGAACTGTCAATCTCCCTCGGCCTGGGGCTCCATGCAAGATCTCACCTCGTGGAGTTGCAATGATCATGAGAACGGTGAGGAATCAGCCCAGAACTACACGGGAGGATCTTGTCAATGATCTCAAGGCAGCTGGGACCATAGTCACCAAGAAAACAATTGGTAACACACTATGCCGTGAAGGACTGAAATCCTGCAGCGCCCGCAAGGTCCCCCTGCTCAAGAAAGCACATATACATGCCCGTCTGAAGTTTGCCAATGAACATCAATGATTCAGAGGACAACTGGGTGAAAGTGTTGTGGTCAGATGAGACCAAAATGGAGCTCTTTGGCATCAACTCAACTCGCAGTGTTTGGAGGAGGAGGAATGCTGCCTATGACCCCAAGAATACCATCCCCACCGTCAAACATGGAGGTGGAAACATTATGCTTTGGGGGTGTTTTTCTGCTAAGGGGACAGGACAACTTCACTGCATCAACGGGACGATAGACGGGGCCATGTACCGTCAAATCTTGGGTGAGAACCTCCTTCCCTCATCCAGGGCATTGAAAATGGGTCGTGGATGGGTATTCCAGCATGACAATGACCCAAAACACACGGCCAAGGCAACAAAGGAGTGGCTCAAGAAGAAGCACATTAAGGTCCTGGAGTGGCCTAGCCAGTTTCCAGACGTTAATCCCATAGAAAATCTGTGGAGGGAGCTGAAGGTTCGAGTTGCCAAACGTCAGCCTCGAAACCTTAATGACTTGGAGAAGATCTGCAAAGAGAAGTGGGACAAAATCCCTCCTGAGATGTGTGCAAACCTGGTGGCCAACTACAAGAAACGTCTGACCTCTGTGATTGCCAACAAGGGTTTTGCAACCAAGTACTAAGTCATGTTTTGCAGAGGGGTCAAATATTTATTTCCCTGATTAAAATGCAAATCATTTTATAACATTTTTGACATGTGTTTTTCTGGATTTTTTTGTTGTTAATCTGTCTCTCACTGTTCAAATAAACCTACCATTACAATTATAGACTGATCATTTCTTTGTCCGTGGGAAAACATACAAATTCAGCAGGGGATCAAAATACTTTTTTCCCTCAATGTAGGCTACTTTTTTCCCTCACTGTAGGCTACTTTTTTCCCTCACTGTAGGCTACTTTTCACAGCTCATACTATTCAGAACACAAATCTAGCCTATAAGTACATCTGTTTGACAGGAAACACATGACATGTAGAGTATAACCCTTGTCCTAAACAGTTAACACATTGCCAATAGCACGCTATTCATTTTGAAGAAACAGTCCCGCCCAGAAACATGGATCTTGGAGGACACCAAGTAGTGAAGCTATAGACCTACAAGGGTTCAACATCTAAATAAAGAGACATTTTTTGAACATTTTCAAATTACACAATAAGTACACATTTTTGAAATCCCAAGAGCCAAAGACCAATGTCAAAACACTGCAGCGTTTTATTGAAAGTGTGAGGACAGAGCGGACCGACGATACGCTTTCATAATCAAGGACATCAATGAAGGAAGACGATCAAAATGGTAATACTCTTTTCTTATCCTCCTAATTTAACATTTGATCAGCTCCCTGAGATTTCTGGAATCCATGTAATCAACATCCTGCTGGCTGTTGACACTCAGGAAGTGTCTCTTGGGAGGGTAAGCATACATAACCAATGGTTACGCACCTTTTTAAAATTTACTCACCCATCACGGGAAAATGCATTGAAAATATGGAGTGTTAGTTTATTCACTGCGAAAGGCGATCCGTGTTGACCCGTCAAATTATTTATCACTTGGCCTACATCACTGCCCTAAACAAGACGTACAGTGCCTTCAGAAAGTATTCACACCCCTTGACTTTTTCCACATTTTGTTGTGTTACAGCCTGAATTTAAAATAGATTGAATTGAGATTGTGTCACTGGCCTACACACACAATGTCAAAGTGGAATAATGTTTAGACATATTTACAAATTCATACAAAAATGAAAAGCTGAAATGTCTTGAGTCAATAAGTATTCAACCCCTAAACAAGTCACATAAATTGCCTGGACTCACTGTATGCAATAATAGTGTTTAACATGATTTTTTAATTACTACCTCATCCCTGTACCCGACACATACAGATAATTATAAGGTCCCTCAGTCGAGCAGTGTATTTCCAACACAGATTCAACAATAAAGATCAGGGAGGTTTTCCAATGCCTCGCATAGGTAGATAAATAAATAAGCAAAAATGTAATATCCCTTTGAGCATGGTGAAGTTATTAAGTTACACTTTGGATTGTGTATCAATACACCCAGTCACTGCAAAGATACAGGCATCCTTCCTAACTCAGTTGCGATAGAGGGCGGAAACCGCTCAGCGATTTCACCATGAGGCCAATGTTGACTTTAAAACAGTTATTTAATGGCTGTGATAGGAGAAAACTGAGGATGGATCAACAACATTGTAGTTAGTCCACAATATTAACCTAAATGACAGAGTGAAAAGGAGGAAGCCTGTACTGAATACAAATATTCCAAAACATGCATCCTGTTTGCAATAAGGCAGTAAAGTAAAACTGCAAAAATAAATGAACTTTATGTCCTCAATACAAAGTGTTATGTTTGGGGCAAATCCAACAACACGTCACTGAGTACCATTCTTCATATTTTCAAGCATGGTGGTGGCTGCATCAGGTTATGGGTATGCTTGTCAATGGCAAGGACAAAGGAATTTTTCAGGATAAAAATAAATGGAATAAAGCTAAGCACAGGCAAAATCCTAGAGGAAATCCTGGTTCAGTCTACATTCCAACAGACACTGGGAGACAAATTCACCTTTCAGCAGGACAATAGCCTAAAACACTAGGCCAAATATACACTGGAGTTGCTTACCAAGATGACATTGAATGTTTCTGAGTGGCCTAGTTACAGTTTTGATTGAAATCTGCT
Source organism: Salmo trutta (assembly GCF_901001165.1). Classification (NCBI taxonomy): domain Eukaryota; kingdom Metazoa; phylum Chordata; class Actinopteri; order Salmoniformes; family Salmonidae; genus Salmo; species Salmo trutta. The sequence continues at coordinate 14,511,737 of NC_042975.1, read as the reverse complement.
TGAAAATCTATGGCAAGACTTAAATGGTTGTCTAGCAACAACCAACTTGACAGAGATTGAAGAATTTAAAAAATAATAAAAATTGGCAAATATTGTACAATCCAGGTGAGCAAAGCTCTTAGAGACTTACCCAGAAAGACACAGCTGTAATCGTTGCCAAAGGTAATTCTAACATGTATTGACTCACGGGTGTGAATACTTATGTAAATTAGATCTTTCTGTATTTCATTTTCAATACATTTGCAAAAATGTATAAAAATATGTTTTCACTTTGTCATTATGGGGTATTGTGTGTAGATGTGTGAGAAAGAAAACATTTAATACTTTTTGAATACAGGCTGTAACAACAAAATGTGGAATAAGTCAAGGGGTAGGAATACTTTGAAGGCACTGTAGCGTACAGCTTTGAATGAAGGCTCTGCCTCCTCCAGCAAATCTAGATAAAGCAGAACAGTAACACTCTATAAACCAGTAACGGTTGGAGTCAATTCAGTTAATTTATTTTCAGAGAGGATTTTTCCCATTTTAGAATTTATTTAAATTCATTTTTGAAATTCTAAAGGGAACTGTTCCAGGTGAATACAATTAGGTTAGTTCATTATTTGATCTTGCAGTGGACAGATGGAGACAATTGTAAATGTCATTTTTTGTCAACAATCTACACAAAAATACTCTGTCAAAGTGGGAAAAAAAACAAAAACCGAATAGAATTCTTAAGAAAAATAGTCACATAAGTATTCAGCCCCTTGGTTTAGTTCAGGAGTAACATTTGGCTTAACAAATCACTCTGTGTGAAATAGTAGGGGTTGACATTTTTGAATGACTAACCCTTCCTCTGTCCCCCATACAACATCTGTAAAGCCACATAAAGAAGGGCAGTGGTTGGTAGATGGATAACAATAACAAATCAGACATTGAATATATATTTAAGCATGGTCAAGTTAATAATTACGCTGTGGATTATGTATTTAACCACCCAGTCACAAAGATACAGTTTGTCCTTCTGAACTGAGCTGCAGGACAGGAATGAAACTGCTCAGGGATGTCACCATGAGGCCAATGGTGATTTTAAAACAGCTACAGAGTTCAATGGCTGTGATGGGAGAAAACTGAAGCTGGATCAACAACATTGTAGTGACTCCACAATAATGACCCTAAAATGACAGAGTGAAAAGAATACAACTTTAGACAGACTGCCCACTTCACTTCATTGCAGACAAGTGGCTGCTGATGTTTATCTATGAGATGGAAGGTCAATTCTAGCTCTGAATAGTGGCACTGGGGCTTTTGAGGCTAGAGAATAATGGTTTGATGGTAGTGCCCGGTTTGCAGCCTTTGAATCGTGATATTGACTCTCAAAGGCTTTTTGAGAGTTACAGTGGGCTCTATTCAGTTCAGTGGTGTGTCAGCACTCTTTTTGATGGACTGTCATTCGATGCCACTGCGGTCACATGCGTTCCATGGGGGGGTCAGGGTGAACCTGTAGGCAGAGCCTCTCATGCTGCATGCACAAAGACTGCAAACATGTGTTAGCGTGTCCTCTGGCCTGACTAGCATGACCCACCAACAGACTGCTGCCTCAGTGGTTACAGTGGACCCATGTGCTCTACATTTTAGCTACACCAGGGAGAGACTCTCAGCTTGTCATGCACCCTTGTTTACTTCATTGATCAACTTCAATCACTAATTAGCTAAATTGCACCAAGAAAGATTGTGCACACTGCTGAAATTGTTCTCAAATGTGGATTTTAGAACTAGAATTGATTAACATTACCATAACTAACCCATCCAGAAATAGCTTTCAACCCAAAGTCATTTTTTTGCTAGATCCTATTTATGAGTGAACCAGGTTAAACCCAAAACCACAGGTGATGATGAGAAAGAACATTCACACGTGTATCATTACATGTCAATGAGCTTTCAGGCCTGGGGTGTGAGTGGGTGAGGCCTTATTTCATAACTTCATGTAGGCTATACAGGCTAGTTGATAGATAGGCCTATATTCAGTAGGTTGTATGCCACAAAGAAGAAACAGCAGTATCATTTCATTATTTTACTTTGAAATAATTCAAGCTGTAGGCTTAGGCCTACAGATCCTAATGGGATTTAAAAACAAGGCCCACTAACACAATGTGCCACATTGCGCAATATACAAATGATAAGGAAGAGAAAAAACAAGCAAAGAAGAGCAGGTTCAACATTCAGTGGTTCAGAGTTGAATTCATACACACTATCTATGAAAAAAACTAAATGGCGTCTTCATGGCACATGACCGTGGACGTTTACACTGTTATCATTACCACAGCTAAAAGAAAGGGTCCAATTCAACCAATCCCAGCTGTAACAATTATCCTTGTGGATCACTTTTATCAATCACCTTTTGGTTTCATGTAGGCTTGCTCAACATGCAAATGATAAAACTCAAATGCATATAATTCAAACCTGCTCAGCAAGGAGAATATTATTTCTCACTTTATTATCACAGAAACATGGTCACCAGTTTGATTGAATATGGTTGTCTCCATTTCAAATCCTGATGGCAAACAAGAAAAGAGCTGTGGAAAACTAAAGAAATTTAGAAGGTTCTGCTCCAAACACTGCAGTGGTTTGAAACCTACGTGGATCATGCCCTTTACTCTCTGCTGATTGTAGGGCGCATCATGTTGCAGTGTTGACTCATGAGTTGAGCTTCCAGAACAAGCTTGGATCCAATAGAACATGTTTGCTCAGTATTAACACATGCACAGAGAGGAGAAGTCCTCACAACTTAACATTGTACTAAAATGACCTTTTGCCTATTTGGTTAATAATCACATTTTTATTTATTTTATTTTACCTTTATTTGTACAGGTTTTTCTCATTGAGAACATCTCTTTTCCAAGAGAGACCTGGTCCAATAGCAGCAGGGGGAACAACGTTTCAGACAAAACAACTTACATACACTAACACAACATTAAACACAACTATAAACACACATACAGTACAACAAAAACAAGAAAGTCTTGACTAAAAACAGCTGGCCTAAAAATAATTACACTCTTCTATAATATATACATCGATCAAGTGTTTAAACTCTACCAACGAAACTAGGTCATCAAATTTGTAAACGTTCAGGAGAGAATTCCAGGACCACGGAGCTGAGTAACTAAAACTATTTCTACCATGACCTGTTCTAATTTTTGGTACTGTTAGAAGAAAATGAGAATGGGACTTTAATTTATATTTATTTACCGACCTGACAAAAAAAGAACAGAGATAAAATGGCATTTTACCCAATATGGCCTTATAAATCAGTGTATACCAGTGTTTAAGCCAACGCAAGGTCAATGACGACCAGCCAACAGCGCCGTAGAGATCACAATGATGTGTTAGACGTTTTTGATTTGTAATGATCCTGAGGGCTGCATGATATACTGAATCAAGTGCTCTCAGGGTAGTGGCTGAGGCATGCATATATATATAACAGCACTACAATATAAAACCGCCAGTAATGTACATCGTACCAGCTCCTTCCTGGCCTCAAAAGAAAAACAAGCCTTATGCCGGTAATAAAATCCTATTTTCAGCTTGAGCTTCATTATCAAGTTCTCTACAGTGAAGCTCAGCTTATCATCAACCCACACACCCTAATATTTGTACACTTTAACTTGCTCTATAGTATGTCCAGCCAATGTAGCAATGACATGATTAGTAACATGCCTGGCATTTGAAAATACCATGCATTTTGTTTTACCTGAATTTAGAACCAGCTTTAAATCATACAGATTCTGTTGTATGATGTTAAATGCTCTTTGGGCATTTTCAAAAGCTAAAGATAAACTACTACCATTTGAATAAAGAACAGTATCATCTGCATAAAAATGAACATCTGCTGTTTCAATAAGATCCCCAATGTTGTTGATATACAAAATGAACAACAGTGGGCCCAAAACAGAACCTTGCGGAACACCTGAGCACACCTCTATGGACTCAGATTTGCAACCATCCGCCATTACACATTGTGTACAATTTGATAGGTAATTTATAAACCAATCTAGAGCATGACCAGTAATTCCACAACATTTTAACCTTTGCACTAACACAGCATGGTCCACGGTGTCAAAAGCCTTCGACAAATCAATAAAGACAGACACACAATGTAACTTCTTATCAAGAGCATAGTGGATGTCATTTAAAACCTTCAATGTTGCTGAAACAGTGCTGTGGCCAGACCTAAAACCTGATTGCATTCCTTTTAAGATATTGTTTTCTTGGAAGTAGGTCTTTAGCTGCCTACTAACTAAGGACTCCAGTACCTTTGATAGTACAGACAATTTTGATATGGGTCGATAGTTGGCAAGTAGCGAAGGAACTCCACCTTTCAGGAGAGGCAGTACAAAAGCAGATTTCCATAACTTGGGGATTTCCTTAACATCAAGCGTGAGGTTAAAAATACATGTTAAGGGGGAGCAATGATGTCTGCAGCTAGGTGTAGGAAGCGGGGGTCTAGTTCAGCAAGGCTAGGGGATTTTTTTCCATCAATTTCTTTCAGGGCTTTACACACTTCTGAAACAGAGAAGGATGAAAACGAGAACCTGGTGAAGGACTGCACTGGGGTGTCAGGTAAATTCATAGGGGGCTGAATTATACTTTTGACCTTTTCAAATAAACTGCCTGCATCTAACAAATGCTGATTCAAGGCTTTCAGAATGGAGGTTCTCTCGGTTACAATCTGTGTGTCTACCAACAATTGTTTGGGAAGCTGTGGATCTTTTTTGCCACTCCAAACCTTTCACTACTTGCCAAAATGTGGATGGATTATTTACATTTTGTGAAGTAGATTTCAGGTAGTGGTCTGCTTTCAATTTACGGATCATAGCCACACCCATATTTCTAAGATGTTTAAAAGCCATCCAATCATCTGCCAAACCAGTCCCTCTTGCTTTAGCCTACATAGCATTTCGCTCCATTATGATTTTTGTAAGTTCCTTAGTAAACCAAGGGTTCTCTCTGCCCTTAATCCTGCATTTTTTAAAAAGGGGCATTGAAACCACTCCGGGCCTTGAGTAGGAGGTGGTTGAATTCAACTGAAACCACTCATAACTAACATATTGTCAAAATAGGTTCAGGAATCAAAACAAGTAAGGCTTGTACAAAACAATACAGATATTGTAGGCCTACGTTTCAAAGTAATACTATCAGGTAAACTAACACTTCCTAGTTTCAGTCTGACTAATACACTCAGTATTCTGACAACCTTGTTTTAGTACAGTAGCTACAATATAACTCTGAGACGTGTATTTGCATTGTCATAAAAGGAAACTATAGGAAAGCCAGTGTTGAGGTTTCCTCCCCAAAAGTAGTTAACTGATCCTAGCTGTGTGTCCAGATCATTAGGACCACTGAGGTACTATGAGGTGATTACCATCACTTCAGCAGTCTACTGCTGCTGGGAGGCTGCGGGATCTACTTCCTCCAGTTCACTTTGGTTTAGAGTGTGTGGAGTATGGTCTCAAGTTTTATGCTTGAGGTCAAATAAGAAATAAAGATTTCAGAATACTGCATCTCAAAGTAAATTCCTTCTGGAAATAAACAAAGTTTAACTTTCATCGTGTTTGCCGAATGATAAAGAAAATAATAAAGAAAATACACTGGTTATTTTTTGACTTTATTGTTCACCAAAATGTCACCAGGTGTCAGGTGATGTGGGAAGTTGGGAACCATACTTTCATTACCTCATTATGATCACACATCCTGTTTTGGGATGCCAAACAAGTCAAGTCAAATGACACAATAAAATAAACTTCCCATTTACAGTGGCTGAAAGGTCCCTAAAGCATCAAATACTAGCATCAAATACAAGCCTACACTTGCAATTGAACCTTGCACTTTGGGACTGACAGAAATGGGTTTACATGAAAACAATTTATGGTCTAACATGCAATAAAAGTGCAGTCTTTTTCCTCTCTCTATAAATAGATACATCAATATTGAGTGGATAAGTTACACTGATTACAACAAACTGGAATCTAAAGTGGTGGGCTATAGCTTATCTATCTTTTTAAAATGTCAGGAGCAGTCGTCTCAGAGCTCATTTCTCACCAAAGCAGACCAGCGTTCAAGAGCAGGCTCATAGCTGGAAAAAGCCAATTGTTTGACCTTTCCCTATTTTCTTCCTCTCTGGTAACAAGTTACTTGGTGGAGTTTCTTTAACAGGCCTGTGCTAAAGAATGTGCAGACTGGCCGGAAACCCAACCCAAATCAAAGGAGCAAAGAGGGAGCCATATCTTGGGTACAAATCAGACAGGAGGGGAGCTAGACACGACACTGCTATTTCAGTCTGAGAGGAAACTCCAACACAAATGCTACCAGCCCTCCTGAAATACCTATAACCTTTGTCACATTCCTGCTCTGCTCCTGCAAGCCCCAGACTACAAAAGGGACCTTAAGAGGTCCTCTCTAGCAGTCTCCTCATGAAGGAGAAGCCAATCAAGAAGCCTTCTATGTACAGGAGTCAGTGAGGTATGGCCTCTCCACTCACTAGGAGTTTCATACATGCCCTTCAAGACCCCCAACAAACACCACACATGGCATTTCTTATTCTGGAACCAATACTAAAAATAGTGCCCAACAGGAAATTGGTTTCACCATCTCTCCCCACCAAAACATTGTATGGGGGGAAAAGAATAAGCAGCGGGGTGTGAACAGCTTGATGTGGTGATGCCTGCAGTCAAACTGCATCAGCACTGATGCTAGGGCGCTGAGGTCAGTGCAGAAATAAAACCCTTTGAACGGGAGTAACCCAACACAGCAAGGGCAAACACCAGGAAGAGACCAACATTTTTTAAAAAAGATGAAAAACTAGCTCCGACTATTTCAGTAACGTTGATATGGAGGGAAAAAATGGCCGGGGTGGATCCTCTTCAAACAGACAACTCTCAACAAATCACAAGGCAAAAATGGCACAATTCAAAACCAAAGTTTGCAGGCAAAAAAACCTTTGCTGTGGTTTTAGTGAAGGTAGTTGATGCAAACTAGCCGCTTGCGAAATTCACTCATTTAAAATAACCTCTATCTTGATAGCTAGTATTTTGAATTTTATTCTAGCAGATAAAGTAGTGTCGTAGGCAGTGACGTAGTTCCTCTCTATGCCAACATCATTGATACCAGACCCTAGTAACAGTTGCCGGGTCAGGTTTGAGACTAGACTGAACTCATTTTACACCCAGCATAATCCCGGACACAGCCTCAATGGGTAAAGGTTAGGCTAATGCCAACTTAAAACCTGCTCATTCATCGAGAAGGCTGGCTATTGTAATTGCAAATAGTCACTGTAATTGAAAATGGTTACGCGGGTGACTAAACCCTTGTTGGCCATAGACACTTGATGTGGTGCACTCTTATGTAGGTGTTTGTTTTTTGCGTTAATGTCCAATGACACAATGTCAGTTTGTTGGAGATGAAAAGGTCTTAACCACTGGTAATATCATATTTATTGAAACCTGCTTGTGCCTTCTCTCCATCACCATCCACACGTTTCACAACAATACAAGTGGTTGTTTTCTGATGAACTAGCTTTCCTTGAAAAAGATCACATAGATCTGCAACGTATAACAGCAATAGCCCAACAACCCTAAAGCCCTTTATACACCAAAACTCTGCTCTCACGAGAGGCTGGGATCCCTGGTTCTCAATTCTGACCCAAATCACACAACACAGAGCCCACCAATTTCCCAGGTATCACACCAGAAAAACAGACAAGGAACCTTGGTATGTCTGTGAAGCACATGCAAGCCTCTTGTGGTGGTACTTTGAGGTACCTATTGTTTTACCCCTGTAAAAAAGGTTAATATTAAGATCACTTTATTTCAAATGAAATTTGACTTCCACTTTCTTCCAACCCCTCCGAAAGGCACACATACATCTACCCACAGGTAGGAGATATTAGAGCAGGGGCTGCCCATGGAGAAGCTGTTGTGGGGAGGTTAAGTGCCTTGCCCAACAGCAGGCAATGGCATCTAGGATTTGATACCAGCAACCCTCCGGTTGCCAGCTCACTTCCCGCCAGATTTTTCCCAGGATTCGAAAAGGCTGGCTTGCCTCTCTAACCGCTAGGCTACCTGCCGCCCCATAAATCCAGGGTTCCCCAAATAAACCAAATACCCAGGTAAAACCCACCTCCAGACCAGGATTGTAAAGCAGAGTCTGATAACCTGGGATGACCCTAATACACAGAAGGCAGCCTGGGGAAAAACCTGGGTAGGTAGCCTGGTGTATTGTTGGACTTTAGATAGAGCAAAACATCACTGCTGATAGAAAAAGAAAATATAAATATTGAGAAAGCACTTCCATACCTTTATGTAGATGGTTTTCCAGAACATAGGCCTACTTCGCTTATCAAATCTACCAACACATATGGTTGGATTAAGTAAAGTTCTAATTTAACCAATTCCTTCCCAGATTATCTTGCCTTTTTAGGTGTTCATGTTAGTTAATTGTGTATTGTGTGCATGCAACTTGATTTCACAAAAGATCATGAACCATATAACATGGCTGGTATTTGTATTTATTTATTTAACTAGGCAAGTCAGTTAAGAACCTATTGTTATGAGGAGAGGTGCAATGTGGTCACAAAGATCCCATGGTAGGCTACTTATCGCAAGAGTAGGGTTGTTAACCCTGGTGTTTGGTTAAATTCCCAACCTAGCCCACCATTGCCAAGGCTAATCACCTCCTGATCCCTAATTGGCATAAATCACTCCTCACTTCCCCATTGTGATAACTGGGTCTTATTTATTAGCACCAAAAGTAGAAAAAATACTAACTGAATGGAGAAGGAGAACTGTGAATCAACAATGGTAAAATGTCAGGAAGTGCAGAGGGTGTCTTTAACATCCGTAGTCAGACCATCTTGCGAACAACGACACTAAAAGTTGTTTCTCTTGAAGTTCCCCATTGAATGCCTGTGAAGAACTGAGTCAGCCAAAAACACTGGGGGAGAAAACTTCTACGTATGCTAAGCATAAGATCACGTAGGGGCACTCACTAGACGGTAAATTGCCTGTAGGCATGTAGTCGCTATTGAAAGAAAATAGTTGGACATCTCGATAGAAGATTGCATAAACAAAGCACGGAGCAGTTAAGCAATTTATTTTATTAAATCATTGCATAAATAGCACTTTAATAACCATCATTCTTGGTAGAATAATGGTTATCATTCATAGGTCTAAGATGGCACCGACAGATAAGGCAGCTCTGCTTCTAGCACCTAAGCAACCTTTCAGTATTTCGTTTTTTTTTTTTCTTACATTATTGGCCCAGAAAATTGTTTGTTTTATTACATACAGCCGGAAATAACTTTTGGATATCAAATCGGCGGTAACTCCGGCATTATGACCAGGGATACGACTTTCCCAAATTGGATCCTTGTTCGTACCCCCCCAGGGCAACTGAACTTATTCCAGAGGGTGCTCCAAAACACCGCCGGCGGAGAAGAGGTATTCAGAGTGGACTTCTAGTCCGACTCAGGAGGAGTACACACCATCCACCGCTTTAGAGTATATTCCTCGCTAATGTTCAGTCTCAGGATAATAAAGTAGACGAGGTCAAGGCGAGGATCTCCTTCCAGAAAGACATCAGGCATTGTAACATACTATGTTTCATGGAAACATGGCTCTCTCGGGATATACTGCGACAGTGACATGTTCTGGGTAGCCTCTAAGAATAACATTGACGAATACACAGATACAGTGACGGAGTTCATCAGGAAGTGTATAGGAGATGTTGTACCCACTCTGACAACTAAAACCTACCCTAACCAGAAATAATAAAATAGATGGCAGCATTCGCACAAAACTGAAAGCACGAACCACCGCATTTAACCATGGCAAGATGACTGGGAGCATGGCCAAAAACAAACAGTGTAGTTATTCCCTCAGTAAGGCAATCAAACAGGCAAAACATCAGTACACAGAGACAAAGTGGAGTCGCAATTCAACGGCTCAGACACGAGACGTTTGCAGCAGGGTCTACAGACAATCACAGACTACAAGCTGTCATCAAGGCAAAGGGTGGCTACTTTGAAGAATCTCAAATGTGTTTTGATTTGTTTAACACTTTTTTGTTTACTACATGATTCCATGTGTTATTTCATAGTTTTGATGTCTTCACTATTATTATACAATGTAGAAAATAGTACAAATAAAGAAACCCTGGAATGAGTAGGTGTGTCCAAACTTGATTGGTAAAATATATACTGTATTCTATTCTACTGTATTTTAGTCAATCTAATATTTATATATTTCTTAATTACATTATTTTACTTTTAGATGTGTGCATTGTTGTGAAGAGTTTTTAAAAAAAAAGATACTACTGCACTGTTGGAGCTAGGAACACAAGCATTTAGTTAGATACTACTGCACTGTTGGAGCTAGGAACACAAGCATTTAGTTAGATACTACTGCACTGTTGGAGCTAGGAACACAAGCATTTAGTTAGATACTACTGCACTGTTGGAGCTAGGAACACAAGCATTTAGTTAGATACTACTGCACTGTTGGAGCTGGGAACACAAGCATTTAGTTAGATACTACTGCACTGTTGGAGCTAGGAACACAAGCATTTAGTTAGATACTACTGCACTGTTGGAGCTAGGAACACAAGCATTTAGTTAGATACTACTGCACTGTTGGAGCGAGGAACACAAGCATTTAGTTAGATACTACTGCACTGTTGGAGCTAGGAACACAAGCATTTAGTTAGATACTACTGCACTGTTGGAGCTAGGAACACAAGCATTTAGTTAGATACTACTGCACTGTTGGAGCTAGGAACACAAGCATTTAGTTAGATACTACTGCACTGTTGGAGCTAGGAACACAAGCATTTAGTTAGATACTACTGCACTGTTGGAGCTAGGAACACAAGCATTTAGTTAGATACTACTGCACTGTTGGAGCTAGGAACAAGCATTTCGCTACACCCGCAATAACATCTGCTAAATATGTGTATGTGATCAATAAAATGTGTCAGACCATTTCTTGAAGTTCAAAGTCTAGGCTACAACCTGATCGTCATCCAGTTAATCACATTATTTACATGCCAAGCACAGCGCTAATTTCCATTGTAAAGATGATAGCACGGTGTAGGGTAATTGTTGTAAAATGCTATGAAATCTCGCATTATTTCATAGATAGGCAAACATCAGAGAATAATTGCAGAAAATAACTGCCTACCCACATGTAAAAAAAAAAAATACTACAGTGTACTATAGTACTTACTATAGAATTATGTAATAAGCTGTAATATCCCTTGACCTCCATACTGTAGTATACCCCTTGCTCATGTAGTGCTTATAGAATTTTGTAGTATAGTGGAGAATACTATAGTAAATAGTACAGTATTGTCCACAAAACACACTTTTTATAATTATAGTAATACCACAGTAATACATTTGCATAATCCACCCATTCCCATACCCCAATTTGTGCCACCCATGGGTGAGAAACCTTCATGCCAAGTATATACCATTATATTATGTTCCCTACAGGTTACAGAAAAGAGCAAACTCTGAACGATCCGTTCAGACTCCAGTCCTACCTACGTACAGGTTATGAAAAAGGTGCTCATTTAGTATTTGTTCAGTAGGTTTCTTACTGGAAAAAGCCCGCACTTCTATGTCAAAGATAATAAAGCAAAAACACTACAGTATACTAGTCATGTCTGCAAAGACTACAGTAAATACTACAGTGAAGTCCGCAGAAACACTACAATGAATAGAAGTGTATAAATATTGTAATACTACAACATTTATACCATAGTACTATATTTATATACTATAGTATGCACTATAGTATTTTTTTCATGTGGGTTTGTAGGCCTCAGCCACAGTTAAATGCCTAAGGAATAGACAACACACACACTCGATCAGACGCAAAAATGTAGCAAGTCGCCTAAATATTAATACTTACAATCTAAATGTTTCTTTTTTGGTCCCATAATTTCATGCGTGGTCGCCTTGCACACAGTTTTGGACACAGCGGAGCCGGTTACACTGTGTTGAGCTGCAGTTATCCTATCCGTAATGCTTTGTCCAGACATCTTCGCACTTTTGTATAAAGTATACAACAAATGTTTCAAATCCTGTGGAATCGATATTGTCCTCTGTAGCTTCCACAGTTCAGCCACCTGACACAAAATAAAGAGAGGGGAGAAATTTTGACGGCAGGAACGTTACTCGTGTAGCTAAATCCCAGGGTGATATATGCACCCCACATCCACGACTTGATTTGAGGCTGTAATTTAAGTTTGGGTGTATCGTCTACGTCGGAAAACCACGAAGATACAAACCCAGTGTTTTACTTCCGTTCAATTTCCGAATGTCCTCTCACTCCTCTCCCTATAATTACTTTGTTCGCACTGACGCCCCCTCTCGTTTCGTTCTCACTGAAGAAGTCTGTGCTCTTTTCTACTTCGCCCCCCCTGCTGGGTTTAAATGGATTGGAGTTTTTCAGGAAAATGGCGGGTCTCATTCCTCCATAGACTTGGAGCCTTCATAGAGATAGATAGAGGACTTCTCTTTGTATCTGTGCTATCATATCGCCTGTGACAGCATGGGCAGCGCCTTTTAGGCTATCTCCATTTTAAAGTAGTACATTTTCTTATTTTTCTTCATTGGCTAATTGGCGCCCGACTTATAGGAATCCCCACCCAGTTGACTACTTTAAACTAGTGGAATCCCTCAATGGCAATGTCCACGCTAAAATACATCATATCCATGATGAGTCCTCTATCTATCTCTATGGGAGCCTCCCAAATTTTATGTGGGTGTTGCTGAGTTTACAGCAGGGCCACCATTGTGGCTCTTAAACTTCAATTGATTGATTGTTTCGGTCATTTACTTGAGCAAACATGGATGGGCGGGCGACAGTTTCGCAGCCATTATAATTTCCCTGCCACTTGCTTTCCATCCTTTTCACATGGGACACCGTTTTTTGCAATAACGTTTTTGTTATATTTTTTATATGAATCTTTATGTAGGCCTATAGTTAATCAACATGGTCATGCCCCATATAGTCCTAATCATTCCATTTTCTCATGGCATTGCCCCTGATTCTCCTTTAATATCCATGGTTTCCACATGGAATATCCTTTAGATTTTTAAAGTTTTATTTTAACATGTCATTATCTTTGTTGTTGAAAAGGAAAAGTCGGAACTCTCGCTCACCTGAAATGCAATGTTTAATTTAAGCAAAGTAAAAATAATATTTTAACATTGCTGAAATAAAACATTGAGTTTTTAATGGCAAGCCAGTGTTGCGCCTTTTCAATTCTGATCACATTTTTTGGTTGCACCTCGACTCATATTAGTTGAGCGTCCTCCACTTCTTTTCAATATAGCCTGGATACAAACTGATTGAATCAACGTTGTTTCAAGGAAATTTGTCAACGTATTGTAACGTGGAATCTATGTGGAAAATACATTGGATTTCAACCACAGGATTATGTAGTCACTGAACCAATTTTCAACATAAACAAACCTTGAATTTGGACCTTAGAAAATAAACTTGGCAGCACCTCCTACTGAAGAGTTGATCTATCTACAGCAGGGGTGTCAAACTCACTCCACGGAGGGCCTAGTGTCTTGTTTTCCTTTCAATTAAGACCTAGACAACCAGATGAGGGGAGTTCCTTACTAATTAGTTAACTTAATTAATCAATGAAATACAAGGGAGGAGCAAAAACCTGCAGACACTTGGCCTTCCGTGGAATGACTTTGACACATGCGATCTACAGCTATTAATTTGGTGTCCCATCCAGGGTTTTAACCAAGCCCTGCTTAGCTTAGCTTTAGCTTAGCTGTCGCACTGCTTTGCTTTATCTTGGCCAGGTCGCAGTTGTAAATGAGAACTTGTTCTCAACTAGCTTACCTGGTTAAATAAAGGTGAAATAAAAAAATTAAAATATATATTTTTTTGATACTGACTATTACCAACGTGCTGTTATGAGAATGATTTTTGATAGATATCTTAATAACTAAATATATTCACTGTTCCTATCAAACTCATTCCAAAGGGCAGGTTTAACAGAGCAAATTAAATGTAACCATACTTTATAAGTCATATCATCAATGATACTATTTAGGCCTATATAGCATTTGCAAAGTCATCAACAGCTATTGTTTCAATTCAACCCAGGGTTAAATAAAAAAGACACAATACATATAAGCGTAGAGTTTCAAGAAAATAATAATTGATATGTTGGATTCACGTCTCCATCTCAACCTAAAATATAAGTTAAAGAATAGAACCATTCTTTAACATTGATTCTTTGCTGGAGACGTGTATCTATCATAACAATTATTAACTTCCAGACTAACTGGAATTAAAGGCACACCAACTGAGTGGCACACAAGATACATATCCTTCAAATGTTAAAATTTGGTTGCATTGACAACCGAACACAATTCAATGTCATTTTTGCGATACAGTAAATAGCTTATTAACTGAAAATCCAGCCTTTGAAGAAAGGGGAAATTAGGAATGTACAGTAACAGTCAAAAGTTTGGACGCACCTACTCATTCAAGGGTTTTTCTTTATTTGTACTATTTTCTACATTGGAGAATAGTAGTGAAGACATCAGCACTATGAAATGACACATATGGAATCATGTGGTAACCAAAAAACTGTTAAACAGATCAAAATATATTGTATGTTTGAGATTCTTCAAAGGAGCCACCCATTGACTTGATGACAGCTTTGCACATTCTTGACATTCTCTCAACCAGCTTCAGCTGGAATGCTTTTCCAACAGTCTCTAAGTAGTTCCCACATATGGTGAGCACTTGTTGGCTGCTTTTCCTTCACTCTGCGGTCCAACTCATCCCAAAACATCTGAACTGGGTTGAGGTCAGGTGATTGGGGAGGCCAGGTCATCTAATACAACCCTCCATCACTCTCCTTCTTGGTAAAATAGCCCTTACACAGCCTGGATGTGTGATGGGTCATTGTCCTGTTGAAAAAATATATGATAGTCCCACTAAGCGCCAACCAGATGGGATGGTGTATCGCTGCAGAATGCTGTGGGAGCCATTTTGGTTAAATGTGCCTTGAATTCTAAATAAATCACAGACAGTGTCACCAGCAAAGTACCCCCACAGTATCACACATACTCTTCCATGCTTCACGGTGGGAACCACACATGCAGAGATCATCCGTTCACCTACTCTGCGTGTTCACAAAGACATGGCCGTTGGAACCAAAAATCTCAAATTTGGACTCATCAGACCAAAGGACAGTTTTCCACAGTTCTAATGTCCATTGCTCGCGTTTCTTGGCCCAAGCAAGTCTCTTCTTCTTATTGATGTCCTTTGGTAGTGGTTTCTTTGCAGCAATTCAACCATGAAGGCCTGATTCGCGCAGTCTCCTCTGAACTGTTGATGTTGAGCTGAGTCTCTTACTTGAACTCTGTGAACCATTTATTTGGGCTGAAATTTCTGAGGCTGGTAACTCTAATGAACTTGTCCTCTGCAGCAGAGGTAACTCTGGGTCTTCTTTTCCTTTGGCGGTCCTCATGAGAGCCAGTTTCATAGCGCTTGATGGTTTTCGCGACTGCACTTGAAAAAACTTTCAAAGTTCTTGACATTTTCTGAATTGACTGACCTTCATGTCTTAAAGTAATGATGGACTATCATTTCTCTTTACTTATGTGAGATGTTCTTGCCATAATATGGACTTGGTCTTTTACCAAATAGGGCTATCTTCTGTATACCACCCCTACCTTGTCACAACACAACTGATTGGCTCAAACGCAATAAGAAGGAAAGAAATTCCACAAGTGAACTTTTAACTTTTAACAAAGCAATGCATTCCAGGTGACTACCTCATGAAGCTGGTTGAGAGAATGCCAAGCGTGTGCAAAGCTGTCATCAAGGCAAAGGGTGGCTACTTTGAAGAATCTCATCTATAAAATATATTTAGATTTGTTTAACACTTAATAATAAAGAAAAGCCCTTGAATGAGTAGGTGTCCAAACTTTCACAAACAATTAAATTCATAAAACCTATAATCTATCTGCGATATTAAAGCTGATCTACCCTACCCCTTGAAAAATTATAATGATAACAAAAGCCTTTTAACTTGTCGACAAGAATAGGATTAAGCCAGTGGCTCAGATGAAACTATCCAAGCATTGAATATCCTTTAAATGTTGATATTTGGTTGCGTTGTCAGCCACAAAATTAAATATTACTTTTTTTTAAAGTAAATAGCCTAAAGTAAAGACGATCTTATGTAATTATAGAAAGTGTGCATGTTGAAGATAGTATGCTAAGGTTGGGACAGTCCATTTAGTATAATATGTTAGGTTTCGTATGGTATATATTAATTTATGGATGTCCATCACTCGTTTTGTATGATACGTTCCGAATTACAATTTGTTTTGTATGTTACGAATTTGCAAATCGTACAATATGTTACAAATTTGCTAAACTTATATGTTATGAATTCTAGCTTGGTGGCTAGGTGGCTAACGTTAGCTAGGCTAGGGTGAAGTTTAGGAGTTAGATTAAAGGGTTAGGGGAAAGTTTATCTAAAAGGTTAAGGTTAGGGTTAGCTAATATGCTAAGTAATTGCAAAGTAGCTAAAAACTAGTAAGTAGTTGAAAATTAGCTAAAATGCTAAAGTTGTCCATGGTGAGACACAGAGATATGGACACAGATATCCACTACAAACTCACGGACAACATGAACACAGACATAACGAATCAGAAAAAAATACATACTTTTCTTTCTAAAGTGCAAGTATAAATTCATAAAGATTTCATAGATTTTTTTATTTAACTAGGCAAGTTAGTTAAGAACAAATTCTTATTTACAATGACAGCCTACAGGGGAACAGTGGGTTCGAGGCAGTTGTTCTGCCTCGTTCAGGAGCAGAACAACAGATTTTTACCTCGTCAGCTCAGGGATTTGATCAAGCAACCTCTTGGTTACTGAGCCAATGCTCTAACCACTAGCCTGCCTGCCGCCCCAAAATTAACTACCATAGTTTCTGAAAATGTATGGAATATTGCCACATTAACAGGAATTTTGCAACCCTAATAAAATTCATTGCTGACAAATGTAGAATACATTATTAATTCATGCCAAACAGATTTTTTACAGTATCTGTTAGGACAGACGCTGGGAGACGAGAAGCAAGTACAGGGAGTGAAGATTTAATGGATAAACGGACATAAAACAAAACAAGAACAGCATCTGGACAGGGGGAAGAAAACGACATTACGACATCAATGCTGACACGTGGAACAAACTGAGGAACAGACATCAAATCAAAATCAAATTTATTTATAAAGCCCTTCTTACATCAGCTGTACAGAAACCCAGCCTAAAACCCCAAACAGCAAGCAATGCAGGTGTAGCAGCACAGTGGCTAGGAAAAACTCCCTAGAAAGGACAGAACCTAGGAAGAAACCTAGAGAGGAACCAGGCTATGAGGGGTGGCTCTTCTGGCTGTGCCATATATATAGAGGGGGCAATCAACAAAGTGAAGGAGTCCAGGTGAGTCCAATGGAACGCTGATGCGCGTAACGATGTTGACAGGTGTGCACGATGATGGGCTGCCTAGCGCCCTTGAGCGCCAGAGAGGGGGAGTAGGAGCAGGCGTGACAGTATCTTCATCATTCAATCTCAGATTGGGTGAGAATAATTCAACCTCACTTTCAATTGAGGAATGCACTTTTTAAACTTTTTGGGAAGTAGGCTACATAGGTCTCACAAACACTAAAGTCAAATCGTTTTGGTGGTCTTGACTGAAAAAGACCTCACATGGGCCACGGACTGTCACAGTGCACTTTAATTATCCCTGAGACATTTACATTTACGTCATTTAGCAGACGCTCTTATCCAGTGCATACATTTTATTACATTTTTATCCAGTACATACATTTTATTACATTTCTAAATACTTGCCCCCCATGGGAATCAAACCCACAACCCTGGCGTTGCAAGCACCATGCTCTACCAACTGGGATACAATGGTCATTCAAAGAGTGTTGACTAAAAATCTGTTTAAAACATCATTTAAAAAGCTCCCAAATTGAATGAACAGGTCTTTCAGAAATGTGCAATTGGTTGATGGATTTGGAAAAAAACATACATTTTAATCATCTCTTTCTTCTAGCTTTAGTTTGTCTGCGTTTTACATTATCATTTAGAATCACTGACTGCACATAGGCTATATCAACTCTAAAACAAAATAATTCTTTCACTCCCATGCAGCCAACTGACTAGACTGCTAAACTGTTAACAGTGACCACCTACATTTAAAACAAATACTGTTGCCTACACAGGAACTATAAAACATTCACATCTGTAAATCAAGTCCACCTAATGTATTTGAAAGAAACAATACAATTTTGACCAAGGTGTTATTTACATGCACATTTTTAAAAATATATTTTTTATTTTTATTTACACATTAATTGTATGCAACCCTGAATAACGTTTCAAACCAAATGTGTCATTACATACAATATATTCACTTAGGTGGACACCTAGTGGCCAATATCTGCAATTACCTTAGATGATTTCTCCACTTAACATGGCTGTTATTATGTAGTCGATTCCTCAAGACAGTTTTAGGATAATGCATTTCGTTTATGTTTTTAAAAGTCACATTGTGTTATGTCAATACAACTACTGTCATAGGGCCTCATTCAAAATGGTATATCTTACTCAAAACATAATTATTCTTGCTCTAACCCACAAAATAACACACACAAACTGTTGATGCTATGAAATTCTTCTCTTTTTTAAAATAAGTTAGTAAAATATGGTATGGGTTCATAGCTCACTTGCTCCTCTCCGTGACTATCCTCTTTAAATTCACTGGGTTCTGTTTCAATACATTTACAGGGCTAACAGTGGCCGATAAATGTTTGACTTTGAATGGCTAGGCGACAGACCATAATGCCCCGTGTACACTAGCACGCAGTACCGCGCAGTGAAACACCGCTTCCCATTCATTTTCAATGGAAGGAAAGCGGTGAGAAGCGGAGAGGGCAGGGACCATTGGGCGGTACGAATGTGGCATGGGAAGTGGTGAAAAAGTTCAAAATCCCCCAACTTTATGCAAATCACCAGCAGCGACCAGTGGGCGATGACCAATCATATGGAGTAGTTCCCATGACGAATTTGACTCTCTGCGACCCAAGGTTGGAGACTTTCTTCAGCAAAGATGGCTGACAAAAATAGTAGGATGGAAGCAAATGTAAGTAATTATAATGTCATAACGAATCATGCAAAAAATGTACAGTTGAGAGGAATATGTTAGTTAATGTAGAGACATATTTATTTGTCATTGTTTATTTGTTAATTTACGAATATCGCTATTTAGCAAGCTAGCTGACTAGCTAACATTAGCCGGCTAGCTTTATGGGTGTTGTGACATCAGTATGAAATTGTAATTATGTTTTTTTCATATTTTAGGGTCTCCTTAAACAACCAGCAAACCAGGCTGACATCTTGTGAAACAGTGGATGTAAAGAATCTAGCTAGCTAAAGCTTTTACTGCAAATTGAATGTACAATTTTGTAAGCCTGCTTTGCTGATATTTGCCATGCAATGCAGCTGAAGTAACGTAGCTAGCTAACTATTTTCTTGCTTATTGCGCAGTGGAGGATAAAAATACTTGTATGCCTGTGGATGTGTAGCTAGCTATGTAGCTGATCTGTGTATGGACCCTAAAACGTTTGGTATACATATTAGTTCAGAACCTAGCTATGAACCTCAGCTATCATAGCCAGCTGTATCAACTTCAAAACTATCTGAATGACATTAATGAAGCCTATGGATTGAGTAGAATATAATATAACTTTGTGCGAAGGACACAAGTCGTATATACATGTAGTTATTACCATGCATGAGATCCCCACAATGTAGCCTGTACATTTTAATATATTCACTGATCATGTACTCTACCTTAGCAAATAAAGGTGCAGTTCAGGCAGTTCTGAGATTCTTTTTCAATCATATCCAATACCAGGAGTATCAAATTCCAGTCTTTGAATGATGCAGTGTCTGCATGTATGTTTTACAATTATGCACTTCAACAGTGTATACCAATCCTGGTCCTGGGACATCAATGGTTACACATTGTAACTATGCAAAAGACTAGAAACATGATTTGACTAGTTAAAGGCTGATTTGTCATTCATATATAGAGAAATAGAATTAACAAAACAGTACACTACACTTCTTATGCATCATGTAAATACTCTAAAACCAGTTCATCTCAATATCTAATTTCCTTCATCTGCATTGATCTGATAAACACAGGATAGGTGTAGTATTTCATCAAATGAGAGAATTAATTTCAACCAGTAGAGAATGTGAAACGCTTTATTGAAAGAAGTTCATTATCCAAGTGTTATAAAAACATAATACATGCATTATAAATATTATAATTGTAATATTATATTATAAATACAAGTTCAATCTGTACTTCAATGCACATCTGGTGTGCATTATAAAAACAGAGGAAGAAAGCAGAGGTGATGAGAGAGGTGTAAAAGACAGAAAGGGAAAGAGGTAAGAACAGAGGGGCAGGGAAGACAGCATATGATTAATGATTCATAATATACCATAATATTCTCTCAGTTCATCACAATTACATGATAGTGTCTCTAGTGGTGTCTCCTAACCAGCCTTGGGCTCCCAGTCGGCCTGAAGGTTATCTTAAGAGCGGGTGAGGTGGCAATGACGGGACTGGGGGTTGGCATCCTCTCTCACATCAAAACATACCTGCAGACAAGAGACAGATGGAGAGAGCAATAGCATGCTTAAGCCTTGTGTTTTTTTTTATTCTAACACTGTTAATCATCATAATCATCAGGAGGTGAAATGCAAAACTGACCTTGGATCATAAACTCTTGGGCTACTACATCTCTATCTGTATTTCATTGTAAAGCGTTTCTTTAATAATACTTTCTGTTGACCTGACCAAGTGACCTCTCACTACTGATCATTCTGTGCCCTCTATGTAGCCAGCAGGGTAGATTACTTTCTAAATGTAATCCGGTACAGCTACTAGTTATCTGTCCAAAACTGTAATCAGTAACGTAACTTTTGAATTACCCAAACTCAGTAACGTAATCTGATTACATTCTGTTACTTTTAGGTTACTTTCCCCGTAAGAGGCATTAGAAGAAGACAAACATTTATGTTACCAATTCAACAGCATTATTGCATGATAAATCAATGTTAAAGTTTACATAGCTGGCCATATATGGATGTTCAATTTTACTTTATGGGTTGGTTATGTAGGCTTCTTCTAACCCATCGCTTTCTACTACATATAATAATATTATTAAATTAGACCTTTACATTAAAAACCAAAGTCTATCAGAATACCAGTCATTCCATTAAATGTTATACACCTTGATCTTCAAGAATAGGACTTGGAAATATGGAAGTATAGATTAGACAAATAGTTTTACCTGAGCATAACCCCAGAACGGAGGACTTACGAAGCCAGCCCTACTCTGTTGTTTATGATTTTGTTGTCATGGAGGACTGATTGGGCTCATTGATTCGAGTTGAATAATAAATGCTGCGCTCATGGAATGGCATGCTTTGAGCACTACTGAAAAGAGCTATTTACATGTGAAAAATGAATGCCATATGCTGCATTTGCTATAGGCCTATTGTTGACCTTTTAGTTGGTGACACTTTGATAATATAAAGCTGTTTAAAGGGCAAATCCATAGATGAAACAATAACAAAAGAGACGCCTCGGTCAAAAAGCTGAGGGATGGGCCTGGAGAAATGTAACCACTCTCAGATGAATAGACAGAGATATGGATGCAAGGATTGACCATCCATGATATCAAAATTATTGTTTTAACCATGTTTACATCTTTGTTTACATTTACAATGTTTACAAACATTGGAGAAAAACAAGCTTATATTTTGGGTTATCATGGAGTGTGACAGTTGAACTAAGCTCATGAGGCATTTATAAGTTATATTCCTCAAGAATCAATGGATGTACACTACCGTTCAAAAGTTTGGGGTCACTTAGAAATATCCTTGTTTTTGAAAGAAAAGCACATTTTTGTCCATTTAAAATAACATAAAATTGATCAGAAATACAGTGTAGACATTGTTAATGTTGTAAATGACTATTGTAGCTGGAAACGGCACATTTTTTATGGAATATCTACGTAAGTGTACAGAGGCCCATTATCAGCAACCATCACTCCTGTGTTCCAATGGAATGTTGTGTTAGCTTATCCAAGTTTTTCATTTTAAAAGGTTAATTGATCATTAGAAAACCCTTTTGCAATTATGTTAGCACAGCTGAAAACTGTTGTTCTGATTAAAGAAGCAATAAAACTGGCCTTCTTTAGACTAGTTGAGTATCTGGAGCATCAGCATCTGTGGATTCGATTACAGGCTCAAAATCGCCAGAAACAAAGAACATTCTTCTGAAACACGACAGTCTATTCTTATTCTGAGAAATGAAGGCTATTCCATGTGAGAAATTGCAAAGAAACGGAAGATCTTGTGCAATGCTGTGTACTACTCCCTTCACAGAACAGCGCAAACTGGTTCTAACCAGAATAGAAAGAGGAGTAGGACGGCTCGGTGCACAACCGAGCAAGAGGACAAGTACATTAGTGTCTAGTTTGAGAAAGAGACGCCTCACAAGTCCTCAACTGGCAGCTTCATTAAATAGTACCCGCAAAACACCAGTCTCAACGTCAACAGTGAAGAGGCGACTCCGGGATGCTGGCCTTCTGAGCAGAGTTGCAAAGAAAAAGACACCAATAAGAAGAAGAGACTTGCTTGGACCAAGAAACACGAGCAATGGACATAAGACCGGTGGAAATCTGTTCTTTGGTCTGATGAGTCCAAATGAGAGATTTTTGGTTTCAACTGCTGTGTCTTTGTGAGACGAAGAGTAAGTGAACGGATGATCTCTGCATGTGTGGTTCCCACCGTGAAGCATGGAGGAGGAGGTGTGATGGTGTGGGGGTGCTTTGCTGGTGACACTGTCTGTGATTTATTTAGAATTCAAGGCACACTTAACCAGCATGGCTACCACAGCATTCAGCAGCGATACACCATCCCATCTGAGTTGTGCTTAGTGGGACTATCATTTGTTTTTCAACAGGACAATGACTCAAAACACACCTCAAGGCTGTGTAAGGGCTATTTGACCAAGAAGGAGAGTGATGGAGGGCTGCATCAGATGACCTGGCCTCCACAATCACCCGACCTCAACCCAATTGAGATGGTTTAGGATGAGTTGGACCGCAGAGTGAAGGAAAAGCAGTCAAGTTCTCAGCATATGTACAAACTCCTTCAAGACTGTTGGAAAAGCATTCCAGATGAAGCTGGTTGAGAGAATGCCAAGAATGTGCAAAGCTGTCATCAATGCAAAGGGTGGCTACTTTGAAGAATCTAAAATCTAAAATCTATTTTTATATTTGTTTAACAGTTTTTTGGTTACTACATGATTCCATATGTGTTATTTCATAGTTTTGATGTCTTCACTAATATTCTACAATGTAGAAAATAGTACAAATAAAGAAAAACCCTTGAATGAGGACGTGTGTCCAAACATTTGACTGGTACTGTATATATCATTTATAAGTTCAAAAATGGATGCAGCAACTACAGATTGCTCTTTTAAGTCTATCAAAAGTGTATGAGTTTGAGCATGTGTCCATTAGGCCTATGGATAATTGTTTTTTATCAGCATGAATTAGATTGAGCAATAAAAGCCACACTTTTATTCAATAGGCTGGGATCTGCACTATGCAGCTGTTGCAAAAGCGTATTTTTCAATGGCTGTCCACTGATTGAGAGGCAGCTTAAACTTCTTGAATTCAACCATTATTGGGTTCAAATAAACGTTTAGATTTGTTAACAGCCATCCACAACAACCACAATCCGTAAGGCGCAAATAGCTAAATGAGAGAGCAGCAGTGTAATTCACATCAATGCGCTATGTAGATATCAATAATAAGTGATATCAGTATCACCATAGACTTCACCACTGCTGTCATCCTTACCTCCAAGCGTTTATCCAAATTGGATCATCTTTGGATGCCGACAGCAGTCGCACCATTGGAAGAGAGCTTGGACTGTAGCCTACAAAAGCCTATTACTGCTCTTTTCCCTGGATCCATTAAACCCGTTTGTGTGTCATCATAGTGGTCTCTGACTTGTGGTCAGACTCACTCAGGTGGAACAAACTTAAACTTGCGCCTTTTTTCAATGTTGATTTGAATGTCATTGAGAAAACAGAGTGTCAGAGGAGTTTCTGAATTTAAAAGTAATCGTCAAAGAGATCAACTAGTTTTTCAGAAGTATCTGTAATCTGATTACAATATTTTTGCTGGTAATGTAACGGATTACAGTTACCGTTTTTTTGGAATCCCTTACATGTAACAGATTACATGTAATCCGTTACTCCCCAACCATGGTAGCCAGTTCAGATGCTGGAGGGGTTATTCAGTTTATGCTGAATAACGGGTAGTTATAGAAATAATGAAGTGTCTTGCTATTCTCCATGGTTGGCCCTTTTGCCTATTCTTTGAAAGTGGAAGGAGCCACAGTTATACACCTGAGCCTGCTTACTGCACAACACAATCCATCAATCAGATTGATACATGAGTGTGTAGGTGTGGGTTATAGGGTGTCTAATTGTTCTAAATGTTTTTCAATATGGGTGAATTAAAATAACCTGTTTTGTTTTTGTACAGACATCACACCCTTACCTAAACAGCACCCTCACCTGAGAAGTAGAAATCAAAGGGAGAGAAACTGGGAATTAAATAAATGCAGTTGACATAGCTAAGTAGATGGAAGAATACTCTTATTGCAATGTAGATGGCTCTTAAAAGAGCCTTTCGTTCTGCATAGTGTAGTCTATGGTGTTGCCAGGGAACAGCACCCTCTTCGAAAAAGTAGGAGGTGAAAATCTCCCGCACACGGATTGCCTCTCTTGCTGCATTGTTGGACCCCATCCTTGAAACATCCTGCAGAGTAGCAGATTCTCCTCTGGCACACAGCACACGGTGGCGAGCTGCAGATCCACTCCTGGTCCTCGTGTCCATCCTCATGAAGTTATGCAGGACACAGGTAGCCTTCACACACCTGAATTCCCTCAGGAGGCAGACCCAGATGGCCCTGGTCACCCAACCTTGCAGTGCCCTACATGGTAACTGTAGGCAATCGTTTTGAAGGAATCTCCAGTTACAAGGATTAGGATTATGGAAGATAATGTCATTATTAGACTTTATTAGACTTTTATATCACCAGGTCATTGTGGATTACTAAAGTATAATATCTTATAACAAATCATGATAACATTGGATAGATAGATGCATGTGCATACACATGTGCATGTGTAGCATGTCACAATAGCAGGATCATATCAAGGATAGCATCACAAATGAATAAATAAATATCACTTGAAGCTTGATGATGAGTTGATCATTTGAATCAGCTGCGTAGTGCTAAGGCAAAACAAAAATGTGCACCCCTTTGAGTTCCCAGGACCAGGACTGAGAACCACTGCTCTTCATTGGGACCTCTTCATCTGCAGACAGGCTTTCACAGCTCTCTGTTTCTGAGGACAGAAAACCTCACAAGAAACAGACTTCATTATACGCAAATTAAGACCTCACTGAATATTTTGTTACTATTATTTCTGTCCTCACTTCTAGGGACTGGAACTACGCAAAAGTACCTGCCCTATCCAGAATAACCCACTCTCTCACTTTGACAGTTGGAGTTGTTATCCTTTCACCCTCCTCCATGGCTGTTAGCTAGCTACCTACAAATGCATTTAGAGTTTTTTTTTTACAGTGATAAATACATCAAGATAACTTCATATTAGTTAGCTATCTGGTGATATTTAATTCAATTAGCGAGCTGTCTATACAGTATGTAAAGTTGGCTAGATAGCTAGCTAGCAGCTCATTTGAGTTAGCCTGCACTGTAGCTAGTTAGCTAATAATACATTGTTTTTTTTACATTTTCGAAATGTATTAACTTACTTGAATAGGTTCTCCCAGACATGTGGATGATTGGAAACAGGGCAGCTGTAATGATTATCTTTAGGAGAAGTAGAGGAGTCAGGCGCAGGACACAGGGATCAATGTAAACAAACGTGTTTACTTGAAAAATCAATAAATCTTCTCCTAGGAAAATACATCTTGCGGAGAAACACCTCCGACCAAACAAAACAGGAAACAATCACCGACAAGACAAACAGGAAATGCAGAGGTTTAAATAATGAACATAATTAGGGGAAATCAAAAACAGGTGTACACAATAAAGACAAAACCAAACGAACAGTGAAACATCGATCGGTGGCAACTAGTAAGCCGGTGACGTCGACCGCCGAACGCCGCCCGAACAAGGAGAGGGGCCGACTTCGGCGGGAGTCGTGACAGTACCCCCCTCCTGACGCGCAGCTCCAGCAGCGCACCGACACCGGCCTCGGGGACGACCCGGAGGATGGGGAGCAGGGCGATCCGGACGGAAGCGGTGAAAATCCTGGATTAATGATGGGTCCAGGATGTCCTCCGCCGGTACCCAGCTTCGCTTCTAAGGGCCGTACCCCTCCCACTCCACGAGGTACTGAAGGCCCCTCGCCCGACGTCTAGAGTCCATAAGGGCTCGTACTGTATACGCCGGGGCCCCCTCGATGTCCAGAGGGGGCGGAGGAACCTCCCGCACCTCCGACTGCTGGAGCGGACCAGCCACCACCGGCCTGAGGAGAGACACATGGAACGAGGGGTTAATATGATAATCAGGGGGGAGTTGTAACCTATAACAAACCTCGTTCAATCTCCTCAGGACTTTAAATGGCCCCACAAACCACGGACCCAGCTTCCGGCAGGGCAGGTGAAGGGGCAGGTTTCGGGTCGAGAGCCAGACCCGATCCCCCGGTGCATAAACCGGGGCCTCACTGCGGTGGCTGTCGGCACTCGCCTTTTGCCGCCTGATGGCTCGTTGCAGACGTACATGGGCAGCGTTCCATGTCTCCTCCGAGTGCCGAAACCATTCATCCACCGCAGGAGCCTCGATCTGGCTCTGATGCCATGGTGCCAGGACCGGCTGATACCCCAGCACACACTGAAAAGGGGTAAGGTTAGTGGAAGAGTGGCGCAGGGAATTTTGGGCCATCTCTGCCCAGGGGATAAATGATGCCCACTCTCCCGGCCGGTCCTGGCAATAGGACCGCAGAAACCTACCCACCTCTTGGTTGACTCTTTCCACCTGCCTGTTACTTTCGGGGTGGAACCCTGAGGTAAGACTGACCGAGACCCCCAGGCGTTCCATAAACGCCCTCCAGACTCTAGACGTAAATTGGGGACCCCGATCAGACACTATATCCTCAGGCACCCCGTAGTGCCGGAATACATGGGTAAACAGGGCCTCCACAGTCTGTAGAGACGTAGGGAGACCGGGCAAAGGAAGGAGACGGCAGGACTTAGAAAACTGATCCACAACGACCAGGATCGTAGTGTTACCCCGTGACGGGGGAAGATCCGTCACGAAATCCACCGATAGGTGTGACCACGGTCGTTGCGGAACGGGAAGGGGTTGTAATTTCCCTCTGGGCAGATGTCTAGGTGCCTTGCACTGTGCCCATACCGAACAGGAGGACACATAACCCTCACGTCCTTGGCTAACGTGGGCCACCAGTACTTCCCCGTAAGGCAGCGCACCGTCCGACCGATACCAGGATGACCAGAGGAGGGTGATGTGTGGGCCCAACAGATCAAACGATCGCGAACATCAAACGGCACGTACACGCGCCCAACGGGACACTGGGAGGGAGTGGGTTCAGCACGTGACGCCCGTTCGATGTCCGCGTCCACCTCCCATACCACCGGTGCTACCAGGCATGAAGCTGGGATTATGGGAGTGGGCTCTGTGGACCGCTCCTCTGTATCATACAGCCGGGACAGTGCATCTGCCTTGACGTTCTGGGATCCTGGCTTGTAAGAAAGAGTGAAAATAAAGCGTGTGAAAAACATGACCCACCTAGCCTGGCGAGGGTTCAGTCTCCTCGCTGCCCGAATGTACTCCAGATTTCGGTGGTCAGTCCAAATGAGGAAAGGGTGTCTAGCACCCTCGAGCCAATGTCTCCACGCTTTCAGAGCCCCGACAACAGCTAACAACTCCCTATCCCCCACATCATAGTTTCGCTCCGCCAGGCTGAGCTTCTTCGAAAAGAAAGCACAGGGGCGGAGTTTTGGTGGTTTACCCGTGCGCTGAGATAGCACAGCCCCTATTCCAGCCTCGGATGCGTCCACCTCAACTATGAACGCTAAGGAGGGATCAGGATGCGCTAGCACTGGAGCCGTGGTAAACAGAGCCTTCAGGTTACCAAAAGCTCTGTCCGCCTCAGCCGACCACCGCAATCGCACCGGTCCCCCCTTCAGTAAGGAGGTAATGGGAGCCGCCACCTGGCCAAAACCCCGGATAAACCTCCGGTAGTAGTTGGCAAACCCTAAAAACCGCTGCACCTCCTTTACCGTGGTTGGAGTCGGCCAATTACGCACGGCTGAAATGCGGTCAGTCTCCATCTCCACCCCTGACGCGGAAAAACGGTACCCAAGGAAGGAGACGGACTGTTGGAAGAACAGACATTTCTCCGCCTTGACGTAAAGGTCATGCTCCAACAGTCGAACAAGAGACACATGAGTCGTGTGCCTACTCACCTGAGATGCACCACCATTGTTCCACCTACCACCTCGACTCCCTGGAAAACCTCCCCAGCACCGACCAGCAGTGTGCCCTCTGCGGTCACCTCTAGTGCCTGGAATGGTCTCCCCTCCGGTCTCCCTAGTACCAGCCCCTCCCAACTCCATAGCAGTTGGATCTAAGGGATTGGGGGATGGAACCAACGGACCCCGATCTGGACGTCCGCGGGAGGCCAGCAGATTATCCAGCTGGATCGATAAGTCCACCAGCTGGTCCAGGTGGATGGTGGTGTCCCTGCAGGCTAGCTCCCTACGAACGTCCTCTCGCAAACTACACCTGTAGTGATCGATCAGGGCCCGTTCATTCCATCCCGCACCAGCCGCCAGAGTCCTAAATTCCAGTGCAAACTCCTGAGCGCTCCTCATCTCCTGTCTTAAATGTAACAAGCGCTCTCCCGCCGCTCTCCCTTCTGGTGGATGATCAAATACTGCCCGAAAGCGGCGTGAGAAGTCCTCGTAGTCCTCCAGAGTCGGGCCTTCCTCTTCCCAGATGGTGGTGGCCCACTCCAGGGCTTTACCAGTCAGACAGGAGATGAGAGCGCTCACTCTCTCGCCTCCCGAGGGTGCCGGCTGGACAGCCGCCAGGTAGAGCTCCAGCTGGAGTAGGAACCCCTGGCACCCGGCAGCTGTTCCATCATACGCTCCTGGGAGCGAGAGCCGAATCCCACTGGATACAGACGGAGGATGGGTAGAAATGTGTTTATCAGGAGGTGCAACTGGTGGTGGTGCGACTGGTGGTGGTGTGGCTGGGTTGACGGGACATCCTTTTCTCTCCACTCTCTCCATGGTCTGCAGCACGCAATCCATGGCAGTCATGAGAATCTGGATCATGCTCGCTTGCTGCTGAACGTGCTCCTCTATATGAATAGGAGGGCTGGCTGCTCCTGCTGACTCCATCGCTGGTCGGTGATTCTGTAATGATTATCTTTAGGAGAAGTAGAGGAGTCAGGCGCAGGACACAGAGATCAATGTAAACAAACGTGTTTACTTGAAAAATCAATAAATCTTCTCCTAGGAAAATACATCTTGCGGAGAAACACCTCCGACCAAACAAAACAGGAAACAATCACCGACAAGACAAACAGGAAATGCAGAGGTTTAAATAATGAACATAATTAGGGGAAATCAAAAACAGGTGTACACAATAAAGACAAAACCAAACGAACAGTGAAACATCGATCGGTGGCAACTAGTAAGCCGGTGACGTCGACCGCCGAATGCCGCCCGAACAAGGAGAGGGGCCGACTTCGGCGGGAGTCGTGACAGCAGCAAAGTTTGTTTGTCACCAGAGCGTTTTAGAGCATATTACTATTTACCTGTGAATAAATTCATGAAAAGATGATTGGATTAAACTATTTACCCATTTAATAACCAGACCTTCATACAAACTTGTTATGCTGAATTCTTGACCAACAATCAAACGTGCTGCTATATGCTGCCGGCACGCCCACAAGCGAGCCACTCTGGGCGGCCTAAGCGATACGTAGCAATTTACCGCGTGCTAGTGTACACGAGCCGTTAAGGGTGCGTTCAAACCAAAACGCATGTCTGGGTTCATAGCTCACTTGCTCCTCTCCGTGGCTATCTGTGGCCTCTTTCTCTACATTCACTGGGTCCTCTTTCAATACATTTACAGGGCTAACAGTGCGACCGATAAATGTTTGACTAGGTGGCAGACCTCAATCGGCCTTAAGGGTATGTTCAAACCCAAACGCATGTCTGACACAGGGGAGAAATGATTTGTTTAAAACTACCCTAATGTAGCAGACATAGAGAGACCTGAGCGGAAACCCCACTCCCATGGGTAAGTAGATGGTGGTGTTTGGGAAGATGGCGGAAGTGGATGATGAGTTCGAATCAAGCAGCGTGTCGAGCAAAGTTGGCGAAGACAAGTGTTCTGAATGGACAACAGTATTATCGAAAACTGGAACAAAAAGGAAATTGCTAAAAATTGTAGTGGAGGATACGTGTATGATTGATAATGAATCGCTTCTTGTTGGGATGCGTTTGTTGAGTAAGGATGCATACTGTATGTGGGAGACCCATTTGAGGTGTCAAAAATTGTGAAGTATACGCTGGGAAAGTGGAGTCTGTCAGAGTGACCAGGAGTGGTCTTATTTTGATTAATTGTATTTCTGAAGACCAGAGGAAGATTGCAGTGAGCTTCAAAAGAATCTGGATGACAGAAGTTTTGTGTTTTGAACTATGGAGTAGAGCACCCGTCAAACGAGTCATCTCAGGGGTGACTACAGGATGTTCAGGTTGATATAGGTTGAATCCCAACCACACCAGAATTCCTGGTGCCCGCATTCTCCAACACACATGCTTTTGTGGACCCTCTGCCATAGAGCTCAAGACAGCTCCTGAGTTGTATAGCAGAGACGAAAGAGGAAGCGAGACATCCCACTTGCTCATTCTGTCTGGTTAATATACAGTCAATGAACTAAGCAGACCAGACCCAGATGCTATCACATTGGTGCCTATGGCACCCCCTCACCACCCTTAAGCAGACCGGAAGTGTGAAGAAAAAAATGCAATGGTAAACAGCCTGAGTAAGGGTCAAGGCCAGACTGATCCGTGGAGAACGGACACCAAATTAGAACTGATCAATGTTGGTCCGTGCCCATGTGGAGTGTGCGGTGACGACCCGTTTTGAGCCCCACATTTTTAGGGGGGGGCTTTCCTGTTGTGCATGTTATTTTGGCATTAATACGTGTCACATATAAGTTTGCATACAATGTAAACAAAAATATATATCATTGAGTTAACAAAGCCGCATACAAACATGGTCTCTTTTTTGTTTTCTTGAGTAAGGCAGCTCCAAAATGCAGGTGTTTCAGCCTAGCTCTGTGCTTTCTGTGGTGGTGGGGCAAGCCAGCAGAAAATACGGAGCGTTGCGCCATGATTAGCTATGTGTTCTGTCACTCATGGGGACACTACATCACCGCCAAGTCTAAGGTTAGAACTAAACAATTCTAGCCCCTTGGGTGCTGCCATAGAGTTACATTAGAAGTGCCCATCCAAGAAGGCTCAAGATCATTGGCCACAGATAAAATTACGTCAAATCACATTATAGCTTTGATTGGACTGATCATGTCAACATCATACTTTCAAAATCTTAGCTAGCAGTCATCATCATGAATCAAGTCGACAATCTACTGGCAAATCCTTTTTAATCCGTGTCATATGAAGATAAATAATGAAGAGAAATTATAGATAAAACGGATCGGTGCTCATCGGCCATTGGTCATAAATATTACACAACAAGTTGGAAATTCAACAATGAATGGTTTGGAAGGAATCAGTGACAGTGTCTGTGTGGTCCCAAATCTGGGATTAAGGGGCTCTTTTCCAAGTTTAAAATGATAAACATTCAACATTGGCCATGCTGTCAATGAAGCATGATTTGTGCCGCGCTCAAAACAACTGTTAACTAGGAACAGCGAAAACTTAACTTCAGTGAGTTCAAGACAACTGGGAAGTCGGGAATAAACGAGCTCCGACTGGGAAAATACGTTTTGAACGGTCATCCAACTCGGAATTTTAAATCCAGCCTATTTCTAGAGCTACGACCTGAAGATCACTGATGACGTCATGATTCAACCTTGTTTTTTCCGAGTTCCCAGCTGTTTTGAAAGCACCATAAATCCAGAGAATGCCAGACTTTGATGACAAAATTTGCCCACGAAGAACTGCCGCGCCACCTTCCTGTTCAAGTGAGCACAGCACAACAAGGTGAGTTCAAAAATGTATTGAATGCTGCTGCATAAATTATGCAATATGCCAGGGAGATATGTATACTGTAGCTAAGAAAGTAATACTAAGTGTATGTTGTGTAGTAAGATGTTAGTAGCCCATGTGCCTCACCCTAATAATTTGGTCTACTTACCCCTCTTAATTTTGCCTACTGTTCTGACTTGGTGGTGCACATGTAGCCTATAACCTGTTTTAGAGAAAGGTAATCATTGAATATTGTAAGAGCTTTCATTGCCTGCTAATATGCCCCTTTTGTCACGTCCTGACCATAGAACGCTTTTATTTTTCTATGGTAGAGTAGGTCAGGGCGTGACAGGGGGTTTTGTCTAGTTTATTTATGTCTATGTTGGTTCTAGTTTATTTTTTCTATGTTGGGTTTTTTGTCTAGTTTATGTATTTCTATGTGGGGTTCTAGTTGTTGTATTTCTATGTTTTTTGGGGGGGATGATCTCCAATTAGAGGCAGCTGGTCATCGTTGTCTCTAATTGGGGATCATATTTAAGTGGTTGTTTTTCCCACCTGGGTTTGTGGGAGATTATTTTGAGTAAGTGTATGTTGCACCGCTTTGTCACGGTTTGTTTTGTTCATTAGTTTATTTGTAAGTCTTGCATAGTTTCACAGTTATAATAAAATGTGGAACGATACACACGCTGTGCTTTGGTCCCATTCTTCAGACAGCGGTGATACCTTTATTTACCTTACGGTTCTGACTTGGTATACAGGGAGAACACTGTAAGAACTTCCCATGTTCAGAATTCTGTCGCTGTACATTTCAAAAGTGCTAAACAATTAGTTATATTGACTACATCTGTCCTAGCTCACTCATTAATGTCTTAATCGAAATTCCGGATTGCCTCTTATCCGCTTGTCGTCCCCTTATGCCATAGTTAGTACATCTCAATTGTCATTAGAAACCACATTCGTTTAAGCAAGTCAGCCATGTCTGCTATGTTTTTTTTAAAGGCAGTAAATAAGGCTGAATTAACTGTTTCGCTGCCAGACAAGGCTCCGCTGATAGCCAGGTATAGCAGTGGTAAGATGTTGGGACTGCTGTTGGGACAGCTTTATGTAGACTCATTGGTATGTGAGTTGCCATTTAACTCGGTCTGGTTTTCTCCCGCCCAATCTAGCTAATGTTCCTGTCAGTGGGCTAATTTAGCTAGCTCCCTGTCAAGTCTCACCGTATTCATAGTTGGTTGGCCTATTTTTTCAGTAGCTATCTCCTTGGTTTCATACTGTTACTTTCCTACATCACTATTCGTAGCTGGTTGGTTTAAATAAACATATTTATTTTCCATTCAGTACCTCCTTGGTTTTATAATGTTACTAACCCCTACACCAGTATTCAGAGCTGGTTGGTTATATTCTTACTAAACCCTACTGTCACGCCCTGACCCGGTGAACTCGGGTATTTTGGGTCAGGGTGTGTCATGTTGGGTATTTTTCCTTGGTTTGTTGTCTATGTTAGCGTTATAGCCTTGTGTTAGATCTATGTGGGTGATTTCTATGTTGGGTTCTGTCGATTCCCAATCAGAGACAGCTGTCGCTAGTTGTCTCTGATTGGGATCACATTTAAGTTCCTCTTTCCCCCACGCTGTTTGTGGGGTGTTGTCTCTTTGTTTTTGAGCAAGTAACGTATCGGCATTTTCTTGATTTTGTGTACGTGTTTAATTCAGTGTAAAGAATAAACATGTGTTCGCTCCCAGCTGCGTTTTGGTCCGCTTCCTCGTCACCAGGCGACGAACGTTACAGAACACCCCACCAACAATGGACCAAGCAGCGGGAGGATAAGGAGCACGAGAGATGGGCTCGCGAGGGGAAGGAGTTCTGGACCTGGGAGGAGATCAAGTCGGGGAAAGGACCCTGGCGGAAGGATTCCCAGGTCGAGGAGGTAAAGCCAGCCGGTGGACGGAGTCGCAGGCGGCGGTCAAGGAGGCCCGGAAGACACCCCCAATAATTTTTTGGGGGGGGGCTAATGGGCAAAGGAAGAGCCCAGACCACTGCTCTCGTGGGGGATGACGGCGGAGGAGGAGACGAAGTTGATGAGGCAGTTGATTGAGGACCTGCAGAGGGAAGATCTGGAGGAGGAGCCATGGTATGCGGAGTTGCGCGCTGTGTCGCCAGTGCGCCTGCACAGCCCGGTTCGTCCGGTGGACATGCCCAGCACATGCCGTGCTAGGATGGGCATCCAGCCAGGACGAGTGGCTAAACCGGCTCCACGCTTCAGTTCACCAGTGCGTGTTCACAGTCCTGTCTGGCCCGTTCCTGTTCCCCGCACCAAGCCCACGGTGCGTGTCCACAGTCCTGCCCGGCCCGTCCCTGCTCCCCGCACCAAGCCATGGGAAGCGGAGTTGCGCGCTGTGTCGCCAGTGCGCCCGCACAGCCCGGTGCGTCCGGTGGACATGCCCAGCACATGCAGTGCTAGGATGGGCATCCAGCCAGGACGAGTGGCTAAACCGGCTCCACGCTTCAGTTCACCAGTGCGTGTTCACAGTCCTGTCTGGCCCGTTCCTGCTCCCCGCACCAAGTCAGTGGTGCGTGTCCCCAGTCCGGCCCGGCCCGTTCCTGCTCCCCGCACCAAGCCAGTGGTGCGTGTTCACAGTCCGGCCCGGCCCGTCCCTGCTCCCCGCACCAGGTTAGTGGTGCGTGTCCCCAGTCCGGCCCGGCCCGTTCCTGCTCCCCGCACCAAGCCAGTGGTGCGTGTTCCCAGTCCGGCCCGGCCCGTCCCTGCTCCCCACACCAGGTTAGTGGTGCGTGTCCCCAGTCCGGCCCGGCCCGTCCCTGCTCCCCGCACCAAGTCAGCGGTGCGTGTCCCCAGTCCGGCCCGGCCCGTTCCTGTTCCCCGCACCAAGCCTACGGTGCGTGTCCACAGTCCTGTCCGGCCCGTCCCTGTTCCCCGCACCAAGCCTACGGTGCGTGTCCACAGTCCTGTCCGGCCCGTCCCTGCTCCCCGCACCAAGCCCACGGTGCGTGTCCATAGTCCTGTCCGGCCCGTTCCTGTTCCCCACACCAAGCCCACGGTGCGTGTCCACAGTCCGGCCCGGCTCGTTCCTGTTCCCCGCACCAAGCCCACGGTGTGTGTCCACAGTCCTGTCCGGCCCATCCCTGCTCCCCGCACCAAGCCCACGGTGCGTGTCCACAGTCCTGTCCGGCCCGTCCCTGTTCCCCGCACCAAGTCAGTGGTGCGTGTCCCCAGTCCGGCCCGGCCCGCTTCTGCTCCCCGCACCAAGCCAGTGGTGCGTGTTCCCAGTCCGGCACGGCCCATGTCCGGTCCACCGGTGCCCAATCCTGTTCCGGTCGACGGCTCCGCTCCAGAGCCTGAGCATGCCGCTCCACAGTGGTCCAGTCCGGGCCAGAGGGGTAGGGCTAAGGTGGAGGCGGGGGAAAGAACACGCCCGGGGCCAGAGCCTCCACCGAGGGTGAGGCGCCCACCCGGGTCCCCCCCCTAATAGACTTAAGTTTGGTGCGCCGGGAGTACGCACCGTTGGGGGGGGTACTGTCACGCCCTGACCAGGTGAACTTGGGTATTTTGGGTCAGGGTGTGTCATGTTGGGTATTTTTCCTTGGTTTGTTGTCTATGTTAGCGTTATAGCCTTGTGTTAGATCTATGTGGGTGATTTCTATGTTGGGTTCTGTCGATTCCCAATCAGAGACAGCTGTCGCTAGTTGTCTCTGATTGTGATCACATTTAAGTTCCTCTTTCCCCCACGCTGTTTGTGGGGTGTTGTCTCTTTGTTTTTGAGCAAGTAACGTATCTGCATTTTCTTGATTTTGTGTACGTGTTTAATTCAGTGTAAAGAATAAACATGTGTTCGCTCCCAGCTGCGTTTTGGTCCGCTTCCTCGTCACCAGGCGACGAACGTTACACCTACACCAGTATTCATGGCTGGTTGGTTATACTGTTACTAAGCCCTATACCAGTATTCAGAGCTGGTTGGTTATATTCTTACTAAACCCTACACCAGTATTCATGGCTGGTTGGTTATATTCTTACTAAACCCTACACCAGTATTCATGGCTGGTTGGGTATACTGTTACTAACCCCTACACTAGTATTCATAGCTGGTTGGTTATATTCTTACTAAACCCTACACAAGTATTCATGGCTGGTTGGTTATACTGTTACTAACCCCTACACTAGTATTCATAGCTGGTTGGTTATATTCTTACTAAACCCTACACCAATATTCATGGCTGGTTGGTTATACTGTTACTAAACCCTACACCAGTATTCATAGCTGGTTGGATATATTCTTACTAAACTCTACACCAGTATTCATGGCTGGTTGGTTATATTCTTACTAAACCCTACACCAGTATTCATGGCTGGTTGGGTATACTGTTACTAACCCCTACACTAGTATTCATAGCTGGTTGGTTATATTCTTACTAAACCCTACACCAGTATTCATGGCTGGTTGGGTATACTGTTACTAACCCCTACACTAGTATTCATAGCTGGTTGGTTATATTCTTACTAAACCCTACACAAGTATTCATGGCTGGTTGGTTATACTGTTACTAACCCCTACACTAGTATTCAGAGCTGGTTGGTTATACTGTTACTAAACCCTACACCAGTATTCAGAGCTGGTTGGTTATACTGTTACTAACCCCTACACCAGTATTCAGAGCTGGTTGGTTATACTGTTACTAACCCCTACACCAGTATTCAGAGCTGGTTGGTTATACTGTTACTAACCCCTACACCAGTATTCAGAGCTGGTTGGTTATACTGTTACTAACCCCTACACCAGTATTCAGAGCTGGTTGGTTATACTGTTACTAACCCCTACACCAGTATTCAGAGCTGGTTGGTTATACTGTTACTAACCCCTACACCACTATTCGTAACTGGTTGATATACTTTTGGTTGGTATACTTGTCTCTATTGCCTCAATTTACCAGTTACAGCTATCTGTAGCAGTTTGGTTTCTTTAGACTCACACAGGTTTCTATACTGAACAAAAACATATACGCAACATGTACAGATTTCAACGATTTTACTGATTTACAGTTCATACTGCATATGGCAATCAGTCAATTTAAATAAATGAATCTATGGATTTCACAGGACTGGGAATACAGAAATGCATCTGTTGAAAAAAAAAGTAGGGGCGTGCGACACATCTCCTTCGCATGAGTTGATCAGGCTGTTGATTGTGGCATATGGAATGTTGTTCCACTCCTCTTCAATGGCTGTTTAAAGTAACTGGATATTGGCGGGATCTGGAACACGCTGTTGTACACGTCAATCCTGTCACGTCCTGGCCAGTATATAAGGTTAATTGTTTGTAGTTTGGTCAGGGCGTGACAGAGGGTATTTGTTTTATGTGGTTCAGGGTGGTGTGTTTGATTAAGGGTGTTTGATTTAGTATTTCCGGGGTTTTGGTTTATAGTCTGTTTATGTATTTCTATGTCTAGTCTGGTGAGTGTGTTTCTATGTTGGTTAATTGGGATTGGGACTCTCAGTTGAAGGCAGGTGTTGTCTATCTGCCTTTGATTGAGAGTCTCATATATAAGGGTGTGTTTGTGATTTGTGGGTGATTGTTCTGTGTTCAGCCCTAGGCTTTGCCAGACTGTTTGTTGTTCGTTCGTTTTCGTGTTTTGTTGTTTTGGAGTGTTCTTTTGATAGTTAAATAAAAGTCAAAATGAGCATACACGTACCTGCTGCATATTGGTCTACCTTTTCTGATGACGATTTCGCACTATCGTCAGAGGACGAAGACAACCGTGACAGATTCACCCACCTCCAAAGGACCAAGCAGCAGAGGAAGGAGCAGACGGCGTTCGAGCTGGACTGGCGGGAGAAGTGGACTTGGGAGGAAGTTCTGGACGGGGCCGGACCTTGGCATCAGGCTGGGGAGTATCGCCGCCCGCAGTGGGAAATAGAAACAGCCAAGGCAGAGAGGCGGTGGTACGAGGCCAGAGACGCGCTGAGGGAGAAGCACGAGAGGAACCCCCAATAATTTTTTTGGGGGGGGCACACGGGTAGTTTGGCTAGGCGAGGGAAGAGCCGGAAGCCAGCTACCCGTGGTTATATGGAGGAGCGTATGAGGTGGGGAGCGCCATGTTTCGCTGAGAAGCGCAATATCTCACCCATACGCACGCACAGTCCGGTGCGAGTTATTCCAGCCCCTCGCAGGTACCGTGCTAGAGCGGGCATCCAGCCTGGTAGGAGGATGCCTGCGCAGCGCATCTGGTCGCCGGTACGCCTCCGAGGACCAGGCTACCCAACTCCCGCTCTACGCACGGCTACCATCAAGCCCCTGCACAGCCCAGTCTGCCCTGTACGAGCACTCCGCTCGTGCAGGGCTACTAGTTCCATCGAGCCAAGGCGGGTTGTGCAGGAGGTAAGATCTAGACCGGCTGTGCGCCTCCATAGCCCTGGGTTTCCAGCTCCTGTCTCTCGTGCGGACCTGGAAGTGCGTCCACCCAGTCCGACTCGTCCTGTTCCCGCTCCCCGCACTAAACGGCAAGTGCGTAAACCCAGCCTCGCCAGTCAACAGTCGTCGGAGCTGCCCGCCAGTCAACAGTCGTCGGAGCTGCCCGTCAGTCAACAGTCGTCGGAGCTGCCCGCCAGTCAACAGTCGTCGGAGCTGCCCGTCAGTCAACAGTCGTCGGAGCTGCCCGTCAGTCAACAGTCGTCGGAGCTGCCCGTCAGTCAACAGTCGTCGGAGCTGCCCGTCAGTCAACAGTCGTCGGAGCTGCCCGTCAGTCAACAGTCGTCGGAGCTGCCCGTCAGTCAACAGTCGCCGGAGTGGTCAGACTGCGCTGAACTGCCGGAGTGGTCAGACTGCGCTGAACTGCCGGAGTGGCCAGACTGCGCTGAACGGCCGGAGTGGCCAGACTGCCCTGACCTGCCGGAGTGGCCAGACTGCCCTGACCTGCCGGAGTGGCCAGACTGCCCTGACCTGCCGGAGTGGCCAGACTGCCCTGACCTGCCGGAGTGGCCAGACTGCCCTGACCTGCCGGAGTGGCCAGACTGCCCTGACCTGCCGGAGTGGCCAGACTGCCCTGACCTGCCGGAGTGGCCAGACTGCCCTGACCTGCCGGAGTGGCCAGACTGCCCTGACTGTCCCGAGTGGCCAGACTGCCCTGACTGTCCCGAGTGGCCAGACTGCCCTGACTGTCCCGAGTGGCCAGACTGCCCTGACTGTCCCGAGTGGCCAGACTGCCCTGACTGTCCCGAGTGGCCAGACTGCCCAGACTGTCCCGAGTGGCCAGACTGCCCCGAGTGGCCAGACTGCCCTGAACGTCCCGAATTGCCAGACTGCCCAGACTGCCCCGAGCTGCCAGACTGCCCAAACTGTCCCGAACTGCCAGACTTCCCAGACTGCCTGGAACGGCCAGAACCTGAGCCGCCTCCAATATAGGTGGGTTGGGGAGGGGGGGTGTAGCACAGTGCCGTCGTTGACGGCAGCCACCCTCCCTTTAGTAAGGGGGAATTTTTCTTTTAGGTATTGTTTGGGGGTATTTTTTGTTTTGTTTTTGTTTTTAAGGTGCTTCTGGGGTAGCACCTTTAAGGGGGGGGTACTGTCACGTCCTGGCCAGTATATAAGGTTAATTGTTTGTAGTTTGGTCAGGGCGTGACAGAGGGTATTTGTTTTATGTGGTTCAGGGTGGTGTGTTTGATTAAGGGTGTTTGATTTAGTATTTCCGGGGTTTTGGTTTATAGTCTGTTTATGTATTTCTATGTCTAGTCTGGTGAGTGTGTTTCTATGTTGGTTAATTGGGATTGGGACTCTCAGTTGAAGGCAGGTGTTGTCTATCTGCCTTTGATTGAGAGTCTCATATATAAGGGTGTGTTTGTGTTTGTGATTTGTGGGTGATTGTTCTGTGTTCAGCCCTAGGCTTTGCCAGACTGTTTGTTGTTCGTTCGTTTTCGTGTTTTGTTGTTTTGGAGTG
This sequence comes from Salmo trutta, assembly GCF_901001165.1. Lineage (NCBI taxonomy): Eukaryota > Metazoa > Chordata > Actinopteri > Salmoniformes > Salmonidae > Salmo > Salmo trutta. The sequence continues at coordinate 14,471,302 of NC_042975.1, read as the reverse complement.
TTCTTTTGATAGTTAAATAAAAGTCAAAATGAGCATACACGTACCTGCTGCATATTGGTCTACCTTTTCTGATGACGATTTCGCACTATCGTCAGAGGACGAAGACAACCGTGACAAATCCAGAGAATCCCAAACATGCTCAATGGGTGACATGTCTGGTGAGTATGCAGGCCATGGAAGAACTAGGCCATTTTCAGCTTCCAGAAAATGGGGGCAAATCCCAGCGATATGGGACCATGCAATATCATGCTGAAACATGAATGGCACAACAATGGACCTTCAAATTGCCATCGATAAAAAAGCAATTGTGTTCGTTGGCCGTAGCTTACGCCTGCCCATACCATAACCACACCGCCACCATGTAGCATTCTGTTCACAATGTTGACATAGGGCAAAACGCTCGCCCACATGATGCCATACAGGTGGTCTGAGGTTGTGAGGCTGGTTGGACATACTGCCAAATTCTCTAAAACGACGTTGAAGGCGACTTATGGTAGAGATATTAACATTTATTTCTCTGGCAACAGCTCTGGTGGACATTCCAGCAGTCAGCATGCCAATGGCACATTCCTTCAAAGGTGACAAAACTACACATTTTAGAGTTGCCGTTTATTGTCCCCAGCACAAGGTGCATCTGTGTAATTATCATGTTGTTTAATCAGCTTCTTGATATGCCACACCTGACAGGTGGATGGATTATCTTGGCAAAGGAAAAAATGTGCACTAAAAGAGATGTAAACAAATTTGTGCACACAATTTGAGAGAAATAAGCTTTTTGTGTTTATGGAACGTTCATGAGATCTTTTATTTCAGCTCATGAAACATGGGACCAACACTTTACATGTTGCATTTATATTTTTGTTCAGTATACATAACTATGGATCTATGTGACCGAAGAATGACCATCCCTGTCCTTTATCGCTAGGAACCTGTTTCAGTGTTCCAGATAAAAAAAAGAATGAGGCGAACTTGACCTCTCTTTTTATAGATAAGAGGTAAGTCCCACCTATAGGTTATAGGGCATGGATTTTTTTAAATATATGGTCTCGATGATTGGCTGATGCATGGCATCATTCACAGTAAGGACCGTAACACTTCTCAGTGACGGTCATCCTTCGGTTTCATAGATCCATAATTATGTACATGACTTACGATATTGATCATACAACTGCCGTTAACTCTGGCCAGTTTGTAACTGCGCGTTCATGTAGAGAATGTGAACACCGAGGTAAAGACAGTTTCAAGTTGAATATTCAACCTCAATAGCTTTCAAACCACAAATAAGTGTCATGATGTTGGAATAATTGCGCACAACATTGCACAGGTCTTATTTTCACGATTTGGACATTAATTCGCTTTCCAAAGCTAATACGTGGAAATGTGAGCAGAATTTTGTATTCCTAGTTGAATTAGTTAAGGAGCGTTAACAAAGTACAAACTTTTTTACATTCGAATTTCAATAGCTCCTTGATCATGTGACCTACTTGACTCAAATAAGTTCAGAATCTCCGCTGACTATCCTTCTATATTGCACACCCTTTAGTTTGTCCATTTTCATCTCACACGATTTTAAATTAATTTTTCAAAATGTTACATTTCAATAGCTCCTTGGTCATGTGACCTACTGACTTCAAACAAGTATGAGAATATTTTGAAGATAAATACACAATGCAGAGTTTGAGAGTTTGAGAGGATGAGAGGACGAGAGTACTAAAAACAGAGTCCCAATGGTCAATAAGGAATTGTCAATAGGAGTTGGGTTTCAGTTCAACAGCTGTTTAGAATCTGTGGAATGTCACTCCTGAACTCAGAGCGACCTGTGTTACGTGTGCTACGTTCTGTACATTGAGTTGGGAGCAGGATACTTGTTGTTTGGCCATTGGCCAGTTGTACTGTAAGGACTTCTGATTGGTCAACCCCAGGCTAGGGTGGGGTGTTATAAATGGCATCCTGTTCCTTTGTTCGGTGGTGAAAGGCTGAGGACAGGGGAGACTGAACATCTACCTCCCAGCATAACTTCTTGATTTTTCTTTCTCAAATAAACCTATTTTTCTCCCCCTGATTTGCTTTGGAGTTTGTGTTATTGAAGAATAACATCAAAATAACACATCCTAGATCTGAATGAATGAAATAATCTTATAAAATACTTTTTTCTTTACATAGTTGAATGTGCTGACAACAAAATCATACAAAAATAATCAATGGAAATCCAATTTATCAACTCATGGAGGTCTGGATTTGGAATCACACTCAAAATTAAAGTGGAAAACCACACTACAGGCTGATCCAACTTTGATGTAATGTCCTTAAAACAAGTCAAAATGAGGCTCAGTAGTGTGTGTGGCCTCCACGTGCCTGTATGACCTCCCTACAACGCCTGGGCATGCTCCTGATGAGGTGGCGGATGGTCTCCTGAGGGATCTCCTCCCAGACCTGGACTAAAGCATCCGCCAACTCCTGGACAGTCTGTGGTGCAACGTGGCATTGGTGGATGGAGCGAGACATGATGTCCCAGATGTGCTCAATTGGATTCAGGTCTGGGGAACGGGCAGGCCAGTCTATAGCATCAATGCCTTCCTCTTGCAGGAACTGCTGACACACTCCAGCCACATGAGGTCTAGCATTGTCTTGCATTAGGAGGAACCAAGGGACAACCGGACCAGCATATGGTCTCACAAGGGGTCTGAGGATCTCATCTCGGTACATAATGGCAGTCAGGCTACCTCTGGCGAGCACATGGAGGGCTATGCGGCCCCCCAAATAAATGCCACCCCACACCATGACTGACCCACCGCCAAACCGGTCATGCTGGAGGATGTTGCAGGCAGCAGAACGTTCTCCACGGCGTCTCCAGACTCTGTCACGTCTGTCACGTGCTCAGTGTGAACCTGCTTTCATCTGTGAAGAGCACAGGGCGCCAGTGGCGAATTTGCCAGTCTTGGTGTTCTCTGGCAAATGCCAAACGTCCTGCACGGTGTTGGGCTGTAAGCACAACCCCCAACTGTGGACGTCGGGCCCTCATACCACCCTCATGGAGTCTGTTTCTGACCGTTTGAGCAGACACATTTGTGGCCTGCTGGAGGTCATTTTGCAGGGCTCTGGCAGTGCTCCTCCTGCTCCTCCTTGCACAAAGGCGGAGGTAGCGGTCCTGCTGCTGGGTTGTTGCCCTCCTACGGCCTCCTCCACGTCTCCTAATGTACTGGTCTGTCTCCTGGTAGCGCCTCCATGCGCTGGACACTACGCTGACAGACACAGCAAACCTTCTTGCCACAGCTCGCATTGATGTGCCATCCTGGATGAGCTGCACTACCTGAGCCACTTGTGTGGGTTGTAGACTCCGTCTCATGCTACCACTGGTGTGAAAGCACCGCCAGCATTCAAAAGTGACCAAAACATCAGCCAGGAAGCATAAGAACTGAGAAGTGGTCTGTGGTCACCACCTGCCGAACCACTCCTTTATTGGGGGTGTCTTGCTAATTGCCTATAATTTCCACCTGTTGTCTATTCCATTTGCACAACAGCATGTGAAATTTATTGTCAATCAGTGTTGCTTCCTAAGTGGACAGTTTGATTTCACAGAAGTGTGATTGACTTGGAGTTACAAATGTGTTGTTTAAGTGTTCCCTTTATTTTTTTGAGCAGTGTATATATATATATATATATATATATATATACAGTTGAAATCAGAAGTTTACATACACCTTTGACAATTACATTTACATCATTTACATTTACGTCATTTAGTAGACACTCTTATCCAGAGCGACTTACAAATTGGTGCATTCACCTTATGATATCCAGTGGAACAACCACTTTACAATAGTACACCTATATCTTTTTTTGGGGGGGGGGGTTAGAAGGATTACTTTATCCTATCCCAGGTATTCCTTAAAGAGGTGGGGTTTCAGGTGTCTCCGGAAGGTGGTGATTGACTCCGCTGTCCTGGCGTCGTGAGGTAGCTTGTTCCACCATTGGGGTGCCAGAGCAGAGAACAGTTTTGACTGGGCTGAGCGGGAACTGTGCTTCTGCAGAGGTAGGGAAGCGAGCAGGCCAGAGGTGGATGAACGCAGTGCCCTTCTTTGGGTGTAGGGACTGATCAGAGCCTGAAGGTACGGAGGTGCCGTTCCCCTCACAGCTCCGTAGGCAAGCACCATGGTCTTGTAGCAGATGCGAGCTTCAACTGGAAGCCAGTGGAGGGTGCGGAGGAGCGGGGTGACGTGAGAGAACTTGGGAAGGTTGAACACCAGACGAGGTGCGGTGTTCTGGATGAGTTGTAGGGGTTTAATGGCACAGGCAGGGAGCCCCACCAGCAGCGAGTTGCAGTAATCCAGATGGGAGATGACAAGTGCCTGGATAAGGACCTGCGCCGCTTCCTGTGTAAGGCAGGGTCGTACTCTGCGAATGTTGTAGAGCATGAACCTACAGGATCGGGTCACTGCCTTGATGTTAGCGGAGAACGACAGGGTGTTGTCCAGGGTCACGCCAAGGCTCTTAGCACTCTGGGAGGAGGACACAATGGAATTGTCAACCGTGATGGCGAGATCATGGAACACCATCACAGTCCTTCCCCGGGAGGAAGAGCAGCTCCGTCTTGCCGAGGTTCAGCTTGAGGTGATGATCCGTCATCCACACTGATATATCTGCCAGACATGCAGAGATGCGATTCGCCACCTGGTTATCAGAAGGGGGAAAGGAGAAGATTAATTGTGTGTCGTCTGCGTAGCAATGATAGGAGAAACCATCTGAGGATATGACAGAGCCAAGTGACTTGGTGTATAGTGAGAATAGGAGAGGGCCTAGAACTGAGCCCTGGGGGACACCAGTGGTGAGAGCACGTGGTGCAGAGACGGATTCTCGCCACGCCACCTGGTAGGAGCGACCTGTCAGGTAGGACGCAATCCAAGAGTGAGCCACGCCGGAGATTCCCAACTCGGAGAGGGTGGAGAGGAGGATCTGATGGTTCACAGTATCAAAGGCAGCAGGTAGGTCTAGAAGGATGAGAGCAGAGGAGAGAGAGTTAGCTTTAGCAGTGCGGAGAGCCTCCGTGACACAGAGAAGAGCAGTCTCAGTTGAATGACCAGTCTTGAAACTTGACTGATTTGGATCAAGAAGGTCATTCTGAGAGAGATAGCAAAAGAGCTGGCCAAGGACGGCATGCTCAAGAGTTTTGGAGAGAAAAGAAAGAAGGGATACTGGTCTGTAGTTGTTGACATCGGAGGGATCGAGTGTAGGTTTTTTGAGAAGGGGTGCAACTCTCGCTCTCTTGAAGACGGAAGGGACGTAGCCAGCGGTCAAGGATGAGTTGATGAGCGAGGTGAAGTAGAGGAGAAGGTCTCCGGAAATGGTCTGGAGAAGAGAGGAGGGGATAGGGTCAAGCGGGCAGGTTGTTGGGTGGCCGGCCGTCACAAGTCGCAAGATTTCATCTGGAGAGAGAGGGGAGAAAGAGGTCAAAGCATAGGGTAGGGCAACGTGAGCAGGACCAGCGGTGTCGTTTGACTTAACAAACGAGGATCGGATGTCGTCAACCTTCTTTTCAAAATGGTTGACGAAGTCATCCGCAGAGAGGGAGGAGGGGGGGGAGGAGGATTCAGGAGGGAGGAGAAGGTGGCAAGCTTCCTAGGGTTAGAGGCAGATGCTTGGAATTTAGAGTGGTAGAAAGTGGCTTTAGCAGCAGAAACAGAGGAAGAAAATGTTGAGAGGAGGGAGTGAAAAGATGCCAGGTCAGCAGGGAGGCTAGTTTTCCTCCATTTCCGCTCGGCTGCCCGGAGCCCTGTTCTGTGAGCTCGCAATGAGTCGTCAAGCCACGGAGCAGGAGGGGAGGACCAAGCCGGCCGGGAGGATAGGGGACATAGAGAGTCAAAGGATGCAGAAAGGGAGGAGAGGAGGGTTGAGGAAGCAGACTCAGGAGATTGGTTGGAGAAGGATTGAGCAGAGGGAAGAGATGATAGGATGGAAGAGGAGAGAGTAGCAGGAGAGAGAGAGAGCGAAGGTTGCGACGGCGCAATACCATCTGAGTAGGGGCAGAGTGAGTAGTGTTGGAGGAGAGCGAGAGGGAAAAGGATACAAGGTAGTGGTCGGAGACTTGGAGGGGAGTTGCAGTGAGATTAGTAGAAGAACAGCATCTAGTAAAGATGAGGTCAAGCGTATTGCCTGCCTTGTGAGTAGGGGGGGACGGTGAGAGGGTGAGGTCAAAAGAGGAGAGGAGTGGAAAGAAGGAGGCAGAGAGAAATGAGTCAAAGGTAGACGTAGGGAAGTTAAAGTCACCCAGAACTGTGAGGGGTGAGCCATCCTCAGGAAAGGAACTTATCAAGGTGTCAAGCTCATTGATGAACTCTCCAAGGGAACCTGGAGGGCGATAAATGATAAGGATGTTAAGCTTGAATGGGCTAGTGACTGTGACAGCATGGAATTCAAAGGAGGAGATAGACAGATGGGTCAGGGGAGAGAGAGAGAATGTCCACTTGGGAGAGATGAGGATTCCAGTGCCACCACCCCGCTGACCAGATGCTCTCGGGGTATGCGAGAACACGTGGTCAGACAAGGAGAGAGCAGTAGGAGTAGCAGTGTTTTCTGTGGTAATCCATGTTTCCGTCAGCGCCAAGAAGTCGAGGGACTGGATGGTAGCATAGGCTGAGATGAACTCTGCCTTGTTGGCTGCAGACCGGCAGTTCCAGAGGCTGCTGGAGACCTGGATCTCCACGTGGGTCGTGCGCACTGGGACCACCACGTTAGAGTGGCAGCAGCCACGCGGTGTGAAGCGTTTGTGTGGCCTGTGCAGAGAGGAGAGAACAGAGATAGACAGACACATAGTTGACAGGCTACAGGAGAGGCTACGCTAATGCAAAGGAAATTGGAATGAAAATTAACTAAACAACTGGGGAAGCGAGAGAGCAGGGCTTCCCTCACTAACCATTCACTGAAACACTCAAATATAACTTTTCCAACTTCCACTTTAGAAATTATAATTGATGTAAACTACAGTGGTTCAATGTTTCCAGGAATAGGTTCAAACTTAGTTTATTCAGCTAGATAACTTGGTACAGTATTCTTCCGTGAAACCCACCCAGTGCACCGTATCCTATGATGCCGTAGCTAACTAGCATGCTAGCATCCAATAACACACGGTTAGCACCAATACTTGGTTACAACAAACTACCAATGGATCATTCGTGTCCGTGTCTAGTTCCTTTCATAACGCAGAAGTAATTAAACGTTGGCTAGCTAACACAAAGTCAGTCCTGCTAGCTACACAAGTGGACTACACGTCTCGAAAGTTCAGAAAGTTAAGCTTACGTTGCAAAAATCTTATTGACTAAAAATGATACAGTACTGCTAGCTGGTAGAATTGGCTAGCTAGCAATGGCTGCGTTTACCTTTATCTTACCTTTATCTTTGATACAAAGACAACTATGTAGCTAGCTAACATTACACTAATCAAAACGTTCCGTTGTAATGTATTTAGTTTCTACAGTACTGCTAGTTGGTAAAGTTGGCTAGCAAGAAGTGGCTGTGGTGTTGTGGTGTTGACGCCGTTTGGAAAATTACATTTAAACTCAGTTTTTCACAATTCCTGACATTTAATCCTAGTAAAAATTAGTTAGGGTCACCACTTTATTTTAAGAATGTGAAATGTCAGAATAATAGTAGAGAGAATGATTTATTTCAACTTTTATTTCTTTCATCACATTCCCAGTGGGTCAGAAATGTACATACACTGAATTAGTATCTGGTAGCATTGCCTTTAAATTGTTTAACTTGGGTCAAACGTTTCGGGTAGCCTTCCACAAGCTCCCCACAATAAGTTGGGTGAATTTTGGCCCATTCCTCCTGACAGAGCTGGTGTAACTGAGTCAGGTTTGTAGGCCTCCTTTCTCGCACACACTTTTTCAGTTTTGCCCACAAATTTTCTATGGGATTGAGGTCAGGACTTTGTGATGGCCACTCCAATACCTTGACTTTGTTGTCCTTAAGCCATTTTGCCACAACTTTGGAAGTATGCTTGGGGTCATTGTCCATTTGGAAGACCCATTTGCGACCAAGCTTTAACTTCCTGACTGATGTCTTGAGATGTTGTTTCAATATATCCACATAATTTTCCTTCCTGATGATGCCATCTATTTTTGTGAAGTGCACCAGTCCCTCCTGCAGCAAAACACCCCCACAACATGATGCTGCCACCCCTGTGCTTCACAGTTGGGATGGTGTTCTTCAGCTTGCAAGCCTCCCCCTTTTTCCTCCAAACATAACGATGGTTATTATGGCCAAACAGTTCTATTTTTGTTTCATCAGACCAGATGACATTTCTCCAAAAAGTACGATCTTTGTCCCCATGTGCACTTGCAAACCGTAGTCTGGCTTTTTTATGGCGGTTTTGGAGCAGTGGCTTCTTCCTTGCTGAGTGGCCTTTCAGGTTATTTCGATATAGGACTCGTTTTACTGTGGATATAGATACTTTTGTACCTGTTTCCTCCAGCATCTTCACAAGGTCCTTTGCTGTTGTTCTGGGATTGATTTGCACTTTTTACATCAAAGTATGTTCATCTCTAGGAGACAGAACGCATCTCCTTACTGAGCGGTATGACAGCTGCGTGGTCCCATGGTGTTTATAATTGTATACTATTGTTTGTACAGATGAACGTGGTACCTTCAGGCGTTTGGAAATTGCTCCCAAGGATGAACCAGACTTATGGAGGTCTATAATTTTTTGGCTGATTTCTTTTGATTTTCCCATGATGTCAAGCGAAGAGGCACTGAGTTTGAAGGTAGGCCTTGAAATACATCCACAGGTACATCTCCAATTGACTCAAATGATGCCTATTAGCCTATCAGAAGCATCTAAAGCCATGACATCATTTTTTGGAATTTACCAATCTGTTTAAAGGCACAGTCAACTTAGTGTATGTAAACTTCTGACCCACTGGAATTGTGATACAGTGAATTATAAGTGAAATAATCTGTCTGTAAACCAAAACTATAGTTTGTTAACAAGACATTTGCAGAGTGGTTGAAAAACGAGTTTTAATGACTCCAACCTAAGTGTATGTAAACTTCTGACTTCAGCTGTATGTATATACAGTATTTTTGGGGTAAATAAATATATAAACATAGAGATATATATTATACAACTTTTTAAGTTAATGTAATGTCATAGCTAAGTGAGAAAACCACTCTGGAAAAGGGTGGAACAGCTCTTTCAGAAAAAAAAAAAAAAAAAAGCATGAAAAAGATTTTAAATCCACTGTCTAGTGATATAAAAAGCCATTTCAAAGTAGAGGAGATGGGTGAAAGACTCATACGTGACCCCCACCTGTGGTCTCTGTTCTCCAATCTATCTATCCTCACATTGAGTTGTGCAAGGCAGATCAGGTTTCAAGCAACTGGTCAGCACTACTTGGCTTTGAGTCAACAGATTCTGACAACAGTGACAAACGATGTATTAAGCCAACCAGAACACAGGCTGTAAAAGGAATTAAAGACAAACATCTAGTGACAGTGATCACACATAAATCAGCATCTCCAAAGCAGTTGGATGAATGTTCAAAAACTTTTAAGCATCCAAGAGACGTGGTTATCAGAGTTATGCCGGTTCCGAGTGAAACCAACATTATCTGTTCAGTAAAAAAGAAGCCTGGTGTATGTCATTATTGAGGCATTTCTGGTCACCGGCAACGAGAATGTCAGAAAATTAAACAGATTTTCTGAGAAGTGGCCACGAGAAGCAGGGTCCGTCTAAGGGAAAATGGAATCAAGACAACAGCCCCAATGACACAATGTTGGTGCAGAAATGTAAGAAGCTCTCTCTGGCTCAGCAGCAGAGTTTGCTGGATGCTGTGGAGGTAAACTAATAGACTCCCTCTTACGTCCCATCTCAGCTGGTGTACATATGAAATCAGATGGAATATATGTGAACATAATGGTTAATAACTTTGCAGTATATATTTTTTTGTAGATACGGGTGCTGAAGTCACTGATTTTCCCATATCTTATGCAAAACATATATGTCCTCAGTACACGGGCAAGAAGATGAGAGCAACAGGAGTGTGGGGGAGACACAGATATGAAACAAACCAAACCATTATCAATTTATATTGGTCCAATAAAGATTGATGCAAGAATCTACAGTTCAGAACCATGCTATTTGGACTATGAAGAAAAATGTGTGTGGAACTTTAGATATGGAATCAGTGCGCTTGACAGGTGTTGCCCCACCTTGCACAAAACAATATCCCATCAGCAAGGAAGCTATGGACGCTACTAAAGTATGGATTAAAGATCTATGGGACATGGGTATAGTTGAAGACACCATGTAATCGAGCTACTCTGATATATCCTACAGATACCACATTACTTGAACACGGCTGTTACGAGTTGTTTTGGATCAGCTCTCTGATGGGTTTATAGAGTCATTCGTTGGAAAACCCTGAGTTTATCTTATACACACGGTTCAAGCACTGTGGAGGGGGGTGGGAGGCAGGCTGGGCATGGGTAGTTAATGGGTAGTTACTACAATGGACAACGTGATAACACAGGCACGTTAGATTTGAGAAAAGCAAACGTTCCCTTTGAGTGACACAATGCTTAACTATTGCATACAACTCTCTAATGGGGAATAACTCCCGAGGGGGGACATGATCTAGTGCCAGGACAGTGGGTGATGGTAAAAAAATATGTGACAGACACCTTAGGGCCAAAATGGGAAGGTCCTTATTAAGTTTTACTCATAATTAGGTCAGCAGTAAAAGTGCAGGGTAAATCACGATGGACACATGTCATTCATTGCAAGGTTGTCCATATTCATTGCAAGTTTGTCAATGTTGATGACAAAGCGGAGCCTGGAGAATTAAGAACTGATTGATTAGCAATCGGGGGCCAATCTCAGGTGAAGAAGTATAGTAAGATGATCAGAACCTGAAATGCGTCTATGTTGTACACCGCAGTTGTCATATTAACGATATCTAGATGAAATGTCAATTTCTTTCCGGAAAATTGGGACATGCTTACTTAGGGAAATCTGTGTAATATCAATTTCTCTTGAAACCAGGACATGTTACTTTCACTTTTTTGTTTCCTTTGTTACAGGTTAAGAGAATCTATCGTCTGAGGATACAAGATCCCCGGTGAAGTATTCATGAGAGAAGGTCTTATCAACCACTGGAACAGAAGAATTCCTCAGTCCCGGCAGACTGTCAGAACATCATTTTCAATAGTTATGTGGGACTGATACCAGTGTGGAAGAGCTGGTCACTTTTAAAGGACTTTGTGAATGATTACCTTGACAATAGGACAATTGAATATTACTGTTTTGTAGACAAGTGAAAGATGTTTTCTTGTGAACTTCCACCTATGTACACTCAGTAGGCCTACACATTGCACACCCTTTGGTTTGTCCATTTTCAACCCACACATTTTTACATACATTTTTCAAAATGTAACATTTCAATAGCTCCTTGGTCATGTGACCTACTGGACTCAACAAGGTTCAGAATGGCCACTGATTACCCTTCTATATCGCACACCCTTTGGTTTATCCATTCTCATCTCACATGTTTCTTCTTTTTCAAACTTTCTAATTTCAATAGCTCCTTGGTCATGTGACCTACTGGACTCAACAAGGTTCAGAATGGCCACTGATTACCCTTCTATATCGCACACCCTTTGGTTTATCCATTCTCATCTCACATGTTTCTTCTTTTTCAAACTTTCTAATTTCAATAGCTCCTTGGTCATGTAACCTAAAACATACTCTGCCCATCCATGACAAACCACAACTACGTTTAAAAAATCCCAAACATTTTATTAGCGTCATTTCATCTTCATATGTTCATACTAAAATCAACAATTCTTTACCATTATAATGTAGTATTTTCAATATACAAGTATCAATAAGCATGATTAAAAGATCACAATGGCTTTGTTATGTCTGTGTTAAAGAATTTCCCATATCCTATTATATTAAAATATTTCATAGTGTCTGTATTTAAACAGTTTTAATAATAAAAAGTGAGTTTCCATACAAGGCAATAACAGTATTTAATCAGATTGGGAATCTCATAAATTAAACTAAAAACACAAAAAAAGCTAGTTGTTTTGAATGTCCATGAGGAGAAAGGGTGAGTGAGTCTTTGAAGGAAAGACCAGACCCAAGAGAAGAGACGGCATTCCATTGCTTAGGGGCAATTCCAATTCCACAGTAACAGACATTATGCATAGAGTTGTATGGTTTGTTTATCTTTGCAATCACTGGTTTTTGTTTGAAATACATTTTAAAGTGAAATATTTGAGTCTCAGTGTCACTGTTACCGTGGAATTCCCCTTAGTCAACAACATTCAAGGCAGGAAATTATAACGAGCTCTGTTCACCTTTAAAAACATCTACATTTCGGACTTTACATTAAGCCTAGAGATTTGTTCGACACAATAATAACCAAACTTCTGTCCTTTACCACTAATTGGTAGATTACTATTATCATCATCATCATCATCATAGCTGAGATACTGTATTCTTATGCATAAGGTGACATCCAATAATAAACAGTCCGAGGTTAGACGATACTCCTCCAACATGGCCTTCAGCATGATACATATATTACTTTATTAACAAATACAACGGTGCTTTTTGAACAAGACTTCACATCCATAGCCAGAACTGTATCTGAAAAGATCTCTCTTAGAAAGCATAGTTCTATGAGAATAAACACTGATTTGCTCAATCACTGATGTACATAATATCATGTCATGGATTCCCTGGTCTTGACAACATGTTCCAGCTGGAAAAAAAAAGAAGAGCCAAATCAGCAGCCAAATCAGAATTAGCCTAGTTGCCTCTGTCCATGTCCTGCTCACCACATAAAGTTTGATCTGTTTGAAAGAAAGTCTGTGGATAGGGGGACGACGACAATCTTTAGGAAAGGCAATGCTAGACACAAAAATAGTGCGCCATAACTGAAGATGCTTTGAGAGGCAGCCGTCCCTGACAGGTTCAATCTTCCCAACGTTCGTTCATACACTGATGCACATCCTGTCAGTGTTCCCAGGGCTGACTCCATACGCTGCGTTTACTTGGAGACTTGCTGTTGGACGTGGAGTAAAAACTCATAGTAAGACAAGGCCGATTCTGTCCGATCCTCAATCATGTTCTGCATAAAGCTGGCTTTCAGTGGGCTCTCATCCCTGGAAAGGAACAGAAAAGGGAAGGTTGGATCCACAACATTTACAGTTTCTTGCAGAATTGAACTCCGTCGTTTGACAGGTCAGCAAAACTCGTTGTCAATGAGTTCAACCTGATCTAAATACTTTAATTTAGGGCTTCAAACTCAACCAAATGGCACCATATTCCCTAAACAATGCACTACTTTTGTACCAGAGCAATACGGGCCCTGGTAAAAAGTAGTGAACTATAAAGGGAATAGGGGGCCATTTGGAATGCAGCATTGCCTCTGAACTCCCCCAGTGATCTCATCTAGTTACTACTGCCTACCTAATGACATGCAGGATGGGGAAAAAGGGCCTCTGTTCCCTCAGCCAGCCAACAAACGCTCTGGTTCTCTGGGACTCTGCAGTGTCCAACTCTGGGAGAATGTTCTGGGAGACACAACACATCATTATAATAATATCTTTATGTCTCCCTTTCAGGAAATCTGTTGTGCATTGCATTTTAAACAGCATTATAGTGCAATATATACACACATAGTACAATATAAGTCACAAACAAAAGATACAACCAACGCGTGTGAATTAAGTGGTATATGGTCAATACACTAGGGCTAAGGGCTGTTCTTAAACACGACGCACCGCAGAGTGCCTGGATACAGCCCTTAGCCGTAGTATATAGGCCATTTACCACAAACCCAAGGCGCCTTATTGCTATTACATAAACTGGTTACCAATTTAATTGTAAAAAAAATGGTGTCATACCCATTGTATACGGTCTGATATACCATGGCTTTCAGCCAATCGGCATGCAGGGCTCGAACGACTCGGTTTATTACACAGTATAATACAAAGAGGTCTTGGTGAGCGACACAGAACCGTGTCAGAAGCAGAGGAGCTGGGCTAAGAGACAGTTAAAGGGAGAGCAGGTGCTTAGGTTCCTTACCATGTTCTGAGGCACAGCAGCGTAGTCTGGGACCCCCAGGACTTGCGTGAGGAAGTCGGGGTTGCAGTTTCTTCCGATCCAGAGATAGATCACCTGTTGGAGAATGGAGAAGACTGAAGTCAGTTATCCATCGGTCTGTTTGTTGAGAAGAATCCACTGTAGATGTGCTGTAAGTATCTATTTTGTATGCAGAATGACAGAAGGATTCCTCAATAATCATCATGCAAATTAGCGCAAGCTAAAGCATTATGGTGAAATGTATCCGACTGTTGATGCTGCAATGTGTCAATGCTGTCATTGTAGCTGTCCCTAACAAATTAAACACTACATGACCAAATGTATGTGGACACCTGCTCAGCCAACATCTCATTCCAAAATCATGGGTATTAATACGGAGTTGGTCCTCCCTTTGCTGCTGTAACAGCCTCCAGTCTTCTGGGAAGGCTTTTCACATGTTGGAACATTGCGTCAGGGACTTGCTTCCATTCAGCCACAAGAGCATTAGTGAGGTAGGGCACTGATGTTGGGCGATTAGGCCTGGCTCGCAAAGGTGTTCGATGGGGTTGAGGTCAGGGCTCTGTGCAGGCCAGTCAAGTTCTTCCACACCGATCAAACTATTTCTGTATGGACCTCGCTTTTCGCACAGGGGCATTGTCATGCTGAAAACAGAAAAGGGCCTTCCCCAAACTGTTGCCACAAAGTTGGAAGCACAGAATCGCCTAGAATGTCATTGTATGTTGTAGCATTAAGATTTCCCTTCACTGGAACTAAGGTAGCCTTGTCCGAAACATGAAAAACAGCCCAGACCATTATTTCTCCTCCAAATGTTACAGTTGGCACTATGCATTGGGGCAGGTAGCATTCTCCTGGAATCCGCCAAACCCAGAATAGTCCGTCGGACTGCCAGATGGTGAAGCGTGATTCATCACTCCAGAGAACATGTTTCCACTGCTCCACAGTGCAATGGTGGCAAGCTTTATACCACTCCAGTCAAAGCTTGGCATTGCACATGTTGATCTTAGGATTGTGTGCGTCTACTCGGCCATGAAAACCCATTTCATGATGCTCCCAACGCACAGTTCTTGTGCTGACGTTGCTTCCAGAGGCAGTTTGAAACTCAGTGAGTGTTGCAACTGAGGACAGATGATTTTTACACCCTATGCGCTTCAGCACTCGGCGGTCCTGTTCTTTGAGCTTGTGTGGCCTACCACTACGCGGCTGAGCCGTTGTTGCTCCTAGACGTTTCCACTTCACAATAACAACACTTACAGTTGTCAGAAACGGGTGTGGCTGAAATAGATTAATCCACTAATTTGAAAGGAGTGTCGACATACTTTTGCATATATAGTGCACATCATCATCATGCTACTAACCGAGCCAGCATCCATGAGGAAGGCCCCCTCTCTGCTCAGCTTCTCCACAGACAGCTGCTGGACTCTGGGCTGGGGGACGGCACGCTCACTGATGTTCAGGGCTCCCTGTGGAGGGGGTGGAAGGAGGGGGAGGAAAAGAGAAGTTGGGTTAATAAAAGAGGAAAAGTGCAATATATTCACACGTCAGATGGAAGCAGAAGCATAGACCTGAATATCAGTGTTCTTTCTTTAAATGATCTGAGTGTATAAGCGGTGATAAAGTATAAAACTGTAGAGAAAAATATTGCTCCTCTCATTATCTATGCTCTGTTCCCCTAGCCCTCACCTCGTCAGTCAGGTCGTCCACGCGGTACAGCGCTGGGTGGATCATCAGCATGACGTAGGCCAGGGGCTGGTACTTCAGCTGACACATGGCAAACACACGGTCGTCCAGCCTGGTGCTTGTACCGGTTCGGAAGGCTTTCTGTGGACCACAGAGAATAAAAACATATGAACAAAGCAGCACAAAGGAGATCCGTAAGCCAATAGAGGTAGCTTGTTCAGTTTAT
Source organism: Salmo trutta (assembly GCF_901001165.1). Taxonomy (NCBI): domain Eukaryota; kingdom Metazoa; phylum Chordata; class Actinopteri; order Salmoniformes; family Salmonidae; genus Salmo; species Salmo trutta. Next base: position 14,455,286 of record NC_042975.1, on the reverse strand, counting down.
CTGACTGACTGGATTTCTTATGGTGTTTTAAAGCTGGTTTTTATGCTATGCTGAGTTTTATTATAACTACAGGAATAGCCTCTCTTTGGTGAAAGTTGAAATCCCAATGGGAAGTAGGCTTCATTCCACATGGCACCCTATTCCTTATATTGTGCACTACTTTTGACCAGAGCCCAATGGGACCTGGTCAAAAGTAGTGCAGGGAACAGGGTGCCATATGGGATGAAGCTGTAGACTGCCAGGGGACTAGCCAGGGAGAGAGTGGGTGGGTAGTGTACCTGTTTGAGCAGGGCCAGGATGTAGAGGGGGAACAGCCTGAGGCAGGCGGGGGCCAGGAGGCCAGGCTGCTGGATGGTGAGCACAGAGGTGCGGTAGGATGTCAGAGAGTCGATGGCAGCGTTGGTCATAGCGTCCCGGGCGTCACTCAAACTGGACGTCACCGAGCGATCCACAGCTAGAGGGGGAGGACACACATCAGGAACAGGGCATTGAATTCAAAACTCTCAGCTACATTTTACCTCAGGGATTGGGATTCACAAGTTACATGATTGTACAGTACATGTTTGCAGTCATGGCCTCATTACAAAAAGTAACCATTGGGTTCAATCATTTCTTGTTAGCCTCTCTCTCACATACATACATACATACATACATACATACATACATACATACATACATACATACATACATACATACATACATACATACATACATACATACATACATACATACATACACTGCTCAAAAAAATAAAGGGAACACTTAAACAACACATCCTAGATCTGAATGAAAGAAATAATCTTATTAAATACTTTTTTCTTTACATAGTTGAATGTGCTGACAACAAAATCACACAAAAATAATCAATGGAAATCCAATTTATCAACCCATAGAGGTCTGGATTTGGAGTCACACTCAAAATTTAAGTGGAAAACCACACTATAGGCTGATCCAACTTTGATGTAATGTCCTTAAAACAAGTCAAAATGAGGCTCAGTAGTGTGTGTGGCCTCCACGTGCCTGTATGACCTCCCTACAACGCCTGGGCATGCTCCTGATGAGGTGGCGGATGGTCTCCTGAGGGATCTCCTCCCAGACCTGGACAGTCTGTTGTGCAACGTGGCGTTGGTGGATGGAGCGAGACATGATGTCCCACATGTGCTCAATTGGATTCAGGTCTGGGGAACGGGCGGGCCAGTCCATAGCATCAATGCCTTCCTCTTGCAGGAACTGCTGACACACTCCAGCCACATGAGGTCTAGCATTGTCTTGCATTAGGAGGAACCCAGGGCCAACCGCCCCAGCATATGGTCTCACAAGGGGTCTGAGGATCTCATCTCGGTACCTAATGGCAGTCAGGCTACCTCTGGCGAGCACATGGAGGGCTGTGCGGCCCCCCAAAGAAATGCCACCCCACACCATGACTGACCCACCGCCAAACCGGTCATGCTGGAGGATGTTGCAGGCAGCAGAACGTTCTCCACGGCGTCTCCAGACTCTGTCACGTCTGTCACGTGCTCAGTGTGAACCTGCTTTCATCTGTGAAGAGCACAGGGCGCCAGTGGCGAATTTGCCAATATTGGTGTTCTCTGGCAAATGCCAAACGTCCTGCACGGTGTTGGGCTGTAAAGCACAACCCCCACCTGTGGACGTCGGGCCCTCATACCACCCTCATGGAGTCTGTTTCTGACCGTTTGAGCAGACACATTCACATTTGTGGCCTGCTGGAGGTGATTTTGCAGGGGTCTGGCAGTGCTCCTCCTTGCACAAAGGCGGAGGTAGCGGTCCTGCTGCTGGGTTAATGCCCTCCTACGGCCTCCTCCACGTCTCCTGATGTACTGGCCTGTCTCCTGGTAGCGCCTCCATGCTCTGGACACTACGCTGACAGACACAGCAAACCTTCTTGCCACAGCTCGCATTGATGTGCCATCCTGGATGAGCTGCACTACCTGAGCCACTTGTGTGGGTTGTAGACTCTGTCTCATGCTACCACTAGAGTGAAAGCACCGCCAGCATTCAAAAGTGACCAAAACATCAGCCAGGAAGCATAGGAACTGAGAAGTGGTCACCACCAGCAGAACCACTCCTTTATTGGGGGTGTCTTGCTAATTGCCTATAATTTCCACCTGTTGTCTATTCCATTTGCACAACAGCATGTGAAATTTATTGTCAATCAGTGTTGCTTCCTAAGTGGACAGTTTGATTTCACAGAAGTGTGATTGACTGAGTTACATTGTGTTGTTTAAGTGTTCCCTTTATTTTTTGTAGCAGTATATATATACATACATACATACACACATACATACACACATACATACATATATATATATGTATGTGTGTATGTATGTATGTATGTATATCTATCTATCTTTCTATCAGGGTAAACCAGCAATAATAGTACCTTATATTACAGTAGTTTCTCTTTTGAAAAACAGGTAACACTATTTGGATAGTCCATCTGTAGATGCTCTACACACCATCTACTAACCCCCATTCTAACCTTCACCCTTATTCTAAACTTAAGCAACTGCTTGCTAAGGTTAGAGTTATCTGTAGAGCTTCTACAGATGGACTTTCCAGACTATCCAAATAAAGTGACTGAATAATATTTTATCAGTGACTGATACTAATTAAACCAATACATTATAAGATTAGTCTTCAGTCAGTTTGATTTAGCCACTTGGATTCCACAAAGGTCACAGTAACCAGGCAACCATCTGACATCACTATTACCATCTGTCCATGCAAGTGAGGCATCTATGGATGGCACTGTGTGGATGACAAACGTGTTCTCACTACGAGACATTAAAGACCACAGGATGATGGGATAGTCTAAGGACTTCATCTGGTACTGATGGAAATAAACATGCCTTTAATAACTACACCAACACTGCGTCCCTGGAACTACCTACCCATGCTAGCCAGCAGACCGGTGATAGCCTGGACATCAGCCCCAGCAAAGATGTCAGACAGGGAGTTGACAACAGGCAAACACATGGTGTGGACTCGAATTCTTCTCTCTCCTGTAGAAACACCAAGCAACAAGTTATTATTTCAGCATTACAATTGGTATGCATTGGAAATATAATATTTGTCAAGAAAGGAAACAAATAAAAGTAAACAAAATTGCACTTCAGAAAGAAATAACATCTTCAAATTTCAGTATCCATTACAAAAAGTGTTCCATCTCACTTGTTCATGTTTACAAACAGTGAGCCTGAGTCCCAAATGGCACCCTATTCTCCATATAGTGCAGTTTTTTTGACAAGAGCCTTTTGAGTCCTGGTAAAAAGTAATACACCATGTATGGAATAGGGTGCTATTTGGGACGCACACAGTGAATCTAAACCAAGTAAATCCCACAGAAAAATAATGACAATAGTTGTGTTCGAATACCCATACTAACATACTGTATACTACATACTTAATGAGAATCTACACTACACATTATTAGTTAATTTTAGTTTACTGTAATCAAACGGAATCCTTTCAGTTGAGTGTACTAGCGCTTCGCCTGTCTACCGGAAGTCGATGCTGTTGCTATGCAACTTCTTGCTAGCATAACAAATACTAGCTAGACATCTTACTGACTTCATTAACAATGTCCATTGAGAATGCACAACAACTATACCACTTAACTAAGCTAACAATGACGTGAATAATCAAGTCAATAAAAGTTAGATAGTATATAGTTAATATACTGGCAAGTTCAATGTATTAGTAGCAAACTAACGTTAGGTAGCTAGCTAACATACAAGCAACTGCTGTAATGATATGCTATGTGGTTCATATGGTTAGCGGCGCTAACTAATTGTCAGACAACATAACGAGTAACGTAACTTATTTGAAAAGTCATTACTTTATTACATTGCTAGTTAAATTAATGAATTTGTGTCCGCTCTCGGACTTCGGCTGCATATTTTCCCCCCATTTTCTTAAAATCTGAAAATGTGAAGCCACGCCCATTCTGAAGAATTGCATTATAGGCCCTAAAAGCACAGAAATAGTGTCCCACTTCTTGTATACTTTTAATGTTGGTCAATGTAGTACAACATCCAGGAACTTTGGGCATACTAACTATGTCCATAGTATGACCTATAAACACACCACATACGTCACAATAGGTATGGTTAGTGTGAGTATTCGAACACAGCTAGCCCCCCCCCCCCCCCCCCATCACAGCAGCTCCAGACAGTGTACCTTTGCTGGATGTGTAGAGCAGCGCAGCCTGGAAGGAGACGGACTGCATGTCCACCAGGTTCTCCTCAATGGACATCTGCACAGCGAAGCCCGCGTCTGGGTTCACGTTGGGCAGGGACAGCAGATCCGTGGAGCGCACAAAGAAGTTCCCATGGAACGTGTGGATGGACAAACCTGAATGGAAGTTGAGGGGGTCAGAGTTTTATATTTTCTTTTCACAATAATCACGCAAAATAAACTCAGAAAAAAAAGAAACCGTCCTTTTTTTAGGACCCTGTCTTTCAAAGATAATTCATAAAAATCCAAATAACTTCACAGATCATTGTAAAGGGTTTAAAACACTTTCCCATGCTTATTCGATGAACCATAAACAACGAATGAACATGCACCTGTGGAACGGTCGTTAAGACACTAACAGCTTACAGATGGTAGGCAATTAAGGTCACAGTTATGAAAATTTAGGACACTAAAGAGGCCTTTCTACTGACTCTGAAAAACACCAAAAGAAAGATGCCCAGGGTCCCTGCTCATCTGCGTGAACATGCCTTAGGCAGGCTGCAAGGTGGCATAAGGACTGCAGATGTGGCCAGGGCAATAAATTGTAATGTCCGTACTGTGAGACGCCACAGACAGCGCTACAGGGAGAGAGGACGGAACGCTGAGCGTCCTCACAGTGGCAGACCACGTGTAACGACACCTGCACAGGATCGGTACACCCAAACATTAGACCTGCGGTACAGGTACAGGATGCCAACAACAACTGCCCGAGTTACACCAGGAACGCACAATCCCTCCAATGCTCAGACTGTCCACAATAGGCTGAGAGAGGCTGGACTGAGGGCTTGTAGGCCTGTTGTAAGGCAGGTCCTCACCAGACATCACCGGCAACAACGTCGCCTATGGGCACAAACCCACCGTCGCTGGACCAGACAGGAGTGGCAAAAAGTGCTCTTCACTGACGAGTCGCGGTTTTGTCTCACCAGGGGTGATGGTCGGATTCACGTTTATCGTCGAAGGAATGAGCGTTACACCGAGGCCTGTGCTCTGGAGCGGGATCGATTTGGAGGTGGAGGCTCCATTATGGTCTGGGGCAGTGTGTCACAGCATCATCGGACTGAGCTTGTTGTCATTGCAGGCAATCTCAATGCTGTGCATTACAGGGAAGACATCCTCCTCCCTCATGTGGTACCCTTCCTCCAGGCTCATCCTGACATGACCCTCCAGCATGACAATGCCACCAGCCATACTGCTCGATCTGTGCGTGATTTCCTGCAAGACAGGAATGTCAGTGTTCTGCCATGGCCAGCGAAGAGCCCGGATGTCAATCCGTTTGAGCACATCTGGGACTGGTTGGATCGGAGGGTGAGGGCTAGGGCCATTCCTCCCAGAAATGTCCTGGAACTTGCAGGTGCCTTGGTGGAAGAGTGGGGTAACATCTCACAGCAAGAGCTGGCAAATCTGGTGCAGTCCATGAGGAGATGCACTGCAGTACTTAATGCAGCTGGTGGCCACACCAAATAGTGACTGTTCTCAGTTGTTGAATCTTGTGTTCATACAAATATTTACACATGTTAAGTTTGCTTAAAATAAACGCAGTTGACAGTGAGAGGATGTTATTTTTTTGCTGAGTTTAGCTATAGAAGTGGGTCCGAGAGATTTGAATTAAATACATTTAATCTGACAGTTTTTACTTCCAGATACTGAAGTCAACTGGAGCATAGACAGACTCACAACCACAAGTTTACAGGGTTCACAGTATCCTTCATCAATTGTCATTTTGATATTTCCTTCAGCGAACACTTTCCACAAGGACATTATATAATGTAATGTCTCTGACATTTAAAGTGCTGCTGCTTCCATGTGAAATAACATAATACAAGGCAATCAGCATAGTGAAAAAGTATTAACCTGTTAGGGTATAGGGGGCAGTATTTTCACGGCTGGATAAAAAAATGTACCCGATTTAATCTGGTTACTAATCCTACCCAGTAACTAGAATATGCATATACTTATTATATATGGATAGAAAACACCCTAAAGTTTCTAAAACTGTTTGAATGGTGTCTGTGAGTATAACAGAACTCATTTGGCAGGCAAAACCCTGAGACAGATTCTGACAGGAAGTGGATACCTGATGTGTTGAATTGACTTTAAGCCATTGAAAAACAAAGGGGTTGAGGAATGTTTTGGCACTTCCTATGGCTTCCACAAGATGTCACCAGCCTTTACAAAGTGTTTTGAGTCTTATACTGTGAGATCTGACCGAATAAGAGACTTGGAACGGTGATGGCCGATTAGACCCCTGGCGTGCGAGTTGATGGTGGGTACTCTCGTTCCGAAACGTTTTAAAAGAGATCCCAATCGTCCGCCTTGAATTTTATTCATGTTCTGGTTAAAAAAGGCACTAATGATTTAAGCTATACAACGTTTGACATGTTTGAACGAACGTAAATATATTTTTTCCGTTCGTGAAGTGAAGTCCGGCTGGCTTAGATCATGTGCTAACAACACGGAGCTTTTTGGACATAAATGATGAGCTTTTTTGAACAAAACTACATTCGTTATGGACCTGGGATTCCTTGGAAGTGACATCTGATGAAGAGAATCAAAGGTAATGGATTATTTACATAGTATTTTCGATGTAAATCTATAATTCTTTGAATGACAATATAATATTTTACCAATGTTTTCTAATATTAATTAATTATTTTGTTGTCATGACTTGACTGCCGGTTATTGGAGGGAAACGATTTCCTGAACATCAACGCCATAGTAAAACGCTGTTTTTAGATATAAATATGAACTTGATAGAACTAAAAATGCATGCATTGTCTAACATAATGTCCTAGGAGTGTCATCTGATGGAGATTGTAAAAGGTTAGTGCATAATTTTAGCTGATTTTATGGTTTTGGTGACGCCTGTCTTTGAATCGACAATACATTACACACAGCTATTGTCAATGTACTCTCCTAACATAACCTAACTTTATGCTTTCCCCGTAAAACCTTTTTGAAATCGGACAACGTGGTTAGATTAAGATGTTTATCTTTCAAAGGGTGTAAGTTAGTTGTATGTTTGAGAAATTTGAATTTTGACATTTATTTCGTTTCAAATTTGCCGCTCTTGAAATGCACCTGCTGTTGATAGGGTGCGCCACGGGTGGCACGCTAACGTCCCACATAGCCCCAAGAAGTTAAGTGGTGACTTGTTACCTTTAGTGCAGCGGATCCTCATTACGGCCTCCAAGCCAATCTTCCTGGTGAGGTACCTCTTGAGATCCTTCTGGAAGCACTCAACCCCGGCTGGGTTGTGCTGCTGCTGGTAGGAGGGGTAGTAGTACACACTTCCTGCTGAGTATCTGGATATGCAAGCTGAGAGGAAGAGAGAGAGAAGATGAAACAGAGATTACACGAGTCCAACCAGAGTATGAGGCCCTTAAGTGGAATTTGAATAAATTAACATTGTTAGATGTTGCGTTTTTATTTTCGTTCAAAGGTTTTATTGAGTTAGATTTTCTTATATGAAGTCTGTCAATTGAAATAAATTCATTAGGTCCTAATCTATGTATTTCACATGGCACCGGGAATACAGATATGCACCCGTTGGTCACAGATCCCTTAAGAACAACCAGTCAGTATCTGGTGTGACCACCATTTACCTCATGCAGCATGACTAATCTCATTCGCATAGAGTTGATCAGGCTGTTGAATGATGTCACACTCCTTTTCAATGGCTGTGTGAAGTTGCTGGATATTGGCAGGAACTGGAACACGTCGATCCAGAGCATCCCAAACATGCTAAACTAAATGGGTGACGTGTCTGGTGAGTATGCCGGCCATGGAAGAACTGGGACATTTTCAGCTTCCAGGAATTGTGTACAGATTCTTGCAACATGGGGCAGAGCATTATGCTGAAACATGAGGTGAGGGCGGCGGATGAATGGCACAATAGGCCTCAATCTTGTCATGGTATCTGTTTGCATTGAAATTTCCATTGATAAAATGCAAATTGTGTTCGTTTTCCGTAGCTTATGTCTGCCTATACCATAACCCTACCGCCACCACAGGGCACTCTGTTCACAATGTTGACATCTGCAAACCGCTTGCACACACACCATATGCCCGGTAGAGTTGAAACCGGGATTCATCCGTGAAGAGCACACTTCTCCAGCATGCCAGTAGCCATCGAAGGTGAGCATTTGCCCACTGAAGTCGGTTACGACGCCGAACTGCAGTCAGGTCAAGACCCTGGTGAAGACGACGAGAACGCAGATGAGTTTCACTTGAGAAAGTGACAGTATTTGCAGAAATTCTTTTGATGTGCAAACCCAGTGTCATCAACTATCTGAGTGGCTGGTCTCAGACGATCCCGCAGGTGAAGGAGCCGGATGTGGAGGTCCTGGACTGGCGTGGTTACACGTGGTCTGTACTGCCAAATTCTCCAAAACTACATTGTAGGCAGCTTATGGTAGAGAAATGAACATGCAATTCTCTGGCAACAGCTCTGGTGGATATTCCTGCAGTCAGCATGCCAATTGCACACTCCCTCAACTTGAAACATCTGTGCAGTGTGTTGTATGACAAAACAGCACATTTAGAGTGGCCTTTTATTGTCCCCAGCACAAGGTGCACCTGTGTAATGATCATGCAGTTTAATTGGCTTCTTGATATACCACACCTGTCAGGTGGATGGATAATCTTGGCAACGGAGAAATGCTCACTAACAGGGATATCAACAAATCTGTGCACAGAATTTGAGAGAAATAAGCTTTTTGTGCACATGGAACATTTCTGGATCTTTTATTTTAGCTCATGAAACATGGGACCAACACTTTAAAATGTTGCGTTTAGAATTTTGATCAGACATCAAAACTATGAAATAACATATGGAATCATGTCTTCACTATTATTCTACAATGTAGAAAACAGTAAAAAATAAAGAAAAACCCTTGAATGAGCCCGATTGTGTGAAGCATTTGTCACAAAATGTCCAAACTTTTGACCAGTACTGTTTACAGCAACACAGAGACACATACAGAGCACTGCTGGCTGCTGAAATAAGGTCACTTTGTTAATAATAACACAATGAGGTTCAGATTTATGAGTCAGAAGACACCACTCACCTAAAGAAGCCAGGTCACAGTACTGGGAGCTCAGTAGGAACAGGTCCACAGCCACCTGCTGTCCTGAACAGTCCAGGGCCAGCTTCTTATAGAAGTCTGTGGCAGGAGACAGGTTCGGGATATCCTGGGGAATCACCACAACACAATGAGCACAACAAAACATTTCTAAAAAAGAATGAGAATATTAGGCATAAGAAATGTCTGAAACTATATCTCCAGTATTGAGATAAAGATAAAGTTTCAACCGCCACTGCAGAACAGATGTGCACACTGCATACTTCTCTTTACCAAGTAATTAAAAACAAATGTACAGCAAATGGTACCCAATTTCCTACACATAGGACCTAAGAAGTAGAACACTATATAGGTAATAGGGTGCCATTTGGGATACAAAATACATAAACCAGTGAGACCCAGGCTCTCGCTAGTCCCTACCTTGGCTGAAGCTCTCTGGTTGGGGTCCTCTCTGGACTTGAGGGCCCCCACGCCCAGCTTGGGCAGCTGGGTCTGGAAGACGGACACGCGCCCCCCGGTGGGCGACAGCAGCTTGAAGGCTGCCTGCAGGGCCGGGCCCAGAGCAGACTGGGTCTCCATGGTCTTGCCAAACATCTGGGGCAAGCTCTTCAGCAGATCCTGCACCAGCTGTACGAATAAAAACACATTTTTAAATAAAGTTTTGAAACGCAAAACCGTGTAAGAGAGGTTCATGCAAAAAAAGTTACCCAACGTGAGTGTGTCTTGATGCATTTTCACGATGTTGCTGTGAATAGTTTGACAGATTGGACTTGTAACATTTTCGTTTAACATTTTGTTGAGAGAGCCTGTCTCTGAGGAATCTGCACAGGGATAGTTTTAAGAGCTCCTTACCTCCTTGCATTCATTGAGGTTCACTAAAAGGCTGTCTGGTGTTGGTAAAAATATATCTGGAAGAAAGGAAAAAACAGCATAGAAGACCATTAGACCACTGCAACCTCCTGAAATAAAGACTTTAAATGTACAGCATCATTTATATTGTAGCCCTATATATATAGGGTGTTTTTCCATGTTGTCACAACTTAAACACTGATGAAGCCCGATTGGGTGAAGCATTTGTCACAAAATAACAAATACATTTTCCTTTCTTTCACTGCAAATAGTGAGTGTGGACCTTCCTCATTTTCCAAAGCCTTTCTAGACAGTGAATTATTCTAATGACAAAGCTTGTAAGCCCTTTCTGGTCTCTCACCTTCAATGTCTGAGACGATGAGCATCTGTGGTTGGGCCAGGCCCTCCTGGAGGTTGTAGAAGTGGATGGTGCTGTCAAAGGAGATGAAGCCAATCTTTGTCCTGGAGTCTCCAGGGAGCCTGGAACACACATGATCAGTCAGCCGATGCTCACAGGTCACACTGATGTGTGGTGCGGTTCAGTCAATATTGACTTTCTTCTTGCTCAATACTTCTGTAACTTATTTTATTTCTGTGTCTGAATCACTTTTTGTTATTAATCTTGACAAAAATGTGTATATAGTCACATTAAAAACTCAATAAACATTGTTTTAGGATGAGATAGCAAAAGCTCAGGTTGCCCAGGCCGGCGGAGATACAATCTTCGGCAAAATCATTCGCAAGGAGATTCCTGCAAAAATATTATTTGAAGATGAAGCTCAAACTTCAGTTTCACACCGTAGCCTTCAACTGGACAATATGTATTTGTGTAAATATTCTCCTGGTTCACATACATTTGATACTGCCATCCCACATTTTCATAAACAATGTGTAACACTCCAAAATATACCGTAACCCTAAAGATCTTTATTTATTAAATGCATTTTAGTTATTATATGATGCTAAACTGATGCTAAACTGAAACCTTTAAGCTACCTAGTATTGATCAGTACAGAATATATTATTACATAGCTTAATAGGACAATACGTAATGAACCATCCTGTCAGGGCTGTGGACATTATCCCAGGAGTGTATTTAATCTGCATCCCAATGGCTTCCGGTCAAAAGTAGTGCACTATATAGGGAATAGGGTGCCATTTGGGAAGCACACTCAGTCTCTAACTGATGTACACATACGCGTTGATGTTCTCCAGCAGTGACTGACAGACGACATCTAGGTATCCCGTTTCCACAGCGTTGTGGGATACATCCAGCACGAAGAGATAAACGGCAGGCTGGGGGGGTCTCAGCTGAGGATGACAGGTTTCACACCATCAATACAAACACACTGATACACACCACACTCTCTTATCACATCCTAACAAAACATGCAAATGCTTCCTAGATAAACAACTCCGGGAAATCATAAACAACTTCATGGAGTCAGAAAGCCTGATGGAATCACTATGAACGTGGCAACAGTGGAACACTGCTCATTTCATCTGCATTTAAGTAGCAGAAAAATAAAAGGGGGGGATGTAACCACTTACCATAGATTTTCAGGCAAAATAACATGCAATGATTTGCTTTAAATAGACAAATGTTAAGACTATATAATGTGTATTTACCATGTATTCTGAGGGTGCGATGAACTCGATGGTGGCGTTCTGGACCTCAGGTCTTTTGTGTGGCTCTCCGTACGATCTGGTGACTGGGTTGTACATGAACTCCTCTGGAACTGCACAACAAACAGAGGTTGTCATCAGTCAGAAAAGAACTGTCCGTCACTACTGTCATCAGGTGAATGATAGTCTGAACATTTAGGTCAAAGCTATATGCTGGAAAATACTGGTACAGCATGGGTGAAGTTAGGCCTTTGTGCTCAAGTGAATGTCCTTTTCCCGCTTCAGACCAGCCTAACGTCTCACTTAAAACATGTGTTTGGAATGAACATTGGATGTGGTTTAAAGTGGTGCCAAATATGGGGAACAGACAGGGTGTCATTTAAGAGGAGCTTGGTGGCTGTGGTCCTTACCGTCGTTGACCCGGTAGCACAGGTTACACTTCCATCTCCTCTGGTCCAGGAAGGTCACGAAGGGGTTGATGTACGTCCTGCAGGAGCGACACCGCACTATAGTGCTGGAGGTGACCACAGGCAGTTGCTGCAGTGTACAGACAAACCAAACAATTAAAAAAGGCACAATCTGGGATTGGTACATATTTTTTTTTTAAGATGTAGCCATTGATTCTTGAAGAATAAAACGTAATACAGCTAGTTGCTGCAGTTCACAGACAAATCAAACCCTTAGGACATGTTAGGCTATGACAATCGTCAATGCCAAGTTCCACACAAATGAAAAACATCAAATTACAAAGGAACATTAAATGACATTTAAAAGACATGATCATAGATGCGTAGATTAAATACACAGTTATTCTAGGCTAAATGCATTATTTTATCTTTTACCCGAAGAGGGAAGGGCAGAAGGAAGAGTCTACTGAGGGTTGGGAGATAGCAGGCAACATCTTACCGAGAGATCTTTGAAGGGGTGGAGCAGCAAGCCGAGTGGAAGCTTGGCTTTGTTTAACAGAGACTGGGTCTGGGGGATGCTGGTCAGGGTACTGCGGAAGACCCTGTAGAGAGAGGAGGCAAGAGAAACAACAGGTCTGAACCAGTACATTTTACAGTAAAAGTACATGAACACTTTTGACAATATTCAACATTGTGGTGGGGATTGACGTTGAAAAACAGTGCCAGACAAACTATCACTCACTCTGGGTGACAGTTGATTTTCTGCAGGTCCTGGGGCAGGCAAGGCGTAGGAGGGGTGACGGGGCCCGGGGGGAGCAGGTTCCTCTCCTGCAGCAGGTTGACCACCCTCAGGGTCTCAGGGGTCTGGGACTGCAGACTCAACCCAGCCAGGGAGGGGCTCAGCTGGGCTGGACCTGCAGACGGCTGGGGAGGAAACAGAACAGCACAGTGGTGAGTACAATGAACAAAAGGTCTGGTCAAAAGCAGTGCACTATATGGAATAGGGTGCCATTTGGGATGCAACACTGGTAAGTTTCAATATTTGAACAGTCTATCCATGTCCTATTTCAACATTCAGAGTTAATTTTAAAATGTCTAAGTGTTCATGTGATCAGACAAGTGCTAAGCTCTGTATATAATAGAGAAAGTTGAGCGTTGTACTGTTAGTATGTCAGTCCTGGATTTGGTTTGAGAAAGCAGAGAGCAGTATGGTGTCTTACCTGCTGGTATGACTGAGGCGCATGGCTGTAAGGCTGCGTCTGGGCCTGCATGGGGGAGGCGGAGGTGTTCTGGTACCCTGGGGGTAGAGAGGGGTAGGACAGACCCATGTGTCGAGCAGGGGGGGCTGGCTGCTGGGGTGGGCCAGCTATAGGGACAAGCACCAAAACAGGCCTCATGTCAGTTCTGAGTGTTGCTAGCAGTAAATATAGGGGACTAAAATGCAATATTAGTCACTCATTTCTGATTAAACTATGGAGTAGTAGAGGACTTACCCATTTTAGGGGCTGTCTCCAAGTGATCAGAGCTGTTGGGGACTTGAGTACCATTAGCAGGTGTGGGTATGTGTCCTGTTACAGAGCAAACATTCCAGAGTCAGGATGGATTAAAAAAACAAACACATTCCACTACTTTTGTGGAAGCACTTAAAAAAAAGGCACAATCTGTAGGTTTAGTTTTTGGGGGGAAAAAAGTGTTGACCAAATGTTTTTGGAGAACTTAGTAATTAGCATAGATGTTTTTGTTTTATGTTTCAGGTCACTTTGTTTCATTGCCACATGATAGAGGAAATGTAGGAATTGCATCTTCAATGCACCTAATTCAGTCACAATGAAAGACATTAAGACACAATTTAATGAAAAAACGGATACCCATGAGGTCACTAAAATGTAATGGCCAAAACCAAGACACAGACTTAGAAAGTGTTGAATGTAAACACAGAATATCTGAAAGATCCATGGAAGTTCTCTGGGCCTTTCTTCCTTTGAGAAACCATGCTAAGAATTTAATAGAGGACATCAAAACTACACAGGGACCACACACACATACCACAACACTGATAGTGACTAAACCACACCTGGACACTCAATATCATTCTCCTGGTTGTCGTACTCAGTGTGGGCAGCATCATCACTAGCATCACTCCCACACTGAGCTGTCATGGTGGGAGGAAAGAGAAGGAAATGAGACCCCAAGGGTGAATGCTGGAGATACACTCCCCCCTCACTATAACTTCAATTTAAAACAAATAAACTACAAATATCTGTGGATGCTTCAAAGACCGAGGTTACCAACATATTGTTAGATGAGAGGATAAAAACAAAATGTCTCAGAGTAGGAGTGCTGATCTAGGATCAGGTTACCCTCTTATTCCTTATGATTTAAAATACAAAACTGAACATGGATCAGTACTCCTGCTCTATGATGTTGTAAGACTACGGTCCCAGAACTGATATTTCCTTACCATCAGTCTTGGGGCCAAAGGGAAGGGGAGGGGTAGCATTGCCCATGGGGGGTGGAGTGGGTCTCATCGAGGGTGGGGGTCCTGTAGGTGGGTGGCCGTAAGGTGCTGTCATCCCTGGATGGTATGTGTGAGGAGGAGCCACGGGGTTCATTGGAGGAGGGGCAGAGCCTGGACAACCACAACAACATCACATCATTCAGGATCATTTGACATACATATTCAAATGTCTTATACAGTATCCTATCACAACCCTCAACACAAACCTTGTCCAAAATGTCAACATAACAAATATATATTTACAGAAGTGGCTCCTACATAGTATTGTGCTGCCAGCCCATGCATCACTGGCTTGGTCGAGGCTAACCTGTACATAGGCCTAACCTAAGGCAATAAAACTGGCACCTATAGGCTGCATCATGATGCTACCTGATGCATATCATGACAATGTAGCCTATGGCTGCATTTACACAGGCAGCCCAATTCTGATTTTCATTTCACTAAGTCTTTTGACTCTGAAAAAGATGTGATATGATTGGTCAAAAGACCAATTAGCCATAGAGAAATTGAGTACATCGTATATGGTATGGGGACTATCGCGCATAAGAGGAAAATAGGCCCCTCTGAGGAGAGTAACATTATATCCCTACACTGGAGGTGACGAGTCCCACGACAGCTGATGCTGGTGACCCAGAGCTAGTTAATGTCAATGAACCCCAGTAACTACAGAGACTACACTGACAGAGGCATTTCAGACAAGAGTGAACCATTCTTCCAACAGCAAAAACCTGTCATTCAGATATTGTAAGTGTGAATAAATATTCAGTCACCAACTCAAGGTAACAAATCAATTTGAATGAAAATAGTCAACTGGCCAAATTGGAGTGAATCCTACTCAAAATCAGTCATCCTTGATGACTAACGTGGTATTTCTTACACCACATTGTTACATAATGCGATAATGGCCTTGATCGTCATTCATGAATCACTGATGGCTTCTGACCACATAACAGCCACACACCATAAATACCGCTAGTGGTGTGGGTGAGTCCTGAGCAAGTGACTAAACGGTCTCTCTGAACCCAGGGAATTATACTTACCCAGACTATCTTGCACTGCCTCTACGCACATTCACAAGACTATATATGCACACACACACTCTGACACTCTCTCTCACACACACACACACACACAGGTTTGCAAAGGGAAGGTATATTACTAGAAACTTTACCAGATTTTTTAAACCAGAATTTCAAGGATTTTATGTAATCTAAATCAGAATGATCAGATTTTTACAGACCTCTAATTATCTCAGGTTCTCTGTGTGGCCTCATCTCATAAAAATATATGAAAGAATTAAATAAGATGGTTTTCAATTTAGTGAATACTATTGGTGTTTAAAATTAGGGTTTCAGCATGATTTTATATATCTATATATATCTAT
The DNA here is from genome assembly GCF_901001165.1 of Salmo trutta. Classification (NCBI taxonomy): domain Eukaryota; kingdom Metazoa; phylum Chordata; class Actinopteri; order Salmoniformes; family Salmonidae; genus Salmo; species Salmo trutta. The sequence continues at coordinate 14,439,164 of NC_042975.1, read as the reverse complement.
CTATATATATAGGGCAGACATATTTTACTATACATTTACATTTTAGTCATTTAGCAGATGCTCTTATCCAGAGCGACTTACAGTAGTGAATGCATACATTTCATTTTTTTTTTTTTTTTGCACTGGTATGTATTAATTTGTCTTTGTTTTGGCGTCAAACTTGTCAGTTATGAAATAAGTCAATAGCTGGAAGAGTTGCAGAGTTAATTGAAAATAATGCCATTGTTGATTAGATATTTTTTTCATTAATTAGGCTATTTTCTCTATCTATTAGAAACTCATGAACAGACACAGATATAAAAAAGGAATGCTATAAATTTATATTTATTTTCAGCTATTCCAGTATAAATTACCTAAATTTACTGAACAGGCGCACACACTCCCTGCTGCTACTCTGTTCTTAGTCCTATTATTATTATTACTACTACTACTACTACTACTACATCTCCTGATGCCTAGTCACTTTACCCTGCCTACATGTACATATCTACCTCAAATACCTTATTATTATTATTATCATCTCTCCTGATGCGGTCGTGGAAAATTGTCTTAAGAATATAATACTCTTACAAGAACTTATGAATTCAATATAGGCTTTAATACAAAGTAGAAAAAGCCGAGGTGGTCCGCGGAACATCTCCCTTCCCTGAGCATCGGCTCTGCTTTTATACACATACGGATACATCCCATATGTTAATGAAATGACTCCTTAGTTCTTCCGCCACCATTATCTTCCAACCCGAGTTCCTTGCTTGTTTACGCCTGATAACGCCCACATCTGTTCCGGTTTGGATTACAATGGTTACCCCCTAGCTCATACAACAAATAATACATGTATTGCATATGGTTCACATGTTGGTCAATTTGCCACCATCCTTCCTCCTGCTTCCTCCTGACATTGGTACATCAGAAGGCACAAATGTATCTATGTTCTCAGCTAATGCAATCTTTGGCATGACATCCTACTCAGAGATGGCAATTGTATTGCATGCCCCCACCTCTCTATCCGGCCAATGTGCTCATTGTCTACATTAGTGGCTCAGCATATCAGCTGCCCCTAGTTACATTACATTAACTCCCACAATGCCTAGTCACTTTACCCTGCCTTCATGTCCATATCTACCTCAAATACCTTATTATCCATCCTGATGCCTAGTCACTTTACCCTGCCTACATGTACATATCTACCTCAAATACCTTATTATACTGCTCAAAGAAATAAAGGGAACACTTAAACAACACAATGTAACTCCAAGTCAATCACACTTCTGTGAAATCAAACTGTCCACTTAGGAAGCAACACTGATTGACAATAAATGTCACATGCTGTTGTGCAAATGGAATAGACAACAGGTGGAAATTATAGGAAATTAGCAAGACACCCCCAATAAAGGAGTGGTTCTGCAGGTGGTGACCACAGACCACTTCTCAGTTCCTATGCTTCCTGGCTGATGTTTTGGTCACTTTTGAATGCTGGCGGTGCTTTCACTCTAGTGGTAGCATGAGGCGGAGTCTACAACCCACACAAGTGGCTCAGGTAGTGCAGCTCATCCAGGATGGCACATCAATGCGAGCTGTGGCAAGAAGGTTTGCTGTGTCTGTCAGCGTAGTGTCCAGAGCATGGAGGCGCTACCAGGAGACAGGCCAGTACATCAGGAGACGTGGAGGAGGCCGTAGGAGGTCAACAACGCAGCAGCAGGACCGCTACCTCTGCCTTTGTGCAAGGAGGAGCAGGAGGAGCACTGCCAGAGCCCTGCAAAATGACCTCCAGCAGGCCACAAATGTGCATGTGTCTGCTCAAACGGTCAGAAACAGACTCCATGAGGGTGGTATGAGGGCCCGACGTCCACAGGTGGGGGTTGTGCTTACAGCCCAACACCGTGCAGGACGTTTGGCATTTGCCAGAGAACACCAAGATTGGCAAATTCGCCACTGGCGCCCTGTGCTCTTCACAGATGAAAGCAGGTTCACACTGAGCACGTGACAGACGTGACAGAGTCTGGAGACGCCGTGGAGAACGTTCTGCTGCCTGCAACATCCTCCAGCATGACCGGTTTGGCGGTGGGTCAGTCATGGTGTGGGGTGGCATTTCTTTGGGGGGGCGCACAGCCCTCCATGTGCTCGCCAGAGGTAGCATGACTGCCATTAGGTACCGAGATGAGATCCTCAGACCCCTTGTGAGACCATATGCTGGTGCGGTTGGCCCTGGGTTCCTCCTAATGCAAGACAATGCTAGACCTCATGTGGCTGGAGTGTGTCAGCAGTTCCTGCAAGAGGAAGGCATTGATGCTATGGACTGGCCCGCCCGTTCCCCAGGCCTGAATCCAATTGAGCACATCTGGGACTTCATGTCTCGCTCCATCCACCAACGCCACGTTGCACCACAGACTGTCCAGGAGTTGGCGGATGCTTTAGTCCAGGTCTGGGAGGAGATCCCTCAGGAGACCATCCGCCACCTCATCAGGAGCATGCCCAGGCGTTGTAGGGAGGTCATACAGGCACGTGGAGGCCACACACACTACTGAGCCTCATTTTTATTTGTTTTAAGGACATTACATCAAAGTTGGATCAGCCTGTAGTGTGGTTTTCCACTTTAATTTTGAGTGTGACTCCAAATCCAGACCTCCATGGGTTGATAAATTGGATTTCCATTGATTATTTGTGTGAGATTTTGTTGTCAGTACATTCAACTATGTAAAGAAAAAAGTATTTAATAATATTATTTCATTCATTCAGATCTAGGATGTGTTATTTTAGTGTTCCCTTTATTTTTTTGAGCAGTGTATTATCAATCCTGATGTCTAGTCACTTTACCCTGCCTACATGTACATATCTACCTCAAATACCTCGTACCTCTGCACATTGATCTGGTACTCCCTGTATATAGCTCCACATTGATCTGGTACTCCCTGTATATAGCTCCACATTGATCTGGTACTCCCTGTATATAGCTCCACATTGATCTGGTACTTCCTGTATATAGCTCCACATTGATCTGATACTCCCTGTATATAGCTCCACATTGATCTGGTACTCCCTGTATATAGCTCCACATTGATCTGGTACTCCCTGTATATAGCTCCACATTGATCTGGTACTCCCTGTATATAGCTCCACATTGATCTGGTACTCCCTGTATATAGCTCCACATTGATCTGATACTCCCTGTATATAGCTCCACATTGATCTGATACTCCCTGTATATAGCTCCACATTGATCTGATACTCCCTGTATATAGCTCCACATTGATCTGATACTCCCTGTATATAGCTCCACATTGATCTGATACTCCCTGTATATAGCTCCACATTGATCTGATACTCCCTGTATATAGCTCCACATTGATCTGATACTCCCTGTATATAGCTCCATTCTTGTTAATTTTATTCCTTGTATTAATACTTGTATTATTTATTTGCTTAACTGCATCATTGGTAAAGGTTTGTAATCAATAATTTCATGGTAATGTCTACACCTGTGGTATTCAGCGCATGCGGCAATAAAATCTGTTTTTGATATTGGTGATGGATTTGTATATCACCAGAGGTTACTGGAACTCTCCATCGGTCCCTGGACAACTTTTCAAAGTGTCTGCCAAGGAGATATGTGCAGCCAATTGGATCTGTGTGTGTGTGTGTGTGTCAGCAGGGGGCAATGTCCACTTCCAACATCAGCTTGCTAAGAACACTTCTGGTGCTTCCCTGTGACATCATAGTGACCTGCTGTTACTGTTGTTAATCCTGATATGAAGTGTCACTACACAGTCAAACCACCAGTCAATGTCATAACATCATAATGCCTAAATGTTTTTCAACCAAGTGTTATTCATCGTAGGAAGTCAAACTGCTGTAGCATATGTAACAGTGTGTTAATCACAGAGCCCTTCTGCACTGTGTTTTACCTGGCTGGGTGTATCTGTGGAGGGAGGTAGGAGGCAAGGGATGACCCGAGGGTTGCATGGCGTTGTGGTAGACAGGAGGAGGAGCTGCGCTGTACCCCGCCGAGGAGGCCTGGGGTGGTGCCAAGCTAGGCGAGGAGGTCACGTGATTATCCACAAACGCGAGGGGAGGCGTGGCCATAGGAGGCGGCGCCCCCATTGGTGGAGGAGCTCCCATCAGTGGAAGGGCCCCATACTGCCAGGCTGGGGGGTGCTGGTAGTAGCTGTTGGCAGACACAGGTAGAGCAGGGGTGGCCTGCGCTGGGGGCATCCTGGGTCCTGGGCAAGGGCTGGTGGACTGAGGGGGGGTCATGGGGTGGGGAGGTCCCATAGGAGGCCTGTTTAACATGGGCTGACCTGGGGAGGCCTGGTAAGAGCTGACTGGTGGGATGGGCTGGTAGGGCCCAGAGTTATAGAGTCCAGGGCCAGGCGGCATGGGGCCCTTGGCTTGCATTGGGTTGTATGGAGGATGGTGGGCCATGTTGTAACCCGCTCCTGGTGGCTGCAGCGCTACTTGATTCTGTAAAGGACCTGGAAGACAGGATCATGACAGAGATAAGTTTCCAGGCCAGAGTTTGACATAAAATACAGCAACACACTGACATCCCATGTGAATATCCCATGACTATAGTCTGCATTCCAAAGAAGGTCTAAAGAGTAATAGCCGACTGCCTCATTTGCCTGCCAGTTAATAAAAAAGATGAGAAAATGTTTCATTACTAGATGTAGAACTGCCTAGCAGTATTGATTGACTAGTCCTACAACAGTTCGTGGCTCTGAAGAAGGATTTGGGCTAGATAACTTTGAGAGTAACAAAAACATCAGGCTAAATGCGATAGGGCTGGGAATGGCCAGGGACCTCCCGAATACAATATTTTCACAATACTTTAGTTGCCAATCCGATACGTATTGCGATTCTATGTATTGCGATTCGATACTGTGATTTCATTGCGTTTCGATGTCCAAACAATATGCTCACCATATGTCTGATGCAGAGGGACAAGAGAGCCATGAAAAAACAAGTTTAGATCAGTCACAGAAATAAAAGTGCTGAAAACAAATAGGCTCTCCATTTCAAAAGATGGAGAATATGCTATAAAAAGGACAAATACTGGAGTTTGTGCAGGTACATCAAAATTGCCCAAAATAATATTGCAATATTGTCAAAACTATATAATAGTTATAATTGATTTAAATATATTTTCAAAAAATAATATCCCAATATGTAACTATTGATTTTCCCCCCCCATTACTAAATAGCAGTGAGGTAAATTGGGATGAAAATACAGACAAAGTCTCCAAAATAAGGCAAACGATATGTGGACAGACTGACACATCAATCACATTTCTCAACACAGTAACGGTACAGGATATAGCCTAATCTCACCTGGACACCACTCCTGTACTGACAGTGAGTGTAAATAGAGGATCTGAACAAATGATACCAGACACAAAAACACAAAGAGCTTTTCAAATCAAATACTCCTCCTAACCTTGAAGATTGTTAGGTAGAAACAGGGTTTCCTATAATGAAATAGTCATGACTGACTGGCGGCAACAGCGTGCTACATGTGCAAGAAGTCTTGAGCTACATTACAAGCCAGGATAAACAGGTGGAGAAGGTGGGATTAGAAAACAACTCCTCAATGGTGAAGATGAACACCCATAATCCCTTTCCGGGCAGCGCCAGTGAAATCGCCAACATTAAGCTGCCGGCTGGCCACAGTGGTTGTGTTGAAGGCTTCCCTCCAATCACAGTGAACCTGTCCTGGGCCGAGTACACGTGCTCCGCCAATTACAGAGGCAAGTATAAGAGTCAAACATGGAAACAAAATCTTAGTACAACTGTACAGCAAACAGGTCACTGATAAAATATGCCATTGTTTCGATAAGGGCACTGCTTAGGCCTAAAGTAAATTAAGTAGGATGAATTCACCCTAGATTAAATCCACTTTGGCAAGAATGATCAGAGTTCAAAAACCTATATTGGAGTAGAGACTTTTTATTGCCTCTAATACAGAGATAAGGAAAATATGAAGGACAGATGAACTCTAGACTAGGGAGTTTAATCATAAATCATCAATAGCCAAACCCAACAGCATAAAGAACATGTCCTGCTCTAATCGAAACAATCTCTGGTTATCTATAGACAAAGAATGAGTACTACTGGTATTGTACAAATAACAGTTTGACAGCTAGTGTTTAATTCAGTCCAGTTGGATGGTTAACTTTACCTCCAGAGATTATTGATATGAAACAGTTATCACACTGTACACAGTCAAAAGTTTATACACACGTACTCATTCAAGGGTTCTTCTCTATTTTAACTTTTTTTTGACTGTGTGTGTACTACATTATTTTTTACATTGTAGAATAGTGAGGACATGAAAGCTATGATATAACACATATGGAATAATGTAGTAAGCAAAAAAGTGATAAACAAATCAAAATATATCTTATATTTGATATTCTTCAAAGGAGCCACCCTTTGCCTTGACAGCTTTGCTCACTTTTGGCATTCTCTCAAGCAGCTTCACCTGGAATGCTTTTCCAACCATCTTGAAGGAGTTCCCACATATGCTGAACACTTGTTGGGTACATCTCAAATTGGGTTGAGGTCAGATGATTGTGGAGGCCAGGTCATCTGATGCAGCACTCCATCACTCTCCTTCTTGGTCAAATAGCCCTTACACAGCCTGGAGGTGTGATGGGTCATTGTCCTGTTGAAAAAATATATGATAGTCCCACTAAGCGCCAACCAGATGGGATGGTGTATCGCTGCAGAATGCTGTGGTAGCCATGCTGGTTAAGTGTGCCTTGAATCCTAAATAAATCACTGACAGTGTCACCAACAAAGCACCTCCACATCACACCACCTCCTTCATGGTGGGAACCACACATGCAGAGATCATCCACTTACCTACTCCTCGTCTCACAAAGATGCAGCGGTTGGAAGCAAAAATCACAAATTTGTTCTCATCAGACCAGAGGACAGATTTCTACCAGTCTAATGTCCATTGCTCGTGTTTCTTAGCCCAAGCAAGTATCGTCTTCTTATTGGTGTCTTTTAGTAGTGGTTTCTTTGCAGCAATTCCACCATGAAGGCCTGATTCACGCAGTCTCCTCTGAACAGTTGATGTTGAACTGTGTCTGTTACTTGAACTCTGTGAAGCATTTATTTGGGCTGCAATCTGAGTTGCAGTTAACTAATGAACTTATCCTCTGCAGCAAAGGTAACTCTGGGTCTTCCTTTCCTGTGGTGGTCCTCTTGAGAGCCAGTTACATCATAGCGTTTGATGGTTTTTGCGACTGCACTTGAAGAAACTTTCAAAGTTCTTGAAATGTTCCAGATTGACTAACGTTCATGTCTTAAAGTAATGATGGACTGTTTATCTTTGCTTATTTGAGCTGTTCTTACCATAACATGGACTTGGAAGTTTACCAAATAGGACTATATTCTGTATACCAACCCTACCTTGTCACAACACAACTGATTGGCTCAAACACATTGAGGAAAGAAATTCCACAAATGAATTTAACAAGGCACACCTGTTAATTGAAATGCATTCCAGGTGACTACCTCATAAAGCTGGTTGAGAGAATGCCAAGTGTGGGCAAAGCTGTCATCAAGGCAAACAGTGGCTACTTTGATGAATTTCAAATATATTTTTATTTGTTTAACACTTTTTGGTTACTACATGATTCCATGTGTTATTGCATAGTTTTGATGTCTTCACTATTATTCTACAATGTGGAAAGTAGTAAAAAAAATAAAAACCTCTGGAATGAGTAAGTGTGTACAAACTTTTGACTGGTAATATATATATATATATATAAAATTCAGGGAGAGAAATGCCAGACAAAAAAAAGTATATTTATATTACTTTACTTAAAAAATAAAAAAGTCATGCAACTTAAACGGATGGTCCCAATGTGCCACATGTACACACAGAGGTAGAGCACAAAAAAGCGGTGTGGTACGTCATTCACTTCTGAGTAGATGTTGCAAAGCATAATACGACTATAACTATAATTTTACATTTTATGTGACACCAGCCAAGTGATTCGGGAAAGGCAACGCAGTACGCAACAAACAGTCACACGACCCTTACCCAAAGAACCTCAACAAATGAGAGGAAAGTTTAGCCCTAAACAAAGACTAAACCCCTATAAGACAACTAGAGGATGACAGTTTATCAGTCGACAGGGTATCAATCAAATTACAAGACTCAAATGATATAGCTAATCGTTTTGGTCAATTACCCAAATCTAAGTTCCACGTACGAGTCAACTAGTTATAGCTAACTACAGTAGCAAATTGGCAAACTCAACTGACAACTTGTAGCATCATCATGACCCAAACTATCAGTCTCTCCCCTGAACTTGATCTTCAATTGAGTTATGACTAACGTCATTCAAGGTAGCACTAGTAGCTAGCTAACGTTAATGATCAGTTAGACTAGAGACTGACACAAATTGCAGCTATAACTAAGTTTAGATAGCTAGATACGTGAGTAAATTTGTCAACGACTCTAGCTAAAACAGATTATCCTAGCTAGCTAAAAGTTACGTAGTGGGCAATCAAAGCGATCTCTTATATCCAAATTGCTAACTTAACTAACATGAACAATGTTTTTTTTAAAACTATAGTCTTGATAAGAGTAAGTTAGCCCACCACTAACATTAGCCATCTTTTAGGTTAGCATTATTAGCAAGGCAGCAAGCTAATGTAGTTAGCTAGCCAGCTTGCTAACCAGCCAAATCAGATTAGGATAAAGTAAAAGCCTATCTTGTTAACGCGCTAGTTACTAAACAGTTGTGAGAAGGTAACGTTAGCTAGCTAACATTAGTGCGAAATTGCTCACCGTTTGCGTATGGCTGTCCTCCTGGCCCATTCTGAGAGTTGAACCCCGTACTGGACATCTTGAAATAGACACCGACCGTAATCAAATTTAAAAGCTTCGTTGGCGAATAGTTAGCTGCGTCTTACTTAGCTAACCAGCTACGTTAGCTGTTTAGCTAGCAATGGGATCTGTTTGTTTAACGGAGCGTCTTTATCACAGGCTTTCAGGTAAAAAAAAAAAAAAAGTTAATTGTCCGACTCGTTAGCTATCACAGACCATGGTTAGGACCGTTCCCCGTCCATCTACGGGTGTAGGCCTTGTCAATAAAATCGTGTGAGACTCTCCTTTCCGTAATATCTGTGTTGCTTCTCTCTTCTTGCACAGGAAGTTGGGATTCCCCACCCAGCACGAAGAACGTAAAACCTCCTCAAGCATGCGCAGTTGGTACACGTGGCACTTCCTGTGCATAGGGTGATTTCTACAGTACTGGAAACACTCGCAATGTTGTACTGTCTTCGCTTCCTCTGATGTTTCAGTAAAAACATGTAGGATCGATTAAATACACGGTGACAGACTGTCTATTACAAATACAAGTAGTTTATATAAAACCAGATTGATGGTTAACTTTTTAATTAATTCGTTTCTCCAGGGTGATTTATTTACTGGAGTTGAAGACTATGGACTGGAAGTAGAAACATGTTCAGATCAGAAATATAGACATACCAAACTGCCTCGTTATCAAATAACATTGCAGGATGAATATTATTATTTAAATCAAATGTGTTCTGTGTTAACACGTTTAGATTACAGGAGTGCTAGAATATGGTTCACATTTTTGTTCCCCTACCGGAAAGATGATTGTGAAACATAAACAGGAAGCGGCAATGCCTGGGCCTGGGGAGTTATTGGACACAGATTGCATTGCTGTGTCGTGGCTCTGTAACATAACACGAAGGTGGAGAGGAAGACGTGAATTGGGTGCTCTCATTTGACCATAAAGCAGATTTTCATGATTTTAAGAGCAAACATATTTAGTCAATTGATCTGCACTTAGATAACGGGTAAGTGTAAGCATTACTTATTTCAAATATGGGGTTTGCGAAAGTGTATTTTAACCTTCGGCATTAAGGCTAGCGCGGATAGCTAGCTAACGGTATACGCTAACGTTAGTTAGTCGGTCAGGAACCCTCAATCAAATTGCTGACGGTAGCTAATTAACAGTTTCAAGTTACTTTGACGCGTAATGTGGTAACCTTAAAGTAGGCCCATTTGTATTTGCATTTTTATATTGAGATGTTCTCTAGCTGTAACAAACAGCTTTACTGTCAATACACCCAGCGCTTCCTTATGTTTGCAATTAACTCGATACTACTATAGTTATCTCTGAAAATGACACGTATTTATGAATTCAGATGCACTAACTTAGTTACACACGTAAATTGCCATTAGCTATGTCAACGCTACTGTAGCTAGATTTTAATCTTAGTTAACAAGCTACAATAAATGTGAACAACAAACCGATTCTCGCTGCCAGCTAAAGGTACAATTTGTGACTCACAGCTCGCTATCCTTTAGCTAGCTTGGCTATCAAACGTTAGTTAGCCAGCTGGATATAGTCGTCATAACTATATTATTAATCATATCGATTTTGCATCGTAAATTAAAATGAAATTTTACGGACAGCCACCATTTCGAGCTCAAATTGTTTTTATTTGTAGTCAAAGAAATCAAAATCGATAGGTGTCGGAGACATAATCCACATTTGTTTGAATGTGTATGTGAGTTGGTGGATTCTTGCATTAGTTGGACACTTCTGCTCGCTAATATAAATAACTAAATCAGTCAAATAAATGTTTATTACCGGATTTTCCACTATGTGACTGTTCTTTGTCTTCCAATTCCTGCCAATGTTAAATGTTTCAGATTAGTTTGATACGGACTACGCTGAATTTAATCCCAGTAACATTACCTTTCCCCCATTTATAGCAGCTATTTGTTATCTATCTGCTCTCACCTCAAATTCTACTAGGTCTAGAAAACTTTGAGCTGAAAACTGTGACTTGATTGATCAGTGTATGTAAATTATAGCGAGCTGTCAGATCCTGTAGTTTGCTTCCTTTTAATTCAAATCCTTCAATTTGAGAGGCTCTAGCAACAAGGTGAGAACATGAGCCAGCTGGGCTGGCATTTAGATCTGTCTGGGAGCCGGGGGTGGAATCATTAGTCCAAACTGTAGAAAACGGTTACAAACAGAACGTTTTGAAACAAAAATTGTTTTCTATTGGACAAATTCAGGTAGGTTGTGTTTGGTACCTAGTGAATACACCCCTGGTATCCTACTGGAAGTATATTTTATCTGTAATCCTTAAGTAAACCTCACTGCCCTCCGACCTTAATATTTAAATATCTTACAATATTTTGCACATGTGCACTGCTACTTTCCTATATATGTGTATATTTTGATGCTACATGCTGTATGCAAAATATTATTGTTGGGCTTATATTGATCAATGACATAAAGGACTGTGATGTTCAGAGGAATTCAAATAATTAAGTAGAACATTATTTAACCCCCTAGACTCTATTGATGTAAAAAAATCCCATCAAAATCTGCCAGATTAAGCTAGAGATCCACCGCTTCTGCCTATGGTGGCTTTCCACATTTGCAGTGTTAGGTGGCTGAGATACAGCTGTCAGACCATGAGACATCCCGACAATCTGTCTTCTCATGAAAACGTCTGTAGCGTCCGAACGGTTTGGCCCCGGTTTGGACTCGGCTGAAGTTGGTACCGCCGAGGTGCCAACCTCTGTTTGTAGCATCTGAACCGTTTGGGCAGACTAATGTGACCCCACTGTTGAAAGGGGAGGTTCTCGCGAATATGATGGTGTTCTCCGTTTTGCTCTGTGAGTGTCACAGGAATCGTCTGATGGTAACCGGTACTAGGTAAAAAATGTATGGGGGTGTAGATGGTGAATGGGAGGTAGTTGGTGAATTCTTGCATTAGTTGGACACTATTTTGCTGGCTAATATAAATAACTAAATCAGTCAAATAAATGCTTATTACGGGATTTTCGCTATTTTTATTTTTTTGCTCCTTTGCACCCCAGTATCTCTACTTGCACATTCATCTTTTGCACATCTATCACTCCAGTGTCTAATTGCTAAATTGTAATTATTTCGACACTACGGCCTATTTATTGCCTTTCCTTCCTAATCTTACCTCATTTGCACACACTGTATATAGATTTTTTTCCTATTGTGTTATTGACTGTATGTTTGTTTATTCCATGTGTAACTCTGTGTTGTTGTTTGTGTCGCACTGCTTTGCTTTATCTTGGCCAGGTCACAGTTGTAAATGAGAACTTGTTCTCAATTGACCTACCTGGTTAAATAAAGGTGAAATAAATAAAAGTCGTTTTGTACCTACCCCAAAAAATGGGTTAAATATCTGTCATATATATTTATTTACTTCATGAGCTTTCTTATATCTCCTAGATATAGGAAAACACTTCAAAACCTTATTCCTTATGATAAAACATTTTCTACTGTCTTTTTTGCTATTTATGAATGTGTTATTCAATGCATTTCTATGGGCTATAGTAGTAAAGGCCAAATTCAATATTTTATATATTTTTTTGTGGGGGATACCTAAAGGGGTCCTAAAATTCTAAATCAAATAGCTAAGTGATCCATGGTATGATCATTTTAAAACAATTCCATTTGTCAGCATAGACCCCCCCTCATGCTGATGAATGCCGCGCAGCATGGCAAAAACATTTTGAAATACATATTGGGCTCACCTATCGCTCGTGCAATGATGTCCAAGGGTGATAAAACAGTGTTTGTTCATTGTTTGCAACTTCTTTGTTTTAATATTGCAAACAGATATGGCTGTTTCACCATTAAAGGTACACTCCAGCTATTTTGTAACTTTTCCTGTTGAAAAACAATATCCCATGTATAAATACAGTAATGTACATATAAATAGGTTGAAGTATGCCTTTCAAGGAGTTGGCTTGATGGTGTCCTTTGTCATCGGCCTCACCCCTTGCTTGAGGAGAAATAGTAGGACTTAAGGATTCCAGCTTTTTAAAACACAATAGAATACTAAATATATTGTATCTCTATGCAGGGTGATTACTGTAGTCATTTAAAATCAGATTGGTATGGTCGCCAGCTTAAAGTAATCAAAGTAAGTGTTCAGAGTAGGGCTCTGCTATCTTGCTTTGATAGCTAGATGATACATCTCCACTAGCCTATATCTGCTGGCTACACTGTTAGACCAGCATCTTCTACTGGATCACGTCACGCTCTGGGAGCCAGCCAGGGGGAGAGCTCCTGCTGACGTGTAGCCGGGTTCAGCTGTATTTGCATGGTCTTGACCTTTAGCTCCCTTATACTTTAGCCCTGGAGCTGTTTGCATGTTGTGTAACTAGAGCCACAGGTTGGCCAGCCTGCCTGGCACATTGTGGTGCCACACTAGCCAGGGAGAGAGTTGAGTCTGAGTGTTGAGACAAAAGTCTTGGTGTCGTGGAATTGTGGTGGAAAGTAGCCACCTCAGCCAGCCACGTGTCTTTTTTTTTTTTTTTTTCAGAGAAAATATATTTTCTCCTGCTCGGTGCTCACTGAAGGAAGCATTTATGTATAGACGTTAGAGCACGTTTCATTTGTTGCAGTAAAAAATAGGAAAGGGAATAAGATATTCAAGGGTAACTGACCTTTTGAGTGTGAATTGCAGTTTATTTTGAGTTGTACAGAAAGCTGCATGCAAACTTATTTTTAGAGGACTTTTAGATGGTCATTGGTTTGTTTAGTCAAACAGTTTTTAAGGATGCGCTATGCAGAAATCTTTGTTCTTTTGTCATGGAAAGTACAATAAGATAAAGTTTGGCAAACAAAATCTGGTGGGGTTTGGGATTATCCATTTCTAAGACCCATGGTCCACTTCAGCAGGCTCTGAGTCAGTGTTGTTAAGGCTATGTTCAGGAACACACATCTTGGTTGTTAGGAAAGAGACAGTGTGAAGATTGGTCTGAACTGCATGTACTTCTGTCCAATTAATCCGACTGGAACAAGATGATACTTCCTGAGGGGAGCCAATTATTGTCATGGTTCTTATCACGTGTGGCTAACTCCTTCAGATAGGAGGGCCTCTCCTTGCAACTGTGCATCATGTACCATGTTCTTCAGGCTGAACTCTGATAGCAGGGATTGTAATGTCTTCTAGGTTGTAGACGCTTGGTTAATTGTTGTTAGTTTATCTTTGGAAAGTCAAATATACTATCCTAATCGTGTCTTGTTACTTTGCCTGTGTCACTGATACTTCTGCTGGTTGAAGTAGCCAACTCTTAGACTTGTAATATAGATTGATGATCATCAACAGTTTTGGAATCCGGGGATAAATAAGTAATATACTTCACTGTTGGATTTTTTAATAGATTTTTTAAAATGGAACCTTTTATTTAACTAGGCAAGTCAGTTAAGAACAAATTCTTATTTACAATCACGGGCTACACGACCAAACCCTCCCCTAACCCGAACGGCACGCCCTATGGGACTCCCTATCACGGTTGGTTGTGATACAGCTCAGGATCGAACCCGGGTCTGGAGTGACGCCTCTTGCACTGTGATGCAGTGCCTTAGACCGCTGCGCCACTCAGGATCCCTGTCTTTGTGGCTGATTTACAATGTCTCCTTCTTTGAGATTTAGGAAACAGCTTCTATTAGGCCTAATGTTTTTTGCGCATGTGTCAAAGGAAGTTTACAGAGCCAAGTAATCAGTCAACCGTTTTGCCATGTGCTGTACTTGCATGCCTGTTCATCACTTCTGTTCTTGCTTTCTTACAGGATTCACCAGCTCCGGATATGTCCTTCATATTTGATTGGATTTATAGTGGTTTCAGTAGTGTACTGCAGTTTTTAGGTAAGTACCATGTAAACATCACCTTTTCCACTTTCAATACTGTCCTCTGAATGGCTTGAATAGGAAGCTGAATCTCAAGCTACTCAGTTCTGATAACTTTTATTTTTCTTATTTCCTAATTACCACTTGTTGTAAAGACTGACAACAAGTGTGGTGCTGTGCTGTCTGTCGTTCCTAGAAATCCATGTTGTCCCTCTTGTGGTTGAACATGGTAGCTGGTGATTTGAGTAGTGTGGGACCAGGCCTATGTGTTGTTTTACAACATGTGCCCACTGCCTAGCTACAGTGAAACACAAACAAGCTCACTTCAGGCTGCTGCTACCGCTCCCTTTAGCCTCCCTCTAGTGCCTCTCTAGTTTCTGGGACACTAGCTATCTCTCATCTCAGAGAGGTGTGGTGGCACTCCTGCTGACCTTGTTAAACAGGTACTGCTGAGGTTCACTTGGTGTTGCGTAATGATGACGACGAGGCCTCAGAGCTGACTCAGAAAAGACAGGCATTCATCCAGGGCTCTAGGTATAATGTTTGTGTGTGGTAGTGCAGATCAGCAGTGTAATTTGAATCTCAGATAAAAAGTATTGTTCACTATTTCATGCATACCTGTTTTAACTTGATACTTTCAAGTTTGACTTCTTTTGTTGGTGAGAAGATGTATTTCTTAGACTTTCCAAAGATTTGGTTTAATTGTGAATACATTGTTAGGCAAAGGAAAGACAACAGGGCAAGGTGATAAAGTCACAGCTTCTTTGTTTTCAATGTACAAAACATTTTCAGAAACACATTTAAATTACATTTTAGGACTGTACAAGAAATCGGGCAAGCTAGTATTTCTTGGACTGGACAATGCTGGCAAGACGACGCTACTGCACATGCTCAAAGATGACAGATTGGGACAGCATGTGCCAACTTTACATCCAAGTGAGTAGATCTTTTCTAGTCACGTTTTTATCATTTTTCAATCCATTTTCTGAACAGGTCTAATAGTTTGACAGTCAAGTGAAGTATGGATCATCCTCTCTGTTCATAAAAGGCAGCGCTATTTGATGGTTACTCAATTGACTGAGCTTGTGTAGTAGTTTCCCAATGTAAACATGACCCATTTTACCCACCAGCCTCGGAAGAACTGACGATCGCTGGCATGACCTTCACCACCTTTGACCTTGGAGGCCATGCACAAGGTATGTGTGCCCGACTGCCCTTGTGTGTGAGAGAGAGAATTGATTTGTTCATTTGTGGATCCCAGAAAAACTTCACTAATTTGTCTTATTTTGTGTGTGTGTTCACACAGCTCGCAGAGTGTGGAAAAACTACCTCCCCGCCATCAACGGCATCGTCTTCCTTGTGGATTGCATAGACTACCCGAGATTGTCAGAGTCCAAAACAGAACTTGATGTGAGTGTCATTGATTTACAACCACATTGGAAAACCTCATAAGATGGATGGGACTGAAAACGATCACATTTTAACTTAAACCATGCCAAAGATGTTCTATCAAAACAGATGGCCTTTTCATAAGCAGTTCATTTGTTTCATACTGATTTCTTTATATGCTTGGTGAAAGAATGCTTTCTTTATCATTCATAAAGTCACATGATGGCTCATGATATCTGCTAAAAGTTAGTCAGTTGAGGGGCCTCCCGAGTGGCGCAGCGGTCTAAGGCACTGCATCGCTACAGCCCCGGGTTCGATCCCAGGCTGTGTTACAACCGGCCGTGACCAGGAGACCAATGATGCGGCGCACAATTGGCCCAGCGTCGTCCAGGTTAGGGGAGGGTTTGGCCGGCCGGATTTCCTTGTCCCATCGCGCTCTAACGAGTTGCAAGCTGACTTCAGTCGCCTGTTGTACAGTGTTTCATCCGACACATTGGTGCGTCTGGCTTCCGGGTTAAGCGAGCAGTGTGTCAAGAAGCAGTGCGGCTTGGCAGGGTTGTGTTTCAGAGGAAGCATGGCTCTCGACCTTCGCCTCTCCCGAGTCCGACCAGGAGTTGCAGCGATGGAACAAGACTATAACTACCAATTGGACATCACAAAATAGGGGAGAAAAAAGGGGTAAAAAGTACATATAAAATACAATTTGTCAATTGCAATGAAGGCATGCCTTGCTTTTTCACGGGTAGATAATGTCGAAGATCATGACATGTTTAGTGTGGACTATTGTGATAACTAACCAGACATTTCCGTCCTGTGGTCCACACAGGCTCTAATGACAGATGAGACCATTGGAAACGTGCCTATCCTGGTCCTCGGCAACAAGATTGACAAAACGGAAGCCGTCAGTGAGGAGAAACTGCGTGAGATGTTTGGATTATATGGCCAGACAACAGGCAAGGTAAGGAGATCCCTGCACGAACACACACCTCCTGATACTACTGTGCCACCCACTCTTCTCCCAGTAGAACTACTGAACTGTACAACAAATAACAGTGCTACTGTTTTTATAATTATACAAACCCTCATCCATTCAGGGTTTGTGCTCATAGGGACAAGACATGGCTATAACTAGGGCCTACAGTTTCACCCTGTCAGCTCCTGGTACAACCATAAACCAAAGCAATATCCTGTTGAAAGGCCACCTCTATGATGTAGTTAAGGTTTTTACAACAGAAAGCTTAGAATAACCATACATTTTAATGATGTGGTTCCCTGACAATGTTTGTCTGGTCTTCAGGGCAACATTCCCATGAAGGAGCTGAACACAAGACCACTGGAGGTGTTCATGTGCAGCGTGCTGAAGAGGCAGGGCTACGGCGAGGGCTTCCGCTGGCTCTCCCAGTACATTGATTAGAGCCCCGACACCAGGAGGCGCTACAGGGAGACACCCCACTTCTACCGCCACCACACTCAGTCCCATGTTTGGTTTATAAAGTCTGCCTCCACCACCAGAAAAAAACAGTACAACTTGAACCCAATAGACTTTATTTGGTCTCCAGAACACTTTTTTGGGTTACACTTTTCTCTTTTTTCCCAAGAGAATTAACATAGCATTGGTTCTGCAGAAGTGTTAAAAAATTTCAAAACAGATTAATCTTTTCTATTTTGTTTCCATCTATTCGCCTCCCCATGACATCTGTTGGTGTGACAAATGCAGTATATAATTGTAAATCTGTAAATGAATCTAATGGTAATCTAATCTGCCAACCCATTTTGAGCAGTGAGACAGCTGAGTAGTTGTACACATCGCTATACACTTTTTTAACAGGAAAGGCAACGTACAGACATCGCTCGTGTTTAATCATGTTTCATTCATGTCTTTTCTTCATCCTATATTTTTTACATAGTAAGAAGTGTGGCCACGTAGACAGCAGCACTCACCTTAAAGAAAACCCTTCAGTCTCTCTGGCTGTGTCATTGTCTTATAATAAACCGAGCCCTGCATTGATCTACATTAATGTATTGGAAATAGTTACATTTCTTAAGTTTGTCACTTGTATTGGCATTTAAGGTTCCATTAAATGAACCTTCCATTTCCAAACAGCAATGTGTTGTCTATGGACACGGACTAGTCCCATGCTCCAAGACTGGAGTGTAGGTAGGCCAATGGGTTGTAGGCAGCATGGAACTCTGGGGGTCGACACGCTGGGGTAAGATAGAAAGGACCATATACGACAATGGGAGGGGACTTTTTAATTTGGAAGAATGAAAAGGAATAATATTGGCTATATAACCATCTCTCTGGGGTTCGAGGTTCAAATTGTTAGCTAGCAGACAAGATCAGGAAGATATTTAACTGTGAATGAAATGATTTGAAAATAGCTTGATGATAACATGCAGTAAGAAGTGGTTGGCGCTATATAACATCTCAGTAGTTGTCAATGTTAGAAAGCCAGATGAGTTCCCCCAAACAGAGCTGGGCCCGGGTTCACCTTAGAAACATAACATCCTTTTGGGAAACTGACCCAGAACAGGATGAATATAGTGTCCAAGTTAGATATGAGGAATAGTCCACGAGTGAAAACCTAGCGGAAAGGGACCATATGGGATTTTTTAATAAGCGGTTTCCTTGATCAATGTGCATTATAAAACTATTATGCATGCCTTGTTCTTTGTTTTTTATTGACCATATACAGAAGTACAACAAGAGGGAGCAAATGCCAAATTACAATGTAAGGAATTGAGTGCTTATCTCAAAACCTGTCGTTTTTTTCCCTGTTCTGCCCCTTGGTGTTTTCATTTCCTCATATTCCATGAACTGTTCAGATAAGGGAGAGACTTAATGTTTGCATCATAAATTGTAATAAACATTTGCAATGAATAACCGAATGAACAGTGGTCTGTGACCGACCATTATTTTGGTGTGGCTCAGTCGGTTGACTTGGCAAGAAATTACACTACTTTTCTGCTCTGATGGACTCTTATCAAGGTATACCAATAGACCAGGAACATGTTTTACTTTCTACTGACAATAGATCTGTCCCAAATGGCACCATATTCCCTACAGTTTGTTGAATTTGTTCTTAACTGACTAGTTGACTGACTAGTTAATTTAACTGACTAGTTAATTTAACTGCCTAGTTAAATTAAGGTAAAATATAAAAAAAATATAGTGCAATACTTTTGAACAGAGTCCTGTGGGACCTGGTCAAAAGTAGTGTACTAAATAGGGAATAGGTTTCCATTTGGGGGACACAAGGTGGTTTAGATCATTTGGTTGTTTTCCCTGGGGAACTGTTGACTGACGAGTGTAGGGCAATATGATTTGACCTGTATTTGCGGAGTGGTGTGGACACCACAGTTAGCAGTGCATTAGAAGTGTATGGTCATGCCGATGTGTTGCAACATTAGTCCACTAGAGGGCGTAGCTGATAAGGCAGAAAACAGATTAATTTTGTACTAATGGTAGCCTTTAAATTACATTTCAGACAGGTAGTCAATAAACAATACATTTGATAGGTAAACTTTGCTTCTTTAGTGATGCAATTATCAAATACAGTATCAAACAGTTTAAGTACAAATGTAAATGTTTTTAAACATGATTTCTTTAGACTTGGCTGATTAAGCTTCTCTCTCGCTATGCTACTGTCTCTTGTGAATAGTCCCATCGGTCTCTTTAAACATAAACAGTTGACAGTGATTTCCATTTTCTTTTCAAACAAATGAATCAATTGAGTATGTGTCCTCATCCAGCTTACCACAGTCCCCTTTAACAGTGTCAACCATGCCCACTCCCACTGCTATGACGTGAGAAAACAGCCAGGAATACTGCCAGGAGCATGTGGCCACACTTCCCACAGCGCCTCTGGCTTTTCTGGTCACCTCGGTTCTGCCACCTCCACAGTTGAACTCACAGTGGGCACCACCACCGCCTCACAGGGTTGACCAGTCTGGAGTCCAGGGGGATGGAGGTCTTCCAACATCTGGCTCTCCTTCAGGGGCACCCTGGTGGTCTTTCCTCCATATTGAAAATCTGTAATTATTCATTATACAAAGACCAAAAGTATTCCTACCTACTCCTGTGAGTCTGCCATGTTGTCTGTTCTGCTGCAGAGAGTAGTGTGACTGTTGTGACGCGTATAGTGACAGCACAGGAAGGCCAAAAAGATCATCAAGGACAACAACCACCCGAGCCACTGCCTGTTCACCCCGCTATCATCCAGAAGGCGAGGTCAGTACAGGTGCATCAAAACTAGGACTGAGAGACTCAAAAACAGCTTAGATCTCAAGGTCATCAGACTGTTAAACAGCCATCACTAACATTGAGTGGCTGCTGCCAACATATTGACTCAACTCTAGCCACTTTAATAATGGAAAAATCTATGTAATAAATGTATCACTAGCCACTTTAAACAATGCCACTTTATATAATGTTTACATACCCTACGTTACTCATCTCATATGTATATACTGTACTCTATACCTTCTACTTCATCTTGCCTATGCCGTTCGGCCAGCGTTCATTCATATATTATTATGTACACTGCTCAAAAAAATAAAGGGAACACTAAAATAACACATCCTAGATCTGAATGAATGAAATAATATTATTAAATACTTTTTTCTTTACATAGTTGAATGTACTGACAACAAAATCACACAAAAATAATCAATGGAAATCCAATTTATCAACCCATGGAGGTCTGGATTTGGAGTCACACTCAAAATTAAAGTGGAAAACCACACTACAGGCTGATCCAACTTTGATGTAATGTCCTTAAAACAAGTCAAAATGAGGCTCAGTAGTGTGTGTGGCCTCCACGTGCCTGTATGACCTCCCTACAACGCCTGGGCATGCTCCTGATGAGGTGGCGATGGTTTCCTGAGGGATCTCCTCCCAGACCTGGACTAAAGCATCCGCCAACTCCTGGACAGTCTGTTGTGCAATGTGGCGTTGGTGGATGGAGCGAGACGTGATGTCCCAGATGTGCTCAATTGGATTCAGGTCTGGGGAACGGGCGGGCCAGTCCATAGCATCAATGCCTTCCTCTTGCAGGAACTGCTGACACACTCCAGCCACATGAGGTCTAGCATTGTCTTGCATTAGGAGGAACCCAGGGCCAACCGCACCAGCATATGGTCTCACAAGGGGTCTGAGGATCTCATCTCGGTACCTAATGCCAGGAAGCATAGGAACTGAGAAGTGGTCTGTGGTCACCACCTGCAGAACCACTCCTTCATTGGGGGTGTCTTGCTAATTGCCTATAATTTCCACCTGTTGTCTATTCCATTTGCACAACAGCATGTGAAAATTATTGTCAATCAGTGTTGCTTCCTAAGTGAACAGTTTGATTTCACAGAAGTGCGATTGACTTGGAGTTACATTGTGTTGTTTAAGTGTTCCCTTTATTTTTTTGAGCAGTGTACATATTCTTATTCATTCCTTTACACTTGTGTGTATAAGGTAGTTGTTGTGAAATTGTTAGGGTTAGATTACTTGTTAGATATTACTGCATTGTCGGAACTAGAAGCACAAGCATTTCGCTACACTCGCATTAACATCTGCTAACCATGTGTATGTGACATAAAATTTGATTTGATTTGATAGTGAACTTCCTAAACTTCTGATGACAGTTATTGAAACTCATGAATACATATGACTCATCAGTAATGGCTGAACATAAAAGACACATTTGATATTATTCCATTTTAGTAACTTTAGCTATGTTTCTAATATACATCTTTCAAATTAACTGCATGAAATAACAATTCATACCTCAATATAATGGAAAGGAGTTCTCTTCATTTTTACATAACCCTAATTTATCCAGGTTAGTCTCATTGAGATAAAATCTATTTGGCAAGAGACACCTTAATTCAGTGGATATGAACTGCTTTATATTCTGTGGAAATGGGAAAGAGACTTATTTTGTTCTCTACAGACGTGAGCATGTCAACTCAATACATACCCTATGCACAGGCCATAGACAACAATGGTACTTCATTCCTATTTGTCGTTGTGCTGGGGAAAGCTGTAGAAAGTGGTACATATGTAAACTGGTCAGAATGTAGCCTACCTATAACTTTGTGTTATAAGTTTAACTAAGGATGACATCACCAGTGAGATGCCAATCATTCACAGTGCTAGACATGCTTTGATGTCTGGGGAGGTACTGTAAATATGCATGACCTCATGTGTGTCTCTGTCCTGACGTGGGTCTGGATTCAGTCTGTTATCATTACAGTAGCTGATTGATCGATGGGTGAGAGAATGGGTATTTCTGGCATGTGGCTCTTATTCTCAGCTCAACAAAGGAGACCAGACACACAAACACTACACAGGTGACTGGAATGTTTGAGGAAGTGTTCCATAGATAGTGTCCGAACGAGACGATGACGCTCGTGTGAATAAGTGTACTGTATGGATATTTAATGATGGGTCTGTGGTTATTGAGACTATTGAAGTTCAGCATGATCTATGTTGAGCATTTTATTTGTTTGTATTTGATGGAATGGAAATTAGTTTCATAGTTTGTCTCGCCTTTCATTGGCCTCCAACTGCTCTTAAATGCTAGTAAAACTAAATGCATGCTCTTCAACCGATCGCTGCCTGCACCTGCCCGCCCGTCCAGCATCACTACTCTGGAGGGTTCTGACTTAGAATATGTGGACAACTACAAATACCTAGGTGTCTGGTTACTGTAAACTCTCCTTCCAGACTCACATTTAACATCTACCATCCAAAATTAAATCTAGAATCAGCTTCCTATTTCGCAACAAAGCCTCCTTCACTCATGCTGCTGAACATACCCTCGTAAAACTGACCATCCTACCGATCCTCGACTTTGGCGATGTCATTTACAAAATAGCCTCCAACACTCTACTCTGCAAATTATATGTAGTTTATCACAGTGCCATCTGTTTTGTCACCAAAGGCCCATATACTACCCACCACTGCAACCTGTATGCTCTCGTTGGCTGGCCCTCGCTTCATATTCGTCGCCAAACCCACTGGCTCCAGGTCATCTATAAGTCTTTGCTAGGTAAAGCCCCGCCTTATCTCAGCTCACTGGTCACCATAGCAGCACCCACCCGTAGCACACGCTCCAGCAGGTATATTTCACTGGTCACCCCCAAAGCCAATTCCTCCTTCGGCCGCCTCTCCTTCCAGTTCTCTGCTGCCAATGACTCGAACGAACTGCAAAAATCACTGAAGCTGGAGACTCATATCTCCCTCACTAACTTTAAGCATCAGCTGTCAGAGCAGCTGACTGATCACTGCACCTGTACACAGCCCATCTGTAAATAGCCCACCCAACTACCTCATCCCCATATTGTTATTTATTTTTGCTCTTTTGCACCCCAGTATCTCTACTTGCACATCTATCACTCCAGTGTTAATGCTAAATTGTAATTATTTTGCCACTATGGCCTATTTATTGCCTTACCTCCCTAATCTTACTACATTTGCACACACTGTATATAGATGTTTCTATTGTGTTATTGACTGTACGTTTGTTTATCCTATGTGTAACTCTGTGTTGTTGTTTTTGTCAAAGTTATTTGACTTGACTGGAGCCTAACTGTTTGCTGAGGCAAAAGTTGAGACAAAAATCTGATAGACTTGAAAAATTTATATTCGTAACTATAAACCCAATCTTTGTTTGAAGAGACCTTTCCCACAGGGCAAAAACTGATTTGATCAATGTTGTTTCCATATAAAAAATGCAATATAATGATGTTGAATCAATGTGGAAAAGAGATTGAATTTGCAAACATTCATCAACATAAAATTATTTTGTATTAACCTAAATCCAATGACATGGTTATTTTTTTTGTTTAATTCACGTTAGTTGACAACAACCAAATTTAAATCAAAACTATACCTTGAAATTACATCTGTGCCCAGTAGGTTGTGAGTTTGGACATACCTCATTCGTCTTTGTTGATTGGAAAGGCCACTGTAATTTACTTTATTTCAGTGAAAGCTGGCAGTTAAAAGGGTCAGCATTACATTATAGGGCCAACACTACTAAGAATGACACACACGCGCACGCGTGCGCACGCATGCACGCACGCACGCACGCACGCACGCACGCACGCACGCACGCACGCACGCACGCACGCACGCACGCACGCACGCACGCACACACACACACACACACACACACACACACACACACACACACACACACACACACACACACACACACACACACACACACACACACACACACACACACACACAGTCTCTCCGTTGCCAGAGAGACAGTACTTCACTCACTATGGCAGGTTGCTGCCCGTTTCCGGGGGCCACACTGATTTTGCATCACAGTAACCAAAAATAGACATTCAATGTTTACAGGCTGGACAGACTTGGAGCAACACTGGCTCTGACTATGACACATCCACATCAATGAGATCACTGGCTCTGTTTGGCTTTAGTGAAGAGAAAGAGAGAGAAATTGGGAGAACGCAAGAGAGGGAGTGGGAAGGAGGAGGGGAGGGTTAGAGCCTCTCCTGAATAATGATGCAGTAGTAAATGGAGTCTTTTGTTGTTCACAAAAAAAAAAAAAAAAACTATAAGTACAAACTAGGAAAAATCTACGCCACTGCACAGGCATGCATGAAATGCCCCTCATGTAGTGAAAACCTATCGTCTTCCTCACTGAAGAATCACTTCCTTGTTAGCATGGGAAGAGGCTAGGTGGCTGTTAGCGGCATCACACCGGTCAACATCTCTGAAAGGGTGAGCAAAAAAGAGAGAAGGGAACTGCAAAAGCAGCGCTGTATTTATAGTCTCTGGGAGAAAGGGGGATAGGCCAGTGGGGGTCCTTGAGTGATGGCACTCAGAATAATGCTGCCTGGATCTTTTTCACGCACGGACACACACAATCCCAGAGGACACAGTCCCTAAATATACAAACTTAAACAGTGGAGACAGCGCTATTGGAGGGGGACTCACAGATCTGTCAGCCCAGACACTTCAAAAGAGCCAAGAAGAAGGAGAAAGCCCCGGGCTATGACAGAGGATAATGCAACCGGTTGAAATACCCTCCCCTGATGATAAACAGAGACCCACTGTAATTCATTATTAACCTACTATTGTACAGCTTAATAAACACTTAGATTGAAGACTACAAGTCCTAGCCATCTTTGAAAGTGATAGGTTGGGGTTGACAATAGAGCCAGTGTCAGGTTTGGGACTGTCAATAGAGCTTATCTCAAAAGTAGGACAGTACTGTAGCTAGTTGTCCTCAGTGGTGTACTGTAACTGTAGCCTAGTACTAGGTGAGGAATGAAGAAGCCATTGATTTTGAAGTCATTTAATACGACCACAAGAGGTCACTAGAGCTGGGTGTTTCACTGTCAACACCTCCCTTCCTGCGTACACTGTTCTGCCAGAGTTAGGCCAGTAGTTGTAGACGTCCTTTCATGGTAGCAGCCACCATTTATGTTGCTAAGTGATGCCCGGCTATAGCATTGGCATAATCATGGCAGCAAATGCCACTCCGAAGTGACTTTTTTCCACCTACCCTGCAGGAGACAAAATGATAGCTGCTCCCTCGTGTGGCAGGATGACCCAACTGCAACCTGTTTCTGTTTAGGAATGTTACACAAGAGGAAGAAGAGGACATGGGGGATTATTCACCAACAAACACATTACAGTCACATCACATTTACCAACTGTTTGTTCATACTGACCGACTGAATGACATCAGAGGTATCAATGAGTCTATCTAACCAGCAGTGAGGCTATCAAATAATTATACTGAACAAAAATATAAACGCAACATGCAACATTTTCAAAGATTCTACTGAGTTGCAGTTCATGTAAGGAAATCAGTCAATTTAAATAAATAAATTAGGCCCTAATCTATGGATTTCACATGACTGGGAATACAGATCTGTTGGTCACAAATACCTTAAAAAAAGAAATTAGGAAAACCAGACAGAAACCCAGACAGTATCTGGTGTGACCACCATTTGCCTCATGCAGCGAAACATCTCCTTCACAGAGTAGATCAGGCTGTTGATTGTGGCCTATGGAATGTTGTCCCACTCCTCTTCAATGGCTGTGTGAAGTTGCTGGATATTGGCGGGAACTGGAACATGCTGTCGTACACGTCAATCCAGAGCATCCCAAACATGCTCAATGGGTGACATGTCTGGTAAGTATGCAGGCCATGGAAGAACTGGTACATTTTCAACTTCTAGGAATTGTGTACAGATCCTTGTTACATTATCATGCTGAAACATGAGGTGATTGTGGTGGATGAATGACATTGCAACGCGCCTCAGGATCTCGTCACGGTATCTGTGCATTCAAATTGCCATCAATAAAATGCAATTGTGTTCATTGTCTGTAGCTTATGCCTGCCCATACCATAACCCCACCCCCACCATGGGGCACTCTATTCACAAAGTTGATATCAGCAAACCGCTCGCCCACACAATACCATACAACTGGTCTGCGGTTGTGAGGCCTGTTAAAATGACATTGGAAGCGGCTTATGGTAGAGAAATTAACATTAAATTATCTGGCAATAGCTCTGGTGGACATCCCTGCAGTCAGCATGCCAATTGCACGCTCCCTCAAACTTGAGACATCCGTGGCATTGTGTTGTGTGACAACATTTAGAGTGGCATTTTATTGTCCCTAGCACAAGGTGCACTTATGAAATGATCATGCTGTTTAATTAGCTTCTTGATATGCCACATCTGTAAGGTTGATGGATTATCTTGGCATAAGAGAAATGCTCACAAACAGGGATGTAAACAAATTTGTGCACAAAATTTGAGGAAAACGACATTTTTTGTGTGTATCAAAAATCTCTGGGATCTTTTATTTCAGCTCATGAAACATGGGACCAACAGTTTACATGTTGCGTTGATATTTTTGTTCAGTATATTTAATAAGAATAAATGGAGGCCTAAAGAAACAGTACCACAACTTATTGAATCAACCAACTTTTAGTTTTGATTGATTTTCTCTAAAGGATTATTTCTCTGTACAGTATGTCTGTACAGTCCAACACACACGCACGCACGCACGCACGCACGCACACACACACACACACACACACACACACACACACACTACATTGAGGTAATTTAGCAGAAGCTCTTATCCTGAGCGACTTACAGTCAGTGCATTCAACAAAGGTAGCTATGACAACCACATATCACAGTCATTGCAAGTAAAACCTTCCTTAAAAAGCAGCTGCTCTAGTCCCACTAGTTTCCCACATGCAGGCTAGAGGCAGCCATGCTGAGTATTTACTAGGGGTAGTATGGGAAGTCATACGTCACTTACAGCAAAGTGCCCTGCCTGGACCCAGGTCAAGAGCAACAATAATAAACTAGCTTTCATTTCCAGCAGCTTGGTGTGTAGCATACTTTAAACAAGCCCTCCACAAAGTCAACGCCTGTTTCTTTAAGAGCAGCGGGATACTCTAATTCATAGCAGAGCACACAGACAGACATGCTCTTAACATTTAGCCTTTATGGATGGGAACAGGCGATTTCAGATAATGTAAGAATGATTTATTCAAACTAGCCTTTGGGTTCATCCCAAATGGCATCATATTCCCTAATTTAGTGCACAGGCCCAAAGGGATCTGGTAAAAAGTAGTACACTATAACGGGAATACGGTGCCATTTAGGACGTATCCATTGTGTTATGTTTCAACCCAAAGTTGCTCTGCTTGCAGGATGTCCTGGTGGTGTTGTATGAACATGGCAGAAGTCCATGAACATTTTGTTATAAAGATGATCTTGCTTCATCTATTCGTCAAGGAATGGTATGCTTTGGTTTGGATGCTAATTTGGAAACGTCAACTGTTGATATAGGGGCATGGTATAGTTAGCTACAGAATGTTGAATCAAGCACTGAAAGTAACTAGCTGTATGAGGATTCTATTGTAAAAGTATTAATACCAATAATTCATCACCTTAAGCTATTCTTACACACGCAGCTAAGATGTCTACATTCACTAGGCCTACAACTTGGGATGTTTTGTATGTTATGGGGCAATCGATCTCACAACCTACATGTGAAATAGAAGTGATAGAAACAGTCTCTGACAACAATCCAAGGAGTATCTAGTCTAGTTACCGCCGAGTCCATGTAGTGGCCCAGATAGATTCAGAGTCGCACTGTGTTGAATCAATCAACCTGGATCGCTCTTTAAAGGGGAATTCTGGCAATGATACTTCCGTTTTTTGGACTTGTTAATTAATTATATCTAGCCATTGATTCTGGAAGCATATAACTTATAAATGCCTCATGAGCTTAGTTCAACTGTCATACCCTATCCCTCAACTGTTTACCAAAAAGTGTTGGGGTGTCTGCTTTGTTGTTATTTCAATCGCAGATTGCCCTTTAAAAAGAAGAGATGAGCTGTTGGGATGGTGAACTGAACAGAGAGACGAGCGAGAGCATGTGTACACAGAAAGCACTGCTTTATTGACTACACTGGTCAACCACTCCAGAGTGCCGAGGGGAGGAGGGGGGGACAGGGTCATAGTGGACGCAGCCGTCGTCAAGGCAACACAAACAGCATGCAGATACAGTCACATGGAACATCATATTGCTTTTTAAAGTTTTGCTTAACATTGAAATTGTACAAAAAGGAAAAATAGCTTTTTGCACTAATGAAAAATACATGTTTCGTTTTTCCTCCTACAAAGAAGATTCTAATACAAGAAAATAAATATTGCAAAAAAAAGCCCAAAAATAATTTAAAATAGCTTTTCTTTTTAATATATGTTCAATATTTATCTTTGCTATTAACAAATGGCACAACATTCTTTGAAACAAAAAATACAGCAGGATAAACTCCTGCAACATTCATATTATCGTATTGTATAACTGATGCAGATCGAGCCGAAATGGGTGAGGAATTGAATTGTACACGGCAGCAGTAGATTTCAGCGCCTTTTAAGGACAAATAACACAGGCAGGTGGAGGAGGGAGTAGGGAGGAGGGACCATGTCAGAGTCTGCTTTGATAAGAGAGATCACTGACTCCTATCAAAATGATGGATGTGACTAGTAGGAGATACAGGACAGGTATTTAGAGAGTTAACATCCCAAATGTCACCCTGTTCCCTGGTGCAATACTTTTGACCAGAGCCCTAAGGGCCCTGGTCAAAAGTAGTGCACTTCATAGAGAATACAGTGCCATTTGGGATGTAGCCTGAATTTCGAGGCAGCAAAGTGATGCCAGATCAGTTACAAAAACTGCAAAAAATCTGAGCTTGGCTCGCTTGCAGAGACACTAATGGTAAATTGGCCCAACCTTAGGAGGAGCAGCTGTGGTTCTGGATATTAAACCTTATCTCCTGGAAATGGACTCATAAGTGCATACAGGTCAGGGAATGAACATCGCAAAAAAAAATCAACATGGGAACAACTTATTTGAACTGTGGAACTTGAACAGGAAACTGAAATAAACGTTCCTGTGCACTCTCTGTCCATATGAACATTTCAAATGTCATTGGATTACATTTAAAAAAAAAGTTTGAGCCTCTAACTTCTGGAAGGGAACTATTGGTTTTAATGAGAGCAACACATTCTGTGACCCTGCTGGTCAGAAATAGTTTGTGTGCATCCCAAATGGCATACTATTTTCTTGATAGTACACTACTTTTGACCATTACCCGTAGTACACTATAAAAGGAATATTGTACTATTTGAGACCCGGCCGCTGTGCTGCCAAAGACAGCGGTTAGTTTCCTGTGAGCGTTCTCCACGGAGGAAGTGAGAGAACAAAAGATCTCTTCCAGGCTTCAGCTGCACGCTGATCAGCACACTGGAGAGCAGGCCTGGCCAATTGAACTATCAGCCCACTAGGGAGCAGGCCTGGCCAATTGAACTATCAGCCCACTGGGGAGCAGGCCTGGCCAATTGAACTATCAGCCCACTGGAGAGCAGGCCTGGCCAATTGAACTATCAGCCCACTGGAGAGCAGGCCTGGCCAATTGAACTATCAGCCCGCTGGGGAGCAGGCCTGGCCAATTGAACTATCAGCCCGCTGGGGAGCAGGCCTGGCCAATTGAACTATCAGCCCACTGGGGAGCAGGCCTGGCCAATTGAACTATCAGCCCGCTGGGGAGCAGGCCTGGCCAATTGAACTATCAGCCCACTGGGGAGCAGGCCTGGCCAATTGAACTATCAGCCCACTGGAGAGCAGGCCTGGCCAATTGAACTATCAGCCCGCTGGGGAGCAGGCCTGGCCAATTGAACTATCAGCCCACTGGGGAGCAGGCCTGGCCAATTGAACTATCAGCCCACTGGGGAGCAGGCCTGGCCAATTGAACTATCAGCCCACTGGAGAGCAGGCCTGGCCAATTGAACTATCAGCCCGCTGGGGAGCAGGCCTGGCCAATTGAACTATCAGCCCACTGGGGAGCAGGCCTGGCCAATTGAAATATCAGCCCACTGGAGAGCCGGCCTGGCCATTTAAACTGCAATTAGCAATTTCCCCTTTTGTTTTATCAAATCATTTTCTCTCTGGTTGTATAAAACAAAAGCAAAGAAAGAAAATAAAAGTAGCTCCAGTAAAAACAGAAGTGTTTGCACTGAGTTTGTGTGCCACACAGAAAAAAGGAGAGATGGGTGTTGTTCAGATTCCCTGCCTGTTTAAGTACACTGTGTGGACAGGGCGCAAACACTCTCTTTCTCTCTAAGCAGCAGAGTGACAAACGCTCTCTCCACTACACATGCATGTAATTATTTGACCTTAAAGTTTGAACAATGAAGGAGTCAAGGCGGGCTGGCGGAACACTGAAGCAGGGAGGGGAGTGAGACAGAACCCTACTCTGTGGGGTGGGTGTTGGATTGGAACCATACTTCACTGTGTGGAAGCAGTCCGTCGACGGTCAGAGAGCTAAAGCGCCAATAAGGAAGCAGTTGGTCTGATTATGAGTCAGCATTCTAGATATATGAGCCGCGGCAGAAGCGTTACAAAAACAGCTTGCGAAGGCTTTTAACAAGGAAACAAAACGGTCTCTAGTACAGTACTAAACATTATTGTTGGTGCATACAAAAACCAGATAGGTAAACGGCAGTCGAACTACTACAGCCTTGAACCAGTTCCCTATGGGAGGAAGCAACTAACACAGAAGAGGAGATCCTTCTCAATGACGTCGTTGTTGTGTTCTGTTAGTGTGCTGATGGCCTTTTCGCGCTACAAACGACAACAACAACAAGAGCAGCAGCGGTTCCTAGGTGGTACGGAGACAGCACTAGGACATTCATCCACAGCCTTTCTCAACCCTATTTCAGGGGACCCACCGTCCGAATGTACGTTTTGTTCCAGCCCAGCACTAACACATGCTAAATTCAACTGATCATCAATTTGATTATCTGTATCAGGTGTGTTAGTGTGGGCTGGAATAAAACATGCAACCCTGTGGGTCATCAGGAATGGGGCAAAGAAACCCTGCTTGACGAGGATAATAGTAATACCATCCATCCATAGGTACTCTGTCAGATAATACTGTTCATCTAGGATATAATACCATCTATCCCTCCATCCATCTATACTCTGTATGAAAAGTGCAGTCACCTGCTGCCTGCTGGACTAAAAGACCAACCACCTCACTAAAACGCCAGCCTACTGTTTCTGAGAGGAAGCGGAGGAAGAGGACGTAGATGCCCACTCCAATAATAAGAACCTGTTTTCTACTACGTTAGGGGTCGTACATGAAGGGCTCCGTCTAAAACACTGTCTAGTCTAAATTGGTGTATATATTGAAACCAAGTTTACATTTCATCGACCTTAGCAACACGTAAACGACTAGGTGTTTGGGTGGATGCGGTGGGGCTACTACAGCGCTAACCCCATTCATCCACCCAGACGACCTATCTGCAGACAACAATAAGCATGGCTGTTGTTATTGTATACGTTGCAATCATAGAGTAAGAATGAATAGAATGTGCTACTCATTCCATTTCTATGGTTATACTGGTCTGTCTCCAAGGGTTACAGTGGATGGAAAGGAAGTGGCCAAAGGAAGTAACCAGACTGGCTGCAGACAGACAGACAGACAGACAGAGCCACCTGACCAATACACTGTTTTAGGGGGTTTCATCCTGAATATGTGTCCCATCCGGGGACCGGAACAACAAACACAAAAATCTAGTCATCTTCTACATTCCAACCCTGTGATAACAGCACTGGGGGTGTCAGTGGGCTCTGAACCATCAGCCACACACACACACACACACACACACACACACACACACACACACACACACACACACACACACACACACACACACACACACACACACACACACACACACACACACACACACACAGTTCAGCAGCATTCAACTCTTCCCAGGTTGGGGGCAGGGGGGAACTGTGACACTCCATCCAGAGTAGGCCAGTACCACAGAGGGCCAGTAAGTAACAGCCTTAAGGGAGCAGGGAATGGGAGGGTCCAAGGTGGAATAGTGGTGGTGGGTGTTAAAGCTGAGCCACACCAGGCCAGAGCAGGCCTGAGCAATGTGGAGCTCCCAATTGAATCGACTAGAACAGCGCTGCTGGCATCAGGTAGATTTCCGTATTCATGTCCTTCAGCGGATCCCATGGTGACACCGGAGAGTGAGGCTGCGTCCCAACCGGCACCATGTGCACTATCTAGGGAATAGGGTGTTGTTTAGGACGCTACCAGAGTGAGTGCATGCTGCCCAGTCTGTTTTACACTGTTCTTTGGCATCATCAACTCAGGAGACAGCCAGTTGGGTAGTAGAAGTAGCAGTAGTAGTGTACTGATTGAGACAGGATCTCAGTACAGTAGTAGTCAGTTCAAACAGTGAAGCTTTGCCAAAGGAACTTTTTCTATACATACTTATATGTATAAAATAGCCTTTTTATAGTATAATATATTTATGGTTTAACTTTGATTTCAATACATTTTCAACCCTTCTTATATGTCTTCTTCGATTTTTTTAAACCCTGAGAAAATACTGTGGACCACTTTAAGTATAAAATACAACTCTCTGAGACGAAAAAACAAGAGTTAAAACAAATTTACAAAGAACTAAAAAAAGAAGTCAGAATCCAGGAATCTGTACTGTAGCTGATTATACCACTCGTCTGACGGGAGCAACAATGACTCCAGAAGTTGCTTTGTTGGGGCAGCAATTTGCACAAATATGGTAGAACTGTGTATCTGTGTGGCTTTGCGTGCGGTTGGGTTGATTCATGGCAAAAGCTGTATATACATCCTTTTTTAGGCACTACAATTAAGGTCATCTGTTTCGGTATGCTTGATTACCAATACAACAGGTTTCCCTTTTTTGATTGTAACAAATCAGATTATAGAAGTGATTGATAAACTCATTTTGGGGGAGCGACAGAAGGCACACAATTCGTTAAATATTGTTTCTCCAATGATTCAAACGGAAGAGGAGGCAGAGTCAGTGAAGAGCTGACGGAATTCTCAAACAGTATGTTACAACAACGGCTGAATGCAGAGGGAGTAGCTTTGAGAATGTAATCATGTGTGTGTTTGTGTAACGTGTGTGGTGTATATGTGCGTGAGTGTGTTTATGCACAATGTTTGCATTACAGTTCCTGTTAGCTATTTGTGCTTTTAAAGGCTAATATTTGTGTGATATTTTCTGTATATTTCTCAGACTGATGGGTTAGCCCATTAGACCTGTTCTGGGTCTGATTCTGAACTGAAAGGCTTTTTAAACATCATATCCCAGGGATTGCATCATGGGATCCATCTTAGGTCATTTGAAAATAAGTGATTCACCTGAACTAGCTTATAATGTCCACAAAGTATTCACCCCAACTCTTGTGGTTAGTTACCACTGACACCACGTTGCTAGAAAGGGTTGATGACATGGTTTACCACCGTGTTATACTTCTAAACCAAACAAAACCTAAACGTAACGTAGTTTCTCTTTGTCTTCTTACATCATCATACAGCCTTTGTTACTTTAACTACTAACATCTAGGATCTCATTGTTTAACTATGTAGCAGCTACATTCAAATCCCCAGAACAGAGCACATAAAATGATTCATGACTAGTGATGTACCGAGATTTGGTTCATTAAAGCGATCTAGAAAGAAAATAAGTACCATTTTAATATCAAGAGCACAGACAGAAGCCGTGGCAGCGGGAGCTGGGATGGAGCTCCAGTCAGTCTGAGAAAACAGTGTGTATTCTGGTCGATGGCGTGTGTGTGTGTGCGCGTCTCACTTTTTTCTACAAAGCCAGCACGCTCCTCCTCAGCAGGTCCTCGCTCCCAGAATGCAACTGAGCCAGACGAAGCTTGCGGGCGCTGGAGCGTGTGTCTGAGTCGCTCTGCTCGGCGTCAGAGAAGTAGCCGTCTGTCTCGGGGTCCAGCAGTGATGATGATGTCTCCTTCACTGGGTGGGGGTCCCTCTCTCTCTCCCTTTCCAGGGGGCGCTCCACAGCTTCCTGCAACCCCCCACCCCCACCCTTCCCCCGGGACTTGCCCTGCCGGTGCAGGCGGAGGCGCAAGGCTGTGCGGGGAATGGGACCCCCCCCTGACCAAACCTCAGGCACTGTCCCAGGACTACTGCATGGGGGGAAACAGGAGGCCAGGGGGGCGGACGCTACCCCAGTACCCGTGAGGCTGTCCCAGGGGCCACGCTCCTCCGAGATGTGACAGGAGTCCATTTTGGAGGTGGGTGGCTGCGGTGGCGGGTCCAGAGGGGCCTCAGTGCTCCTAGTCTGGGGGTGGCGGTGGTGGAGGGCCTTGGTGCCCCGGGACCTTTCCCCTCTACGAGCCCCGTGGCCTGGCCTCTCCTCTGCCAGTAGAGCCCCCTTGGCTGTGGAGACTGCGGTGGCTGCAGCAGCATTGGGGGTGTCAGTGGTTGCTGCGGCGGTGTTGGTGGTGGAGTGATGGCCCCGGGTTCGGGGCTTGCCCCGGGTCTTGCGGCCAAGCTGAGGTGTCTTCCAGGTGGACTTCATGGAGTGGTCCATCATAAGGCTGAGCAGGTTCTCCTCTCCCTGCAGCAGCTGGTCAGACAGCAGGCTGGCCGTCTTGTCACGATGCTGCCCGCCGTCCAGGGCCCACTTGCTCAGCATGTCGTCAGCCGTGATCTGCACCGACTGAGCCAGCCAGCTGTCAAACAGGGAGTTGTCCAGAGGGAAGGTCTTGGGGAAACCTGGGGGAGAGACAGACAGACGAAAGGTGAGAGGGACCATAGAAACCACACTTCAGAGCAGGGGTGTCAAACTCACTTCCTGGAGGGCAGTTTGTTTTGCTGGTTTTGTTATTTCCTTTCAATTCATGTCCAGTTAAGACAGACAACTAGGTGAGGGGAGATGCTAATTAAACATTGACCTTAATTGATCAATTAAGTACAAGGGAGGTCTGAAAAACAGACACACGGCCCTCCAGGAATTGAGTTTGACACCCTTGCTATAGAGATTCACAGTGCTTCGGTTGATCTGACTATGACCATGATTGTAATGAATAATGAATGTCTGTGGGAGGTTAGTAAAATCAAATGTTCCATCCAAAATATAAAGCCTTTTGGGAGGAAGTCTGGAAGAACCTTGGAACCCATAGGAAGAGGAAGTCTGGAACAACCTTGAAACCCATAGGAAGAGGAAGCCTGGAACAACCCTGGAACCCATAGGAAGAGGAAGTCTGGAACAACCCTGGAACCCATAGGAAGAGGAAGTCTAGAACAACCCGGGAACCCATAGGAAGAGGAAGTCTAACAACCCTGGAACCCATAGGAAGAAGTTTGGAAGAATCCTGGAACCCATAGAAAGAGGAAGTCTGGAACAACCCTGGAACCCATAGGAAGAGGAAGTCTAGAACAACCCTGGAACCCATAGGAAGAGGAAGTCTAACAACCTTGGAACCCATAGGAAGAAGTTTGGAAGAATCCTGGAACCCATAGAAAGAGGAAGTCTGGAACAACCCTGGAACCCATAGGAAGAGGAAGTCTAACAACCTTGGAACCCATAGGAAGAAGTTTGGAAGAATCCTGGAACCCATAGAAAGAGGAAGTCTGGAACAACCCTGGAACCCATAGAAAGAAGAAGTTTGGAAGAATCCTGGAACCCATAGGAAGAGGAAGTCTGGACCAACCCTGGAACCCATTGGAAGAAGAAATTTGGGAGAATCCTGGAACCCATATGAAGAAGAAGTTTGGAAGAACCCTGGAACCCATAGAAAGAGGAAATCTGTAACAACCCTGTAACCCATAGGAAGAGGAAGTCTGGAAGAACCCTGGAACCCATAGGAAGAGGAAGTCTGGAAGAACCCTGGAACCCATAGGAAGAGGAAGTCTAACAACCTTGGAACCCATAGGAAGAAGAAGTTTGGAAGAATCCTGGAACCCATAGAAAGAGGAAGTCTATAACAACCCTGGAACCCATAGGAAGAGGAAGTGTAGGACTGACTGAGTGACGGAGTACAGAATGGGGGATTTGACCACACTTTCTTTCACTGAATTTAAAATAATTTCACAGACAGTATGTGTGTGTCCCAAATCGCACCCTATTCCCCATATAGTGCACTACTTTTAACCAGAGATTAGGGGGATGGTCAAAAGTAGTGCAGTACATAAGGAATAGGGTTCCATTTGGGACTCACCCTATAAACCCATTTCCTGTGTGAGTCTAAACAGTTCATTAGCCCTGTTCTTGGTCTGTCTGTCCGTCTGTGCTTTGTCACCACCGCCAGGGACTTTCACTGTCAAACGCAGCTTTTGGAGACGATGCACGCTGTCTGTGTATATAAGATATGCATGGCTCCTTGTCTGTCATTATGGCCCAGTGTTAGCTGCCAGAGACTCTCTGCAGCCTGGCAACTCCGGTTCTCACAGGGCCAGACAATAGAGGGAGAGAGAGAGGGAGGGAAAACCAGAGGTGGGACCAAGTCACTATTATTTGAGTCACAAGCAGGTCTCGAGTAAAAAGGTCCGATTTCAAGTCGAGTCCCAAAAACAACGGGTCGACTCTCGAGTGAAGTCCAAGTTGTGCATTCTAAGAGCAAGTCAAGTCGAGTCACAAGTCTTAAGTCAAGTAAAAAAAAATCTAGGCATGGAATGTTCAACTACAAATCTGTCTATTTATTGAGGCTACCAGGCAGCCCTTTTCATTATTTTGTCTACAACACATTTTGAGTAGGTAATTGTAAAATAGGGACTTGTAGCAGTCGTAAGGGCATGAAATCAGCAGAAGGCAAGGCAGGTTGACGTGCTCAGAGTGTAGATTTATTTACAGGTCTTGGTGATCCAATGGTGAAAGCACTATATCATACAAAATATAGATTTACCAAATATACACAGGTAATAGCCTCTGTATCAGGCTTAACCTGTCCTATCTAAACAGACACAGGCAAGCCTCCCCTTGAGAAACCAAATCAAATCTGTCTAACAGGAGCTCAAACAGGTAGCCTACATAAAGGCCACATTCCCCTGCTCAGACATTGCATGAATGGTTGTGCCACATCATCAACTGACAGATTGCTATAACATATGATGTGGTTAGGGGGATACCTAGTCAGTTGTCCAACTGAAATGTGTCTTCCACATTTAACCCAACCACTCTGAATCAGAGAGGTGCACATCTTCAGTGCCCAGGGAACTGTGGGTTAACTGCCATGCTCAAGGGCAGAACAACAGATTTTGTACCTTGTCAGCTCAGGGATTCGAACCAGCAACCTTCCAGTTACTGGCCCAACGCTCTAACCACTAGGCTACCGTTAGCTGATACTAATGCTGCTAGGAACTGGGAACTCAGAAATCTCTGACTTACAACTTCAGTGCGTTCAAGACAACTGGGAACTCTGGAAAAAAACGAGCT
This sequence comes from Salmo trutta, assembly GCF_901001165.1. Lineage (NCBI taxonomy): Eukaryota > Metazoa > Chordata > Actinopteri > Salmoniformes > Salmonidae > Salmo > Salmo trutta. The sequence continues at coordinate 14,401,262 of NC_042975.1, read as the reverse complement.
CTGACTGGGAATAATAGTTTTGAACGGTCATCCAACTCGGAATTAAAGTTGAAAACTCTGGCATCTTCTAGACCTGAAGATCACTGATGTCGTGGCTTGACCTTGTTTTTCAGTTCCCAGTTGTCTTGAAAGCACCAATTAAATACCTATCCCAGTAACGCCTGGGCAGAGGAACACCTCCATAAGTACTTGGCCTCTCCCAGGACCTTACAATTACCCAATTGGCAATTACAACCAATTCTACAATGTAAAAGGCAATTTCCACATCCATTGTTACATTGGTACATTCGTCTTAACCAGTCTTAATGATTATTCATGATTTCATCACCATTCATACATGGAAAAATTATTTTATCTTATTCAACGTGCTGACTCCAAAGCGTGGCGTACAGGCCACGTAGCCTATTTCTATGCGTACTGAGGCGAGCGCTCCTGTTGCGCACAACCAGAATGACAGAGACATAGGACACATGGCGCGTTCACATGCTTGTTGGAACTAGGAAACTCTTGACATTTCCAACTTGCTGATTCGTTGAACATGGCACGTATATAACTACAACCAGTTAGCAAGTCGGAAATTTCGGAGTGTTTCCTAGTTAACTAGTATGTGAACGCGGCAACTGTGCCACAAAATGAGTGACAAAACCACAGAGTTTCTAAACCCAGAGGCGCAACTACTCCAATATTGACACCATCGTCACTCACGTCGGTTTTAATGACCTTCGTTTTAGGCGATCTGAAGAACTGAGGGAGAACACCAATTATATTTTTATTTTTTACACCCTGGCTAGCACAGGGAAGATAATAATTATCTCTGGCCCCCTCCCGTGCTACCGAAGGGGTTCGGAACGTTTCGGCCGACTCTTTGCCCTGAACTAGCACCTGAAGAAACTTTGCAACGACAGGAATGTCTCTTTTTGTGACAACTTTGACTTACTGTGGGAGTAACCAGCACTTTTTAAAAGAGGCGGGATTCACCCTAACCGCAGGGGTTCCAGGATTATTTCCAGCAACATCGCAAACTGTATTAGAGACTGACGGACATGGTCTGGTAGTGTTCCAGTTCTCCCTGTCAGAATAAGCAACAGAGGACTTGGAAAGCATATCAACTCCTATAGGAATGGCACTATGGCTATTGTGAGTAACCTACTTTATGTTCCTTTAACTCGAGTTAATACAAACAGTAAAAAAATAATAATAATAAAATTACCGAGCGCAAAGTTGATTGCATGTTTCTAACTGAAACATGGCTGTCATCAGACTGTAGTGCCGCTCTTAATGAAGCCTCCCAGACGACAGCTTTTCATACTCTATCAGAAAAATGAAAAAGGGTGGGGGGACAGCCTCTATTTTTAATAATGCTCTCAGCTGTAAGGTCATTTCGTTTGGCGATTTTGGGTCTTTTGAGCATCATACTATACTGTTTAAATGTCAGCCACCAGTTCTGGCCATAACCCTGTATAGGCCACCAAAACACTGCCCCATTTTCTTTATTGATTTATCTGAAGTATTGTCTATTGTCCTTGAGAACTATGATAAAATCATTGTGCTGGGCGATTTTAATATTCATGTTGAAAAAGACATGGACTCCAGGGCCATTGAATGTATTAATCTTTTGAGCTCTATGGACTTTATCCAACATGTTACTGGGCTCACACATAACCACGGCCATACTCTGGACCTGGTTATTACCAAGGGGCTTTCTATTGACATATCCTCTATTGTTGATGTTGCTTTATCTGATCACCGTAGTGTCTTTTTTATTGCCTTGTAGCACAGGGTAATACTGAATGAATTATTAAGAAATGCTACCTTACCTCTGAAGTTGCTACAGATTTCCTGGAGTGTATGAACAATACTCCACCACCTATTCTGCCTTCCTCTTGTGATGATTTAGTTGATAACTAATAGCAAATTAAGAGCAACCATTGATGCCATAGCTCGAGTAAAGTTGAAAAGGGCCACATCCAAATGGAGAGCTCCTTGGATGAGTGAGGAAATTAATCAATTAAAAATTGCATAAAGGCAGAGGCCGATTCATAACAATCGGTAATCTGCATTTTTGGACGCCGATTATGGCCGATTACATTGCAATCCACGAGGAGACTGCGTGGCAGGCTGACCACCTGTTACGCGAGTGCAGCAAGGAGCCAAGGTAAGTTGCTAGCTAGCATTAAACTTATCGTATAAAAAACAATAAATCTTAACATAATCACTAGTTAACTACACATGGTTGATGATATTACTAGTTTAACTAGTTTGACCTGCGTTGCAAATAATCATTGCGGTGCCTATTAATTTATCATCGAATCACAGCCTACTTCGCCAAACGGGTGATGATTTAACAAAAGCGCATTCACGTCAGGGCATATGCAGCAGTTTGGGCCGCCTGGCTCGTTGCTGTGTGAAGACCATTTCTTCCTAACAAAGACCGTAATTAATTTGCCAGAATTTTACATAATTATGACATAACATTGAAGGTTGTGCAATGTAACAGCAATATTTAGACTTAGGGTTGCCACACGTTAGATAAAATACGGAACGGTTCCGTATTTCACTGAAAGAATTAACGTTTTGTTTTCTAAATTATAGTTTCCGGATTTGGCCATATTAGTGACCTAAGGCTCATATTTCTGTGTGTTTATTATATTATAATTAAGTCTATGATTTGATATTTGATAGAGCAGTCTGACTGAGTGGTGGTAAGCAGCAGCAGGCTCGTAAGCATTCATTTCCACTTTCCTGCATTTGCCAGCAGCTCTTCGAAATGCTTGAAGCATAGCGCTGTTTATGACTTCATGCCTATCAACACCCGAGATTAAGCTGGCAATATGATAGTGCCTATAAGAACATCCAATAGTCAAAGGTATATGAAATACAAATGGTATAGAGAGAAATAGTCCTATAATTCCTATAATAACTACAACCTAAAACTTCTTAACTGGGAATATTGAAGACTCATGTTAAAAGGAACCACCAGCTTTCATATGTTCTCATGTTCTGAGCAAGGAACTTAAACGTTAGCTTTTTTACATGGCACATATTGCACTTCTACTTTCTTCTCCAACACTGTGTTTTTGCATTATTTAAACCAAATTGAAAATATTTCATTATTTATTTGAGACTATAAATGTATTTTAATTATGTATTATATTAAGTTAAAATAAAAGTGTTCATTCAGTATTGTTGTAATTGTCATAATTACAAATATATATATAAAAATGAATCGGTGGCAGTTTTTTTTGGTCCTCCAATAATCGGCACCGGCGTTGAAAAATCATAATCGGTCGACCTCTAATTATGATATTCTGAGAGAGCAACTTGGCAAATATAACAAGGCAATTAGAAATGCCAGACGGGCTCATTTCTCTAACTTGATCACTATAAATCAGAATACCTACAGAGTGCTCTTCTCTACCATTGATGGCCTGATAAATCCTACCCCAAACCTATGTGAACTTCCCTCTACATCTAAATGTGACGGGTTTACGGCATGTTTCAGAGATAAGATAACCTACATGATCTTAGAGCCAACACAGATGCTAAACAGTTCTCTGTCCTTGTACTCTTGGTGCTGCATTCCACACTGTTGATCATAATGTTGTTCTGGACAGACTGGAGAGGTGCGTTGGCCTCTCCGATCCACTTATTTAACCAGTCGAGAGTTTGTCACCATTGGTGAACATAACTCAGAGAAAATACACATCACATGTGGCGTTCCACAAGTTTAGATTTTGGTTCTGGTACGGTTCAGTTTATATCTGTTACCCCTGGGCAGAGTTATCAGAAAGCACAGCATTGATTTTCACTGCTACTCAGACGATACACAACTTTACATTTCTGTGTCACCAGAAGATTTTAGCTCCACGGGTAAATTATCAAGACTGTTTCAAGGACAGCTTTTTTCCATCTACGTAACATTGCAAAAATCAGAAACTTTCTGTCCAAAAATGAGGCAGAAAAATTAATCCATGCTTTTGTTACTTGTAGGCTGGACTACTGCAATGCTCTACTTTCCGGCTAGACGGATAAAGCACTAAACAAACTTCAGTTAGTGCTAAATACGGCTGCTAGAATCCTGACTAGAACCAAAAAATTTGATCATATTACTCCAGTGCTAGCCTCCCTACACTGGCTTCCTGTTAAGGCAAGGGCTGATTTCAAGGTTTTACTGCTAACCTACAAAGCATTACATGGGCTTGCTCCTACCTATCTTTTCGATTTGGTCCTGCCGTACATACCTACACGTACGCTACGGTCACAAGACGCAGGCCTCCTAATTGTCCCTAGAATTTCTAAGCAAACGGCTGGAGGTAGGGCTTTCTCCTATAGAGCTCCATTTTTATGAAATGGTCTGCCTACCCATGTGAGAGACGCAGACTCAGTCTCAAACTTTAAGTCTTTACTGAAGACTTATCTCTTCAGTAGGTCCTATGATTAAGTATAGTCTGGCCCAGGAGTGTGAAGGTGAACGGAAAGGCTGGAGCAACAAACCACCCTTGCTGTCTCTGCCTTGCCGGTTCCCTTCTTTCCACTGGGATTCTCTGCCTCTAACCCTATTACAGGAGCTGAGTCACTGGCTTACTGGTGTTCTTCCATGCCGTCCATGGGAGGGGTGCGTCACTTGAGTGGGTTGAGTCACTGACGTGGTCTTCCTGTCTGGGTTGGCGCCCCCCCCTTGGGTTGTGCCATGGCGGAGATCTTTGTGGGCTATACTCGGCCTTGTCTTAGGACGGTAAGTTGGTGGTTGTAGACATCCCTCTAGTGGTGTGGGGGCTGTGCTTTGGCAAAGTGGGTGGGGTTATATCCTGCCTGTTTGGCCCTGTCCGGGGGGTATCATCGGATGGGGCCACAGTGTCTTCTGATCCCTCCTGTCTCAGCCTCCAGTATTTATGCTGCAGTAGTTTATGTGTCGGGGGCTAGGGTCAGTCTGTTACATCTGGAGTATTTCTCTTGTCTTATCCGGTGTCCTGTGTGAATTTAAATATGCTCTCTCTAATTCTCTCTTTCTCTCTTTCTGTTTTTCTCTCGGAGGACCTGAGCCCTAGGACCATGCCTCAGGACTACCTGGCATGATGACTCCTTGCTGTCCCCAGTCCACCTGGCCGTGCTGCTGCTCCAGTTTCAACTGTTCTGCCTGCGGCTATGGAACTCTGACCTGTTCACCGGACGTGCTTGTTGCACCCTCGACAACTACTATGATTATTATTATTTGACCATGCTGGTCATTTATGAACATTTTAACATCTTGACCATGTTCTGTTATAATATCCACCCGGCACAGCCAGAAGAGGACTGGCCACCCCTCATAGCCTGGTTCCTCTCTAGGTTTCTTCCTAGGTTTTTGCCTTTCTAGGGAGTTTTTCCTAGGGAGTTTTTCCTAGCCACCGTGCCTCTTTCACATGCATTGCTTGCTGTTTGGGGTTTTAGGCTGAGATTCTGTACAGCACTTTGAGATATCAGCTGATGTACGAAGGGCTATATAAATAAATTTGATTTGATTAAACAGTATTAGTGATTTAAATACTTGGTTGGCTCAACTTCCTCCTGCTAAATCAAGACAAGACTGAGGTACTTGGAGCGAAAGCACAGAGAGAGAATCTAGCCGCACATTTTAATTCACGGGCAATAAAGATAAAAACACCAGCTAAAAAACGGAGGTATTATTTTAAATTCTGAACTAAATTTCCAATCACACATTAGGAATGTGACTAAAATAGCTTTTTAACACCTGGGGAACATTGTCAAGATGCGGCTGTTTATCTCTCAGACTGATACAGAGAGACTTATCAATGCTTTTATTTCAAGCAGGTTTGACTACTGTAATGCTCTCCTGTCTGGTCTACCCAAGAAAGCCATCGGTCAACTGCAAAACATACAGAATGCTGCAGCACGGGTACTGACCAAGACCAGATGGAGAGCACACATTACAACGGTTTTAAGGTCTCTGCACTGGCTGCCTGTGAGTTTTAGAATTATTTAAGATTCTTCTATAGGTTTTTAAATCAACCCATGATTGTCCACCGCAATACATGTCAGACATGCTTTTTAAGTTATGTACCCAGTAGGTCCCTCAGGTCCTCTGGCACTGGCCTTTTAACTATCCCAAAGCCTAGGACCAAGAGGCATGGAGAGGCAGCCTTTAGTTACGATGCCCCCAGCCTCTGGAATAGCCTGCCAGAGAACCTGAGGGGGGCTGAAACTGTGGACATATTGAAAACATATATTTTTAGCTTTGCTTTTCCTTAGGGTGCTTTTTAGTTGTTCAGTTTGTGTCATTCTTTTGTTTTGTATGTTATGTTTGTTGTGTAGTAGAGTGATGTTGAGCATGTTAACATCTCAGCATAGAGACACAAGTGGATGGAGGGAGGTAAAGAAGGAGGAAGGGTAAGGAGGAAGGGTGTGGGATGCAGGGAAGGAGGAGGTTAGAAAACTGAGATGATACTCAGCACACTTCTCTACCTCCCACTGCCATCCACTCTACTGTACCTTATTAACTCTAATCTACTGTACCTGATTCAATCTAGTCTACGGTACCTGAGTCACTCTACTGTACCTTATTCACTCTATTGTACCTTATTCACTCTACTGTACCTTATTCACTCTATTGTACCTGATTCCCTCTACGGTACCTGATTCAATCTACTGTACCTTATTCACTCTACTGTACCATAATCACTCTAGTCTACTGTACCTAATTGACTCTACAGTCTACTGTACCTAATTGACTGGTCTACTGTACCTGATTCACTCTAGTCTACTGTACCTAATTGACTAGTCTACTGTACCTGATTCACTCTATTCTACTGTACCTGATTCACTCTATTCTACTGTACCTGGTTCACTCTAGTCTACTGTACCTAATTCCGTCTAGTCTACTGTACCTGATTCCCTCTAGTCTACTGTACCTGATTCACTCTACTGTACCTTATTCACTCTATTGTACCTGATTCCCTCTAGTCTACTGTACTTGATTCCCTCGACTGTACCTGATTCCCTCGACTGTACCTGATTCCCTCGACTGTACCTGATTCACTCTACTTTACCTATTTCAATCTAGTCTAATGTACCTGATTCACTCAAGTCTACTGTTCCTGATTCACTCTATTGTACCCGATTCCCTCTAGTCTACTATACCTGATTCACTATACTTTACCTGATTCACTCTATTGCACCTGATTCCCTCTAGTCTACTGTACCTGATTCACTCAATTGTACCTGATTCACCTCAGTCTACTGTACCTGATTCACTATACTTTACCTTATCCAATCTAGTTTACTGTACCTGATTCACTATCGTGTACCTGATTCCCTATACTTTACCTTATTCCCTCTAGACTACTGTACCTGATTCACTCTACCTGATTCACTCTAGTCTACTGTACCTAATTCACTCTACCTGATTCACTCTAGTCTACTGTACCTGATTCACTCTAGTCTACTGTACCTGATTCCCTCTAGACTACTGTACCTGATTCACTCTACCTTATTCACTCTAGTCTACTGTACCTGATTCACTCTAGTCTACTGTACCTGATTCACTCTAGTCTACTGTACCTGATTCACTCTAGTCTACTGTACCTGATTCCTTCTAGACTACTGTACCTGATTCACTCTACCTTATTCACTCTAGTCTACTGTACCTGATTCCCTCTAGTCTACTGTACCTGATTCCTTCTAGACTACTGTACCTTATTCACTGTACCTGATTCACTCTAGTCTACTGTACCTGATTCCTTCTAGACTACTGTACCTGATTCACTCTACCTTATTCACTCTAGTCTACTGTACCTGATTCCCTCTAGTCTACTGTACCTGATTCACTCTAGTCTACTGTACCTGATTCACTCTAGTCTACTGTACCTGATTCCCTCTAGTCTACTGTACCTGATTCCCTCTAGACTACTGTACCTGGTTCACTATCGTGTACCTGATTCACTCTAGTCTACTGTACCTGATTCCCTCTAGACTACTGTACCTGATTCACTCTACCTTATTCACTCTAGTCTACTGTACCTGATTCACTATCGTGTACCTGATTCACTCTAGTCTACTGTACCTGATTCCCTCTAGACTACTGTACCTGATTCACTCTAGTCTACTGTACCTGATTCACTCTACTGCACCTGATTCACTCTAGTCTACTGTACCTGATTCACTCTACTGTACCCAATTCACTCTAGTGTACCTGATTCACTCTAGTGTACTGTACCTGATTCACTCTAGTCTACTGTACCTGATTCACTATCGTGCACCTGATTCACTCTAGTCTACTGTACCTGATTCACTCTAGTTTACTGTACCCGATTCACTCTAGTTTACTGTACCTGATTCACTCTAGTTTACTGTACCTGATTCCTGTAGTCACTCTACTGTACCTGATTCCTCTAGTGTACTGTACCTGATTCACTACTCTACTGTACCTGATTCACTCTAGTCTACTGTACCTGATTCACTCTAGTTTACTGTACCTGATTCACTCTAGTTTACTGTACCTGATTCCTGTAGTCACTCTACTGTACCTGATTCCTCTAGTGTACTGTACCTGATTCACTACTCTACTGTACCTGATTCACTCTAGTCTACTGTACCTGATTCACTCTAGTCTACTGTACCTGATTCACTCTAGTCTACTGTACCCGATTCACTCTAGTTTACTGTACCTGATTCACTCTAGTTTACTGTACCCGATTCCTGTAGTCACTCTACTGTACCCAATTCACTCTAGTCTACTGTACCTGATTCACTCTAGTCTACTGTACCTGATTCACTCTAGTCTACTGTACCTGATTCACTACTCTACTGTACCTGATTCACTCTAGTCTACTGTACCTGATTCACTCTAGTCTACTGTACCTGATTCACTCTAGTTTACTGTACCCGATTCACTCTAGTGTACTGTACCCGATTCCTGTAGTCACTCTACTGTACCCAATTCACTCTAGTCTACTGTACCTGATTCACTCTAGTCTACTGTACCTGATTCACTCTAGTCTACTGTACCTGATTCACTACTCTACTGTACCCAATTCACTCTAGTCTACTGTACCTGATTCACTCTAGTCTACTGTACCTGATTCACTCTAGTCTACTGTACCTGATTCACTACTCTACTGTACCTGATTCACTCTAGTCTACTGTACCTGATTCACTCTAGTCTACTGTACCTGATTCACTCTAGTTTACTGTACCTGATTCCTCTAGTGTACTGTACCTGATTCCTCTAGTGTACTGTACCCGATTCACTCTAGTTTACTGTACCTGATTCCTGTAGTCACTCTACTGTACCTGATTCCTCTAGTCTACTGTACCTGATTCCTCTAGTGTACTGTACCTGATTCCTCTAGTGTACTGTACCCGATTCACTCTAGTTTACTGTACCTGATTCCTGTAGTCACTCTACTGTACCTGATTCCTCTAGTTTACTGTACCCGATTCACTCTAGTTTACTGTACCTGATTCCTGTAGTCACTCTACTGTACCTGATTCCTCTAGTCTACTGTACCTGATTCACTCTAGTTTACTGTACCTGATTCCTCTAGTGTACTGTACCCGATTCACTCTAGTTTACTGTACCTGATTCCTGTAGTCACTCTACTGTACCTGATTCCTCTAGTCTACTGTACCCGATTCACTCTAGTTTACTGTACCTGATTCCTGTAGTCACTCTACTGTACCCGATTCCTCTAGTCTACTGTACCTGATTCCTCTAGTTTACTGTACCTGATTCCTCTAGTCTACTGTACCCGATTCACTCTAGTTTACTGTACCTGATTCCTGTAGTCACTCTACTGTACCTGATTCCTCTAGTCTACTGTACCTGATTCACTCTAGTCTACTGTACCTGATTCACTACTCTACTGTACCTGATTCACTCTAGTGTACCTGATTCCCTCTATTGTACCTGATTCACTCTAGTCTACTGTACCTAATTCACTCTAATCTACTGTACTTGATTCACTCTAGTCAACTGTACCCGATTTCTCTAGTCTACTGTACCTGATTCACTCTAGTTTACTGTATCTGATTCCTCTAGTCTACTGTACCTGATTCACTCTACTGTACCCAATTCACTCTAGTCTACTGTACCTGATTCACTCTAGTCTACTGTACCTGATTCACTACTCTACTGTACCTGATTTACTCTAGTGTACCTGATTCCCTCTATTGTACCTGATTCACTCTAGTCTACTGTACCTGATTCACTCTAGTCTACTGTACCTGATTCACTCTAGTCTACTGTACCTGATTCACTCTACTCTACTGTACCTGATTCACTCTGGTCTACTTCACCTGATTCCTCATAATGACATTGACTAGATAAAGAGGTGTCAGGGGGTTCCTGACCGAGCCATCCCCTGTTAGATCCTCCTGTTACCCCACCACCTAAGGCTATAGCCACACCAGACGCTATAGCCACACCAACACAACCTTCAACATTCCTGACCGAGCCATCCCCCGTTAGATCCTCCTGTTACCCCACCACTCTCTGTCCCAAATGGCACAGTATTGCACTAAATAGGGAATAGGGTGCCATCTAACACCTGTCCAATCCCTCTATTGTTCCCTCTCCTCTAGCCAGTCATGTATCCCTCCTCCCTCCTCTAGTCCCTAGAGCCCTGTGCCCAACAGGCCAGGAAGAGCTGCTGTGATGGCGTCATCAGCACCCCCAGGCCAGCAGTTTCCATGACGCAGCAACAGCACCAGCACCTCTGCTGGAGACAGGAGACCTGAGGAGAAGGTGTGGAGGGTTGAAGAGGGGATGAGAGGAGGGGAGGAGAGGTGGAATAGAGGGAAGAAAGGTGGAACAGAGAAAATGAAGAAGGGAGAGAGGGGGGACAGAGAGAAGGGAGGGAAGTGAGGGGGGAACAGAGAGAAAGGAGCGAGGGATGGGGAACAGAGAGAAGGGAGGGAGGGATGGGGGAACAGAGAGAAGGGAGGGAGGGAGGGAAGAGAGGGGGGAACAGAGAGAAGGGAGGGAGGGATGGGGGAACAGAGAGAAGGGAGGGAGGGAGGGAAGAGAGGGGGGAACAGAGAAAAGGGAGGGAGGGATGGGGGAACAGAGAGAAGGGAGGGAGGGGGGAACAGAGAGAAGGGAGGAAGGAGGACCAGGCTAAGCTAGGCTAGGTAGAACCAGGGAGTGTGGAAGGCTAAGCTAAGCTAGGTAGGGCCAGGAATGCGCCTCCTGGGGCAGAGCCAGACTTGTGTTTGTGCAGGCCCTGCTACAGTCTACCGATTGTTTTCAGGTGTTAACCGTCACCCTGACAACCCCACATACGCACAGAGCAAGGGAAAGAGAGGGGGGTGAGTAGTGAGTCTCAGAGAGAGAGAGAACTCTGTAAACTCGACACCTGAAAAAACACAAATTAAGTGCTAAAATGATCCCCAAAGTATCAGTCTGGGGATACTCAATATCAACACCCAGAAGGTCCTTAAGTCGATTCCACGACGTAACACTCAGAGGGACTCTACAGTCCTCTGTCTGCTGTCCTGGGTGACCTTTAGTGATGGGGAGGAAAAATTGCTGCAGTTACATGACGGGATATCAGTTTTTACGATATATCATATCATTTTGAAAATATTGCAATATAATTTTTGCACTAGTTGGCTGTACCTGCAGCAAAACTTCTGTATTTTTCCTTCATAGCTTGTTCTCCATCTTCTTTTTAAATAGGGAGCCAATTTGTTTTCAGCACTTTTATTTCCATGAATGATAAAAACTTGTTTTCTCATGGCTCTCTCCTGTCCCTCTGCAGCAGACATATTGTTAACAATATGTTAGGAACATCAAATTGGAATAAAATCACAGTATCAAATCGCAATACATACAGTGAGGGAAAAAAGTATTTGATCCCCTGCTGATTTTGTACTTTTGCCCACTGACAAAGAAATAATCAGTCTATAATTTTAATGGTAGGTTTATTTGAACAGTGAGAGACAGAATAACAAAAAAATCCAGAAAAACGCATGTCAAAAATGTTATAAATTGATTTGCATTTTAATGAGGGAAATAAGTATTTCACCCCTCTGCAAAACATGACTTAGTACTTGGTGGCAAAACCATTAAAATTATAGACTGATCATTTCTTTGTCAGTGGGCAAATGTACAAAATCCGCAGGGGATCAAATACTTTTTCCCCTCACTGTATAGAATCATGAGAATTGCAATACATATGATATCGACACCTAAATATTGTATCGTGAGGTCCCTGGCAATTCTTAGCCCTAGTGGACAGATGCCAGTCTGTGTCTGCTTCCCAAATTGCAACCTAAATTCGATCCAGGCGGTGTGGTCAGTGGTGTATTTTGGGGTTAATCATTTCTGTTACAAAGGCTCCACCCACAAAGGGTCCAGTCACAAAGGAATGGCTGGGAATGAAGGATGTAAATACTTTTTTTATGCATGCTTATGGTATTATAAGACATTCACTTTTCGCACGTCGATAATGTTTGTTTATTTCGTTGCTATGGTCACCGGCGGGTGTCGCCCTTGTGTGAAGGCACTAGCAACTTTGACTAGAGGGACAAGTGGATACTCGGCAAATATCCACTCAGCCCATCCGTCTGTGTATGCAAGGTGCTTAACTCTCTCCCTGCCGATATCTGATCTGGCATCGCAAGGAATCAACTGGTATCTCTAAATTACAGTATATCATTACAACCGACAGGAGAGAGCCAACAGTGTCTGGGAAGAAGAATAGAGGATAGAATACCTGTAGTATTCCATCAATCATTTCTGTTGAGAAACAACACACACAAGACACAGAAACACACAGCCGCAATAAGTGCAGCGTCCCTGGAGCAATTTGGGGTTAAGTGTGTCAAGGTAAACTTGGAGTGTATGTCAACCTGTTCCTACACGGTACAGCAAAATCTGTCTGTCATCAGGAGTCTAATCAAACCAAAACTCCTTCTGCTGCTCTACCGGCCCATCCCCATCACTACTCATCTATTGAAGTATCTGCTACCGCAACATGCTGACAGTCTCACACCACAATAAACTATTAAGGATCACCAACACGGCATCTAAACCGATTGGACTCCCCGCTCCAAAACTCTCCCTTCTGAATGAACGCGCAATCCAGTGCAAAGCCTGCCACATGATCTCCAGCCCAGACTACTCACTCCACCACTGCTTCAGGAGGAGTTTCATCCCAGGGCCTGCGACTATTATGAACAATTCCATGTACTGTAGCTTCCTCCTGGTGGGGTACTATTTATGGCTGACTGTTTCCTGCTGTGTTTTCTAAATATTTTGTGTATGCGAGTTGTGGCAAGATTTTCCTCTTGTAGGACAATAAACCTGATTCTGATCTACACAGACACATAAACACACACCGTCCTCTGTCATGGAAACATGGTTATCTGGTTTCTGACTGATGGTTGATGACCAACCTACTGTAAGTGACCTTACTGTCTATCGTCATGGTGTTACACCTGTGTCCTGTGCTACAGGTGGACCCAAGTCTGAAGGCTGAAGTATGTGAAGTTCTGTACTGCACTGCACTTCTTCTGTATCAAGAATAGGTTCCCCATCAAGTAATAGGTATCAATAATAGGTTTTCTTATGCAAGTCCTTTGCTAGGTCCACCTGTGTACTGGTTTTGGAGTGTTTAACTTAGTGAAAGGCTGAAAGTAAAGTACATGGATCAGAATTGGGAAGCCCTGGACCTATGGTAGCACTTAGAGATATAAAGTGCCTTCGGAGAGGATTCAGACACCTTGACCTTTTCCACATTTATTACGTTTCAGCCTGACTCTAAAATGTATTCAATTGTTTTTTCCTTCATCAATCTACACACACTATCCCATAACGACAAAGCAAAAACAGTAAAAAAAAAAAGAAAAAAAGAAAAGGGAAATAGCCATTTACATAAGTATTCAGACCCTTTACTGAGAACTTTGTTGAAGCACCTTTGGGAGCGATTACAGCCTTGAGACTTCTTGGATATGACGCTGCAAGCTTGGCATACCTGTTTTTGGGGAGTTTCTCCCATTCTTCTCTGCAGATCCCCTCAAGCTAAGTCAGGTTGGATGGGGAGTGTTGCTACACAGCTATTTTCAGGTCTCTCCAGAGATGTTCGATCGGGCTCTGGCTGGGTCACTCAAGGATATTCAGAGACTTGCCCCGAAGCCACTTATGCGTTGTCTTGGCTGTGTGCTTAGGGCATTGTCCTGTTGGAAGGTGAACCTCCACCCCAGTCTGAGGTCCTAATCGCTCTGTCGCAGGTTTTCATCAAGGGTCTATCTGTACTTTGCTCCAATAATTTTTGCCTCGATCCTGACTAGTCTCCCAGCCCCTGCCGCTGAAAAACATCCTCACAGCATGATGCTGCCACTACCATGCTTCACCATAGGGATGGTCCTCCAGATGTGATGCTTGGCAATCAGGACAAAGAGTTAAATCTTGGTTTCATCAGACCAGAGAATCTTGTTTCTCATGGTCTGAGAATCTTTAGGTGCCTTTTGGCAAACTCCAAGCGGGCTGTCATGTGCCTTTAACTGAGGACTGGCTTCCGTCTGGCCTCTCTACCATAAAGGCCTGCTTGGTGGAGTGCTGCAGAGATGGTTGTCCTTCTGGAAGGTTCTCCCATCTCCACAGTGGAACTCTAGAGCTCTGTCAGAGTGACTATCGGGTTCTTGGTCACCTCCCTGACCAAGGCCCTTCTCCCCCAATTGCTCAGTTTGGCTGGACAGCCAGCTCTAGGAAGAGTCTTGGTGGTTCCAAACTTCTTCCATTTAAGAACGATGGAGGCCACTGTGTTCTTGGGGACCTTCAATCCTGCAGACATTTTTTGGTACCCTTACCCAGATCTGTCCCATGACACAATCCTGTCTCTGAGCTCTAATGTCTAAATACTTGTGTAAATAAGATATTTCTGTTTTTTATTTTTAATAAATGTGCAGAATATTCTCAACCTGTTTCACTTTGTCATTATGGGGTATTGTGTGTAGATTGATGAGGATGAAAAAAAAGTCAAGGGGTCTGAATACTTTCTGAATGCACTGTAGGATGAGTCATGACTTGAATGCAGTATATACACTGAGTAGTGATGCACCGATATTGCATTTTTGGCCAATACCTTATATCTGATATATAAACTTCTTCCATTTAAGAATGATGGAGGTCACTGTGTTCTTGGGGACCTTCAATGCTGCAGAAATGTTTTGGTACCCTTCCCCAGATCTGTGCCTTGAAAATCCTGTTTCGGCGCTCTACGGACAATTCCTTCGACCTCATTGCTTGGTTTTTGCTCTGACATGCACTGTCAACTGTGGGACCTTATATAGACAGGTGTGTGCCTTTCCAAATCATGTCCAATCAATTGAATTTACCACAGGTGGACTCCAATCAAGTTTAGAAACAGGATGCACCTGAACTCAATTTCAAGTCTCATAGCAAAGGGTCTGAATACTTATGTAAACTAGTGTTATCAAGATACCAGAATTCTGACTTCAATGCAGATACCAGGTTTAGTATCCCGATATTCAATACCAAAACTATACTCAATACCAAAAACGATACTCGATACCATAAAAAAGTGTATTAGCTAAAGTCACAGAACAACTACTTTATTTTTTAAAACATTGAACAATATGTCGATAACTGGTTGAACAACTAAAATAATAACTACAAGAAATTATATTCTATATTCAATTTCTTTCAAAAATAAAACACCCAGAACAGAGCGACACATCTTGCTCTTCACTGTAATCAGAGGGCTAATATAAACACTATGCATGTCCGTCTCTCTTGGCTAAGAGTTGAGGAGAGACTGACTGTTTCTTTATAAAAAGAAGTGATGCAATGTGCTGAAAATTCTAAATAGTTTGCATATCAAATTACACACAGCTCTGACACACACTTAGCCTACCAGATGTAACAGTTTAGCTTCCGTCCCTCACCTCGCCCCAACCTGGGTTCAAACCAGGGACCCTCTGCACACAGACAACAGCCACCCTCGAAGCATCGTTACCCATCGCGCCACAACAGCCGTGGCCCTTGCAGAGCAAGGGGAACAACTACTTCAAGGTCTCAGAGCGAGTGACGTCACCAATTGAAATGCTATTAGTGTGCACCACCGCTAACTAGCTAGCCATTTCACATCGGTTACACAGACATACCACCAGGGGTCTTTTCACAGTCCCCAAATCCAGAATCCAGTGCATTCAGAAAATGTATTCAGACCCCTTGAGTTTTTCCACAATTGTTTTTACTTTTGAGCATTATTCTAAAATTGATTAAATAAAAAGTTTTCCTCATCAATCTACACACAATACCCCATAATGACAAAGCGAAAATAGGTTTTTAGAAATTTTTGCAAATTTATAAAAGATTAAAAACAGAAATATCTTATTTACATAAGTATTCAGACCCTTTGCTTTGAGTATCGAAATTGAGTTCAGGTGCATCTTGTTTCCATTTATCATCCTTGAGATGTTTCTAAACTTGATTGGAGTTCACATGTGGTAAATTCCATTGATTGGACATGATTTGGAAAGAAACATGCATGTCAGAGCAAAAAACAAGCCATGAGGTCAAAGGAATTGTCCGTGGAATTGTTGTGGATTATTTGTATTATGACTTTTTAGCTCTGCATTGTTGGGAAGGGCTCATAAGCAAGCATTTCATGATTAAGTATATTTGGCGCTGTCACGCCCTGACCAGGTGAACTCTGCTATTTTGGTCAGGGTGTGGCATTTCTATGCTTTATTTTCTATGTTTTGGTTATAGCCTTTCTTTGTGTTTTATGTCTATGTTGGGCTCGGGGGTGATTTCCCAATCAGACAGCTGTCGCTTGTGAAGTCTGATTGGGAATCACATTTAAGTTCCTTTTCCCCCACGATGTTTGTGGGTTGTTGCCTCTGTTATTTGAGCACGTAACGTATTGGCAGTTTTTCCTTGATTTTGTGTACATGTTTAATTCTAGTGTGTTAAATAAACATGTATTCGCTCCCAGCTGCGTTTTGGTCCGCTTCCTCGTCTCCCGACGACAATCGTTACAGAACAACCCACCGAACCAGGACCAAGCAGCGGGAGGAAAAGGAGCGCGAGAGATGGGCTCGCGAGGGAAAGGAGTTCTGGACCTGGGAGGAGATCATGTCGGGGAAAGGACCCTGGCGGACGGACTCCCAGGTCGAGGAGGAAAAGCCAGCCGGTAGACGGAGTCGCAGGCGGCGGTCGAGGAGGCCCGGAAAACAGCCCCAAGAAAATTTTGGGGGGGGGCTAATGGGGTGGTCCGGAAGGGCAGAGGAAGAGCCCAGACCACTGCTCTCGTGGGGGATGACGGCGGAGGAAGAGACGAAGATGATGAGGCAGTTGATTGAGGACCTGCAGAGGGAAGATCTGGAGGAGGAGCCATGGTATGCGGAGTTGCGCGCTGTGTCGCCAGTGCGCCCGCACAGCCCGGTGCGTCCGGTGGACATGCCCAGCACATGCCGTGCTAGGATGGGCATCCAGCCAGGACGAGTGGCTAAACCGGCTCCACGCTTCAGTTCACCAGTGCGTGTTCACAGTCCTGTCTGGCCCGTTCCTGTTCCCCGCACCAAGCCCACGGTGCGTGTCCACAGTCCTGCCCGGCCCGTCCCTGCTCCCCGCACCAAGCCATGGTATGCAGAGTTGCGCGCTGTGTCGCCAGTGCGCCCGCACAGCCCAGTGCGTCCGGTGGACATGCCCAGCACATGCCGTGCTAGGATGGGCATCCAGCCAGGACGAGTGGCTAAACCGGCTCCACGCTTCAGGTCACCAGTACGTGTTCACAGTCCTGTCTGGCCCGTCCCTGCTCCCCGCACCAGGTTAGTGGTGTGTGTCCCCAGTCCTGTCCGGCCCGTCCCTGCTCCCCGCACCAGGTTAGTGGTGCGTGTCCCAAGTCCTGTCCGGCCCGTCCCTGCTCCCCGCACCAAGTCAGTGGTGCGTGTCCCCAGTCCTGTCTGGCCCGTCCTTGCTCCCCGCACCAAGTCAGTGGTGCGTGTCCCCAGTCCGGTCCGGCCCGTCCCTGCTCCCCGCACCAAGTCAGTGGCGCGTGTCCCCAGTCCTGTCCGGCCCGTCCCTGCTCCCCGCACCAGGTTAGTGGTGCGTGTCCCCAGTCCTGTCCGGCCCATCCCTGCTCCCCGCACCAGGTTAGTGGTGCGTGTCCCCAGTCCGGCCCGGCCCGTCCCTGCTCCCCGCACCAGGTTAGTGGTGCGTGTCCCCAGTCCTGTCCGGCCCGTCCCTGCTCCCCGCACCAGGTTAGTGGTGCGTGTCCCCAGTCCTGTCCGGCCCATCCCTGTTCCCCGCACCAAGCCCACGGTGCGTGTCCACAGTCCTGTCCGGCCCGTCCCTGCTCCCCGCACCAGGTTAGTGGTGCGTGTCCCCAGTCCTGTCCGGCCCGTCCCTGCTCCCCGCACCAGGTTAGTGGTGCGTGTCCCCAGTCCTGTCTGGCCCGTCCCTGCTCCCCGCACCAAGTCAGTGGTGCGTGTCCCCAGTCCGGTCCGGCCCGTCCCTGCTCCCCGCACCAAGTCAGTGGTGCGTGTCCCCAGTCCTGTCCGGCCCGTCCCTGCTCCCCGCACCAGGTTAGTGGTGCGTGTCCCCAGTCCTGTCCGGCCCGTCCCTGCTCCCCGCACCAGGTTAGTGGTGCGTGTCCCCAGTCCGGCCCGGCCCGTCCCTGCTCCCCGCACCAGGTTAGTGGTGCGTGTCCCCAGTCCTGTCCGGCCTGTCCCTGCTCCCCGCACCAGGTTAGTGGTGCGTGTCCCCTGTCCGGCCCATCCCTGTTCCCCGCACCAAGCCCACGGTGCGTGTCCACAGTCCTGTCCGGCCCGTCCCTGTTCCCCGCACCAAGCCCACGGTGCGTGTCCACAGTCCGGCACGGCCCGTGTCTGGTCCATTAGGGGGGCGCCCACCCGGGTCCCCCCCCTAATAGACTTTAGTTTGGTGCGCCGGGAGTACGCACCGTTGGAGGGGGGGTACTGTCACGCCCTGACCAGGTGAACTCTGCTATTTTGGTCAGGGTGTGGCATTTCTATGCTTTATTTTCTATGTTTTGGTTATAGCCTTTCTTTGTGTTTTATTTCTATGTTGGGCTCGGGGGTGATTTCCCAATCAGACTTCACAAGCGACAGCTGTCTGATTGGGAAATCAAATTACACACAGCTCTGACACACACTTAGCCTACCAGATGTAACAGTTTAGCTTCCGTCCCTCACCTCGCCCCAACCTGGGTTCAAACCAGGGACCCTCTGCACACAGACAACAGCCACCCTCGAAGCATCGTTACCCATCGCGCCACAACAGCCGTGGCCCTTGCAGAGCAAGGGGAACAACTACTTCAAGGTCTCAGAGCGAGTGACGTCACCAATTGAAATGCTATTAGTGTGCACCACCGCTAACTAGCTAGCCATTTCACATCGGTTACACAGACATACCACCAGGGGTCTTTTCACAGTCCCCAAATCCAGAATCCAGTGCATTCAGAAAATGTATTCAGACCCCTTGAGTTTTTCCACAATTGTTTTTACTTTTGAGCATTATTCTAAAATTGATTAAATAAAAAGTTTTCCTCATCAATCTACACACAATACCCCATAATGACAAAGCAAAAATAGGTTTTTAGAAATTTTTGCAAATTTATAAAAGATTAAAAACAGAAATATCTTATTTACATAAGTATTCAGACCCTTTGCTTTGAGTATCGAAATTGAGTTCAGGTGCATCTTGTTTCCATTTATCATCCTTGAGATGTTTCTAAACTTGATTGGAGTTCACATGTGGTAAATTCCATTGATTGGACATGATTTGGAAAGAAACATGCATGTCAGAGCAAAAAACAAGCCATGAGGTCAAAGGAATTGTCCGTGGAATTGTTGTGGATTATTTGTATTATGACTTTTTAGCTCTGCATTGTTGGGAAGGGCTCATAAGCAAGCATTTCATGATTAAGTATATTTGGCGCTGTCACGCCCTGACCAGGTGAACTCTGCTATTTTGGTCAGGGTGTGGCATTTCTATGCTTTATTTTCTATGTTTTGGTTATAGCCTTTCTTTGTGTTTTATGTCTATGTTGGGCTCGGGGGTGATTTCCCAATCAGACAGCTGTCGCTTGTGAAGTCTGATTGGGAATCACATTTAAGTTCCTTTTCCCCCACGATGTTTGTGGGTTGTTGCCTCTGTTATTTGAGCACGTAACGTATTGGCAGTTTTTCCTTGATTTTGTGTACATGTTTAATTCTAGTGTGTTAAATAAACATGTATTCGCTCCCAGCTGCGTTTTGGTCCGCTTCCTCGTCTCCCGACGACAATCGTTACAGGCGCATGTAACAAATACAATTTGATGTCATGTGTAAAATACAGATTTTTTACAAATGTGGTTTTGGAACTAAACCTCCCTTGCACTGATCTGCTTTGTAACACCTTTTGCTTAGTTGTTTCGGTGAGCTGTCCCTCATTAACTGCTCTATAAGGAAAGTATTACCATAGTTCGCTTCTGGAGCCAGTTTTGTCAAGATGTGGAGGTATGATGTTTTCGCCATGCTGTTAGCGTTTTCTCTCTCCTCGCGCTTTCTTCACAAAAGTTGCTTGCGCTGTGTCAGCTGCATGAGGGGCAGCCTGGCTAGCTACTGCCCTCTTGATAAGATTCAGACAAATTACTACAAGGACTCGATCCTCTCAATCGGTACATGACATGAAACACAGACAGAAGTACCAAAAGTAAAAAATTCTAGTACCGAACCGTTTTTCATGTTCTAGTATCGAAAAGGTACAGAAGTTTCGGTATACCGTGCAACACTACTGAAAACCCATTGGATGAGAAGGTCAGAGGGGAGGGACCTCTGGCCTTCTAATCCAATGGGTTTTGAGAAGGAGGCGAGGAGAGAGGACGCAAGGAGTATGCAATTGAGATTCTCCTCTGGTCTCCAGAGATATGCACCTGCACACTCCCAACCATGGATTTGAAATGATTGGATTGGTGGAAGCATTGGCAAGGGGGAGTTTCCACCATTGTTAAATCCATGTCAAGTGCACACTTCCAGTGAAGGGTGGTGAATCGGGAGGAGGATGCAATGCCAGGGTTGTGGGTTCGATTCCCATGGGGGACCAGTACGAAAAAGAAAATAAAAATGTATGAAATGTATGCATTCACTACTGTAAGTCGCTCTGGATAAGAGCGTCTGCTAAATGACTAAAATGTAAATGTAAAATGATGTAGATGGTGTGAGACTAGACTCTCCTCTACTCCCCACAGGGGAGGGGGGGCGAGTGTGTGGGTGTTACATAAGTCAATAACTCACCTGGAAACTCACACTACATACAAACACAGACACCCCCTCCCCCTTGTGGTGTGTCAGACTTACCTAGCTGTTTCAGGAGGGAGCCATTCTCACACTTCCACCTCTCTTTCTTCTTCTCTGGACTGCTTTTCCGCCGCTCCTTCCCCCTCTCCTTCACCCCGTTCTGCTTTCCCTTCTGCCCCTTCATGGTTTTCTCTGCAGAGGAAATACAGCAACATTACAGTGCAGCCATGCATGATGTTAGAGAGAGGCAAGAGCAGGCATCTCCTAGGATTTATTGTAGCGGGGGACTTTAATAAAGGATATCGGAGGAAAATGCTCCCGAAATTCTATCAACACATCTCCTGTGCTACACACGAAGTGAACACACTTGACTATTGTTACTGTACCTTCTGGGACAGCTACAAGGCCTACACCCGCCCACCTTTCCTTAAACCAGAACACGCCTCCATCCTGTTTCTTCCCTCCTATAGGCAGAAACTTAACCAAGAAGCACCAGTGGTAAGGACTGTTCAACATTGGTCTGACCAATTGGAATTCATGCTTCAAGACTGTTTTGATCACGTGGACTGGGAAATGTTCCGGGTTGCCTCTGGGAATAGTATCGACGTATACACTGACTCTGTGACTGGGTTCATCAGGAAGTGTATAGAGGATGTTGTTACCACTGTGACGAATACAACTTATCCAAACCAAAAACCGTGGATAGATGGCAGCATTCACGCAAAACAGAAAGGATGAACCACCGCATTTAACCACGGCAAGGTGACTGGGAACATGGGCGTATACAAACAGACCAGCTATGACCTCCGTAAGGCAATCAAAGAAGAAAAACAACAGTACAGGGACAAAGTGGAGTTGCAATTCAAGATAATGGAATTCATTGCCCTTGACAATCAACCGTTCTATGTCGTGGGTGATGTTGGCTTTCGCTACTGGTCGAGCACCGGTATACACTAACATTACCAAGTGCGCTGTTGTTCAGATGTTGCCCTACCGGAGTTACACAGTAATAGCGTCACTGCTATTAGCTTCACAACATACTATGTAACGCCGTTTGGGTCTTTGCGTGTCAAAAAAGATACACGTCAAATAACACTATTTGACAATAACACTATTTGACGAGTTAAATAAGCTTTTAATTTGACACATCAAATAACAACTGTGTACGTGACCATTACATTTTGATTTGATATTTTCTCTCATGTTAGAGAGTAGATCAACTACAATTGTTTTACTGACTGGCTGTACCCTTGGGGACATACTGTCTGCATACCACATGACACCCTATTTCTTATATAATGCAGGGCTGCAGTCAAAAGTAGTGCACTATATAGGAAATAGGGTGCCATTTGGAACCTAGATGTTTTGCGTAGCAGTTAAATAGAGTTACATAAAGTATACATAGTCAAATACTGAGTAGGATACATTGCAGTCAATGTTTGACTTCATTATTGTAAATTAAATTGGGTGGTCATTCACATCCTCATGTGTGGAAAACGTTCAGAAGTCATTATAAACCGGGTAGTTTGGGTCCTGGATGCTATGTATAATCAGACTATATACCACGGGTATGATGCATGTTCTATTTATGTTGGTAACCAGTTTATAATAGCAGCAAGGCACCTGGGGGTTTGTGTTATATGGCCAATATACCACGGCTAAGGGCTGTATCCAGGCATGCCGCTTCACGTTGTAAATAAGAACAGGTCTTAGTCGTGGTATATTGGCCAATAACACACCCCCTCAGGCCTTATTGGTTAATTAGTCTCCCGAACGACCTGAACCCAGAATGGCTGCTATTACCCCACTAGCAGGACCAATGGCTTTGATGATAGAAACATCCCATAACCTGACAGACCAAACTGAGAACATCCCATAACCTGACAGACCAAAATGAGAAACATCCCATAACCTGAAAGACCAAAATGAGAAACATCCCATAACCTGACAGACCAAAATGAGAAACATCCCATAACCTGACAGACCAAAATGAGAAACATCCCATAACCTGCAGACCAAAATGAGAAACATCCCATAACCTGTAGACCAAAATGAGAAACATCCCATAACCTGACAGACCAAAATGAGAAACATCCCATAACCTGACAGACCAAAATGAGAAACATCACATAACCTGACAGACCAAAATGAGAAACATCCCATAACCTACCAGACCAAAATGAGAAACATCCCATAACCTGCAGACCAAAATGAGAAACATCCCATAACCTGTAGACCAAAATGAGAAACATCCCATAACCTGACAGACCAAAATGAGAAACATCCCATAACCTGACAGAACAAAATGAGAAACATCCCATAACCTGACAGACCAAAATGAGAAACATCCCATAATCTGACAGACCAAAATGAGAAACGTCCCATAACTTGACAGACCAAAATGAGAAACATCCCATAACCTGTAGACCAAAATGAGAAACATCCCATAACCTGACAGACCAAAATGAGAAACATCCCATAACCTGACAGAACAAAATGAAACATCCCATAACCTGACAGACCAAAATGAGAAACATCCCATAACCTGTAGACCAAAATGAGAAACATCCCATAACCTGACAGACCAAAATGAGAAACATCCCATAATCTGACAGACCAAAATGAGAAACGTCCCATAACCTGACAGACCAAAATGAGAAACATCCCATAACCTACCAGACCAAAATGAGAAACATCCCATAACCTGACAGACCAAAATGAGAAACATCCCATAATCTGACAGACCAAAATGGGAAACGTCCCATAACCTGACAGACCAAAATGAGAAACATCCCATAACCTGTAGACCAAAATGAGAAACATCCCATAACCTGACAGACCAAAATGAGAAACATCCCATAACCTGACAGAACAAAATGAGAAACATCCCATAACCTGACAGACCAAAATGAGAAACATCCCATAATCTGACAGACCAAAATGAGAAACGTCCCATAACCTGACAGACCAAAATGAGAAACATCCCATAACCTGTAGACCAAAATGAGAAACATCCCATAACCTGACAGACCAAAATGAGAAACATCCCATAACCTGCAGACCAAAATGAGAAACATCCCATAACCTGACAGAACAAAATGAGAAACATCCCATAACCTGACAGACCAAAATGACAAACCATCCTCACTTAACAGAACAAAATGAGAAACATCCCATAACCTGACAGACCAAAATGACAAACCATCCTCACTTAACAGAACCAGTCCTACCACCGCAAGGGGGAAGTGTGTGTGTGGTTTCCCTGGTGGGCAGGTTGAGTAAACCCAATAAATCCCTCACAGTCAACAACTTCAATATCTCTAATCCCAGTTCGTGTGTAGACACCGAAAACACACCAACACACACTCGCAAGTATTCACACGTACGGATGCACGCTCACACAGAAGCACACTTTCAGTAAATATACAACGGCACTAACATCTACTTGGACACACACACACACACACACACACACACACACACACACACACACACACACACACACACACACACACACACACACACACACACACACACACACACACACACACACACACACACAGAGAGAGAGAGAGAGAAACGTAGCATGCGCACCCTGCTGAGAAACCGTCCCACAACGCAGAGGGGCTTCAGTCAGCGTTTACAGCTGTGCGGTTGGCGGCTCCCCCCTCCATGAAGGCCCTTATTGTTGGGGGACATGGTTTACCACGCTCCCGCTGCTTAGTGGAGCGGGTGGCGTGCACGCCAGGCTTCCTCTCATGTTGGTTTTAATAGAGGCTGAAGTGTGGGGGCACTGGGGTGTACTGTACTGTGTGGAGCTACCACTGGCCTCCTTCCCTCACGCTTCCCCTAACATGAAGGAGCAGGACATGCATGAGAGGACCTGAGTGGTACCTCACTGTGTCCTCCCGGTGGGTTGTGTTTCACACTGAGGCTACCCATGGTGTGTGTATACCGTCTGTCCATGTTGTTTTAAAAATCTGTTGTGTGGGTGTGTGCCTGAACACAGTGTGGGTAAGTGTTTGTGTGTGACTGTGAATAGGATAGAGTATATATTAATGAGTGATACGTTGGCTATTTGTGTGAAAAACTCATCCTCTCTGCAACAGTCCAACTTCGAGAGACATTTGAAAATATTGTTGTCAGTTCAGTTGCATTTCTCTCTCTCTCTCCTTCCTTTTCTCTGCCTCTCTTTCTGTCACTTCTTCCTTTTCTCTGCTCTCTCTATGTCCCTTCTCTGCTCTCTCTGTCACTTATTTTCTGCTCTCTCTCTCTGTCACTTCTCTGCTCTCTCTTTCTGTCACTTCTCTGCTCTTTCTGTCCCTTCTCTGCTCTCTCTCTCACTTCTTCTGTGCTCTCTCTCTCTCTCCCTCACTTCTCTGCTCTCTCTCTCTCTCACTTCTCTGCTCTCTCTCTCTCTCACACTTCTCTGCTCTCTCTCTCTCCACTCTCTGCTCTCTCTCTCTCTCTCTCTCACTTCTCTGCTCTCTCTCTCTCTCTCCTTCTCTGCTCTCTCTCTCTCTCTCACTTCTCTGCTCTCTCTCTCTCTCACACTTCTCTGCTCTCTCTCTCTCACACTTCTCTGCTCTCTCTCTCTCTCACTTCTCTGCTCTCTCTCTCTCTCTCTCACTTCTCTGCTCTCTCTCTCTCTCTCACTTCTCTGCTCTCTCTCTCTCACTTCTCTGCTCTCTCTCTCTCTCTCTCTCACTTCTCTGCTCTCTCTCTCTCTCTCTCTCACTTCTCTGCTCTCTCTCTCTCTCTCACTTCTCTGCTCTCTCTCTCTCACTTCTCTGCTCTCTCTCTCTCTCACTTCTCTGCTTCTCATCTCTCTCACTTCTCTGCTCTCTCTCTCTTCCACTTCTCTGCTCTCCTCTCTCTCACTTCTCGCTTCTCTCTCTCGACTCTCACTTCTCTGCTCTCTCTCTCTCACTCTCTCTCTGCTCTCTCTCTCTCACTCTCACTTCTCTGCTCTCTCTCTCTCACTCTCACTTCTCTGCTCTCTCTCTCTCACTCTCACTTCTCTGCTCTCTCTCTCTCACTTCTCTGCTCTCTCTCTCTCACTTCTCTGCTCTCTCTCTCTCTCTCTCACTTCTCTGCTCTCTCTCTCTCACTTCTCTGCTCTCTCTCTCTCACTCTCACTTCTCTGCTCTCTCTCTCTCACTCTCACTTCTCTGCTCTCTCTCTCTCACTTCTCTGCTCTCTCTCTCTCACTCTCACTTCTCTGCTCTCTCTCTCTCACTTCTCTGCTCTCTCTCTCTCTCTCTCTCACTTCTCTGCTCTCTCTCTCTCACTTCTCTGCTCTCTCTCTCTCTCTCTCTCTCACACTTCTCTGCTCTCTCTCTCTGTCACTTCTCCTTCTCTGCTCTCTTCAATTTGATTGCCTCGTCAGGTTCGCAAAGGGATTCGTCTTTTCGAAGTGTGTGACTCATTTCCTCTCTTCCTGGGCTCGCTCAGCTGCGGTGTGTGAGGCACAGTGTCCCACTTCTTACCTGCGCTCGTTAGCCCGACACCACAGAGCCTTTTTCTTTCACACTTCCTCTCTTTCTTTCACACTTCCTCTCACGCTCCCTCAGCCCCAGAGTTCCCTCTCGACACACACACAGAGAGATACACGATCAGATATCCCAAACACAAGCCACCATCAACTGCAGTGTAGGGCTGTGGTTGAGAGAAACAGACACAGGATGGACCTTCTCACTACATTGATACGTACAGAATTACACTGCTGTGGCTTCCTTCCTGTGATAACCTGAACACGGGTGAGTTCAGGACAGCAGTATGTGGCCCTGTTCTAATACTTTCAAAACTCACCCTTCTTCCGATCTTCCTTGTCCAATACCTTACACATGTATCCTTTCCTCCTTGTAGTAATAGGTATTGGAATGGACCCTTCGTAATGGATTAGTGAATATTTCAGGGTTCCATTCCATTCCCATATGACTACAAGGAAGGAAGGAGGGAAGAATGCATGTGTAAAGTAATGTAACAGAGCTTGCCCCAGTGTCCCACTGCTGTAGAGGCAGATGGGCAGGGCCCTCCCTGAGTTGCAGTGCCTACAGGGACTGCTGCTCTTCAACTATGGCTGTGTTCAGCCCTAAAAGCATGTGACTCACTCGAGTGGCTTTACTCTAAGGACTAGACAGACAGATACAGAGCAGTATTTTCTCACTGTGGGAGCTGAGACCCAGACATGGCCTGCGTCCTATATTGGCATCCTATTCCCTACATAGTGCACTTACTTTGACTGGGGGGGGGGTCTACATGACTAACACTGTGGCGGTCACGAAATCGAAGTCGGTCTCACGGTAATTGACCGTTAATTAACATAAACACATTCAGCATCTCCTGGCTTCCACACACTGATGCAGAACTCTGGAACATGTACATTTTAAAGAGTCTAATAAATCCATGTAATATAGCCTACACCTTCACAATAAATCCATTCTTTCAGACAAGTCTAAAGAAATGTGATATGATTTTTTTTTTTCTATTTCAGAAGAACAGAATAGCATACTCTGAGTTGTCCTTATGTTTGGTCCTGATCTGGCTATGTCATGTCTGTGGGCTACACGAGTACATATAGCAGACAAGATTTGCTTTGAATTCCATGGCATTATTTTACACTATTTTATAGTATGAAGAATACATTTGAACAAAGCTGAATAAAATAGAAAGGATACTTTCTCCTAACTATTTGAGGTAATGTGCACATGCGGCTACTCTGTGTTGAAATAGGTGCTCCTATATGCTTAATTTAGAGTTATTAATGTAACTTTAGTTGTTCTACAAACGTTGGGCTATATGTTTTGATGTTTAATACATTGTAAGGCTGTATGATGAGACTAATGATGATTTGAAAAAAGTTCTGCTTTGCTTTTTTGCGCAGGCTGTACACACTTCGACAGTCTCTCATTCACAATTTGAGAAGCACTTGATAATGCCTCGAATTTCCCGGCGGCATCCCCTTTGTGTGGCCATAATGCACCCTAAAAAAATCCAGGCCTTTTGGAACCCTCCTCCCTAAATGCTGCCCGCTCCGAAGCACCTCATCTCACTCACATGGCTCTCCATCACGTGATCGGGTCTTTCTCACAGGCTACAAGTGAAGACAAACACATCGGGGACACAACTGCGCGCGTCCTTATCCAATTCTGAGGTGCATATTGAAGATATTGGAACAACTGTCCACATTAACTTTTTGTCTGCCAACATGATGAGTAGGCCTAACAAACAGCCCAAAAAATTGCCTACGTCAATCTACTATCCCCAGTAGTACAAAAGGCTTTAAGCGCGAATGTTCCATTAGCAGGAAAACACAAATATCAAAAGTGACCACAAATGCGATTATGCATGTAATGCTTTTATTATAAAGGTGAATTTTTATGGTGAAAATTATCTTCCCCCAACTTCAAACTCACACGCTGCATACGCTGTATGCCAGTTAGACTCTACACCCGTTGTAAAACGGATTAATGTGCTTCCTTTTAAGAAGTTCTTTGGCCACTTTAGTTGTGATACAAACCTTATCAAAACATATAGGCCTATGGGCTAGGCTACATGAGGTGTGCGAATATGATTAGAAATAGTCACAAAAAAAAGGCATGCCTTATGCTGGGCATCATTCACAAGTGATAATATATCATTCACAAGTGACAGGAGGAGGTAACCGCAAGCCCCATATACTACCCACCACTGCGACCTGTACGCTCTCGTTGGCTGGCCCTCGCTTCATACTCGTTGCCAAACCCACTGGCTCCAGGTCATCTACAAGTCTCTGCTAGGTAAAGCCCCGCCTTATCTTATCACTGGTCACCATAGCAGTACCCACCTGTAGCACGCGCTCCAGCAGGTATATCTCACTGGTCACCCCCAAAGCCAACACCTCCTTTAACCGCCCCTCCTTCCAGTTCTCTGCTGCCAATGACTGGAACGAATTGCAAAAATCACTGAAGCTGGAGACTTATATCTCCCTCACTAACTTTAAGCATCAGCTGTCAGAGCAGCTTACCGATCACTGCATCTGTACACAGCCATCTGTAAAAAGCCCACCCAACTACCTCATCCCCATATTGTTATTTTTTGTTGTTGTTGCTCTTTTGCACCCCAGTATCTCTACTTGCACATCATCATCTGCACATCTAGCACTCCAGTGTTGATGCTAAATTGTAATTATTTCGCCACTATGGCCTATTTATTTCCTTACCTCCCTAATCTTACTACATCTGCACACACTGTACATAGATTTTTCTATTGTGTTATTGACTGTATGTTTGTTTATCCCATGTGTAACTCTGTGTTGTTGTTTTTGTCACACTGCTTTGCTTTATCTTGGCCAGGTCGCAGTTGTAAATGACAACTTGTTCTCAACTGGCCTACCTGGTTAAATAAAAAAATACAAAAAATATATGACGAGCAAACTGATGCTTTTTGTGAGCTAGCAGCAGTAAAGCTAGCAGCAGTAGAGCTAGCAGCAGTAGAGCTAGCAGCAGTAGAGCTAGCAGCAGTAAAGCTAGCAGCAGTAAAGCTAGCAGCAGTAAAGCTAGCAGCAGTAGAGCTAGCAGCAGTAGAGCTAGCAGCAGTAGAGCTAGCAGCAGTAGAGCTAGCAGCAGTAAAGCTAGCAGCAGTAAAGCTAGCAGCAGTAGAGCTAGCAGCAGTAGAGCTAGCAGCAGTAAAGAAAGTGAGTTCTGAGAAGAAGACGGCTGTGTGTTTAACATGAGAGCCAGGCCCCAGCAGAGAAAGAGAAGGAGAGACCGAGAGAGGGGGATGGGGATAGATATAGAGATTGGGGGGATGGAGAGAGAGAGAGAGAGAAAGTGGGTGAGATAGAGAGAGAGCGAAAAAGCAATTGATAGAGAAGGAAAGTGAAAGACGGAGAGAGAGTAGGGAGAAATAAAGGGATGAGAGAGAAGTCATCCAGTCATTATGATACTGACAGCCTCATCTTTCTCCATCTGAGGGTGCAGACAGAGGACCTGTCTCCGTCCAAAACTGCACCTTAATCCCTTTATAGTGCACTGCTTTTGACCAGGACCCATAGGGAATAGGGTGTCATTTGCGACGCATCCCCTGAAGCAGTGTTCTGTCACGGGGCTGTCTGTGTGTTTCGGCCCCTCATTTCCATGTGTGAATAGCTATGGTTACATAGAGCCGGGCGGCCAACACAGGCCCCTGATAGCAGTGAAAAGTGCCGAGTCAGGAGGTCTTAATACACAGCGGCGGGCTTTCGGGGCTCTGGAATGATGAACACTGCAAATTAGTACAGGCCTGGGAGACTCACACAACTCCCTGGGCCAACACACCGACACACACACGCACAAGTGCACACACACACACACACACACACACACACACACACACACACACACACACAACCGCCCATACACACACCCTTCCTTTTCCACACAAACACAGGACCCACTCCAACACACACCTGAACCAACATAGCCTACTCCTCTTTCAAATGTTATGCACATAAATCCCCCCCCACACACACACACACACACTCTAGTTCCTCCCTCCAGAGAGCCCTAGCTAGTTATTCTGTATCAGACTGGCTCATTTCCCATTCCTACTGACAGACACACAGGGGAAGTCCTCGTACTCTCTAGCCTAAGCCCTTGACTTCAGCCAGTGTAATAGAGTGTAAGGACTGTCAGGCCTGTGAGTGTGTTTACTGTGGGTCCAGTACTGGGGACAGACTGAGGACATGGACTACTATGACAACAGTACCACTCACATGACCGGCTTGGCTGTACTGAGGTCAGGGTCAGGGAGAGTAGGAGCTTACTATCTGTATGTCTGAAATGCCACCCTTTCCCTGTGGTGCCCTGGTCAAAAGTAGCGCACTAGAAAAGGAATAGGGGGCCATTTTCTCGGCCTATGAGGATAGAGATAGTCTACATTCTAGTCTTACATTTACATTTACGTCATTTAGCAGACGCTCTTATCCAGAGCCACTTACAAATTGGTGCATTCCCCTTATGATATCCAGTGGAACAACCACTTTACAATAGTACATCTATATCTTTTTTTTTTTTTTTGGGGGGGGGGGGGTTTCCTTCCTGTAGACCCAGAGCAGGACAGACTAGGGTGGTGTGTGTGTGTGTGTATGCCACTCACCTCCAGCTAGGTCCTCCTCCAGCAGCTGGATCTGCAGGTGGAAGATCTTCTCCTGGAGGTCACACAGAGAAGTCTTCATCTTCTCCCGCCGCGTCACCATGTAGCACAGGTTCCTCACCTGACATACAGAGGAACACACACAGTCCTCTGAACCATTATAATAACCAGGTTCCTCACCTGACATACAGAGGAACACACACAGTCCTCTGAACCATGATAATAACCAGGTTCCTCACCTGACATACAGAGGAACACACACAGTCCTCTGAACCATTATAATAACCAGGTTCCTCACCTGACATACAGAGGAACACACACAGTCCACTGAACCATTATAATAACCAGGTTCCTCACCTGACATACAGAGGAACACACACAGTCCTCTGAACCATGATAATAACCAGGTTCCTCACCTGACATACAGAGGAACACACACAGTCCTCTGAACCATGATAATAACCAGGTTCCTCACCTGACATACAGAGGAACACACACAGTCCTCTGAACCATGATAATAACCAGGTTCCTCACCTGACATACAGAGGAACACACACAGTCCTCTGAACCATTATAATAACCAGGCTGGATCTATAGCAGAGATAAATGCCCCATTAAAACCACCCAGCTTCCCTCCCTCCCACTCTCTCTGTATTCAGTCTCAGCCTCCCAAAGGGTTAGGGGTAGAGGTGCAACTAGACTGCAGCCAGGCGTAGGAGCTCCAGTCTGCAAGCCCAGACTCCTAGCTAGCCTAATTATCTTAGCAGCAGCATTCCCAAGCCCCCCCCCCCACACACACACTGTCAAATCACTTTCATATGTTTTCATGTGTGTTTTGGGGGCTCTGGGTTGGCAGTGGGACAAAATGTGGCTGGTGGAGGAGCAGTGTGTGTGTGTGTTGTGGAGAGTTGGAGCGACTAGCTCCCTCCCAGGGAGCTCTCTGCCTGTCTGGGCCATAGCCAATCCACTGTGAGTAGTTACCAGTAAACCAGGCAGGGGCTGGCTCACAGCCAGGGACAGGATACACACATGTCTGAGTGCCCCCAGTGTGTCCTGTGTGAAAGCACATCTGTGTGAGAGTGTGTTTTTCCTCCCCAGTATATCTCAGTGGACATCTTTATTAATGTTCCTGAGAGTGTGTGACTAATGATTAGTCATAGTGATGATGGGAAGAGGGGCTGGGGGGAGAGAGAGAGACACAGATAGACAGAGGAGAGGAGTCTGCGTGCATGTGTGTGGCGGGCAGACAGACAGATCTGTCTGTGTTGTGAGGTGTCCATCCTGTCACTCAGATGGTACAGCATGGCAGAGCTGAGCCACCCAGACTGTCAACAAAGACAGATTTGTTCCCTCTGTCTGGCCGCCCGCCACACAATACACGCACGTAAGCATGCATGAAGACAAACACACACACGTACACAACTCAAGCACACGCATACAAAACACACACCGAGATACAGATACAGACACACACACACACACACACACACACACACACACACACACACACACACACACACACACACACACACACACACACACACACACACACACACACACACACAGATATAGAGACAGAACAAGCATGGTTGTTCTCCTCCCCCTGCAATGTTTAGCCCCACCAGGAACAAAACCGTAATTGTGTCCCAATGTATTCAGCTGATGGGAAAAGTACATTAACAAATGGTTAACAGAGGAGATATGGCCGACACACTACCGCTGTGTGGGAGGAGAAAACCACAGGCTTAATGTTTGATATCTCTCTCTGCTCGGTTGTTTATTGAGTGGCCAGTATTCCATTACTTCCAAGTAGGATAAAAATAGACACAATGTGGGACACAACGTTCAGTATCTGTGTTTGATTATGAGTGGTGGGGGGGAAACTGTTCTCAACACAAATACCTCTCTGCCCCTAAGCAACACAGAGAGGAACGGGGATAAGAGGAGGGCAGACATTCACCTCCCTCCCTCCCTCCCTCCCTCCCTAATATATAGGACTCTATTCCTTTTATAGTGCACTATGTAGGGAAGAGGGTGCCTTTTAGGACACCTATAAACCTCTCTCCCATACAGACTATCCTCTTCCTCCTGACATTTCTGTCCCTGGATCAGAGCACAGATAACTGCTAAGCAGGGCCTCTCTCTCAAGTGGGCTAAACAAGGCCCTCTCCTCTCCTGCCATACACCTGTTGATTTAATTAAGGCCTGATGACACCAGATGCTCTGGTGAACAGGTCTGCGTGCCCACTATCAGAGCACCGATGCCACTCCCCTGACGACCAGGTATGGAACGCGCTTTGGAAATGCAGTTGGCCCCGGGCTTAAAGGGCACGGCACGCGCCAGAGACGACGCTACCCCTGATCCTGGAGTAACAGCCACATGAACTAGAGGGGTTGGCCAGAGCCCCAGAGGGACAGGGTATTATGACCCAAATGTTTCCCAAATGGCTCCCTGTATAGTGCACTATATAGTAGTATAATATATAGGGCTCTGGTCATTATTAGTGCACTATGTAGGGAATAGGGTGCAGCCCTCAGCTCTGACTCTCTGAGTAACCAGGGATAGTACTAGGGATGGGTATGAGTAATAGAATCCTCGAATGGACGTCAAAGATCCACCTTTAACCAGAGATAATAAAAAATAAAAAATAAAAATGTAAAACTATTTGGTGGAATGTGCTTTGTGGGGCACAACAAAAAACAAGCCTTGCATCACACCATTCTCCCCGCCAAATCTCATTCACTCAATTGCGTTCCGAGTGCTCCCTTAACACACGCGTGCTGAGTGCGCACACAAGCTCACCGTAGGCCTACAGAAATAAATGCCTATTAAACCACTGAAAAAATGGTCTTTCAAGCCCCATTTCAAATGTTCAGTCTGAGAAGAACTGTTCCAGGCAACACATGCGCATCACTTCACACTGGCAACTTTTTTCATTTGAAAAATATTCTGTTCCATTTTATTCTGTCATATTATGTTTGTTTTTTTGTGTCTTTTTTTTTTACAATTAAATAGGTGTTTTAACTGTGTTAATGGCTCGGGAAATAAAGGCGTCTTGTCTGATAAATTAACAAAACAAGGCTATGCTATTGCACAGCTATAGGCTTCTACAAGCAAGCTCCACTGCTGAGGTTACTACCTTTTGGAAGATTGTGTTCCACGATATAATATAACCAGTTGATATTACTGTTTCAAGAAATGAATCTTAAATGGCACTCACTTTTTTATTGACTGTGTACATATATATGTACACAGTCACATGGGGCAGCAGGTAGTCTAGTGATTAGAGTGTTGGACTAGTAACCGGAAGGTTGCTAGATCAAATCCCCAAACTGACAAGGTAATCTGTTGTTCTGACCCTGAACAAGGCAGTTAACCCACTGTTCCTAGGCTGTCATTGTAAAGAAGAATTTGTTCTCAACTGACTAGCCTAGTTAAATGAAGGTTAAATAAAAATATATATATTTTTAAATATATACATATATAGATACATACGCACGCACGCACGCACGCACGCACGCACGCACATATATATGGAACAATTTAGCAATTAGGATTTATTATCTGTAATGGTTATGATAAATTAGGCATTGTTGTGATTTGTTTGCATATAGATTAATGCTCACATATTGTTTTTCCAGTGCGGGCCTTGTATTCTAAAAATAGATTTTTGGTTTTTGAGTACTCAAAAAAAAATCTGTGAATACTCAAACAGTTAAAAACATATCCGACAGACTCCATGGATATAGCAGAGACAACTTTAATGAGTCAGTGTAAGATATCCCCTCAGAGAAATGTGTGAAAAGGGTAAGAGCAGAGTCAGTACTGTAGGTGAATGTGGATAACTTCATTTTTTTACATTTACATTTTTAGTCATTTAGCAGATACTCTTATCCAGAGCGACTTACAGTAGTGAATGCATACATTTCATTCAATTCTTTTTTTCTTTTTTTTTCGTACTGGCCCCCCATGGGAATCGAAACCACAATCCTGGCATTGCAAACACCATGCATTGCAAACACCATGCTCTGCAAACACCATGCTCTACCAACTGAGCTACAGGGAACTTAATTATCCATTGAGGTCCAATGATAAGACGCTATCTGACTTTCATATGAAATCTAAGCTCTGAACAATAACATGATCTGATTTAACCAACTCCATTGTGCTATTTATCCTGATTACTAAGCAGACACAGGAAAGAGTCCAGCATCACAACATGGCTCTCGGGATTAGACAGATAAACACAGAGACAGATAGACACAGAGAGAGAGAAAGAGAGAGACTATTTGCACATTGTTACAACACGGTATATAGACAAAATAGGACATCTGAAATGTCTTTATTCTTTTGGAACTTCTGTGAGTGTAATGTTTACTGTAAATTTGAATTGTTTATTTCACTTTTGTTTATTATCTACTTCACTTGCTTTGGCGATGTTAACATATGTTTCCCATGCCAATAAAACCCTTGAATTGAGAGAGAGAGAAACCAAAGCTCCACATATCAAAAGACACAGGGGAGGAGAGGGGGAGGGGAGGGATAGAGGGAACAAGGGAGGGAGGATAGATAAAAAGTGGGTCAGAGACAGCCCAGACTGTGGCAGCTGGATACGGTAGAGTGAGTGAGGAGGCTTTGTGAAGGCGGCTCTGTGGCGTGCTGTGCTGCAGACATGAGGACAACCTCCCTACCAGAATCCTCGTCCTCCCAGAAGAGAGCCTAGCCAGGAGGAGAATTTATTAGCTCCTGTCAATCACTCACTGACACTATGCCCAAGCCTCGTCAACCGGGGGGGTCCAGGGAGACATCCTCGTCCAATCAGAGCTCAGAATGTTCTGACTGCTGTGTCAGAATAGACGCAAAGGGCCGTTATCTGTCTGGAGATCTTCCAGAGCTTTAGTAAACAGCAGGACAATTCTGCTGTGTTCAGTTAGCCTATTCACACAGACAGCGTCACAAATGGCACCCAAGCACCTTTATAGGGCACTACTTTTGACCAGGGACCGATATATAGGGAACAGTGCACTATATAGGGAATAGGGTGCTATGTGGGACACAAACACAGACAGTTTTTCTAAGGCCTCACCAAGGTTGTCTTTGGATTTAATTAAAGTGAGCAAAGCAGTGTCACGGCAGATATGTCCAGATTAAAAACCCTGGTTATGAAACTAGCTGTTTTGTTAAGCCTCTGTCTCTGTGAGGATTGGAGTGTTAATGTTACTCAGGCAATATGCTTTGCGTGTGCAAACAAAAACAGGAGTGGGAGATTGAAGTTGTGGATCTTCTCCCATTTTCAGGAAGAACTGAGCGTCAGGTTGTGCATGCTTCTGTGTGTCAGTATCAGACACTGTGAGTAGGGGACTAAACACCAGCCACATGGACAGTTACAGCAAAAGAGGTACTGCTCTACTCACCTCACCAGACAGACAGTAGGCAGGTTTCTGTAACTGACAGATAGAGGCAAAGACTTAAGTTTGGATCTAAGGCGCTGGAATGTGCTATGAAAACTCCATTCCATTGATTGATTGGCAAACCCAGGCCCATTAGCCTGTTAGCATCCTTCACTGTAGGCGCACAGCCCACTAGCCTGTTAGCATCCTTCACTGTAGGCGCACAGCCCACTAGCCTGCTATTTAAAATAAAACAAAAAAAACACCTTTATTTAACCAGGTAGGCTCATTTACAACTGCGACCTGGCCAAGATAAAGCAAAGCAGTTCGACACATACAACAACACAGAGTTAAACATGGAATAAACAAACATACAGACAATAATACAGTAGAAAAAGTCTATATACAGTGTGTGCAAATGAGGTAGGATGAGGGAGGTAAGGCAATAAATAGGCCACGGTGGTGAAGTAATTACAATATAGCAATTAAACACTAGAATGGTAGATATGCAGAACATGAATGTGCAAGTAGAGATACTGGGGTGCAAAGGAGCAAGATAAATACATAAATACAGTATGAGGATGAGGTAGTTGGATGGGCTATTTACAGATGGGCTATGTACAGGTGCAGTGATCTGTGAGCTGCTCTGACAGCTGGTGCTTAAAGTTAGTGAGGGAGATATGAGTCTCCAGCTTCAGTGATTTTTGCAGTTCGTTCCAGTCATTGGCAGCAGAGAACTGGAAGGAGAGGCGGCTAAAGGGGGAATTTGCTTTGGGGGTGACCAGTGAGATATACCTGCTGGAGCGCGTGCTACGGGTGGGTGCTGCTATGGTGACCAGTGAGCTGAGATAAGGTGGGATTTACCTAGCAGAGACTTGTAGATGACCTGGAGCCAGTGGGTTTGGCAACGAGTATGAAGCGAGGGCCAGCCAACGAGAGCGTACAGGTCGCAGTGGTGGGTAGTGTATGGGGCTTTGGTGACAAAACGGATGGCACTGTGACTGCATCCAATTTGTTGAGTAGAGTGTTGGAGGCTAATTTGTAAATGACATCGCCGAAGTCGAGGATCGGTAGGATGGTCAGTTTTACGAGGGTATGTTTGGCAGCATGAGTGAAGGAGGCTTTGTTGCGAAATAGGAAGCTGATTCTAGATTTAATTTTTGATGGTAGATGTTTAATGTGAGTCTGGAAGGAGAGTTTACAGTCTAACCAGACACCTAGGTATTTGTAGTTGTCCACATATCAGAACAAGTCAGAACTGTCCAGAGTTGTGATGATGGATGAGCGGGCAGGTGCGGGCAGCGATCGGTTGAAGAGCATGCATTTAGTTTTACTTGCATTTACTTGCGGGCAGTTGGAGGCCATGGAAGGAAAGTTGTATGGCATTGAAGCTCGTCTGGAGGTTAGTTAACACAGTGTCCAAAGAAGGGCCAGAGGTATACAGAATGGTGTCGTCTGCGTAGAGTTGGATCAGAGAATCACCAGCAGCAAGAGCGACATCATTGATGTATACAGAGAAGAGAGTCGGCCCAAGAATTTAACCCTGTGGCACCCCCATAGAGACTGCCAGAGGTCAGGACAACAGGCCCTCCGATTTGACACACTGAAGTCTATCAGAGAAGTAGTTGGTGAACCAGGCGAGGCAATCATTTGAGAAACCAAGGCTGTTGAGTCTGCCGATAAGAATGTGGTGATTGACAGAGTCGAAAGCCTTGGCCAGGTCGATGAATACGGCTGCACAGTAATGTCTCTTATCGATGGCGGTTATGATATCGTTTAGGACCTTGAGCGTGGCTGAGGTGCACCCATGACCAGCTCGGAAACCAGATTGCATAGTGGAGAAGGTACGGTGG
Organism: Salmo trutta; assembly: GCF_901001165.1. Taxonomy (NCBI): domain Eukaryota; kingdom Metazoa; phylum Chordata; class Actinopteri; order Salmoniformes; family Salmonidae; genus Salmo; species Salmo trutta. The sequence goes on along the minus strand of NC_042975.1, from coordinate 14,362,635 downwards.
GATTCGAAATGGTCGGTAATCTGTTTGTTAACTTGGCTTCCAAAGACCTTAGAAAGGCAGGGTAGGATAGATATAGGTCTGTAGCAGTTTGAGTCTCCCCCTTTGAAGAGGGGGATGACCGCGGCAGCTTTCCAATCTTTGGGAATCTCAGACGATACGAAAGAGAGGTTGAACAGGCTAGTAATAGGGGTAGCAACAATTTCTGCAGATCATTTTAGAAAGAGAGGGTCCAGATTGTCTAGCCCGGCTGATTTGTAGGGGTCCTGATTTTGCAGCTCTTTCAGAACATCAGCTATCTGGATTTTGGTGAAGGAGAAATGGGGGAGGCTTGGGCGAGTTGCTGTGGGGGGTGCAGGGCTGCTGATCGGGGTAGGGGTAGCCAGGTGGAAAGCATGGCCAGCCATCGAAAAATGCTTATTGAAATTCTCAATTATAGTGGATTTATCGGTGGTGACCGTGTTTCCTAGCCTCAGTGCAGTGGGCAGCTGGGAGGAGGTGCTCTTATTCTCCATGGACTTTACAGTGTCCCAGAATGTTTTTGAGTTTGTGCTATAGGATGCAAATTTCTGCTTGAAAAAGCTAGCCTTAGCTTTTGTAACTGCCTGTGTATATTTGTTCCTAACTTCCCTGAAAAGTTGCATATCATGGGGGCTATTCGATGCTAATGCAGAATGCCACAGGATGTTTTTGTGCTGGTCAAGGGCAGTCAGGTCTGGAGAGAACCAAGGGCTATATCTGTTCCTGGTTCAATTTTTTTGGAATGGGGCATGCTTATTTAACCCCACTAGGGTAGGGGGCACTATTTTCACCTCCTGTTGAAAAGTAAACTGCCTGCTACTCAGGCCCAGAAGATAGGATATGCATATAATTTCGATAGAAAACACTCTAAAGTTTCCAAAACTGTTAAAATAATGTCTCTGAGTATAACAGAACTGATATGGCAGGCGAAAACCTGAGGAAAATCCATCCAGGAAGTGCTATTATTTTGAAATGGCTGTTTTTCCATTGAAAGCCTATCCACCATACAAAGACTTATGACCCAGTTCACGATCCCTATGGCTTCCACTACATGTGGCCAGTCTTTAGGCATTGTTTCAGGCTTTTACTCTGAAAAATGAGGGAGAAACACCACTTTCAATGAGAGGACAGTGGAAATTTCCAGACATGAGTCCTGCGTATGACCGGGAGCGTGCCTTTCTTGTTTTTCCTTTTCTATTGACGAAGCTATTGTCCGGTTGAAATATGATTGATTATTTATGACAAAAACAACCTGAGGACTGATTATAAACATCGTTTGACATGTTTCTATGAACTTTTATGGTACTTTTTAGATTTTTCGTCTGCCTGCTGTGACTGCGCTTTGTGCCAATGGATTACTGAACAAAACACACCAACAAAAAAGAGGTTTTTGGACATAAATAGGGACTTTATCGAACAAAACAAACATTCATTGTGTAACATGGAGTCTTGGGAGTGCAACCATATGAAGATCATCAATGATTTGTCTGCTGGGCGCTGTTCTCAGATAATCACACGGTTTGCTTTCGCCGTAAAGCCTTTTTGAAATCTGACACAGCGGTTGGATTAACAAGAAGTTTATCTTTAAGCTGATGTATAACACTTGTACCTTTTGTATGTTTATTATGAGAATTTCTGTTTTGTTGAGTTTCACACTCTGCAATTTCACTGGATGTTGTTTGAGACAGTGGATTACTGAACAAAACGCGCTAACAAAATGAACATTTATTGGGTAACTGGGAGTCTTGCGAGTGTAACCATATGAAGATCATCAAAGGTAATTGATACATTTTATCGCCATTTCTGACTTTTGTTACTCCTCTACTTGGCTGGTTACTGTTTGTAATGATTTGTCTGCTGGGCGCTGTTCTCAGATAATCGCATGGTTTGCTTTCGCCGTAAAGTATTTTTGAAATCTGACATGGCGGCTGTATTAACAACAAGATAAGCTTTATTTTGATGTATTGCACTTGTGATTTTATGAAAGTTAAATATTCATAGCAATTTCACCGGATGTTGGCCAGGTGAGACGGTAGTGTCCCAAACCCCCTAGAGAGGTTAAGATGGTGAGGAAGGCACTTTTAAAGAATAACCAGGCATCCTCTACTGACGGGATGAGGTCAATATCCTTCCAGGATACCCGGGCCAGGTCGATTAGAAAGGCCTGCTCGCTCAAGTGTTTTAGGGAGCGTTTGACAGTGATGAGGGGTGGTTGTTTGACCGCAGACCCATTACGGATGCAGGCAATGATCGCTGAGATCCTGGTTGAAGACAGCAGAGGTGTATTTGGAGGGCAAGTTGGTTAGGATTATATCTATGAGGGTGCCCGTGTTTATGGATTTGGGGTGGTACCTGGTGGGTTCATTGATAATTTGTTTGAGATTGAGGGCATCTAGCTTAGATTGTAGGATGGCCGGGGTGTTAAGCATGTCCCAGTTTAGGTCACCTAGCTGCACGAGCTCTGAAGATAGATGGGGGGCAATCAATTCACATAAGGTGCCCCGGGCACAGCTGGGGGCAGAGGGTGGTCTATAGCAAGCGGCAACGGTGAGAGACTTGTTTCTGGAAAGGTGAATTTTTAAAAGTAGAAGCTTGAATTGTTTGGGTACAGACCTGGATAGTAGGACAGAACTCTGCAGGCTATCTCTGCAGTAGATTGCAACACCGCCCCCTTCAGCAGTTCTATCTTGGCAGAAAATGTTATAGTTAGGGATGGAAATTTCTGGGTTTTTGGTGGTCTTCCTAAGCCAGGATTCAGACACGGCTAGGACATCTGGTTTGGCAGTGTGCTAAAGCAATGAATAAAACAAACTTAGGGAGGAGGCTTCTAATGTTAACATGCATGAAACCAAGGCTTTTACGGTTACAGAAGTCAACAAATGAGAGCACCTCGGGAGTAGGAGTGGAGCTAGGCACTGCAGGGCCTGGGTTAACCTCTACATCACCAGAGGAACAGAGGAGGAGTAGGATAAGGGTACGGCTAAAGGCTATCAGAACTGGTCGTCTAGTACGTTCGGAACAGAGAGTAAAAGGAGCAGGTTTCTGGGCGCGATAGAATAGATTCAAGTCATAATGTACAGACAAAGGTATGTTAGGATGTGAGTACATTGGATGTAAACCTAGGCATTGAGTAATGATGAGAGAGATATTGTCTCTAGAGACTTTTAAACCAGGTGATGTCACCACATATGTGGGAGGTGGAACTAAATGGTTGGTTAAGGCATATTGAGCAGGGCTAGAGGCTCTACAGTGAAATAAGACAGTAATCACTAACCAGGACAGTAATGGACAAGGCATATTGATATTAGGGAGAGGCATGCATAGGCGAGTGATCATAGGGGTCCAGTGAGTGGTTGGGCTGGCTGGAGACACGGCGATTCAGATAGCTAGCAGGCCGGGGCTAGCAAGCTAGCAGAAGGGCCTTAGAGGGACTTCGCGACAGAGGAAAGTCTGTTTTAGCCTCCGCGTGCGGTGACGTCAATAGACCAGTCGTGATGGATTAGTAGGGTTCCGAGCAGCAGAGGGGTCCAAGTCCAATTGGCAAAATAGGTATAGAGGCCCAAGAAATTGGCCGATGGATCTATTCAGTTAACAGTCCAATATGCTATAGACAGCTAGCGGGTGGCGGCTAGCTGTCAGCATCCTCCACTGAGGAAGCATAGTCCATTAGCCTATTAGCATCCTCCACAGTAAGAGCCCAGCCCATTAACCTGTTATCATGCAGTGGGTGCAAGGCCCATTAGCCTGTTAGCATCCTCTACTGTGAGAACACAGCAAGAAGGTTCTGCTCCACACTCCCTTCACCAGAGAGGAGAGGAGTTACTCAGGCTAAAATTAGCAATACTCCAGCAGGAGAGAGGCTTCACACAGCTACGTGTTAAAGTTGAATTTATCATTTTTATTGCCACACTAGTCAGGGGGTAAGTGAGAAGGCTTGAGAAATATATTTGGAAATCCATATCGGGTGGTTAGCTGTTTTACTGAACAGAACCTGACTGAGTGAGTGAGCGGCTGGTGTGATCAGGGAAAGGATCAGTCAGATAGACTCCCTCAATAAGAAAAGAATGATAATAGCTTCAATGACAGAGTTGCTCATATTGCTGGGATGGTGCTAAGGAGCAATACTGTTGTTCAAATAGGCAGGGTTTTTGTGGCTAACACTTTGACAGTCCTTGATGAAGACTCTCCAGACGCTACTTCTGTAGTAGGTACGCTAGGAGCAATGTTTGTAAGGCGACTTTTCTAAGCTTAATCCAAAATGAGTGAAGATTAGATATGAAACTGTTGCAACCGTGTCATCAAACAAACCAAGCAAGACTGTCTACCCAGAAGCTTGTCTCAGCATCACACTCTTAAATCTCCTCCACCATTGGATCTCTCCATTTCTACACACAGGAACCAAATGATTTATCCCACCTTTTCTTCAACCAAACCTTGTCTTCATACAGAACATACAGACAGTGATCCAACGATTAGGTCCTGGAAGATACACACAGACAGGGCTGTAGTGGAGCGGGTCGAGAGCTTCAAGTTCCTCGGTGTCCACATCAATGAGGACCTATCATGGTCCAAACACACCAACACAGTCGTGAAGAGGGCACGACAACGTCTCTCCCCATCAGGAGGCTGATTTGGCATGGGCCCTCAGATCCTCAAAAAGCTATCCAAGCTATCATAGACTTGGTACCCCATGTATATATCCAAGCCATCATCATTCATTGTGTATTTATTCCTTGTATTACAATTGTCTATTATTATTATTTATTTTGTATTATTTCTAATTCTGCATTGTTGGGAAGGGCCCGTCAGTAAGCATTTCACTGTTAGTCTCCCTACACCTGTTGTTTAAGAAGCATGTGACAATTATAATGTTATTTGATCATTTGATTTGACAAGGCAACCTGCAGCTGCTGGCAACAGCACCGCCCTTGATCGCATAGCGCTACAGAGGGTGGTGCGTACAGCCATCCAGGACCTCTATATCGGGCAGTGTGAAAGGAAGGCCCGGAAAATCTTTAGACTCCAGCCACCCAGGCCACAGACCGTTCTCACTGCTCCGCAAGGCAATCGGTACCGTCTGACGCCAACAGGCTCCTGAACAGCTTCTAGCCCCAAGCCATAAGACTGCTAAACAGAATGGCTACACAGACTGAGTTCACCCTTGTATTATATTTTTACACCATCTCTATGCATATGCACAGGAGACACACACACACTGACACTCCAACACACACACATATCATGCACACACCTTTATACTGACTCTACACACGCACACACACTCACTTTGAATCATCATTTACGCTGCTGCTATTCTGTTTATCATACATCTTGATGCCTTGTCACCTTAGCCCTATACATATATAACCCTACCACTCCAGTATCCCTGTCACCTTAACCCTATACATATCTACCTCTACCACTCCAGTATCCCTGTCACCTTAGCCCTATACATATATTACCCTACCACTCCAGTATCCCTGTCACCTTAACCCTATACATATCTACCTCTACCACTCCAGTATCCCTGTCACCTTAGCCCTATACATATCTACCCCTACCACTCCAGTATCCCTGTCACCTTACCCCTATACATATCTAACCCTACCACTCCAGTATCCCTGTCACCTTACCCCTATACATATATAACCCTACCACTCCAGTATCCCTGTCACCTTAACCCTATACATATCTACCTCTACCACTCCAGTATTCCTGTCACCTTACCCCTATACATATCTACCTCTACCACTCCAGTATCCCTGTCACCTTACCCCTATACATATCTACCTCTACCACTCCAGTATCCCTGTCACCTTAACCCTATACATATCTACCCCTACCACTCCAGTATCCCTGTCACCTTACCCCTATACATATCTACCCCTACCACTCCAGTATCCCTGTCACCTTACCCCTATACATATCTACCCTTACCACTCCAGTATCCCTGTCACCTTACCCCTATACATATCTACCTCTACCACTCCAGTATCCCTGTCACCTTAACCCTATACATATCTACCCTTACCACTCCAGTATCCCTGTCACCTTACCCCTATACATATCTACCCTTACCACTCCAGTATCCCTGTCACCTTACCCCTATACATATCTACCTCTACCACTCCAGTATTCCTGTCACCTTAACCCTATACATATCTACCCCTACCACTCCAGTATCCCTGTCACCTTAACCCTATACATATCGACCCCTACCACTCCAGTATCCCTGTCACCTTACCCCTATACATATCTACCTCTACCACTCCAGTATCCCTGTCACCTTACCCCTATACATATCTACCCTTACCACTCCAGTATCCCTGTCACCTTACCCCTATACATATCTACCTCTACCACTCCAGTATCCCTGTCACCTTAACCCTATACATATCTACCCCTACCACTCCAGTATCCCTGTCACCTTAACCCTATACATATCTACCCCTACCACTCCAGTATCCCTGTCACCTTAACCCTATACATATCTACCCCTACCACTCCAGTATCCCTGTCACCTTAGCCCTATACATATCGACCCCTACCACTCCAGTATCCCTGTCACCTTACCCCTATACATATCTACCCTTACCACTCCAGTATCCCTGTCACCTTACCCCTATACAAATCTACCTCTACCACTCCAGTATTCCTGTCACCTTACCCCTATACATATCTACCCCTACCACTCCAGTATCCCTGTCACCTTACCCCTATACATATCTACCCTTACCACTCCAGTATCCCTGTCACCTTACCCCTATACAAATCTACCTCTACCACTCCAGTATTCCTGTCACCTTACCCCTATACATATCTACCCTTACCACTCCAGTATCCCTGTCACCTTACCCCTATACATATCTACCCTTACCACTCCAGTATCCCTGTCACCTTACCCCTATACATATCTACCTCTACCACTCCAGTATCCCTGTCACCTTACCCCTATACATATCTACCCCTACCACTCCAGTATCCCTGTCACCTTACCCCTATACATATCTACCTCTACCACTCCAGTATCCCTGTCACTTTACCCCTATACATATCTACCCCTACCACTCCAGTATCCCTGTCACCTTAACCCTATACATATCTACCTCTACCACTCCAGTATCCCTGTCACCTTACCCCTATACATATCTACCCCTACCACTCCAGTATCCCTGTCACCTTACCCCTATACATATCTACCTCTACCACTCCAGTATCCCTGTCACCTTAACCCTATACATATCTACCTCTACCACTCCAGTATCCCTGTCACCTTACCCCTATACATATCTACCTCTACCACTCCAGTATCCCTGTCACCTTACCCCTATACATATCTACCTCTACCACTCCAGTATCCCTGTCACCTTACCCCTATACATATCTACCCCTACCACTCCAGTATCCCTGTCACCTTACCCCTATACATATCTACCCCTACCACTCCAGTACCCCTATTTTTAGTGCTACATTGATATTGATTACTGCATTGTTGGGTTTGGAGCTAGCAAGAAAGGCATTTCACTGTACTTGTGCCACGTGACATTAAAACCTAACACTTGACATTGCAGACAAAAGCTAACAGGGTCTTATCTCTCCAAGGCCACTAATGTGCGGGTTTGCAGTGTGCTGCTCTGTCAGTAGAGGTGGTGTGACGGAGGGTATCGTGATATCCTACCTGACTGGGAGACAATGCAGGGATGTAAACAACACGTCGCCACGATAACAACAGTTAAGTTATGGAGGAGCGTGTTTGGTTGCATCGACTTAGAGAAGACATGGATATGGTATTGTAGCAGTGTGATGTTGTTCCCCGAGATTATGCACCAAGTTACACACAAGGACCAGTTCAAATAGGCCAAGTCAAGAGGGGATGTTAATCATTTGATAATAATAATTCAGTGTGTTTTTTTATTTAATTACAGCTGCATAGCTAATGTTATTTTTTGTGTGCAAACACTTTTTCATATCTATATTGTAAATACACTTGATTGTAAAAGTTTTGTATATTTTGGTTTGGTTCATTGTGGTGTATCTGTGTTACCATACCCTTCTATTGTTCTGTCTTGCCTGACCTTCAGTTAGCGAGGTATGTTGTCTTTGGCTCCGCTATTTTTCTATATAAAACCTTGGTAATGTTACACAATGTGCAGTTATGGTTGCATAAGTTTTGTTACAATATGTACAATGTAAATATTTATGTTAACAAGTTTTACCGAGCTCGCTAGCTAGGGTACCTATTGTAAGTTGTGGGTACCTATTGTAAATTGTGGGTACCTATTGTAAGTTGTGGGTACCTATTGTAAGTTGTGGGTACCTATTGTAAGTTGTGGGTACTTGGGACAGTGTTTGAGTGAGTTTCCATGTGCTCGCGCAGGTGCCTGAGAGCTGTGACTGCGCCAAGGGCTAACATATTGTGCGTTGTCTCTTCGTGTGCAGTCTTATTTTGTCTGAATTATGTTGTATATCATTTTACTTGTATTGTATTGTGTGCTGTTGTGCACTGAATGTGTGCACGCAGCACCTGTTATTTCTTTTTGGTCGCTCTCTCTTGCCTGACCTTCAGCTAGTGAGGTGCCTGAGAGCTGTGACTGCGCCAAGGGCTAACATCTTGTACGTTGTCTCTTCGTGCGCAGGGCAAATAAAAATCCAACAAGCAGACTTCCAGTTGTGGCAGTGTTCTCATGAAATTACACAACGCAGAACCAACCACGCTACACTACGACACAGTATAACTGAAAATGATGCAGTTTTCAAGAATTCAAAGTACTTGTCAGATGTGTGTAACAAAAACAGCATGTTTTCTCTTTAAACTGTTCTCTCATACAGACAACATAGTGTATGTAACACAGGCTTTTAAAGTCCTAAACCTTACAAGACGTGCAAAGTAGTGTACCATTTTATATTCAGGACATAGCTGTACGTAAAGCTGTACGTAAAACGTTCACAAGACTCGTGTAACTGAGTTAGTGTGTATAGGCAGGCCGGGGCCGACAGACAGACACCACACACAAACCTGAGAAGTGGGGACTGTCCTGTAGTTTTGAGACAACACGGGTCGTCCATACACAGGGTCAGGAAGTTCAGAGAGGACGAGCTGCTTTACAAGCTGTGCACACACGCAGTCTCGCGCGCGCGCGCGCACACACACACACACACACACACACACACACACACACACACACACACACACACACACACACACACACAGTAGGTGTATAAGGGTATGGAGACTGTACGGTTGGCCGTGTGTGTTTTTGCGTGACAAGGGAGGTGTTGGTTCGATGACGTCTCCACCCGGTCTCACTGTCTTATCAAAGTGAATTGAGTGTTTTGCTTTTCTGACCACCCTGGCATTCCCGGACACGCGTTCGCAGGGGGTGAAAGAATATATACAACACTGCAAAATTAGACAGTGGCCCGCAGATATAAATATTGATGTCCCTCGCCGGCCTCATTTTTTTCACCCATCATGCAGCCTGATATCAGAGAGGTCTGTGTGGAGTTTTCACCCATCATGCAGCCTGATATCAGAGAGGTCTGTGTGGAGTTTTCACCCATCATGCAGCCTGATATCAGAGAGGTCTGTGTGGAGTTTTCACCCATCATGCAGCCTGATATCAGAGAGGTCTGTGTGGAGTTTTCACCCATCATGCAGCCTGATATCAGAGAGGTCTGTGTGTGACATGAGCAGTGGTGGGTGCTGCTCACGCTGCTGTGTCACAGGCCGGCTCAGCTGCCACAGAAAGACAAGAGAAAATGAAAGAACGAGGGAGAGTGAGGCAGCATCCCAAATGACAGGGAATGTAAGGAATAGGGTGCAGGGAATGTAAGGAATAGTACCATTTGGGATGCAGCCTGAGGCTGACGGACGGAGGAAGGCACAAGCCACTGAGGAGCGGTAGGTTCCACTGAACAGGCTGACCGTCTGGTATTGAAACACACAATGGGACCCAGAGCGATGAGACACTTAGTCGAAATAAAGGGCGCTGCCGCTGTCTGTCGCCTGGGCTTTACTGCAGGAATGGCAGGTTCGGCTCAGGACTATGGCAAAAATAAATGTCAGGGAAAATATCAGCCAGGCTCTAAAAAATAAAGCACTGTACTGTTCAGACTGACAAGACAGCCAGTAGTTCGGGACTTTCCCATATGTATCAGAAGTAGACGTCAACTCAGTGTGGAGAGTCCGAGTAGACTGCGCTTGGTGGGTTAGACTAGACTGTGGAGATGAGATGGTTGGGTACCAAGTTGTCATGGATGCTGGGGGTTGGCCATGAAAGTTCCTCTTCAGTTAGTCCACTCCATGTAATAGAGTTGTGAACTCGAGTCACATGACTTGGACTCGAGTCTGACAAACTTGATGACTTGAGACAAAACAGAAAATAAAATAACTTTAGAGTTGACTTGGAGCCTCAAGAGTCGACCGACTTGAGACTGAGCGACTTCAAATGATGTGGCCAGGTTTTGTAACGTTTTGTCACTCATTTTGTGGCACAGTCTGTGGATTACTCTCCCCGTAGCATCGGCTTTGCAAAAAAAACATGCAACAGATTGGCTAGTGAAATGCACACTTAGCCCACTGATTGGACCAGCAAAATGTCAATCAACACAGGTGATCTCCAGATCTGTGCCTCGACACAATCCTGTCTCGGAGCTCTTTGGACAATTCCTTTGACCTCATGGCTTGGTTTTTGCTCTGACATGCACTGTCAACTGTGGGACCTTATATAGACAGGTGTGTGCCTTTCCAAATCATGTCCAATCAATTGAATTTACCACAGGTGGACTCCAATCAAGTTTAGAAACATTTCAAGGATGATTAATGGAAACAGGATGCACCTGAGCTCAAATTCAAGTCTCATAGCAAAGAGTCTGAATGCTTATTTACTATTATTTTTTATTAGTAAAAAATTCTAAAAACCTGTTTTTGCTTTGTCATTATGGGGTATTGTGTGTAGATTGATAATGTAAAATGTTTATTAAATCAATTGTAGTATAAGGCTGTAATGTAACCAAATGTGGAAAAAGTCAAGGGGTCTGAATACTTTCTGAAGGCACTGTATGTCTGTCATTCTGCTTGTGCGTAATAGGAGCGCGCACCTCAGTGATCATAGAAATAGGCGACGTGGCCTGTACGCCACGCTTGGAGTCAGCACGTTGAATAAGATCAAATTATCGTTCCATGTATGAATGGTGAGGAAATAGCATTATTAATCATTAAGTCTGATGAAGAACAATGTACTAATGTGATGGATGTGGAAATTGCCTTTTACATTGTAGAACCAGTTTATTGGATGTAATTGCCAATTTGGTGATTGTATGGTCCTGGGAGGGGCCAAGTGCTTATGTACCTGTTTGAGCTCCTGTTTTGAGTTAGTTTCTCAAGGGGAGGCTGTGTGGTCTTGCCCTCTACCTGTGTCTGTTTAGATAGGACAGGTTAAGCCTGATACAGAGGCTATTACCTGTGTATATTTGGTAAATCTATATTTTGTATGATATAGTGCTTTCACCATTGGATCACCAAGACCTGTAAATAAATCTACACTCTGAGCATGTCAACCTGCCTTGCCTTCTGCTGATTTCATGCCCTTACGACTGCTACAAGTCCCTATTTTACAATTACATACTCAAAATGTGTTGTAGACCAAATAATGAAAAGGGCTGCCTGGTAGCCTCAATAAATAGACAGATTTGATGCATGTATAGATACTTTTTTTTAACTTGACTTGCTCTTAGAATGCACGACTTGGGACTTGACTCGAGACTGCCCATTCTACTTGGGACTTGACTTGAGGCTCAGACCTTGTGACTTCCTTGTAACTCGAATAATAGTGAATTGGTCCCACCTCTGTTATTTAGTATGCCATGTAAGGTATAGGTGTGGGAAGAAATGGTCTTTAAAGGACAGGGGCTGGGAGAAAGTGGGTCTGGTCTGTTGGGCTCTGGTGTTTGTCCCGAATAAAGGCTATGCCTACTCCAGACAGACTGGGAGACAGATGCAATGTACTCTAACACAGTGAGCCAGAATTAGAGAAGTCTCTGCCTGAGAGGCAGAATGAGGCAGTACAGAGACAGTCTAATAGAGACCTGGGAGGCAGAATGAGGCAGTACAGAGATAGTCTAATAGAGACCTGGGAGGCAGAATGAGGCAGTACAGAGACAGTCTAATAGAGACCTGGGAGGCAGAATGAGTCAGTAGTAGGGGTGTGAACGTTTAAACACTTAAACAACATTGGGATCATTAACGTTTAGAAATAATCCCTAACCGAAAAGTTATTTTATTGATTTTTGTACAAAATTAAAATCACAACGCAGTTATCACAAACAGGTACATACTATCATAATAAAGGGAAACATTAAAATGTAAGAAATACCTAATATGCAAGAGGGCCCTGATGCAGAAATTTTACAATGATTGCGCTGCAAGTACAAAGCGCGAGCCCGGGAAGCCGAGTGAGGCAGTTTGAAGCCAGTCCAGCAGGACGGGCCTGTCTGCTGCTTGACCCGGCCTGTTTGTCCCGCAGCAAGAGACCCCACTGCAGCTACACACAGGCACTATGCGTGTGTGTGTGTGTGTGTGTGTGTGTGTGTGTGTGTGTGTGCGTGAGAGACGGAGCCAGCACAGCCAGCGAGGTGGAGGGAGGGGCACGTCAAAAACAATCAGACCAATTCTGTGGAATCGCGGTGGGGAGAAATAAATAGAGAGGTCGAGTCAAATTACATTCATTAATTTCCTCTCTATTTTCTCGTCTTTCTCTCTCTCTCTCTTCCCCCCACCACATCCCATCCTCTCTTTCTGCCCTGCTGTAGCAGCACAAGGTTCCTCTCCTCTGCAAAGTGCTGCAGAGAAGGGGGGGACAAGCTGGCTCCGTGAAATTGGAATGTGCAGCCAAGAACAACTCTGCTGACCATGGCACGCAGTGTACCTGACCGTACCAACCGAACCCTCAGCCCTGCACTGCTCTGGCTGTACTGTACTGACAACTTCTTCTGTCACGATACGTCCTTCCCTCCCTCCCTCTCTCCCTCCATTTCCAAATCTCTCTCGCTCTCACTGTCTCTCCATTCCCACTCTCTCTCCAGAAAGAGAGAACGAGAGAGAGAGAGAGAGAGAGAGAACGAGAGAGAGAGAGTAGAGAGGGAAATGTAGGGCTGTGGTGTTCATTACATTCTGTCAGACGGTGATTGTCATAAAAATAACTGCCGGTCTCACGGTAATTGACAGTTAATTAACATAAACACGTTCAGCATCTCCGGCTTCCACGCATAGCCTACAAGCCACTGATGCAGACCTTTGGAGTTATTCTTTTTAAAATGTAAATGTTCCATTCAATATAGCCTACACCATCACAATCAATCCATTGTTTATTTTAAGCAGGTCTTAAGAAACATTATGATATGAAGAACATTTTCAGAAGAACAGAATTGCATATTTGGTCCTGATCTGGCTATGCCATGTCTGTGGGCTACACTAGTTCATGTAGCAGGCAAGATTGGCTTAGAATTCCCGTGGTATTGTTTAATATTATTTTATAGTAAAAACATTACAATTGAACATAGCTGAATAAAATAGAGGATATTTTTCCCCAAACGATTTACAAGGGAGTGCGCACATTCTGTGTTGAGAGGGTAACAAAGAAACATCTCCTATATGCTTAATTTAGAGTTATTTATGCAACTTTATTTATGCACTCGGGGCTCCCGAGTGGAGCAGCGGTCTAACACACTGCATCTCAGTGCTAGAGGCGTCACTACAGACCCTGGTTCAATTCAAGGCTGTATCACAACCGGCTGTGATTGGGAGACTCAGGGTGGCGCACAATTGGCCCAGCATCGTTTAGGGTTTGGCCGTGCTAGGCTGTCATTATAAATTAGAATTTGTTCTTAACTGACTTGCCGAGTTAAATAAAGGTTAAATAAAATATAATTAACTTTATTTGTGATAAACGTTAGTCTATATGTTTTGATTTCTAACACATTCTAAGGCTGCATGATACCACTAATGATTTGAAAAAAGTTGGATGAAAGGCATGCACTCTGCTCTGTTTCTTGCACAGGCTGCACACACTTAATCAGTCTCTTTAGTTGTGATACGAACCTCATCAGACTATTCTTAATTTAATCTGGTCCTTACATATAGACTACTAATAAATACAGTATGTGTGGATTTATTTAGAATTTAGAATGACCAACCCCAAAAAATGTCATCCATAGTCTGCACTTGAATAGCGAATGGAGATTACGTGCGGTTAAGTTTTGAATATGCCAGGTAGGCTACACCGTCTGTAAAGCAGATTGTGCTGCCATCCTGTTAGAAGGTAACAGATCATTTTATTACAATGGTTGAGATGGATTTTCATTGTGTTCCATGGTGTTATTTGCCCCCTAGTGGAGCTTTCTGGTACTTAGACTGTACGCAAACAGGAAGTAAAGAAGTCGTTCTGCACGCATAGAAGCAGCTAAAAACAACGCTACGGTGCAGGTCTTTCAGTGTAGCTATTTCTTGTCACGCTTCAGCCTCGGAAAATATTTGTTTGTAAGTTCGATTCAAGCATTTAGCTTCTAACAGGATGGCAGCACACAGATTAATGTGCTTCATTTGAAGAAGTTAGCAATAAATATAGCAGCATGAGAAAGCTGGGCTTCTCTTTTAAATAGTGGCCATTCAAAACTCTATTTTCACACGCGATTGCGCAATGATTTGGCTTATAAGAACATGTTTCACTAGGCTCTGCAGGCTATGTGCTCTCCAACCGTGCTCCGGTGCTCCTGGGCCTATAGGCTATGTTTGAAGTTATTTGGCCACTTTAGTTGTGATACAAACCTTTTCAAAACATATAAGCCTATGGGCTAGGCTAGATGATGCATGTGACTATGATTTGAAACGGTTGGAAAAAAAAATGCATTGACAAGTGATAATATTGTCACCCATCAGACTATTCTGAATTTAATCTTGTCTTTACATATACTAAATAATATACGTGTGAAATTAGTTTTGATTTAGAATAGGCCATTATCATGCACCTGTCGGAACAGGGACAGGGAGAAAAAAAGACATGCCATCCATATGCACTTCACTAGCAAATGGAGGTGGCTTTTCCGGTCTGCTACGCCCGTTGTAAAGCAATGTGCTTAATATTAGGAAAGTTGAGAAATAAATATAGTAGGCTAGCCTATAGAAATCTGATGGGATCCTTCTCTTTGTAAGAGGCCATCTAAACTCTCTTTTCTCACTCAAAAGCATAGTCTACAGAAATGTTGGTAACAGGAAAACTTATTTCATTCCATGCATTAACCAGCTATGAGTTGCTGGCTCTCACTGCGCAACAAATCCTATTCTGCTCAAACTCTTAATGCCAGGGCTCTCATGAAGTATTTGATTAGATTTTAGATTGCATTTGCATTGATGTCAGAGTAATTATAGAGACAATAGAGTACCGGCCATTAGCGTCTGGCCATTAGCAAGTTTGGTAGACCACTAATGACCATCAGCGGCATCAGAGCGCAGTTTGAGAAGCCTAGTTACCATGACTCAACAGTCACGTGGAATTTGACTGCAGTCATGACTCTTGACTGCCAGTGTGGCGGTAATATGGTCACCGTAACAGCCCTGAGGGAGAGAGGGAGGGAACCTTGCATGGAATAGTCAGAGGGAATGTGTTTAAGAAGGTGTTCTGGAATGGTTGGTGCATCTAGCCATCTATTTCCATTATCGTATCAACTTGTTGGAAGAAAGGAAGGAGGAGATAAAAACATACACCTTCTCTCTTACACCCTCATCCCTGTGTTGAGGTGAGGAGGAGGATTATTTAAGAGACTGTTTGAAGAGGTAGGGTTTCAAATATTTTCGGGAAGATGGGCAGGGACTCTGCTGTCCTAGCTTAAGGGGGAAGCTGGTTCCACCATTGGGGTGCCAGGACAGAGAACAGCTTGGACTGGGCTGAGCGGGAGCTGTCCTCCTGTAAGGGTGGGAGGGCAAAGAGACCCGAGGTGGCAGAACGGAGAGCTAGGGTTGGGGTGTATGGTATGAGCATAGCCTGAAGGTAGGGAGGGGCAGTTCCACTTGCTTTTTCGTAGCTAAGCACCATGGTCTTGTCGTGGATGCGAGCTTCGACTGGAAGCCAGTGGAGTGTGCAGAGGAGTGGGGTGATATGAGAGAACTTAGGAAGGTTGAAAACCAGGTGGGCTGCAGCGTTCTGGATGAGTTGCAAGGGTTTGATGGGACAAGCGGGGAGCCCAGCTAACAGCGAGTTGCAGTAGTCCAGACGGAAGAGGACAAGTGCCTGGATTAGTTCTTTGAGTGGGCAGGCCTTCCGCGAGAGGAAGAGCAGTTCCGTCTTGTCGAGGTTGAGCTTGGCTGACATTAAAGTTGAAATATTTGCCAGGCACGCAGAGAAGCGTGTCGCCACCTGGGTGTCAGAAGGTGGGAAGGAGAAAAGTAGTTGAGTGTCATCCGCATAGCAATGATAGGAGAGATCATGTGAGGATATGACGGATCCTAGTGACTTGGTGTATAGAGAGAAGAGGAGAGGGCCTAGAACCAAGCCCTGGGGGGACACCAGTAGTACGAGTACGTGGTGCAGACACAGATCCTCTCCAAGTAGGAGCGGCCTGCCAGGTTGGATGTAATCCAAGAGTACGCATAGACTGAGACGCCCAGCCCTGAAAGGGTGGAGAGGAACCACCATATGATGGTTCACGGTGTTGAAGGCAGCAGATAGATCTAGGAGGATGAGAACAGAGGAGAGTGAGTCAGCTTTGGCATTGCGGAGAGCCTCTGTGACACAGAGAACAGCAGTCTCGGTTGAGTGCCCCGTTTTGAAGCCTGACTGGTTATGGTCAAGAAGATCGTTCTGAGCGTAATAACGAGAAAGTTGATCAGAGACATCACGTTCAAGTGTTTTAAAAAGAAAAGAACGAAGTGATACAGGTCTGTAGTTTTTGACATCAGATGAGTCGAGTGTTGGTTTCTTGAGGAGGGAAGCAACTCGGGCCATTTTGAAGTCAGAGGGGACGCAGCCAGTGGCCAGGGATGAGTCGATGAGGGAAGTGAGAAGGTTTCCATAGATGGTCTGGACGGGATGGGGTTGAGCAGGCAGGTTGTCGGGAGGCCAGACCTCACTAGTCACAGGATGTCGTCTGGAGAGAGAGGGGAGAAAGAGGTCAAGGCGTAGGGTAGTTCTGTGTGAGTGAGACCAGTGGACTCTAAGTAGCGGATGTCGTCAACCTTTTTTTACAAAGTGGTTGACAAAGTTGTCTGCAGAGAGGGAGAAGGGAGGGGCTGGAGGATTAAGGAGGGAGGAGTAGATAGAGACAGAATCTTGAAATTTAGCGTGGTAGAAAGTGGCTTAGCAGCGGATACAGAAGAAGAGACAGTAGAGAGGAGGAAGTGAAAGGATGATAGGTCCTCTGGATGTTTAGTTTTCCTACAATTCCCTTCAGCTGCCCGCAGCCCTGTTCTGTAAGCTCGCAATGAGTCACTCAGCCACGGAGTAGGAGTGAAGAGCCTGCCGGGAGGAAAGGGGACAGTGCAAGTCCAGCGAGTTGCTGTTGGATGCGGAAAGGGTAGAGAGTAGGGTCGAAGAGACAGGAGGGAGAAAGATTTAGCAGAAGGGAGAGATGATAGGATAGAAGAGGAGAGAGTAGTGGAAGAGAGAGCGACGATTGCGACGGTGCATGACCATCTGGGTAGGGGCTGAATGGTTAAGGTTGGAGGAGAGGGAGACAGAAAAGGAAACAAAGTTGTGATCAGAGACCTAGAAGGGGGTTGCAGTGAGATTATTAGGCGAGCAGCCTCCAGTAAAGATGAGGTCAAGTGTATTGCCTGCCTTGTGAGTTGGAGGGGACTGGGAAACGGTGAGATCTAAAGAGGCAAGGAGGGGAAAGAGAGAGTTGGAAAGAAATGAATCGAAGGCAGATGTCGGGAGTTTAAAGTCGCCAAGTACAAAGATCGGTGAGCCATTGTCAGGAAATGAGCTTATCAAGGTGTCAAGTAAATTGAGGAACTCTTCAAGTGCACCTGGTGGGCGATAGATGACAATAATGTTAAGCTTGAGCGGACAAGTGACAGTTACAGCATGGAATTCAAATGAGGAGATGGACAGGTGAGTGAGGGAGAAAAGAGAAAATCTCCACTTGAGTAGACCCGGGCCATTACCGGAACGACCAGATACTCTCGGACATGGGTAGGTACCTAGATTCAGCCGCGGGATGGTCAGGGGGCCGGAACATCATTCAAATAATTTGTACAGTGCAAATCGACCACAACTAAGCCCAAAAATATAGATTGTATTTTAAAATGACAATCATTTCATACCTTGATTACATTGAGACGATCACATGTGCCTCCTTTTGTATTTGTGGGAATACTTGGATTTCATAAATGAAACATATTTTGCTGAATTCCTGGTGATTTTAGTATTTTTTTAACAAAATAAATAATTCACGGGATGGTTTTGTCCCGCGGGGCGCCTGTTGCCGATGTCTGCTCTACACTATACCCCCCCACCCTGCTCTCTCCATCTCTTCCTCCCTCTCTCACCCTTCTCCTTCTCGCTACCTTTCCATGTCCCGCTCTGTGCAGTGGGGTAATCCTGCTAAACCCTCTCTCTTAGTGCAGCCCCAGTGTACGTACTGAGTCTTAGTCAGCAGCACAGCTACAGCCCTGCCTGGACACTCACTCAGCTTTGGGCTCAGCTTTGGGCTCAGCTTTGGGCTCAGCTTTGGGCTCAGCTCCCTCCATCCCCCCTCACGCACCACTTCACCTCTCCAGCCACACACACGGACACGTAGCCCTAGCACTAGCCTATCCTGCTCTCTGACGCAAAAACAAAAGCAACGATCCGCTACCCACGATACCCAATCACCGTGCCACACATTGCTCCGACATAGGCGAACCCGATTGGAGGAGGGATGGGGGTGATGGGATGTCGGCGGGTGAGGGCAGGGATAGGGGCGGAGGTTTCGGGAGGGGTGAGGGAAGAAGAGTGAGGGCTGGGTGGGGAACAGCGGCAAATGCTCAACAGTGCATTAGGGACAGCGCAGTGTGATTCGTTCCTTTCAGAGCACTTCAAAGGAGAGGGAGAGATAATCCGCCCCAACATTAGACCGGAATCATATGTCCGCAGAGGCTCCCTGAACGGCTAACTGAGGTGGTGGGGTGTCGAGACGAAGGAGAGAGGGCTGGGGTTGGAAGGGATTTTTCAATTTGCCATTAAATCAGAGATGATTGGAACGTGCCAGTCTCCTTCAAAAATAAGATCCTCATCCCCGGGCAAGCGGGAGGCAGGAAGAGAGATGCCTACCGTACCACCAGAAACTGTCTTCAACATCTTCCCTCTGTGATACTCAGTCAAAGGCTAAAAATATTTTTCTAGTAAATCAAATCACATTTTATTTGACACATGCACAAAATACAACAGGTGTAGACCTTACAGTGAAATGCTTACTTACAAGCCCTTAACCTACAAGGCAGTTTAGAAAATCCCCCCCAAAAAACAAGAGATAAGAAAAACAAATAATTAAGGAGCAGCAGTAAATAACAATAGCGGGGCAATATACAGTCAGAGTCAATGTGCGGGGGCACCAGTGTCGAGGTAATTGAGGTAATTATGTACATGCAGGTAGGGTTATTAAAGTGGCTACGCATAGATAATAACAGTGAGTACAGTCGTGGCCAAAAGTTTTGAGAATGACACAAATATTAATTTTCACAAAGTCTGCAGCCTCAGTTTGTACGATGGCAATTTGCATATACTCCAGAATGTTATGAAGAGTGATCAGATGAATTGCAATTAATTGCAAAGTCCCTCTTTGCCATGCAAATGAACTGAATCCCCCAAAAACATTTCCACTGCATTTCAGCCCTGCCACAAAAGGACCAGCTGACATCATGTCAGTGATTCTCTCGTTAACACAGGTGTGAGTGTTGACGAGGACAAGGCTGGAGATCACGCTGTCATGCTGATTGAGTTCGAATAACAGACTGGAAGCTTCAAAAGGAGGGTGGTGCTTGGAATCATTGTTCTTCCTCTGTCAGCCATGGTTACCTGCAAGGAAACACGTGCCGTCATCATTGCTTTGCACAAAAATGGCTTCACAGGCAAGGATATTGCTGCCAGTAAGTTTCCACCTAAATCAACCATTTATCGGATCATCAAGAACTTCAATGAGAGCGGTTCAATTGTTGTGAAGAAGGCTTCAGGGCGCCCAAGAAAGTCCAGCAAGCGCCAGGACCGTCTCCTAAAGTTGATTCAGCTGCGGGATCGGGGCACCACCAGTACAGAGCTTGCTCAGGAATGGCAGCAGGCAGGTGTGAGTGCATCTGCGCGCACAGTGAGGCGAAGACTTTTGAAGGATGGCCTGATGTCAAGAAGGGCAGCAAAGAAGCCACTTCTCTCCAGGAAACATCAGGGACAGACTGATATTCTGCAAAAGGTACAAGGATTGGTCTGCTGAGGACTGGGGTAAAGTCATTTTCTCTGATGAATCCCCTTTCCGGTTGTTTGGGGCATCCGGAAAAAAGCTTGTCCGGAGAAGACAAGGTGAGCGCTACCATCAGTCTTGTGTCATGCCAACAGTAAAGCATCCTGAGACCTTTCATGTGTGGGGTTGCTTCTCAGCCAAGGGAGTGGGCTCACTCACAATTTTGCCTAAGAACACAGCCATGAATAAAGAATGGTACCAACACATCCTCCGAGAGCAACTTCTCCCAACCATCCAGGAACAGTTTGGTGACAAACAATGCCTTTTCCAGCATGATGGAGCACCATGCCATAAGGCAAAAGTGATAACTAAGTGGCTCGGGGAACAAAACATCAATATTTTGGGTCCATGGCCAGGAAACTCCCCAGACCTTAATCCCATTGAGAACCTGTGGTCAATCCTCAAGAGGCGGGTGGACAAACAAAAACCCAGAAATTCTGACAAACTCCAAGCATTGATTACGCAAGAATGGGCTGCCATCAGTCAGGATGTGGCCCAGAAGTTAATTGACAGCATGCCAGGGCGGATTGCAGAGTCTTGAAAAAGAAGGGTCAACACTGCAAATATTGACTCTTTGCCTCAACTTCATGTAATTGTCAATAAAAGCCTTTGACACTTATGAAATGCTTGTAATTATACTTCAGTATTCCATAGTAACATCTGACAAAAATATCTAAAGACACTGAAGCAGCAAACTTCGTGGAAATGAATATTTGTGTCATTCTCAAAACTTTTTGCCACGACTGTAGCAACAGCGTGGGGGGGGGGGTTTAGGGCCTTCCTCTGACGCCGCCTGGTATAGAGGTCCTGGATCGCAGGAAGCTTGGCCCCGGTGATGTACTAGGCCGTACGCATTACCCTCTGTAGTGCCTTGCGGTCGGAGGCCGAGCAGTTGCCATACCAGGCAATGAATGAACCTGTCAGGATGCTCTCGATGGTGCAGCTATAAAATGTTTTGAGATTCTGAGGACACATGATAAATCTTTTCAGTCTCCTGAGGGGGAATAGGTTTTGTCGTGCCCTCTTCACGACTGTCTAAAGAGAAAGGGTCTCAAATGTACCACTGGTGATCTTCACCATAGTATCTACTTGATATTAGATACTCTTGAAAGTGGAGGTTTAGTAGCCTCCTGCTCTCTTGACTCCTTTTGGAGTTGTAATGCAAATCATGTTTGGCTTGACAATGACAATTGAGTAGGCAACAGCACAAACAGATCTTGGATGAAACAGGTCTGGGATCAAACAGATCTGGGACCAAGCAGATCTGGGACCAAACAGATCTGGGACCAAACAGATCTGGGACCAAACAGATCTGGGACCAAGCAGATCTGGGATCAAACAGATCTGGGACCAAACAGATCTGGGACCAAACAGATCTGGGACCAAACAGATCTGGGACCAAACAGATCTGGGACCAAACAGATCTGGGACCAAGCTAAAGGTGTAGTAGCAGAGAGAGAAGAAAGAAGAAGCCAGCGCCAGTTCACTCTGAAACACACAGTAACATGTCAACAGCTTCACTCTATGTCTACCATACTCACAGGCTAAAATACATTTCTAGTCAGAGAAAGCATCAAATCAAACAACAAAATCTTCTGGATTGAATGTCCTCCTCCTTGATGACAGTAAATAATCACTGAGTTGGAGGTATAATAACCCCCTAAGATCGATGTCCACACCCCCACGTACATCTAATTAGCATAATAAAAACATCCCCAGAAAAATCTGTCAGTTTAAGCTAGAGATATCTGTTTTTTTACATTAGACGCGTCTCAAGCCACCGCATCCGCTTATGTCCCACTTCCACATCTGCGGTGAAAGGTGACAGCGCTAGAGCGGTGCTGTGCTGTGAAAGGTGACAGAGCTAGAGTGGTGCTGTGAAAGGTGACAGAGCTAGAGCGGTACTGTGCTGTGAAAGGTGACAGAGCTAGAGCGGTGCTGTGCTGTGAAAGGTGACAGAGCTAGAGTGGTGCTGTGAAAGGTGACAGAGCTAGAGCGGTGCTGTGCTGTGAAAGGTGACAGAGCTAGAGCGGTGCTGTGCTGTGAAAGGTGACAGAGCTAGAGCGGTGCTGTGAAAGGTGACAGAGCTACAGTGGTGCTGTGAAAGGTGACAGAGCTAGAGTGGTGCTGTGAAAGGTGACAGAGCTAGAGTGGTGCTGTGAAAGGTGACAGAGCTAGAGCGGTACTGTGAAAGGTGACAGAGCTAGAGCGGTGCTGTGAAAGGTGACAGAGCTAGAGTGGTACTGTGAATGGTGACAGAGCTAGAGCGGTGCTGTGAAAGGTGACAGAGCTAGAGCGGTGCTGTGAAAGGTGACAGAGCTAGAGCGGTGCTGTGCTGTGAAAGGTAACAGAGCTAGAGTGGTGCTGTGAAAGGTGACAGAGCTAGAGCGGTGCTGTGAAAGGTAACAGAGCTAGAGTGGTGCTGTGAAAGGTGACAGAGCTAGAGCGGTGCTGTGCTGTGAAAGGTGACAGAGCTAGAGCGGTACTGTGAAAGGTGACAGAGCTAGAGCGGTGCTGTGAAAGGTGACAGAGCTAGAGTGGTGCTGTGAAAGGTGACAGAGCTAGAGCGGTACTGTGAAAGGTGATAGAGCTAGAGCGGTGCTGTGAAAGGTGACAGAGCTAGAGCGGTGCTGTGCTGTGAAAGGTGACAGAGCTAGAGTGGTGCTGTGAAAGGTGACAGAGCTAGAGCGGTACTGTGCTGTGAAAGGTGACAGAGCTAGAGCGGTGCTGTGAAAGGTGACAGAGCTAGAGCGGTGCTGTGCTGTGAATGGTGACAGAGCTAGAGCGGTGCTGTGCTGTGAAAGGTGACAGAGCTAGAGCGGTGCTGTGAAAGGTGACAGAGCTAGAGCGGTGCTGTGAAAGGTGACAGAGCTAGAGCGGTGCTGTGAAAGGTAACAGAGCTAGAGTGGTGCTGTGAAAGGTGACAGAGCTAGAGTGGTGCTGTGAAAGGTGACAGAGCTAGAGCGGTGCTGTGAAAGGTGACAGAGCTAGAGCGGTGCTGTGCTGTGAATGGTGACAGAGCTAGAGCGGTGCTGTGAAAGGTGACAGAGCTAGAGCGGTGCTGTGAAAGGTAACAGAGCTAGAGTGGTGCTGTGAAAGGTGACAGAGCTAGAGCGGTGCTGTGAAAGGTGACAGAGCTAGAGCGGTGCTGTGCTGTGAATGGTGACAGAGCTAGAGTGGTGCTGTGAAAGGTGACAGAGCTAGAGTGGTGCTGTGCTGTGAATGGTGACAGAGCTAGAGCGGTGCTGTGAAAGGTGACAGAGCTAGAGCGGTGCTGTGCTGTGAATGGTGACAGAGCTAGAGCGGTGCTGTGCTGTGAAAGGTGACAGAGCTAGAGTGGTGCTGTGAAAGGTGACAGAGCTAGAGTGGTGCTGTGAAAGGTGACATTGCTAGAGCGGTGCTGTGAAAGGTGACAGAGCTAGAGTGGTGCTGTGAAAGGTGACAGAGCTAGAGTGGTGCTGGGAAAGGTGACAGAGCTAGAGTGGTGCTGTGAAAGGTGACAGAGCTAGAGCGGTGTTTGTCAGACCATGAGACATCCCGAAAATAGGTCTTCTCACAAAATTGTCTGTAGTGTCTAAACGGTTTGGCCTGCAAACTATTATGACCTCTCTAGAGATGAGACTCTCACAAACATGATGCTGTTCTCTGTTTTGCTCTATGACCTCCACAAGTGTCAGGAGACCTGTCTGAAGTCGGTACAGCTGATCTGCCAAATTCTAATATGACCCCTCTGTGCAAAGCTGAGACTCTCACGAACATGTACATGTCGGCCTACAAACTATTATGACTCTCACAAACACGATGCTGTTCTCTGTTTTGCTCTAAGACGCCCACAGGCCTCACAAGACTCGTCTGAAGGTCCAGTTGAAAAACTGAATGGAAGTATACAGTATATAGACTGTTTAATGTAAAAAACATTGGGTTAAATACATGTAAAAAAAAATGTATCCTGATCTTTCCTATATCTCTCGGATATAGGGGAGACAACTCAGAACAAACTTCATTTTGATATTTTTTGGGGATAATCTGTTGTTCCATGCAGTGAATCTGTTATTCAATGCGTTTGTATGGGCTAATAGCAGTAAGGCCAAAAATACATTTGCATTAAAAAAAGAGATATGTTTTTATACTTCAAGGGGTCTTAAAATTCTAAATCAAATAGCTAAATTATCCTTGGTATGACCTTCATTAAACAATTCCATATAGCTTTGTAGAACCCCCCCCCCCCCTCCCCCAGGCTTAGACTCGGATGGGTTAAAACCCTTCTGCCAATAAGGTGCCAATAGAAGATTCAATTATCAATACACCTGATCAGTGCCTAAATGAAACACATTTACACTCAACGATTGTCCACCATAATAAGACCAGAGCGAGTAGGGCTGGGCGGCATACCGCATTTTACTATACACCGGTATTTACGCACGGACCAGCTTGGGTTTTTACTTTATCTTCTATAACGGTATTTGAATGTTTGGTTTGTTAACTGTGATACGCCGTATGTAACGTCCGTTTTTATGGTTTACTCCGCTATTTCAGTCATCCCTCTCTGCTCTCTCTCCATGCCGCTTTCCACACAGACCTAGTCCCATCCCGTCACTCAAGAAGCGCATTTGTTGTTGTTTGACCACTAGACACTTTAGTTCAGTCTGCATGCTCAATGCAGCACATGCAACAATGTTGATGACAACGATGTTGTTTCCACTTGGATCTTCATTTAAATCCACAAGCATTCTATAATTACAATATTCGTTTGTGTTTCTTACATCTGCAAACAGCTAGTTCGTATTTTCTTAGTAAATTAAGCTAAATCAGGTTAGCTATCTAGCTAACGCGCTAATAAAAGTACTGAGTCAGAGCAAACGTAGCTAGCTAATACAGCCTGATGCCAGTACTGGTGGAGGCTTAAATCACCATGTTGTTTGTGCAATCTAAATCAAAGAGGAATAGGCGAAGCATGAATATGTTCGCTATATGAATAAATATTTAATGTAGCCAAAGATTATAGGGTCCCCTAGGAAACACTGAATATCACTTTGGTTCCTACCCTGTCACGATAACGTCCATGGCATTTTCATTCGTTGTCATGTCACACAACACTGTATTCAAAGTGGCCACTATTATTTATATTCTAACTACAGAATTATAATAAACATTCTATTTCCATGATTCCAAAAGTTCACCCAAGCGGTTAAAAATCATTTGAAAAATAGCATGATATGATATTTTGGCCATATCGCCCAGCCCTAAGAAAGAGCGAGAGAAAAGCAATAGCTGGTTATCCAGACCCATCAATGCATTCAGCCTATAGTAGTGTTGTATTTCCATACCGATACCAGGTTCAGTATCATGATACTCGATACCATCACGATACTCCATATCGCAATAAAAAAAGTCCAAACAGATAAACTCAGCTACTGCTCTGTCCAATCGTTGGGCATCTTTAGAGTTCAATATCAATACGTTTGAATTTTTTTTATGTCAATCTTTTATAAACAGTCATGTATGCATTAATTAATTAAATTATACAATCATAAAATCCATTTGAATTCGTTTTTACCAATCTAACTACAAAACAACATAATGGTAGTCCTTTTTTGAATGGTAAATCTCTATTGGTAAACTGGGTAAATCAAGATGTAGCCTAGGTCTATTCACAATACAGGTGGATGCATATTATTCAATAGGAGTGTGTGCATGCATTGAGTTAATGAGCTCGTTTTAGCTGATTTCATGGGGCTACAGATGACAATCCCTTCCATTTAGGACTTATTTTATTTTATTGGCAACTGCTAGGAGAACATATTTTATAGTACTGATCAACAACAATTGTATAGAAGAAGCAATCTCTTCTTTTTTAAAGTGTGCTCTTTCTTTTAGGAAAGCAATGACGTCATTAGCAAGGCAGAACGTGGCTGTGGAATCTGACTATGGAATGTAGTGGAACCTAGATGAGAGGCGAGGGAGAAGAAAAAGTGAACGTTTTTGGTGACAATCAGCATATTTTGCATTACGGTTTGCACATTATCACAAACAAAGTACTTGGTTAGTGAATTCAGCTGTAAGCTAGCAAAGACAGTTAGCTTACAATTAAAGCTGAAAGCTACCGGTATCGTCATGTAAAAGTGTTCTAGCCTGTATGGACATTGTTTTGTGAACAGTAATGAACAGTTTCAACATTTCTACATGCTGTGTTGCATTATTCAAGTGTGTTAACTTCTGTGCAGCGTAGGGTTGGGTTGTATCCAGATGTTTATATTGTCATAGTGTTTCTGTATCATACTGGGGAATACAGTATTACCAGAAGAACACAACGGGCGCTATTTAAAATAAAATACACCTTTTTTTTTAACGGCCAAAACATTTTAGGCAACAGAGATCTTGATCCAGGAGGGGAATGAATGTATCTGCTGTAAACAACAAGCTTGATCTTGACATATAGTCACTATGATTCCTTTATTTCACACATCTTAGATTTCTTATAGTTACAGTGCATTTGGAAAGTATTCAGACCCATTGACTTTTCCCAAAATGTTCTCTCTGCTACCGCATGGCAAGCGGTAGGAGCAGCCAAGTCTGTATATAGCCTCATTATTGTTATGTAATTTAATTGTTACTTTTTATTTTTTACTTTATTTTATTTAGTAAATATTTTCTTAACTCAATTTTTTTAACTGCATTGTTGGTTAAGGGCTTGTAAGTAAGCATTCCACAGTAAGGTCTACAGCTGTTGTATTTGACGCATGTGACAAATAAAATTTAATTTGCCATTTCTGCAGCATTGAAGGTCCCCAAGAACACAGCGGCCTCCATCATTCTTAAAGGGAAGAGGTTTGGAACCAGCAAGACTCTTCCTAGAGCTGGCCGCCCAGCCAAACTGAGCAATTGGGGGAGAAGGGCTTTGGTCAGGGAGGTGACCAAGAAATTGATGGTCTGTCTGATAGAGCTCCAGAGTTCCTCTGTGGAGATGAGAGAATCTTCCAGAAGGACAACCATCTCTGCAGCACTCCACCAACCAGCCCTTTATGGTAGAGAGGCCAGACGGAAGCCACTCCTCAGTAAAAGGCACATGGCAGCCCGCTTGGAGTTTGCCAAAAGGCACCTAAAGAATCTCAGACCATGAGAAAGAAGATTCTCTGGTCTGATGAAACCAAGATTGAACTCTTTGGCCTGAATGCCAAGTGCCACATCTGGATAAAACCTGGCACCATCCCTACGGTGAAGCATGGTGGTGGCAGCATCATGCTATGGGGATGTAATTCTGCAGCAGGGACTGTGAAACTAGTCAGGATCGAGGGAAAGATGAATGGAGCAAAATACAGAGATCCTTGATGAAAACTTGTTCCAGAGCGCTCAGGACCTCAGACCGGGGCAAAGGTTCACCTTCCAACAGAACAACAACCCTAAACACACAGCCAAGACAACACAGGAGTAGCTTCGGGACAAGTCTCTGAATATCCTTGAGTGGCCCAGCCAGGGTCTGGACTTGAACCAGATCAAACATCTCTGGAGAGACCTGAAAATATATTTTCAGTGACGCTCCCCATCCAACCTGACAGAGCTTGAGGGGATCTGCAGAGAAGAATGGGAGAAACCCAAATACATTTTCACATTTTAGTCATTTAGCAGACACTCTTATCCAGAGCAACTTACAGTAGTGAATGCATACATTTCGTAATTTTTTTCCCCATACTGGTCCCCCATGGGAATCGAACCCACAACCCTGGCATTGCAAACACCATGCTCTACCAACTGAGCCACACGGCTGGCTCAAGCTTGTAGCGTCATACCCAAGAAGACTCGAGGCTGTAATCGCTGCCAAAAGTGCTTCAACAAAGTACTGAGTAAAGGCTCTGAATACTTAAGTAAATGTGATATGTCCTTTTTTTTGATACATTTGGAAATATTTCAAAAAATATATAGATTTTTTTCCCATGATGAGGTATTATGTGTAGATTGATGAGGGAAAACAAACCATGTAATTAGAATAAGGCTGTAACGTAACAAAAAGTGGAAAAGGTTAAGGGATCTGAATACTTTCCGAATGCACTGCATACTTAACATATAGTTAGTTATAAGCAGTGGCGTAACACGCACCCCTGCAACCACTGTGAGGCGGGGGCACCCCCCACCCCCAGAATTGGTATTGAAAATCATACCGTCGGTATTTCGAAATACCGCAGTATATGGTAGAAACGGTATATTGCCCAAGAATAATGCAGCATGAGTGTGGAGCTAACAATGCAGCTCTGGCAATGAAAGAGTAACTGGAGAAGGTACTTTGATCTTCACGCTATAAAGTACAGAAGTTTCGGTATACCGTTCAACCTTAGCCTACAGATTAGTACAGTACACACATGAACAATTACCACACACACACACATACACACACACACACACCACACACCACACACACACACACACACACACACACACACACATATTGGCCTAGAGCCATCAGGGATAGACCCATCGTTTGGTGAAAGCCTATACTGTATAAATGAAAGGTAAGACAACTACATCACTGGAGACTGACATCACAATCTATAAAAATGACTGTTCACTTCAATGTTCTTTTCTACTGCTCTTGTTGCTATGGATGTTGCTAACGAATGAGCGGTCCCTTTCATAAGGTATTGTGGGAGTGTTATGTGACAGAAAAAGAGCATAAATGTGTTCATTAGCTCTTAACTCTTCCAGCCACAATCCTTCACTCTTCTCTGATTGAAGAGGATCAACACCTATCCACAGACAATCCACTGAGAAGTTCCCCGATGGGGAAGGAAAGGACTCCCGTAAGGTAGTAGGTACAGGTCCCATGTTGTGGGTAGAAAACATCTGGTTGACATCACTATAAGCACATTACAGGGCTGAAGGGCTCAATTAAATTCATGTCATTTTTACCTGCGATCAAATAAAATGAGCAACTAGTAGAGAACCTTCTCTGTATATCATGATATACACAACATAGTCCAAACACCACTAGGCACATTGGATTGAATCTGGCCTATTACACTGACTAAGTACCACATCACATATTTCACTATAGGACACTACGGTAGAGAGCTCCCCATTCACCTGGAATTACCTTTTAATCTTGCTATTCAAATCAGCTCATTATCAAGACACCTTGACTGCTCAAATTCGCTGAATGTTCAAATTCTTAGGCTTACAGAATCAATGAACCTGGAAGACCACTCAGCAGCAGCATGGCTGTTTAATCCACACAGCAAATACAGAAATCACAGCCCCTGAAGTTTCTCTGCTCCCTCTCCCTGGCTGGCTCATTTATTTTATCTTTATTTATCGAGGCAAGTCAGTTAAGAACAAATTCTTATTTACAATGACAGCCTAGGAACAGTGGGTTAACTGCCTTGTTCAGGGGCAGAACAACAGATGTTGACCTTGTCAGTTTGGGGATTCAATCTTGCAACCTTCCGGTTACTAGTCCAACACTCTAACCACTAGGCTATCTGCCGCCCCGCTCATTAAACCAGTGAGTGTGGCAAATTAAAAAGAGCTCCTTGTCATGTGCCACACCACTGGGAAGACAGGGAGGAAACCGCTGTACTTAAACACTTCCTACTTCCTGTTCCTGCTCAACTCAACTAGTGTCTCTTGCTGAGGGGTGTATTAACTAGACCTACCCTGCACCAGCCCTCAAGTCACTACTGTTCAAACAATCAGGGTAGTCAGGGTGGCCTGAGTCTGATATTCTGTTCATTTCCCGGCGATTCTACAACCCAGCAGGTGACCTACTGCACACGGCCGTAAGGGGATAAAGAGGAAGCTACCTACGTTAACCACAACCACAACCCCAGCCACCCAACCAGCTAGACAGTGGTAGTGGTGATGCTAGAGGTAGTGTAGAGGGAAGATCTCTGTGGAAGCTGTTATCACTACATTTACTAGGCCGAGCTCAATCCACTACTGTTTGTTAGTGTACACTCAGAAATGCCGATTTTATAGAGACAGAAGACGAGGGCGAGCGGGGTGGGGTTGGCGCGTCAGGAATGCATCACAAATTCCCTTGATAGAGCACTACTTTTTTAACAAGGTTCATAGGGCCCATTAAAAAGTAGTGTATGATTAAGGGAATAGGGTTCTATTTGGGACGTACCCCAGAAATACAATCCTCCACTGATTCAGGTTAAGAGGATAGCCAGTTAACAACGCATTACAGCATATAGAGAGCTGAGATGTTGAGCTGTGATAACCTGATAATGCCCGGGCCCACACATGCATCCTTAGGTCTAACAGCGGCAGGACTGCGTGACAAACACGGGCATCACTCAACCTGAAGGCCCTGTGGCTAAGTGGAGGGCCCGAATGGAAGAGGAGCTCTGGATGCATCGATATGCGCTTTGAGGTTATTAGGGAGCCTTTACCACAGAGTAGAGCCCTACCCAGGCCCGACATTCAGGCCCTACCCTACCCAGGCCCGACATTCATGCCCTACCCTACCCAGGCCCGACATTCAGGCCCTACCCTACCCAGGCCCGACATTCAGGCCCTACCCTACTCAGGCCTGACATTCACGCCCTACCCTACCCAGGCCCGACATTCAGGCCCTACCCTACCCAGGCCCGATTGCTTCTGCCAAATTTAAAGCCCTGCCCGAAACCCAAAATCAGAAATAAATGTCACTCGCCCCATGCGTGCAGGCAGCTCGCTCTGCATGCACTCTGCTCGTGGTGTCTCTGAGTCAGTGAGTAGCCATAGCAACGGCTCAGGCTGCTCTTGGGCTGCTTTGCTCAACAAAGAAAGGAGAGCTACACAGACAAAACTCAAGCAACATTATTATTTTCTGTGAAATAATCGCTCTTGTTTTATATTTGACGAGGTTGAAGCACTTTTGACACCACATTATGATCTTAGTCAGATATGACTGTACTGCGCAGCAGAGCACGAGCAAATGGCTCAGCTTCAAAATGTTACTGATGAATTTAGTGATACCCGAGGCCTACCAATAGCCTAGTAGCCAGTAGGCCCTACCCAGCCCTAACCCGATGTAGTGTTGGGGCCGGTCGGGCTCAGGTCAAGTAGCAGAGCTCTACCACAGAGGGTGTGGGTGCAGTGTGTGTGTGTGTGTGTGTGTGTGTGTGTGTGTGGCCCAGGCGACTACTGAGTGTGACTGCCCTGCTCAGCCTCCATCTCCAACCGGTTAATTAAATCAGCCATTTGGACCTGGTTAGCTGCTTCCCTCCACTCTACTCTGCTTCACACAACATACTGTATTACAGCCTTAACTGTTGGAGCCCGGATTGTTTTCTATGGGGATGCTGCATGGGGCATCCTGAGGAAACAGGATAGGGCAGGATACCCCTGGACTCTCACAGGAGAGCTAGGACCGAACTGTATATGGATGAGTCATAGTACTGAAACATCATTCAGCCATTAAGCCTTTTCACCGTTTGCTCAATTGATGACCCAGGCAGACTGGATTTTGTAAACCATACAGGATGGACAGGCAGAGCAACACACATACACATCAGTACAACATCAATCAATCCACACACTAACATAAACTTCCCGGCCCAGCCAGCCACTCACCCTCTCTAGGTCCTGGCGTAGGTGTGTGAACAGTTTGAGGCGTCGGTACAGCACGTCCTGCTCCTGCTGAGCCAGGTCATCTACCTCGTCTCTTTTCAGCATCACCAGCGGACGGTTGAAGTTGGACTTCCTCCTCAGCTTCCAGAACTGGTACAGGAAGTCCACGTGGGCGTCCGGCAGGCCCAGGCTCTCCGCCACGTCTTTGGGGTCCACCAGGTGGTAGAACTCATCCTCCAGCTCCTGTAGTTTCTGTTTGCGTTGGCTGGCCTTCTCCCTCTCCATCTGGTCCCGGTCTGGACGCTCCACAGGTGGCAGCTCGCTGGTCGCTTGGTGGTGTTCCGGCCCGGCTCTGTGCTCGTTGCCGAGTCCGGCCCAGTCCGTTTTGCTGCTGGCACCAGCGCAGTGGGCGCCGTTGGTGTGGTTACTGTTGCCGGCGACAGCGGCAGCGTGGTTACTGTTGCCGGCGACAGCGGCAGCGTGGTTACTGTTGCCGGTAGTGCTGCTGTGCTCCAGGCAGTATGATTTGAAGCGCACCTCGTCGTTCTCAGCCAGGATGGTACGCATCTCCAGGCCGTGGTCAAACGAGCAGGTCACATGGAAGGCCACAATACAGGAGGGCATGGAGCACTGGGGAAGGAGGGAGGAGAGTTACATATTTACATATGAGTCACATCAACACTGCTTAAAAATTGTTAAACACATAAAGATGACAAGGTACACAGTCACAACAATAGCTTTTCTCTGATGATGTTTGCCTCACACAAACAGAAACGTGTTAATGATTGCTAAGCAACACTGTCACAACTCCTTCCTCTGCCACCACAGTGTGCGTGACAAAGAATGTGTTGAGAGAAATGTCTGTTCTGAAAAACTTCTTCTAACCGTCTGCCTCTGTCTGGTCTATCCCAGACAGACAGGCGCTCTTGTCCTGTGGGCAACACGGTCAAAACAAACATTGGTTCCCATATTGTCACAAACCCTGATCTGTCTGTACCGCTCTCATAACAACCAGTCTAAAATCAAACCTCTGTTCTTGCCTTTCCTCAGGCCTATCCATTTCAAACCTCAGACTGGTCCCATGACGTGATGGGGGTGAAGGAGGGATGGGGGAGGAGGGATGTGGGGAAGGAGGGATGGGGGGAGGAGGGATGGGGGAGGAGGGATGTGGGGAAGGAGGGATGGGGGGAGGAGGGATGGGGAGGAGGAATGGGGGGAAGGAGGGATGGGGGAGGAGGGATGGGGGGAAGGAGGGATGTGGGGAAGGAGGGATGAGGAGAGGAGGGATGGGGGGAAGGAGGGATGTGGGGAGGAGGGATGGGGGAGGAGGGATGGGGGAGGGAAGGGAGGCTAGTAGTGTTTTCCATTCCATCAGAGAGGCCTACATTTTCTAAGGGCCTGGGATGACAATGACGAGCATGCTCAAGGACTGCGTCCCAAATGGTACTCTATATTGTGCACTACAGAGGCCTAACTCACAAAGTAGTGCACTATGTAGGGAATAGGATGCCATTTGGGACATCTGTCTCTTTCCTTCGCTCTCTACATAGGCAGAGAGGAGCCAACTTCGCTCCGACTCAGTCCTCTCTCATTCCAACCCATTCTTTCTCATCATCTCTCCTTCCCCCTGTCACATTAGAACATCCCACTTATCTCAGTGGCTGTCTCTCTCCAGAGAGTTTGGAGCCCCTCTGGTTCTGTCTGCCATGACGAGGGGAGAGAAGCCACAACTGGAAATCACTATTCCTCAACTCTTCAGCCTGCAGCTTGGTAATGTCCTCAATACCAGCTCCCCACACTGACTAGCATTGTCTGGCCACTAGACATTAAATGGAAGTAGTTCTCTCCAGTCCAAATATATGACAGTCTGTCTGGTGGATAGTGGATACTGATTTTGTACACGCTCTGATGCTTTACTGCAAACTTACTAGACCTCATCACCTTAATGCCAACATTATGGGAGTACCAGATCCTTAGTGTAGATCCCAAATGGCACCCTATTCCCTATATAGTACACTAATTAAAGCAGCCATCAGGGACACATTATTGATGAGCTACATCATAACTTATTAGTATATGAATCTAATAATCCACCAATAAAACATGAAATCATCATTTGTCAGACAGTGATTCAACACGTGTGGTTAGTTAGTGCAACCGGTTTGTTGTTTGGTGTCAAACGAGCACAGCTGATTCTTTCTGAGCAACATCACCTGCTATCTCTCTAAGTCCTATGTGTTCACGCCAAACGCACTGCTATTTTAATATGAACAGTATGTGATGATATGTGCCGCTAATGAGGAACTCATTTTCACACCTTCAGGGCATCTTTAACAGCCGAAGGTGCACTGACACACAAAAATGAAAAGGTGTTACTGGAGTGTGAGTGTTAAGTATCGTGATATCGTATTGTGAGGTCCCTGGCTATTCCTAGCCCTAGTGTGTGTGTGTGTGTGTGTGTGTGTGTGTATCTCACCTGTATGCAGGTGCCCGTGTGTTCTCGACACAGGCTGCAGGACAGGGCCCAGCGGCTGGCGGGAATGTGGGACACCTTAGTAATGGGCTCCATCTTCTCTGGACAGCCTATACTCACCTGGATACCACACACACACACACACACAATGTCAACACAGATGTTTCTTACAAGACGTTCATACAGACAGTCACATCACGTACATGTATAGGATTCCCAGAGGAGTGTTCATAGAGTTTGTATAGATACTAATCAGGCACTGTGGTTCAGACTTTAATACAGATTGTACGCGGTTCTTTTACTGAATTGATTGAATTTCATGTTTTCTTTATATAGTCTATATGACCATCAGGATAAAGACGGCATTCTGCATGCTGAGTATTTCTAGACCCAGTACTGTGCTCTCCTGAAGTGCCCTTCCATTCCGGACAGGATCCGATATTCATTCCCCCACATTCATATTCCTCACTCTGAAAATACTTTCTGTAAGCCTCACCCTTCATGTCAAATCAAATCAAATGTATTTATAAAGCCCTTCTTACATCAGCTGATATCTCAAAGTGCTGTACAGAAACCCAGCCTAAAACCCCAAACAGCAAGCAATGCAGGTGTAGAAGCACGTCCAGCCCTAATAACATCCAGACATTCCTGACATCCTGTCCTCTCCCTGACATTCCTGACATCCTGGCCTCTCCCTGGCAATCCTGACATCCTCCCTCCCCTCCTCTCCCTGACAATCCTGACATCCTGTCCTCTCCCTGACATTCCTGACATCCTGGCCTCTCCCTGGCAATCCTGACATCCTCCCTCCCCTCCTCTCCCTGACAATCCTGACATCCTGTCCTCTCCCTGACAATCCTGACATCCTCTCCTCTCCCTGACAATCCTGACATCCTCTCCTCTCCCTGACAATCCTGACATCCTCTCCTCTCCCTGACAATCCTGACATCCTCTCCTCTCCCTGGCAATCCTGACATCCTCTCCTCTCCCTGGCAATCCTGACATCCTCTCCTCTCCCTGGCAATCCTGACATCCTCTCCTCTCCCTGGCAATCCTGACATCCTCTCCTCTCCCTGACAATCCTGACATCCTCTCCTCTCCCTGACAATCCTGACATCCTCTCCTCTCCCTGACAATCCTGACATCCTCCCCTCCTCTCCCTGACAATCCTGACACCCTCTCCTCTCCCTGACAATCCTGACATCCTCTCCTCTCCCTGACAATCCTGACATCTCCCTGACAATCCTGACATCCTCCCTCCCCTCCTCTCCCTGACAATCCTGACATCCTCTCCTCTCCCTGACAATCCTGACATCCTCTCCCCTCCCTGACAATCCTGACATCCTCCCTCCCCTCCTCTCCCTGACAATCCTGACATCCTGTCCTCTCCCTGACAATCCTGACATCCTGTCCTCTCCCTGGCAATCCTGACATCCTCTCCTCTCCCTGGCAATCCTGACATCCTCTCCTCTCCCTGGCAATCCTGACATCCTCTCCTCTCCCTGGCAATCCTGACATCCTCTCCTCTCCCTGGCAATCCTGACATCCTCTCCTCTCCTCTCCCTGGCAATCCTGACATCCTCTCCTCTCCCTGACAATCCTGACATCCTCCCTCCCCTCCTCTCCCTGGCAATCCTGACCTCCTCTCCTCTCCCTGGCAATCCTGACATCCTCTCCCTGACAACCCTGACATCCTCTCCTCTCCCTGACAATCCATGAAATGCTGTGTGAATCCTCACCATTCTGACAGCAACCATTGAACCAGGAGTTTCACACAGAGTGGAAGACTGTGATCCCTCGCTCCGCACAGGCAGCACCCTAATTCCTTTCCCTGCCTCACTTTTGTCCTCTCTTGATTAGGATATCCAAGCGTTTTCAGCTTTAAAGAACTGTGTCTCCTTCAGAGTGTGTCTTTCTCTGTGTGTGTTTGTGTTTGTCTTTGAGTGTGTGTGTGTGTGTGTGACTTTCTCTGAGTGTGTGTGTGTGTGTGTGAGACTTTCTCTGAGTGTGTGTGTGTGTGTGTGACTTTCTCTGAGTGGGTGTGTGTGTGTGTGTGTGTGTGTGTGTGTGTGACTTTCTCTGAGTGTGTGTGTGTGTGTGTGTGTGTGTGTGTGAGACTTTCTCTGAGTGTGTGTGTGTGTGTGTGTGTGACTTTGAGTGTGTGTGTGTGTGTGTTTGTTTTTGAGTGTGTGTGTGTGTGTGTGAGACTTTCTCTGAGTGTGTGTGTGTGTGTGTGTGTGTGTGTGAGACTTTCTCTGAGTGTGTGTGTGTGTGTTTGTTTTTGAGTGTGTGTGTGTGTGTGAGACTTTCTCTGAGTGTGTGTGTGTGTTTTTGAGTGTGTGTGTGTGTGTGTGTGAGACTTTCTCTGAGTGTGCATGTGTGTGTTTGTGGTGCTTTTCAAATCACTCCTTCCGCTCATCCCGGCTCCAATTAGTTTATATTTCCAAAAGGCGATGAAAAGCTTTCATTTAAAGTGACAACTGGAAATGAGGAGGAAATCAAACGAAAAGGCAGAACATTTAAGTTGACCTTTTTTATGAGGAGGGGGTTTGGAGGGCTGCTGAGAGAGTCACAGAGCTGCAGGGAGGGAGGTTAGTACTTTTGAAGACTAAGTGAGATACAGCCTCAGCTGTAGCCAGACCCTCTGAGTGACACAGTCAAAGTCTCAGCCTGTATGACTGCCAGTGTAAAAGCCGTTCTCACACTTCACACCTGTCAAATTCCCATCTCCGCCAAGATGTCTTATTAACTTACACCTTGTTACCTGTGTCTTTAGTGCAGAGAAAGAGAGCTAGAGAGATCGCAGCAGCAATAATTAATGTATATTTAAAGAAGTTGGCGGGGAAGTAGAACAAACTAGGGTAGAACAAACTAGGATTGTCACGATACCAGTATTGAGATACTAAGAGACCAGATTTTCCCAAGCAAAAAATGAAAACACAAAGCAGACTCAACTCTTTGGTGATTAAAAAACCTGCTGTATGTAACACAATTTGTGTGCTATAGCTTGTTAAAGAAACATGTGATTCTGGGTGACAACATAAGGTTGCCTGTTTCCAACATTAGGAATGTTTCCCTTGAGGAAATTCAGTCCACTTCATGTTGTTTTCTTTCCTTGCTACAATACCTCTGAGTATCACGATACTGGTATTGTGACAACCATAAAACAAACACAGAACAATAACAAGTAGTCCTATCAAGGGTGACAAAATACAATTATTACTAAAAGGTTTCAGGACGGCACTTCATTAACTGGGTTCTAAGCTCTTAACGCTGGTTTGAGAAACAGGTCTAAGAGCACTTTAGTCTTAATGTCCCCGTAATGTTGATGCTCAAGGTGTGTGTGTGCTTGTCTGTTTGGAAGTGGGAGTGTGTCAATCTGCATATGTGTGAATCATTGCTGGATCTAGAGTTTCTGGGTTCAAGTTCAGGCTCTGTCGCAGTCGGCCGCGACCAGGAGACCCATGGGGCGGCGCACAATTGGCCCAGCGTCGTCCGGGTTAGGGGAGGGTTTGGCCGGCAGGGATGTCCTTGTCCCATTGCGCACTAGCGACTCCTGTGGTGGGCCGGGCACAGTGCACGCCGACACGGTCGCCAGGTGCATGGTGTTTCCTCCGACACATTGGTGCGACTTGCTTCCGGGGTAAGTGGGCATTGTGTCAAGAAGCAGTGCGGCTTCTGCAAAGCCATAGCCAATTAATAAATAACATAATAATACTTGTAGGAAAGGTTTTCATCTTTAGCTCACAAGTGTCTGTAATAAAGCTCTTTTGTGGGAAAAACTCATTCTAATTGGCTGGGCCTGGCTCACAAGTGGGTGGGTCTATGCCCTCCCAGGCCCATCCATGGCTGTGCCCCTGCCAAGTCATGTGAAATCCATTGATTATGGCCTAATTTATTTGTTTCAAATGACTAATTTCCTTATATAACTGTAACTCATCAGAATCTTTGAAATTGTTGCATGTTGTGTTTATATTTTTGTTCAGTATGTCTGACTTGTCTAGTTAAATAAAGGTTAAATATATACATATATTTTTTAATTAATTAATCCATATAATTACACTTTGGATGGTGTATCAATACACCCAGTCACTACAACAGATACAGGCTTCCTTCCTAAGTCAGTTGCTGGAGAGGAAGGAAACCATGAAGCCAATGGTG
This sequence comes from Salmo trutta, assembly GCF_901001165.1. Lineage (NCBI taxonomy): Eukaryota > Metazoa > Chordata > Actinopteri > Salmoniformes > Salmonidae > Salmo > Salmo trutta. Next base: position 14,323,952 of record NC_042975.1, on the reverse strand, counting down.
ACTTAAAATGTTCAGCGTTTAATGGCTGTGATAGGAGAAAACTGAGGATGGATCAACAACATTGTAGTTACTCCACAATACTAACCTAAATGACAAAGTGAATAGAAGGAAGCCTGTACAGAAAAAAAATATTCCAAACATTCATCCTGTTTGCAATAAGGCACTAGTAAAATTGCTAAGAAATTAACTTTGTCCTAAATACAAAGCCTTATGTTTGGATCAAATCCAACAACACATTACTGAGTACCACACTTCATATTTTCAAGCATGGTAGTGGCTGCATCATGTTATGTGTGTGCTTGTCATCGGCAAGGACTGGGGAGTATTTTAGCTAAGCACAGGCAAAATCCTAGAGGAAAACCTGGTTCAGTCTTCTTTCCAACAGACACGGAGACAAATTCACCTTTCAGCAGAACAATAACCTAAAACATAAAGCCAAACATACACTGGCGTTGCTTACCAAGGAGACATTAAATGTTCCTGAGTGGCCTAGTTACAGTTTTGAATTAAAATCGACTTCTATGGCAAGACTATGGCAAGACTTGAAACCGGCTGTCTAGCAATGATCAACAACCAACTTGACAGAGCTTAATGCCAGACTCAGTAAGTGGAACAGACTACGTCAGTTTGTTTATATTAATTATTTGTTATGTTGGGGCGAAATAACAAATCAATGGAAAGTGTTTACGTGAGACGTACAAAAAAAGGTCTAAGAGCGGTCTAAGACAGGATCGCAGTGCTAAAGGCGTCACTACAGTTTGATCCCGGCTGTATCACAACCGGCCGTGATCGGGAGTCCCATAGGGCGGCGCACAATTGGCCCAGCGTCGTCCGGGTTAGGGGAGTGTTTGACCGGTGTCGTGTCTTTGGCTATGCCTGATTAAGTGATATGACATGCTAACCTATAAAATTCTTTCTCTGTAATTAATATTACCTGATTAAGCTAATCATGTCAATGTAATTAACTAGAAAGTCGGGGCACCACGGAAGAACGTTTATAGAGCCGTTATCTTCCGAATAAACTCTTAAAATACTTAGTAATATTTTACATCGATAGCAGTCAATATTAACCCTCATCTTATTTTCAGTCTCATAATGAAAGTTGTAAATTCTTGGCTATCTTCACGAACCCTGGCTAACAAGTTGAATCAGCAATACAAAATTGGGTTTAATTATTTATTTACTAAATACCTAAACTAATCACACAGAATTACAAATACACCGAATACAAATGATGTCATACATGATGGCTGGTTACACAAAGGAAAGGGGGTTGGGCTTGAATGAAAGAGCGGGAAGATTTAGGAACAAAGAAACAGCAGCTATGCTATCGTAAATACATTATCTTATGCATTCTAAATTACCGCCCATTTGGAAAAAGAAAATGCAATAAATATTTACTCTGAGCTGCGCTTCGGTAGATTGGTCGTAGATGCTGGCCGGGTTGGCCAACAGATCTTCCTGTCCTTGGAAGAATGTCTCTGGTGGTAAATTGGATACGTGGTGGTATCTTCGTCTGGTTGTTAGACTGGATCCGTCGTCCGTCCTTTCCTAGCCCACGTCTACAGCGGCCGCTGCTAACTCAACGGCTAGGAAGTATCACTTCTGTAGTGAATAAGCTCAAAGTTCATACCATTCGCCACCAAAGCTCACGCCGAGGTTGGCTTAGTTCTGTACTTGACATGTGTGTCCTTCTAACGTAGAGGCTGCAGACCTCACGTACTGGAACAACGTGGTTATCTTTTCGTCAAAGGCTTATATAGTGGAGAGGGGGGAAAAATGTGTTTCATCGTTTATAACCCCTCCTCTTCACAGGGGTGGGCCACTGATCAAGCAGGGCACTTTCCTTATGAAAACCCAAATCTCTCATTTGGAAGCTAAAATTACATTTAATCTCCTAACAAACAATTTCAATATCAAACATTTCAATTGAATAACAATTCCATGTGACTCTGATAACTAGAGGGTGTATACTTTCCCAGGTACAGTTTATGTCGTCCTGTCATCAGTCATAATGTCTCAGATGACAACCGAACTGACATCCATACTCATTACGTTCCAAAGCATATGTCCAACTGGTTTTATTACCAAAATATGGTTCCTTTCCCCATTTGTTTGATGTTCCCAGACTCTCTATATTTAACAGGACAGAAGTCCTTCAGGACAGCAGTCCTTCAGTAGGGTCAGAGAGAGAGGGGAAGGGAGAAAGGTATTTATGGGGGGGTCATAAACCTTACCCACAGGCCAACGTCATGACACCGGGGTCGGCCATCATTGTAAATAAGAATTTGTTCTTAACTGACATGCCTAGTTAAATAAAGGTTAAATAAAATATACATGAAAATACACAGCGAGGCTATCTTAATCATTGTTCTGATGGCTAATTTACATAAGATAATTTTATATTTTATTACAAAAAGTATCATGCCTGTATCATGGTTCTAGTCCGACAGGATTGACTGAAAGGCTAAACGGCACTACAGAAGAGTGACAGTTGAGTTGTAAACATCATTCAGCGCGTGAGCAAGATTACATCTTTCACTCGAGCCCTGCGTCAACACGTCATCACATCGCCTGGCTGATTTTTTTTTTAAACAATTCTAAAGGAGAGAAAATGTATAAAAGCTCCGATATTTCCAGTGCTGTGCCGTCGAAGCACTGAATAGGTAAAATTAAGACTTAATATCTCTTATTTGAGAGATATAAACCAAAATAAAAAAATCATTGGGGCGGCAGGAAGCCTAGTGGGTAGAGCGTTGGGCCAGTAACCAAAAGGTTGTGTCTGTCACAGGCATCAAAATGAGTAGACCAATGTGCAGCGTAGAATATGTTCATCTTGTGGTTTAATGAAAAATGAACACTTTACAAATGAAACAAAAAATGACAGCCGACAGTTCCGTCAGGTAACATACAACTACCCACAAAAACCAAAGGTAAACCAGGCTGCCTAAGTATGGCTTCCAATCAGAGACAACGATAGACACCTGCCTCTGATTGGAAACCATACCCGGCCAAAACATAGAACCCAAAACATAGAATGCCCACCCACCTGTCACACCCTGGCCTAGCTAAACAGAGAAAACACAGCTCTCCTAGGCGGCCGCAAACCTGAACCTATTGGGGAGGGTCCGGATGGGCATCTATAATTGGCGGCGGCTCTGGTTCGGGGCGTAGCAACCACACCGCCCGCTGATCCCCCCACTTCTGTGTCGCTGGAGGAACCAGACCGTGGATCAGCGCCGAAGACTCGGGGCTGCCGGCCGCCGCTGAAGACTCGGGGCTGCCGGCCGCCGCTGAAGACTCGGGGCTGCAGGCCGCCGCTGAAGACTCGGGGCTGCCGGCCGCCGCTGAAGACTCGGGGCTGCAGGCCGCCGCTGAAGACTCGGGGCTGCAGGCCGCCGCTGAAGACTCGGGGCTGCAGGCCGCCGCTGAAGACTCGGGGCTGCAGGCCGCCGCTGAAGACTCTGGGCTGCAGACCGCCGCTGAAGACTCTGGGCTGCAGACCGTCGCTGAAGACTCTGGGCTGCAGACCGTCGCTGAAGACTGCCGCGCAGCCCAGAGTCTGCTGAACGGGAGCTACGGCCAGAGCCAGAGCCACATCCGTGGTGGGAGGGTTGGGAAGGGGGGGGGGGTGAAGCACAGGAACCGTCATTGACGGTGGCCACCCTCCCTTCCCTCCCTTTAGGTTTGGGGTTGTTTTTATGGGTTTTGTTTTGAGGTGCATTCGGGATCTGCACTTTTGGGGGGGGTACTGTCACGTCCTGGCCAGTAAAAGGGGTTATTTGTCATTGTAGTTGGTCAGGGCATGGCAGGGGGTGTTTGTTTTGTGTGGTTGGGTATTGTGGGTTTAGGTTCTAGTTTTCTTATTTCTATGTTTATCTAGCTTTTCTAGTTCTATGTGAGTTTTATCAATGACCTCCAATTAGAGGCAGCTGGTTGTTGTTGTCTCTAATTGGAGGCCATATTTAGTTGTGTTTGTTTTCACTGGGTTTTGTGGGTGGTGGTTTCTAGTATAGTCTATGCACCTTACTGGACTGTTTTCGTCGTTTGTTTTGTATTGATTAAGTGTTTTCTTTAATAAATAAGAGGATGAGCACTTTACCCGCTGCGTTTTGGTCCCCCTTCAACGACGAGTGTTACAATATATGAGATTCTTCAAAGTAGCCACCCTTTGCCTTGATGACAGCTTTGCACATAAAGAAAACCCCTTGAATGAGTAAGTGTGTCCAAACTTTTGACTGGTACTGTATGTAAATGAGATATTTCTGTATTTCATTTTCAATACATTTGCGAAAAATTCACTTTGTAATTATGGGTTATTGTGTGTAGATGGGTGAAAAAACAACAACATTTAATCCATTTTGAATTCAGGCTGTAACACAACAAAATGTGGAATAAGTCAAGGGGAATGAATACTTTCTGAAGGCACTGCATGTATGTGTGCGTGCTTGCGTGTGAGTGCATGTGTATAATGTGTGTGTTTACATATGTGTGTGGGTGCACATGTGTGTATGTGTCCAGTGGGCTCACCTCGGGGATCCATAAGGCACAGCTGACATGAACCCACTTGGTTCCACTGCGGGTGGGCTTCAGGGCTCCGCCTCTCTTGGGACACAGCAGGCATTTGGGTTGCACCCCCAGGGCGCAGGTTCGGCACAGCCAACTCCCCTGTGGGACCTTCAGGATCCCATAACACGCCTGGGGAGAGACAGAGGGGTGAGGGAGGAAAAGGAGAGAGGAGGAGAAGGAGAGGGGGGAGGAGACAGAGGAGAGGGGGGCAGGAGAAGGAAAAAGGGACGAGGAACTATTTTCAAACATTTCGAAACAGCGTTGAACAGAGGAGGTTGACAGAGCTGTATGACTGCCAGAGAATTGTGAAACCAATTAACGCCATTACATCCAATAAAAAAAACAGCAGTCTGAAAAACTAAAACGAGGTCGATGGGTCTATTCCTTGGATGTATTTTTCTTACTGTTTAAAACTGTCAAAAACTCAGAATAATATTTTAATTCCAATAACAGGGAGATTTTTTATATTTTTTATTTAACAAGGCAAGTCAGTTAAGAACAAATTCTTATTTACAATGATGGCCTATTTTCTGTAAGATCTGACAGTTGAAGGAGGTAAGGAGTCAAAGGAAGAAGAGTTCCAGTTTCTCCACGGAACTATAAACAATCCCCAATTAACACCTTTGTCCTTCTTGTCATGACCCCAAAGAACTACAAATCCCCCCCATCCCCAATCGCTCCCTGATCCCAAACAAAACACCCTCAATACGATCAAAACGGACTTTCCCCTCTATTCACTTACACCCTCTTCCAACGAGAAGACACTGTTAACACCCCTAGAACATCTACTTGTCCCATCCTCTTCACCCAGAAAAACATCCCAACTCAACCGCAACCCCTCCATGTACCTGATGTACGCAGATGTTGCACTTGTCACAGAAGACCATCTCGTTGCCATCCTCTCCCTCTGGGGACCGGCACACGTCACACACCACGTCCTCGTCGTACTCGATGCCCAGGCCCTCCTCCGTCTCGATGGCCTGCTGCATGTTCTCCTCACACTGGCTCTCCAGCTCCACCAGCACACGCTCCATGGTCAGCTCGTCCAGCTCCGGCAGCGCTGAGGAAGGGAAGGAGAGAGAGGTGGGTCAGTGTCAGACACTGGGTTGGGACATGGGTCAGAGTCGGTCTATTATACGTTTGGGAGAGAAGGACAGAGCGTCTAGTTAAGGGTTACAGCTAGTCACATGGCTAGCTGTAACCCTTATCACCTATGGAAATCTATATCTGATTGACACGTGTCTTGCGCTGTGTCTCTTTCATTTCTCATTCGTTAGCTGAACATTTTGTACTATTAAACCCTGGCTATAAATGTATCTTGTACGTCAAATTGCCACAAACAAAAGCAACTGTCAATGTGTCAGACCAAGGCTGCATTCTGATCTTTTGCCACTTAACTTATCTTTTGACCAATCAGATCAAATTATTTGGCAATAAATTGGGCCAAAGATCAGAATTGGGCTGCCTGTGTAAATGCAGCCAAAATCTTATAAGTACTGGTAAAAGGCCTGTCATGGATTACATTTAGCATATTTTTTGTACTGAATGATATCAGATCTTCAACCAAAATCTAATATTAGATAAAAGGAAACCTAAGTTTTACAAATAACCAAAAAAAGACACACATTTTTGTTTATTTAACAAAGTTATGCAATACCCAATTCCCCTGTGTGAAAAAGTAATTGCCCCCTTACACTCAATAACTGGTTGTGCCACCTTTAGCTGCAATGAATCCAACCAAATGCTTTCTGTAGTTGGGCACGATATCTAAGAAAGTCTTGAGGTTTTGCTCGCCTGAGGTACAGTATCTCATGATAAGCTGTAGACCACACTATCTACCTAGAGAGTATTCATCTGTATTTTTTGTAGCTGTCTACATACCACCACAGACTGATGCTGGCACTAAGACCGCACTGAATGAGCTGTATTCCGACATAAGCAAACAGGAAAACACTCACCCAGAGGAGGCGCTCCTAGTAGCCAGGGACTTTAATGCAGGGAAACTTAAATCCATCTTATCAAATTTCTTTCAGCATGTTAAATGTGCAACCAGAAGGGAAAAAAACTCTGGACCACCTTTACTCCACACACAGAGATGCATACAAAGCTCTCCCTCACAATCCATTTGACAAATCTGACCATTTTATCCTCCTGATTCTGATGCTTGATTTCCTAGCCATTTCTGAATCCTGGCTTATTTAATTACCAAAAAAAGGAGTAAAGTATCCACTGACAAAACAATAAAGATGGCAACAGTTTTACAGGCTACAAAACGCAGTGCAAAAACAACTACCCACAACCCCAAAGAAAAACACACACACCTATATAGGACTTCCAATCAAAGGCAACTCAACACACCTGCCTTCAATTGGAAGTCCCAATCACCAACAAACATTCACACATACAAAACTGCCACGTCCTGACCCCAAAACTAATACAATAGCTCCATCTGCTGGTCAGGACGTGACACCACCAAACATTCTGAAATTTCCATCCCCAATTACAACATTTTCCATCAAGACAGAACTGCTAAAGGGATGGAAATGCAATCTACTGTAGAGATAGCCTGCAGTTCTGTCATACTATCCAGGTCTATGCCCAAACAGTTCGAACTTCTATTTTTAAAGAACCATCTCTCCAGAAATAAGTCCCTCACTGTTGCCGCTTGTTATAGACCCCCCTCAGCTCCCAGCTGTGCCCTGGACACCATATGTGAATTGATTGCCCCCCATCTATCGTCAGAGTTCGCTAGGTGCTAGGTGACCTAAATTGGGATATGCTTAACACCCTAGCCATCCTACAATCTAAGCTAGATGCCCTTAATCTCAAACAAATTATCAACCCCAAATCCGGAAACACTGGCACCCTCATAGATATCATCCTGACCAACTTGCCCTCTAAATACACCTCTGCTGTCTTCAACCAGGATCTCAGCAATCACTGCCTCATTGCCTGCATTCGTTATGGGTCCGCAGTCAAACGACCACCCCTCATCACTGTCAAACGCTCCCTAAAACACTTCAGCGAGCAGGCATTTCTAATCGACCTGGCCTGGGTACCCTGGAAGGATATTGACCTCATCCTGTCAGTAGAGGATGCCTGGTTGTTTTTTAAAAGTGCTTTCCTCACCATGTTAAATAAGCATACCCCTTTCAAAAAATGTAGAACTAAGAACAGATATAACCCTTGGTTCACTCCAGACTTGACTGCCCTTGACCAGCACAAAAACACCCTGTGGTGTACTGCACTAGCATCGAATAGTCCCTGCGATATGCAAATAATCAGGGAAGTCAGGAACCAATACACACACTCAGATAGGAAAGAAAAGGCTAGCTTTTTGCATCCTGCAGCACTAATTCCAAAAAGTTTTGGAACACTGTAAAGTCCATGGAGAATAAGAGTACCTCCTCCCAGCTGCCCACTGCACTGAGACTAGGAAACACTGTTACCACTGATAAATCCACGATAATCGAGAATTTCAATAAGCATTTCTCTACGGCTGCCCATGCTTTCCACCTGGCTACCCCAACCCCAGCCAACAGCTCTGCACCCCCCGCAGCAACTCGCCCAAGCCCCCCATGCTTCTACTTCACCCAAATCCAGGCAGATGATGTTCTGAAAGAGCTGCAAAATCTGTATCCCTACAAATCAGCTGGGCTAGACAATCTGGACCCTCTCTTCCTAAAATTATCCGCCGCCATTGTTGCAACCCCTATTACTAGCCTGTTCAACGTCTCTTCCGTATCGTCTGAGATTCCTAAAGATTGGAAAGCGGCCACGGTCATATCCCTCTTCAAAGGGGGACACTGCCCTGCCTTTCTAAAGTATTCGAAAGCCAAGTGAACAAACAGATCACCGACCATTTCGAATCCCACCGTACCTTCTCCACTATGCAATCTGGTTTCCGAGCTGGTCACGGGTGCACCTCAGCCACGCTCAAGGTCCTAAACGATATCATAACCACCATCGATAAAAGACTGTACTGTGCAGCCGTCTTCATGGACCTGGCCAAGGCGTTTGACTCTGTCAATCACCGTATTCTTATCGGCAGACTCAACAGCCTTGGTTTCTCTAATAAATCTAGAATTGGCTTCCTATTTCGCAACAAAGCCTCCTTCACCATGTTGCCAAACTTCCCCTCGTAAAACTGATCCTTGACTTCGGCGATGTCATTTACAAATTAGCCTCCCAACACTCTACTCAGCAAATTGGATGCAGTCTATCACAGTGCCATCCGTTTTGTCACCAAAGCCCCATATACTACCCACCACTGCAACCTGTATGCTCTCGTTGGCTGGTCCTCGCTACATATTCGTCGCCAAACCCACTGGCTCCAGGTCATCTATAAGTCTTTGCTAGGTATAGCTCCGCCTTATCTTAGCTCACTGGTCACCACAGCAACACCCACCCGTAGCACACACTCCAGCAGATATATTTCACTGGTCATCCCCAAAGCCAACACTTACTTTGGCCGCCTTTCATTCCAGATCTCTGCTGTCAATGATTGGAACGAATTGCAAAAATCACTTAAGTTGGAGACTTATATCTCCCTCACTAACTTTAAGCGTCAGCTGTCAGAGCAGCTTACCGATCGCTGCAGCTGTACACAGCCCATCTATAAATAGCCCATCCAACCAACTACCTACCTCATCCCCATATTTGTTGTTGTTTTTCTGCTCTTTTGCACACCAGTATTTCAACTTGCGCATCCTCATCTGCACATATATCACTCCAGTGTTAATTGCTAAATTGTAATTACTTCGCCACTATTGGCCTATTTATTGCCTTACCTCCTTACTTCATTTGCACAGACTGTATACAGATTTTTCTATTGTGTTATTGACTGTACGTTTGTTTATCCCATGTGTAACTCTGTGTTGTTGTTTTTGTCGCACTGCTTTGCTTTATCTTGGCCAGGTGGCAGTTGTAAATGAGACCTTGTTCTCAACTGGCCTACCTGGTTAAATAAAGGTCTGAAAAAAAGCAAAACAAGCAAAACTTAAAGCAGGAAGCACCAGTGACTTGATCAATAAAAAAGTGGTCAGATGAAGCAGATGCTAAGCTACAGGACTGTTTTGCTAGCATAGACTGGAACATGTTCCGGGATTCCTCCAATGGCATTGAGGAGTACACCACATCAGTCAGTGGCTTCATCAATAAGTGCATCGATGACGTCGTCCCCACAGTGACCGTACGTACATACCCCAACCAGAAGCCATGGATTACAGGCAACATCCGCACTCAGCTAAAGGCTAGAGCTGCCGCTTTCAAGGAGTGGGAGTCTAACCCGGAAACTTATAAGAAATCCCGCTATGCCCACCAATGAACCATCAAACAGGCAAAGCGTCAATACAGGACTAAGATCGAATCGTACGACACCGGCAGGGCTCGCAAACCATTACAGACTACAAAGGGAAGCACAGCTGAGAGCTTCCCAGTGACACAAGCCTACCAGACGAGGTAAACTATTTATATTCTTGCTTCGAGGCAAATAACACTGAAACATGCATGAGAGCACCAGCTGTTCCGGAAGACTGTGCGATCACACTCTCCGCAGCCGATATGAGTAAGACCTTTAAACAAGTCAACATTCACAAGGCCACAGGGCCAGACGGATTACCAGGACGTGTACTGCGAGCATGCGCTGACCAATTGGCAAGTGTCTTCACTGACATTTTCAACCTCTCCCTGTCCGAGTCTGTAATACCAACATGTTTCAAGCAGACCACCATAGTCCCTGTGCCCAAGAACACTAAGGTAACCTGCCTAAATGACTACTGACCCGTAGCACTCACATCTGTAGCCATGAAGTGCTTTGAAAGGCTGGTTATGGCTCACAACACCATTATCCTAGAAACCCTAAACCCACTCCAACTTGCATACTGCCCTAACAGATCCACAGATGATGCAATCTCTATTGCACTTCACACTGCCCTTTCCCACCTGGACAAAATGAACACCTATGTGAGAATGCTATTCATTGACTACAGCTCAGGGTTCAACACCATAGTGCCCTCAAAGCTCATCAATAAGATAAGGGCCCTGGTACTAAACTCCTCCCTCTGCAACTGGATCCTGGACTTCCTGACAGGCCGCCCCCAGCTGGTAAGGGTAGGTAACAACACATCCGCCACGCTGATCCTCAAAACAGGGGTGTGTGTTCAGTCCCTACCTGTACTCCCTGTTCACTCATGACTGCACGGCCAGGCACGACTCCAACAACATCATTAAGTTTGCTGATGACACAACAGTGGTAGGCCTGATCACCGACAACGACGAGACAGCCTATAGGGAGGAGGTCAGAGACCTGGCAGTGTGGTGCCAGGACAACAACCTCTTCCTCAACGTGATCAAGACAAAGGAGATAATTGTGGGCTACAGGAAAAAGAGGACCGAGCATGCCCCCATTCTCATCGATGTGGCTGTAGTGGAGCAGGTTGAGAGCTTCAAGTTCCTTGGTGTCCACATCAACAACAAACTAGAATGGTCCAAGCACACCAAGACAGTCGTGAAGAGGGCACGACAAAATCTATTCCTCCTCAGGAGACTGAAAAGATTTGGCATGGGTCCTCAGATCCTCAAAAGGTTCTACAGCTGCACCATTGAGAGCATCCTGACTGGTTGCATCACTGCCTGGTATAGCAACTGCTCGGCCTCCGACCGCAAGGCACTACAGAGGGTAGTGTGTACGGCCCAGTACATCACTGGGGCCAAGCTTCCTTGGCGGTGTCAGAGAAAGGCCCTAAAAATTGACAAAGATTCCAGCCACCTTGGTCATAGACTGTTCTCTCTGTTACCGCATGGCAAGCGGTACCAGAGCACCAAGTATAGGTCCAAGAGGCTTCTAAACAGCTTCTACCCCCAAGCCATAAGACTCCTGAACATCTAATCAAATGGCTACCCAGAATATTTGCACCCCCCCCCACACCGCTGATACTCTCTGTTGTTATCATCTATGCATAGTCACTTTAATAACTTTACCTACATGTACATATTACCTCAACTAACCGGTACTGCTGTTCTTCAATTACTTGTTACTTTTATTAGTAGTATAAGTATAACTTTTTGGACAACATAAGTATGTAATGTTTGTGTTATTTGATCACTCAGGTTTCCTTTGTCTAATATTAGATTTTGGTTGAAGAACTGATAACATTCAGTATCAAAAATATGCAAAAGTTCAGATATTAGAAAGGGGACAAATACTATTTCACAGCACTGTACATACGGTCTTCAGAGATTAAAGATGGATTGTTTTTTAAAAGCAAACCAGTAGGAAGCTGAGTTTAGTTATCCGTTAACTTCTGAGCCTCTGACATTTACATCTTGTAAATAGGGAGAGGCTAGAGGAACAAACATTTCAGTCGTAACATTTGCATGTACATGCATAATCGTGTCTGAGAGAATGAGAGCTAGAGATAAATGGAGAGGGATGTTGGTAGAGGGAGAGAACATGAGAGAGAGATTGAAAGAAAGCATTCTCTTCATCTTTTCTATCAGCCTATCAGTGTTGCAATGTGACCTCATAACCCAGCAACAATCATGCAAGTGTTTGTTTAGTCTAGCCATTGGGGTTATGAGAAGCAACTCATTACAGCTGGAACACACTGAACGTACATTAGGGGGGGGGGGATTTCATAATCTTTTAAAAAGCAGAGTAAATAAACCCGGGCCTGCGGGATTTTAAAATGCAATTATTTTTCTAATCTATAAACGCAAGATCAGATTGCAAATAAACTGGATCTGCGATGTGGAGAGACAGGTCAGCACTTGTCAGTAGTCTAGGCCAGATAGACAGAGAGTGGTTGGGTGACTGGCAGAGACCCAGGATGCAACAGTGGGAAGATCCCTCTGTGTGGACATAGAGAATAGAGAGGTGCACCCTTCTGACCCCAAAACTGACGGCTGGATCATAGGTCAGACGTGTGGGGGCAATTAAACAGAGTTGTGAAGTTGGATTGAGGAATACTGTGTGTGTGTGAGCCTGCCGTTTAAAGTATTGACGAGGCAGAGTGACACATAGGAATCAAGGTGGTACAGTCATACTGTGGTAACATGGTCAAACTGTAATAACATTGTCATAGAACAGCATGTAGAACGCTGATAGTAGTAGAGTAAACAAACCTATGGGAAAGCATTTGTTACCTCAAGCAGGTGGCATAGGGATGAATGAGTGAGTGAGAATAAACCAAGTTGTTTTAGTAGCTCTTGCATCTTATTCTAGCCTAAATGCTCAAATGAACAGTTGTAACAAAACAAAAGGCTAATAAAGTCCTGTTGTTGATTTGAGGGTTGCATCTCAAATACAACCCTATTCCCCTATATAGTGCACAACCTTTTACTAGAGCCCTATGACCCCTGGTCAAAAGTAGTGCACTACATAGGGAATAGGGTGCCATTTGAGAAGTCTCTTACCCAGTTCTCTGAGCTCCAGGTTAACCAGCTCCAGCCAGGACACGTCTATGTCATCCAGGTCATAGCGGCTATGGGGCTCATTGGTGGTCTTCATGTCCCCCTGGCCCAGACCCAGGCCCAGCTCACACCCCCGGCCCTGCCCTGGCCAGTAGAATGGGATACGCCCCACCTCTGGTAGCATCCTGTCAACACAGAAAAACTAAGTCTTTTTTTTATATTTCTTTCATGAACTGAAATATTTTAAGTTTAGTGAAACGTGTACAGTGAACAGTGAAAGGTGTACATTAAGGATAGAAACATATGGTCAAACAGATGCCATGTCTGTCCAGACATGGGGATGTATTTGTAGTGCACAGGGAACCATGGGGGGCAGAGAGAGAGAGAGTAAAACTGCAGTCATCATCACCTCCTTCCCGGCGCCTCAGGTCCTTCTCACTGTGGATTCAGGAAGACCCACTGGAAAGGGAGCCCGTGAAGATTTCTGTACGGATCCATCCCCCCCCCCCCCCCCCCCCCCCCACCCCCCCCACACACACACGTTCCCAAACCAGCCCACGGGGGTTTTCCAGTTCTATCAGTGCGCACACAAACACACACACTCTTTTACGCATGCCAAACACCTCGTCACCTCCTCCACCTGGTAATTAAATCATGACCTTTGAGTGAAAGGAAGTGGTGTGATAATTGTACATTTAACATTTTAGCCATTTAGCAGATGCTCTTATCCAGAGTGACTAAAAGGAACAATTAGGCTTAAGTGCCTTGCTCAAGGGCACAGCAATTTTTCACCAAGTCGGCCCTGGGATTAAACCGGCGACCTTTCGGATACTGGCCCAATGCTCTTAACCGCTATGCTTCCTGCCAGACTCTGCCTCTCTCTGTCTCTTATCTTAAATAGGTCATCAACCTCATCACCACAGCTCCTGCCTCACTGCGTCGGAGGCTGGGTAGTGTACTGGGTGTTTACACAGTCACACTGAGTCCCAAATGGCATCATATTCCCTATGAGCTCTGATCAAAAGCAGTGCGCACTATTGGGAATAGGGTGCCATCTGGGACGCACTCACACTGTGCTCTCCACACTGCCTCCCCTTCCCTGGCCAACACGTCTGATGTAAAACCATGCAAATAATGTGAGGCCTGAAAAATCCCCAGACAGATGCCTAACTGCTGCCCCCCAGACAGATGCCTAACTGCTGCCCCCCAGACAGATGCCTAACTGCTGCCCCCCAGACAGATGCCTTACTGCTGCCCCCCACACAGATGCCTAACTGCTGCCCCCCACACAGATGCCTTACTGTTGCCTCCCAGACAGATGCCTAACTGCTGCCCCCCAGACAGATGCCTAACTGCTGCCCCCCAGACAGATGCCTTACTGCTGCCCCCCAGACAGATGCCTAACTGCTGCCCCCCAGACAGATGCCTAACTGCTGCCCCCCAGACAGATGCCTTACTGCTGCCTCCCAGACAGATGCCTTACTGCTGCCTCCCAGACAGATGCCTTACTGCTGCCCCCCAGACAAATGCCTTACTGCTGCCCCCAGACAGATGCCTAACTGCTGCCCCCCAGACAGATGCCTAACTGCTGCCCCCCAGACAGATGCCTTACTGCTGCCCCCCAGACAGATGCCTTACTGTTGCCTCCCAGACAGATGCCCTCCCAGACAGATGCCTAACTGCTGCCCCCCAGACAGATGCCTTACTGCTGCCCCCCAGACAGATGCCTTACTGCTGCCCCCCAGACAGATGCCTAACTGCTGCCCCCCAGACAGATGCCTAACTGCTGCCCCCCAGACAGATGCCTAACTGCTGCCCCCCAGACAGATGCCTTACTGCTGCCCCCCAGACAGATGCCTAACTGCTGACCCCCAGACAGATGCCTTACTGCTGCCTCCCAGACTGATGCCTTACTGCTTGCTGCCTGCTAGCAGCCTGCTGCCTCCCTCCACTAGCGCACACTCTGATCTTCATCACTGTTTTTTCTAAGAACTTGCAACGATCAAATGTGGGTGATTTACATTCGCGAGGGCACTCATTTCATACATTTTTATACAGTTGCTGTGCCCGATTACGCTTGTTATCTTTTCATTAGATAAGCCCCTACTACTGTCCGTCGCCCCCCTCCCTAGAATCACATCTCCAGGCAGGAAGCTGGCCAGCCTAAAGGTGTTCAAAGCTGGAAGGATTGTCTAAAGGGGTGGCTGGAAACAGACTCGTTAGTGGAACTTGCAGAGATGCAGGGAGAAGGTGACTAATCTGATGATGCTTCCTTTCTCTTTCTCACTAGCTGACTGTAGACGACGGGGTGTTTCTATGGCTGACTGCAGACTACGTGGTGTTTCTATGGCTAACTGCAGACTACGTGGTGTTTCTATGGCTGACTGCAGACTACGTGGTGTTTCTATGGCTGACTGCAGACTAAGTGGTGTTTCTATGGCTGACTGTAGATGACGTGGTGTTTCTATGGCTGACTGTAGACGACGTGGTGTTTCTATGGCTGACTGTAGACGACGTGGTGTTTCTATGGCTGACTGTAGACGACGTGGTGTTTCTATGGCTGACTGTAGACGACGTGGTGTTTCTATGGCTGACTGCAGACTACGTGGTGTTTCTATGGCTGACTGCAGACGATGTGGTGTTTCTATGGCTGACTGTAGACGACGGGGTGTTTCTATGGCTGACTGTAGACGACGGGGTGTTTCTATGGCTGACTGTAGATGACGGGGTGTTTCTATGGCTGACTGTAGACGACGTGGTGTTTCTATGGCTGACTGTAGACGACGTGGTGTTTCTATGGCTGACTGTAGACGACGTGGTGTTTCTATGGCTGACTGTAGACGACGTGGTGTTTCTATGGCTGACTGTAGACGACGTGGTGTTTCTATGGCTGACTGTAGACGACGTGGTGTTTCTATGGCTGACTGTAGACGACGTGGTGTTTCTATGGCTGACTGAAGACGACGTGGTGTTTCTATGGCTGACTGCAGACTACGTGGTGTTTCTATGGCTGACTGCAGACGACGTGGTGTTTCTATGGCTGACTGTAGACGACGGGGTGTTTCTATGGCTGACTGTAGACGACGTGGTGTTTCTATGGCTGACTGCAGACTACGTGGTGTTTCTATGGCTGACTGCAGACTACGTGGTGTTTCTATGGCTGACTGTAGATGACGTGGTGTTTCTATGGCTGACTGTAGACGACGTGGTGTTTCTATTGCTGACTGTAGACGACGTGGTGTTTCTATGGCTGACTGTAGACGACGTGGTGTTTCTATAGCTGACTGTAGACGACGTGGTGTTTCTATGGCTGACTGAAGACGACGTGGTGTTTCTATGGCTGACTGCAGACTACGTGGTGTTTCTATGGCTGACTGCAGACGACGTGGTGTTTCTATGGCTGACTGTAGACGACGGGGTGTTTCTATGGCTGACTGTAGACGACGTGGTGTTTCTATGGCTGACTGTAGACGACGTGGTGTTTCTATGGCTGACTGTAGACGACGTGGTGTTTCTATGGCTGACTGTAGACGACGTGGTGTTTCTATGGCTGACTGTAGACGACGTGGTGTTTCTATGGCTGACTGTAGACGACGTGGTGTTTCTATGGCTGACTGCAGACGACGTGGTGTTTCTATGGCTGACTGTAGACGACGTGGTGTTTCTATGGCTGACTGTAGACGACGTGGTGTTTCTATGGCTGACTGTAGACGACGTGGTGTTTCTATGGCTGACTGAAGACGACGTGGTGTTTCTATGGCTGACTGCAGACTACGTGGTGTTTCTATGGCTGACTGCAGACGACGTGGTGTTTCTATGGCTGACTGTAGACGACGGGGTGTTTCTATGGCTGACTGTAGACGACGTGGTGTTTCTATGGCTGACTGTAGACGACGTGGTGTTTCTATGGCTGACTGTAGATGACGTAGTGTTTCTATGGCTGACTGTAGACGACGTGGTGAAGGGAAAACACAGGGGTGAGGTGAAATAACAGTTCTCTCTGGCCAGAGTCACATGTCCTGAACACAAGCCACAGAACGCAAGCTCCGTCAGCGGACTTGATGACGGAGTTGGAACTACAGTTGAAGTCGGAAGTTTATATACACTTAGGTTGGAGTCATTAAAACTTGTTTTTCAACCATTCCACACATTTCTTGTTAACAAACTATAGTTTTGGCAAGTCGGTAAGGACATCTACTTTGTGCATGACACAAGTAATTTTTCGAACAATTGTTTACAGACAGATTATTTCACTTATAACTCATTGTATCACAATTCCAGTGGGTCAGAAGTTTACATACACTAAGTTGACTGTGCCTTTAAACAGCTTGGAAAATTCCAGAAAATGATGTCATGGCTTTAGAAGCTTCCGATAGGCTAATTGACATCATTTGAGTCATTTGGAGGTGTATCTGTGGATGTATTTCAAGGCCTACCTTCAAACTCAGTGCCTCTTTGCTTGACATCATGGGAAAATCAAAAGAAATCAGCCAAGACCTCAGAAAATAAATTGTAGACCTCCACAAGTCTGGTTCATACTTGGGAGCAATTTCCAAACACCTGAAGGTACCACGTTCATCTGTACAAACAATAGTACGCAAGTATAAAAACCATGAGACCACGCAGCCATCATACCGCTCAGGAAGGAGACACGTTCTGTCTCCTAGAGATGAACGTACTTTGGTGCAAAAAGTGCAAATCAATCCCAGAACAACAGCAAAGGACCTTGTGAAGATGCTGGAGGAAACAGGTACAAAAGTATCTATATCCACACAACTTCAAAGGCCGCTCAGCAAGGAAGGAGCCACTGCTCCAAAACCGCCATAAAAAAGCAGACTACGGTTTGCAACTGCACATGGGGATAAAGATCGTACTTTTTGGAGAAATGTCCTCTGGTCTGATGAAACAAAAATAGAACTGTTTGGCCATAATGACCATCGTTATGTTTGGAGATAAAAGGGGGAGGCTTGCAAGCCGAAGAACCCCATCCCAACCGTGAAGCACGGGGGTGGCAGCATCATGTTGTCGGGGTGCTTTGCTG
Source organism: Salmo trutta (assembly GCF_901001165.1). NCBI lineage: Eukaryota > Metazoa > Chordata > Actinopteri > Salmoniformes > Salmonidae > Salmo > Salmo trutta. The sequence continues at coordinate 14,305,930 of NC_042975.1, read as the reverse complement.
CAGGAGGGACTGGTGCACTTCACAAAATAGATGGCATCATGGGGAAGGGAAAATGATGTGGATATATTGAAGCAACATCTCTAGACATCAGTCAGGAAGTTAAAACTTGGTCGCAAATGGGTCTTCCAAATGGACAATGACCCCAAGCATACTTCCAGAGTTGTGGCAAAATGGCTTAAGGACAACAAAGTCAAGGTATTGGAGTGGCCATTACAAAGTCCTGACCTCAATCCTATAGAAAATGTGTGGGCAGAACTGAAAAAGCATGTGTGAGCAAGGAGGCTACAAACCTGACTCAGTTACACCAGCTCTGTCAGGAGGAATGGGCCAAAATTCACCCAACTTATTGTGGGAAGCATGTGGAAGGCTACCTAAAATGTTTGACCCACGTTAAACAATTTAAAGGCAATGCTACCAAATACTAATTGAGTGTATGTAAACTTCTGACCCACTGGGAATGTGATTAAATAAAAGCTGGAATAAATCACTCACTACTATTATTCTGACATTTCACATTCTTAAAATAAAGTGATGATCCTAACTGACCTAAGACAGGGAATTTTTACTAGGATTAAATGTCAGGAATTGTGAAAAACTGAGTTTAAATGTATTTGGCTAAGGTGTACAGTATGTAAACTTCCGACTTCAACTGTACATAAACAATGAGGGAGGGAGTTCAAAGACCGAGAGAAAACAGAGGAGGAGGAAAGAGCGAGAGTTGGGCAGGAGGGCGAGATGAGTCTGGTGGACCTTGGTCTTGTATCCCGTGTACAATGTATAAACAACCGTTTAGTCTATTCGCCAGATCAGGAGACACCACCTTCCGAAACACCTCCCAGTCCTCATTCCAGTATTCCACTTCTAAGGTTTGTTGTGTATATTCTTCTCCTTCGGCTAAGATGTGGTGCTTCACTCTACAGGCCGGGTAATCAAAGGCATATCCCCACAGTTGGCCATTAGACATAACCAATTGATGTGTCAGTAGAGTTTACGGGAGATATTTGGGGTTCTGTACAAATTTAGAAAATCATTTTTTGCAGCATCATACACTACATGACGAAAAGTATGTGCTCGTCCATCATCTCATTCCAAACTCATGGGTATTACTATAGAGTTGTTCCTCTCTTTGTTGCTATAACAGCCTCCACTCTTCTGGGAAGGCTTTCCACTAGATGTTGGAACATTGCTGCAGGGGCCTCCATTCAGCCACATGAGCATTAGTGAGGTTGGGCACTGATGTTGGACGATTAGGCCTGGCTCGCAGTCGGCGTTCCAATTCATCCCACAGCTGTTCGATGGGGTTGAGGTCAGGGATCTGTGCAGGCCAGTCAAGTTCTTCCACACCGATCTCGACAAACTATTTCTGTATGGACCTCGCTTTGTGCACCGGGGAATTGTCATGCTGAAACAGGAAAGGGCCTTCCCCAAACTGTTGCCACAAAGTTGGAAGCAAAGAATCGTCTAGAATGTCATTGTATGCTGTAGCGTTAAGATTTCCCTTCACTGAAACTAAGGGGCCTTGGTCCGAACTATGAAAAACAGCCCCAGACCATTATTTCCCCTCCAAACGTTACAGTTGGCACTATGCATTGGGCCAGGTAGCATTCTCCTGGAATCCACCAAACCCAGATTCGTCGCCGGACTGACAGATGTTGAAGCGTGATTCATCACTCCAGAGAACACGTTTCCACTGCTCCAGAGTCCAATAGCAGCAAGCTTTACACCACTCTAGCCGACGCTTGGCATTGCGCATGGTGATCTTAGGCTTGTGTGCGGCTGCTCGTTCATGGAAACCCATTTCGTGAAGCTCCAGACAAACAGTTCTTGTACTGACGTTTCTCCCAGAGGCAGTTTGGAACTCGGTAGTGAGTGTTGCAACCAAGGACAGACGATTTTTAGGTGATTTTTAGGTGACAGCAGTCACATTCTGTGAGCTTGTGTGGGCTCACGGCTGAGCCTTTGTTGCTCCTAGACGTTTCCACTTCACAATAACAGCACTTACAGTTGACCGGGGCAGCTCTAGCAGGGCTGAAATTTGATGAACTGATTTGTTGGAAAGGTGGCATCCTATAACGGTGCCACGTTGAAAGTCACTGAGCTCTTCAGTAAGGCCATTCTACTGCAAATGTTTGTCTATGGAGATTGCATGGCGGTGTGCTCGATTTTATACACCTGTCAGAAACGGAAATAGCCGAATCCTCTAATTTCACCTTGTGTCCTACTTCAGGTCATCATGTGCGTGTCAGTACGTAACAATTCCTTGTTTTTTCCCCTGAGTTTTCTGTGCTTTTTGTCTTTTCTGTAGCACACCCGTAGTGTTCACAGCACTTACTATGTGGTTGCTACTAATACTCATACTCAGGCAATTTCCAGCCTACACAGAAATTACTTTTTCACAAGACTTCTCAACTGTTCAAACACAGGCCTCCAAGAACTAAACAGCAGTTCAACAAGTTAATTCTACAAGGTCAACAAGTTCAATCTTCAAACACAAGTTCACTACAAAATGTATCTGCGGAAATTACTTTTTACTTCAAAACATAATTTAAAAGTTCAAGAAGTTCACTTCACAGCAGATCACCAAAAAAATCACAAATTATACAATGATACGCTAATTATCCTGAGGAAATCCTGAAATGTCATTAAGAGGTCAACAAGAGGACAACTCAGAACCTTCAACCATCAATCAATTGAACTAATCAAATGAGTGAAAGCAGCCGTGTGCTCTATTCTCTCTGCTGAGAGAGCTGTAATAACTTATTTTGTTGTTTGCGCATTCCTCACAAAATATGACTGGCTTCAGAGCTTTCCGAGGAAGCTTTGATCCTTATTTGCCGTTGGAATATTTATTTGGAGCAAGGGAGGGCTTCTGACTCTCAGCTCCTCCATATTTTTCACAGTACACCCTTCCCTCCAGACCCCGAGGGGATGTGGTTTGGGGTTTTATTGAACACTGACTGGCCTTGGGGGATCTGTGGTGTGTGTATTTTGTGGCTACTGTACCGTCTGGGTGAGGCTCAGAGAGAGAAAGAGAGCTACTGTGTGAAAGAGGGGCAGTGTGTTAGGAGTGTTAATCACTGAGAAGGTGGGAGGGAGAGAGAGAATCAGCAAGGGTCAGTGTGGAGATAGAGATAGAAACCCTACAGACCCTGGTCAAAAGTAGTGCACTACATAAGGAATAGGGTGACACTTGGGATCAAACCAAAAACACCACCCACAGGTTTGTCATCTTTCTCGATGATATGTTTTTCCCCGACACCTCTGATGTGAATGACATTTATCAGAGGGACATAAACAGCACAGTGCTTTATTCAACCCGGTGGGGGCACAGACAGACGGGGCCACCGGCAGGCAGTTTTCTTGCAAGGTTTCAGCGATGTGTAATGAAGGTTGAGAGACTGAACAGTAACAGTAAGGTGAAACTTTGTGAGAAAACACTGTGGGTAGTCTCCTTCCCTGCTAACGTTCGCCACTCAGGCTCCCGAGTTGCGCAGTGGTCTAGGACACTGCATCTCAATGCAGGAGGCGTCACTGCAGTACCTGGTTCGAATCCAGGCTGCATCACATACGGCCGTGATTGGGAGTCCCATAGGGCGGTGCACAATTGGCCCAGCGTCGTCCGGGTTTGGCTGGTGTAGGCCTTCATTGTAAATAAGAATTTGTTCTTAACTGACTTGCCTAGTTAAATAAAGGTTACATTATTTATTTTTTCATTGTCTCACAATCATTTCCCCCAATCCCCCCATCTCAAATCTCTTCATGCCTCATTGTCACTAAGTGCCTAAACTCCCTCCTGCCTCTCACATGTTTCAGTGACCCCTTGCACCTCATTCCCAATCTCTTGTGCCGACTCTGCCAGGCTGTGTGAGGGGTTCCACTGTGGCCACCCCTGCCCCTCATCCACAAACAACCCCATTCCCACCACCACCTACATCCACAGAGCAGCCAATCGTAACAATCAGGCCAGACTCCCGTGGGGCTTCCTACCCCGGATGTGCCAGGGGCACCCATGTCTGGGACTGGCCTGTGTGTGTGTGTGTGTGTGTGTGTGCGTGCGTGCGTGTCAGACAGAAACCGAGAGAGACCGATCTGATCAGAAAAGATACTGACAGATACAAACTGACAGAAACTGAAAATGAGTGGGCTTTAAAGGGCAATTCTGCCACTTTTCAACATATTTTTCTCCAGCACCATACCAGTGTCTACATGTGATCTGTGGTTAAAAATATAAGGTCCTAAAAATTGCTTCTCTGTGACATCACAGGGCAGGATTAAAAGTAAGGGGGAAAAGTTAGTTATTTTCAAAACCTGCAACAAGTTTCTAGCCAGAAGGAGGGTATTGTCTTGCTCCCCACGTCACCATGAATCTCATAGTGCTTGAAAATCACTGTTATTAAAATGTTTGAACTTTTGATTTTATGAAAGAAATAAAGCCTGCACACTTATAAGCTCCACCGTGTACCTTTATTCACAAACAAACAAAGGTTTAGATCACACAAGGATCTTCGTCAGGTTAGGGCAGTCTATATACAGCATATATAAGTTGAAAGAGGCAACACAAAACATTTCCACTTTTTGAATATTATAACTGTATAACCATTCATATCAGGTAGACAAAACGTATGTGACAATACCCAACCGTGGTTGTCATTATAACAAATGAATCAGATGGCGTTGGGAAAGTCCTCATTAAGTCCAGTAGTATTCCGTTTGCAACAGAAGTCTATGGATGTGCGCCCCTCGCCTCGGTACTTTGACATGCTGGATACCCATGTACTTCAATGAGGAAGCATTGTGTCTGGCAGTGATAAAGTTACTGTTTTTTCATATTTTTTTTTACTGTTGATGACATCATCGCATAGAACTTTTTCACTTTATATATTTGTTCTACAAAACTGAGAAATGCGTAGTTTTCACAATATGTAGACACTGGTATTGTGCTGGAGATTATGAAAATGAGGTTGAAAAGCGGTGGAATTTCTCTTTAGGCAAAGAAAAGTCCCCAAGACAGATAAACAACACGTACTTTGATGTGAGTCATAGCAACCCTCTCAGTCAACCGTTAGTCTATCTGATAGGAAATATTCCAGTAACACAAACGATGAAAGACCTACAGGTCTGTCCCTAATGGCACCATATTCCCTACCTACACAGTGCACTAGCTTTGACTAGGGTGCATTGGGCTCTGGTAAAAAGTAGTGCACTATGTAGGTAGGGAATAGGGTGCCATTAAGGATTCAGCCCAAGTGAAAACACTTGCTCTGATAACAGAATGACATCAGAGCGAGTCAAGTGGACCTTGAGTCATTTCAATATTTCTTAGAAGAATCAGGAAATGTAAAAAATTACTCTTTGCACTTGAGATGTTAATGTTGGACATTCACTTTGAGAACAGACACAGAATTTATAACACAATGACTACTACAGTAGCCTAAACCTTTCAGAATGTGGGGCTTATTTCGTCGTCAAATGCATTTAAAAAATCATCCAAAAAGGCACTGGACAAAATCTGTCATAAAGCCGCTAAAAACTGCTTCTCTGCCCTAAGTTGTCAGGCACAGTGGATTAACCAGAGCCCTTAGGTGTGCTGCCATTTTGTGATTCCTTCAGATGCCTATGAGGTCTGCCCAGGAACGCCAAGCGTGTTGTCATGGATATGGCTGAGCCTTAACAGCCATATTCCAGTGATTCCAGTGCCCCTTTACTACAAAGAATCAGTCTAGCCGGCTAGGGTTTTAATCTTACTGCATTTACTACTATTATCTTTTCTGTTTCCACCCCATTTGTTTTATTTTCATCTTCCCCAAAACTCTGGCAGTTACCCTACACAGAAACTAAATCACAACCCCTCCTTCTTGCCGTCCTTTCACCTTACACAAATATGCACACTCGTAAAAAATAAAGAGTCTCATAATAATAATCCCTCTTGAGGGGGTTTTGAGGGGTGGGGTGGAGCAGTTTGTGTTGGGGGATTGTTTTCATTCACATTTTCCACTGAGTCAGTTGCGAGCCAAAAGAGGGAAGAGAAGGCTGGGAGGCTACTGGCTTCACAGAGCAGGGCTGGCACCGTGCCAGGACCTTGCTTCAGGTCTCACAGCTCCCCTAGCCTTTGCTTCCACCTCCTCCTCCTGTCTCCCGCCCCTCTCCTTTTTGTGTTGCTAAAACACTGCAGTGTGAAGAAATTCAGCAGAGAGCTAGTTTACCTGTATCTGTCCCATTGATGAGGAAGCTAAAGAGGGAGGCAGGGAGGGAGGGAGGGAGGGAGGCAGACAGACGGACAGGCATGGAGGGAGGCAGACAGACAGACAGGCATGGAGGGTAGCAGACAGACAGACAGACAGGCAGACAGACAGACAGAAAAGGGCGGGCGGGAGGGAGGGAGACAGTCAGGGTGGCAGACAGACAGTCAGGGAGGGAGGCAGAAAGACAGACAAGGAGGGAGGCAGACAGGGAGGGAGGGAGGCAGACATACAGCCAGTCAGGCAGGGAGGGAGGCAGACAGACAGGCAGGGAGAGAGGCAGACAGACAGACAGTCGAAAAAGGGAATGCCCATTGTTTTCTGTTTTCTGCCAGTTCCAAATCCTTCTTGCAGGACACCTAATAATCTGTGTACAGCATCTGCACATCTCATTTAGATGTATTTCACCATTCATATTCAATAAAACAGGTAGAATCAAAAGGGAATGCAAGGCGTTGTAAAACATGTTAATAGGGGTTTTATGTAACAGCATTGCATGCTCTGAGAGTGTGTTTCTGTCTGTCTGTGTGCGCAAGAGATGTTTATGAATATGAAAGTGTGTCAGTGCCTATGTACCACCAAGTTTCTATGAAATGCACCTGCACATTTGTGTGCGTGTGTGTGTGTGGGGGGGGGGACTAACACATTTGGTGACCCGCGGCACTGACCTCCAGGGTGCCCCACTCTTTTTGTTGGAGGGGGGGGACCGCTAACTTGCATTGACGAAATGTGCAGTTTACACATTTTGTCATGAGTCTATGACAAAATCTTGCAGTTTTAAAAAAGGTAATTTTCCTGGAGTTCGGGCCCTGGGGCACGTGCCCTGCATACCCTTTTGGCAATCCAGTCCTGTGTGCATGTCTAGTGAGAGCAAAAGAAAGCAAGTTATTGCTCATTTTCTGAGAGCCTGAGTCATCCTCATTACATGTATTACTGTATTCACAAATTGGAGTGTTTGTGTGTCCGTATGTGTATGTGCGTGTGTATGTGTTGTGTAAGGGTGTGTGCCTGCCTGCTTGTGTAAGAGATCACAGTAAGTGTGTGGGAGTTGTTAAAAACCTCTTTTGAAAGATAAGAGGGATGAGCATGAGGGAGAGAGAGAATGAGAGATGCTGAAGGATACAGTTACCCTACACTTGTCAAGGATGATGTCATGATTGTTAGATTCTACACATGATGCTGTGGCCTCTTTAGTGTGTACAGTCCAATACTCAATGCATAGATAACAGATAAATAAACCTTGCAGAAACGCTCAACCTTGTAGAGATTCACACAGAGATAACGGCTCATGGCATTGGGACTGGGAGACTCATGACAACCTGTCTAATACAATTCCATCCTGTTAAGAGCTATGGAGATTGCCAAGCAACCATCACTGACCAGGGTTAATTAGCTAACATGTTGACTCTTGACAAGGAAGCTGAAGGTAGCATATCGTTAGCTTAACGCAATTGCTGGAAGTCTGGGTATCTACTAGCCAGCTCCTCTCAAAAGCAGGGAAACAGACCTAACTTCTCTAAGTATTCATTACAAGTAGATATACACAATTATACTTTGCTTATAGTTGTTTGAAAAACATTTATTTTTGGAACTATTTTCTCCGAACTTCATTCATCCGCTATGATGGTGACCGCAAGGATAGGCTGGGCGGGAGTGTCAACACTGAGACAGCGATGGTTTTTAATGAGTTTGCTAGCTAGATATCAAGTAAGCAAAGTATGAGAAGAGTACATCAACGACAAAATCCCACAGAAGAAGAGGAGGAGTACATCAACAGACTGCTCATCCGAAGCAATATTTCCACCTCCCAGCTATGACTATGAAAATTGTGGTCACTGCTGGAGTGTCCACAATTTGATGGAAAGTTTTAAGTTCCTGGGCATACACATCACAGGCAAACTGAAATGGTCCACCCACACAGACAGGTGGTGAAAAAGGCACAACAGCCTCAGGAGGCTGAAGAATTTTTTGGGCTTGTCACCCAAAACCTTGACAAACTTTTAGAGATGCACAATCGAGAGCATCCTGTCGGGCTGTATCACCGCCTGGTATGGCAACTGCACCGCCCTCAACAGCTCTCCAGAGGGTGGTGCGGTCTGCACAACGCATCACTGGGGGCAAACTACCTGCCCTCCGTGACACCTACACCACCCGATTTCACAGGAAGGCCAAAAAGATCATCAAGGACAACAACCACCGAGCCACTGCCTGTTCACCCTGCTATCATCCAGAAGGCGAGGTCAGTACAGGTGCATCAAAGCTGGGACCAAGAGATAGTCACTAGTCACTTTAAACAATGACACTTTAAATAATGTTAGAATACTTGTTAGATTTGTGTGTATTAGGTAGTTATTGGGGAACTGTTAGAATACTTGTTAGATTTGTGTGTATTAGGTAGTTATTGGGGAACTGTTAGAATACTTGTTGATTTGTGTGTATTAGGTAGTTATTGGGGAACTGTTAGAATACTTGTTAGATTTGTGTGTATTAGGTAGTTATTGGGGAACTGTTAGAATACTTGTTGATTTGTGTGTATTAGGTAGTTGTTCGATTATTTGTTAGATATTACTGCAGTGTTGGAACTAGAAGCACAAGTATTTCGCTACACTCACATTAACATCTGCTAACCATGTGTACGTGACCAATACATTTGATTTAGATTTTGTATTTTCAAGCTAGCTTACAAGTTTAAACTTGTAATGTCACATGCAGTACAGTGAAATGTTTCTTGCAAGCTCTAAACCAACAATGCTGTAATCAATAACAATGTACTGCAAAAAATATATATAAATAAAAAATATAAAAATAAGACAGCTAGCTAGCCTATGTGGCTAAGTGTGGTGAGACTTGTGTTACATCGACTACCATCACTTGTCCAATATCGAATATGGTTTGTGGGTGTGTTGTAAAAACTTGCAATAACAAACCAAGGAAGTTTTCGGCAATAATCTTCCACAAACATCCATTGAATGATCCGGACCGATTGAAACTATGGCTAGTTGCCATGAATGTAGATAACAACACTGCGACCAAGGACCACAGAAAGTTAGTTGTTTGCTCAGATTCTTTTGACAAGCCATAAAACGAGATGTTTCCTGAGGGAAACAGCGGTCCCATCAGTGGGCATTCTACGCACGCCAGACCAAAGTGGAATGGGGGTATAGTGAGCTCCAAAAGTATTGGGACAGTGACCAATTTTGGGTTGTTTTGGCTCTGTAATCCAGAACTTCAGATTTGAAATTATACAACTATGGAGGTTAAAGTGCAGACTGTCAGCTTTAATTTGAGTGTATTTTCATCCATATCGGGTGAACCGTTTAGATTTTACAGCACTTTCTGTACATAGGCCCCACATTTTTGCATATGGAGGATCGGGTTTGTATCAGGATTGAGATCCACATTATGGAGGTGGAATACATCGGAAGTCAGGACATCAGATTCCATGTGGTGTTTTTGCATTTACACATCAGGGAAAAGATCAGATAGGTATCACATATGCAAACAATTGGCAAAAGATCTGAATTGGGATGCGTGTAAACACAGCCAGAGTGGAGTGCTTGAATTGGGCCGGTACATACCACTGCCTCAAAAAGTACTGGCCCTGGTCAAAAGTATTGGACTATAAAGGAAATAAGGTGCCATTTGGGACACCCATCTTGAACCTGGCGAGATCCAAGGAGATCCTCTCCCTACTGAAGGGCCCTATAAAAGATGCAGAGAACCCGGACGGAATCATGGGATCCAGACGTTAAAATGGAATTCAACAATATTTAATAATGTAGTGAGCATACTAGGGAATCAACTAAATGTTCTGAACATTAATTTGCCCAAGTTTATCATAAGACATGAACAGAATGCATCAGTGATTCGTATTTGCTGTAACTTTGTGAAGAGGTAACCAGGATGTCTCTGTGTGTGTGCGGTGCATGCGTCTACTACAATGTGTAGCCGTTAGCCATGATGCTATCCAATGAAAACAGTCTTCTGGTAGATGGAAAGGCTTTCCCAACAACCTTCTCAATTAAATGTTAATTACAAACTTCAGGAAATTATTGCATAAATTCCCCAGGCTCTATGGCTACCTGGCAGAATGATATCATGATTATTTTCAGCAATTCAGTGGGTATTTGTTTTGCAAACTCTACCATCACGTGCACTACAAAAACACTGCTAAACAACAGCCTCTTGCTAGCTGCACACTGGAATTAAGCGGTAACTACACCCCAAAATACACACACACAAAAAATCCCAGGCCTCAAAATTGGTCACCTGAAGAGATTTAAGCATTGTTGTGGACATAGAACGTACACTTAGTTGTTTTTCTATTCATTTATTTGTAGTGATTTTGAGAGCGAAAACCTGAACAGAAAAACTGTAAAACGGAAACCCGGAAAACCAAAACAGATATTTCTCAGTAGATGCCGGAAGAAATACAACAATCATTAATATTAACTAACAGGGAGCACTTAATATGCTCTACTCTTTTCATGTCATCATAGCCGTAGTGTAGAGGGAGGGGGGGTCTTTGCTTGCTAGAAGTTTATGGGAGTGAATATCTAACGATCCGCAATAAGCTGTTCTCCTTAATTGCTTCATTGTGAACAATTTAACAACTGGTAAAAGCCCTGAGGAGATGCTAGCTCACACAGCCCACAGTCATGGCCTGCATTTTAACACACACAGATAACACTACTCAGCAACAGTATAACCCCAGGGTTTCTGACACACACACACACACACACACACACACACACACACACACACACACACACACACACACAGAGCCAAATGCACACATACACACACACGACCGAGAAGATTTTAATTTACCGACCTAAATGTATTGGGTGGACACCCATGGTTCTCAGAATAACAGAAATGACATTTAGATTATGGTAATGGACAGAACAGAACATGCAACTCATGTAATGAAGCAGCCAATAAAACATTCATTTCAAACATTTGCCAAAATGCAAATCGCGGGAAAACACCATTCTAAACAGTGCATCTGATAGCGGTTCCATATGAGAAACTTGATGCAACCACTAGGATAACTTGCTAATATGACTAGGATTGTGCCTTTGACTTCTGGACAACGAAATGAAGTTGATATGAAAACCAATAGAACAGGAGAGAAATGGCATAGTGGTGGGTCTAATAGGGAAGTAAATGGAAATACATTTACCCAAATTATATAATTACTCCACCTATCACAAGCTCGTAGTCCTGTGCCTATTTGGGAAGCCAGCAATTGGGGCAGCGCACATGGCAATAGACCTAGCTGATTATTGAGTTGCGGGTCTCAGTGAAAAGTATAAAAAAATGTGCAAAGATAATCTGTCTTTAGACATTTAAAATGTTGAGACAAGAAGGGGAGGGGTGTGTGACGAAGATATAGGCAAGTCTCTCTCCAGAATAGCTCAGCCGTCTCCCACCAATGCTTGCGCATTCATCGTTTCATTGTGTTAATTGTTTGCCCTTTGATTAAAACAAATATGTCACCAGTCGTAAAAATCCCCGTCATTTGGTTACAATAATTTCTACTAATGCATGTAATAATTACAGTACTTCACCGTTCTTATTCTCAGAGTGGAAACGTTGTTTGTAAAGTTCACAACCTGCTGTTAGAAACAAGTTTTGGTTTATTTCATAATCATCATTTAAGAGATTTGAAAATGTTTTCATTGTCTTTAGTTTGAATGTGCTCCATGTGAGCAATGAGAATGTGTCTGGTTTCTCTGTCCTAATTATGTTGCGGTGGCGAGCGCGCCTGAGCATGCATGGCCTGCTGAGCGGAAATGTGGGAGCGTTTTTTATTTATTTATTTTTTTACATCCATTGCAAATGATAATATATGAATACTATAGTTCCTCACAGTAAGCTATTTGAAAAATCTTTCCAACAATCTCCCCCTTGATAATCACCAATCCTTGGTGTGGAAGAGCAATGGAAGTTATTGGCCTACTGCTGTACTGGCCTATAGGCTATGAGTTTCATGCAATCATTTCTTTAGCCGCCATTGGATCCCAGTGTATCAATATGTCCATATGGCAGAGGCTGGTGGTCTCACATTAGTTGACTTTTAACTTTGAGATTTTTATCATTTTAATTCAGATTTTTATGATTAACCACATGACAATGATTTTAAGAAACAAACACACTGTTATTTAAATGAAACTGTTCCACGAAAATGGCACGCAGAACAGTAGTTATGGTAGGATAACATTTGAACCTTCCCCAAACTTGAAACTCACGCGCGCCACCTATGAAGTCTTTAAAAAAGAATTGCATCCACGTTTCCATGGTCGGATTATGCCTATAGACTACTTTGAAGCATAGTAAAACCTGTTTTCAAAACGCCAACAGAGGGCGCCTTGCTTCGAGCTCCAATAAAACATTGCAGGTTTATATTTTTCTTCAAAAAAATTCGTAATCAGTTTGTTATGTGCATTACTACACACCCCCGGGTTGAACTTTTGGTATACGAATCACTGGGTACTCACCATCCACCCGACCTCCCCGAGTTCCCTGAGACGGCAGAACAAATTACTAGCTTCTTTGGCGACACATCGAGCTGCTTGGGAGTCCTCGCGGAGAGTAGGAAGCGAAGACGCTGATGGAGACACAAACATGGCGGATCTTACTGACATTAAGACACCGGGCGACCCGTCCTCCATTACCGAGCATACTACTCACAGATGTTCAATCATTAATGAACAAACCTGATGAACTCAGAGCGAAGATATCCTTCCTGATGGACATCAGATCCCCCAACATAATCTGTTTTTCTGAAACTTGGCTTTCCTCCAACATCCAGACGGATTATATACAACCAACAGGTTTTAGTTTTTCGAGTGGCTAAGAAGCGTGCTCTCCCGGGCAAGAACAAGGGTGGGGGCTCTGCTTTATGACCAACAACACATGGTGACATGGAGGAAACATACAGGAACTTGCGAGTTTCTGCTCCGCCGACATGGAATACTTGGCCATAAAATGTATTTTTTCCCTTCCGAGAGAGTTCACAGGGATTATCCCCATGGCTGTGTTCCTCCCACCCCAAGCAGACATCAAAAAGGCTCTCAAAGATCTTCATTGTATCCTAAACAAACTGGATACCGCATTCCCGGAGGCAGCGTTTATTGTTGAGAATCGTGCTCCCAAATTATTACCAACACATCGACTGTCTAACTCGCGGATATTCTACTCTTGACCACTGCTACACGATCATGTGGACTGGAATATGTTCCGCAGTCGCCTCTGGATATAACGTCAATGAATACGCCGACTCAGTCACCGCATTCATCCAAAAAAGCATAGATGACGTGAGACCTATATTATCTTTTAAAACGTACCCAAATCAAAAAACGTGTATTGATAGCAGCCATGTAGGAAAACTGAAAGCGAGAGATGCTGCTTATGAACAGGGCAAGGTGACCGGGACAATAGTTTGGTTAAACAGTACAGATATGACTTATGCAGACCAATCAAGATGGCGATACCCATATAGAGACAAAGTGAAGGAGCAATGCAGCACTGTCGGACACAAGACGAATGATCATGGATTAAAAACAGCCAACCACATCACGGTCACCAAAGCCAAACTACCGGACGAGCTAAACACCTTTTTCTCAAGATTCGAGCACAATGAACCCTGAGCTGCCGAGGAGCCCCCGATGACAACGTGGGCTACACTCTCACAGTCATTCAAGTCATGTGCAGACCTCAATCTATCCCTAGCTCAGGTCTAGAGATACTGCTTCAAGAAGTCCACTATCATCCCTGTGCCCAAGAAAGGGAAAGTAGCATTCACTTCAGTCATCATGAAGTGCTTCGAGAGGCTAGTCAAAGACCATATCACCTCCTCCCTCTCCGACACACTCGACCCTCTCCAATTTGCCTACTGCCCTGACAGACCAATGGACAACGCAATTGCCATTGCACTGCACACTGCTCTGACCCACCTGGACAAAAGGAATGCATATGTGAGGATGCTACAGCTCGGCATTCAATACCACAATGCCCTATAAACTAATTACAAAGCTCTCGGCTATGGGTCTGAACTCCACCCTTGGCAACTGGGTCCTGGACTTCCTGACGGGCGAGGTAGGCAACATTACCTCCTTGACACTGACCTTACAAGGGTGCGTTACAAGGGTGCGTTATCAGTCCCCTCCTGTATTCCCTGTATACCCACGACTGCGTGGCCTCACACACAGTTAAAGTCGGAAGTTTACATACACCTTAGCCAAATACATTTCAAAATTCAGTTTTTCATAATTCCTGACATTTAATCCTAGTAAAAAATTCCCTGTCTTAGGTCAGTTAGGATCACCACTTTATTTTAAGAATGTGAAATGTCAGAATAATAGTAGAGAGAATGATTTATTTCAGCTTTTATTTCTTTCATCACATTCCCAGTGGGTCAGAAGTTTACATACACTCAATTAGTATTTGGTAGCATTGCCTTTAAATTGTTTAACTTGGGTCAAACATTTTGGGTAGCCTTCCACAAGCTTCCCACAATAAGTTGGGTGAATTTTGGCCCATTCCTCCTGACAGAGCTGGTGTAACTGAGTCAGGATTCTAGGCCTCCTTGCTCGCACACACTTTTTCAGTTCTGCCCACAAATTTTCTATAGGATTGACGTCAGGGCTTTGTGATGGCCACTCCAATACCTTGACTTTGTTGTCCTTAAGCCATTTTGCCACAACTTTGGAAGTATGCTTGGGGTCATTGTCCATTTGGATAACCCATTTGTGACCAAGCCTTAACTTCCTCACTGATGTCTTGAGATGTTGCTTCAATATATCCACAAACTTTTCCTACCTCATGATGCCATCTATTTTGTGAAGTGCACCAGTCCCTGCTGCAGCAAAGCACCCCCACAACATGATGCTGCCACCCCTGTGCTTCATGGTTGGGATGGTGTTCTTCGGCTTGCAAGCATCCCCCTTTTTCCTCCAAACATAACGATGGTCATTATGACCAAACAGTTCTATTTTTGTTTCATCAGACCAGAGGACATACGATCTTTATCCCCATGTGCAGTTGCAAACCGTAGTCTGGGTTTTTATGGCGGTTTTGGAGCCTTTCAGGTTATGTCGATATAGGACTTGTGGATATAGATACTTTTGTACCTGTTTCCTCCAGCATCTTCACAAGGACTTTTGCTGTTGTTCTGGGATTGATTTGCACTTTTTGCACCAAAGTACATTCATCTCTAGGAGACAGAACGCGTCTCCTTCCTGAGCGGTATGATGGCTGCGTGGTCCCATGGTGTTTATACTTGCATACTATTGTTTGTACAGATGAATGTGGTACCTTCAGGCTCCCAAGGATGAACCAGACTTGTGGAGGTCTACAATTTATTTTCTGAGGTCTTGGCTGTGTCATGACGTTGCCCTCTCTCTGGGTACAGAGAACACAGTTGAACCCCCTCCCTCTGCACCAGGCCTTTTCTATGCACCATCCCCCGACCTCTATACTGGAGACAGAGAGGGGTTCAATAGAGAGACAAAGGAATTCTTCCAACTCACAGAATTGGGGAACCGAACGACATTTATGTTCTGGAGAAGGTATAAAAGATCGGTGAAGAATCCAGCTACGAACTGGTCCGCTTGGTACAATTTTGTGACACTCATTAGAGACAATAGTGCCATATTACCATACTAAGGTTTATATAATAGCCTCAGCTATGGGACTTGTATCTAAATGGTTGTATACAATGATTTAATAAGATTAAAGCTATTTGGAATATGTTGAGAGGCTATGTACTGATGTTAATGTGATAGAATTGTATTTCTGTTCAAAGCTTAACTCAGTCATCGGCACGCCCCCAGGGACACAGGCAGGACAAGGCGTCATGTGACAGTTTTTCTACGTTCAGTATATAAGCCCACCCAGGGTTACTTTCTGCAGACCAGCTTACCTCAGAAGAGAGAGCCAAGGTTTGACCATGCATTCCTCTACTGAACTTTAACCATACCACGTGGTTAAACTTTTAGACTATCAATACCGAGAGAATAATAACAAGTCTTTGATATTAATTAATAGTCTGCAGCTAGAAATTTGATATCATCGAACGCGAGGACCGACGAAACATCCATTATATAACGACATTCATGAATGTCGCTTTGAAAGATCCATTCTAACCGAGAGAGAGAGAGAGAGAACGCGGACAAAAACTCTCCAACAGGACAAAAACTCTCCAACAAGGATCCCGACGACACACTAAGCGTAAATATATATTGATTGCAATTGTTCCCGAATGAGTGAGCGTTCATGTGCAAAGGATTAGCATATCAATTGTTAATATTTATAAACTCTGTAGGGTCTTCTCAGCTGAACCCCCCTTGTTGGTTTAACAAGCCGCCATGCCGGTTTAGCCCACTAGGGCACATTACTCTACCAATTCTTTGTGACGATAATTACTGTTTGTATACTTTCTGTGAATGACTTTGTGTAGTAAATAAATGATTTTAAGACAGTTGATGTATGGATGACTCATAGTGGAGACTGGGTTCGTGCAGATATAACAATTTACGACGTTTGGAATGAGACGGACGCGAGGTAAAATACACCATTTAAACCAGAAGATAAATCGGCCTATACTATAATATAATATATAATGTTATAATATAGGAAAGTTATATTAGGAAAATTATAACTTTGTAATCTGAATATTTTCCTTGGTGCCCCGATCTCCTAGTTAATTACAGTTAAACGATTAATCAGTTTAATCGCGTAATAATAATAGCAGGGAGTTATTTTGATAAACATGTCTTCAGTTTAATGGTGCCCAAAGACACGACAGCTGATTTCTTTTGATTTTCCCATGATGTCAAGCAAAGAGGCACTGAGTTTGAAGGTAGGCCTTGAAATACATCCACAGGTACACCTCCAATTGACTCAAATGATGTCAATTAGCCTATCAGAAGCTTCTTAAGCATGACATCATTTTCTGGAATTTTCCAAGCTGTTTAAAGGCACAGTCAACTTAGTGTATGTAAACTTCTGACCCACTGGAATTGTGATACAGTGAGTTATAGGTGAAATTATCTGTCTGTAAGCAATTGTTGTAAAAACGACTTGTGTCATGCACCAAGTAGATGTCCTTACCGACTTGCCAAAACTATAGTTTGTTAACAAGAAATTTGTGGAGTGGTTGAAAAACAAGTTTTAATGACTCCAACCTAAGTGTATGTAAACTTCCGACTTCAACTGTAGTTCCAACACGACCTGACAGTAGTAGGCCTGATCACCAACAACGCCGAGACAGCCTACAGGGAGGAGGTAGGCACTGACAGTGTGGTGCCAGGTAAACAACCTCTCCCTCAACGTTAGCGAGCCAAAAGAAGCTCATTGTAGACTTCAGGAGAAACCAGGCTGGACACGCCCCCATCCTCATCAATGGGGCCGCCGTGGAGATGGTCAATAACTTCAAATTCCTCTGCATACACATTGCAGAGAAGCTTAAATAGTCTAACCACACGGACACCGTAGTGAAGGCACGACAGTGACTCTTCAACCTCAGGATCCTGAAGAAATTCCTCCTGTCCCTGAGGGCCCTCACAGTGTTCTGCAGGAGCACCATCGAGAGCATACTGTCGGGCTGCATCACAGCCTGGTTCAGCAACTCTACCGCCGCGGACGCAAGGCTCTTCAGAGGGTGATACCTGCAGACGAACGCACCATTGGGTGCACACTGCCTGCCCTACAGGACACCTATAACAGCAGGTGTCACAGGAAGGCCAAGAAGATAGTCAGGGTCCCCAGCCACCCAAGACATGCCCTGTTCTCCCCACTTCAATCACTCAGACGCAGGCAGTAAAGGAGCATCATGGCAAAAACTGAAAAACGGACCAATAGTTTCTACCCTCAGACTAACTGGCTGCTGAATAGCCACCACTAGTCAGCTACCTGCCCCCCCCTGCAGTCTTACACACACACACACACACACACACACACACACACACACACACACACACACACAAAATGTGCTCGGTCCCATGCTGAACTTCCCCTCTCCACTGTGTAAAGCTGACAGACAGCGGTCAGAAGCAGCGCAGCAGGCTAGCTGGAGAGACAAAGGAATTCTTCCAACTCACAGAATTGGGGAACCGAACGACATTTATGTTCTGGAGAAGGTATAAAAGATCGGTGAAGAATCCAGCTACGAACTGGTCCGCTTGGTACAATTTTGTGACACTCATTAGAGACAATAGTGCCATATTACCATACTAAGGTTTATATAATAGCCTCAGCTATGGGACTTGTATCTAAATGGTTGTATACAATGATTTAATAAGATTAAAGCTATTTGGAATATGTTGAGAGGCTATGTACTGATGTTAATGTGATAGAATTGTATTTCTGTTCAAAGCTTAACTCAGTCATCGGCACGCCCCCAGGGACACAGGCAGGACAAGGCGTCATGTGACAGTTTTTCTACGTTCAGTATATAAGCCCACCCAGGGTTACTTTCTGCAGACCAGCTTACCTCAGAAGAGAGAGCCAAGGTTTGACCATGCATTCCTCTACTGAACTTTAACCATACCACGTGGTTAAACTTTTAGACTATCAATACCGAGAGAATAATAACAAGTCTTTGATATTAATTAATAGTCTGCAGCTAGAAATTTGATATCATCGAACGCGAGGACCGACGAAACATCCATTATATAACGACATTCATGAATGTCGCTTTGAAAGATCCATTCTAACCGAGAGAGAGAGAGAACGCGGACAAAAACTCTCCAACAGGACAAAAACTCTCCAACAAGGATCCCGACGACACACTAAGCGTAAATATATATTGATTGCAATTGTTCCCGAATGAGTGAGCGTTCATGTGCAAAGGATTAGCATATCAATTGTTAATATTTATAAACTCTGTAGGGTCTTCTCAGCTGAACCCCCCTTGTTGGTTTAACAAGCCGCCATGCCGGTTTAGCCCACTAGGGCACATTACTCTACCAATTCTTTGTGACGATAATTACTGTTTGTATACTTTCTGTGAATGACTTTGTGTAGTAAATAAATGATTTTAAGACAGTTGATGTATGGATGACTCATAGTGGAGACTGGGTTCGTGCAGATATAACAATTTACGACGTTTGGAATGAGACGGACGCGAGGTAAAATACACCATTTAAACCAGAAGATAAATCGGCCTATACTATAATATAATATATAATGTTATAATATAGGAAAGTTATATTAGGAAAATTATAACTTTGTAATCTGAATATTTTCCTTGGTGCCCCGATCTCCTAGTTAATTACAGTTAAACGATTAATCAGTTTAATCGCGTAATAATAATAGCAGGGAGTTATTTTGATAAACATGTCTTCAGTTTAATGGTGCCCAAAGACACGACAGCTGATTTCTTTTGATTTTCCCATGATGTCAAGCAAAGAGGCACTGAGTTTGAAGGTAGGCCTTGAAATACATCCACAGGTACACCTCCAATTGACTCAAATGATGTCAATTAGCCTATCAGAAGCTTCTTAAGCATGACATCATTTTCTGGAATTTTCCAAGCTGTTTAAAGGCACAGTCAACTTAGTGTATGTAAACTTCTGACCCACTGGAATTGTGATACAGTGAGTTATAGGTGAAATTATCTGTCTGTAAGCAATTGTTGTAAAAACGACTTGTGTCATGCACCAAGTAGATGTCCTTACCGACTTGCCAAAACTATAGTTTGTTAACAAGAAATTTGTGGAGTGGTTGAAAAACAAGTTTTAATGACTCCAACCTAAGTGTATGTAAACTTCCGACTTCAACTGTAGTTCCAACACGACCTGACAGTAGTAGGCCTGATCACCAACAACGCCGAGACAGCCTACAGGGAGGAGGTAGGCACTGACAGTGTGGTGCCAGGTAAACAACCTCTCCCTCAACGTTAGCGAGCCAAAAGAAGCTCATTGTAGACTTCAGGAGAAACCAGGCTGGACACGCCCCCATCCTCATCAATGGGGCCGCCGTGGAGATGGTCAATAACTTCAAATTCCTCTGCATACACATTGCAGAGAAGCTTAAATAGTCTAACCACACGGACACCGTAGTGAAGGCACGACAGTGACTCTTCAACCTCAGGATCCTGAAGAAATTCCTCCTGTCCCTGAGGGCCCTCACAGTGTTCTGCAGGAGCACCATCGAGAGCATACTGTCGGGCTGCATCACAGCCTGGTTCAGCAACTCTACCGCCGCGGACGCAAGGCTCTTCAGAGGGTGATACCTGCAGACGAACGCACCATTGGGTGCACACTGCCTGCCCTACAGGACACCTATAACAGCAGGTGTCACAGGAAGGCCAAGAAGATAGTCAGGGTCCCCAGCCACCCAAGACATGCCCTGTTCTCCCCACTTCAATCACTCAGACGCAGGCAGTAAAGGAGCATCATGGCAAAAACTGAAAAACGGACCAATAGTTTCTACCCTCAGACTAACTGGCTGCTGAATAGCCACCACTAGTCAGCTACCTGCCCCCCCCTGCAGTCTTACACACACACACACACACACACACACACACACACACACACACACACACACACACACACACACACACACACACAAAATGTGCTCGGTCCCATGCTGAACTTCCCCTCTCCACTGTGTAAAGCTGACAGACAGCGGTCAGAAGCAGCGCAGCAGGCTAGCAGGTAACCACAGACCTGACAGAGTCATCTGACCCGCCTCATTTCCAACGGCCTCATCATTGATCTCCATTCAACTGGTTTGTTTAGTTTAGCAGGCTAATGATACAGTAGAGTTCAATGTAGCGGCATGACCCCTCTCCAGACCTGGGTTCAAATACTATTTGAAATCCTTTCAAATACTATATCTATCTGTGTTCGATTGAGCTTGCCTGGCTAAAATGGACCAATAGAATAGTCCCACAACTACAAACCCTGCCCAATTGGCACTCCAGGCAGGCTAGAGTAAACACTCAAAGTATTTCTAATAGTATTTGAACCCAGGTCTGCCCCCCTCGCTCTCCCCTCTCTGCTTTCTCCATCAGCCTCTCATCTAACGGGCTGCCTGGGGTTCAGTCACAGTCAGACGTTCTAAATACCCCACTAATAATGGGGCACAGTAAGTACACATCTAACCCACATGCAGCGTCATCGCGTTGCTTGGTATGCGTTTTTGGTTCCTGCACACCCTACCCTCATCCTATGCAGCTGTGGCACAGCCCTCTGCATTCCTCTCCCTGTCTGAGACACTTCCAGGCAGCCAGCCCACCAGCATCCAGCCAGCCAGCCAGCCAGCACACCCCACATGAAAAGCTCCTGAATAACTTTGTTTGACCGATGTTTACATTGAATATTGAAGCTGATAAGTCAAAATGCAGAATAGTAATCTATGAAGCTGAATAGTCAATGCAGGTGAAGAGAAGACAAGGACGAGGAAATGAAGCCACTTTCAGTCTATAGAGATGCAACAACCCAAGGAAAGCTGCTAGGTCCTTTGTTGCCATCATTTAGTCTGGTCTGGACTGGCTGGGTCCTGTGTGGCACTCATTTAGTCTGGTCTGTGGTGCAGTCATGCCACTCCACTCCTTCGCCTCATTTCTCTGAGAGTAAAGGTGTTTATTTACCCACTCCCTCATGCCTTCTCTGTCATCCCTCTCTCTCTGAAAACACAGCGAGAGGCGGAAGGACGCTCCGAATGAGGTCATCCAAAACAAAGCAGCGGACAATGCAACAGAACAAAACAGCCACCAACAGGAAGAAGAAACAACATGAGACTACGCCACCTTAAAAATACATTAAAAAAACACCAAAGCTCAAGTGGAAGAGGAGAGGAAAATGAAGGATGGAGGAGTAGAGGGGAAAGGGAGGAGGAGGAGGAGGAGGAGGAGGAGGAGGAGGAAAGGCTGATCGAAAGACTGGAGAGCAGTGCGTGATAGTTTTTGGGGCGGCTGAGAGATTGGAGTCCGCTGGGTACACAACCCAAGTAAACAATGTTTACGCTCCTTAAAGCGGGAAGGCTTAAGTGACTAGCCAGGGTGCTTCGGCGTCCCCGATGAGGTCATTAAAAGAGAATGGCTTCCCGTTGCCAGCTGTGTTTAGCAGGATGAGGAAGTGAAGTAAGAGAGAGAGCGAGAGAGCACGTGAGGGAGAGGGGATCTACAGGCCCTGGTCCCTGATGAGTGAGTGAGGATGAGTCACTCACCCAGGCGGAACAGAGCAGAGGTCCTTTCCAAAATGTACCCTATCCCCTTTATAGTGTACTACTTTTGACCAGTGCCCACTAGAAAATAGGTTGCCATTTGGGATGCAACCTTTGAGGGCCCTGCTGCCACCTGCAAAGCCCTGAGTGGCCACAGCTATCCAAGGAGGGCTCCCTCCCTCACCAAACCACAGAGACATGTGCACCACAGGGCAGCAGGGGAAGTGATAGGAGCAGGGCTGCCTGGTGTTTCACGTGGCATGATCAACTACAGCTTCCCTCCTAAAGCACTCTTTATGGGTGAGGTAGCAGGGTACACAAAATGTGATACATACAGTACCAGTCAAAAGTTTGGACACACCTACTCATTCAAGGGACCGAGAGACTGAAAAATAGCTTCATCTCAAGGCCATCAGACTGTTAAACAGCCATCACTAAAACAGAGGCTGCTGCCTACATACAGACTTGAAATCATTGGCCACTCTAACAAATGGATAACTAATCACTTTATTAATGCCACTTTAATAATGATGTTTGCATATCTTGCACTACTCATCCCAGATGTATATACTGTATTTTATACCATCTATTGCATCTCGTCTATGCCGCTCGGTCATGGCCCATCCATATATTTATATGTACATATTCTTATTCCATTCCTTTACTTAGATGTGTGTATTAGTTAGTTGTTGTGGAATTGTTAGATTATTTGTTGATACTGCTGCACTGTTCGTTACTAGAAGCACATGCACTTTGCTACACTCACAATAACATCTGCTAACCATGTGTATGTGACCAATAAAATTTGATTTGATTTGATGTAGTAAGCAAAAAAGCGTTAAACAAATCATTTACGTCATTTTAGCAGACACTCTTATCCAGAGCGACTTACAAATTGGTGCATTCACCTTATGATATCCAGTGGAACAACCACTTTACAATCGAGATCTTTTCTTTTTTTTAGGGGGGGGGGGGTTAGAAGGATTACTTTATCCTATCCCAGGTATTCCTTAAAGAGGTGGGGTTTCAGGTGTCTCCGGAAGGTGGTGATTGACTCTGCTGTCCTGGGGTCGTGAGGGAGCTTGTTCCACCATTGGGGTGCCAGAGGAGCGAACAGTTTTGACTGTTCAAAATATATTTTTGATTTTAGATTCATCAAAGTAGTCACCCTTTGCTTGATGACAGCTTTGCACACTTTTGGCATTCTCTCAACCAGTTTCATGATATAGTCACCTGGAATGCATTTCAATTAATAGGTGTGCCTTGTTAACACTACCAAGATGGCGTAGCAGTTCAGACGTGTTTTGTTTGTCCTCTCGTGTACTTTTGTATTTTTCGTCCTTTTTTGTACATATTTCGATTTTTATTTTCAATCTCGTTCCATTTTAACTCAAAAATACCTTCCGGTAACCTGCCTCACACAATGTAATACAGAACCGCTATTATTTTTTATATTTAGACCTTATAGCAAGAGCCACCTAGCCATCAGAAGCTAACCAGCTAATTTAGCTACAAGCTATTTAGTCATTGTTAGCCACTGCTAGCGGCCTTTACCTTCTGCACAGATACCAGCCCTTTTTTTAGCTTGGATAATACTCGCCAGCCTACCAGTATCGGACTGTCTCTCCACTACAACGCCGGATTCCTGCCGTAATCCCTGGACCATTACTCCTGATCTTCACAGCTAGCTAGCACCCACCGAATTACCCAGTACCGAAGCTATCTCTAAGGCCCACCTCCCGGCCTACTCAGTTGTTCACCCCAACCCCACCCAAACACGGCTAGAACCCACTACTCCACCGGACCCTTGCCGTAAGCTCTGGACCTTGGCACCGGATCACCGCTGCTACCGAGTGGCTATAGTGGCTAACGCCCCATGCCCTGAAGCTAGCACTAGGTAGCCGTGAGCCAGGCGCATCCCCCGGCTAGCAAACTAAATTACTACATCTACAATACCTCTTTCGCCATCTGGCTTGGATCCTTTGTCGACACGGCGCCCCGCCGCACCACCACGACTGGTCTACCGACGAAAACTCCATCCGCTGTGCCTCCAACCGGCCTCCGTCGGACGTCGGAGCAGACGCTTCTACTAGCCCCGGGCTACTAACTTTAAGCGCCGTGTCGCCCGCATGCTAGCGTAGTAGCGACTACTCCGCGGCCTCCCTGTTCCATCTACCGCTGCCCCCTGGACCCTATGATCACTTGGCTACATAGCTGATGCCTGCTGAACTGTCCATTAATCACGGTACTCCATTCTGTTTATTATTTGTTTATCTGTCGGCCCCAGCTGCGAACTCAGGCTGCGTGTGTAGTTAACCGACCCTCTCTGTCCAGTCAACGCCATTTTACCTGTTGTTGTTGTTGTTTTAGCTGATCAGCTGTTGTCTCACCCGTTGTTGTCTAGCTAGCTCTCCCAATCAACACCTGTGATTGCTTTATGCCTCGCTGTATGTCTCTCTCAAATGTCAATATGCCTTGTATACTGTTGCTTAGGTTATTTATTGTTTTAGTTTACAATGGAGCCCCTAGTTCCACTCATCATACCTCTGTTACCTCCTTTGTCCCACCTCCCACACATGCGATGACCTCACCTATTATAACCAGCATGTCCAGAGATACAACCTCTCTTATCATCACTCAGTGCCTGGGCTTACCTCCACTGTACCCGCACCCCACCATACCCCTGTCTGCACATTATGCCCTGAATCTATTCTACCACGCCCAGAAATCTGCTCCTTTTATTCTCTGTCCCCAACACTCTAGGCGACCAGTTTTGATAGCCTTTAGCCGTACCCTCATCCTACTCCTCCTCTGTTCCTCGGGTGATGTGGAGGTAAACCCAGGCCCTGCATGTCCCCAGGCACCCTCATTTGTTGACTTCTGTGATCGAAAAGGCCTTGGTTTCATGCATGTCAACATCAGAAGCCTCCTCTCCCTAAGTTTGTTTTACTCACTACTTTAGTACACTCGGCGAACCCTGATGTCCTTGCCGTGTCTGAATCCTGGCTAGGTGACATAAACTGGGATATGCTTAACACCCCGGCAGTCCTACAATTTAAGCTAGATGCCCTCAATCTCACACAAATGTTCAAGGAACCCACCAGGTACAACCCCAAATCCGTAAACATGGGCACCCTCATAGACGTTATCCTGACCAACTTGCCCTCCAAATACACCTCCGCTGTTTTCAATCAGGATCTCAGCAATCACTGACTCATTGCCTGTATCCGCTATGGGTCGGCGGTCAAACGACCACCCCTCATCACTGTCAAACGCTCCATAAAACACTTCTGCTAGCAGGCCTTTCTAATCGACCTGGCCCGGGTATCCTGGAAGGATATTGACCTCATCCCGTCAGTCGAGGATGCCTGGTCATTCTTTAAAAGTAATTTCCTCACCATCTTAGATAAGCATGCCCTGTTCAAAAAATGCAGAACTAAGAACAGATATAGCCCTTGGTTCACTCCAGACCTGACTGCCCTTGACCAGCACAAAAACATCCTGTGGCGGAGTGCAATAGCATCGAATAGTCCCCGTGATATGCAACTGTTCAGGGAAGTCAGGAACCAATACACGCAGTCAGTCAGGAAAGCATCCTGTAGCTCTAACTCCAAAACGTTTTGGGACACTGTAAAGTCCATGGAGAACAAGAGCACCTCCTCCCAGCTGCCCACTGCACTGAGGCTAGGTAACACGGTCACCACCGATAAGTCCATGATAATCTAATTTCAATAAGCATTTCTCAACGGCTGGCCATGCCGTCCTCCTGGCTACTCCAACCCCGGCCAACAACTCTGCCCCCCCCCCCCCCCCCCCCCCCGCAGCTACTCGCCCAAGCCTCCCCAGCTTCTCCTTCACCCAAATCCAGATAGCAGATGTTCTGAAAGAGCTGCAAAACCTGGACCCGTACAAATCAGCTGGGTTAGACAATCTGGACCCTCTCTTTCTAAAACTATCCGCTGCCATTGTTGCAACTCCTATTACCAGTCTGTTCAACCTCTCTTTCGTATCGTCCGAGATCCCTAAAGATTGGAAAGCTGCCGCAGTCATCCCCCTCTTCAAAGGGGGTGACACCCTAGACCCAAACTGTTACAGACCTATTTCCATCCTGCCCTGCCTATCCAGTCTTCGAAAGCCAAGTTAATAAACAGATCACTGACCATTTTGAATGCAATCCGGTTTCCGAGCTGGTCACGGGTGCACCTCAGCCACGCTCAAGGTACTAAATGATATCATAACCGCCATCGATAAAAGACAGTACTGTGCAGCCGTCTTCATCGACCTGGCCAAGGCTTTCGACTCTGTCAATCACCGTATTCTTATCGGCAGACTCAATAGCCTTGGTTTTTCTAATGACTGCCTCGCCTGGTTCACCAACTACTTTGCAGACAGAGTTCAGTGTGTCAAATCGGAGGGCATGTTGTCCGGACCTCTGGCAGTCTCTATGGAGGTACCACAGGGTTCAATTCTTGGGCCGACTCTTTTCTCTGTATATATAAATGATGTAAATGATGTCACTCTTGCTGCGGGCGATTCCCTGATCCACCTCTACGCAGATGACACCATTCTGTATACTTCTGGCCCTTCCTTGGACACTGTGCTAACTAACCTCCAAACGAGCTTCAATGCCATACAACACTCCTTCCGTGGCCTCCAACTGCTCTTAAACACTCGTAAAACCAAATGCATGCTTTCCAACCGTTCGCTGCCCGCACCTGCCCGCCCGACTAGCATCACCACCCTGGGCGGTTCCGACCTAGATTATGTGGACCACTACAAATACCTGGGTGTCTGGCTAGACTGTAAACTCTCCTTCCAGACTCATATTAAACATCTCCAATCCAAAATCAAATCTAGAATCGGCTTTCTATTTCGCAACAAAGCCTCCTTCACTCACGCCGCCAAACTTACCCTAGTAAAACTGACTATCCTACCGATCCTCGACTTCGGCGATGTCATCTACAAAATAGCTTACAATACTCTACTCAGCAAACTGGATGCAGTCTATCACAGTGCCATCCGTTTTGTTAAATCACCTTATACCACCCACCACTGCGACCTGTATGCTCTAGTCGGCTGGCCCTCGCTACATATTCGTCGCCAGACCCACTGGCTCCAGGTCATCTATAAGACTATGCTTGGTAAAGCTCCACCTTATCTCAGTTCACTGGTCACGATAACAACACCCACCCGTAGCACATGTTCCAGCAGGTATATCTCACAGATCATCCCCAAAGCCAACACCTCATTTGGCCGCCTTTCATTCCAGTTCTCTTCTGCCAGTGACTGGAACAAATTGCAAAAATCCCTGACGTTGGAGACTTTTATTTCCCTTACCAACTTTAAACATCAGCTATCTGAGCAACTAACCGATCGCTGCAGCTGTACATAGTCCATCTGTAAATAGCCCACCCTATCTACCTACCTCATCCCCATATTGTTTTTATTTTATTTACTTTTCTGCTCTTTTTGCACACCAGTATCTCTACATGCACATCTTCATATGCTCATTTATCACTCTAGTGTTAATCTGCTAAATTGTAATTATTTGCTCCTATGGCCTATTTATTGTCTACCTCCTCATGCCTTTTGCACACACTGTATATAGACTTTCTTTTTTCTACTGTATCATTGACTTGTTTATTGTGTTATTGGCTTGTTTGTTTACTCCATGTGTAACTCTGTGTTGTTGTCTGTGTCACACTGCTATGCTTTATCTTGGCCAGGTCGCAGTTGTAAATGAGAACTTGTTCAGGAGATCCATGGGGCGCACAATTGGCCCAGCGTCATCCGGGTTAGAGGAGGGTTTGACCGGCAGGGATGCCCTTGTCCCATTGCGCACTAACGACTCCTATGGCGGGCCGGGTGCAGTGCACACTGACACGGTCACCAGGTGTACGGTGTTTCCTCAGACACATTGGTGTGGCTGGCTTCCGGGTTAAGTGGGCATTGTGTCAAGAAGCAGTGCAGCTTGGTTGGGTTGGGTTTCAGAGGACGCACGGCTCTCGACCTTAGCCTCCCCCAAGTCCGAATGGGAGTCACAGCGATGAGACAACTACCAATTGGAGAAAAAGGGGTAAAATAAAATACAAAAAATTAAAATATTTTAAAAAATCAACAAAAAAAGAAACTGGCTCTCATGAGGACCACCAAAGGAATGGAAGACCCAGAGTTACCTCTGCTGCAGAGGATCAGTTCATTAGAGTTAGCCTCAGAAATTGCAGCCCAAATAAATGCTTCACAGAGTTCAAGTAATAGACACATCTCAACATCAACTGTTCAGAGGAGACTGAATGAGTCAGGCCCTCATGGTCAAATTGCTGCAAAGAAACCACTACTAAAGGACACCAATAATAATAATAATAATAATAATAATAATAATAATAATAATAATAATAATAATAATAATAATAATAATAGTAATAATAAGAGACTTGCTTGGGCAAAGAAACACAACCAATGGACATTAGACCGGTGGAAATCTGTCCTTTAGTCTGATGAGTCCAAATTTGAGATTTTTGGTTACAACCGCTGTGTCTTTGTGAGACGCAGAGTAGGTAAACGGATTATCTGCCCATGTGTGGTTCCCACCGTGAAGCATGGAGGAGGAGGTGTGATGGTGCTTTGCCAGTGACACTGTCTGTGATTTATTTCGAATTCAAGGCACACTTAACCAGCATGGCTACCACAGCATTCTGCAGCGATACGCCGTCCCATCTGGTTTGCGCTTAGTGGGACTATCATTTGTTTTTCAACAGGACAATGACCCAACACACCTCCAGGCTGTGTAAGGGCTATTTGACCAAGAAGGAGAGTGATGGAGTGCTGCATCAGATGACCTGGCCTCCATAATCACCCGACCCTAAACCAATTGAGATGGTTTGGGATGAGTTGGACCGCAAAGTGAAGGAAAAGCAGCCAACATGTGCTCAGCATTTGTGGGAACTCCTTCAAGACTGTTGGAAAAGCATTCCAGCTGAAGCTGGTTGAGAGAATGCCAAGAGTGTGCAAAGCTGTCATCAAGGCAAAGGGTGGCTCCTTTCAATAATCTCAAATATAAAATATATTTTGATTTGTTTTAAGACTTTTTTGGTTACTACAGGATTCCTTATGTGTTATTATATAGTTTTGATGTCTTCACTATTATTCTACAATGTAAAAAATAGTAAAAATAAAGAAAAAGCCTTGAATGAGTAGGCATGTCCAAACTTTTGACTGGTACTGTACATGTAGACACACACACGCACACACGCACACACACACACACACACACACACACACACACACACACACACACACACACACACACACACACACACACACACACACACACACAGAGGGCAGGCAGATGGGGGTTGGTTAGGAACCTTCAGATGGCCCAGATGTTGCTCAGCTCACAATGCATGACACACAGCTTTGATCTGCCACACGGGTCCAACCATCAGCACTGATGGATAGAGCGGGTGTGTGTGTCTGTAGGGTGGGAGAACTGCATTCCCTTGGGAAGATACCCAGCTTCACTACCCAGGGGAGAACTAACACACACACAAACACTAAGGTTGGGTGATATACCGTTTATACTGTATACCAAGGTATTTCAAAATACCCCTGCTTATAAGTTAAGTATAACTATAAGAAATCTAAGATGTGACAAATAAATAATATTAAGGTCAGGGCTCCAGCCAAGCATTTTGTTTGCTAACTGGCTAGCTAAGTGGCTAGATGTCAAAATCAAACTTGTTGGTTACAGCGGTAATACTGTACACCCCGGTATGATACAGAAACAGTATGAACATCTGGTTACTGTCCAACCCTTACATACACGCACACGCAATTCCACTCAGGCAAACATCCCATATCCAGGGGAAAACTAACACACAAACACATACCGCCCAAGGGATTCCTACTATAAAACACACAGAAGCACCCCCCCCACACACACACACACACACACACAGACACAGACACACACTCAGCCCTGGGGACAGCTTACACACACAATCGCTGTTGTGCTTTAGGATGGAATACAAATTACTTCCAGTGATCCATGTACTTATTCCAAGCACAGCTTGCATGGATTTCATCTCATGTTTAACTAACAAGTCTTCAACTCACAGAGCTGATGTACCACTACGGGGAGCTCTACTAACACACTGAGTTACCGGCTCATAGAAAATTCACCACAGAATCCAAACCTGAGCATATTTTTGTCCATATTGCGTAAAATCTTTTCTGTGCATATGGGGTAGGAGCAAGTGTCGATTTGGGATTGGGCCAGAGTTCACCAAGGCATAGATGAGACAATGCGAGGAGAGGGCATCCCTGTGAAATGGTTAACAGGAGAGAGTAATGGGAAGCCGGGCCTGTAAGTGATTTCACCCCTCCATCCAGCCACCCTGCTGAGAGAGCATAACAGCCATACCGTATGCCTGGACTCTAACCAAGCCTGTCCTTTACTGCAGCTCTGGAGCCCACACCTCGGTTCAGATACTAGTCAAAATATTCATAATACTATAGCAGGGCTTGATTGCGCTTCCTGGCACATATTGAACCAATAGAATAGTCCCAAAAGTGCAAACCCCACCCATCTGTCACCCCAGGCAGGCTAAAGCAAACACTCAAAAGCATTTGAAAGATTTTTTATAGTATTTGAATCTGGGTCTGCTCTGGATCTCTGCAGACACCTCTAGACCACAGGCCCAGGCAGAGTCACCGTGGTTAGACACACTGCAGGCTGGCTGCGGCCAGAGCTACCATTACCAAGCTGAACCAGGCCAGGCCAGGCCAGCTAGAGCAGCAAGCTAAGCTCAAATCAGTCAGTCTTGAACCCAGTGACCCATGGCAGCACAGGCAGGCAGACAGCAGCACCAGTCAGTCTGGTAATGATTTGGTACAGAACAGTGGATTCTTAAAACCTCCTTGACCCATTCTCATCCTTGGCTGGGAGCTGGCCTCTTTATGTCAATCATCCTTATGGAAGGAGTCTTGAATGGATGGGAAGAGTTTGGGGAGTTCCCAGTTGTTGAAGTGGACATAAAGTAGCGTACTGTGACTTCCTGGTCTGCTGGGAGAGGATGCAGGCAAATGGCACCCTATTGCCTATATAGTGCACTTCTTCTGAACAGGGCCCTGGTCAAAAGTAGTACACTATAGGGAATAGGATGCCATTTGGGACAGCCTCTAGGACTGGGAGGAGGTTGTTCCCAATCCCCAGAGAGTCACTGTTATTTTCCTGGGCCAAGGCTCTGCGCTCCAAACTTCCTTCTCCCACCTGCGGTCCACCAAGCCCAACAGTCTCTCTCTCAGCTTCTGTTTTACTATCCTCTCTTCTCACAGCGCCTAAGCCATGTACATGGTCAGGAAGTCTTCCCCTCTCAGTCCCTAAGCCATGTACATGGTCAGGAAGTCTTCCCCTCTCAGTCCCTAAGCCATGTACATGGTCAGGAAGTCTTCCCCTCTCAGTCCCTAAGCCATGTACATGGTCAGGAAGTCTTACCCTCTCAGTCCCTAAGCCATGTACATGGTCAGGAAGTCTTCCCCTCTCAGTCCCTAAGCCATGTACATGGTCAGGAAGTCTTCCCCTCTCGGGCCAAACCAAAGACAAAGTCTTCGAAGTATGATGGTTTCCAGTTCGCTGTCACCACAGTCGAAACAGAAAGAAAAATGCCTGATGCTGCGGTGTCAAGCCTTATCTCATCTTATCTCGTTTGGAGAAAAGGAGTCTCATACATGTAATTATTTCTGTCCCGTGCTTCAAGGGGGACTAAGGATAAAGAGACCGTGCCAATTTGTCATTCTCTGTCTACCAAATGAGACTGTTATGCAACAGCTAATTACTTCCACTTGGCCCAGGGAGGGTCTCTCTACCCCCCCCCCCCCCCCCGTAGTGCGGTGTTGGTTATCTTCCATGAAAAGAGAAAGGGGAGAGAGGTGCACAAACACAGTGACCCAGCAGTCTCACCGTATTTCTCCGCAACCATAAAGCATTTAGCTGAAACCACCGCGGCACAGTAAGCTTGTACAGACAGAGACAGAGACAGAGAGAGAGAGAGACAGAGAGAGAGAGAGAGACCGCACGGCAGAGGGTAAGAGGAGGACAGCGAGCCCAGAGAGAGAAAGAACACTAGGCTAGCTGAGCCAGACAGGCCCTGCAGTTTCTCTTTTCCACAATTTTTGGAAGATGATGTCATTATTTATTTTAAAGCTAGCTGTCTAAGCCTGAGGCAGGAGCAGAGAGAACAGACGGGGGAGGACAAAGCTTTCTAACCAACTTGAACATACCACCCGCTTAGAGCAATCAACTCCCTTCTCATCTACCTTTATTGAGCTATGTATCTCTCCATCTCCACACATTCTAAATCAATCAATCGATCAATGCAAACTCGTGGTCATTTGTGCATATATCCACACTGACCTATTCATTTCCTTATCTATCTATCTCTCTACATCTATCTCTCGCTCTATATCCATCTCTCTGTATATCTATCTCTCTCTATCAATTTCAATTCAATTCAAGAGACTTTATTGGCATGGGAAACATATGTTAACATTGACAAAGCAAGTGAGGTAGATAATATACAAAAGTGAAATAAACAATAAAAATTAACAGTACACATTACACTCGCAGAAGTCCCAAAATAATAAAGACATTACAAATGTCATATTATGTATATATACAGTGTTGTAACAATGTACAAATGGTTAAAGTACAAAAGGGAAAATAAATAAGGATAAATACGGGTTGTATTTACAATGGCGTTTGTTCTTCACTAGTTGATCTTTTCTTGTGGCAACAGGTCACAAATCTTACTGCTGTGATGTCACACTGGTATTTCACCAAGAAGATATGGGAGTTTATCAAAATCGTGTTTGTTTTCAAATTCTTTGTGGATCTGTGTAATCTGAGGGAAATATGAGTCTCTAATATGGTCATACATTGGGCAGGAGGTTAGGAAGTGCAGCTCAGTTTCCATCTCATTTTGTGGGCAGTGTGCACATAGCCTGTCTACTCTTGAGAGCCAGGTCTGCCTACGGTGGCCTTTCTCAATAGCTATATCTCTCTCTATCTATACGCATGTTATCTTATCTATCCCAGGCCTGGTGTATCTATATCTATACGCATGTTATCATATCTATCCCAGGCCTGGTGTATCTATCTCTCTATATCTATATGCATGTTATCTTATCTATCCCAGGCCTGGTGTATCTATCTCTCTATATCTATATGCATGTTATCTATCCCAGGCCTGGTGTATCTATATCTATATGCATGTTATCTATCCCAGGCCTGGTGTATCTATATCTATATGCATGTTATCTATCCCAGGCCGGGTGTATCTATATCTATATGCATGTTATCTATCCCAGG
This sequence comes from Salmo trutta, assembly GCF_901001165.1. NCBI lineage: Eukaryota > Metazoa > Chordata > Actinopteri > Salmoniformes > Salmonidae > Salmo > Salmo trutta. Next base: position 14,272,144 of record NC_042975.1, on the reverse strand, counting down.
CCGGATGTATCTATATCTATATGCATGTTATCTATCCCAGGCCGGATGTATCTATATCTATATGCATGTTATCTATCCCAGGCCTGGTGTATCTATATCTATATGCATGTTATCTATCCCAGGCCTGGTGTATCTATATCTATATGCATGTTATCTATCCCAGGCCGGGTGTATCTATATCTATATGCATGTTATCTATCCCAGGCCTGGTGTATCTATATCTATATGCATGTTATCTATCCCAGGCCTGGTGTATCTATATCTATATGCATGTTATCTATCCCAGGCCGGGTGTATCTATATCTATATGCATGTTATCTATCCCAGGCCGGGTGTATCTATATCTATATGTATGTTATCTATCCCAGGCCTGGTGTATCTATATCTATATGCATGTTATCTATCCCAGGCCTGGTGTATCTATATCTATATGCATGTTATTTATCCCAGGCCGGGTGTATCTATATCTATATGCATGTTATCTATCCCAGGCCTGGTGTATCTATATCTATATGCATGTTATCTATCCCAGGCCTGATGTATCTATATCTATATGCATGTTATCTATCCCAGGCCGGATGTATCTATATCTATATGCATGTTATCTATCCCAGGCCTGGTGTATCTATATCTATATGCATGTTATCTATCCCAGGCCTGATGTATCCTTTATGATGAGCAGTAGGAGAGTAAAGCAGTGAGGTTTGATATTGTTAGCCTGTGACCCTGCCTCACTCCCTGTGTGTCCGTCCCTCTGTCCGTCCCTCCGTCTGTCTCCGTGTCTATGCGTAGTATAGACAGGGTGTCACAGTCTCACTCTAGGAGAGGAATTACCCTACAACCCAGTGTGTGTAGTTTCTCTCATCAGAGGAACCCCGACCCACATCTCCATGTTCCCAGCAGCTCTTCTGATCCTGTGATCTCTGGATCACTACTAACTCTCTCTCACAATGCAGCTGACCTGACCTAATCTCTAGAACACATGCTCCAGCTGACCTGACCTAATCTCTAGAACACATGCTCCAGCTGACCTGACCTAATCTCTAGAACACATGCTCCAGCTGACCTGACCTAATCTCTAGAACACATGCTCCAGCTGACCTGACCTAATCTCTAGAACACATGCTCCAGCTGACCTGACCTAATCTCTAGAACACATGCTCCAGCTGACCTGACCTAATCTCTAGAACACATGCTCCAGCTGACCTGACCTAATCTCTAGAACACATGCTCCAGCTGACCTGACCTAATCTCTAGAACACATGCTCCAGCTGACCTGACCTAATCTCTAGAACACATGCTCCAGCTGACCTGACCTAATCTCTAGAACACATGCTCCAGCTGACCTGACCTAATCTCTAGAACACATGCTCCAGCTGACCTGACCTAATCTCTAGAACACATGCTCCAGCTGAGATCACTTCCAGTAAACCTGTGAAAGGTGTGTGTGTTTTTGTGTCATGGACCCTCACCCTGGACCTCACATGTTGTTTGGAAGTCTACACGGCATCACATGGTGGGACCACATCCAGAACTCCCTGGTCAGAACCTCCCCGACTGTGACTGTTCAGTCACCTGGTCAGATCAAACCCACCTCTGGAACTTGCCCTCATCCTAAAGGAGCAATCCCCCAACTGGCCACGGCCAAGAGGAAGACCGAGAGCCAGATCGTCCGACCAGTTGGAGGCCGACCTACACAACCTGGGATTCAAAACCACATCAGCATAAGACCTCGCCCAGAATAGGGCGGGGTGGAGATCCATTTGTCAAGGCGCTGTGCTTCAAGGAGCGAGAAAACATGAGTGTGGTGTGGTGGGGGATGGGGCTGTGTGTCCAGGTGTGTCCCCCTTTGTTCTGGCTGCTGTGTGTAGCTGTTCTGTGGGTTTATCACCATGCAGGCCTGGCAATACTGAGGACCTCTACTGAGATACCACCGTCTGTCTGTCTGTCTGTCTGTCTGTCTGTCTGTCTGTCTGTCTGTCTGTCTGTCTGTCTGTCTGTCTGTCTGTCTGTCTGTCTGTCTGTCTGTCTGTCTGTCTGTCTGTCTGTCTGTCTGTCTGTCTATGGTAGTCAAAGACTGGGCAACGCGCGGCAATGTTACACTGAGGCTGAGCATGCAGGTGTGTGTGTGTGTGTGTGTGTGTGTGTGTGCGCACGCGCATATGAGTGGGAGAGAGCGAGAATGAGATGATTTGTCCTCTAGTGCAAGGGGACAGGGTATCCTGCATGTAGGTGTGTGTGTGCGTCTCCCTGGCTTCAGCTACAGCAGTATCAGAATGTATATGTGTGTGCGAGTCAGTGTTCAGTGTGGTTGTGCTCCATCAGTATTTAAATATTGGTAGTGACATTTTAGTGTTTGATAGGGTTCACACTTATCAAAATAAATGAAAGCATTCAGACAGTCAGTGTGTGAGGGTTCAGAGTGTGTTTAATGGTATATTTCAGGATATAGTTCAGATGAACTAGTGTTAACACATTGACTGGAAGTCTATGATAACTGCTAGCATGCTAATAGACACCACAGACTTCCTGTCATTGTGCTAACGCTAGTTAGCATTGGCTTGCAAAACTACCTCTAACTTCCTTCATACTAGACACAGAGACATAAAAATGGTATCCATGACTTCACTGAATCTGTGGAATATTTTATTGAATCTGAATATTTTATTGAATCATTGAATCTGTGGAATATATTTTTTTTAAATTGTTTTCTTTAACCTTTATTTAACTAGGCAAGTCGGTTAAGAACAAATTCTAATTTACAATGACGGCCGACCCCGGCCAAACCCTAACGACGCTGAGCCAAACGTGCGCCACCCTATGGGACTCCCAATCACTTCAGGATGTGATACAGCCTGGATTTGAACCAGGGACCGTAGTGACGCCTCTTGCACTGAGATGCAGTGCCTTAGACCACTGCGCCACTGGCTTCATTGCCAAAATCCCGAAGTATCCCTTTAAGTGTGGTTGTTCCATGATCGTATTGTATTAGAGCAGTCAAAGCATTCAAACAGTCAGCATCGTCCCTACCTGACGATAGGTTCTGGGATGGCGTCTACGCTGGCAGGGACCTGGACCCCCTTCTCCCACTCCTGTCTCCAGGGGTCTGACAGCACGTAGAAGTCATCGGGGCCCAGCTGGGCCGAGTCTGGCAGCTTCATGGCCGTGATGAAGTCCGTCCGGAACACCTGACAGGAAACAGAAAGAGAGAGGGTTGACACCTGACACAATACAACAGAGAAAGACAGAGAGATTTAGTTAAATTAGCACAATCATTTGCATCTCTATAGCAGTTTGAATTTGAGAAGAAATGACAGGTTTTAAGCTAAACATGACCATCTCTCAGGCTGTACATTGTATGCAGCAGTCCACTTAGGTTCATTTAAGGGTTATATTGTAAGCACAAAACAAGTACTTTTGCGGTTGGCAGCGGTCAAATAAAAGTTCCAATTAACACTACACAGTATTTGTGTATACAAAGCCAGCATAAAAAGGGGCATTTTACATTTCAACATCCAACAAAGGTCATCAGTAAAAGTCATAGGGCTCTGGTCAAACGTAGTACACTATATACAGAACCATTTGGGACGCACATAGTGTCTTCAGAGAGACTCAACCCTGTGCCCTGCCGAAGGCCTGCGGAGCAGCACTGATGTTATCCGTCCCATAATAAGCACAGATCCCCAACCCCATGAATAACAGTACTCAAGGACATCAGCCACAGGCCCACGGCACCGTGCCAAGACGAAAAATAATGACTACTTATATACTACCAACATCAAGTAGTAAACATCTCTACCTGATTACTACGGGAAACACTACTGTTTTCCTATTGAACACTATCTTGTGTATCTTGAGTAGTACATAAACTACACATTCACTACACAATCCTCCCCATCTGTAGTGGTTAAGTAGTATTAGGTAGGAATTAGGTAGTATTAGGTAGGAGTTAGGTAGAGAGAGACTTTTCGACTTTCTTTAGTGATATTTCATTAACACCTCACTTTTAAAAAACAAATACCCCCTGTACTGCGTACTCTCCTTGCACTCCACCCCATGACACAAAACAACACCACACATCACAATAACCTCACCATTTCTACAACCGTATATCCAACCCATCTTCCCCAGCTGTACAGATGGCCCCAGATGGCGTAGCAGTGCAGACGTGGTTTGTTGTCCTCTCGTATACTTTTTGTATTTTTCGTCTTTTTTGTATATATTTATTTTTACATTTTTAAATTAAACATACCTTCTGGTAACCCGCCTTACTGAATGTGACACGGATCCACAATTTTTTTTAGACCCTATAGCCAAAACTTTCATCATGAGCTAGCCAGCTAATTAGCTAATAGCTATTTAGTCATTGTTAGCCACTGCTAGCGGCCTTTACCCTCTGCTCAGGCACCAGCCGTTTTTTTTAGCCTGGATAATACCTGCCAGCCTCAGACTGTTTATCTCCACTACAACGCCAGATTCCTGCCGACCATTGATCATCATAGCTAGTTATCTTCAACTGAGTGGCCCAGCCCCGAAGCTAGCCCTTGAGCCAGGCGCATCTCCCGGCTAGCAAACGAAATTCCCACAACTACAATACCTCTTTCGCCATCTGGCCCGGTCCCTTCGTCGGACGACGGAGCAGACGCTTCTACTTACCCCGGACTGCTAACTTTAAACGCCGTGTCTCCTGCGTGCTAGCGTTGTAACGAATACCCCGCGGCTTCCCTGTTCCATCTATTGCTGTACACTGGACCCTATGATCAATTGGCTACATAGCTGATACCTGCTGGAATGTTCATTTATCACGGTACTCCACTTTGTTTACCTTTGTTTACCTTTGTTTACCTTTGTTTATCTGTCGCCCTAGCCCCGAACTCAGGCCCTGTGTGTAGTTAACCGACCCTTCCTGCCCATTCATCGCCATTTTACCTGTTGTTGTTGACTTAGCTGTTGTTGTCTTACCCGTTGTTGACTTAGCTAGCTCTCCCAATCAACACCTGTGATTGCTTTATGCCTCGCTTTATGTCTCTCTCAAATGTCAATATGACTTGATTACTGTTGTTTAGGATAATTATCATTGTTCTAGTTTACTGCGGAGCCCCTAGTCCCACTGTACATGCCTTAGATACCTCCTTTGTCCCACCTCCCACACATGCGGTGACCTCACCCAGTATAACCAGCATGTCCAGAGATGCAACCTCTCTTATCATCACTCAGTGCCTGGGCTTACCTCCACTGTACCCGCACCCCACCATACCCCTGTCTGCACATTATGCCCTGAATCTATTCTACCACTCCCAGAAATCTGCTCCTTTTATTCTCTGTCCCCAACGCACTAGATGACCAGTTTTGCTAGCCTTTAGTCGTACCCTCCTCCTACTCCTCCTCTGTTCCTCGGGTGATGTGGAGGCTAACCCAGGCCCTGCGTGTCCCCAGACACTCTCATTTGTTGACTTCTGTAATAAAAAAAGCCTAGGTTTCATGCATGTTAACATCAGAAGCCTCCTCCCTAAGTTTGTTTTACTCACTGCTTTAGCACACTCCACCAACCCCGATGTCCATGCCGTGTCTGAAACCTGGCTTAGGAAGGCCAACAAAAATTCTGAGATTTCCATACCAAACTACAACATTTTCCTTCAAGATAGAACTGCCAAAGGGGGAGGAGTTCCAATCTACTGCAGAGATAGCCTGCAAAGTTCTGTCATACTTTCCAAGTCTATGCCCAAACAGTTTGAGCTTCGAATTTTAAAAATCCACCTCTCCAGAAATAAGTGTCTCACTGTTGCCGCCTGTTATAGACCCCCCTCAGCTCCCAGCTGTGCCCTGGACACCATATGTGAATTGATTGCCCCCCATCTATCTTCAGAGTTCGTTCTGTTAGGTGACCTAAACTGGGATATGCTTAACACCCCAGCAGTCCTACAATCTAAGCTAGATGCCCTCAATCTCACCCAAATGTTCAAGGAAACCACCAGGTACAACCCTAAATCCGTAAACATGGGCACCCTCATAGATATTATCCTGACCAACTTGCCCTCCAAATACACCTCTGCTGTTTTCAGTCAGGATCTCAGCGATCACTGCCTCATTGCCTGCATCCGCTATGGGTCCGCGGTCAAACGACCACCCCTCATCACTGTCAAACGCTCCCTAAAACACTTCTGCGAGCAGGCCTTTCTAATCGACCTGGCCCAGGTATCCTGGAAGGATACTGACCTCATCCCGTTAGTCGAGGATGCCTGGTCGTTCTTTATAAGTAATTTCCTCACCATCTTAAATAAGCATGCCCCTTTCAAAAAATGTAGAACTAAGAACAGATATGGTTCACTCCAGACCTGACTTCCCTTGACCAGCACAAAAACATCCTGTTTTGGGACACTGTGAAGTCCATGGAGAGCAAGAGCACCTCCTCCCAGCTGCCCTCTGCACTGAGGCTAGGCGACACGGTCACCACCAATAAATCCATGATAATTGAAAATTTCAATAAGCATTTCTCTACGGCTGGTCATGCTTTCCTCCTGGCAACCCCAACCAACAGCTCCGCACCCCTCGCAGCTACTTGCCCGAGCCTCCCCAGCTTCTCCTTCACCCAAATCCAGATCGCAGATATTCTGTAAGAGCTGCAAAACCTGGACCCGTACACATCAGCTGGGCTAGACAATCTGGACCTATTCTCTCTAAAATTATCTGCCGCCATTGTTGCAACCCCTATTACCAGTCTGTTCAACCTCTCTTTCATTTCGTCCGAGATCCCTAAAGATTGGAAAGCTGGCGCGGTCATCCCCCTCTTCAAAGGGGGAGACACTCTAGACCCAAACTGTTACAGACCTATATCCATCCTGCCCTGCCTTTTCTAAAGTCTTTGAAAGCCAAGTTAATAAACAGATCACTGACCATTTCGAATCCCACCGTACCTTATCCGCTGTGCAATCCGGTTTCCGGGCTGGTCACGGGTGCACCTCAGCCACGCTCAAGGTACTAAACGATATCATAACCACCATCGATAAAAGACAGCACTGTGCAGCCGTCTTCATCGACCTGGCCAAGGCTTTCGACTCTGTCAATCACTGTATTCTTATTGGCAGACTCAATAGCCTTGGTTTCTCAAATGACTGCCTCGCCTGGTTCGCCAACTACTTCGAAGATAGAGTTCAGTGTTTCAATGAGGGCCTGTTGACCGGACCTCTGGCAGTCTCTATGGAGGTACCACAGGGTTCAATTCTTGGGCCGACTCTTTTCTCTGTATATATCAACGATGTCGCTCTTGCTGCGGGTGATTCCCTGATCCACCTCCACGCAGACGACACCATTCTGTATTCATCTGGCCCTTCTTTGGACACTGTGTTAACTAACCTCCAAACAAGCTTCAATGCCATACAACACTCCTTCCGTGGCCTCCAACTGCTCTTAAACGCTAGCAAAACCAAATGCATGTTTTTCAACCGTTCGCTGCCCGCACCCGCCCGCCCAGCATCACTACTCTGGACAGTTCTGACCTAGAATACATGGACAACTACAAATACCTAGGTGTCTGGCTAGACTGTAAACTCTCCTTCCAGACTCATACAAACATCTCCAATCCAAAATCAAATCTAGAATCGGCTTTCTATTTCGCAACAAAGCCTCCTTCACTCACGCCGCCAAACCTACCCTAGTAAAACTGACTATCCTACCGCTCCTCGACTTTGGCGATGTCATCTACAAAATAGCTTCCAATACTCTACTCAGCAAATTGAATGTAGTCTAAGGGCCATCTGTTTCGTTACCAAAGCGCCTTATACCACACAACACTGCGACCTGTATGCTCTAGTCGGCTGGCCCTCGCTACATTTTCGTCGCCAGACCCACTGGCTCCAGGTCATCTACAAGTCTATGCTAGGTAAAGCTCCGCCTTATCTCAGCTCACTGGTCACGATAACAACACCCACCCGTAGCATGCGCTCCAGCAAGTATATCTCACTGGTCATTCCCAAAGCCAACACCTTCTTTGGCCGCCTTTCCTTCCAGTTCTCTGCTGCCAGTGACTGGAACGAATTGCAAAAATCGCTGAAGCTGGAGACGTACATTTCCCTCACTAACTTTAAACATCAGCTATCTGAGCAGCTAACTGATCGCTGCAGCTGTACATAGTGCATCTGTAAATAGCCCACCCAATCGACCAACCTCATCCCCATATTGTTTTTATTTACTTTGCTGCTCTTTTGCACACCAGTATCATTACTTATACACCATCATCTGCTCATCATCATCTGCTCATCTATCACCCCAGTGTTAATCTGCTAAATTGTAATTACTTTGCTACTATGGCCTATTTATTGCCTTACCTCCTCATACCATTTGCACACACTGTATATAGACTTTCTTTTTTTTTCTTCTATTGTGTTATTGACTACGCTTGTTTATTCCATGTAACTCTGTGTTGTTGTTTATGTCGCTCTGTTTTGCTTTATCTTGGCCAGGTCGCAGTTGTAAATGAGAACTTGTTCTCAACTAGCTTACCTGGTTAAATAAAGGTGAAATTAAAAATTAAATTAAAATTACAATTCAATTAAAAAGGGCAACCAGTGAAGAACAAACACCATTGTAAATACAACCCATATTTATGTTTATTTATTTTCCCTTTTGTACTTTAATCATTTGCACATCGTTACAACACTGTATTTGTAATGTCTTTATTCTTTTGGTAATGTTTACTGTTCATTTTTATTGTTTATTTCACTTTTGTATATTATCTACTTCACTTGCTTTGGCAATGTTAACATATGTTTCCCATGCCAATAAACCCCCTTGAATTCAATTGAGAGAGAGAGAGAGTGAGCGAGAAGCAGAGAGAGAGAGCGAGAAGCAGAGCGAGAGAGAGCGAGAGGCTGAGAGAGAGAGCGAGAGGCTGAGAGAAAGAGCGAGACCCCAGTAAGTTCTGGGCTGTACAGTATATGAAAATGCCATATGTAAAAACCCAGGCAGACAGCCGAGTGGAAGTTGCCTTGGCCAGCACAAATAGGCCAGCACAAATAGATAATGCAATGTAGGGAGTGTGTGTGAGAGTGTGTGTGTGGGACGGAGAGAGCAAAGAGAAAATGTGTGTGTGTGTGTGTGTGTGTGCGTGTGTGTGTGTGTGTGTGTGTGTGTGTGTGTGTGTGTGTGTGTGTGTGTGTGTCTCAGACAGTCTGCCGAGGCCAGGATGAACACTCCTCCTTTCCTTCAGCAGACCAAAGCTGAGGGAGGACAGTCAGGATGATCTCCTGTTCTCTCTCCAACACCCAGCAGCAGAGGCAGGGCCACCTCTAGCCCTTTGGGGACCTTAAGCGAGATTTGTTTTTTGTCCACCAAGCAGGCAAAACATTTTAGTGGTCCCCCTCTTGATGGTGGAGAGAATTTTTTTTTTTAAGTTAATTTCCTGCAATTCCAGACATTTTGCCATGGGGCGTAGATAACGTTTGCTATTTTATAACACATTTCATGCAAATCTGAGTGACAGTGACTAACAACAATTCTGAACTTGCACCTAGTGTATTATACTATTATAACTCTCAACATTAAGTTGAGACCCGAGTGAGACCGCTTATGTCTGGAACCAGCCCACACAGGAAAGGAGTGATTCATTTTTACTGCCCTGTGTTTAAACAAACCAACCACAGCTAATTCATGTCAGGGAAACAGAATTACAAGGTCCCTGGTTTTAATGTCCCCTCCTCTCCCCCCCCTTTCCCCATCCATCTCTCCTTTCACCCCATTCCCTCTCTCCCTTTACTCTTCTTTCTCATCTTTCCCTGCCTCTCTTATATCAAGCAGTGTGTGTGTGTGTGTGTGTGTGTGTGTGTGTGTGTGTGTGTGTGTGTGTGTGTGTGTGTGTGTGTGTGTGTGTGTGTGTGTGTGTGTGCGTGCGGATGAGCGACGCCCAGGCAGACGCTTGTCAGGTGTGTATAATAATGAGGACAGTAGGACAGTGCGTCCCCGTCCTGTACCATCCCCTGTACACAGCATTAACGGCCAGGGAAAGGGCACTGCAATGACCTACAGCTATTAACTTCAATACCATCAGGGGAGAAAACACACACCTCTGTAGCTGACTGAGGATGTAAACCCAGGCAGGCTGGGAAGTGAGTTATGTTTTCGTAGCGAGCAGGGTTCTCATTAACTCCAATCTAGTGATGACATCTTAGTGATTTTAGTAATCTTAGTGATGACATGGGGAGCGAGGATTGCAAATCACACTACAGAAAGAGAGAGAGAACAGAGAGTAAGAACAGAGAGCGAGAGAGAGAGAGAGAGAGAGAGAGCCATTCAGAGAACAGAACTCTGTTCAAATCAGTAATGTAATGTGTCTCAGTGCAACTGGAAAGTCTGCATGTTCCCATCCAGGGTGTTGTTGTTCAATAAGTATGAATAAGACAACATTTAGAAATGCATAATGTTCTTCTCACTAAACAATGTGAGAAAACCTTTTGGAACCAAGGAGGTAGCCTGCTACCTGACCTTGTCCAATAACAACACTCATTTCTGTTTCCTGTTACAAAGTGTTTTCAGCTTCTGAGAACAAGACATGGCCCAGTGCTGCTGGGAGGTGAACCGTAAAGGAGGACAATAGCAGTTGACATTTTAAAAAAAAGAACAAGTTGTTGTTCCCTCTTTGCTAATGAGCCTAGTTTCCATGGTAGTGCCAGTGTCAGAGTCCCATAAAAGTGCACTTAACGACACTAATTTGTGTGACTATTTCAATGGGTCTGACTGACTGACCTGGTCTCACTCACCTTCATCATCCTCTACATTATGAAGATAGATGTAAATAGAGAATAGTGACGGCATGGGACAGGAAAGTGGGTAAATGCTGTCTTGACCACGCAGCACCAAGACGCAGGATGCAAATGGCACCCTATTCCCTATGTAGTACACTACTTTTGTAGACTGGTCCCAGATCTGTTTGTGCTTTTGCCTACTCCATTGTCATGCCAAACATGATTCTCATGACAACTCCATAAGGAGTCAAGAGAGCAGAAACAGAATGGAGAATACTTGAATGAAAAGCTAAATGTAAACTGATCACTCAAAGCTTAAAAGACAGGACATAGTGGCTTCCAGACAGTAGCTACTGTATGCTGTAGTATGAAACTGCTGCTGCTACAGTGCTGCTGCTACGGTGCTGCTGCTACGCTGCTGCTGCTACGGTGCTGCTGATACGGTGCAGCTGCTAAGGTGCTGCTGATACGGTGCAGCTGCTACGGTGCTGCTGCTACGCTGCTGCTGCTACGCTGCTGCTGCTACGGTGCTGCTGCTACGCTGCTGCTGCTACGGTGCTGCTGATACGGTGCAGCTGCTACGGTGCTGCTGCTACGGTGCAGCTGCTACGGTGCTGCTGCTACGCTGCTGCTGCTACGCTGCTGCTGCTACGGTGCTGCTGATACGGTGCAGCTGCTACGGTGCTGCTGCTACGGTGCTGCTGCTACGGTGCTGCTGCTACGCTGCTGCTGCTACGGTGCTGCTGCTACGCTGCTGCTGCTACGGTGCTGCTGCTACGCTGCTGCTGCTACGGTGCTGCTGCTACGGTGCTGCTGCTACGCTGCTGCTGCTACGGTGCTGCTGCTACGCTGCTGCTGCTACGGTGCTGCTGCTACGTTGCTGCTGCTACGTTGCTGCTGCTACGGTGCTGCTGATACGGTGCAGCTGCTACGGTGCTGCTGCTACGGTGCTGCTGCTACAGTGCTGCTGCTACAGTGCTGCTGCCCACATCCAGTCTCGAGGCCATTTAGGCTGAGAAAAAAACGACCTAAGAGGAGGGAAAAGCAAACTAACAACTTCAACGGAGAGAGAGAGAGAGAGAGAGAGAGAGAGAGAGAAGCCCCATCCTGTGACCTAAGAGGAATGTATCAGATGCTCAACATGCTCTGCTCACACCTAATGTAATGGTACAGGCCTAAACCACACAAAAACAACACTAGACACTACGGAACACAAAGCTTTTACTATCTCATCCTGGAATATACAAGGTCTCAGGTCATCTGCCTTTGGCCTAAAGAGCAGGAACACAGACTTCACCAAAGAAATTGGAAATACAGACATTGTCATCCTACAAGAAACATGCTATAAAGGAGACGGACTCACTGGTTGCCCTCTAGGTTACAGATAGCATGTAGTCCCATCCACCAAACTACCAGGTGTGAAACAGGGAATAGACTCAGGGGGTAAGCTAATTTGGTATAGAGCAGACCTAACCCACTATTAAATTAGTAAAAACAGGAATGTTTAACATTTGGATAGAAATGAATAAGGAAATGATCTCAACAGATAAAAATGTCCTAATGTGTGCTACCTATACCCCCAATAGAATCTCCACATTTTAACAATGACAGCTGCTCCATCCTGGAGGGGGAGATGGGGACGGCTCAGGGACGTGTGCTAGTCTGTGGCGACCTAAATGCCAGAACTGGACAAGAACCCGACACCCTCAGCACACAGGAGGTAAACAACCACTCCACTCTTTTTCAACCATTCCACAAATTTCTTGTTAACAAACTATAGTTTTGGCAAGTCGGTTAGGACCTCTACTTTGTGCATGACATGAGTAAATTTTCCAACAATTGTTTACAGACAGATGATTTCACTGTATCACAATTCCAGTGGGTCAGAAGTTTACATACACTAAGTTGACTGACACTTTAAACAGCTTGGAAAATTCCAGAAAATTATGTCATGTTTAGAAGCTTCTGATAGACTGATTGACATCATTTGAGACAATTGGAGGTGGATTTATTTCAAGGAATACCTTCAAATTCAGTGCCTCTTTGCTAGACATCATGGGAAAATCTAAAGAAATCAGCCAAGACCTCAGAAAAAAATTGTAGACCTCCACAAGTCTGGTTCATCCTTGGGAGCAATTTCCAAAAGCCTGAAAGTACCACGTTCATCTGTACAAACAATAGTACGCAAGTATAAACACCATGGGACCACGCTGCCGTCATACCGCAGAGGAAGGAGACGCGTTCTGTCTCCTAGAGATGAACGTATTTTGGTGCGAAAAGTGCAAATCAATCCCAGAACAACAGCAAAGGACCTTGTAAAGCTGCTGGAGGAAACAGGTACAAAAGTATCTATATCCACAGTAAAACGAGTCCTATATCGACATAACCTGAAAGGCTACTCAGCAAGGAAGAAGCCACTGCTCCAAAACCGTAATAAAAGCCAGACTACGGTTTACAACTGCACATGGGGACAAAGATTGTACTTTTTGGAGAAATGTCCTCTGGTCTGATGAAACAAAAATAGAACTGTTTGGCCATACTGACTATCGTTATGTTTGGAGGAAAAAGGGGCAGGCTTGCAAGCCAAAGAACACCATCCCAACCGTAAAGCACAGGGGTGGCAGCATCATTTTGTGGGGTGCTTTGCTGCAGGAGGGACTGGTGCACTTCACAAAATAGATGGCATCATGAGGTAGGAAAATATGTGAATATATTGAAGCAACATCTCAAGACAGCAGTCAGGAAGTTAAAGCTTGGACGCAAATGGGTCTTCCAAATGGACAATGACCCCAAGCATATTTCCAAAGTTGTGGCAAAATGGCTTAAGGACAACAAAGTCAAGGTATTGGAGTGGCCATCACAAAGCCCTGACGTCAATCCTATAGAAAAGCTGTAGGCAGAACTGAAAAAGTGTGTGCGAGCAAGGGGGCCTACAAACCTGACTCAGTTACACCAGCTCCGTCAGGAGTAATGGGCCAAAATTCACCCAACTTATTGTGGAAAGTTTGTGGAAGGCTACCCAAAACGTTTGACCCAAGTTAAACAATTTAAAGGCAATGCTACCAAATACTAATTGAGTGTATGTAAACTTCTGACCCACTGGGAATGTGATGAAAGAAATAAAAGCTGAAATAAATCATTCTCTCTACTATTATTCTGAAAGTGGTGATCCTAACTGACCTAAGACAGGGAATTTTTACTCGGATTAAATGTCAGGAATTGTGATAATTTTGCACGCCCAATTTTTCAGTTTTTTATTTGTTAAAAAAGTTTGAAATATCCAATAAATTTCGTTCCACTTCATGATTGTGTCCCACTTGTTGTTGATTCTTCACAAAAAATTACAGTTTTATATCTTTATGTTTGAAGCCTGAAATGTGGCAAAAGGTCGAAAAGTTCAAGGGGGCCGAATACTTTCGCAAGGCACTGTATGTCAACAAATTCACCCTACTAGAATCTGAAGTCAAATGTCTATTTTTTGCTGATGATCTGGTGCTTCTGTCACCAACCAAGGAGGGCCTACAGCAACACCTAGATCTTCTGCACAGATTCTGTCAGACCTGGGCCCTGACAGTAAATCTCAGTAAGACCAAAATAATGGTGTTCCAAAAAAGGTCCAGTCGCCAGGACCACAAATACAAATTCCATCTAGACACTGTTGCCCTAGAACACACAAAAAACTACACACTAAACATCAGCGCCACAGGTAACTTCCACAAAGCTGTGAACGATCTGAGGGGCCTTATAAGCCATCAGAAGGAACATAAAATTCAACATACCAATTAGGATCTTGCTAAAAATACTTGAATCAGTTATAGAACCCATTGCCCTTCATGGTTGTGAGGTCAAACGCCAAATTGAGACTGCATGCAGAATTCTGCAAAAACATCCTCCGTGCACAACGTAAAACACCAAATAATGCATGCAGAGCAGAATTAGGCCGATACCTGCAAATTTTTAAAATCCAGTAAAGAGACGTTAAATTCTACAACCATCTTTGGGAAGCGATTCCCAAACCTTCCATAACAAAGCCATCACCTACAGAGAAATGAATCTGGAGAAGAGCCCCCTGAGCAAGCTGGTCCTGGGGCTCTGTTCACAAACAGACTACACAGAGCCCCAGGACAGCAACACAATTATTCCCAACCAAATCATGAGAAAACAAAAAGATAATTACATTACACATTGGAAAGAATTTATAGGTAATTAACAACAAAAAAAAACGAGCAAACTAGAATGCTATTTGGCCCTAAACAGAGAGTACACAGTGGCAGAATACCTGACCAGTGTGACTAACCCATGCACCAAGTCTGGAACCAACAGGACCCTGAACAGCTTCTACCCCCAAGCCATAAGACTGATCAATAGTTAGTTAAATAGTTAACCAAATAGCTACCCAGACTATCTGCGCTAACTCTTTTGACTCATCACATGCGCTGCTGCTACTGTGTATTATCTATCCTGTTGCCTAGTCACATTTCCCTACCTATATGTACATATCTACCTCAATTACCTCGTACCCCTAGCATCGACTCGGTACTGGTACCCTGGAAGCCCCAAATGGTTCTATGCCTCAAAGCAGGCAGCACCCCCTCCCCATCCCTGGCCACTCCAGAGCAACAGTTGAGAGTGGAGTCTCAGTCACATCTGACCTTCCCTCGTCACCAGGAGCGTCACCAGGACTGTCACCTGGACCGTCTTGGCATCAGGACTCACCACAGCAGTGGCCAAGGAAGAGGCCAGGCCCAGGAGCCTCCACTCCACACGGCCGGCAAAACCAGTGTTTTATGGAATGTCATAAGGAACGAGACAGAGAAAATAAAATTCCCTCTTTTCCCAAGACATCAGACTCCAACTGGAAAGCTTCCCTGCCTGATGTTCTTGCAGTGGCTTTTCTTCTGTGTTTAAAAGGGAGCAAGCTCCTGGACATAGAACATAGTATGGGCTGGGGCAGGCAGGCAGGAGAGACAGACCGACTGAAAATGAGAGAGGGGACCGCATGCTCAGCGCGCGCTGAACCATCCCTGAGATCAGGTCGGGAGAGTCTGCCCTTCCCCGTTCCGAGGCGAAGTTATTCCCTCTGGAGAGGCAGGGAGGATTTCCACAGGCTTGCTGGATAACCCCAAGCTCACGATGGATGTGATGAGTGGGCAGAAAGATCAGCTAGGCTATAGCTAAATGCTGTCCTTTGTGCAACACTCCCTGAACAGAAGCACAGAAGAGCATGTAGGGCAGAAAAGCCAGTCACTCTTATGCATTGACAATATAGTGACAATATAGCCAGCCTATCATTTCCTTATGCTGTGTCTTTGTAAAATGTACATCTGTAGCAAACACACACACACACACACACACACACACATACACACACATATTCAGAAAGTATTCAGACCCCTTGACTTTTCCCACATTTTGTTACGTTGCAGCCTTGTTCTAAAATTGATTAAATAAAACATTTTCCTCAATCAAAACACAATACCCCATTATGACAAAGCGAAAACAGGTTGAGACATTTAAAAAATTAAAAATAAATATTTCTTAAAAATAAAAAACAGAAATACCTTATTTGCATAAGTATTCAGACCCTTTGCTATGAGACTTGAAATTGAGCTCAGGTGCATCCTGTTTCCCTTGATCATCTTTGAGATGTTTCCACAACTTGATTGGAGTCCACTTGGGGTAAATTCAATTGATTGGACATGATTTGGAAAGGCACAAACCTGTCTATGTAAGGTCCCACAGTTGACAGTGCATGTCAGAGCAAAAACCGTTGAGCTCCAATGACAGGATTGTGTTGAGGCACAGATCTGGGGAAGGGTATCAAAACATTTATGCAGAATCGAAGGTCTCTAAGAACAGTGGCCTCCATCATTCTTAAATGGAATAAGTTTGGAACCACCAACACTTCCAAACTGTACTGTACATTTACAGTGCATTCAGATCCTATTCAGACCACTTGACTTTTTCCACATTTTGTTACGTTACGTTAGTTGTTACGTTACAGACTTATTCTAAAATGTATTAAATTGTCCCCCCCATAAACCTACACACAATACCTCATAATATCAAAGCAAAAACAGGTTTAGACATTTTAGCAAACTTATAAAAAAATAAAAAAATGAAATATCATATTTATATAAATAATCAGCCCCTTTACTCAGAACTTTGTTGAAGCACATTTGCAGCGTTTACTGCCTCGAGTCTTCTTGGGTATGACGTTACAAGCTTGGCACACCTGTATTTGGGGAGTTTCTCCCATTCTTCTCTGCAGATCCTCTCATGTTCTGTCAGGTTGGATGGGGAGCATCGCTGCATAGCTATTTTCAGGTCTCTCCAGAGATGTTTGATCAGGTTCAAGTCCGGCCTCTGGCTGGGCCACTCAAGGACATTCAGAGACTTGTCCCGAAGCCACTACTGTGTTGTCTTGGCTGTGTGCTTAAGGTTCTTGTCCTGTTGGAAGGTGAACCTTCAGGCTGTGTAAAGGCTATTTGACCAAGAAGGAAGGTGATGGAGTGCTGCATCAGATGACCTGGACTCCACAATCACCCGACCTCAACCCAATTGAGATGGTTTGGGATGAGTTGGCCCGCAGAGTGAAGGAAAAGCAGCCAACAAGTGCTCATCATATGTGGGAACTCCTTCAAGACTGTTGGAAAAGCATTCCAGGTGACTACTTCATGAAGCTGGTTGAGAGAATCCCAAGAGTGTGCAAAGCTGTCATCAAGGCAAAGGGTGGCTACTCTGAAGAATCAAATGTATTTTGATTTGTTTAACACTTTTTTTGGTTACTATATGATTCCATATGTGTTATTTCATAGTTTTGATGTCTTCACTATTATTCTACAATGTAGAAAATAGTACAAATAAAGAAAAGGTGTCCAAACTTTTGAGTGGTACTGTATGTATATATTTTTAAATTTCAGTCTCATTACTGTAACATTTTATCTCTGAAATGAGCCCATTTAGTCTTCTTCAGTTAACTACAGGCTTCTTCACAGCCCGCTGTGAATGATAGTTGACTGAGAAATGCTACTCTATTCACTTTAATTGCAAGCCTCATTCAAAGGTCATGTCATTCAGTACCACAGTAGCCTCCCTCAATTACAGCTCCCTTTGACTGCATGCTCAATTCAGACAGATTGCAATTGTGAATGTCATCCCTCTCCGACATTCAAGTTTAAAAAAATGGGTCAAAGAGATGAAGGTACAACAATGAGCCAATATCCCAGACAGCACAGGGAATGCAAAAATCAGCATTCGTAGTATTGCGACTGTCTGTATTTTTAAATGGCATTGAAAAGGCAATATGGCCTACTTAATCTGCACAGATGGGAGAACTTGAGTTTGGTCTACCTTTTAACCCAATATCAAGCGTCAGTGCTAAGGTATGCCAACTCAACTGGCCCATAAATTATGGCCTGCTAAATACATGGATTGTAACAATACAATAAAAAAAAATAGCTTTTGTATATATCTTCACATATAACCAACTGGAACACACAAGCACTAATTGAACATGGTGAAGATAAAAACTAAGCAAACAGAAGGCACAGTATTGTGGATGGTGGGTGTGTGTTTATCTTTTAATTTGATTTGTTATGATTGGGAAAGTTGAGTGAGTGAGTAATGAAATGGTTGCATATCCCAGAACCAATGTATTGCTGTGAGCCGGGGTGTGAGAGGGCTTTCAATGTTGTTCAGATGATGGATATACTTCTATAATGAATTATACGTCGTATTTATTTATTGTCCTATCATGGTGGAACAGTTTTAAAATAAATTATAAATGTAATTTATTTATTGTCCTATCATGGTGGAACAGTTTTAAAATAAATTATAAATGTAATTTATTTATTGTCCTATCATGGGGAACTACATTTTTTAAATTAATTATATCTAATTATTTATTTATGATCCTAATTTAATGGTACGGTCCACAACCCGATACCCTAGACACCCACCTGAATGACCCAGATACTAAGGAGAAGTCCCTAACTGTTTTATGTGCCTGCTGTAAGTGGTCTGTATGCAGCCAAAATGCGGTCAGAGTCCAAGAGCAGCACTGCCCCCTCAAGATTCTGAGCCCGCTTGGCAGGGTTGGTCCTGCAAAGCCAAAGCCCCCTAAAGGGAGAGCATACTACACAAGGAATTCTCAAAGCTGCTAATGAGAACCTTGACGACCTTGTACCTAGCCGGTGGGGATTCCGGTGGGGTGCCCCCACCCAGGCAGTGGCAGTGCTGGCAACACTAGATGCAGTAACCCATGGGGAGGGGGTCACACTCGGACATTCAGAGAGGGGGTATATTATTGTGACCCTGGTGGCACAAAATCAAAAGTCTGACTGCATGGAGATGCTTGGGAATATGGTCAATACGGGTGTACATTTGACCTCCATCATCTAGGATGTGACAATGGTTAATAAAATCTCTCAATTTCTGCCCATTTTTTGCACGGTCTTGCATGCCTTCTAATGCAGCTGCAACTGTAAGTGCATTTGTAAATCAAGACCTTTCTTGAGTTGGGCTCTGGGATGGTGCAACTGTTGAGAATGTGAGCTTATGGTTGTGTGGGGGGAAAGGGTTGAGTGTGTGTGGGTGTGTGTGTGTATCCCACAACTGTTGCGAAGGAGTAAAAGATGTTAGGGACAATAGAGGATGATCCACAGCTATATATAATACCAATCGAGGTGAGGGTGATGGAAATGCATTTGGTAATTGATTTACTTCAATTCGGTAAATGGCACTGTGTGCTCTTTTCGAAGGATGGATCCCAGTCTGTTCAGGGCTATGGGATACGGTGGATCAGGGGTGGTCTGCCGGGCATTGGGATGACAACCCAACTAGGGATGAGGAAGGCTTTTAGCGGGTGGAATAGTAGGGACCAATTGGAGGTTTACTTAGTAGCAATGCAAATATCATGGTACAGCTATATAGACACTCAATCATCATGTTACTTTTTAATGGTACGTTTACAAACATATATTTTCATAAATAGAATTTAAAGTTGTGTCTCATTATGGTAAGTGGTGAAATAAGTATAGCCAGTTACAATTGTAATGGTCTAGCAAATAATAAGAAAAGACGATCAGTATATACCTGGCTAAAAGAGAAGGAATATAATATATATTGTTTACAGGAAACCCACTCAACAATCTTAGATGAAGTTTTGTGGAAAAGGAACTGGGGGGGCAAAATATCTTTCTCCCATGGGCAAAGAAATTCAAAAGGGGTGATGGTTTTAATTAACAGTAATTTTGATCCAAATGTGCAAATTGTCTAAACAGATTATCAAGGTAGATGGATTATTTTAAATATGTTATTGGACAATAAACAGATATGGCTTATTAACCTATACGGTCCGAATAATGATGATCCAAGCTTCTTTGAAAATATATATAAGAATTTATCAACTCTACAAGCAACACTAGACTCTATTATTATGGTGGGAGATTTTAATACGGTCTTAAATACCTCTATGGACCAGAAAGGAAATCACATTACAAACTATCACCCTCAGGCACTTAAGGAAATCATGAATGTCATGGATATATTGGAATTAGTGGATATATGGAGACTTAAATACCCTGACCTAGTGAGATATACATGGCGGAGGCTTAATCAAGCTAGTCGTCTTGACTACCGTAAATTCCGGACTATAAGCCGCAACTTTTTTCCCAGGCTTTGAACCTCGCTGCTTAAACAATGACGCGGCTAATATATGGATTTTTCCCAATTTATTATTTTTTTTCTCCAAAAAAACATTCTGTGACGTGCTCAGTTTTTTGGTGGCATGAAGCTTTCATTAGACCAATGAAATTGCCGAACGGGTTAAGTTCAAACAACTTTTTTGTTTACTGTTCAGATTAAATCGAGCGCTCTCAAACTTCCCATCATTCTGATTATGGTAGTCATTTTGTCACCCTCATCATGGCAAAGACACAGAGAAATGCATATGATGCAGCTTTCAAGTTGAAGGCGATTGATCTGGCTGTTGGAAAAGGAAATAGAGCTGCTGCACGGGAGCTTGGTCTTAATGAGTCGATGATAAGACGTTAGAAACAACAGCGTGAGGAATTGACTAAAGCTTACTGCTAATTTTTTTGTTGTTGTTACAAGCCGTGTTTTGTTAAAGCCTATTTATTTTTGTTACAAGCCGTGTTTGGTTAAAGCCTGTGTAAAGTTCATTTGTTTCAATGTACCGGTAGGCACCTGCGGCTTATAGACATGTGCGGCTTATTTATGTTCAAAATATTATTTTTTTTAAATTCAGTGGGTGCGGCTTATATTCAGGTGCGCTTAATAGTCCGGAAATTACGGTACTTTCTTATGCCATTCTCTCTGGCACCAAAAGTTTAAAAAGTGTTGATAGGGGACAGATTATCACATAATTGGCATATATATTACTCTTACAGAATTTCCACGTGGGTGAGGATATTGGAAATTTAATCAAAGCCTACCAGATGATAAATTGTTTAGAACTAGGACAGAAGAATTTATAACAGACTTTTTCAGACATAACATAGGTACAGCAGATCCCCTTATTGTATGGGACACTTTTAAGTGTGCCTTTAGAGGCCATGCAATTCAGTACTCATCTTTGAAACAAAAGCAATTTAGATCAAAAGAGTCCATTTTAACAAAGGAAATTGAAGGACTAACAGTACAGTTAGATAGCAATAAAAACGGTACCATAGAGGCACAGAATAAGCTAGAGGAAAAACAAAAAGAAATGGAGGAACTTATTCAAGAAAGATCCAGTGTAATTAAAATTAACATCTGTACAGAAAGACTCATGTGAAGGCCAAATTACAGAGGAGGAACTGCTTGATGCAATTGGTGTCACGTCCTGACCAGTAAAGGGGTTATTTGTTATTGTAGTTTGGTCAGGATGTGGCAGGGGTGTGTTTGTTTTGTGTTGTTGTTTTTTTTGGGGTATTGTTATATGTTTTGTATTTCTATGTTCGTATTTCTAGTATTTCTATTTCTATGTTAGTTTTGGAACAACCTCCAATTAGAAGCAGCTGGTTGTCGTTACTTCTAATTGGAGGCCATATTTATATGGGTTTATTTTCTCTTGTGGGTGGTTATTCCGTGTATAGCCTAGTAGACTTACAGGACTGTTTCGGCATTGTTTTGTTATTTTTGTGTTCACGGTTTCCCTAAAATAAAAAGGAAGATGAGTATACACATTCCCGCTGCGTTTTGGTCCACTCCATACGACGTACCTGACAGAACCACCCACCAAAAGAGGACCAAGCAGCAGAGGAAGGAGCAGCAGAGGAGCTATGTAGAGTCGTGGACATGGGAGGAAATATTGGCTGGAGAGGGACCATGGAAGAAGGCTGGAGAAAACCAGGAATGTTATGTGGGAACACGGCTGGCAAGGAAGCCTGAGAGGCAGCCCCCCCCAAAAAAATGTTGGGGGGGGGCACACGGGGAGTTGGAGCAAGTCAGGCAATAGGCCTGAACCAACTCCTCGTGCTTATTACAGGGAGCGGCAGATCGAGAAAGCACCGAGCTATGCAGAAAGGCGCACTGTATTGCCCAGACGCGTTCAAAGGCCGGTGCAATTGGTGAAAGTTCTTCAGTATGGCCAAGCTATGGTGAGCACTCAGCCAGGAAGGGTTGTGCAGGCCGTATGCTCCAGACCTCCAGTGCATCTCCAGGGTCCAGTTTACCCTGTTCCTGCTCCTCGCACTAGTCCGGCGCCTCCTAAGCCAGTTCCACGGACCAGGCCTCCAGTGCGTCAGCCCAGTCCAGTATGTCCTGTTCCTGCTCCTCGCACTAGCCCTGTGGTGCGTGTCCCTAGTTTGGCGCCTCCAAAGCCAGCCCCACGCACCAGGCCTTTAGTGCGCCTGCCCAGTCCAGTACGTCCTGTTCCTGCTCCTCGCACTAGCCCTGTGGTGCGTGTCCCTAGTCTGGCGCCTACAACGCCAGCCCCACGCACCAGGCCTGTAGTACGCCTGCCCAGTCCAGTACGTCCTGTTCCTGCTCCTCGCACTAGCCTTGAGGTGCATGTTACCAGTCTGGCGCCTCCAAAGCCAGCCCCACGCACCAGGCCTGTAGTGTAGCCACCTCCGTAGGGGGGAGGATTGGGGAAGGGGGGGTGTTTGCACAGGAACCGTCGGTGACGGTGGCCACCCTCCCTTCCCTCCCTTTATTTTGGGGTTATTGTGGTGGTAGTTTTTTTTGTTTCAGGTGCTTCCGGGGTCTGCACCTTTGGGGGGGGGGGGGGGGGGTACTGTCACGTCCTGACCAGTAAAGGGGTTATTTGTTATTGTAGTTTGGCCAGGACGTGGCAGGGGTGTGTTTGTTTTGTGTTGTCGGGGTTTTTGGGGTATTGTTTTGTATTTCTATGTTCGTATTTCTATGTTAGTTTTGGGAACAACCTCCAATTAGAAGCAGCTGGTTGTCGTTGCTTCTAATTGGAGGCCATATTTATATGGGTTTCTTTTCTCTTGTGGGTGTGGGTGGTTATTCCATGTGGAGCCTTACAGGACTGTTTCGTCATTGTTTTGTTATTTTTGTGTTCACGTTTTTTTTCCTAAAATAAAAAGGAAGATGAGTATACACATTCCCGCTGCGTTTTGGTCCACTCCATACGACGTACCTGACAATTGGGGCCTTTAAGGATGGGAAAACTCCAGGGCTGGATGGCATACCAGTGGAAGTATACTAAACTTTTTTTGATATACTCAAAGGACCATTATTAGCATGTTTTAACCACTCCTATATAAATGGTAGATTATCAGACACGCAACAAGAAGGTCTGATATCATTATTACTGAAACAGGACCCAAATGGTAAATATAAAGATCCAGTCCATTTAAAAAATTGGAGACCTCTTACACTTCAGTGTTGTGATGCAAAAATCCTAGCAAAATGCTTGGCGCATAGAATTAAAAAAGTATTGTCAGATATTATTCATCCTAATCAGACAGGTTTTTTTACATGGCCGATACATTGGAGATAATATAAGACAAGTACTGGAAACAATAGAATACTATGAAATATCGGGGACACCAGGCCTGGTTTTCATAGCTGATTTTGAAAAGGCTTTTGATGGCTATTTCAATTTTGTGGAATCTCTTATAAAATGGGTTAAAGTTATGTATAGTAACCCTAGGTGTAAAATAGTAAATAATGGCTACATCTCAGAATTTTAAACTATCTATAGGAGTAAAACAAGGGTGTCCACTATCGGCATATCTATTTATTATTGCCATCGAAATGTTAGCTGTTAAGATTAGATCAAACAATATTAAGGGATTAGAAATCCGTGGCTTAAAAACTAAGGTGTCATTGTACGCCGATGATTCATGTTTTCTTTTAAAACCACAATTGTAGTCTCTCCATGGCCTCAAAGAGGATCTAGATACTTTTGCTATCCTCTCTGGATTAAAACCAAATTATGATAAGTGTATGTATTGGATCACAAAAAAATGCAAATTTTACATTACCATGTAGCTTACCAATTAAATGGTCTGACGGAGATGTGGACATACTCGGTATACAAATCCTAAAAGAAAGAAATTATCTCACTCCAATAAATCTTTATAGAATGTTAGCAAAAATAGATAAGATCTTGCTACCATGGAAAGGAAAATACCTGTCTATTTGTGGAAAAATCACCCTGATTAACTCTTTAGTCATATCACAGTTTACCTATTTGCTTATGGTTTTGCCTACACCTAGTGACCTGCTTTTTAAATGATATGAACAAAAAATATTCCATTTTATTTGGAACGGCAAGCCAGATAAAATTAAAAGGGCCTATTTATATAACGAATATGAATTCGGAGGGCAGAAATGATTAAATATTAAAGCATTAGACCTCTCACTAAAGGCATCAGTCATACCAAAGTTATATTTGAATCCAAACTGGTTGTCTAGTAAATTGGTACGAATGTCTCATCCTGTCACGTCCTGACCAGTAAAAGGGGTTATTTGTCATTGTAATTTGGTCAGGGCGTGGCAGGGGGTGTTTGTTTTGTGTGTTTGTCTGTTTAAATCTAATTTTCTATTTCTATGTTGGGTTTTTGGTAGGACCTCCAATTAGAGTCAGCTGGTTGTTGTTACCTCTAATTGGAGGCCATATTTAGTTGAGGTTTGTTTCACTTGTGTTTTGTGGGTGGTTGTTTCCTGTATAGCCTTACGGAACTGTTTCGTCGTTTTGTTTATTTTGTTTAAGTGTTATCTTTAAATAAATTAAGAATATGAGCACTATACCCGCTGCGCCTTGGTCCTATCCTTACGACGCCTATGACACATCCTATATTCAAGAAGGGCCTTTTTCCCTTTATTCAGATTACACCTGCCCACTTTCAGTTGTTTGAAAAGGAAATAATCTCCAAAATAACTTTATTTTTTAAACAAGCCTTAGAAAGTTGGTTGCAATTTCAGTTTAATCCACCTGAAAAGACAGAACAAATAATACAACAAATATTGTGGTTAAATTCAAATATAGTAATTGATAAAAAAAACTGTATTTTTCGAAGAAATGTTTAAAAAAGGTATAATTTTAGTGAATGATCTTATAAATAGGTCTGGTGGAGTGATGTCACACATGCATCTAACACAGACATATGGAAATGTCTGCTCTACCCAAAATTACAACCAAATAATTGCCGCATTACCACAAAAATGGAAGAGGCAAGTAGAAGGGGAAAAAAGTAAGGAACTTGTATGTCAGCCCTGTATTAAAGAACATAAATGGTTAAAGAAAAGTGTGATAAATAAAAACATATACCTATTTCATCTAAGGACCAAAAAACTGACAGCTGTGCCATATAAATTGCAAAATAGTTGGGAAGAGATTTTCGATGTACCCATTCCATGGCACAAGGTTTATGAATTGATACGCAAATCAATGCCGGATTCAAAACTTCAAATTTATCAATTTAAATTACTATACAAAATTCGTGCAACTAATAGAATGTTATATATATGGGGGATACAATCTTCCCAGCTCTGCAGATTCTGCTGTGAGGAGGCAGAGTCATTAGATCATTTATTTTGGTATTGTCCATATGTACCTCGTTTTTGGTCACAGGTCCAGGAATGGCTGAAGAATTGCAACATTTGCCTAGAACTAAACGCTGCAGATAGCAATACTGTGTGATTTGAAAAGTCATAGTCAATCAATCAATAATATACTCATTATTTTAGCAAAAATGTTTCTTTTTAATTTACAATCTGTAGAAGCTATGAGAATAGAAAGGTTCAATTGTTTTGTGAAGCATCACAGCACAGTTGAAAAATATATGGCAAATAGAAATCCGAAATGGATGATGTTGAGAAATAGATGGGAGGGGTTGAATGGAGCTGAAGGGTGGGACTAATAACAAGATAAACAATGTAAAACATACGGGGTCTGTAAAATGTATATAGGTTCAGAACCTTTGTGAAAT
The DNA here is from genome assembly GCF_901001165.1 of Salmo trutta. Taxonomy (NCBI): domain Eukaryota; kingdom Metazoa; phylum Chordata; class Actinopteri; order Salmoniformes; family Salmonidae; genus Salmo; species Salmo trutta. The sequence goes on along the minus strand of NC_042975.1, from coordinate 14,245,998 downwards.
AGCACAGTTACAAATAGAAATCAAACTGGATGGACATCAGAAATAGAGGAAGGACTAAAAACAAACAAAAAATAACTATTGTAAAATAGACTGTGTCGTAAAATGAGTATAAGATGAATAAATTTAAGGTAAAAGCCGAAGTGTTTATTAGTTTACTCCAATTGGGGGATCGGTGGTAGGGTTTGCGGGGAATAATAATAAAGGTATATTCTTTAAAAAAGTATGTATGTCTATAAAGGTATGTGTATGTATATATGTGTATATGTATGCATGCGTGTATGAATATATATATTTACCCAAAAAATATATGGGGGATTGGAAATGATGGAGACAATTACATTGATGGAAGCAATATTCTTTCCGCAATATTAAGCTGATCCACCCCTAAAAAAATAAATAATAATAATTACAAAAAAATAAATAATAAAATACATGAGGCCATACTAGGGTTGATTGCACCACAAATGTAGGCCTAAGATGGCAAGATGCTGCAGATATGTCCAATGTCAACTTAAAAATCTTCCCTCTCTGCTTTTCTGGCGAACATTTCTTCTCAGATTCAGTTACTCTGAAAAGTTGCTGAAGTTCTTTAAAACGTCTTTCAAATGAAACTCTGTTTCCTTGAATAGTTCACAATGTCCTTGAGAGTGGCCGGTGCAGCAATAATGCAGAATTGACTGTGGGAGCATGATTTGCACTTGTCAGAGAGAAACATGGAGTGGAGCTTCTTATGCATCAATTAGGCATGCAGAGCCAGCAGCACCAACACTGGGGCACTTACCCCTACAGATACCAGGTCCTTGGTCCGAGATTGGTGCTTTGAAGTGCAGGACAAAGTAAAAAAGACGCTGTTTGTGACTCTTTCTCTTGCTCCCTCTTCCTCACTATCCTTCTCTCTCTCAGCAAAAGAAAATCCCAGCCAAAGCTGCCCACCCCACCCAGGTATCCAACCATCAGATCTGCTGCCATGAAGATCACAGAAGACTGCAGAGTAAAATAGGGGTGTCACACATGACCGAGAAACAAACACACACTGCCAGATTGGATGCTTGCACTCATAAGTATTTTCATTTTTACCAGTGAATTGTCTTGGTTGCCAGCTCCTGAGAACAGAGAAGAAAACAGTGAATCCAGGCTTCTCATCCATCTCGTCTTCTTGACTCCGGTTGGGTTTGAGATTAAAGCCCCCGCACCCCTTCTCTCCTCTCTCAGGCAGTCTCTGTGTGTACAAGTATCCCACCAGCATACTATGCAAAGGCAACTTTTTTCCTCTGGGTGTAGAGTGGGCGATATCTTGTTTCCAAATATCAGTCATTCTCAAGTACAGCTCTGCTGTGAGAAACCACCAAGTACATATTAAAACTGTCACAGAAACGTTTGGAAACTGAACCCTACAGAGCCCTGATAAATGAATATTACACATATTAAATAGAATCCCACCTATGTACCTCGATCAAGACAAACAATCCTTCATCAGGCATTATTCCACTAAATATTAACCTGATTATTTACATGTCCTCACTCAGATGACAGATTCACTGTCAAACACAGGAGAACACAATGTTTTATCACTCCATTTCCCTGTTTTAGCCAGCAGCTATTTATCAAGCGGTAAATAAGCAAAGTTCCCCAAAGAATCACAAATGAACATGAGCCATATGAATAAAAACATTATTTTGTCAGGCTGTACTACAAGTCTGAGGAAAGGTTCCGTGTGCCCATGCCAATGTTGGTAATGTGGTGACAACTGTCAGAGCATACTCCGGAGACACAACAAAAGGATCTCACTAAAGCCTCGGTTTTGATTTGTCAAAACCAGTTACAACATGACTGGTTTACTCTGCGTCCTTGCTCCTGACTAATCTAAGGAAGTACACTTCAAACCAAATCCCTCTGACACAATGACAAGATCCTTGCAAATATTGCCTACTGTAGTAGTTTGAAAGTAGAAAAAAAAATATTTGTATAGTTGTTCATATACTTAATTATGGAGAGCTCAAAAGTCTCCTTCCTTCTTATAACAGACCAGTGCAAGTGTAGTTAGGGCCTACTTCACATACCATCCTCCAAACTTACCTAACCAAATGTCTGAAGCAACAAGTAACAGGGCTCAACTTTGACTGAGCTTGAATTGAACACCATGCAGGAGAAACCTTGTATTTACTGAGAGTAGCTTTAGTTTCAGCCAGGGTTGCAAGATTCTGGGAACTTTCAATAAACTCCCTCGTTTGCCCAAAATCAGGTGGAAATAAGCAGGACATTTTCAAACCCTAGTTTCAGCAGCCTGCCCAGTGGTGAGAGAGCAATTCTTAAAAATCAACTGGAAGGGAATGTACAGTTGAAGTAGGAAGTTTACATACACTGAGGTAGGAGTCATTAAAACTCGTTTTCAACCACTTCACACATTTCCTGTTAACAAACAATAGTTTTGGCAAGTCGGTTAGGACATCTACTTTGTGCATGACACAAGTCATTTTTCAACAATTGTTTACAGACAGATTATTTCACTTATAATTCACTGTATAACAATTCCAGTGGGTCAGAAGTTTACATACACTAAGTTGACTGTGCCTTTAAACAGCTTGGAAAATTCCAGAAAAAGATGTCATGGCTTTAGAAGCTTCTGATAGGCTAATTGACATCATTTGAGTCAATTGGAGGTGTACCTGTGGATGTATTTCAAGGCCTACCTTCAAACTCAGTGCCTCTTTGCTTGACATCATGGGACAATCAAAAGAAACCAGCCAAGACCTCAGAAAAAAATTGTAGACCTCCACAAGTCTGGTTCATCCTTGGGAGCAATTTCCAAACACCTGAAGTTACCACGTTCATCTGTACAAACAATAGTACACAAGTATAAACACCATGGGACCACGCAGCCGTCATACTGCTCAGGAAGGCTCAGGAAGACGCGTTCTGTCTCCTAGAGATGAACGTATTTTGGTGCGAAAAGTGCAAATCAATCCCAGAACAACAACAAAGGACCTTGAGAAGATGCTGGAGGAAACAGGTACAAAAGTATCTATATCCACAGTAAAACAAGTCCTATATCGACATAACCTGAAAGGCCGCTCAGCAAGGAAGAAGCCACTGCTCCAAAACCGCCATAAAAAAGCCAGACTACGGTTTGCAACTGCACATGGGGATAAAGATCGTACTTTTTGGAGAAATGTCCTCTGGTCTGATGAAGCAAAAATAGAACTGTTTGGCCATAATGACCATCGTTACGTTTGGAGGAAAAAGGGGGAGGCTTGCAAGCCAAAGAACACCATCCCAACCGTGAAGCACAAGGGTGGCAGCATCATGTTGTGGGGGTACTTTGCTGCAGGGACTGGCGCACTTCACAAAATAGATGGCACCATGAGGTAGGAGAATTATGTGGATATGTTGAAGCAACATCTCAAGACATCAGTCAGGAAGTTAAAGCTTGGTCACAAATGGGTCTTCCAAATGAACAATGACCCCAAGCATACTTCCAAAGTTGTGGCAAAATGGCTTAAGGACAACAAAGTCAAGGTATTGGAGTGGCCATCACAAAGCCCTGACGTCAATCCTATAGAGAATTTGTGGGCAGAACTGAAAAAAAATGTAAAGGCAATGCTACCAAATACTAATTGAGTGTATGTAAACTTCTGACCCACTGGGAATGTGATGAAAGAAATAAAAGTTGAAATAAATCATTCTCTCTACTATTATTCTGACATTTCACATTCTTAAAACAGGGAATTTTTATGAGGATGAAATGTCAGGAATTGTGAAAAACTCAGTTTAAGTGTATTTGGCTAAGGTGTATGTAAACTTCCCACTTCAACTGTAGGTACTACTTTATAGGAGCTTCAAGTCATCTTTCTATTCCAGGATTAATCCCAAGTGGCACCATATTCCCTTTTTAGTGCACTACTTTTGACCTGGTCATTTAGAATCCCATGGTGCCTATAGGTACCCAACCTGATATTTAGCCAACAAACCCATCATCATATCATCACTGGATTTACTTGGTTTAGTAAACTGTTAAAAAAAAAACATTTTTCAACTAAAATACGAAGTTGTGAACATCCTAAAAAGCAAGGCCTTTTGCACAAGTCATGGGATTACATCCCAAATGGCACCCTATTCACTCTACAGTGCACTACTTTTGACCAGGACCCATAGGGCTCTGGTCAAAAGTAATGCACTAGGGTTTAGGGTTCCCCAACTGGCGGCCCTTGATTTTATTATTCCTCCCAAGTTTTCAAAATTGTGATTGTTGGACATAAGACTGTAAAAACAGCAGGAAATCAGCTCCAAGTGATTTGAATTCAGGAAATCTGTTGAACTTTTCCAACACATAATAGAGCTATATACAGTATGTATATCCCAATATCATCAAGGTTAGAAATGATCATGTTTAAGTCAAATATTATATCTGTCAGTCAATTTGCGGTGTACAAATTATTTGTAATCATGTTCCAGCACCCTGAACGTCCGCTCTAATTTGTTTTATTTTTATAATAATAATAATGATAATCTGCCTGTAGCTAAATGTAGTTGGGGACCCCTGGTGTAAAGGTTCCAACACATCCCACAATGCACAGCTCACAAGGATATCTACTGTAGGGTCGGGACGATACCAGTATCGTGATACTCGTCAGCATCGTAGCAAGAAAACAAAACACTAATTGGGTTGAACTTCTTTAGGAAAACAGCCCTAATGTTAGAAACAAACATCATAATGTTGTCATCCAGAGTCACATTTATTTAATATTCCAAGCTGTAACACACCATATTTTACATATAGTATGTTTTTAAAAGGCCAAAGAATGAGGTCTGCTTTGTGTTTTAATTTTTGCTATGGGAAAAAAACATTGCAATACTGGCATCGTTCCGACCCTAATCTAGTGCAGTAACAAACACGTCATTACCATACTGTCTGTATCATACTGTCATTATCCTCAGTGGATTATCATTTTGTCCTCACTTCAATGGATCCACCACAACATAATCACCAGTAAACTGATGAGGACATCATTGACCATCATCCCACCACCATTACTTGTTTGCAGACTTGTTTACATGCTGCTGTGCGTTTTTGTTGCCAATCTTACTTTGCTACCTGACAACTTCACGGTTTTTACTTTTTGATTACCATTTATATTTTTAGTTTTTCCCTCACTCAACTTTTTTAATTCAACTCCGGGGGTTTTATCTGGACATGGTTCGTCAGGACCTCCAACAGCCGAAGCTAAGTAACATTAACATGATGCCTTCTAATTGCAGTCGTTGTACTCATAATATACAGGAGAACGATCGCCTTACGGCGAGGATAGCTGTGCTGCAAGCCCAGCTTCAGACGCAATCGTTAGGCAAGGGCAATTTCAGTGTAGGAAAGGATGAAACAGCGTCTGTGCCACCAGTAAGTACAGATAGTAACGTTAGTATAAACCCCCTCGCACGGTCCCCGCAGCCGGACAACTTTCTCATGGCTTCTGGAGGGAAACGCTGTAGGAATGCTCAACCGGTGTCGCTTATTCAGCCGACAGAAACGTTCAATCGGTTCTCCCCATTAAGCGGGTCAGAGTCAGAGGCCGAGACTTCTCTGGTCTCTACTCCTCCCGTTGTGGGGTCTGAGACGCCGAAGCCTCCCACCATTAGCTCGGACAAATTGAAAACCCTAGTCATTGTCGACTCCATTACCCGCAGTATTAGACTTAAGACGAATCATCCAGCGATCATACACTGTTTACCAGGGGGCAGGGCTACCGACGTTAAGGCTAATCTGAAGATGGTGCTGGCTAAAGCTAAAACTGGCGAGTGTAGAGAGTATAGAGATGTTGTTATCCACGTCGGCACCAACGATGTTAGGATGAAACAGTCAGAGGTCACCAAGAGCAACATAGCTTCAGCGTGTAAATCAGCTAGAAAGATGTGTCGGCATCGATTAATTGTCTCTGGTCCCCTCCCAGTTAGGGGGAGTGATGAGCTCTACAGCAGAGTCTCACAACTCAATCGCTGGTTGAAAACTGTTTTCTGCCCCTCCCAAAAGATAGAATTTGTAGATAATTGGCCCTCTTTCTGGGACTCACCCACAAACAGGACCAAGCCTGGCCTGTTGAGGAGTGACGGACTCCATCCTAGCTGGAGGGGTGCTCTCATCTTATCTACGAACATAGACAGGGCTCTATCTCCTCTAGCTCCACAATTAAATAGGGTGCAGGCCAGGCAGCAGGCTGTTAGCCAGCCTGCCAGCTTAGTGGAGTCTGCCACTAGCACAGTCAGTGTAGTCAGCTCAGCTATCCCCATTGAGACCGTGTCTGTGCCTCGATCTAGGTTGGGCAAAACTAAACATGGCGGTGTTCGCTTTAGCAATCTCACTAGAATAAAGACCTCCTCCATTCCTGCCATTATTGAAAGAGATTGTGATACCTCACATCTCAAAATAGGGCTACTTAATGTTAGATCCCTCATTTCCAAGGCAGTTATAGTCAATGAACTAATCACTGATCATAATCTTGATGTGATTGGCCTGACTGAAACATGGCTTAAGCCTGATGAATTTACTGTGTTAAATGAGGCCTCACCCCCTGGTTACACTAGTGACCATATCCCCCGCGCATCCCGCAAAGGCGGAGGTGTTGCTAACATTTTACGATAGCAACAACGACATTTTCGTCTTTTGAGCTTCTAGTCATGAAATCTATGCAGCCTACTCAATCACTTTTTATAGCTACTGTTTACAGGCCTCCTGGGCCATATGCAGCGTTCCTCACTGAGTTCCCTGAATTCCTATCGGACCTTGTAGTCATCGCAGATAATATTCACATTTTTGGTGACATGGAAAAGTCCACAGACCCACTCCAAAAGGCTTTCGGAGCCATCATCGACTCAGTGGGTTTTGTCCAACATGTCTCTGGACCTACTCACTGCCACAGTCATACTCTGGATCTAGTTCTGTCCCATGGAATAAATGTTGTGGATCTAAATGTTTTTCCTCATAATCCTGGACTATCGGACGACCATTTTATTAAGTTTGCAATCGCAACAAATAATCTGCTCAGACCCCAACCAAGGACCATTAAAAGTCGTGCTATAAATTCTCAGACAACCCAAAGGTTCCTTGATGCCCTTCCAGACTCCCTCTGCCTGCCCAAGGATGTCAGAGGACAAAAATCAGTTAACCACCTAATTGAGGAACTCAATTTAACCTTAAGCAATACCCTAGATGCAGTTGCACCCCTAAAAACTAAAAACATTTGTCATAAGAAACTAGCTCCCTGGTATACAGAAAATACACGAGCTCTGAAGCAAGCTTCCAGAAAATTGGAACGGAAATGGCGCCACACCAAACTGGAAGACTTCCGACTAGCTTGGAAAGACAGTACCGTGCAGTATCGAAGAGCCCTCACTGCTGCTCGATCATCCTATTTTTCCAACTTAATTGAGGAAAATAAGAACAATCCGAAATGTCTTTTTGATACTGTCGCAAAGCTAACTGAAAAGCAGCATTCCCAAAGAGAGGATGGCTCTCACTTCAGCAGTAATGAATTCATGAACTTCTTTGAGGAAAAGATCATGATCATTAGAAAGCAAATTACGGACTCCTCTTTAAATCCGCGTATTCCTCCAAAGCTCCGTTGTCCTGAGTCTGTACAACTCTGCCAGGACCTAGGATCAAGGGAGACACTAAAGTGTTTTAGTACTATATCTCTTGACACAATGATGAAAATAATCATGGCCTCTAAACCTTCAAGCTGCATACTGGACCCTATCCCAACTAAACTACTGAAAGAGCTGCTTCCTGTGCTTGGCCCTCCTATGTTGAACATATTAAACGGCTCTCTATCCACCGGATGTGTACCAAACTCACTAAAAGTGGCAGTAATAAAGCCTCTCTTGAAAAAGCCAAATCTTGACCCAGAAATTATTTAAAAAACTATCGGCCTATATCGAATCTTCCATTCCTCTCAAAAAATTTTGAAAAAGCTGTTGCGCAGCAACTCATTGCCTTCCTGAAGACAAACAATGTATACGAAACGCTTCAGTCTGGTTTTAGACCCCATCATAGCACTGAGACTGCACTTGTGAAGGTGGTAAATGACCTTTTATTGATGTCAGACCGAGGCTCTGCATCTGTCCTCGTGCTCCTAGATCTTAGTGCTGCTTTTGATACCATCGATCACCACATTCTTTTGGAGAGATTGGAAACCCAAATTGGTCTACATGGACAAGTTCTGGCCTGGTTAAGATCTTATCTGTTGGAAAGATATCAGTTTGTCTCTGTGAATGGTTTGTCCTCTGACAAATCAACTGTAAATTTCGGTGTTCCTCAAGGTTCCGTTTTAGGACCACTATTGTTTTCACTATATATTTTACCTCTTGGGGATGTCATTCGAAAACATAATGTTAAATTTCACTGCTATGCGGATGATCAAAGCTGTACATTTCAATGAAACATGGTGAAGCCCCAAAATTGCCCTCGCTAGAAGTCTGTGTTTCAGACATAAGGAAGTGGATGGCTGCAAACTTTCCACTTTTAAACTCGGACAAAACAGAGATGCTTGTTCTAGGCCCCAAGAAACAAAGAGATCTTCTGTTGAATCTGACAATTAATCTGGATGGTTGTAGAGTCGTCTCAAATAAAACTGTGTAGGACCTCGGCGTTACTCTGGACCCTGATCTCTCTTTTGAAGAACATATCAAGACTGTTTCAAGGACAGCTTTTTTCCATCTACCTAACGTTGCAAAAATCAGAAACTTTCTGTCCAAAAATGATGCAGAAAAATGTATCCATGCTTTTGTTACTTGTAGGCTGGACTACTACAATGCTCTACTTCCCAGCAACCCGGATAAAGCACTAAACAAACTGCAGTTAGTGGTAAATACGGCTGCTAGAATCCTGACTAGAACCAAAGAATTTGATCATATTACTCCAGTGCTAGCCTCCCTACACTGGCTTCCTGTTAAGGCAAGGGCTGATTTCAAGGTTTTACTGCTAACCTACAAAGCATTACATGGGCTTGCTCCTACCTATTTTTCCGATTTGGTCCTGCCGTACATACCTACACGTACGCTACGGTCACAAGACGCGGGCCTCCTAATTGTTCCTAGAATTTCTAAGCAAACATCTGGAAGCAGGGCTTTCTCCTATAGAGCTCAATTTTTATGGAATGGTCTGCCTACCCATGTGAGAGACGCAGACTCAGTCTCAACCTTTAAGTCTTTACTGAAGACTCATCTCTTCAGTAGGTCCTATGATTAAGTGTAGTCTGGCCCAGGGTGTGAAGGTGAACGGAAAGGCTGGAGCAACGAACCGCCCTTGCTGTCTCTGCCTGGCCGGTTCCCCTCTCTTCACTGGGATTCTCTGCCTCTAACCCTATTACAGGGGCTGAGTCACTGGCTTACTGGTGTTCTTCCATGCCGTCCCTGGGAGGGGTGCGTCACTTGAGTGGGTTGAGTCACTGACGTGGTCATCCTGTCTGGGTTGGCGCCCCCCCTTGGGTTGTGCCGTGGCGGAGATCTTTGTAGGCTATACTCGGTAGGTTGGTGGTTGGAGATATCCCTCCAGTGGTGTGGGGGCTGTGCTTTGGCAAAGTGGGTGGGGTTATATCCTGCCTGTTTGGCCCTGTCCGGGGGTTTCATTGGATGGGGCCACAGTGTCTCCTGACCCCTCCTGTCTCAGCCTCCAGTATTTATGCTGCAGTAGTTTATGTATCGGGGGGCTAGGGTCAGTCTGTTACATCTGGAGTATTTCTCTTGTCTTATCCGGTGTCCTGTGTGAATTTAAATAGGCTCTCTCTAATTCTCTCTTTCTCTCTTTCTTTCTCTCTCTCGGAGGACCTGAGCCCTAGGACCATGCCTCAGGACTACCTAGCATGATGACTCCTTGCTGTCCCCAGGCCACCTGGCCGTGCTGCTGCTCCAGTTTCAACTGTTCTGCCTGCGGCTATGGAACCCTGACCTGTTCACCGGACGTGCTACCTGTCCCAGACCTGCTGTCCCAGACCTGCTGGAACCCTGACCTGTTCACCGGACATGCTACCTGTCCCAGACCTGCTGTTTTCAACTCTCTAGAGACAGCAGGAGCGGTAGAGATACTCTCAAAGATCGGCTATGAAAAAGCCAACTGACACTTACTCTTGAGTTGCTAACTTGTTGCACCCTCGACAACTACTGTGATTATTATTATTTGACAATGCTGGTCATTTATGAACATTTGAACATCTTGGCCATGTGCTGTTATAATCTCCACCCGGCACAGCCAGAAGAGGACTGGCCACCCCTCATAGCCTGGTTCCTCTCTAGGTTTCTTCCTAGGTTTTGGCCTTTCTAGGGAGTTTTTCCTAGCCACCGTGCTTCTACACCTGCATTGCTTGCTGTTTGGGGTTTTAGGCTGGGTTTCTGTACAGCACTTTGAGATATCAGCTGATGTAAGAAGGGCTATATAAATACATTTGATTTGATTTGATTACAGCAACAGACTCACACCATAATCAGCAATCAGTTACCTTATCATTAACTCATGCGATGTAATCACCAGTCAGTCAGTAAATTCTGTACAGTATGGATAACAAATCAGTCACGTTATCATTAACTCATGCGACGTAATCACCAGTCAGTCAGTAAATTCTGTACAGTATGGATAACAAATCAGTCACGTTATCATTAACTCATGCGATGTAATCACCAGTCAGTCAGTAAATTCTGTACAGTATGGATAACAAATCAGTCACGTTATCATTAACTCATGCGATGTAATCACCAGTCAGTCAGTAAATTCTGTACAGTATGGATAACAAATCAGTCACGCCATAACCTCAATGTGACTCACACAACATAATCGTCAGTCAGTCGGTCAGTGTCTGCATCCTAAATGGCACACTGTGGGCCCTGGTGAAAAGTAATGCACTATATAGGGAATAGGGTGCCATTTGGGACGCAACCAGTGAGTTGTATACAGTATGGAGTGGGCAGCCACTCACCTCAGAGGGTTTATTGTGTGCCTGTCTGACCCAGGTGCTGCTGGTCCCTGTGTTCTTGGAGGACTTGGACCAGGAGGTCACTTGACCTGCAGACAATGACACAGTTACATTTCAGATTTACATGGTTTTAGCATCCATTTACCTTATCCAGAGCAACTTACAGCCAGAGGAGAAAGGAGGCTACAATTCCAATCACAACTTAGGGCATCTGAGAGTCTGACTAACTTGCCTAGTCTAATTAAGCAATTAGGTCACGCTATGGCTGTGGTACCTCCTAATGTTGCAACTATACAACGCGACCACAATCAGAGCTACCCATCAAGGCCATTTTAATTGAAAGCCCCAGAGTAGCACAGGGTCAAAATGATCATTGGGATCCTTCAATTAGAAACATGATAACCCATGTTTAACAGATGCAGGCTAGCCTGGGCATCAGCCCATGTGAATAAGCCATTGTAGACTAGAGTGACTGGCCTGTTAATAGCACTCAGATGCACTGATTGTTCAGGGAGCATCGAGCAGTATGACCCCGCGGCACATGGCCCAGAGCTATGGCCACTGGTCCAGCAGTAGGAGTTGCCGTAGGCACACATTTCAGATCAGATTACCTCTCCCAATCATTAATTAATCCAATTAGGGATGAAAGAATTCAAACCTGACCTAAGAGGCAATTTCACCATTCACAACCATACATAGGTCAATCACTTGGCCACCACTATAGTGGCTCACAGTGACCAGTCAGTCAGTCACAGAAGCAACGATGCAGGCATAAACATCTGGACACTGGCTCTATCTGTCTTTGATCTGAGCCCAGGCCACTTCAAAGAGGCAGGGATGCAGCGAACGGAGAAAACAAGACGACAGGAAGCAGAATATGGGAGTAGTAGAGAGGTGAGGCCAGGCTAGTGACTGTTCCTGCTATGGGATGCGTCTCAAACGTCCTCCTATTCCCAACCGTGGGCCCACAGGGTGTTTCTGCTGAGGGTGTTCTCTTCAGGGCCTGTTGTAGTCCAAGTACTGTACAGTTCTCATTGGCTCACTCCTGACTAATTAGTCTCCAATGGTGACAATCCCTCCCTCTCCATTTTTCTCTCTCCATCACCCCCTCCCTCAGTCTCTCTTTTCCACGCTCCCCTGTCCCTTTCATCATCTCTAACTAAATCAACTCACTGCCAGTGGTGTCCGTGGTGTCCGAGTCATTGCTACTGCTGGAGTATTTTCTCCTCTTCGTCTCCCTCTCCATCTGTAAGGGAAGAAGGAAAACAATCAGTGACACATCAGCAGCAATTACAGTACAGGGCTGGCTATGGTTACGATCCCGCCTTGAGAGTCAAACTAGGCCACTGTGGGTGAGGTAGTTAGCCGATAGCACAGGGGAAGGGTGAGACTGAGGATATCTGCTCTGTAGATATGCATGTCTGATTCCCCATCCATCCACAGAGAGAATGGAGTACAGTGAGTCAGGAAAGAGAAGCACTAGAGGAAAAAGCAGGTTATGGCCTTGAGTGACTGAGAGCAGATTTATGTGGCCATAAAACAGGACTTTTCCCCTCTTATATTGGGCTCTTGCTGTTGCCTTGTTCAGCCTGCCCTGAGCTTTACTAGTGACATTTAGAATTCCAAACAGAGCTGCCTCTAAAGAATAACTCGATACGTGACTATATAATTGACTTCCTGCATCTGACTGGCCTGGATGGAGGTACAGTGGCGAGGTGTACCTCAGGGATGTGTTGTTTTTCCTTTATTGTTTTGCCCTCAGCGCCGTATCAAAGACGTAGAAAAACCAAAAACAGCGGGTGGTGGGAGTCATGTTTCATACAATAGATTGAAGACAGGGAGACAGCAACTCATCTCCTCCCCTTCACATGAGAAGGAAAAACCACAGACTGGAGTTTGACTGACAGCTTTTCAACTGGGAAGAAAACCTGTGTGGTTTTTCCCTTTCTCACTCGCTCTCTCTTTTCCTCTCCCTCCATTGTAACCATGAAACTAAATCCTCGTCAAGATCGAATCATTTCCTCATCCATGGAGAGAAAGAAGTCTGCATTAGTCAAACAGGAATAACAGATGTATAAATAATAAAATAAAAAATGGTGTTTGAGATCCATTTTCAGAGAGGGAGAGCGCGCCGTCTCAGAGAGGGAGAGCGCGCCGTCTCAGAGAGGGAGAGCGCGCCGTCTCAGAGAGGGAGAGCGCGCCGTCTCAGAGAGGGAGAGCGCGCCGTCTCAGAGAGGGAGAGCGCACCGTCTCAGAGAGGGCGAGCGCCCCGTCTCAGAGAGGGAGAGCGCGCCGTCTCAGAGAGGGAGAGCGCGCCGTCTCAGAGAGGGAGAGCGCGCCGTCTCAGAGAGGGAGAGCGCGCCGTCTCAGAGAGGGAGAGCGCGCCGTCTCAGAGAGGGAGAGCGCGCCGTCTCAGAGAGGGAGAGCGCGCCGTCTCAGAGAGGGAGAGCGCGCCGTCTCAGAGAGGGAGAGCGCACCGTCTCAGAGAGGGCGAGCGCCCCGTCTCAGAGAGGGAGAGCGCGCCGTCTCAGAGAGGGAGAGCACGCCGTCTCAGAGAGGGAGAGCGAGCCATCTCAGAGAGGGAGAGCAAGGGAGAGCGCGCCGTCTCAGAGAGGGAGAGTGCACTGTCTCAGAGAAGGAGAGCGCGGCGTCTCAGAGAGGGAGAGCAAGGAAGAGCGTGCCGTCTCAGAGAGGGAGAGCGCGCCATCTCAGAGAGGGAGAGAGAGCGAGAACACCCTCTCAGGGAGAGAGAAAGAGAGTGAGAACGCCCTCTCAGAGAGCGAGAACGCCCTCTCAGGGAGCGAGAGCGCCCTCTCAGTGAGCAGGAGAGAGATAACTCCCTCTCAGAGAGCGAGGGGGAGAGAGATAACGCCCTCTCAGAGAGCGAGAGAGAGAGATAACGCCCTCTCAGAGAGAGAGCGAGAGAGATAAAGGGGGACAGTGCGCGCTTTGTCTCAGAGAGAGAGCTCTAGTATGGTATTCCACTCCCTGTCTCTCCCCCCTTCTATCTCTCGCTACACATACTGTAATGTAGTAGTTGGCATGCCATTCTTTCATCGTGGCCCAGATGGATTACATTACTGCGCTATGTGACTCCACTATGCCCCTCTTTTCACGCATGCCTCAAATCGCTTACTTGTGAATGGCGGCACGGGTTAGCGAAACTGGTAGTGCCAGTCCATCTGTAGTAGTAGTAGTAGTAGTAGTAGTAGGGTAGGGTATTATACTAGTAATAGTAGTATGCTAATAGTAGTTGTAGTAGTAGTATGCTAGTAGTAGTAGTAGTAGGGTAGGGTATTTCCACATAAAAGGACCCATGAGCACCAACATGTGAAGTTCATAGGAGCATATGTAATTGGGTGTCAAATGACAGCTAAGAGTCTATATATTTGGAAACTGAAGGCATAGATACATTATCCATCATCTCCAGGCATAAGACTTTGATTTCTGGATAAACAGACGGAAAAAAGTTCTTAGAAAACATCTACCAGAAAAAGTCTTAAAAAGGTTTTATAAATACATCAAAACACAATAATGTTGAAGTAAAGCCCCCAGCCAACTAATATCAGTGTTTTTCACTAGCACTGGCTGTTGGCTATACAACCAACTACAGAGTCATTTTCAGCAGAGTACTTCATGCACTTAAATTAACTAGCCTACTTTTTCATTTCCAAGTCAAAAAGAAATCTGCAGAGACCTCTACCGATGGAATAAACAATCTGCAGAGACCTCTACCACTGGAATAAACAATCTGCAAAGACCTCTACCGCTGGAATAAACAATCTGCAGAGACCTCTACCACTGGAATAAACAATCTGCAAAGACCTCTACCGCTGGAATAAACAATCTGCAGAGACCTCTACCGCTGGAATAAACAATCTGCAGACACCACTACCACTGGAATAAACAATCTGCAGAGACCTCTACCACTGGAATAAACAATCTGCAGACACCACTACCACTGGAATAAACAATCTGCAGAGACCTCTACCGCTGGAATAAACAATCTGCAGAGACCTCTACCACTGGAATAAACAATCTGCAGACACCACTACCACTGGAATAAACAATCTGCAGAGACCTCTACCACTGGAATAAACAATCTGCAGAGACCACTACCGCTGGAATAAACAATCTGCAGATACCTCTACCGCTGGAATAAACAATCTGCAGAGACCTCTACCGCTGGAATAAACAATCTGCAGAGACCTCTACCACTGGAATAAACAATCTGCAGATACCTCTACCGCTGGAATAAACAATCTGCAGAGACCTCTACCGATGGAATAAACAATCTGCAGAGACCTCTACCGCTGGAATAAACAATCTGCAGAGACCTCTACCACTGGAATAAACAATCTGCAGATACCTCTACCGCTGGAATAAACAATCTGCAGACACCACTACCACTGGAATAAACAATCTGCAGAGACCTCTACCGATGGAATAAACAATCTGCAGAGACCTCTACCACTGGAATAAACAATCTGCAGACACCACTACCGCTGGAATAAACAATCAGCTGAGACCACTACCGCTGGAATAAACAATCTGCAGAGACCACTACCACTGGAATAAACAATCTGCAGAGACCTCTTCCGCTGGAATAAACAATCTGCAGATACCTCTACCGCTGGAATACACAATCTGCAGAGACCTCTACCACTGGAATAAACAATCTGCAGACACCACTACCGCTGGAATAAACAATCTGCAGAGACCTCTATTGAAAGGACAAACACCTGTCAGTCACAAAGTGAGAAAACACCTGTCAGTCACAAAGTGAGAAAACACTTGTCAGTCACAAAGTGAGAAAACACTTGTCAGTCACAAAGTGAGAAAACACTTGTCAGTCACAAAGTGAGAAAACACTTGTCAGTCACAAAGTGAGAAAAGACCTGTCAGTCACAAAGTGAGAAAACACTTGTCAGTCACAAAGTGAGCAATGACATGGAAACAATGCTGGTTTGACAGTCTGCTCGGTACCTGGGTGTGTGTGCTGTGGTTGCAGTCACATTTCTACACAGAAGGAGAGAGCATGAATTTGCACGTCCCATATAATTAACATTTACATTTGAGTAATTTAGCTGACGCACTTATCCAGAGTCTCTTACAGTAGTGAGTGCATACATTTTCATACTTACAGTAGTTAGTGCATACATTTTCATACTTACAGTAGTTAGTGCATACATTTTCCTACTTACAGTAGTTAGTGCATACATTTTCCTACTTACAGTAGTTAGTGCATACATTTTCCTACTTACAGTAGTTAGTGCATACATTTTCCTACTTACAGTAGTTAGTGCATACATTTTCCTACTCACAGTAGTGAGTGCATACATTTTCTTACTTTAATGTGGTAATGATGAGTAAAAATCCACTTAGCCTATTGTTTTCTGGCACATTAATGTATTTTCTTTCGAGTGCATGCTAGTTCGATTTTCCCACTAATTGCATTTTGGAATATTCCCGCATGGCCTACAGCCATGTGCGCATTGTTGAGCTTTTAATATGAAGAAACAAAACGTTGTCAACATTTTAAGCTAAAACGGTCTGATCTATTGCATCAGCCACATGGCTTTTTTTTATATGCAGTGGTTGTATGAATTTTGGATCTGTCGTCCCAGAACTGTCCCAGAGTCCGTTTTAAAAGTAGACATATTTTATCGTCACAGGGATGATAGGACGCCCTTAATTTTGAGCCCTGAAGGGAATTGTTTTATGAAGATATAAAAAGTGTTTGGTTGTAATTGTAATTTTACAATATTTTATAGGCTACCAAGGGTGGCCAACCATCCTCCAAGACAGCCTTAAAGGGGCAGTGTAGTATTTTGAGACAGGTTTGAATATGCAAAGAGCCAATAGTCCAACAAGCTCTCACTGCAGAATCAGACATTCATCCACGTTCTCCAAAACGTCAAATTTCAAAGAGTTTATGTTGCTCCTGATGCTCTGCACTGTTCCATTTCTCCAAATGTAAAAATTGGAGTTAAGGGTTAAGTCTAGGTACTCATTCCAAATGGTTACAGTTTGGAACAGGGTAAAAACAAGAAATTAAAAACGAGTGTCCATGACTGGGATCAAACACGTAATCTTCTGATCCAGAGTCATGGGATTAAGCCCATCCACCACCCCTGTCCACAACACCCTAGCAAAACCCGATGGCAATAGCACTCACTATTGCCCCCTAGTGGCCGGTTTTGAAGACATTTTCCGACATCCTCAGGACATGGCTAGACGTCCAATTTCGACGTCAATCTTGAACGATCTCCCTGAATAGGCAGAGTGTAGCCTACATTTTTGTCTGATTCTCTATGGTAAAACACATAGTGATGCATCTTGTTTTGTAAAGTGGTTCCTTGGATCATACAATTATATAAAAGTGGTTTTGGAGACATTTTTGTTTTTGTTGGGACAAGTGCCTTGTGCTTTGGACAAGTCATAAATCTGTCCCTACTTTTCCGAAGATCAGGAACCCTTGATTTAACTCTGTTACAGGGTGTAAATCCACTTCACTTATAGTAGTTCAATAACTAAAATACATTTTTTCAAAGTCAAGGTGCCATGTCATAGCTGACACCCCATTCTTTCTGCAGACATCTTGGAATCTTAATTCAGAGCAGACGTTTACCTCCATTTTTGTAAAATGTGGTCCCATAAAAATTTAAGTGAGATTACCAGAATTCCATGTTTTTTTTTTTATTCAGTGGAAATTGTTCAAAAAGTTTTTGGTTTGTTAAACTTCGAAATCAATGTTTTTTTGTTCAGCAAACATTTTAAAGTGAAAAAACTAAGTCAAAGCGTAAATCCATTACCATGGAATTGCCCAGTAGTAGTGTGTCCTCATGCCTGCTCGCGCTACACAGAGAGGAGAGGAGACGGGCCAAAACATGCCTGGTCCTTCCCACAACAGTCTCTTCATGGTATCACTACACAGGGACATGTCTCTGCTGCCCCTGGCCTCATTGACAGGGTGCCGAGTGGCACCCACCGCGTATGCTTGAGCACACACACACCCCCTAACTGACTCAGTCACTGGGGAGGGCTGTGTGTAATGACTGAGCTGCATGGATGGAGGCCGCAGGATAAAAAGGCTGCATCCCAAAACTGTCTGAGAGTGCCAAAGTGAGCTGCCTGGTCATTTCCGTGAGTCTGTGTGTGTGTGTCTCTGCCTGGTCTTTCAAAGTGCTGAGAGATGACTGCCAAGCTCATTAGAAGACTAATTCTGACACAGAGCCTCTGAAATGGATAGTAACTGTCTGCAATCCCTGCCAGCGTGCCTGGCCTGTCTTCCTCCCTGCCAGAGTGCCTGGCCTGTCTGCCTGGCCTGGCTTGGCCTGTCTCTCCACCAACAAGTCTCAAAGCCTCTCTCCCGCTCTCCAGCTCTCCAGTAACAAGCCTCTCTCTCTCGCTCTCTCGCTCTCCAGCAACAAGCCTCCCTCTTGCTCTCTCGCTCTCCAGCAACAAGCCTCCCTCTTGCTCTCTCGCTCTCCAGCAACAAGCCTCCCTCTTGCTCTCTCGCTCTCTAGCAACAAGCCTGCCTCGCTCTCTCCCTCTCTTCAGCAACAAGCCTCTCTCTCCCTCTCCCAACAACAAGCCTCTCTCTCTCTCCCCAAAAACAAGCCTCTCTCTCCCTCTTTCCAGTAACAAGCCTCTCTCTCGCTCTCTCGCTCTCCAGCAACAAGCCTCTCCCTCTCTCACTGGCTCTCCAGCAACAAGCCTCTCTCCCTCTCTCCAGCAACAAGCCTCTCTCTACTCCAGCAACAAGCCTCTCTCTCCAGCAACAAGCCTCTCTCTCTCTCTCCAGCAACAAGCCTCTCTCTCTCTCTCCAGCAACAAGCCTCTCTCCCTCTCTCCAGCAACAATTCTCTCTCTATGTCCAGCAACAAGCCTCTCTCTCTCCAGCAACAAGCCTCTCTCTCTCTCTCCAGCAACAAGCCTCTCTCTCTCTCTCCAGCAACAAGCCCCTCTCTCTCCAGCAACAAGCCTCTCGCTCTAACCAGCAACAAGCCTCTCGCTCTCTCCAGCAACAAGCCTCTCGCTCTCGCCAGCAACAAGCCTCCCGCTCTCTCCAGCAACAAGCCACTCGCTTTCTAAAGCAACAAGCCTCGCTCTCTCCAGCAACAAGTCTCGCTCTCTCCAGCAACAAGCTTCGCTCTCTCGCTCTCTCCAGCAACACGCCTCGCTCGCTCTCTCTCTCAACAAGCCCATCTCTCTCTCTCTCTCTCTCTACAGCAACAAGCCTCGCTCTCGCTCTCTCCAGCAACAAGCCCATCTCGCTCTCTCCAGCACCAAGCCTCGCTCTCTCCAGCAACAAGCCCATCTCGCTCTCTCCAGCACCAAGCCTCTCTCTCTCTCCAGCAACAAGCCCCTCTCACTCCAGCAACAAGCCTCGCTCTCACTCCCGCTTTCTCTCCAGCAACAACCATCCCTCCCGCTCTCCAACAACAAGCCTCTCTCTCCAGCAACGAGCCTCCCTCTCTCTCCCGCAACGAGCTTCGCTCTCTATCGCAACGAGCCTCGCTCTCTCTCCAGCAACGAGCCTCCCTCTCTCTCCCGCAACGAGCCTCCCTCTCTCTCCAGCAACGAGCCTCCCTCTCTCTCGCAACGAGCCTCGCTCTCTCCCGCAACGAGCCTCCCTCTCTCTCCCGCAACGAGCCTCCCTCTCTCTCCAGCAACGAGCCTCCCTCTCTCTCTCGCAACGAGCCTCCCTCTCTCTCCCGCAACGAACCCCTCTCTCCAGCAACGAGCCCCTCTCTCCAGCAACGAGCACCTCTCTCCAGCAAATAGCCTCTCTCTCTCGCTCTCTCCAGCAACAAGCCCATCTCGCTCTAGCTCTCACCAGCAACAAGCCCATCTCGCTCTCTCCAGCACCAAGCCTCGCTCTCTCCAGCAACAAGCCCATCTCGCTCTCTCCAGCACCAAGCCTCTCTCTCTCTCTCCAGCAACAAGCCCCTCTCACTCCAGCAACAAGCCTCGCTCTCACTCCCGCTTTCTCTCCAGCAACAACCATCCCTCCCGCTCTCCAACAACAAGCCTCTCTCTCCAGCAACGAGCCTCCCTCTCTCTCCCGCAACGAGCCTCCCTCTCTCTCCAGCAACGAGGCTCCCTCTCTCTCGCAACGAGCCTCCCTCTCTCTCCCGCAACAAGTCTCGCTCTCTCTCGCAACGAGCCTCGCTCTCTCCCGCAAAGAGCCTCCCTCTCTCTCCAGCAACGAGCCTCCCTCTCTCTCCAGCAACGAGCCTCCCTCTCTCTCTCGCAACGAGCCTCCCTCTCTCTCCCGCAACGAGCCCCTCTCTCCAGCAACGAGCCCCTCTCTCCAGCAACGAGCACCTCTCTCCAGCAACTAGCCTCTCTCTCTCGCTCTCTCCAGCAACAAGCCCATCTCGCTCTAGCTCTCACCAGCAACAAGCCCATCTCGCTCTCTCCAGCACCAAGCCTCGCTCTCTCCAGCAACAAGCCTCACTCTCTCCAGCAACAAGCCTCCCACTCTCTCCAGCAACAAGCCTCACACTCCCTCCAGCAACAAGCATCCCACTCTCTCCATCAACAAGCCTCCCACTCTCTCCAACAACAAGCCTCCCACTCTTTCCTGCACCAAGCCTCCCACTCTCTCCAGCTCCCTCTCTCTCCAGCACCAAACCTCCCTCTCGCTCCAGCACCAAGCCTCTCTCTCTCTCCAGCACCACGCCCATGTCTCTCAACCACTACGCCCATCTCTCTCTCTCTCTCTCTCTCCCTCCACCAACACGCCCATCTCTCTCCCTCCAGCAACAAGCCCCTCTCTCTCTCCAGCAACGAGCCAGCAACAAGCCTCTCTCCCACTCCCTCTCTCACTCCAGCAACAAGCCTCTCTCGCTCGAGCAACAAGCCTCTCCTTCTCTCCAGCAACAAGACTCCCACTCTCTCCAGCAACAAGCCTCTCGCTCCCTCAAGCAACAAGCCTCCTGCTCTCTCCAGCAACAAGCCTCTCGCTCTCTCAAGCAACAAGCCTCTCGCTCTCTCCAGCAACAAGCCTCGCTCTCTCCAGCAACAAGCTTCGCTCTCTCGCTCTCCAGCAACAAGCCTCTCTCTCTCTCTCCAGCACCAAGCCTCCCATTCTCTCCAGCAACAAGCCTCTCTCTCTCTCTCCAGCACCAAGCCTCCCATTCTCTCCAGCAACAAGCCTATCTCTCTCCCACTCTCTCCAGCAACAAGCCTCTCGCTCTCTCCAGCAACAAGCCTCCCGCTCTCTCCAGCAACAAGCCTCTCGCTCTCTCCAGCAACAAGCCTCGCTCTCTCCAGCAACAAGCTTCGCTCTCGCTCTCTAGCAACAAGCCTCTCTCCCTCTCTCCAGCAACAAGCCTCGCTCTCTCCAGCAACAAGCCTCGCTCTCTCCAGCAACAAGCCTCTCTCGCTCTCTCCAGCAACGAGCCTCGCTCTCACTCTCTGCAGCAACAAGCCTCGCTCACACTCTCTTCAGCAACAATCCTCGCTCGCACTCTCTTCAGAAACACGTCTCACTCTCTTCAGCAACATGCCTCTGTCTCGCACCTGCAATCTCTCTAGCACCAAGCCTCGCTCTCTCCAGCACCAAGCCTCGCTCTCTACAGCAACAAGCCTCGCTCTCTACAGCAACAAGCCTCACTCTCTCCAGCAACAAGCCTCGCTCTCTCCAGCAACAAGCCTCCCTCTCTCTCCAGCAACAAGCCTCCCTCTCTATCCAGCAACAAGCCTCCCTCTCTCTCCAGCAACAAGCCTCCCTCTCTCTCCAGCAACAAGCCTCCATCTCTCACCAGCAACAAGCCTCCCTAACTCACCAGCAACAAGCCTCCCTCGCTCTCTCGATCTCTAGCAACAAACCTCGCTCTCCCTCTCTCCAGCAACAAGCCTTTCTCTCTCTCTCCAGCAACAAGCCTCACTCTCTCGCAACAAGCCTCACTATATCGCTCTCCAGCAACAAGCCTCGCTTTCCCGCTCTTCAGCAACAAGCCTACCTCTCTCGCTCCCCATCAACAAGTCTTGCTCTCTCGCTCTCCAGCAACAAGCCACTCTCGCTCTCTCCAGCAACACACCTCGCTCTCAACAAGCACATCTCTCTGTCCACGCCAATCTCTCTCCCTCCATCAACAAGCCCATCTCTCTCTTCAGCAACGAGCCTCCCTCTCTCTCCAGCAACGAGCCTCCCTCTCTCTCTCTCCAGCAACGAACCTCTCTCCCTCCCTCTCTCCAGGAACGAGCCTCGCTCCCTCCCTCGCAATCCAGCAACGAGCCACTCTCTCAGCAATGAGCCCCTCTCCCAGCAACGAGCCCCTCTCTCCAGCAACGAACCTCGCTCTCTCCCGCAACGAGCCTCTCTCTAGCAACAAGCCTCGCTCTCACTCCCTCCCTCTCTCCAGCAACAAGCCTCCCTCTCTCTCCAGCAACAATCCTCCCTCGCTCTCCCTCTCTCCAGCAACAAGCCTCTCTCCCACTCCCTCTCTCGGTCCAACAACACGCCTCCCAACTCCAGCAACAAGCCTCCCTCGCTATCTCGCTCTCCAGCAGCAACCCCCCCTACTCAGCAACAATCCTCCCTCCTTCTCCCTCTCTCCAGCAACAAGCCTCTCTCCCACTCCCTCTCTTTCTCCAGCAACACACCTCCCTACCTCCAGCAACAAGCCTCCCTCGCTCTCTCGCTCTCAAGCAACAAGGCTCTCTGTTTCCAGAAACAAGCCTCTTTCTCTCTCTCCAGCAACAAGCTTCTCTCTCCAGCAACAAGCCTCGCTCTCTCGCTCACCAGCAACAAGCCTTGCTCTCTCGCTCTCCAGCAACAAGCCTCACTCTCTCGCTCTCCAGCAACAAGCCTCGCTCTCTCGCTCTCCAGCAACAAGCCTCGCTCTCTCGCTCTCCAGCAACACGCCTCGCTCTCAACAAGCACATCTCTCTCTCGACGCCAATCTCTCTCCCTCCATCAACAAGCCCATCTCTCTCGCTCTCTCTCTCCAGCAATGAGCCTCCCTCTCTCTCTCTCCAGCAACGAACCTCGCTCCCTACCTCTCTCCAGCAATAAGCCTCGCTCCCTCCCTCTCTCCAGCAACGAGCCTCCCTCTCTCCCGCAACGAGCAACCCTCTCTCCCGCAACGAGCCTCGCTCTCTCCAGCAACAAGCCTCTCTCGCTCTCTCCAGCAACGAGCCTCGCTCTCACTCTCTGCAGCAACAATCCTCGCTCACACTCTCTCCAGCAACAAGCCTCGCTCGCATTCTCTTCAGAAACCCGTCTCACTCTCTACAGCAACACGCCTCTCTCTCTCCCGCTATCTCCAGCAACATGCCTCTGTCTCGCACCCGCAATTTCTCCAGCACCAAGCCTCGTTCTCTCAAGCACCAAGCCTCGCTCTCTACAGCAACAAGCCTCGCTCTCTCCAGCAACAAGCCTCGCTCTCTCCAGCAACAAGCCTCCCTCTCTCTCCAGCAACAAGCCTCCCTGTCTATCAGCAACAAGCCTCCCTCTCTATCCAGCAACAAGCCTCCCTCTCTCTCCAGCAACAAGCCTCCCTCTCTCCAGCAACAAGCCTCCATCTCTCACCAGCAACAAGCCTCGCTCTCTCGCTCTCTCCAGTCACAAGCCTCCCTCTCTCGCTCTTTCCAGCAACAAGCCTCCCTCTCTCTCCAGCACCTAGCCTCCCTCTCTCTCCAGCACCAAGCCTCCCTCTCTCTCCAGCACCAAGCCTCCTTCTCTCTCCAGCAACAAGCCTCCCACTTTCTCCAGCAACAATCCTCCCTCCTTCTCCCTCTCTCCAGCAACAAGCCTCTCTCCCACTCCCTCTCTCGCTCCAGCAACACGCCTCCCTATATCCAGCAACAAGCCTCCCTCGCTCTCTCACATTCAAGCAACAAGCCACTCTGTTTCCAGAAACAAGTCTCTTTCTCTCTCTCCAGCAACAATCCTCCCTCCTTCTCCCTCTCTCCAGCAACAAGCCTCTCTCCCACTCCCTCTCTCGCTCAAGCAACACGCCTCCCTATATCCAGCAACAAGCCTCCCTCGCTCTCTCCTACTCAAGCAACAAGCCACTCTGTTTCCAGAAACAAGTCTCTTTCTCTCTCTCCAGCAACAAGCCTCGCTCTTTCTCCAGCAACAAGCCTCGCTCTCTCGCTATCCAGCAACAAGCCTTGCTCTTTCGCTCTCCAGCAACAAGCCTCGCTCTCTCGCTCTCCAGCAACAAGCCTCGCTCTCTCGCTCTCCAGCAACAAGCTTTGCTCTCTCGCTCTCCAGCAACAAGCCTCGCTCTCAACATGCACATCTCTCTCCCACTCCCTCTCTCGCTCCAGCAACACGCCTCCCTACCTCCAGCAACAAGCCTCCCTCGCTCTCAAGCAACAAGGCTCTCTGTTTCCAGAAACAAGCCTCTTTCTCTCTCTCCAGCAACAAGCTTCTCTCTCTCCAGCAACAAGCCTCGCTCTTTCTCCAGCAACAAGCCTCGCTCTCTCTCTCTCCAGCAACAAGCCTCGCTCTCTCGCTCTCCAGCAACAAGCCTCGCTCTCTCGCTCTCCAGCAACAAGCCTCGCTCTCTCGCTCTCCAGCAACAAGCCTCACTCTCTCGCTCTCCAGCAACAAGCCTCGCTCTCTCGCTCTCCAGCAACAAGCCTCGCTCTCTCGCTCTCCAGCAACACGCCTCGCTCTCAACAAGCACATCTCTCTCTCGACGCCAATCTCTCTCCCTCCATCAACAAGCCCATCTCTCTCGCTCTCTCTCTCCAGCAACGAGCCTCCCTCTCTCTCTCTCCAGCAACGAACCTCGCTCCCTACCTCGCTCATACTCTCTACAGCAACACGCCTCTCTGTCTCAAGCACCAAGCCTCGCTCTCTACAGCATCAAGCCTCGCTCTCTCCAGCAACAAGCCTCCCTCTCACTCCAGCAACAAGCCTCCCTGTCTATCCAGCAACAAGCCTCGCTCTCTCGCTCTCCAGCAACAAGCCTTGCTCTTTCGCTCTCCAGCAACAAGCCTCGCTCTCTCGCTCTCCAGCAACAAGCCTCGCTCTCTCGCTCTCCAGCAACAAGCCTTGCTCTCTCGCTCTCCAGCAACATGCCTCGCTCTCAACAAGCACATCTCTCTCTCCACGCCAATCTCTCTCCCTCCATCAACAAGCCCATCTCTCTCTCTCTCTCTCTCCAGCAACGAGCCTCCCTCTCTCTCTCTCCAGCAACGAGCCTCCCTCTCTCTCTCTCTCCAGCAATGAGCACCTCTCTCCAGCAACACGCCTCGCTCTCCAGCAACGAGTCTCGCTCTCCAGCAACGAGCCTCGCTCTCTCCCGCAACGATCAACCCTCTCTCCCGCAACGATCCCAGCTCTCTCCCGCAACAAGCCTCGCTCTCACTCTTTGCAGCAACAAGCCTCGCTCGCACTCTCTTATGAAACAAGCCTCTCTCTCTCTCCAGCAACAAGCCTCCCACTTCCTCCAGAAACAAGCCTCCCACCCCCTCCAGCAACAAGCATCCCTCTCCCTCCAGCAACAATCCTCCCTCTCTCTCCAGCAACAAGCCTCCCTCTCTCTCCAGCACAAAGCCTCCCTCTCTCTCCAGCACCAAGCCTCGCTCCCTCCAGCAACAAGCATCCCACTCTCTCCAGCAACAAGCCTCCCACTCTCTCCAGCAACATGACTCCCACTCTCTCCAGCAACAAGCCTCCCACTCTCTCCAGCAACAACCCTCCCACTCTCTTCAAAAACAAGCCTCCCACTCTCTCCAGCACAAAGCCTCCCTCTCCTTCCAGCAACAAGCTTCCCTCTCTATCCAGCAACAAGCCTTCCACTCTCTTCAAAAACAAGCCTCCCACTCTCTCCAGCACAAGGCCTCCCTCTCCTTCCAGCACCAAGCCTCCCTCTCTCTCCAGCACCAAGCCTCCCTCTCTCTTCAGCACCAAGCCTCCCTCTCTCTCCAGCACCAAGACTCCCACTCTCTCCAGCAACAAGCCCATTTCACTCTCTAGCAACAAGCCCATCTCTCTCTCTCTCTCGCTCTCTCTCTCCAGCAACGAGCCTCCTTCTCTCTCTCTCCAGCAACGAGCCTCCTTCTCTCTCTCTCTCTCCAGCAACGAGCCTCCTTCTCTCTCTCTCCAGCAACGAGCCTCGCTCCCGCCGTCTCTCTCCAGCAAAAAGACCCTCTTTCCAGCAACGAGCCGATCTCTCCAGCAACAAGCCCCTTTTTTCTCCAGCATCGAGCCCCTCTCTCCAGCAACGAGCCCCCCCCTCTCTCTCTCTCTCTCTCTCTCCAGCAACAAGCCCTCACTCCAGCAACACGCCTCCCTCTCGCTATCTCCAGCTACAAGCCTCGCTCTCGCACTCTCCAGCAAAAAGCCTCGCTCTCGCTCGCTACAGCAACAATCCTCGCTCTCGCTATCTCCAGCAACAAGCCTCGCTCTCTCCAGCAACAAGCCTCTCTCTTCCTCTCTCTCTCCACCAACATGCCTCGCTCTCACTCCCTCCCTCTCTCCCTAGCAACACGCCTCCCTCTCTCTCCCTCTCTCCAGCAACAAGCCTTCCTCCATGTCCCTCTCTCTCCAGCAACAAGCATCCCACTCCCTCCAGCAACACACCTCGCTCTCACTCCCTCCCTCTCTCTCTCTCCAGCAACAAGGCCCTCTCTCCAGCAACGAGCATCTATCTCTCCATCTCTCTCTCCAGCAACAAGCCTCGCTCTGTTTCTCCCTCTCGCTCTCTCCAGCAACAAGCCTCGCTCTCGCTCTCTCCAGCAACAACCCCTCTCTCCAGCAACGAGACTTGCTCTCTCCAGCAACGAGACTTGCTCCCTCCAGCAACAAGCCTCACTCTCACTCTCTCCAGCAACACGCCTCTCTCTCTTCCTCTCTCCCTCTAGCAACACGCCTCGCTCTCACTCTTTCTAGCAACACACCTCGCTCTCAGACCCAGACCTCAAAAGTGGTCTCCTGATGTGGTTTAAGCATTGTTGTGGAATTAGAAGACAACATTTATTTGTTTTTCTATTAACAAAAATGTGATTAAGAGCAAACACCTGAAAAAACTAAAAACGGAGAAAACAGAATTTGGGAAAAAACAGGAATCAGGCAAAAAATATAAAAGTGATTTATTGGGCACTATGCTCTGCCTCCCCGGGAACCTAACAGAACAGCAAGCCGGTTATTTTTGGAGATGGATAAGCAGGAAAGGAGAGAGAGAAAAGAGAGAGAGAGAGCGAGAGTGAGAGACAAGACTGAGTAAAGCAGGCAGAAATAGAAATAGAGAAAAAGAGGCAGGCAGAGAGAGAGCCAGAGAGGGCGACACAGACAGAGAGGTAGTTAGCCAATAGCACAGCGAAGGGTGAGACTGAGGATATCTGCTCTGTAGATATGCATGTCTGATTCCCCATCCATCCACAGAGAGAATGGAGTACAGTGAGTCAGGAAAGACAGAAACAGCATATGAGAGGAGAGAAGCATCAGTGAGTTAGTAGTAGTGGCGTATGCCACCCTGTAGCCCGGCAGGGCTTGCAATTCTCTGCTCTGTGAGCCTCTGAATGAGAGGCAGCCAGGACTCGAAGAATGACATGATCACAGGCACTACTGTGTCATGGAGTCTTTACCCCAGCTAGGACACACACACATCTACATTAAAGTCGATGCTACCATGATTACGGATAGTCCTGAATCAATCGTGAATAATGATGAGTGAGAAGGTGAGACGCACAAATATCATACCCCCTCCAAAAATAATAACCTCCCGTTATTGTAATGGTGAAAGGTATTTGTATTTATTATGGATCCCCAATAGTTCCTGCCAAGGCAGCAGCTACTCTTCCTGGGGTTTATTATGGATCCTCATTAGTTCCTGCCAAGGCAGCAGCTACTCTTCCTGGAGTTTATTATGGATCCTCATTAGTTCCTGCCAAGGCAGCAGCTACTCTTCCTGGAGTTTATTATGGATCCTCATTAGTTCCTGCCAAGGCATCAGCTACTCTTCCTGGGCTCTAGCAAAACTAAGGCAGTTATACAATTTTAAAAACATTACTATACATTCATAACAGAACTCACAACACACTAAGCGTGTACCTTCAGGCCCATACTCCACTACCACATATCTACAACACATAATCCACGTGTACGTATGTATATAGTGCATATGTTACCGTGTGTATGCATGTGTCTGTGCCAATGTTTGTGTTACTTCACAGTCCCCGCTGTTCCATAAGGTGTATTTTTTATCTGTTCTTTAAATCTGATTCTACTGCTTGCATCAGTTACCTGATGTGGAATAGAGTTCCATGTTGTCATGGCTCTATGTAGTAGCGGTCGACCGATTAATCGGAATGGCCGATTAATTAGGACCGATTTCAAGATTTCATAACAATCGGTAATCGACATTTTTTGACACCGATTATGGCCGATTACATTGCACTCCACGAGGAGACTGCGTGGCAGGCTGACTACCTGTTACACGAGTGTACCAAGGAGCCAAGGTAAGGTGCTAGCTAGCATTAAACGTATCTTATAAAAAACAATCAATCTTAACATAATCACTAGTTAACTACACATGGTTGATGATATTACTAGTTTATCTAGCTTGTCCTGCATTGCATATAATCGATGCGGTGCCTGTTAATTTATCATTGAATCACAGCCTAATTCGCCAAACGGGTGATTTAACAAGTGCCTTCGCGAAAAAAGCACTGTCATTGCACCAATGTGTACCTAACCATAAACATCAACGCCTTTCTTAAAATCAATACACAAGAATATATTTTTAAACCTGCATATTTAGTTAATATTACCTGCTAACATGAATTGCTTTTAACTAGGGAAATTGTGTCATTTCTCTTGCGTTCTGTGCAACAGAGTCAGGGTATATGTAGCAGTTTGGGCCGCCTGGCTCGATGCAAACTGTGTGAAGACCATTTCTTCCAAACAAAGACAGCCAACTTCGCCAAACGGGGGATGATTTAACAAAAGCGCATTTGCGAAAAAAGCACAATCGTTGCACGAATGTACCTAACCTGCATATTTAGTTAAAAGAAATTAATGTTAGCAGGCAATATTAACTAGGCAAATTGTGTCACTTCTCTTGCGTTAATTGCACGCAGAGTCAGGGTATATGCAACAGTTTGGGCCGCCTTGCTTGTTGCGAACTAATTTGCCAGAATTTTACATAATTATGACATAACATTGAAGGTTGTAATATGTAACAGCAATATTTAGACTTATGGATACCACCCGTTAGATAAAATACGGAATGGTTCCGTATTTCACTGAAAGAATAAACGTTTTGTTTTCGAAATGATAGTTTCCGGATTTGACCATATTAATGACCTAAGGCTCATATTTCTGTGTGTTATTATATTATAATTAAGTCTATGATTAGATAGCGCAGTCTGACTGAGTGGTGGTAGGCTGCAGCAGGCTTGTAAGCATTAATTCAAACAGCACTTTCCTGCGTTTGCCAGCAGCTCTTCGCAATGCTTCAAGCATTGCGCTGTTTATGACTTCAAGCCTATCAACTCCTGAGATTAGGCTGGCAATACTAAAGTACCTACTAGAACATCCAATAGTCAAAAGGTATACAAATCGTATAGAGAGAAATAGTCCCATAATAACTACAACCTAAAACTTCTTACCTGGGAGTATTGAAAACTCATGTTAAAAGGAACCACCAGCTTTCATATGTTCTCATGTTCTGAGCAAGGAACTTAAACGTTAGCTTTTTTATATGGCACATATTGCACTTTTACTTTCTTCTCCAACACTTTGTTTTTGCATTATTTAAACCAAATTGAACATGTTTCATTATTTATTTGAGACTAAATAGATTTTATTGATGTATTATATTAAGTTAAAATAAAAGTGTTCATTGTTCATTCAGTATTGTTCTAATTGTCATTATTACAAATATATATATAAAAATCAACCGATTAATCGGTATCGGCTTTTTTTGGTCCTCCAATAATCGGTATCGGTGTTGAAAAAATCATCAGTCGACCTCTACTACGTAGTACTGTGCGCCTCCCATAGTCTGTTCTGAACTTGGGGACTGTGAAGAGACCTCTGGTGGCATGTCTTGTGGGGTATGCATGAGTGTCCGAGCTGTGTGCCAGTAGTTTAAACAGACAGCTCTGTGCTTTCAACATGTCAATACCTCGCACAAATACAAGTTGTGAATAAGTCAATCTCTCCTCCACTTTGAGCCAGGAGAGATTGACATGCATATTATTAATGTTAGCTCTCTGTGTACATTCAAGGGCCAGCCGTGCTGCCCTGTTCTGAGCCAATTGCAATTTTCCTAAGGTCCTCTTTGTGGCACCTGACCACACGACTGAACAGTAGTCCAGGTGCGACAAAACTAGAGCCTGTAGGATCTGCCTTGTTGATAGTGCTGTTAAGAATGCAGAGCAGTGCTTTGTTATGGACAGACCTCTCCCCATCCTAGCTACTATTGTATCAATATGTTTAGACCATGACAGTTTACAATCCAGGGTTACTCCAAGCAGTTTAGTCACCTCAACTTGCTTAATTTCCACATTATTTATTACAAGATATAGTTGATTTTTCCTAAATACAATGCTTTTAGGTTTTGAAATATTTAGGACTAACTTAATCCTTGCCACCCATTCTGAAACTAACTGCAGCTCTTTAAGTGTTGCAGTCATTTCAGTCGCTGTAGTAGCTGACGTGTATAGTGTTGAGTCATCCGTATCCATCGACACACTGGCTTTACTCAAAGCCAGTTGCATGTCATTAGTAAAGATTGAAAAAAGAAAGGGGCCTAGACAGCTGCCCTGGGGAATTCCTGATTCTACCTGGATAATGTTGGAGAGCCTTCCATTAAAGTACACCCTCTGTGTTCTGTTAGACAGGGAACTCTTTATCCATAATATAGCAGGGGGTATAAAGTCATAGCACATACATTTTACCAGCAGCAGACTATGATCGATAATGTCAAAAGCTGCAAGTTGTCAGACACCGGTGGCTTGTCATTGTTGATAGACAACAATAATTTTTTCACCTCTTCCACACTCACTTTACGGATTTCAAAATTACAATTCTTGTCTTTCATCATTTGGTCAGATATACTTGGATGTGTAGAGTCAGCGTTTGTTGCTGGCATGTCATGCCGAAGTTTGCTAATCTTGCCAACTAAAAAAATCATTAAAGTAAAGCAATATCAGTCGGTTTTGTAATGAATGATACATCTGATTCAATGAATGATGGAGCTGAGTTTGCCTTTTTTCCCAAATTGTCATTGAAGGTGCTCCAAAGCTTTTTACTATTGTTCTTTGTCATTGATCTTTGTTTCATAGTGTGGATTGTTCTCAACCATACCATTTTTCAATTCCTCGTCAATCCACGGGGATCTAGCGGTTTTTAGTAATTTTCTTAAATGGGTGCATGCATATTGGTAACGGGGATAACCAATTTCATGAATGTGTCAAGTGCAACGTCTGTTTGCGCCTCATTACACACCACGGACCAACAGATATTCTTTACATCAACAACATAGGAATCACAACAAAAAACGTATTGTATGACCTCTTATACACTACATTAGACCCAGCCTTTGGAACTTTGGTTTTCCTAGATGTGATCACTCCATCCGATGGATCTGGATACTGCTTTCAAGCACATTTCTCCAGCATTAGTAAAGATGTGATCAATACATGTTGATGATTTCATTCCTGTGCGGTTTGTAACTACCCTGGTAGGTTGATTGATAACCTGAACCATGTTGCGGGCACTAGTTTGAAGCTTTTTCTTGAGTGGGCAGCTTGAAAGACAGTCAATATTTAACTCTCACTGAAAATATACCTTGGTTGATATCACATGCATTATCAAGTATTTCACAGGTTATCCAGATACTGACTGTTAGCACTTGGTGTTCTATAGCAGCTTCCCACAAGAATGAGCTTTAGGTGAGGCAGATGAACCTGTAGCCATATTACTTCAACAGTATTTAACATGAGATCCTCTAATCTTTAAAGGAATGTGGTTCTGAATATAAACAACAACACCTCCACCACTGGCATTTCTGTATTTTCTGTAAATGTTATAACCTTGTATTGCTACCACTGTATCAAAGGTATTGTCTAAGTGAGTTTCGGAGATAGTCAGAATATGAATGTCATCTGTTACTAGCAAGTTATTAATTTCATGAACCTTGTTTCTTAAGCTACATAAGTTAACATGGGTTATTTTGAGCACTTTTCTGGGATGCTTGCTTGTTTTCATTGTTTTACTGGGAAGCTTAGCATAAGTAGATATACTCATGTTATTTATGTTAGTGGACTTCCTAATAGGGCACACCGCCTCAGTGGAAACCGCCTAACATCGTAAAACTGGTTCATAGACACATGATTACTGCATACAATAGCTGTAGGATCAGCAGAGGCATTCAGAGGGACATAAATTAGGTTACTTTCATTGTGTCTACCAATACCCCTTGTATAATGTACATTTGCTAAAGCATTATGATGACTCAGCGACACAATGGTAGGGATTTTAATTTATTTTTGACAAGATGGCGCCGGAGAATATATACTTCTGTATACTTCTGGCCCTTCTTTGGACACTGTGTTAACAACCCTCCAGACGAGCTTCAATGCCATTCAACTCTCCTTCCGTGGCCTCCAACTGCTCCTAAACACAAGTAAAACTAAATGCATGCTCTTCAACCGATCGCTGCCTGCACCTGCCCGCCCATTCAGCATAACTTCTCTGGACGGTTCTAACTTAGAATTTGTGGACAACTACAAATACCTAGGTGTCTGGTTAGACTGTAAACTCTCCTTCCAGACTCACATCAATCATCTCCAATCCAAAGTGAAATCTAGAATTGGCTTCCTATTTCGCAACAAAGCATCCTTCACTCATGCTGCCAAACATACCCTCGTAAAACTGACCATCCTACCAATCCTCGACTTCGGCGATGTCATTTACAAAATAGCCTCCAATACCCTACTCAACAAGCTGGATGCAGTCTATCACAGTGCCATCCGTTTTGTCACCAAAGCCCCATATACAACCCACCACTGCGATCTGTATGCTCTCGTTGGCTGGCCTTCACTTCATAATCGTCGCCAAACACATTGGCTCCAGGTCATCTACAAGACCCTGCTAGGTAAAGTCCCCCCTTATCTCCGCTCACTGGTCACCATAGCAGCACCCACCTGTAGCACGCGCTCCAGAAGGTATATCTCTCTGGTCACCCCTAAAGCCAACTCCTCCTTTGGTCGTCTCTCCTTCCAGTTCTCTGCTGCCAACGACTGGAACGAACTACAAAAATCTCTGAAATTGGAAACACTTATCTCCCTCACTAGCTTTAAGCACCAGCTGTCAGAGCAGCTCACAGATCACTGCACCTGTACATAGCCGATCTATAATTTAGCCCAAACTACTACCTCTTCCCCTACTGTATTTATTTATTTTATTTATTTTGCTCCTTTGCACCATATTATTTATATTTGAACTTTGAACTTTCTTCAAACTACAAATCTACCATTCCAGTATTTTTCTTGCTATACTTTATTTACTTTGCCACCATGGCATTTTTTGCTTTTACCTCCCTTATCTCACATCATTTGCTCACATTGTATATAGTCTTATTTTTTTTTCTACTGTATTATTGACTGTATGTTGTTTACTCCATGTGTAACTCTGTGTTGTTGTATGTTGTCGAACTGCTTTGCTTTATCTTGGCCAGGTCACAATTGTAAATGAGAACTTGTTCTCAACTTGCCTACCTGGTTAAATAAAGGTGAAATAAAAAATAAATAAAATAAAAAGAACAAGACTGACGTTTTACGTATTTCTAACCAATTGTGTTTTTTTTGTTTGTAACTTTTTTTTTTAACTTATTTTGCACATAATGTTGCTGCCACCATCTCTTATGACTGAAAATAACTTCTGGACATCAGGACTGCGATTACTCACCACGGACTGGCAGAATCCTTTTTTTCCTTGAATGAGGCCGACGCGCCCGTTGTGAATGATATACTGCTTCCCCGGGAACAGGCCCAGATCCCTGCCATTTACATTAAGAGAAGGCGGGAAAAAAGGGTCCAGAGGGCTGGGTGCCTTCTGAGAATTCGTAGGCGATTGAATAAACCCCCACTTCCTTCCATTCTGCTAGCAAACGTGCAATCTTTGGAAAATAAAATCAATGACCTACACGGAAGATTAAAATACCAATGGGACATTCAAAACAGTAATATCTTATGCTTCAAGGTGTCGTGGCTGAACGACGACATTATCAATATAAAGCTGGCTGGTTATACGCTGTATCAGCAGGACAGAACAGCATACTCTGGTAAGACAAGGGGCGGCGGACTATGTATTTTTGTAAATAACAGCTGGTGCACGATATCTAAGGAAATCTCAAGGTTTTGCTCGCCTGAGGGAGACTATCTCATGATAAGCTGTTGACCACACTATCTACCTAGAGAGTATTCATCTGTATTTTCATAGCCGTCTACATACCACCACAGACTGATGCTGGCAATAGACCGCACTGAATGAGCTATATTCTTTTATTTCTCATTGATAAGTTATTGTCTCAACGCAGCCTTAATGCTGTGAAAGGATCCAGATGATTTGGGTGGATCCCATCCTCCTTATAAAATGTGTTTTGTTTCCAAAAGGTATCGAAATCGTCAGCAAAAGTTACACCCATTGAGCTGCAATAATCACATAGCTAGTTGTGAAGAGAAATAATCCTGCTAAAGTATTCAATGCCACGATTCAGAGAGGGCACAGGGCCAGATATGATATATTTGTGCGTCTAACTTTTGCACTTGTCACTATCCCAATACTTTTGGAGCTCACCGTATACAGACTGAGTGTACAAAACATTACGAACACCTGCTCTTTCCATGACAGACTATCCAGGTGAAAGCCCTTATTGATGTCACATGTTAAATCCACTTCAAATCAGTGTAGATGAAGAGGAGGAAACAGGTTAAGGAAGGATTTTTAAGCCTTGAGACATGGATTGTGTATGCGTGCCGTTCAGAACGTGAATGGGCAGGACAAAAGATTGAAGTGCCTTTGAACGGGGTACGGTATTAGGTACCAGGCGCACTTGTTTGTGTCAAGAACTGCAACTCCGCTGGGTTTTTCATGCTCAACTGTTTCCCGTGTTACTCAAGAATGGTCCACTACCCAAAGGACATCCAGTCAACTTGACACAAATGTGGGAAGCATTGCAGTCAACACGGGCCAGTATCCCTGTGTGTAACGGCTGTCTGTTGAAGTAGACCAAGGTGCAGCGGAGTTAGTGTTCATCTTTGAATTTTAATAAACGAACGAACACGATACAACACAAAACAAGAAAACCGACAGCCAAACAGTCCTGTCAGGTGCAAAACACTAAACAGAAACAATCCCCCACAAAACCCAAAGGAAAAACAGGCTCCTTATGTGTGACTCCCAATCAGCAACAACGAACTACAGCTGTGCCTGATTGGGAGCCACACACGGCCCAAAACAAAGAAATACAAAAACATAGAAAAATGAACATAGAACGCCCACCCAATGTAACACCCTGGCCTAACCAAAATAAAGAACAAAAACCCCTCTCTATGGCCAGGGCGTTACACTGTGGAACGCTTTCGACACCTTGTAGAGTCCATGCCTGACCAATTGAGGCTGTTCTGAAGGCAAAACCAGGGGGTGCAACTCAATAGGAAGGTGTTCTTATATATATATGTGTGTGTACCGGTCAAAGGTTTGGACACACCTACTCATGCCAGGGTTTTTCTTTATTTTTACTATTTCTACATTGTAGAATAATAGTGAAAACATCAAAACTATGAAATAACACATATGGAATCATGTAGTAACCAAAAAAGTATTAAACAAATCAAAACATATTTAATATTGTTCAAAGTATCATAGAGGAAGAGAAAAATCGAGAGGTTTCACTCTCGCCAAATCTGTCCAAAATGAGCCCAATGCGTTTCAATGGGCCTAAACTTGTCGCCTGCCTTACCGCCTTGAGACGACTCCCATTGTTGGGACGACTCCCATTGCTGAGATGACTCCCATTGTTAGGGCGAAAACATAAGCATCTTGTCATTATATACAGTTCTCTGATAGTATTTTCTGTTGGTCATGTCAATTTACTGTTGGATTTTGTTTTGCCGTTTGTTCACCAGTTAATGAGGGTCAGTTAGTCAGCAGAAAAATTGTCAGAAATTTGCATCCCTAGCTACAACCTCAGTGCATCATCCAAACCATTATATATTTGTTGCTCATTTGCTCGCAGCCTGGTCCCTAGGCTGTGTTTGGTCTGTGGTGAGGTCACGCTGTGAGGTTACCACCTGCCAGCGCTACATTGTGTGGTATAGTTGCTGCTTAGTCAGTCTCCGGTTAAAAGTAATGCACTAAATAGGGAATAAGGTGCCATTTGGGATGCAACGGTCACCACGTGAGCAACCCGACACACCCCAGGGGACCGGACAAACGAGCAACAAAAATATAATGGATTTTCTTTATCATCAACATCATGGGCTCCCGAGTGGTGCAGCAGGCACGGCATCTCAGTGCAAGAGGCGTCACTACAGTCCCTGGTTCGAATCCAGGCTGTATCTGTGACGTTCGTTGTTAAAGGTAGACCAAGGCGCAGCGTGAGTTGGGTTCATCATATTTTATTTTAAATGTGAACCAGCAAAAACAATAAACAACACAACGAACGAAAAGCTAGGCGTGCAAACACATGCAACACAAAGACAAGATCCCACACTGAAGGAGGGAAAAAGGGCTGCCTAAGTATGATTCCCAATCAGAGACAACGATAGACAGCTGCCTCTGATTGGAAACCATACCAGGCCCATCAAAGAAAAAGACAACATAGACATATAACACGTAGAATGCCCACACCATGTCACACCCTGACTTAACCAAACAGAGAAAAACGGATCTCTCAGGTCAGGGCGTGACAGTATCACATCCGGCCGTGATTGGGAGTCGTACAATTGGCCCAGTGTCGTCCGGATTTGGCCGGGGTAGGACGTCAATGTAAATAAGAATTTGCTCTAAACTGACTTGCCTCATTAAATAAAGGTTACATTTAAAATAAAATAAATAAAATCAGCATCTCCACGGCCCCAGTCCAGCCCCAAATGAATTAAAACAATATTTATTGACTTGACGCTGCTGCATTATGAGAAAAGGCAGGCGGAAGGTGAAAGAGGGGGAAAAAGAGAAGGAAAGGGCAGGACCACATCCTTTCCTAGTCTCTCTCCCCTGAAACTGCTGACAAACAATCAGAGGGTGTGTCCAAGGGGCCTGAGCATCTGCCTGCCAAAAACAGGGAAGAGGAAGCGCGAGAGAAGAGGTGATTAATCCTCCTGCTCTCACCTCTCCTGCCATCAGGAGTTCATTAGCCCCAGTGAGGGATGGAGGACTGCATTGTGCCCTTCACTGAATCTGACTATCTCCTCTCCCTCCCTCACATTGACCTGGCAACCTCCCTGTTTATCTCCCTCCTCCTACCTACCTGTTTATCTCCACCTCTCCTCTCCTGCACTCACACGGACCTGGCTACCTCCCCGTTTACCCCCCCCTGCACTCACACGGACCTGCAACCTCCCCGTTTATCCCCCCCCCCCTCTGCTCCACCTCACTCCATCTCCTCCCCTGCACTCACACGGACCTGACTACCTCCCTGTTTATCTCCTCTCCCTCCCGTTCCCTCACTACACCCACCTACTTGTTTATCTCCCCCTCTCTTCCACCTCTTTCCATCCCCTCTCCTCACACTAACCTGGCTACCTCCCCGTTTATCTCCCCCTTCCTCCTCCTGGCTACTGCCACTCACACCAGGAACCCAGCGAACATCGGTCAGCATGTCCGTCCCTTTAAGTTTCCTGGCTGGATGCTTGTTGTGCTAACCTACCTTGAGGTGATTAAAAAGTTCAAACCTGGTAGAGCGATAATTGTTTATAATTCCTTTCAGTCTTAAAATGTGTCCTTGACTGTTTGTTACCGTTGGTGAATGAACACTACTTTTCGGGATGTTTATCCTTGTAAGGGTCAGCTTCGTGTTTATTAGCTGACAGCAGTAAATACAGAAACAAGCACAAAGCTTGGTGCTTTTGAAAGACGACTTGCTTTACAAAGGCCACTGACTGGTGTAATCACGCACTGCTGGCAAGCATGAAATGTACTGTTTTTCAAGCCTTTTCATGGGCCAGGAAACTAGAGAGGCTGGGTAATCTACCCGGCTTTGATGCAAGGTGAAAAGGGCAGGGGGAGAAAGTGAGCCTGACAACCACCAATTGAATCTATCACCATCACCCCCTGATTACCTTCTAGAACAGGAAAGGGACTAGCATTCTATCCCAATGTCTGGTACATAGTTTGAATCCTTAGTTTAATGTATAGTGCAATATGTTTTACCATTCCATTCCTCCTGTATGATACCCTGCTTCACAATTCTATTTCAATAAAAAGTCACCAGGCCGGGTGAAAGACATTAATTTCCTGGTGTTTCAGAGACGTCGTCCACCTGCTGCCCTCTGAACAGCGGAATCCCACTGAGACCTTGACAAGCTGTGTTATATGCATCCATTCCAGGCCACAGCAGGGTCATCCGCAGCAGAGAACACACACATATACACATGCAAGCACATGCGCACACACGCACAAACAGACTCAGGTCACAAAAAATGAAATTAAAATGAACAATATACCACATTACTTCTTACTAATACATTTGTTGTTTATAAACATTACGAAGCATGGTCATACAGTTCGTTTTTTTATGTAATTATGGCAAAAAATATATTTTTACTGGTAAAAGATCTGAGTGGCTGGTAGATTTTTCATCTACCTGCCACAGTGGCTGGTGGACCAAACAGCACATTTTAGGCCCTGCACCAACGTACATAACCAGGACTGTACTGTGCAACATTTATTTTGCATATGCACCTAAATATTGCAACCTGGAATTTTTTTATTTCACCTTTATTTAACCAGGTAGGCTAGTTGAGGAAAAGTTCTCATTTACAACTGCGACCTGGCCACGATAAAGCAAAGCAGTGCGACACAAACAACAACATAGAGTTACAAATGGGATAAACAAGCGTAAAGTCAATAACACAATAGAAAAAAAGAAAGTCTATATACAGTGTGTGCAAATGGCGTGAGGAGGTAAGGCAATAAATAGGCCATAGTAGCAAAGTAATTACAATTTAGCAAATTAACACTGGAGTGATAGATGAGCAGATGATATGCAAGTCGAAATACTGGTGTGCAAAAGAGCAGAAAAGTAAATAAAAACAATATGGGAATGAGGTAGGTAGATTGGGTGGGTTATTTACAGATGGGCTATATACAGCTGCAGCGATCGGTAGGCTGCTGGAATTTTTATTTATTATTACATCAGTGTGCCTCGAAGAATTAAGGATTCTAGCTTCATTACCTCAAATATTTTGCATTGCGTTCCTACATTTCTTTGTGTGCACCTTACCTTATTTAGAAGGAGCACGTGTGCACCTAAGTTGAAAAGTGAAGTGTAGAGCCCTGATAAACATGATGTATGCATACACAAACGTGCAAGTACACAGTCACACATGGACAAGCAGACAAAACAAACATGCACGCCAAGGTTTTCGTTAGCCGGTAATAGCCAGCTTTTGGACAAAAATACCAGTCGATGTGAAATGTATTTGACCAACAATTTGCATAATTTAGTGGAATTATACAGATACAGAGCCTAGTTTGAGCAGAAAAACTGTCTGACAATGCGGGAGCTGCTGCTACAGCTCCTCAAACAGCTTGTTTGTTGCTGCTGAATTGAAACATAAGCCCAATCATTGCGCAACAATTCTAAATGCAATTGTGTGTTAAAAACTGTTTTGATGGCCACAATTAAACAGAGCTACTATTTTTATTTCTTAACTGGTAATTGAAGCGAGCTTCCCATTCGCTATTCAAGTGCATAGGCAATGTAGGCAGGCTTCAGCGAGTCATAGACCCCTTTGCAATGAGCTGGAGGCAGTATGCATTTTGAAAACAAACTTTTAAAAAATATATGTTTTACTTAATATGAGGCATGTCTTACCATGTAAATGTGGAGGAAATTATTTTGTAGACTTCCTTATGTCATTGAAATCAGTAACCTATTTCTCTCATGTTCTATTGGTTTCCAAAATCAACTTTCTTTCATTGTCCAGTTGCAAAAGACACAATCCTAGTCATATTAGTAACCAATGATAGTTGTTGCATCTTTAGATCGCCCCTTTCTAAATTTCTAACAGATGTTTTCTTCTCTCTCAGATGAAACCACTTGCATGTGCGGTGTGCTTTGACAACAGTTTTCCTACTAACTGCGTTATAGAACAAACATAAGCGCAGCAATGCAGTAGGATACGCGCAAATGTTCGTTGTGTGCGAACTCAGCACGCATGTGTAGAAGGAGCAGTCAGAACACGAGTGAATGAGACAAGGAGGGAAAAGGGAATTTTGGGAGAACTGTGTGATGCTTGCCTTGGTTTCTTTTTTGTTGTTCCCCGCAAATGCACATGTATAAATGGAACACTACACTGCGTGCACAATTATTAGGCAAATTGTATTCCTCGGGATTAATTTTATTGTTGAACAAACACAATGCTCTCAGTCAATCTAAAATGTTATTGAACCTCAAACCTGAATGTTTAACAAAGGAAAAGTGAGTTATATATTTCCCTGAGAAAGACAAGTGTGCAGAATTATTAGGCAACTATTAGTGTGCAGAATTATTAGGCAACTATTAGTGTGCAGAATTATTAGGCAACTATTAGTGTGCAGAATTATTAGGCAACTAAATTACAAAAATAATTTCTCTCAACTCGCTTGTTTATTCTCAATTTTTAGAGTAAGTGTAACAGATAAGTAACACAAAATGACAATTATATAATATTTTTGGCATTTCAAAAATATTCAGTGACCAATATAGCCACCCTTATTTTCAATAACTGCCATGAGCCTTCCATCCATGGAGTCTGTCAATTTCTTGATCTGCTCACAATCAATTTTCACTGAAGCATCAACCACAGCCTCCCAAATGCTGTTCAAAAAGGTGTATTGTCTTCCATCACTGTAAATCTCACGTTTGAGAAGGGCCCACAAGTTCTCAATAGGATTTAAGTCAGGTGAGGAAGGGGGCCAGGTCATTATTCAGACATCTTTGAGGCCCTTGCTGGCTAGCCAAGCAGTGGAGTACTTGGATGCATGTGATGGATTATTGTCCTGCATAAAGATCATGGCCTTCTAGAATGCTGAGGACTT
This sequence comes from Salmo trutta, assembly GCF_901001165.1. Lineage (NCBI taxonomy): Eukaryota > Metazoa > Chordata > Actinopteri > Salmoniformes > Salmonidae > Salmo > Salmo trutta. The sequence goes on along the minus strand of NC_042975.1, from coordinate 14,204,817 downwards.
CTAACTGTACCACTGTTTGACGAAAAAATCTTCCAGAAACTGGCAGTAGGTTTGGGAGTTGAGTTTCAGTCATCTTCAACCCGAAAAGGTCCAACTACCTCATCCTCAATGATAACAGCCCATACCAGTACCCCTCCTTCACCTTGCTGGCACCTGACTCAAAGTGGTGCCCTGTGTCCATTACTGATCCAGCCACGGGCCCATCAATTTGGTCCATCAAGAGTCACTTTCATTTCATCTGTCCATAAAACTTGGGCAACTCTTTGCTCTGTATACATCAATGATGTCGCTCTTGCTGCTGGTGAGTCTCTGATCCACCTCTACGCAGACGACACCATTCTGTATACTTCTGGCCCTTCTTTGGACACTGTGTTAACAACCCTCCAGACGAGCGTCAATGCCATACAACTCTCCTTCCGTGGCCTCCAACTGCTCTTAAATACAAGTAAAACCAAATGCATGCTCTTCAACCGATCGCTGCCCGCACCTGCCCGCCCGTCCAGCATCACTTCTCTGGACGGTTCTTACTTAGAATATGTGGACAACTACAAAGACTGTAAGCTCTCCTTCCAGACTCACATCAAACATCTCCAATCCAAAGTTAAATCTAGAATTGGCTTCCTATTTCGCAACAAAGCATCCTTCACTCATGCTGCCAAACATACCCTCGTAAAACTGACCATCCTACCGATCCTCGACTTTGGCGATGTCATTTACAAAATAGCCTCCAATACCCTACTCAATAAACTGGATGCAGTCTATCACAGTGCCATCCGTTTTGTCACCAAAGCCCCATATACTACCCACCACTGCGACCTGTACGCTCTCGTTGGCTGGCCCTCGCTTCATACTCGTCGCCAAACCCACTGGCTCCAGGTCATCTACAAGATCCTGCTAGGTAAAGTCCCCCCTTATCTTAGCTCGCTGGTCACCGTAGCAGCACCCACCCGTAGCACGCGCTCCAGCAGGTATAACTCTCTGGTCACCCCCAAAGCCAATTCCTGCTTTGGCCGTCTCTCCTTCCAGTTCTCTGCTGCCAATGACTGGAACAAACTACAAAAATCTCTGAAACTGGAAATACTTATCTCCCTCACTAGCTTTAAGCACAAACTGTCAGAGCAGCTCACAGATCACTGCACCTGTACATAGCCCATCTATAATTTAGCCCAAACAACTACCGCTTCCCCTACTGTATTTATTTATTTATTATTTATTTTGCTCCTTTGCACCCCATTATTTATTTATATTTCTACTTTGCACTTTCTTCCACTACAAAACTACCATTCCAGTGTTTTACTTGCTATATTGTATTTACTTTGCCACCATGGCCTTTTTTGCCTTTACCTCCCTTATCTCACGTCATTTGCTCACATTGTATATAGACTTTTTTCTACTGTATTATTGACTGTATGTTTGTTTTACTCCATGTGTAACTCTGTGTTGTTGTATGTGTCGAACTGCTTTGCTTTATCTTGGCCAGGTCACAATTGTAAATGAGAACTTGTTCTCAACTTGCCTACCTGGTTAACCTGTTTAGGATAGAGGGCAGTATTTTCACGGCAGGATAAAAAAACGTACCCGATTTAATCTGGTTATTACTCCTGCCCAGAAACTAGAATATGCATATAATTGTTTGATTTGGATAGAAAACACCCTAAAGTTTCTAAAACTGTTTGAATGGTGTCTGTGAGTATAACAGAACTCATATGGCAGGCCAAAACCTGAGAAGATTGCATACAGGAAGTGCCCTCTCTGACCATTTCTTGGCCTTCTATAGCCTCTTTATGGAAAATAGAGGATCTCTGCTGTAACGTGACATTTTCTAAGGCTCCCATAGGCTCTCAGAAGGCGCCAGAACGGGGAATGACGACTCCGCAGTCCCTGGCTGAAAAACAGTAGCGCATTTGGATAGTGGTCGATCTGAGAACAATGAAACAGGAGCGCGCATGCACGTGAAGAGTCCATTTTACATTTTCAGTCTTTGAACGAAAACGACGTCTCCCGGTCGGAATATTATCGCTATTTTACGAGAAAAATCGCATAAAAATTGATTTTAAACAGCGTTTGACATGCTTCTAAGTACGGTAATGGAATATTTAGATTTTTTTTGTCACGATACGCGCCGGCGCGTCACCCTTCGGATAGTGTCTTGAACGCAAGAACAAAACGCCGCTATTTGGATATAACTATGGCTTATTTGGAACCAAAACAACATTGGGTGTAAACTAGAAGTCCTGGGAGTGCATTCTGACGAAGAAGAGCAAAGGTAATCCAATTTTTCTTAAAGTAAATCTGAGTTTGGTGAGGGCCAAACTTGGTGGGTGTCAAAATAGCTAGCCATGATGGCCGGGCTATCTACTCAGAATATTGCAAAATGTGCTTTCACAGAAAAGCTATTTTAAAATCTGACACAGCGATTGCATAAAGGAGTTCTGTATCTATAATTCTTAAAATAATTATGTTTTTTGTCAACGTTTATCGTGAGTAATTTAGTAAATTCACCGGAAGTTTTCGGTGGGTATGCTAGTTCTGAACGTCACATGCTAATGTAAAAAGCTGGTTTTTGATATAAATATGAACTTGATTGAACAAAACATGCATGTATTGTATAACATAATGTCCTAGGAGTGTCATCTGATGAAGATCATCAAAGGTTAGTGCTGCATTTAGCTGTGGTTTTAGTTTTTGTGACATATGTTAGCTTGAAAAATGGGTGTGTGATTATTTCTGGCTGGGTACTCTCCTGACATAATCTAATGTTTTGCTTTCGTTATAAAGCCTTTTTGAAATTGGACAATGTTGTTAGATAAAGGAGAGTCTTGTCTTTAAAATGGTGTAAAATAGTCATATGGTTGAAAAATGGAAGTTTTGGGATTTCTGAGGTGTTTGTAATTCGCGCCACGCCCTATCATTGGATATTGGAGCGGTGTTCTGCTAGCGGAACATCTAGATGTAAGAGGTTAAATAAAGTTGAAATAAAATAAATAAATAAAAACTTTGAAAAATCTGTCTTCAGGTATTTCTTTGCCCAATCTTGACGCTTCAACTTGTGAATCTTATTCAGTGGTGGTCTTGTTTCAGTCTTCTTGACCTTGGCCATGTCTCTGAGCACTTGACACCTTGTACTTCTGAACACTCCAGGTAGGTTGCAGTTCTGGAATACGGTGGCCCTGGAGGATAATGGGTTCCTGGTAGTTTGACGTTTAATTATTCTCAAGTCTTTTGCAGTTAATTTGCGCCTTTTCTTCCCCATGGGTTTTTTTGCACCCCAGTTGACTATTCACGACAAAACGTTTGAATGTCCGGTGGTCACACCTCAATAGTTTAGCTATTTAAAGAGTGTCGCATCCGTCTGAAAGGCATTTTACATTTTTGGCTTTTCAGTGTGAGTTAAATTTATTTTTTGGCCCATTTTACCTGAGGTAATGAGCCTGCCTAATAATTATGCACATCTTGATATAAGGTGTTATTCACTTGCCACACCCACCCTCATTACACAAATACATATCACCTGAAAATGATTCAATCCAATAAGCATTCAAGTTTATATGGTTTGGAGTTCGAAAATGTGAGTAGAAATAATGATAAGATCAGAATACTCACTTGCCTAATAATTGTGCATACAGTGTAGAGTCAAAGCAAATTAACGTTGTCTTCAAGAGAGCCCGACCAATATATCGGTCGACCAATATTAGAAGTTGGCCAATATTTGCCTTTTACAGATGTATTTGTATCTACCGAAAAGGACCGATGTAAAATGTGGAGAAAACACTTGGAAGAAAAGTCATTCATTTGCATTTGTCATGTCGTGTGTGTAGGTGGCAGGGAAGTCAGGCGCAGGAGAATCAAACCTGGTATAAATGGAGTAGTTTAATAACGTAAAACAAAAACTCCAAAACCAAAGTACATAATAAAATAAACGTGGGTACAAGAACCTGACGCGCACCAATCTATAATCACGAGCATAACAACAAACAATCTCTGACAAGGATATGAGGGGAAACAGAGGGTTAAATACACAACATGTAATGAATGGGATTGGAACCAGGTGTGTAAGAAGACAAGACAAAACCAATGGAAAATGAAAAATGGATCAATGATGGCAAGAAGACCGGTGACGTCGACCGCCGAGCACCGCCCGAACAAGGAGAGGCATCGACTTCAGTAGAAGTCGTGACAGTAGTACCCCCCCCTCCCCCCCGACGCACGGCTCAGGGACGACCCGGAGGACGAGGCACAGGGCGATCCAGATGGAGACGGTGGAACTCGCAACAGGGAAGGATCTAACACGTCCTCCACTGGAACTCAGCATCTCTCCTCCGGACAGTACCCCTCCCAGTCCATGAGGTACTGAAGGCCCCTCACCCGACGTCTCGAATCCAGGATGTATCGAACGGAGTACGCCGGGGCCCCCTCGATGTCCAGAGGGGGCGGAGGAACCTCCCGCACCTCAGTCTCCTGGAGGGGGCCAGCCACCACCGGCCTGAGGAGAGACACATGGAACAAGGGGTTAATGCGGTAATCGGGGGGATGCTGTAACCTACAACATACCTCGTTCACTCTCCTCAGGACATTAAACGGCCCAACAAACCGCGGACCCAGCTTCCGGCAGGGCAGGCGGAGGGGCAGGTTTCGGAACCAGAGCCAGACCCTGTCCCCCGGTGCGAACACCGGGGCCTCACTGCGGTGACGGTCTGCGCCGCGGCTCGCTGAAGGTGGACGGCGTCCCATGTTTCCTCCGCGTGCCGGAACCAGTCGTCCACCGCAGGAGACTCGGTCTGACAATGATGCCAAGGAGCCAGAACCGGCTGATATCCCAATACACACTGAAAGGGAGAAAGGTTAGTGGAGGAGTGGCGGAGCGAGTTCTGGGCCATCTCTGCCCAGGGCACGAACGCCGCCCACTCCCCAGGCCCATCCCGGCAATAACACCTCAGAAACCTACCCACATCCTGGTGAACTCTCTCCACCTGCCCGTTACTCTCGGGGTGAAAACCTGAGGTAAGGCTGACCGAGACCCCCAGACGTTCCATGAACACCTTCCAGACCCTTGACGTGAACTGGGGACCCCCGATCAGACACTATATCCTCAGGCACCCCGTACCGGAAGACGTGTGTAAACAGGGCCTCCGCAGTTTGTAGGGCCGTAGGGAGACCGGGCAAAGGGAGGAGAACATATGACTTAGAAAAACGATCCACAACGACCAGGATCGTGGTGTTACCCTGTGAAGGTGGAAGATCGGTAAGGAAATCCACCGACAGGTGCGACCACGGCCGTTGTGGAACGGGTAAGGGTTGTAACTTACCTCTGGGCAATTGTCTAGGAGCCTTGCACTGGGCGCACACTGAGCAGGAGGAAACAAACCCTCACATCGCTAAAGTGGCCCACCAGTACCTCCCACTAAGACAGCGCACCGTCCGACCGATCCCAGGATGACCAGAGGAGGGTGACGTGTGGGCCCAATAGATCAGCCGGTCGCGGACAGCAGACGGAACGTACAGACGCCCAGCTGACGCCCAGCTCTGCACGTGACGCCCGCTCAATGTCCGCGTCCAGTTTCCACACTAACGGCGCTACCAAACAAGAGGCTGGGAGTATGGGAGGGGATCCATGGACCGCTCCTCTGTGTCATACAGCCGGGACAGTGCGTCTGCCTTAACGTTCTGGGAGCCTGGTCTGTAAGAGAGGGTAAACACAAAACGGGTGAAAAACATGGCCCACCTTGCCTGGCGAGGATTCAGTCTCCTCGCCACCCGGATGTACTCCAGATTGCGGTGGTCAGTCCAGATGAGTAAGGAGTGTTTAGCCCCCTCAAGCCAATGTCTCCACGCCTTCAAAGCCTTGATGACAGCCAACAGCTCCCGATCCCCCACATCATAGAGAAGAAGGCACGGGGCGGAGCGTCGGTGGCGTACCCGAGCGCTGAGAGAGCACAGCTCCTATCCCAGCCTCGGACGCATCCACCTCCACTATGAACGCCAAAGAGGGATCCGGATGGGCCAACACAGGAGCCGAGGTAAACAGAGCCTTCAGGTGCCTAAAAGCCCCGTCCGCCTCAGCCGACCACTGCAAGCGCACCGGGCCCCCTTTCAGCAGTGACGTAACGGGAGCAGCTACCTGACCAAAACCCCGGATAAACCTCCGGTAGTAATTGGCAAGAATCGCTGCACCTCCTTCACCGTGGTGGAAATCGGCCAATTACGCACGGCTGCAATGCGGTCACTCTCCATCTCCACTCCTGACGTGGAAATGCGATGCCCTAAGAAGGAGACGGACTGTTGGAAGAACAGGCATTTCTCAGCCTTGACGTACAGGTCATGCTCCAACAGGCGACCAAGCACTCTGCGCACCAGGGAAACATGCTCGGCGCGTGTATCGGAGTATATCAGAATGTCATCAATATACACCACTACACCCTGCCTGTGCAGGTCCCTGAAAATCTCGTCTACAAATGCTTGGAAGACTGATGGAGCATTCATCAACCCGTACGGCATGACGAGGTACTCATAATGCCCTGAGGTGGTACTGAATGCCGTCTTCCACTCTCCCTCTCGGATACGCACCAGGTTGTACGCACTCCTGAGATCCAGTTTAGTGAAGAAGCGCGCCCCGTGCATTGACTCAATCGCCGTGGCGATAAGCGGTAGCGGGTAACTGTACCTCACCGTGATTTGATTGAGACCTCTATAATCAATGCACGGGCGCAGACCTCCATCCTTCTTCTTAACAAAAAAGAAACTCGAGGAGACGGGTGAAGTGGAGGACCGAATGTACCCGACGCAGGGATTCGGAGACATATGTCTCCATAGCCACCGTCTCCACTTGCGACAGGGGATACACGTGACTCCTGGGAAGTGCAGTGTCTACCATGAGATTTATCGCACAATCCCCCCGTCGATGGGGTGGTAATTGAGTCGTCTTCTTTTTACAGAAGGCAAGAGCCAAATCGGCATATTCTGGGGGAATGCGCACGGTGGAGACCTGGTCTGGACTTTCCACCATAGTAGCAGCAGCGCAAACCCCTAAACACCTACCTGAGCACTCTCGCGACCACCCCGTGAGAGCCCTCTGTGGCCAAGAAACAGTGGGGTTATGACAAGCAACCAGGGTAGGCCCAGCACCACGGGATACGCAGGAAAGTCAATCTTTTCCGTGTGACCCCCCTGCGTCACCATACTCAAGGGAGCGGTGGCCTCCCTGATAAACCCTGACCCTAATGGTCGACCTCCTAAGGCGTGAATGGGGAAAGGCACATCCACGGGTACAATGGGGGTCCCTAAACTATGAGCTAACGCTTTATCAATGAAATTCCCAGCCGCGCCTGGATCTACTAGCGCCTTATGCTGGGAACGCGGGAAAAATTCAGGAAAAGTGACAGACACAAATATATGTGCACAGAGGGCTCTGGGTGAGAATGATGCCGGCTCACCTGGGGTGACGCCAGAGCGCCCTGCCTGCTGCCTCGATTCCCAGAGGAACCAACCCAGCACCGACCAGCAGTGTGACCTCTGCGGCCACAGATGGTGCACGAGCGGGAACCTCCTCCGGTCTTCCTGCGCACCGCCCCTCCCAGCTCCATGGGTATCGGAGAGGGGGTGCCGGAGGATGGAACCACCAGACCCCGATCTGGACGTCCGCGAGCAACCAGCAGGTTGTCCAGCCGGATTGACAGATCCACCAGCTGGTCGAAGGTGAGGGTGGTGTCTCTGCAGGCCAGCTCCCGACGGACGTCCTCGCGCAGACTGCAACGGTAATGGTCGATCAGGGCCCTGTGGTTCCATCCCGCGCCGGCAGCCAGGGTCCTAAACTCCAGGGCAAACTCCTGGGCGCTCCTCGTCTCCTGCCTCAGATGGTAGAGGCGCTCACCCACCACTCTGCCCTTGGGTGGGTGGTCAAAGACTGCCCGGAAACGGTGGGTGAACTCCTCAAAATGGTCCAACGCCGCAACTCCCTCTCCACACACGGCGCTGGCCCACTCCAGGGCTTTCCCGGTGAGGCATGAAACGAGGGCGAAACCCTTCTCACGGTCCGATGGAGCTGGGTGGACCATGGCCAGATAAAGGTTTAATTGGAGGAGAAAACCCTGGCAGTTGGCAGCACTTCCGTCATACCCCTGTGGCATGGAGAGACGGATCCCACTGGGTTCAGGCGGAAAAGGGGCGCTCAGGATAGACCCCGGTTGTGCTGGTGGAGGCACTGGAAGAACTCTCTGTCTCTCCCAGCGGTCCATATTCTGGACAACGCGATCCATGGCGGCGCCCAAATGGTAAACCTTCTCCGTATGCTCCTGGACGCGCTCCTCCACCTCCATGTCCGGGGTACCTTCTCCTGCTGACTTCATATTTAGGGTCAGAGATTCTGTCATGTCGTGTGTGTAGGTTGCAGGGAAGTCAGGCGCAGGAGAATCAAACTTGGTATAAATGGAGTAGTTTAATAACGTAAAACAAAAACTCCAAAACCAAAGTACATAGTAAAATAAACGTGGGTACAAGAACCCGTCGCGCACCAATCTATAATCACGAGCATAACAACAAACAATCTCTGACAAGGACATGAGGGGAAACAGAGGGTTAAATACACAACATGTAATGAATGGGATTGGAACCAGGTGTGTAGGAAGACAAGACAAAACCAATGGAAAATGAAAAATGGATCAATGATGGCTAGAAGACCGGTGACGTCGACCGCCGAGCACCGCCCGAACAAGGAGAGGCATGAACTTCGGGAGAAGTCGTGACAGCATTTCATTATTTGTCCTGAAGAGAGTCCTGAAGTGGCTATAAGCCTATCTTGCCTTGGCAATGCAGAAAGATTGGACCAGTGGTCTGGCTACGATCCACCAACGCAACCACCCCAGTCAGAAAAGAGAGTGAACTAACTGTTAGTGCTATGGTGAGTGCGGAGCAGATAGAAGCTTGCTCAATAAAGTGCCAAAAATGCACACTGGCCATATACTGTTGTGTGAAGTGTATTGGTAGGATGGGTGTCGTGACAAACAATGGATGCTATGCCCAAATCTGTAAAACAAGTGCCGTGTTAAGAACGTTCAACTTTGTGGTAATGTTAAGGTTCCAGCCCTTTAGTGAAGTCCAAGAAATATGGTGTTATGTTTGCTCTTTGCAAAGGGTATTCCTCAAGCTATGTCATTCAAATGTTTTCAGACACACAAAAAAAACAGCAGTTACAATGTAGCGCTTCGAAACTACGTTTTGATGTATGGGTTCATTGTCACTTGTCAGGGACTGGTCTAGTCCAAATTCACGTTTCGCCACCCCCCATTTCCATGATGAGTGCTAGCTAGCTAGCCAGCTAACTAGCTATGTGAGAGTACTTGACGCTGTTCACTGAGGGTTAATGCTATGTGGGATCTCCTAAACTGACCTAGACAACACATCAAAATGAAACGTTACTTGGAGATCATTCCACAAGAGATATATATATATATATATTATAATTAAAAGTCTGGCTACATTTTCTGGCACCTCCCTCCTGTCTGGACATGACAAACTGTAGCCAATACACATAGGCTATCACCTACACTTTGACATGTAGGCTAATTATGGATCAACATTTACATACACTTAATAGAAGTAAGCTAGTGTTTTTCAGGTTTTAAAATCAATTTAATTAGCAATTTTGTTAATGGCCTTGGTGCCCTAGCAGATGGGCCTTGGGCACCTCTTGAAGGCCTAATGGCCTTGTCCCTAAAAACCACAAAATTCCAGTAAACAAACTACTGTTCTTTTCTAGGTAAGAATAGCTGGCATCCAGGGAAAAATAGAGATTTGAGAGAGAGAGACTTGCCCCCACACCATGACTCATCTCCTGTTTCATGCCCAGCTGGAGGGTGGGTAGGAAGGGAGCTGTCACAACTGGGAACATTTAACAAGTCCCCAGATGATGCAGACTTAATTGATTCAAGGAAATAACCAGTTCAATTACATCTGTGCAATAAGAGAAACAGGATGGATTGTTATACTATTCTAATCATGGGAGCCAGTAATGGATTGTAAAGTAACAATATTTTACTGGTTAGTTAGTTATTAAAGAGGACAACTATAGAGTAGCTATAAGGAATTACCGCAAAAACACATTTGAATGTAATGTTTTGCTTTCGCTGTAAAGCCTTTTTGAAATCGGACAATGTGGTTGGATTAACGAGAGTCTTATCTTTCAAATGGTGTAAAATAGTCATATGTTTGAGAAATTGAAGTTATAGCATTTTTAAGGTTTTTGTATTTCGCGCCACGCTCTACCATTGGATATTGGTGAGGCGTTCCGCTAGTTTAAAGGTAAACTTCACATGCATTGGCAACTCCCATAACAACCCCCCCCCCCCAAAACAACTAAGAACTTAAATATCAATGGGAGCCCCCCACAACTGTCAAAGATATCAATGTGAGGCACCCTCAAGAGTCAATGTATAATTTGAACCCTGGAAATTCTCTATCCAAAATATATATCTGACTATGAACAACAAGTTCTCATTTCTTAAAATGGGAACATCAAGATGCTGCTCTGTCCCTCTACTAACCATGCGCAGCACCAAATCTAGCCCCACCCCCTGTTCTATGAGCGCAGTTTCTGAAGGTAAACAAGAGCCACTCCCCCCTACAGTAGATCAGCACAGCATGCAGCGAGAGGCAGACACGGAGATAAGAGTACTGAGCTTGTTCTAATTCTTAGATATGTGCGTGCTTAGCCTTCCAAAATACCTCCCCTTTTTGGAAGCGTAATTCACATGCACGTGCGCCCCTAATTTCAAATCCACAATTGGGCGACACTGGATGGCAACAGTAACTTTTGCCAAATGCAGTTTTATAACGCAATCGTTATTACCAAAATTATCCTCCTCTATTGTAATCTTTTCAACAGGCAGATCATTTTTGATCACATTAAGTGTATTTTCAGCGCCTTACGTTGGCGAGCCGCGGTCCCTCCTCCCGTAAACATGCACACACTTGCATAAGTTGCCAATCATTTATTCGAATTCAACAAATAGTTAAATAATGTATTTCACCGGCGAATGTAATTTAACAGCACCTCGGGAAAATCCCGCTACCAAAATGATTTAATAACAGCAGTGAACATGACCGCCCGTCTATAAATAATACTCGCTGCGTAGTTGGCGTTGCAAACATTGCTAGTGAACTGGGACCTGACATTTTCATATTTTATTCAATAAAAAAGTTGCAGTTGCATGATGTTCTACCCATGCTCGCTATTTAGCTAGTTATCACAACCATTAGACCCATGCACACTACACGTTTCCCTACCCGCTCTGGAAGTGCGTGCTTATCACCCTGTGCTACATGCTACTGCACTGTACTTCTTGGGGGAAGCAAGAAACCAAAATCTAACCCACCTTTTTATCTTGATTGCAGTCAGGGTCGGGCTGCGAAACGTCCTCGACTCTGGACGATGGGCGATGATGAGAAATTACGATATAATTTGAAGCTAACCACATGTAGCTAGCGACAGTGAATTTCACGGTGGTCAAATTCCAGTGTAGCCAACTTACCCCTAGCTAGCGAGCTAGTTAGTTAGCCCCTGACTATTCACGTTGGCGACAGGACTATGCCTGCGAGGCTGTATGGTGTTGACAGCACGTCAGATGCTCTCCCAAGAGTCAAAATAAAAAGTACCAATTGACAAATTTACTCCATGATAGTCTATACACAGTATAACATAATATTCAGCAATCCTGCGATGTCCGCATTCGCAGGTATCAGCTAAATGCAGTTCGCTACATTTAGCTCACTTTAGGAGTATATCATCCTTAAATCCAAATTCTCTAGCTAGCTAGCTAACGTGCTTGCAAGATAGCCGCATCCAGCAAGTCCGTTCTACTGTACGCTAGCTATGGCACAGCAAGGTAAGCTAACAAATATAATTTTGAAAGCCATGTCGCATTTCGAAAATAGTCCAAATCCAATGTGGTATCCCCCAGGTCCTGATTTGTCATGGGAGTATGTTTTCCTCAAATCCAGAAGAAGAAAAAAATATGCCAAATTTTCAAAGAATGAGTCATGAAAGATAGCAAGCTGGCTAGTTTGGCAACGTTCCACCTAAAAACATATAGCCTGCTCATTCGCTCCGTCCTTGCCCGCTCGCGTTCTTCTCTCTTGTGCGAATGCACTGGCGGGTGCGCAACCTTACAACAAAATAAGCTCATACTTTAAACTCTTTTGGCGCCATATTAATGACGTATTTAAATTTGCTGTCACTGAAAGACGATTGTAATATCTTTACAATGGCTTACTTTTGCCAAACATCATGCATAGGCTACAACCTGAAATATGAAAAAAGGGATTTTATTCTTCACCTGTCACTCTTTTGAAAGTGAAAGCTACCGTTAAGTGGGCGGTTTGTTTGGGCGGGTTCATGATAGCGGCACAATAATCGAACATTTACAGAAACAACGCTGAAAAAAACATATATTTCCTAAATAATATTGTTAATGTTAATATTTCTCTTATTTTCATAATAATAAGACATTGAACAAACATAGACATGGAAATAAAGTTAGGCCTACTTGCAAACGTTTTACTCAATATTCAAACCACTCCAATCCACGATGTTGGTTCAGACATTGACAAGTGATAGACCTATCAATCCACCTCATTTACTACAATGACATGTAAATAAGTAGTGAGCAGTATTTGTAGATCTACGGTGTAGGTTATTGTATCAAGAAGTAATCGCACGCGCTTTCATGTGGCGAGCGCGCCTCCTACTTGCAGCTCCGGGGGCACCTGCAATAGCCAATGATGCATCGCAGGATTTTACATCAATGCTTGTTGTGTTTCTGACATGTGAACAAATACTTTGGGACGCATTTCTAGAACAAAAAAAGAAAATACAAATGGTACAGTTCTTTCTTTACGCATCTCATCCTCAGCAAGGGCAGACTATCTGACTATCATCCAATGTTCATTCCCCATTGCCCCCCACTCCCCTTTCCCTCATGACCACTAATGAAAAATAACTTCATACCATATGTAGTTCGTCATGAAACCCTATTCAGGAGACAAGGCGAAGAGGAGTGCATTCAGAGGAGTATTGGGACATAGATTCCAGTTTGACATTTTCATCATCAGCACACACTATGCTGGCAGGTGCAGAAATGCACATTGCTATATCAGGGCCCATATCCTAAAAGTGTCTCAGAGTATGATTACTGATCTAGGATCAGTTTGGCCTTTTAGATCATAATGATTAAGATTAGATGTAGACGTATCACTCCTACTCTGAGACACTTTTTGGATAGAGGACCTGGTGTCACTCCAACAGTAATGGGGGAATGCTCTTTTACACAAAGTTAAATGAGCCTGTGAAGGACACCAGATTTTTCTGGCACAGATTCAAATGTGCTGCAGCAGCCTTCCTGCCCCGCACCACAGGTGGATTAAGTGCCTTGAAAAACATGCAATGCCTCTCCATGGCCGTTTGATTGTGTGCTCCATTACTGTCTACTGGACTCATCGTTTATTTAGCAGATATTCAGCCATGCTGCAATATATCTTGTGTGAGTCCCGAAATGGCACGTACCCTTTTCCCTGTGTAGTGCACTACTTTTGACTAGGACCCATAGGGCAAGTAGTACACTTTAAAGGGAATAGGGTGCCAATTTATATACAAGACCCTCATAGGCAGGTCTCCCCTCACCCTCAGCTCACTCCTTAACATCTCCACTACCAATAGCAACCTGCGCTCTGGTAGATGTATCACTGGTCATTCCAGAGCCAGCACTTGCTTTGGACTTCGTTCATTACAGTTTTTCTGCCGCCAACGACTGGAACGAGCTGCAAAAGACCCTCAGTCACATTCATCCCACCAGACTCCTTCAAAAATATATTAACTGAGGTGCTATTTGATCAATGTACCTGCTGATCATTAAGTCTGCTGTGTTGCCTTGGACTTTTCTGCTCTAACACACTATGAATATTTGTTATTGTTGTATATTTGATGAATTTGTACAACAGGTTGGTGGCACCTTAATTGGGGAGTACGGACTCATGGTAATGGCTGGAGTGGAATAGGTGGAATTCTATCAAATACATCAAACACATGGTTCCAGCCATTATTATGAGCCGTCCTCCCCTCAGCAGCCTCCACTGATTTGTATCTTTCCTCTGTATAGAGTGTTTTATTCATTTGTTGTGATATTGTGTGTTGTCCTGTTCACTGTTACAATGTTATGCCTCTTGGCCTGGTCGTTATTGTAAATGAGAATGGGTTCTCAATTCACTTATTTGGTTAAATAAAGGCTGAATTATTTATTTATTTATAATTGGGATGCAGCCCTCCTCTCTTTAGAAGAGCCTGTGGTTGGTGTAAGTTGTTGTTCTCTTTCACTCAAGGCCTTTCCTTTGGGTTTGACTGTGGCTTCCAATAGTCTTTCGATCAGGCCAGGGCATCCAAATGTCAGCTACCTACATCAATGCCACTGTTTCTCCTGATGGTTAATATTGCATTAACTACTTGTTGGGAGTGTAGACTTGGTGTCAATAACATGCCAATTCTGATCATTCAGAGATTATATAGGGTAATTTTTAGTCTGACAAACCTGGGAGAGTGACAGACTGAAACACCTGCAGAAAGAAAAGTCATACATCAAATGAGGTTCATTATGGTCTAGACTGTCGACTCCTAAAATGATCTAGGCCATTCATTGATTACAGCTCTTTCATACTTGAAATCCCTATAGAGATCTTCAGCACAGCACTCTGCAGTATTTTATAATTATATGGTACAGGCCTAAACAAAAATGTGATTGAAAAGTGTGCAATGTTTTAAACTGAGATGTGAAGATGTTATCATTATCTCCTGAGGAAAAATAAGCTGAGCATCTAAAAATGATGATTTAGAATAGATCTACTATAAGAGACTCTTATCATCATCGGTATATAATTATAAAGCCATCATTTGTTTTCCTCTACAAGCCTAGCTTACTGTATATCTCTCATACTTGTCCCATCTGTGAGGAATTGACCTTGCTGTACAAAGCATTTCAGGTTATGTCCCAAATGGAAACCTATCACCTATATAGTGCTCTGCTTTTGACCGGGGAATTGGGATGCAAACCCAGTCAGTGATATTGGAGTAGGGGGTAATCCTTCTTCCTTGGCTCATCACAAGCATGCTGCTGAAAAGGATACCTGTTGTCTCAATGGCTCCCAATTATAGTTTCTCCTGACTAAGCTTACATACATTAGATGACTCATCAAAAATATTTGTTGTGAAGCCTCTTGGAACAGTGTATTATGTCGGCATCAGTGTATATTTCATGCTGAGGGAGGGGTTGCGCTGTTGTGCCTATAATTATAATGGTTTATTTCACTCTATAAAATGGGAATCGTATGGGTTGGAAGCTACCCATATATAACATAACCAAGATTGCCGATATTTTGATTGAGATTGTAATGTATGCACCTCATTATATTTCAACCTCTGGGATTTCCCTTTGTAATGAATGCACAAACGGCTAGAAGCGTAAGTGGCAGAGGACATTGTGTTCTTCATATGTACATCTACATATACAGTATACTTAGCTCTGTGTGACTGCCTGTATAAATATGTAAGGGTGCAATATGTAAGGGTGTGTGTAAACAAAGCATTTTGGAGTGCTTTGCATTTAAACTGGGACTAGCCTTTCTTCCAGCTGGTTCTGTGGGTTTTTACATTTCTCTGATAAATCCCTTTGCACTGCAAGTCATTTACAATACTTGACACTGTATAGATAATACGGAGAGGCTAGGTGAAGTTTGTAACACTTCACATTTTTGGGGTATACTTATAGTATAAGGATTTATAAAGGGTATAAGTAGTTTATAAGCTGTTAACTTCTTTGGGATAGGGGGCAGTATTTTCACGGCCGGATAAAAAACGTAGCCGATTTAATCGGGTTACTACTCCTGCCCAGAAACTAGAATATGCATATAATTAGTAGATTTGGATAGAAAACACTTTAACGTTTCTAAAACTGTTTGAATGGTGTCTGTGAGTATAACAGAACTCATATGGCAGGCCAAAACCTGAGAAGATTCCATACAGGAAGTGCCCTGTCTGATAATTTGTTGTCCTTCTGTTGCATCTCTATAAAAAATACAGCATCTGTGCTGTAACGTGACATTTTCTAAGGCTTCCATTGGCTCTCTAAAGCCGCCAGAAAGTGGAATGGGGTGTCTGCTGTCTCTGGGCAAAGAACAGCAGCGGAATTTGTGAGTGGTCAGCCTGGGGACAGTGACACTGGAGATGCGCGTGCACAAGACTACTCCATTTTTTTCTTTCAGCCTTTGAATGAATACAACATTGCCCGGTTGGAATATTATCGCTATTTTACGAGACAAATAGCATAAAAATTGATTTTAAACCGTGTTTGACATGCTTCTAAGTACGGTAATGGAATATTTAGATTTTTTTCTGTCACGAAATGCACTCGCGCGTCACCCTTTGGATAGTGACCTGAACGCAAGAACAAAAAGGAGCTATTTGAATATAACTATGGATTATTTGCAACTAAAACAACATTTGTTGTTGAAGTAGAAGTCCTGGGAGTGCATTCTGACGAAGAACAGCAAAGGTAATCCAATTTTTCTAATATAAATTCGGAGTTTAGGTTGTCCCAAACTTGGTGGGTGTCAAAATAGCTAGCCGTGATGGCCGAGCTATGTACTCAGAATATTGCAAAATGTGCTTTCGCCGAAAAGTTATTTTAAAATCGGACACCACGATTGCATAAAGGAGTTCTGTATCTATAATTCTTAAAATAATTAATTGTTATGTATTTTGTGAATGTTTATCATGAGTAATTTAGTAAATTCACCTGAAGTTTTCGGTGGGTATGCTAGTTCTGAACGTCACATGCTAATGTAAAAAGCTGGTTTTTGATATAAATATGAACTTGATTGAACAAAACATGCATGTATTGTATAACATAATGTCCTAGGAGTGTCATCTGATGAAGATCCTCAAAAGGTTAGTGCTGCATTTAGCTGTGGTTTGGGTTTATGTGACATATATGCTTGCTTGGAAAATGGCTGTGTGATTATTTTTGGCAGGGTACTCTCCTAACATATTCTAATGTTTTGCTTTCGCTGTAAAGCCGGACAATGTGGTTAGATTAACGAGAGTCTTATCTTTAAAATGGTGTAAAATAGTTGATTGTTTGAGAAAATTGAATTGTGGTATTTTAGTTGGTTTTGTATTTCGCGCCGTGCGATGCCATTGGCTGTTGGCTAGGGGTTCCGCAGGCGGAACGGAGTTCCGCTAGCGGAACGTCTGTCCTCAACAGGTTAATTATTAGTAGATAGTGTCGTGTCTTTGGCTATGCCGGATTAAGTGATATGACATGCTATTCCAAAAAATCCTTTCTCTGCAATTAATTTTACCTGATTAAGCTAATCATGTAAATGTAATTAACTAGAAAGTCGGGGCACCACGAAAGAGTGTTTATAGAGCTTTTATCTTCCGAATAAACTCTTAAAGACCTAGTAATATTTTATTATTCAATAGCAGTCAATATTAATCGCCACCTTATTTCAGTCTCATCTGAAATTCTTGGTTATCTTCACGAACCCTGGCTAACAAGTTGAATCAGCAATACAAACTTTGGTTTAATTATTTATTTACTAAATACCTAAATAATCACACAGAATTACATATACACAGAATGCAAATTATGTCATACAGAAAACGTCCCTGGTGGACGGAACCTGTATGACGGCTGGTTACACAAAGAGAGGGGGTTGGGCTTGAATGAAAGCGCGGGAGGACTGAAGAACAAAGGGAGAAGCTATGCTATCGTAAATACAGAATCTTATGCATTCTAAATAACCACCCATTTGGAAAAGGAAAATGCAATAAATATTTACTCTGAGCTGCGCTTCGGTAGGTTGGTCGTAGATGCTGGCCGTGTTGCCCAACAGAGATCTTCCTTGTCCCTTTAAATCAAATGTATTTATATAGCCCTTCATATATCAGCTGAAATCTCAAAGTGCTGTACAGAAACCCAGCCTAAAACCCCAAACAGCAAGAAATGCATGTGAAAGAAGCACGGTGGCTAGGAAAAACTCCCTAGGAAAAACTCCCTAGAAAGGCCAAAAACCTAGGAAGAAACCTAGAGAGGAACCAGGCTATGAGGGGTGGCCAGTCCTCTTCTGGCTGTGCCGGGTGGATATTATAACAGAACATGGTCAAGATGTTAAAATGTTCATAAATGACCAGCATGGTCAAATAATAATAATCATAGTAGTTGTCGAGGGTGCAACAAGCACGTCCGGTGAACAGGTCAGGGTTCCGTAGCCGCAGGCAGAACAGTTGAAACTGGAGCAGCAGCATGGCCAGGTGGACTGGGGACAGCAAGGAGTCATCATGCCAGGTAGTCCCGAGGCATGGTCCTAGGGCTCAGGTCCACCGAGAGAAAGAAAGAAAGAGAAAAAGAGAGAATTAGAGAGAGCATATTTAAATTCACACAGGACACCGGATAAGACAAGAGAATACTCCAGATGTAACAGACTGACCCTAGCCCCCCGACACATAAACTACTGCAGCATAAATACTGGAGGCTGAGACAGGAGGGATCAGAAGACACTGTGGCCCCATCCGATGATACCCCCGGACAGGGCCAAACAGGCAGGATATAACCCCACCCACTTTGCCAAAGCACAGCCCCCACACCACTAGAGGGATGTCTACAACCACCAACTTACCGTCCGAAGACAAGGCCGAGTATAGCCCACAAAGATCTCCGCCATGGCACAACCCAAGGGTGGGGCGCCAACCCAGACAGGAAGACCACGTCAGTGACTCAACCCACTCAAGTGACGCACCCCTCCCATGGACGGTATGGAAGAACACCAGTAAGTCAGTGACTCAGCCCCTGTAATAGGGTTAGAGGCAGAGAATCCCAGTGGAAAGAGGGGAACCGGCAAGGCAGAGACAGCAAGGGCGGTTCGTTGCTCCAGCCTTTCCGTTCACCTTCACACTCCTGGGCCAGACTATACTTAATCATAGGACCTACTGAAGAGATAAGTCTTCAGTAAAGACTTAAAGGTTGAGACTGAGTCTGCGTCTCTCACATGGGTAGGCAGACCATTCCATAAAAATGGAGCTCTATAGGAGAAAGCCCTACCTCCAGCCGTTTGCTTAGAAATTCTAGGGACAATTAGGAGGCCTGCGTCTTGTGACCGTAGCGTACGTGTAGGTATGTACGACAGGACCAAATCGGAAAGATAGGTAGGAGCAAGCCCATGTAATGCTTTGTAGGTTAGCAGTAAAACCTTGAAATCAGCCCTTGCCTTAACAGGAAGCCAGTGTAGGGAGGCTAGCACTGGAGTAATATGATCACATTTTTTGGTTCTAGTCAGGATTCTAGCAGCCGTATTTAGCACTAACTGAAGTTTGTTTAGTGCTTTATCCGGGTAGCCGGAAAGTAGAGCATTGCAGTAGTCCAGCCTAGAAGTAACAAAAGCATGGATTAATTTTTCTGCATTTTTGGACAGAAAGTTTCTGATTTTTGCAATGTTACGTAGATGGAAAAACGCTGTCCTTGAAACAGTCTTGATATGTTCTTCAAAAGAGAGATCAGGGTCCAGAGTAACGCCGAGGTCCTTCACAGTTTTATTTGAGACGACTGTACAACCATCCAGATTAATTGTCAGATTCAACAGAAGATCTCTTTGTTTCTTGGGACCTAGAACAAGCATCTCTGTTTTGTCCGAGTTTAAAAGTAGAACGCTTGCAGCCATCCACTTCCTTATGTCTGAAACACAGGCTTCTAGCGAGGGCAATTTTGGGGCTTCACCATGTTTCATTGAAATGTACAGCTGTGTGTCGTCCGCATAGCAGTGAAATGTAACATTATGTTTTCGAATGACATCCCCAAGAGGTAAAATATATAGTGAAAACAATAGTGGTCCTAAAACGGAACCTTGAGGAACACCGAAATTTACAATTGATTTGTCAGAGGACAAACCATTCACAGAGACAAACTGATATCTTTCCGACAGATAAGATCTAAACCAGGCCAGAACTTGTCCATGTAGACCAATTTGGGTTTCCAATCTCTCCAAAAGAATGTGGTGATCGATGGTATCAAAAGTGGCACTAAGATCTAGGAGCACGAGGACAGATGCAGAGCCTCGGTCTGACGTCATTAAAAGGTAATTTACCACCTTCACAAGTGCAGTCTCAGTGCTATGATGGGGTCTAAAACCAGACTGAAGCGTTTCGTATAAATTGTTTGTCTTCAGGAAGGCAGTGAGTTGCTGTGCAACAGCTTTTTCAATTTTTTTTGAGAGGAATGGAAGATTCGACATAGGCCGATAGTTTTTTATAATTTCTGGGTCAAGATTCTGCTTTTTCAAGAGAGGCTTTATTACTGCCACTTTTAGTGAGCTTGGTACACATCCGGTGGATAGAGAGCCGTTTATTATGTTCAACATAGGAGGGCCAAGCACAGGAAGCAGCTCTTTCAGTAGTTTAGTTGGAATAGGGTCCAGTATGCAGCTTGAGGGTTTGGAGGCCATGATTATTTTCATCATTGTGTCAAGAGATATAGTACTAAAACACTTTAGTATCTCCCTTGATCCTAGGTCCTGGCAGAGTTGTGCAGACTCAGGACAATGGAGCTTTGGAGGAATACCCAGATTTAAAGAGGAGTCCGTAATTTGCTTTCTAATGATCATGATCTTTTCCTCAAAAAAGTATATAAATTTATTACTGCTGAAGTGAAAGCCATCCTCCATTTGCGAATGCTGCTTTTTAGTTAGCTTTGCGACAGTATCAAAAATACATTTTGGAGTGTCTCTGGTGGTAAACTGGATACTTGGCAGTGTCGTGTTGTTTGTTAGAAGAGATCCTTTGTCCGTCCTTTCCTAGCCCACGTTTACAGCGGCCGCTGCTAACTCAATGACTAGGAGGTATCACTTCTGTAGTGAATAAGAGTTCAAGGTTCATACCATTCGCAACCAAAGCTCACGCTGAGGTTGGCTTAGTTCTGTAGTTGACAAGTTAGTCCTTTTAACGTGGAACCGTCGTCCTCACGTCCTCGGAACAGCTTATTATCTGAATCCTTCTGACATCGGACCGTCGCTCTAATGTACCCAGAACAGCTTATTATCTGAGTCCTTTTAACGTGAGGCTGCAGGCCTCGCGTACTCGGAACAGCAAGTTATTCGCCCTTTTAACGCAGAGGCTGCAGGACTCACGTACTCGGAACAGCAAGTTATATTTTCGTAAAGGGCTATATATAGGAGGGGAGAGAAGGGCGTGCTTCATAGTTTATAACCAATGTCTCTTCACATGGGCGGGCCACTGAGTGAGCAGAGCTCTAACCTTATGAAAACCCAATTCTCTCATTTGGAAGCTAAAATTCAATTTCATCTTTTCACAAATAGTTTCATATTTAAACATTTAAATTGCACAACAATTCCATGTGAATCTGATAACTATAATGTGTAGACTTTCCAGGATACAGTTTATGTCATCCTATCATTAATAAGAATGTCTCAGATGAAAACCGAACTGATATCATATTCAATAAGTACCAACGCATATTTTCAACTGGTTGGATTACCGAAATATGGTCCCTTTCCCCCCAACTTTTGATGTTCCCCGACTCTCTATGTTTAACAAAGGCTTTTCAAGAGTACTTCAGTAGAGTCAAGAGAGGAAAGGGAGAAAGGTATTTATGGGGGGTCATAAACCTTACCCACAGGCCAACGTCATGACAATCGTTTATCCATCTGTAATCACTGGTTATACCATTTTGTGATTGTCATATTGGTGCTTGCCACTTATTTGTGGTTGATGATTCCTTCTGTTATTTTTTACTTTCTCAGGAAGATGTGAGAGACTAGTAGTGCACTGTACTTTTACCTTGTGAATGGTGGTGTTAAAATATCTATACATGGTGAATTACACATTAAGGGGTAACCAACTAAGCCTGCTCAGCAATACAAGTCCTACACACATTTTATTACACTTTTGCCCCCATTCCCTATCTTGTTCCATTCATACTTGTCAGGGTGTTGTCCCAACTCGTTCATATAGACAGAGTTAGGTAGGGTGGTCTGTGAAACACCTTTTTGGCTTGCCACTGGAATCTTACAGCATATCAATGACTTCGTGTCAAAACAAGCCCCCAAAGGCTCCTTCCTTAGAAATGATGGGAGTATTTCTCCCTGATCTTGTTCCAGGCATGTCTGTAAAGAAAGTGCCCCCTGGTTATATGAAGTGGGGGCCAAAGAGGTGTCAGTATGTTCTTGGAGGGCTTCTATTCTACCCTGCCTTTGAAAAAAATGCCTTTATTTTTATGGGCAAGTAGCCTGGGGTACTTTTGGGTCGGGAGGATATCATATTTTATTTTTGATATATCACAATGTTCATTTATAGTATGTTTAACTCTGTAGTGTCAAGTGACAAAGAAGACTATAGCTTCTTACTGTATCTGGTGTTTCTCTGTCAAAGGGGTCAAGGAGTGATGTACGTCCAGTAATTTTAGCATGTAAATCTTGGTGGGGCAAACTCCCCCTCAAACTTTTTGATGCATGCCAGCAAAGCCACTACTCAACATAACACAACACTAAACAATACACTAATTGCACTTTAACAGTGACAAATGGTGCCCACAAACTGTTAGGGCCTACATAAAGCTGTCCCAACAGCAGAGTCCCAACATCAGTCCCCACACCTTACCACTGCTACACCTGGCTATCTGCGGAGCCTTGTCTGGCAGAGAAACAGTTCATTCAACCCCATTTATTACCTTGAAAGAAATATAGCTGATATGGCTGACTTACTTAAACAAATGTGGTTTCTACTGATAATTGAGATGTACAAACTATGGCATAAGGGGACAACGAGCGGATAAGAGGCAATCCGTAATTTCGATTATGACATTAATGAACAAGCTAGGACAGACGTAGTCAATATAACTAATTGTTCAGCACTTTTGAAATGTACAGCGACAGAATTAAGAACATGGGCTGTTCTTACAGTATTCTCCCTGTACACCAAGTCAGAACCATAGGATAAATAAAAGGGGCATATAAGCAGACAATAAAAGCTCTTACAATATTTGATGGTTACATTTCTCTAAAACAGGCTATAGGCTACATGTGCACCACCAAGTCAGAACAGTAAGCTAAATGATGATGGGAAAGTGGACCAAATTATTAGGGTGAGGCACATTGGTTACAAACAGCTTACTACACAACATACACTTAGTATTACTTTCTTAGTTACAGTATACATATCTCCCTGGTATATTACATCATTTATGCAGCAGCATGCAAGACTCACCTTCTTCTGCTGTGTTCACTTGAACCAGAAGGAAGCACGGCGGCCCTGCATGGGCAAAGTTTGTCATCAAACTTTGTCATCAAAGACTGGCATTCTCTGGATTTATGGTGCTTTCAAGACAACTGGGAACTCGGTTGAATCATAATGACGTTAGTGATCTTCAGGTCGGAGGTCTAGAAAGAGGCCAGAGTTCCCGACTTGCAATTCCAAGTTGGATGACTGTTCAAAACGTATTTTCCCAGTCGGAGCTCATTTTTTTCCGAGTTCCCAGTTGTCCTGAACTCACTGAAGTCTGAGATTTCCCAGTTCTGAGTTTCCAGTTGTTTTGAGCCGCAGACTCGGTCTCAACCTTTAAGTCTTTATTAAAGACTCATCTCCTATGATTGAGTGTAGTCTGGCCCAGGGGTGTGAAGGTGAATGGAAAGGCACTGGAGGGACAAACCGCCCTTGCTGTCTCTGCCTGGCCGGTTCCCCTCTGTCCACTGGGATTCTCTGCCTCTAACCCTATTACGGGGGCTGAGTCACTGGCTTACTGATACTCTTCCATGCCGTCCCTAGGAGGGGTGCGTCACTTGAGTGGGTTGAGTCACTGATGTGATCTTCCTGTCGAGGCGCCCCCCTCGGGTTCGTGCCGTGGGGAAGGTCTTCATGGGCTATACTCGGCCTTGTCTCAGGTTAGTAGGTTGGTGGTTGAAAATATCCCTCTAGTGGTGTGGGGGCTGTGCCTTGGCAAACTGGGTGGGGTTATATCCTGTCTGTTTAGCCCTGTCCGGCGGTATCGTCAGACAGGGCCACAGTGTCTCCTGACCCCTCCTGTCCCAGTCTCCAGTATTTATGCTGCAATAGTTTATGTGTCAGGGGGCTAGGGTTAGTCTGTTATATCTGGAGTATTTGTCATGTTTTATCTGGTGTCCTGTGTGAATTTTAGTATGCTCACTCTAATTATCTCTCTCTCTCTCTCTCTCTCCCCCTCTTCTCTCGGAGGACCTGAGCCCTAGGACCATGCCTCAAGACTACCTGGCCTGATGACTCCTTGCTGTCCCCAATCCATCTGGTCATGCTGCTGCTCCAGTTTCAACTGTTCTGCCTGCGGCTACAGAACCCTGACATGTTCACTGGACGTGCTACCTTATCCCGAACCTGCTGCTTTGGACTCTCTCTCTACCGCACCTGCTGTCTCTAACTCTGAATGATCGGCTATGAAAAGCCAACTGACATTTACTCCTGAGGTGCTGACCTGTTGCAATCTCTACAACCACTGTGATTATTATTATCTGACCCTGGTGGTCATCTATGAATGTTTGAACATCTTGGCCATGTTCTGTTATAATCTCCACCCGGCACAGCCAGAAGAGGACTGGCCACCCCTCAGAGCCTGGTTCTTCTCTAGGTTTCTTCCTAGGTTCTGGCCATTCTGGGGAGTTTTTCCTAGCCACCGTGCTTCTACATCTGCATTGCTTGCTGTACAGCACTTTGTGCCATCGGCTGATGTAAAAAGGGCTTAATAAATACATTTGCTTGATTGATTGATTGAGCATGTCAGAAGTCATGCTGCATTGACAGCATGGCCAACATGGAATGTTTATAATTTTAAGCTTGGAAAAGAGACCCTAAACTCAGACTTGGACCACACACCAACTTCACGGAATAGAAGGCTAGTGATTGCTTTTGTAACTGATGTGAAATGGCTAGTTAGTTAGCGGTGGTGCGGGCTAATAGCGTTTCAATCGGGTGACGTCACTCGCTCTGAGTAGTTGTTCCCCTTGCTCTGCAAGGGCCGCTGCTTTTGTGGAGCGATGGGTAACGATGCTTCGAGGGTGGCTGTTGCCGATGTGTGCAGAGGGTCCCTGGTTCGATCCCAGGTTGGGGCGAGGAGAGGGACGGAAGCTATACTGTTACACTTTGCAATGCTTGCAATTAGCCACTGATTCCTTCCAAACCACTCATTGTTGAATTTGTGATTTCCAACTTGTTGTGTAATGTTTATGTCCAATGGCCGATGAACACCGATACATTTTATCTATAATTTCTCTTCATTATTTATCTTCACATGACAAGGATTGAAAAGGATTTACCAGTTGATTGTCGACATAATTCATGATGGTGACTGCTAGCTTGCTAGCTAAGATTTTGAAAGTATGATGTTGACATGACCAGTCCAATCAAAGCTGCTGTAGATATAACGTGATATGACGTAATTTTATCTGTGGCCAATGACCTTGAGCCTTCTTTGATGGGCATTTCTAATGTAACTCTATGGCAGCACCCAAGGGGCTTGAATTTTCAAGCTCTACCCGTAGATTTTGTGGTGACGTAGTATCCCCATTAATGACAGAACACTGAGCCAATCACGGTGCAACTAGAGAACATTACCAACCCCCACCACCACAGAAAGCATTGAGCTAGGCTGAAACACCTGCATTTTGGAGCTGCCTTACTCAAGAAAGCAAAATATGTGGCTTTACATTGTTCGCAAACTGATATGACACATATTAATGCCAAAATAACATGCAAAACAAATTTATTTATTTATTTTTAAGCTAAACAGGTGGGGCTCAAAACCCACCTGCCCTGAATGATGGGTTGCCACTGTCTACTTCATAAACAGTATGCTTTAGAAGGCATAGATTATTATACCAGGTATGTTACATAACAAATAATATCATTCACAAAAAATCTTAATCCAACCTCCAAATATTCTCCTACTTTCTGTTGATACTCAGACTTGATGTTTCTCTTGCCACAACAAATTAGAATGTCACAATTCTTATGTGCCCTGTCATGCCAAATAATCTCCCCCAGCCTGTGATGACCTAATGACTATCATATTGGAGATCGTTACAGCCTAAATTACATTATTTTCATCATCGCTATGCAAACAAGGCTGATTTCCTCAACAATTTCGCTGTGTAAACAAGTTTTGTTTTTGCTAATAAAAAGAAAACATTACTTTGAACTACTTTTGGGTACCTTGTTAACATTACAACATGAAATCCATGTCTGAAACATTGCTACGTTTTGGAAATAGCAAAGAAAACGTTTAATCTGCTTGACACATTAAAGTTACTTACCTTACAGATCAAACAGTCTGCTAATTTCCACCTCGTTCAGATAGGGTCAAAGATTAGGTCAAAGTGGTGGAATGGAGTAGTGGGTTTTTAATGAGTGTTGGAAGGATGTATTGTTTTATTTTTTTTTCTATCACAAAGTACAATGGATTTATACTATAGTCCAGTTGGGGGGCAGTAATGCAACATATTGGATACCAACCGCCGTTAAACCCCACTGAAGAAGAAACTTCCTTCATGAGTCGCGAGAAGCAATGGCGGGTGCAGAAGCATTGTGTGATTCTGTTGGCACAAGTAAAGTTGGTGAGAATGAGTGGATGATGGTAAAGAAGAGTGGAGTAAAAAGGGTTGAAGTTGGAAATGAACAGCAGTTTATGGTTGGAGTGAGATTCATGAGCAATGATGTTTTTTTGGGTGACCGTTTGATTCTCGAAGATGGTGAAGTACGATTGGGAAAAGTGGAAATGGTCAGAGTGACCAGGAACGGTATGATGTTGATTTCGTGTATGTCAAAAAGCGAAATCTCTGTGTGTCTCGACAAGCTATCGACGTATGATGTGGAAAGCTATGATTTTCAGAGTAGGGCACCGGTTAAAAGGTGTCATCGCTGGCGTCTCGTTGGACATAGAGGCTGTGTGGTTTAGGGATAACATGCCAGGAGTGTTAGACGCACGTCACTTGACCTGAATAATAGATGGAAAGAAGGAGGAACGCCTATCGGTTTTACTGTCTTGATTAAATGGTTCTCCTGACTTATGTAAAACTTGGGTATGTGAGATATGCGGTGAGACCGTATGTACAGAAACCGCTGCAGTGTTACAACTGTAAAACGTTTGGACACGTGGCAAGTGTTTGTCTTATCCCGACTCCCGACAGGTGCATTACTATGGGACAGCTGGAGATCGAATTTGAATATTGAAACAATGTTGCAAATGTCGAGAGACAGACAGCAAGGTTTACACCAATCTCTGCTGTTGAAAAATAAATGTTAGTCGAAAAGAAATGTGAGATAATGTCTAGATGCTTTTTATAGTGGAGATCAAGTTTATAAATTGCTTGGCTGGGCTGATGAGACAGTGGATTGCGCAGTCAGATGGAACAGAGTAAATACGCATTTTAACGTCATAGATTTAGCCAGTGGTAACTTGTGGAATAGACCCCGGCTGGAATGCAGTTTTAACCAAATCAGCTTTCAGGATTAGACCCACCCGTTGTATAATATACTGTTAACCACCGCTACCTCAGTTGAGCGTATTTTTCTGTCGGAGTAACCCTCTCAAGGATTACTGTTTGTTTTATTGTTCACATTACTACATCTGTTGTCTAGTTTGTGTCTTTGTTTTTTATGCAGGAGTTTGTTTTCAACTCACTCAATATTGTTAGCCTGAATGCTAGGGGTTTGAGAGATCGTACTAAAAGGAAAGCCTTATTTTCATATTGTAAAAGCAGTAAAGCAGATTGTGTCCTTCTTCATGAAACTAATTTGTGTGAAAGTGACAATTGAACATTTTGGAAGTCATAGTGGGAAGTCATGAAGCAAATCATTCCGTTGATGTTTTGACACTTATCCACAAGTTTAAGGGCGACATTCTAGAATCCACATCTTCACAGGATGGGAGATGGGTCATAGTAACTGTTAAACTTGACAATGCTATTTTCATCATCTGTCACGTTAACTTTCAACTCACATGCTCCAAATAAGACCTTTTTGCCAAACTTACCAGAAAATACCTGATGACTCTGCTGACTTGTTTTCATCCTAGAATGAGTCAACGCTCTCAAAATAGCAATACCATCCCAGTCCACGAGGTACTGAAGGACCCTCGCCCGACATCTCGAATCCAGTATGGAAAGAACGGAGTACGCCGGGACCCCCTCGATGTCCAGAGGGGGCGGAGGAACCTCCCGCAACTCAGACTCCTGGAGCGGGCCAGCCACCACCGGCCTGAGGAGAGACACATGGAACGAGGGGTTAATATGGTAATCGGGGGGAAGCTGTAACCTGTAACAAACCTCGTTCACTCTCCTCAGGACTTGAAATGGCCCCAAAAACCGCGGACCCAGCTTCCGGCAGGGCAGCCGGAGGGGCAGGTTTCGGGTCGAGAGCCAGACCCGGTCCTCACTGCGGTGATGGTCTGCACCAACTTTCTGGCACAGCACGGCGCGCTGAAGGTGAACATGGGCGGCGTCCCATGTTTCCTCCACGCGCCGGAACCAGTCGTCCACCGCAGGAGCCTCGATCTGACTCTGATGCCAAGGAGCCAGAACCGGCTGATACCCCAATACACACTGGAAGGGGGAGAGGTTAGTGGAGGAGTGGCGGAGCGAGTTCTGGGCCATCTCTGCCCAGGGCATGAACGCTACCCACTCCCCGTCCTGGCAATAGGACCTCAGAAACCTACCCACATCCTGGTTAACTCTCTCCACCTGCCCGTTACTCTCGGGGTGAAAACCCGAGGTAAGGCTGATCGAGACCCCCAGACGTTCCATGAATGCCTTCCAGACCCTCGAAGTGAACTGGGGACCCCGATCAGACACTATATCCTCAGGCACCCCGTAGTGCCGGAAGACGTGCGTAAACAAGGCCTCCGCAGTCTGTAGGGCTGTAGGGAGACCGGGCAGAGGAAGGAGACGGCAGGACTTAGAGAAATGATCCACAACAACCAGGATCATAGTGTTTCCATGTGATGGGGGAAGATCAGTCAGGAAATCAATCGACAGGTGCGACCATGGCCGTTGTGGAACGGATAAAGGGTGTAGCTTACCTCTGGGCAGGTGCCTAGGAGCCTTACACTGGGCTCTCACGTCCTTAGCCAAAGTGGGCCACCAGTACTTCCCAGTCAGACAGCGCACCATCCGACCGATGCCTGGATGACCAGAGGAGGGTGACGTGTGGGCCCAATAGATCAACCGGTCACGGACAGCAGACGGAACATACAGACGGCCAGCGGGACACTGGAGTGGAGCGGGCTCTGCACGCAACGCCTGCTCAATGTCCGCGTCCAGCTCCCACACTACCGGCGCCACCAGGCAGGAGGCCGGGAGTATGGGGGTGGGATCCATAGGCCGCTCCTCTGTGTCATACAGCCGGGACAGTGCATCTGCCTTCACGTTCTAGGAACCTGGTCTGTAAGAAAGGGTGAACACAAAACGGTGTGAAAAACATGGCCCACCTTGCCTGGCGAGGGTTCGGTCTCCTTGCCGCCTGGATGTACTCCAGATTGCAGTGGTCAGTCCAGATGAGAAAAGGGTGTTTAGCCCCCTCAAGCCAATGTCTCCACGCCTTCAGAGCCTTGACTACAGCCAAAAGCTCCCGATCCCCCACGTCATAGTTTCGCTCCGCCGGGCTGAGCTTCCTTGAGAAGAAGGCACAGGGGCAGAGCTTCGGTGGCGTACCCGAGCGCTGATAGAGCACGGCTCCTATCCCAGCCTCGGACGCGTCCACCTCGACTATGAATGCCAAAAAGGGATCCGGATGGGCCAGCACGGGAGCCAAGGTAAACAGAGCCCTCAGGTGACCAAAAGCCCTGTCCGCCTCAGCCGACCACTGCAAGCGTACCGGTCCCACCTTCAGCAGTGAGGTAATGGGAGCCGCTACCTGACCAAAACCCCGGATAAACCTCCGGTAGTAATTGGCAAACCCTAAAAACCGCTGTACCTCCTTTATCGTGTTGGGAGTCGGCCAATTACACACGGCTGAAATGCGGTCACTCTCCATCTACACCCCTGAGGTGGAAATGCGGTACCATGGAAGGAGATGCTGTTGGAAGAACAGGCATTTCTCAGCCTTGGCGTACAGGTCATGCTCCAACAGTCGATCAAGCACCTTGCGCAACTGGGACACATGCTCGGCGCATGTAGCTGAGTATATCAGAATGTCATCAATATGCACCACTACACCCTGCCCGTGCAGGTCCTTGAAAATCTTGTCTACAAATGCTTGGAAGACTGATGGTGCATTCATCAACCCGTACGGCATGACGAGATACTCATAATGCCCTGAGGTCGTACTGAATGCCGTCTTCCACTCGTCTCCCTCCCGGATACGCACCAGGTTGTAAGCACTCCTGAGATCAAGTTTGGTGAAGAAGCGCGCCCCGTGCATTGACTCAATCGCTGTGGCGATTAGAGGTAGCGGGTAACTGTACCTCACAGTTATCTGATTAAGGCCTCGATAGTCAATACACGGGCGCAAACCTCCATCCTTCTTCACAAAAAAGAAACTTGAGGAGGCGGGTGAAGTGGAGGACCGAATGTACCCCTGACGGAGGGATTCGGAGACATATGTTTCCATAGCCACCGTCTCCGCCTGTGACAGGGGATACACGTGACTCCTGGGAAGTGCGGTGTCTACCAGGAGATTTATTGCACAATCCCCCCGTCGATGGGGTGGTAATTGAGTCGCTCTCTTTTTGGAGAAGGCGAGAGCCAAATCGGCATACTCGGGTGGAATGCGCACGGTGGAGACCTGGTCTGGACTTTCCACCATAGTAGCACCAATGGAAACCCCTAAGCACCTCCCCAAGCACTCTCGCGACCACCCCGTGAGAGCCCTCCATTGCCATGAAATAGTGGGGTTATGACAAGCTAACTAGGGTAGACCTAGCACCACGGGAAACGCAGGAGAGTAAATGAGAAAGAGACTGATTTTCTCCGTGTGACCCCCCTGCATCACCATGCCCAGAGGAGCGGTGGCCTCTATAATCAACCCTGACCCTAATGGTCTACTATCTAAAGTGTGAACTTGGAAGAGCATTGCCACAGGAACGATGGGGATCCCTAAACTATAGGCTAATGATCTGTCTATAAAATTCCCAGCCGCGCCTGAATCGATGAGCGCCTTATGCTGGGAATGTGGGGAAAACTCAGGAAACGTAACGAACAAAAACATGTGTGCAACAGAGGGCTCTGGGTGAGAATGGTGTCTTCTCACCTGGGGTGACGCCAGAGTGCCCTGCCTGCTGCCTCGACCCCCAGAGGAACCAACCCGGCACCGACCGGCAGTGTGACCTCTGCGGCCACAGATGGTGCACGAGACGGAACCTCCTCCAGTCTCCCTGAGCGCAGCACCTCCCAGCTCCATGGGCATCGGAGCGGTGGTGGTGGGGGATGGAAACGACAGACCCCAATCTGGACGTCCGCGGGTAGCCAGCAGGTTATCCAGCCGAATGGACAGGTCCACCAGCTGGTCGAAAGTAAGGGTGGTGTCCCTGCTGGCCAACTCTCGATGGACGTCCTCGCGCAAACTGCAGCGATAGTGGTCGATCAGGGCCCTGTCGTTCCATTCCGCTCCGGCGGCCAGGGTCCGAAAGTCCAAAGCAAACTCCTGTGCGCTCCTCGTCCCCTGCCGCAGGTGGAAGAGACGTTCACCCGCCGCTCTACCCTCGGGCGGGTGGTCGAAGACTGCCTGGAAGCGGCGGGTGAACTCCTCAAAGTCATCCAACGCCATATCTCCTCCTTCCCATACGGCGTTAGCCCACTCCAGAGCTCTCCCCGAGAGGCACGAAACGAGGACGGACACCCTCTCCCTTCCTGAGGGAGCCGGGTAAACGGTGCTCAGGTATAAGTCCAGCTGTAACAGGAAACCCTGGCACCGTGCCGCCGTCCCATCATACTCCCTGGGAAGGTCGAGACGCATCCCACTGGGACCGGATACAGGAGGGACGAGTAGTGGTAACCCCAGTTGTGCTGGTGGAGGCGCTGGAGGAACTCTATGTCTCTCCCAGCGGTCCATTGTCTGAACGACGTGGTCCATCGTGACGCCAAGATGGTGGATCATCGTCGCTTGCTTCTGGACGCGCTACTCTATCCCCATACCAGGTGCACCTGCTCCTGCTGACTCCTTATGGTTGGTGTTGTATTCTGTATGGGGTGCGTAACTGGTGGCAGGGAAGTCAGACGCAGGAGAGCAGAACTTGGTAATAGCCGGAGCAGTTTAATAGTAAAACCAACGGCATAAGAAATACAAAATATGGGCACAATAACCCGACGCGCACCAGTCAAACAAATGTGCACAAGCACTTACAATAAACAATACCACACAAAGACATGGGGGGAACAGAGGGAAATGAAAACCAGGTTTGTGGGAAAACAAGACAAAACAAATGGAAAATGAAAAATGGATCGGAGATGGCTAGAAGACCGGCGACGTCGATCGACGAACACCGCCCGAAGAAGGAGAGGCATCGACGTCGGCAGAAGTCGTGACACAGGGCCTTATTTCACTGATTCTGAAGCATGATAACGACCCTTCTCTCATTGACAATTGTAGACCAATTACTTTATTAAATATTGATTACAAATTGATTGCTCTGTCTTGTGCCAAAAAGAGAAAGAAATGAATAGATACCATTATAAATGAGACTCAAACAGGATTTATGAAGGGCCGTCGCGTAAAAGTTCCAACATTCGTTTAGTCTTGGACCTTTTAAGTTTTTCAGATGCAATTGACTCAGATGCTGTTATTTTATTTTTGGACTTCTTTAAAGCCTTTGACACAATTGAACATTGTCACGTCCTGACCACAGTAAGTTGTTATTTTCTATGGTCGAGTAGGTCAGGGCGTGACAGGGTTTTTTTCTAGTTTAGTTTTCTATGTTGTTATGTTCTAGTTTTGTATTTCTATGTTGGGCTTTGTTTGAGATGATCTCCAATTAGAGGATCTCCAAACATGATCTCCAGACATTGTTGTCTCTAATTGGAGGTAATATTTAAGTTGGTGTTTGTCCCACCTGGGTTTGTGGGAGATTCATTTTGAGTAGTGTATGTTTCACCTCTGCGTCACGGTTTGTTGTTTTTTTGTCATTCAGTTTATTTATGTATTGCATTGTTTCACAGTATAAATAAAATGTGGAATGACACACACGCTGCACTTTGGTCCGCTTCTCCTTTCGACAACAGTGGCAAACATGAATTTCTCTTTCGGTCTCTTAAACGTTTTGGTTTTGGTGAAAATTTTATCAAAATCATTCGCATGTTTTACAAAGATATGAATAGTTCTGTGGTACTAAAGCTTAATACATCCAAAAGATTCAGTATCAACAGAAGTGTACGACAGGGATGCCCAATTTTGCCATTTTTATTCATATAGATAGTGGAACTTCTGTCTCTACATATTCTGAATAATGCAAATCTGCATGGCCTAACCATTTTCAACATTTTCCAACTGGCTGATGATAACTCTTTTTTTTTTTTAAAGACAAAGACCATGCCCTTAATACTACCACTGTATTCTCTATTGCAACTGAATTAAAATTGAATGTTTCTAAATGTGAAATATTGTGTTTATATGACTCTGATGATAAAGAAATGTTCCTATAAAGGACTGAAAACCAAGAATATATTTAATAATTGGCTACAACGGGATCTATTCTCGGGAGAATGCTTCTGTCCAAGGCAGAGGGACTGTCTCGCTTTGTGTACCCCTCATTATCTTTATTTGTAAATCCCTCTACCTGTAAAGAGATTAACAAGACCTTTCTTGACTTCATCTGGAAAAATAAGTCTCACAAAGTAAAAAAGTCAGTACTCTCAAATAAAAGGTCTGGAAGTGTTGGATTTTGTTGACAAAAATAACACTTTCAAGCTCAATTGGTTTAAAAGAAGTTTGGTCAATACAGAATCAATTTGTTATTTCATTCCAAACAACGTGTTAAGTTGGGAGGTCTTCCATTTTAAGTGAAATGTAATTATATTCCTGAAAGATTACCCGCTAATTGGCTAGGTTTCACCAACAAGCTTTAATGTCCTAGAAAATGTTTCCTGCACAACTTTTCCCCACATAAAGCACTTTTGTGTAATAATGCAGACATAACTGTAAGGAATAAGTCATTGTTCTACCCTAGCTGGCATGAGAGGAATATTGACTTTGTTCTTGATATTTTCGACAACAGGGGTAATATTCTTTCATATGAACAATTTATAACATTGAATGAGTTTCCAATACCTTCAGAGAGTTCATTTCAGAGCTTATCCAGAACTCAGCTTGGAAGGAGTGGGCTTACTTAAGAATTCTTGTTGTAACAAATACACAAGACAAGTTTTACAACTTATGTCTGGAGGAAAAATGTTCTGAAACATGCTTATTTCTGACATTGTTTGGAAAAATTCTTGGTTGATGCCTTACAAATAGTGTATACCAAACAAATGTAAGGAAGTGCCCTTTAAGATTCTACGTAAGATATATCCATGTAAGTCTATGTTGTTCAGATTTGTTGATATTGATGATATCTGCATCCCAAAAAAGGTGAAAATCTTACACACTTCTATTAAATTAAAACTGTGATAGGTTTTTGGGAAAACCTTGCAGCATACTTATTTACCTTTTTGAACACTACCCATGTTTTTGACATGAAGGATATAATATGTTACTATTGCAATGATAACAAGACCATTGAAATTATTGTGATTTTTATAAATTCTTGTTGCCAAATACTTTATACACAAAAAAAATCATAATTTTGTATAATAAAATAAAAAACATCAAAAGCTACAAAAAACATAATAAAAAAAGCATTGTGGTTGTCACGACTTCCGCCGAAGTTGGTCCCTCTCCTTGTTCGGGCGGTCGAAGTCACCGACCTTCTAACCATTGCTGATCTAGCCATCACTCCTTACAGTGGTGGAAAATGCGTAGGTCATTTGTAGCAAAGTAATTTGAGAAATGAATATGCTATGCTTAGTTGACTAGCAAAAGATGTAGTTTAAAATGCATTGGGCAGTAAGCTAAGGTTTCAGTCAAATAGGCTATATATTTTTTTTACAAAACATTTTGTACCATGTTTTGTGCTGCTACCATGTTGTGCCTCTGCCATGTTGTGTTGCTACCATGTTGTTGTCATCATTAAAAAAAATGTACAAAAATGCAGCCTACCTGTGTTGATTTCGATCGCATATAGCCTAGGGCAAGCTAGGCTGGAAACCTAGAGGACTCCGAATCTAGGGCAAGCTAGGCTGGAAACCTAGAGGACTCCGACTCTAGGGCAAGCTAGGCTGGAAACCTAGAGGACTCCGACTCTAGGGCAAGCTAGGCTGGAAACCTAGAGGACTCCGATATCAAGAGGGAATTCTGTTACGTAGAAAGAATGAGACAAACTAAATTCTTTATAAACTGCTCGGGTGTACCGTGCATTCGGAAAGTATTCAGACCCCTTGACTTTTTCCACATTTTGTTACGTTACAGCCTTATTCTAAAATGGATTTTAAAAAATCAATTAAAAACGTCAATCTACACACAATACCCCATAATGACAAAGCAAAAACAGATTGACATTTTTTTGCTATTAAAAATAAATAACTGAAATATCACATTTACATAAGTACTCAGACCCTTTACTCAGTACTTTGTTGAAGCACCTATGGCAGCGTATACAGCCTCGAGTCTTCTTTGGTATGACGCTACAAGCTAGGCACACCTGTTTTTGGGGGGTTTCTTCCATTCTTCTCTGCAGATACTCTCAAGCTCTGTCAGGTTGGATGAGGAGCGTTGCTGCACAGCTATTTTCAGGTCTCTCCAGAGATGTTTAATCGGGTTCAAGTCTGGGCTCTGGCTGGGCCACTCAAGGAGAGTGGCCCAGCCAGATTTGTCCAGATTTGTCCTGAAGCCACTCCTGCGTTGTCTTGGCTGTGTGCTTAGGGTCGTTGTCCTGTTGGAAGGTGAACCTTCGTCCCAGTCTGAGGTCCTAAGCGTTCTGGAGCAGGATTTCATCAAGAATCTCTCTGTTCTTTGCTCTGATCATCTTTCCCTCAATCCTGACTAGTCTCACAGCCCCTGCTGCTGAAAAACATCCCCACAGCATCACCACACCGTGCTTCACCGTAGGGATGGTGCCAGCTTAACTCCAGACATGACGCTTGGCATTCAGGCCAAAGAGTTCAATCTTTGTTTCATCAGACCAGAGAATCAAATTTCTCATAGTCAGAGTCTTTAGGTGCCTTTTGGCAAACTCCAAGGGGGCTGTCAAGTGCCTTTTACTGAAGAGTGGCTTCCGTCTGGCCACTCTACCATAAAGGCCTGATTGGTGGAGTGCTGCAGAGATGGTTGTACTTCTGGAAGATTCTCCCATCTCCACAGAGGAACCCTGGTGCTCTGTCAGAGTGACCATCGGGTTTTTGGTCACTTCCCTGACCTAGGCCCTTCTCCCTGATTGCTCCCTTTGACTGGGCGGCCAGCTATAGGAAGAGTCTTGTTGGTTCCAAACTTCTTTCATTTAAGAATGATGGAGGCCACTGTGTTCTTGGGGACCTTCAATGCTGCAGAAATGTTTTGGTAACCTTCCCCAGATCTGTGCCTTGACACAATCCTGCCTCAGAGCTCTACGGACAATTCCTTCGACCTAATGGCTTGGTTTTTGCTCTGACATGCACTGTCAATTGTGGGACCTTATATAGACAGCTGTGTGCCTTTCCAAATCATGTCCTATCAATTTAATTTACCACAGGTGGACTCCAATCAAGTTGTAGAAACATCAAGGGTGATCAATGGAAACAGGATGCACCTGAGCACAATTTTGTGTCTCATAGCAAAGGGTCTGAATACTTATGTAAATAAGGTATTTCTGTATTTTATTTTGTAGACATTTGCAAACATTTCTTAAAACATGTTTTTCTTTGTCATTATGGGTTATTGTGTGTAGATTGATGAGGGGAAACAACTATTTAATCCATTTTAGAATAAGGCTTGAACGTAACAAAATGTGGATAAAGGGAAGGAGTCTGAATACTTCCCAAATGCGCTGTATCTACAACTCTCCTCACCTTCATGAGCTAACATTTTATTATTTAACTAGGCAAGTCAGTTAAGAACAAATTCCTATTTACAATGACAGCCTACCCCGGCCAAACACAGACGACGTTGAGCCAATTGTGCGCCGCCCTATGGGACTCCCAATCACTGCCAGACGTGATGCAGCCTGGATTGGAACCAGGGCCTGCAGTGACGCATCATTCACTGAGATGCAGTGCCACTCGGGAGCCTTTAAACGTAACTGTTTAATGCAGCCATGCAGGTACAGTGGCTCCCATATGACAGATAAGGTGAGTCTAATGGAGCACACAACAAAAATATACAAGGGCTACATAGCGAACATAACAAATACAACTGTTTATTATGGATTCTCATGACAATTAAGTTGGCATACACTACGCAGTGTATGTAAATTGACACTTTTTAGTCTTGCACGCAAGTTTTGACATGGTTTCGGCTTAACAGTGAAGAAGGTGGACTTTGTAGCATTCATTGTGCAAGTAATAAATTGAACTACTCAAACTAAGAAAAAATATACGAAGCTAGACATCATTGTGAAGGCAGCAAAAAGATTTCTGGATCTCCAGGACAGGCGAAATTGTTACAGGGAATAGTGAATGAAGAGGCCACCCCTTCCAGGTTCCTGAGCCTGTTTAGGGATCTGAATATACCTTTTAATCCGACTGAAGGAGTACAGTTTTTGTTTACTTTAGAAAGTTAGAAGTATATTTTTTCACCTTTCCCTTCTCCCTATTATTTTGAGTAAAGGTTTATCAGTTTTCACCCCATCCAGTAGATGGCAGACCGCTTGAATACCATAGAAGAAGGAAGAGCTTCCTGCCTTCCATTCTGCTTCTGCGTACAAGCATTTTTGTGTTAGGAAGCCTTGTGTACTTGTCGAAATGGCCGAGGGTGATATCGAGGAATTCATTGAACAAAATAGGCATTTGTCCGAGCTTGTAGACACATATCGTGGTATCTCAGAAAGTGAAAAACATTGGAAGGCCAGGAGGGCATTCCTATTCAGAAATATAAACGACTTTGAAGACCCACACATTGATCAGCTGCTTGCTTTGTCCATGGTATGGGCCAACAACGTGTTTCTTGGCTGTCGGTGAGTTAACAATAAATACACATCGCGTGCATTGACTTCTTGACTTGCTATTTAGCTAAAATTAACAATATACCAAATGTATGGCATGCAATATAGGTAGCTGACTCACTGCTGTTCCTGTGTGTTCTCTCAGATACAGTCCAGACCTCTTGGAGAAAGTGAATGAAATGGCTGAAGGAATTGTTGTGGAGGATGCCCCTGTTTTCAAAACCAGAGATGAGATCATGAAAAATCAGGTTGGTTATATTGCATACCAAAATAATGCTTCCTCTTTCTGCCTTGCCGCCTTTCATGAACACACATCTAGAAAAGATAGACAGGTGAAAGCAATTAGGCCAGTGTCTAGTCTCTAGCTATGCCTTCCAAAACAGACCAAAGGAGGCAAGGTAACAGTGTAAGGACACACAACCATAATCATTTTGTCTCCCTCTCCTTCAGAAACGATGATTGGATGACCTGCTCCGTTATGGATGGATTACCTTACTTTACTCAGATGCATATGGTTTTAAAATGTTATTTTAATAACATGCAAGCTTCTTAATGTTTTTTTAAAATTGTGTATTACAACAAATGTAACACAAGCTAAACATTTTATACATTAAAATAATTTTAGCTGACTTGCCTGATTCAGTATCTAATAAACACAAGGCCCATTATGAGAATAAAATGGGTGGTGGGAAAATGTTGCAAGAACAAAGCATGGTAAGGCCAGGAATATGCCTGTGATGAGTTACGCTTTTTATATGTTCAATCAATCTGAGTCTGCAGCTGTGCACCTCAAATTCAAGTAACATTTTTGAAGGTGTCCAGAAAAGGGCTTTCCATTTGGTCTTCACATATTCTCAGTTCTCCCAAATTACCCCAGGGTGAACCTCATTGTACTTCCTTGATTCCTCCCCTTGCCTCCTCCTCAAAACGCATTGAACCAGAGGGGATAAACCTCAGATCAACTGTGCCAATGTGCTTTCTACAGTTTGTGCTAGTTATTAGTCCAAATTGTAGGACACTGAAAATCTTTTTGCAACAAATGAGTTTCTATTGGACAATATCAGGTAGTTCTGTCCCCGTTCCGTATGAGAAACGTTTTACAACAGACCCGACAAAATGAATACACTCCAGGGGTGTATTCAATTAATTACAGAAACCATTTAAGAACCAAACCAAACATACAGAACGAAACTGGGAGGGACCTACCTGAATTTGTCCTACAGTGAGTCAAAATTGTTTTCCGTCAGGAGTAAATGGTTTATGTTGCAAAATGTTTTGCAATAGAATCGGCGTAATGGAAGGACCTACTTGAATATGTCCAATAGAAGCTTGTTTTGCTCCGTTTGGTTCTTAAACAGTTTTTGTAATGAATTCATCCCATACATCAGGCCCTGGTGCTTGCCCATTGGGAATTAAGGGGAACACTGCCCCCTGCCTGCCAGACAGGCAACCAACCTCTGGTTGCCCATTCCCACAGATCCCCGGTCTACTAGCTGGTATGTATTTGGGTCTTGTGAGAATGCTGGACTTGGGAGGTTCCTGGTGGCCTGCTACTCCCCATTGAGGATGCAGTGATGAGGATTATTTACCCTAGTCCCATCAACTCTGGACCGCTAAACCAGTTCCACTCCTTTTTTTTCATCGTTCCCCTCTAATCAGAGACTGATTTAGACCTGGGACACCAGGTGGGTGCAATTAATTATCAGGTAGAATAGAAAACCAGCAGGCTCTGGACCTGGTAGTGTAAGAGTTGAATATCCCTGCACATAATACCATCGTAGACACACACAATGCCACAGCTGCACTCTCCACTTAAGTAAAAGAAATCAGCTGAAATCAAAATCTCAAAGTCTGAAAAATGTGTTTTATGTTTATACAGCATATAAGTATACATTGTTTTTAGAGTAAATTCACAAATGTATAACACATCCCTTCTCCTAAGGTGAAATAAACCACTAGCTACAATATGACCCATACTATCTGTCACAAACAAAAAAGCATTTCAAGCAAGCTACCTTTCATTGGGTATGAGATAAAGTGAAGAGAGAAATGCAAGCGTGAAAAATAAACATTTCCAGGCTTGGGGAAAAAGCAGATGCATGGATGTGTTGCAATCAGCCCTTATTCTGTAGTCCTGATGTGTCTGGTTTCCACTATCTGTCCATGTTCCTAGATGAGCCAAACTCCAAATGTCCTCTTACAAGTGCCACTGTACTTGAACTCAAGTACATAAAACTGTTACAGATCATATCAGCCATCTTTTAAAAAAGGTTGGCGACCAGTTTTTTTTGTTATTGTCGACATGCAGAATGCCATAGTTATCGTGATAAATAGTACTGACTCCTTTTATTCAGGGAGGTCATTTGAAACTACTACCAGGATGGGGCTTTATAGCTGGACAATTGGTTTCAAATTAATGCTACATAACAAACACTGCAGAATTTGAGGAAGCCATTCACTCAACAAATAATGTTTCATGGTTTTCTACCAATTTGACAACAGTCAGTTCTGTCCAAACCAAGCGATGTTAAAAAATAAGTATGTAGAAACTAAACAGTAACAGCATCAATCCAACAAAAAATATATATTACAAATTATGCTTGCAATAACTTATTTCACATCATGCAATAAAAATAAAAAAAACAAGTATCAGAGGGTTTCCTCAGTTGTATTGGCAAGCAAGTAAAAGTCCCTACTGATTTTTTATTATTTTCTGGTGGCACTTTAGTTCTTCTGATGTTGACTTCTTTTCTTGGAGGAGCTAAATGAAAGATGTAAGTATTTGATACGAGTGATGAGAAGCCGGGGGGAAGATGCGTTAGGAGTCCACCCAGCTCTGCTCCACGATGGCAGAAACTCTCTTCTCATACTCCCGCTTGTTTTCTTGATAAAGCTGTGCAGCCTGGCTGTTTGCTGGACTGTTAGGATTTGGCTCATCCAACAGCGACTGTCAACACACAAAAAAAGTGATTGAATGTACCGGTATGAAACTGTGGTTCTCGTAACCTACACCATTATAAAAAGTGTGTGGGTCTTGGACCCCTACACCAGTATGAAAGTGTGGGGTTCTTGGACCCTACACCATTCTTGAACCCTACACCTTTAGTGAGGTAGCTGAGTCAGTCTTATGTATATCCAGGATCAGAAATACCACAACAAAAGGTAGGGAACACTATGTATATAGTCTGTAGAGCATCTACAGATGGACCATCTACTAACCCTTATTAACTGTAAACGTAGCAAGCAGTTTGCTTATCAACAGATAGTATGACCATCTACAGATGGACTATCCAAATAAGGTGTGACCCAAAGGTTGCTGCTATGATCAGATATCTACTCTGCAGTGAATTGTTTTTCCCCACAGAACATACTGCAAAACAACATTGAAGTACACTACATAAAGAAACTGTTACATTTGTAAAATATAGAAACACACAGTAATCTATTATGATGTCAGACTGATAGAGAAGAGAAGGATTACAAACCAACCTGGATAGACGTCAGAATGGACGACACATCATATGTGGGGCTCCAACGATTCTGAAGGATGTCTAAACATATACTGCCATCTGCATAAACTACAAGATCAAAATGATTGTTTTAATTTCTAAGAAACATTTATACACAATCACGAAAGAGAATAGCTTACTCTCATTAAAAAGCAAAATGCTGAAAAGTTCATAATGTGTTCACTATCCCATCAAGAACATGGCTAAAGTATTTAGGACATCTTGAATGTGTCCATAAGGACTCTTTCTTACCATTTGGGTGAAACATTTTGGAGATAAATCGAACCGTGGGTGGCTTGTTAGGGTACTCTTCTGAAAATTCTATCACAAGCTTAAAAGTTCCTGTGGAGACAAGTACAAAAAAAATAGTTTTTGTCACATACACCGGATAGGTACATTGAAATATTGTTTTACAGGGTCAGCCTTTATCGAGGCAAAATAAATGTCTTGTCCACTCCATACCCTTTATGGAGGCAAATTGTTTTATTGTCCACCCCACAGGTAATAGTCTGTGACATGACTAATATAAGCCTGAATATGAAGGCTCACCCAGTATATATGCATAACTCAAAAGGCAGCAGAGTCATGAACCTGTTAAAATATATCACACTTTAGAATGTATTATTTTTTTTTTAACCTTTAACTGGGCAAGTGAGTTAACAACAAATTCTTATTTACAATGATAGCCTATCTCGGCCAAACCTGGACGACGCTGGGCCAATTGTGCGCCGCCCTATGGGACTCCCAATCACGGCCGGATGTGATACAGCCTGGATTCAAACCAGGGACTGTAGACGCCTCTTGCACTGAGATGCAGTGCATTAGACCGCTGCGCCACTCGGGACCCCAAAAGAATACAAAGACTGACTTTTCTCTTGGTTAGGACAATTGCAACCAGTTCATGAGTTAAAGTAATGTTATGATAAACTAAGTTAAGTTAATTGATTTAGTAAAACATTTTTACTTACCATCCTCAAATGGTGTACCCACAGGCCTGCAAATAAAAGGGAGGAACAATTACTTGCACTGTAACAAACTCATATCAGCGATTAGACCCTGACTACCAAAACAAACATATTGCCACAATACCACTCCTTATACACTCCCACATTGTAACAATTACAATCTTGATACGGACTATTAATAGCACATTACAATAGAAGTTTAATTCATGAGCATGACAATGCAATACATTACTGGGATTGATACAAATGCTCTCATTTCTAATTAACTTTATATATGGCACACTGGCCTTCCACAGTTCAACAACTACATGTCACCATCTAACCTAACCCCCAGCCAACACACACACACACCCCTCCCTCTGACTAAACCACAGCTCAA
Source organism: Salmo trutta (assembly GCF_901001165.1). NCBI lineage: Eukaryota > Metazoa > Chordata > Actinopteri > Salmoniformes > Salmonidae > Salmo > Salmo trutta. The sequence continues at coordinate 14,161,742 of NC_042975.1, read as the reverse complement.
CTTGCCCATATCCACGTAATCCGTACGGTCCTGGTGCCATGCCAGGATGATCACACTGGCAAAATGGGAAGGGTGGCTTTAGAACACTCACCCAAAAATAACCGCGTTCCAAAGCATGATGTTATTCTCTGATGGAGCACCACTCACACCAGTTGGTGGGTCTTCTTGAAGTCTGAGGAAAGAGAAACGGAGAGGAAACAATAGAATTAAACTTAAAACCCAGATGACTGTTTTTAGAAACAAGAAGATATCTATGTGCCTTCTACCATGAGTACAAAAGTTATGTGAACAAGAAAATAATTCAACTGAAATGCCATTGCTAGGTTTCCATCGGATTGGTGACAGATTTTAATGCAAATATTCTAAAATCTGCACATTTTCCCACCAATGATGTTTCCATCAAATTGACTTGTTGCAGATAAAAGGCTGTGCGTGATAGCATAGTGCACATAAAAATAACTTGCGTTTAAATTCCCATGTATTTTCAACGCTACCGATGTTTTGTCACAAAAGATTTTTGCGTTATAGTGAATGTTCCCACTTTGGTCTTGGCACGTATGCTCTAGCCAACAGCTCAAAGATACATGAGATTATTATGGACAAAATAATTCCAGTTTTTTTGTCAAACGGCAGCCAAGCATCAAACATGTCACCAGAATAAGACCCTCAATATTTATTGGAAAGGCTCATCAAGCTCATCACCTTGCACTTTCACCATCCTGTGAAGTTCCTAACTTATTTCATCTGTAGCCTAATAAACTGAATGCTTTCATAGTGAGAGGATCACACAACATATCGCATACTTCGATATAATGGTTATTATATCAATATTGGCACATAAAAGGTGTTTCCACTGCCATTATTCACATAATTAATTTTACAGACAAAAATATCAACTTTGTCTAGTATATTTTGTCACTAAATCCAGCAGTATCATTCCAAAAACTCACCACAAAAAAAGCTAACTTTAACAGCATTCGTTCATGCACAAGGTAGACTGTATTTTTCAGATCCATCTACAAGTCTCTACAGAAAATACCACCACAATTAACCCCATTTACTGTTAGCTCCCTACCCACTGTAAAATGAAAGGCTACTGCACAGTGCTGCTATCAATTGTGAGTCACATTTTAATTATGCTTTACTAGAGTAGTACTTGTAATGTTGTTGCTCCCTGCAAGGAAATCTTGATGTTGTCAGATACTTGTCTTGTGATGTAGGCTACAAATAACAAATAAATATCTTATGAACAATGTAGTTCTACCAGTATGTGTTCTGTGAGATTTAATTCAACAAACCATTGATCAAACACACAATGCTTATCAAGGAACGCTCCACACTCCAAGGCCAATTGGTAGCAGAGGCAGCCAGGTAGAGTAGGGTAGGATTATGTTACTATACAGTTGAAATCAGAAGTTTACATACACTTAGGTTGGAGTCATTAAAACTCGTTTTTCAACCACTCCACAAATTTCTTGTTAACAAACTATAGTTTTGGCAAGTCGGTTAGGACATCTACTTTGTGCATGACACAAGTAATTTTTCCAACAATTGTTTACAGACAGATTATTTCACTGTATCACAATTCCAGTGGGTCAGAAGTTTACATACACTAAGTTGACTGTCCCTTTAAACAGCTTGGAAAATTCCAAAAAATTATGTCATGGCTTTAGAAGCTTCTGATAGGCTAATTGACATCATTTGAGTCAATTGGAGGTGTACCTGTGGCTGTATTTCAAGGCCTACCTTCAAACTCAGTGCCTCTTTGCTTGACATCATGGGAAAATCAAAAGAAACCAGCCAAGACTACAGAAAAAGGATTGTAGACCTCCACAAGTCTGGTTCATCCTTGGGAGCAATTTCCAAACGCCTGAAGGTACCACGTTCATCTGTACAAACAATAGTACGCAAGTATAAACACCATGAGACCACGCAACCGTCATACCGCTCAGGAAGGAGACTCGTTCTGTCTCCTAGAGATGAACGTACTTTGGTGCGAGAAGTGAAAATCAATCCCAGCACAGCAAAGGACCTTGTGAAGATGCTGGAGGAAACAGGTACAAAAGTATCTATATCCACAGTAAAACAAGTCCTATATCGACATAACCTGAAAGGCCGCTCAGCAAGGAAGAAGCCACTGCTCCAAAACCGTAATAAAAGCCAGACTACGGTTTGCAACTGCACATGGGGACAAAGATCGTACTTTTTGGAGAAATGTCATCTGGTCTGATGAAACAAAAATAGAACTGTTTGGCCATAATGACCATCGTTATGTTTGGAGGAAAAAGGGGGAGGCTTGGAAGCCGAAGAATCCCATCCCAACCGTGAAGCATGGGGGTGGCAGCATCATGTTGTGGCGGTGCTTTGCTGCAGGAGGGACTGGTGCACTTCACAAAATAGATGGCCTCATGAGGTAGAAAAATGATGTGGATATATTGAAGCAACATCAAGACATCAGTCAGGAAGTTAAAGCTTTGTTGTAAATGGGTCTTCCAAATGGACAATGACCCCAAGCATACTTCCCAAGTTGTGGCAAAATGGCTTAAGGACAACAAAGTTAAGGTATTGGAGTGGCCATCACAAAGCCCTGACCTCAACACTATAGAAAATTTGTGGGCAGAACTGAAAAAGTATGTGAGCAAGGAGGCCTAAAAACCTGACTCAGTTACACCAGCTCTGTCAGGAGGAATGGGCCAAAATTCACCCAACTTATTGTGGGAAGCTTGTGGAAGGCTATCCGAAAACATTTGACCCAAGTTAAACAATTTAAAGGCAATGCTACCAAATACTAATTGAGTGTATGTAAACTTCTGACCCACTGGGAATGTGACGAAAGAAATAAAAGCTGAAATAAATCATTCTCTACTATTATTCTGACATGTCACATTCTTAAAATAAAGTGGTGATCCTAACTGACCTAAGACAGGGAATTTTTACTAGGATTAAATGTCAGGAAAAACTGAGTTTAAATGTATACTTAAACTGTATATGCACATCTACAAGACGCTCCATGGAGTTCCTAAGTATCACCTTTTTCCATTGACAGGTGTGCTACAGACTCTTCTGGAGACAGACATTGAGCTGCTATAGTGGAACTAATTGGCTTGCCCAGGCAGATGCCATCTGGAATCAAACAGACGGTAGCTGTCGGGGCTTTACATGAAGCCCTGGCCAGGTGCGTTTGTCCTCTTCAGGAATAGATGCCTACTTCTGAAATACATGCCTAATCCCAATTTTTTGAGTTTCTCCTTTCACATAACTGAATACTTATAGTATTGCCTAGATAAAATGTTGCTGAATGTTGTCCCTAAATACATAGGTCTGGAAATACGGGTTACAAGAGCAAGGCAACAATCAAACGTTAGGGTTGTGTAACACCTGTCCGGCCATCAGTACACTGAGATTAGCAACCTAGCTAGTTTACTTGTTGTTTAACTCAGCTAGCACAGCCTTTTAATCGATACAAATCAAATAAAGTTGGTAGCTATCTAACGTTAGTAAGTTAATAAGTATTTGGCTAACTAATTGTTTAATTTCCTTACTAAACTTAACTAGCTAAAGTTAGCTAAATGCATAGTGACTGACTAGTTCGATTTAGCTAGGTAACGTTACTGTACCTAGATAAAAAAATAAAATAAAAAGTTAGCAGGTTGGATAGCTAACATCTGTATGTCACTGTAGTGCTAGCATGCATTCTAGCTGGCTAATTGAAGCACCATTATTGACCTAGTACTACAACTAGTTAGGTATCAGACAGTCAGTACAAAGTACTCAATTAATGACTGGCTCTTTGATTAGCTAACGTTACCTACAAACAACAGTGTACAGTACATGTACTGCAGGCCTCAAATTAGCTAACGCGTTAGCTCGCTAAATACAACACACAACATCAGAGCCAAAACGTTGCACTACCTTTTGAAATCTCTCATAAGTCGTCTTCTAGCCGGAGTAGACATGATTCAAAACGTAAATAATTATACTTTGGTCATAAAAATCTGTCGAAACCGGTATTATTTTGGGTAAATCTTCCGTCTGTGCTCTTTTCTTCTCTCCAAAACAACTACAGTGACGTCATGTACTTCCATAGGGGAAACAAGCAAGAACATTCGTTTGGAATAGTCCACTTTCACTATGAGTAGTGTGAATGTTATCAAATTAACAGATTTCATCCAATATGTGAACAGTACATGCAATTTACACGACACCTATTCTTGGTCAGTATTCAAAGTGTCGTCTATCATACATCACATAAACGGTTGTTTGTTTTTATTTAACAAGCTAACCCTTTCCTCAATGAATAATGGTTTAATCCCAACTTCATCACTTCATCAGTCACTAGACCAGTTGCAACATGGATACCTGTGCAAAGAATACATATGCTGATGTAGTCTCTGATGCATTATTTACATTTCATCAAGTCATGTGTAGCAAAGAAACCATATATCAAGTTGACTATGTGCCCATGGTTATGGTCATTTCTTGGTGTAAAGACTAGTTTACATGTCAGCTCAAACCTAATTATTCACTTGGTTAATAATACTACTATTCATCCAACGTCTTTCAGCTGTATGAGATGTCCACTGTATCCATGTGGAATGTTCTAGAACGCCTCTCAATTGTTATCAACTTTGCCTGTTGTTATGGTGACCACATTCTAATTTCTCACCTTTTTGTTTGTGACAGAATAATTCTGGGGTGGAATAATCCTGGGAAGAAAACCTGAAGTGTGTTTTTCAAACATGAAGTGGTCTGTCAGGTTGAGGCATCGTTTATTTCAAACATGAAATTGTGTAATTTATGAGAGCAGTGTAAAGCCAGGGGAAAAAAAATACATGAACATAGTCTTTGTATCTACTCAGCAGTAAGTATTTTGACCACATTGTGTTGTGTAATCACGTTGTAGGCAATATGACCCTGTCTTCACTGTACATTTGATAGTATTACACTAGATGTTGTATGTATTTTGTATGCCTTTATATCTGTTTATGCTTTGAAATGAATATGAATACATTTATCCATATGTGCTCAAGGACAGCCCACTGAAGGAAGATGGATATGTATGAGAACCTTGGCGTCGTGGGTGAGGGGAGCTATGGTACAGTGATGAAGTGTCGACACAAGGAGATTGGACACATTGTGGCCATCAAGAGGTTCAATGACAAGGAAGAGGACAAAACCATGAAAAAGGTTATCATGAGAGAAATCAAACTTCTGAGGGTGAGGAACTTATTGATCAGTTCCACATAAAGCAGCAGTGTTGCTGTGACTGTCTCACATATTGGGTACAATTCACTCATTGGCTACAGTCCAACTAATGTCACATCTCTGATAACAGCATACTACTACAACTTTAATTCTGTTCATATATGTCTTTACACAGCAATTTCGCCATGAAAACCTTGTGAACATGCTGGAGGTATTCCGGTTCAAGAAGCGCTTGTATGTTGTCTTTGAGTACATTGACCGCACAGTTCTGGAAGACCTAGAGAGATATCCTCGTGGTTTGGACAGCAAGCGCCTCAGAAAGTACATGTTCCAAATTCTACGAGCCATGGATTACCTTCACACCAGCAATGCAAGTATTCCTCTGTAGCTCAGTTGGTAGAGCATAGTGCTTGCAATGCCAGGATAGTGGGTTTTATTCCTGGGACCACCTGTGCGTAAAATCTATGCATACATGACTAAGTCGCTTTGGATTAAAGTGTCTGCTAAATGGTATATATTATTCTCATTTCATAGATTCTGCCTAGTGAGTGCACAGGAAGATATACAATACATGATGTGCCAACTGACAAGTTTAAAACTACGAGTTTAATTAGCTATTATGAAGGGCGTTGAACAATCTTAAAGAAAGAAACTTGTTGACAGTAAAACAGTAGTTCTTCACTGGCCTGAAACATGCATATTTTTTCAACAGATCATTCACAGAGACGTCAAACCTGAGAATGTGCTTGTCTCTAACTCTGGGGTGGTGAAGCTCTGTGACTTTGGGTTTGCCAGAACCTTGGCACCGACTGGGGAGCCTCTCACAGACTATGTGGCCACCAGGTGGTACAGAGCCCCAGAACTTTTAGTGGCAGACAACACTTACAGCAAGTGGGTATCAAGCAGAACCACAGATCTCAGGGCAGTGTTCAATCTTGAATGTATTATGGAATAAGACCACAGTAATTATAATGTCAAAACTTCTAAGGGTTGCTCATCATTTTGGTACAGATATATCATGTTTATACCACAGCATCGTTGAATACTCATTTCTGATTGGCTAGAAGGACATTCTAGAATGATAGATTCTTTGACTCTTCTTTACTAGACCTGTAGATGTGTGGGCCATTGGCTGCTTGATTATAGAGATGGCTACAAGCAATGCTTTTCTGACGGGGACTTCTGACCTGGACCAGGTGCACAAAATAGTCAGCAAAGTGGGTAAGTACAACCCAATGGGTGTGTTAGCCTGAGTGACAGTCTGTTTATGCTATCATCAACTCCTAGTCACTCATTGTCATTGGCTTAACAATAACTAAAACAGATCTGGAACCAGGCTAAGGGTGTATGGGCATCAATGGTGGAAATATGGACTTGATAACATCTGAGGCCTCTAATATTGTAGATGTAATTAAAATAACTATTTACACTGGCTTACTCAAACTGTTGTCCATTCTCCGAAGGGAGCAGAGATAACCTAAAGCTTTTCCGATATCAGTAGGGAAACAGGCCTGCTAGGATTTCACCATTGTTGAAAAGTAGGTCACAAAGAGACAAAAAGGCAGTGTACTCTGTATCCCAAATGGCGGCCTATTCCCATTTATTGTGCACTACTTTTGACCAGGGCTTATAGGGCTCTGCTCAAAAGTAGTGCTCCTACATCTCAGTGCTAGAGGTATCACTATAGACCCTGGTTCGATTCCAGGCTGTATCACAACTGGCCGTGATTGGGAGTCCCATAGGGCAGCGCCCAATTGGCCCAGTGTCGTAAGGGTTTGGCCAGGGTAGGCCGTCATTGTATTAAATAAATATAAATCAAATAGATAATAGGGTGCTATTTGGAACATCATCATTTTTTCCCTTTTAAGAGCCCCGCAATGAATTTGGCCCTATCGTAACGCTTAACAGATTTACATCATATGTCGATTTGTGGCTTACTACGGGGGCAGAGAGGGACAATTGGCTTCGCTCTATAAATAAACTTTATTCAATCCTTGGCCAGCAGTGACAAATAAACCAATGCTGAAAATGAACTGTGGCATTTTGGCTTTTATCCAGGCCTGTACAAGGAAAACCTCAATGATCCTTTTGGCATTTTGGCCCTGGACATAAGCACAAGCTAAGTAGAGGGGAGTGAGATAACACTGCTGTTTTAGTTTTTTTCTTGGGTGTTTTCATTAGGATAACTGACTTGCTGGGGATACACATGCCTAATACTGTGAGAGAGAGATTAAAGTGATCCCTTCTGCATTAGAGAATCTTTTAGCAGGTTCCATCTGTGGTTCATTAATTCTCTTTGGTGGAATGGGATACTCAGGCTATTTGACTCTCTCTGTCTCCGATAAGAGAGGCTCTCTGGAGGGAGCTAATGTCAGAATGTCAGTGAAGATTGAAGCCATTAGCCACAGTGACGGGAAGCGAGGGACGTGGAGAGGCCGACATACTGTGTCTCCTCTCCTCCACCAGTGGTCTGTGGACAGAACTCATCCTCCCAGCAGAATGAAAGAGCTATTTACAACACTCTGTCTGTCACAATAATGATTCATTACACTTCATGGTGATGTGATGGCTGCCACCACGCTGAGTGCAGGGGATGTAACCAGTGCCGTGTACTGTCTATCAATGCTAATCAGAAGTGAAGCTATGTGATTGTACAGCTAATTAGCTTGTTATAGTGTCGTTTTACTACTGAATGTGTGATGGTCATAATTGGGTTACATAGATAACTGAAGTACTGTACAACGATTTGAGGAATGAGATGACCTCAGGATGGCTCCCCTTCTATTATCTGTTATGTAATGGTACATTGACACACAGGTGTTTTGTCTTGATAGGGCCTTTGACCCATCATCAGCAAGACCTGTACTTCCAGAACCCCATCTTTGCTGTGGCCAGCCTTCCTGAGGTGCAGCTCCTCAGGGACCCCAGGAGGAAGTACCACAAACTCCACTTCTTAGTGGCTGAAATAGTGGATGTAAGTCTACAGAGAGATAGTGAAGAATGTGTAGGGAGTGTGACAGGAGTTTGTCTTGAAGAATTCAAGGAGGATTTCCAGGACAGGTCACATGGTCAGGAAAAAGCCCTAAGAATGTGACATGGGTTGTTTACTTTTACAGTAAAGGTCTTCTTTGTTTTAGTCATGCCTACAGATCGATCCATCTCACAGGGCTGCGTGCTCCATGTTGCTCGTTCATCGGTACTTCACCAAAGACGGGTTCGCTGAAAGGTGAGTCGGGTCCGGTCAACCTTGCATGTCTAGTGTACTTGGAGAAGTAATTAGCTTGTAAGAGAGTGGAGGGAGACTCTTGACCTACATTCTGACCTGCTTACGTACAAGATGGGGATGTGAAACTACATTGTCATAGTGTCATAGTCTGGCCACACACACGTTGTTTTGCCTTGTGTTGCTAGCCTTGAACTGTCCTTGAAATGTTCTAATGTTTATGAGATACTGTTTAGTAGTTGTAATAATGTAATGAACTGCCATTGACCTGAATAACTGCTACTTCCTGTTCCAGATTCATACCAGAGATACAGGCATTGATACTGAAAGATGCCAAGGTTAACAGCATGCACTGGATTCATAGTAGCTCATGGGAGCCACCAGAGGACCAAGGAACAGGAGTCTTATCCTCATGTAACAGAAAGCCAGTGAAGGTATAAACTACATGGACCTTTAGTCAGGGCCCAAAGCACTAAGGTAGCACTATATTCTACATTTTACAGGTCTGTTCGTTTAGCACATGCTCTTACCCATCTATATGTGCAGTAAGTGGGCAGAGCAACTAAGTAAATAAATCAAATCAAATTGTATTTGTCACATGAGCCGAATACAACAGGTGTAGATCTTACGGTGAAATGCTTACTTACATGCCCTTAACCAACAATGCAGTTTTAAGAAAAATAAGTGTGAAGTAAAAAAATAGATAAGTAACAAATAAAAAATAATACAACAAATAATTAAAGAGCAGCAGTAAATAACAGTAGCGAGCCTATATACATGGGGTAACGGTACAGAGTCAATGTGTGGGTGCACAGGTTAGTCGAGGTAATTGAGGTAATATGTACATGTAGGTAGAATTAAAGTAACTACAAGTCAAAGCATATATACGGTGTTGTAGAAATATAGTTTTACAAGATCCATACCAGTCGGCCATACTGCACATGGACTGTTTTTGTTTTAGGACACTGAGAGGGACCGACGTGGGAAGGAGCCTGAGCAGAAGCATTCTAGGGCAGGCAGGAGGTCAGAGATCAGGATGACCTGCAGCCCTGTCTCATCTCAGACAGACAGACAGCCCTTTACCTCCACCTCTACCTCTACCTCCATCCCAGACTCCCCTCAATCTCAGGACAAGGCTATAGCCTTTACCATGCCCCGCATCAACGCCAGCAACAATCTTTTCGCTGCCGTCCCCGTCCCCTGCTGTAAGGAAGTCACTAAGTCCCGGTCAGTGGCTCTCAGATCAGAGAGATATAGGATGCTTTATCTGGTATAGTGTTGTTCAGAATAACACCCAGTGATTTCAGAGTAGCTGTATCAGACTCACTAGATCCAGGACTTCCAAAGTGTATATTCTTAAACGTATTTATCTATTCTGGACATTCTGTCATTTCATCCTGGCAGTTCTGGAAAAGCATGCTTTGGTAGGGTATACCAAGTCAAAGATGCTCATGCTTGTGTCTGTGTTTGTAGCACTGATAAGGTAAAGAGACGGCCGAGCCCTACTGACTTGGCATTGGGGAGTAGTCAGCTGACTGATGCCCCGTCTCAGGTAAGTAAGGAAAGGTGTGAGCAGTGCATGTAAAGGGGAACACGGACACATGAAAACAAGCAAGTGAATAAACAAAAAGATAAAATACCAAACCTTCTATTATATAACATGCTTGACATCTGGCCCAAGCCTACAGTATGTCTGTAACAGCAGGTGGGTGCATTGGTGTCTGTACATGCAACAGTCATTGGGGCTGACAAGCTCTTTGTCATTGTTTCCACTCCCAAAGGAATGCCTCTCTGACTCACCCCACAGTAATGTTGTGGTTTTCCTAACATCTCGCCCGGTATGTTCAGAACAGAACAAAGTGTCTTATGTGTTTACACCCTTTCTGTCATCAAGTTAAACCTCATGGAAGACAATGTAAACCCACATGGAATGCAGCTGTGATTACCATATAAAATAATTGGGCGCAATGAAAATGCAAGCTTTTACAATATAGTAGCAAACAACTGTCTAGTTCTTCTATTGTTCAAAATACCTTATGACCTCTACATATATTTTTTTTAACAAAAATATTGTTGTTTTGCCCTGACAAGTGTTTATGATAGTTATCATAGTACAGTTACGGACAAATAGCCTAATGTAAATTACTGATAAGTATGTGATTATATTTAACATAGATTACACATATATATATACACATATATACACATATATATAAACAAACAAACACACATGCAATACCTTCATGTTCTCATTAACAAGTAAAGTATATATATATATATATATATATATATATATGTAAATATATATATATAAAGATATTTAATCAATGTACAGTCGTGGCCAAAAGTTTTGAGAATAACACAAATATTAATTTTCACAAAGTCTGCTGCCTTAGTTTGTGTGATGGCAATTTGCATATACTCCAGAATGTTATGAGGAGTGATGAGATGAATTGCAATTAATTGCAAAGTACCTCTTTGCCATGCAAATGAACTAAATCCCCCAAAAACATTTCCGCTGCATTTCAGCCCTGCCACAAAAGGACCAGCTGACATCATGTCAGTGATTCTCTCGTTAACACAGGTGTGAGTGTTGACGAGGACAAGGCTGGAGATCACTCTGTCATGCTGATTGAGTTCGAATAACAGACTGGAAGCTTCAAAAGAAGGGTGGTGCTTGGAATCATTGTTCTTCCTCTGTCAACCATGGTTACCTGCAAGGAAACACGTGCTGTTATCATTGCTTTGCACAAAAAGGGCTTCACAGGCAAGGATATTGCTGCCAGTAAGATTGCACCTAAATCAACCATTTATCGGATCATCAAGAACTTCAATGAGAGCGGTTCAATTGTTGTGAAGAAGGCTTCAGGGCGCCCAAGACAGTCCAGCAAGCTCCAGGACCGTCTCCTAAAGTTGATTCAGCTGCGGGATCGGGGCACCACCAGTACAGAGCTTGCTAAGGAATGGCAGCAGGCAGGTGTGAGTGCAGCTGCACGCACAGTGAGGCGAAGACTTTTGGAGGATGGCCTGGTGTCAAGAAGGGTAGCAAAGAAGCCACTTCTCTCCAGGAAAAACATCAGGGACAGACTGATATTCTGCAAAAGGTACAGGGATTGGACTGCTGAGGACTGGGGTAAAGTCATTTTCTCTGATGAATCCCCTTTCTGATTGTTTGGGGCATCCGGAAAAAAGCTTGTCCGGAGAAGAGAAGGTGAGCGCTACCATCAGTCCTGTGTCATGCCAACAGTAAAGCATCCTGAGACCATTCATGTGTGGGGTTGCTTCTCAGCCAAGGGAGTGGGCTCACTCACAATTTTGCCTAAGAACACAGCCATGAATAAAGAATGGCACCAACACATTCTCCGAGAGCAACTTCTCCCAACCATCCAGGAACAGTTTGGTGACGAACAATGCCTTTTCCAGCATGATGGAGCACCTTGCCATAAGGCAAAAGTGATAACTAAGTGGCTTGGGGAACAAAACATCGATATTTTGGGTCCATGGCCAGGAAACTCCCCAGACCTTAATCCCATTGAGAACTTGTGGTCAATCCTCAAGAGGCAGGTGGACAAACAAAAACCCACAAATTCTGACAAACTCCAAGCATTGATTATGCAAGAATGGGCTCCCATCAGTCAGGATGTGGCCCAGAAGTTAATTGACAGCATGCCAGGGCGGATTGTAGAGATCTTGAAAAAGAAGGGTCAACACTGCAAATATTGACTCTTTGCATCAACGTCATGTAATTGTCAATAAAAGCCTTTGACACTTATGAAATGCTTGTAATTATACTTCAGTATCTGACAAAAATATCTAAAGACACTGAAGCAGAAAACTTTGTGGAAATTAATATTTGTGTCATTCTCAAAACTTTTGGCCATGACTGTATACTTGACTTGTTAATGAGAACATGAAGGTATTGCATGTGTGTTTATGTTTGTGTATATTTTTATGATTGTGTTGTGTTTGGTTGTATTGCAGAGTGACAGCCATGATAACCTGCAGGTTGAGATGTCCAGTCTGGCTAAAAAAAAGGTGAAGTCAGTGAGAGACATGAGATATGTGCGCTTCCCTGGACTTCCTGTGTTCGGCCACCAGATGGAGCTGAAGTTTATAGATGGTAAACAACGTTGTCATGGTTTCAGTACTCTACTATTTTACTTGTCTTTCTACTAAATCATGTGATCCCCTGTAAAGATTTGGGTAGAAGTTGTAATTTTTCTCAGATCTTGGATCATCTTCCTCTCACCAAATCTTAACCATAACTGATAGAGGTATTAGGAAAATACAAAATTGACCTTAGATCAGTGTTTAGGGGCAACTTTACTTTACCCCCACTGTAAGTCAACTCCCACGGTAAATCAATTCCCACTGGAAGTCAGCTCCCACGGTAAGTCAATTCCCAAAATTGAATCTGATACTAGACATGAAGACACATCATTTCCAAAATGAATCTGTCTGATTTAATTGAAATCGAAAAGAAATTGTCCCAAGACCCAATGAGCACTGAACGAGAATGAAACTACAGGGCTGTGTAGTATTAATCAATTAAAATAACTTTTATCATTGAATCACATGAAGACCGAGATAAACATCCATTGATTTATTGAAGGCGTTTAGTGTTGTTGAAAATGTTGATGTGCCAAGTTTATACTTAATGAGGTGTCGCGGCTCAGTGTGGCTCCAGGACATTAGAGCATGTGGCCGGAGTAATGTTACTCTAGGATTAGGGCCGGAGTAATGTTGCTCTAGGATTAGGGCCGGAGTAATGTTGCTCTAGGATTAGGGCCGGAGAAATGTTGCTCTAGGATTAGGGCCGGAGTAATGTTGCTCTAGGATTAGGGCCGGAGTAATGTTGCTCTAGGATTAGGGCCGGAGTAATGTTACTCTAGGATTAGGGCCAGAGTAATGTTACTCTGGATTAGGGCCGAAGCAATGCTACTCTAGGATTAGGCGCATCCCTCCGCTCCTCTGTATTGTGTTATGTGCCAATGTCTCCTGAAGTTCTGCTGCAGAGAAGGTCAAAAATTCTGTGACAGCCTAAAACCCCCCACAGACAAATAAATAAGACGCTGGCCAGGCCTCTGACATTATAGGCTGTTTCCCAAATGGTACCCTATTCTGTAATGCACTAATTTTGACCTGGGCCCATAGGTCAAAAGTAATGCATAGGGCTCCGGTCAAAAGTAGTGCACTATATAGGGAATATAGTGCCATTTCGGACGCAGGTATACTGAATCTCACTCTGTCACATGATGTGGCTATATCTCAGCAAACTAATTTGGAACAATGCCCATCTTGAGGAAAACACAAAGCAGGGCTCCTTAATCAGGAAGATTATATTTCATAAACATAAGCTCTGTTTATCATTTTTTACAGAGAAATGGGATTGCAGGAAACATAAAGATAGGACAGAGGGAAATATAATGAACAAAAATATAAACGCAACAAGGGTTGGTCCCATTTTTCATGAGCTGAAATAAAAGATCCCAGAAATGTTCCATACGCACAAAAGCCTATTTCTCTCAAATGTTGTGCACAAATTTGTTTACATCCCTGTTAGTGAGTATTTCTCCTTTGCCAAGATAATCCATAAACCTGACAGGTGTGGCATATCAAGAAGCTGAATAAACAGCACGATCATTACACAGGTGCACGGTGTGGGGGGCGGTGTGCTCAGGAGTATTTCTGTCTGTAATAAATGCCCTTTTGTGGGGAAAAACTCATGCTGATTGGCGGGCCTGACTCCCCAGTGGGTGGACATGGCTCCCCAGTGGGTGGGCCTATGCCCTCCCAGTCCCACCCATGGCTGCGCCCCAGCCCAGTCATGTGAAATCCATAGATTAGGGCCAAATGAATTTATTTAAATTGACTGATTTCCTTCTATGAACTGTAACTCAGTCAAATCTTTGAAATTGTTGCATGTTGCGTTTATATTTTTGTTCAGTATAGTTTGTCCTTTGTATTGATATAGTAAAAAATAGCTGAATCAGAAGACTAATCAGTAGTTCTCACTGTGCCCACCCTCCCACTTGTCCTCAGCCCTTTATTCTGCTGTCGAGCAGAATTAATTTAGGATAATAACCAACATTGCATGTGATAAATATATATTCCTGAGCTCTTTCTTTGAATTGAACTGCTAATTCAAACTTTGATGATGTAGTGTGTGTGGGCCTCAGTGAGGAGGGAACTTGAGGGACATGGCGGTGGTGATTGAGGGCAAAGGTTATGTTTTTGTCATGGATAGTGGTCCAGCTGGGCAAAACAGACAGTGCTGGCACACACACACACACACACACACACACACACACACACACACACACACACACACACACACACACACACACACACACAAAATGTATGCATTCACTACTGTATAAGAGTGTCTGCTAAATGACTAAAATGTAAATGACAACATGCTGTTTGATACAGAATGTTTTACTCTCCTATGTAAATGTAATGTGTAACGTTCACCCTATGTGTAACCAAAGTATGGTTTTCTCTGTGCAGATTAAGTATGGTTTTTCAAAGTGTAGATTAATGTGTGTTCAAAAGAAACATGATTATTGTTTTATTCAGCAAAGCACTCGAGGAAGGAGCCAAAGAGCAGAGGAAGAGAAGAAGCCGTCATCCGATTTCACTGACCACAGAAATAAGTAGGTAAGATTCTGACAAAGATGTGTCAAGCGTTGCATAGGGACAGACAAGACTGTTGTTGTTATTAACTCTCTAGGAGGCCTTACTCAGTTAAGGACTATGTCAAGGTTATTCAGGACAATTATTTCTTAATTGTAATGTTTTTTCTTCAGGTTTTGGAGGGAACAGTACTACCATTAAGAGTTGATCTGAATTCTTAACTGGGTCCTGGCACTGGATGGTTTATGTCCCTAAACAACATTTGACTGAAGATAATAAAAAGAATAACAATAAATGTTTTAGACAAACTTGTTTTTTGTGATAAGAGAATCTTTAACTTCAACAGTTATTAGAATGTATTTTTTTGTTCCACTTTTCAGTATTTTATACACCAGATCCCCCACTGTGCCCCACCAACCATTCAAAAAGAAAGATATTGAAATTAAAGATACCCCCCAGACTGTTGTTGAGATTCAATTGGCACATCCGCATTTGCGCTGAGTTGCCATCTTACAGCAACAGCAAAAGTCAGTGGCTGCATTTCAAACTCATAAAAGACACACCCTCGTCCACTTACCCTCACCTTATGCCCTTGGGGGAATCCCCGCGGCCATCCCCGCGGCCATAGTTGTCGTCGGTCCAAATGATTAGCCAAGCAAGGGAAGTTTGCAATGTAACCCCCTCAGCCCTCGTTTTTAATGGAGTTTGCGAGTGTACAATTATGTTCACTTCGGGGCCTGAAGCGCCCCATAATTAAATTTGTGATGATTGTACATCCGCTAATAAAAGTCAGACCAAAACTTAAAACCTCAAAGTCAATATGGAGTCAACATACAAGTGTGAGTAAAAAGAAATGTAAATAAGTTAGAAATTGTGTTACTAATGCACAAACACGCCTTATAAAAGTAATGATGTTTTTGTTTGGTTAGCTTTCGGAAATGTTCCTTCTTCAGAAGTAACTAGGCAGGCTAACGTTAGTTAGCTAATTAATTTGCTAGCTATCATACAGTAGGCATATATTAATAATTATATATTTAATATAAGTAGACATGCAATCATAATTGACTGTAGAGCATATAAAGCACCCACAAGCTTCCGGTGGCTGAAAACACAATCATCGCGGGATGAATGCAAATGAATACTCGTCAGACGTCATGATACGTCATCAGAAGTGTCCACTTAATTTGAGGGCTGAGGAGATAGGGTGTGTTTTTTAAGTGCTTGGAATGCAGGCAATGTGTCACGCCTGCTCCCGCTCCCCCTCTCTGGCGCTTGAGGGCGCCAGGCGGCCCATCATTACGCACACCTGTCACCATCGTTACGCGCGTCAGCGCTTCATGGGACTCACCTGGACTCTATTACCTTATTGATTGCCTCCCCTATATCTGTCACTTCCTCAGTTTCTTCCTCGTGTCTGCATTAATGTCGTTTTGTTCCCCTTGTCCAGACGCTGGCCCAGGTTTGTTTCATGTCTGTTATTTATTAAATATTTACTCCCTGTACTTGCTTCTTGTTTCCCAGCGTCTGTCCTCACACAGTAGTTGTATTTGATTGTTTATTGAAAAAGTATGGTTTTCTACTAACAAAGTCACGCAACTAAAGAGGACAAACAGGTACACGATAGACGCTTCATAATTATAATTTTTACTCAAGGTTTCATAAAAAAAATGCACCCTCTTCCCCAAAGGTAAAAATATTTCACATGATCCTCCCCATGTACTGTAAAATAAATGGTACACCCTCCCACCTTATAACATTAACTCTAAATAATGTTTACGACCACAAATAACAATAACTGTAGTGACCCTGTGTTTTGTGACAGTCGATGCCATGCAGAGCGACGGGCCAGAAGGTTGAGGGTTCGCCGACCACCACAGACAGACTCACTCTCCCTTCCTGTTTCATTACACTACGATCAGAGCAGGCTGCAGACAATGATCAGCTAGGGGGAAATAAGATTTTGAACATTTTTATGCCATATTTATAATGATATAAAATACATGCAACACATTTTCCACCAACAGGTTTCTGTGCCAATGCACCACACAACCAATAAACCAAGCATACAGACTTTGGGCATGTCAATACCATTGTTTGCATTTTTAACACCACAATAAATAGACTGTCAATCTCGACAAATAGAAAAAAACATCCCTCCCTACCTTGTAGGCTTACCCAGTATCGAAGGCTTGGCTTGAGAATTTTCGAATGTCAATAAACGTTTGGGTGTTTTGTAACAGATGTCGCTTTCTATTCATCAATTGGCCGCTGCACAGTTTGGATTGATTGATTTTATTTGTCAGTTAAACATATATACACACAAAGATTTTTTTAAAGTGACCTGAATTGCACAATCAAGTCCGGGACTTATTGCTATTGTGGTCCCCATTTTTTACAGAAATACATATAAGGGTAATTCGGGAAAGTATTCAGACCCCTTCACCTTTTACACATTGTTATGTTAGTCTCATTCTAAAATGTATTAAATCGTTTTCCCCCCCTAAATCAATCTACACACAATATCCCATAATGACAAAGCAAAACAGGTTTTAGGCATTTTTGCAAATTTATAAAAAATATAAGAAATATCACATTTACATAACTTGTCAGACCCTTTACTCAGTACTTTGTTGAAGCACCTTTGGCAGCGATTACAGCCTCATGTCTTCTTGGGTATGATGCTACAAGCTTGGCACACCTGTATTTGGGGAGTTTCTCCCATTCTCTGCAGATCCTCTCAAGCTCTGTCAGGTTCGATGGGGAGCGTCGCTGCACAGCTATTGTCAGGTCTCTCCAGAGATGTTCAATTGGGTTCAAGTCCAAGCTCTGGCTGGGACAATCAAGGACATTCAGGGACTTGTCCCGAAGCCAATCTTGCATTGTCTTGGCTGTGTTGCCCTGTTGGAAGGTGAACATTTGCCCCAGTCTGAGATCCTGAGTGCCCTGGAGCAGGTTTTCATCAAGGATTGATCTGTACTTTGCCTCAATCCTGACTAGTTTCCCAGTCCCTGCCACTGAAAAACATCCCCACAGCATGATGCTGCCACAACCATGCTTTACCGTAGGGATGGTGCCAGGTTTCCTCCAGATGTGACGCTTGGCATTCAGGCAAAAGAGTTCAATCTTATTTTCATCAGGCCAGAGAATCTCATTTCTCATGGTCTGAGAGTCTTTAGGTGCCTTTTGGCAAACTCCAAGCGGGCTGTCATGTGCCTTTTACTGAGGAGTGGCATCTGTCTGGCTACTCTGCCATAAAGGCCTGATTGGTGGAGTGCTGCAGAGATGGTTGTCCTTCTGGAAGGTTCTCCCATCTCCACAGAGGAACTCTAGAGCTCTGTCAGAGTGACCATCGGCTTCTTGGTCACCTACCTGACCAAGGCCCTTCTCCCCTGATTGTTCAGCTTGGCTGGGCGTCCAGCTCTAGGAAGAGTCGTGGTGGTTCCAAACGTCTTCCATTTTAGAATGATGGAGGTCACTGTGTTCTTGGGGACCTTCAATGCTGCAGACATTTTTTGGTACCCTTCACCAGATCTGTGCCTCAACACAATCCTGTCTCTGAACAGACAATTCCGTTGACCTCATGGCTTGTTTTTTGCTTTGACATGCACTGTCAATTGTGGGACCTTATATAGACAGGTGTGTGCCTTTCCAAATCATGTCACATCAATTTAATTTACCACAGGTGGACTCCAATCAAATGGTATAAACATCTCAAGGATGATCAATGGAAACAGGATGCACCTGAGCTCAATTTCAAGTCTAATAGCAACGTTTCTGAACACTTATTTATATAAGGAATTTTGTCCTGTATTTTTCTTTTATACATTTGGGAAAATCTCTAAAAACATTTGTTTTGCTTTGTCATTATGGGGTATTGTGTATAGAATGCTGAGGAAATATGTTTATCAATCAGTTTTAGAGTAAGGCTGTTACGCAACAATATTGTGAAAAAGTCGAGGGGTCTGAATACTTTCTGGAGGCACTGTATCCCCGCAAGCATGCTATGACACCGACATGCATTTCTCTATGTCAGATGGCTACTGCGTCTGCTATACAGATATAGACATTTAGAAGGAGGGTAATTCGTACATTTTTGACCAGAATATTTCGTATAAAGATAAGCATTATATTGTTAGATTATAGGAGTAACTCTGGTAGGCATGAAACAGTCTTCCTCATCTCGAGTTCAACTGCCAAAGTCAGCTGGAGCGCCAGGGCGCACTGCCTTCATATCATAGGCCTGCAGTAGCTAAAGCTTAATAATAGCCACACCATACCAAACCTTCACAAACGTTTCTAAACTTTATTAGGGTAATATCAAAAGTAAGTCAAGCCATTGTTTATAATGTAAACCAGGGGAAAAAATCACTACGCTCCCATGTGCCCCTCTAAATAACCACACAACCCTCCCCAAAGCAACAACAAAAAACATTGAAAACCCTCCCCTATTTTTGACCACCCTCCACCCCAGTAAATTTCGGTCTGTCCCTAACCATGAATATGCTATTTTCATAGTGAAAACAACGTATCATTAGTTACGATCATTAACAAAGGGTTACAACGTACCAACCACTGGACCAGTTCGTTTGCATGGACCGGTTTCCCGGGCGGATGGAGATTTTTCTTATGGACCAATGGAAGGGTGTACTCCGCTTACGCGGAGCACCGGGCCATGCAAACGAAGTTACCAATAGCCAATAAGAATGCAAAGATTTCTACTGGGAGACCAATAATAATGCGGCATTTGCCTGGCGCTCTCAGGGTGGGACAACAGCTACTGACGTCTCCACATATCCTAGTCGCTCCGGTTCATATACGTTCCGCAATTTATGTGTCAATTAGAACCGCATGCAATTTGGTTGGTCAATTTGGGGGAAGGATTGCGAGTATTTAGGGAAATAACTATTTCCGTGCCACTGAATTAACCGAAATAACAATCGGAAATGGACGAGAAGTGTTTTACGAAGGAGATCGACTTATGGATCGAGCAAATCAACGACTGCAAACAGCTGTCAGAGAGCCAAGTCAAAACGCTTTGCGAAAAGGTAAGGTATACGGAAAGATAACTTTCCACTGTAAAATGTTTCAGTGTAACATTTAGGGGGATGATACTATACATATTGCGCAGTTTGTCGTTATCAGCACTTGCCAAATAGCTTATAACATAATCCTGTCTAGTTTCAAGAGCGGTTATTTATATAGACCTACACGAGAAAGTAGGCTATCTAAAATGTTCGTCAGCCTTTCAGAAATGGTAACATGTATGCCTTACAAATTATAGAACTATTCGAATGTGGTTGTTTGACCCTTCCATTCTTCCCAGACATTCTTAAAATGGCGCCGATGTTAGTAACACAGTGCACAAGTTCTCATTCTCCTCAGCTGTAAGACTGGTTTAGCGTTTCACTGCAGCAAAAGGAATGGTTTATTTTCAAGAAGGCTAACCTTTACATAACTTCATATAAACATGTTTTTGTTTTGCACAATTTTTAAATGGCAAACCGTGTCAGTAGTGGTGGCCCAACTTGAAGACCAGGTAAAGAATGCAAGCCACATAATGTTACCTGGTTTACTACCAACTCATCCAGACTGTCTCATTTTAGTTATAGGGGGGTTTAGCGTCATACTGTATGACTGAGTGTCCTGTGGCAAAATCATTGCGTTGTCAAGCATTTTTATTTGTTTGATATAGTCAAACCATACACACTTGAGTACAGTTGTAAAACAGACACACACATCCTGGATTCCCACCTTGAGTGAACTGAACTGTGGGACACGACAAGAACTAGGTCAGACAGAAGTTTCACTTTATCAAGTCATCAGTACACCACCTAGAGTCTGAGCAGGGATTCTTCATAGATAATCTTTTCACTTGGCTGTTACACTTATGTATGGGCTTAATACTTTTTTTGAATAACCAGGTGTGTCTACTCATGTACTCGTTTGACTTGTTTACAAACAGGTGATTCATGTCCTGAGATGATTTGTAGGTTAGAGGCCAGGATTACGGTATGGATGAAAATGGTACTCGGCTAGAATTTCCCATTGCCAAATATTCACCACTAGGCTACAAGGTGTCAGCGATCACATTCTATTAGCCTGTGGTGTTCAGCCTCAAGCGAGTGGTTTTGCCATTTACTCAATGGTTTCCATTTTGTTGTAATCAGTTTTCTCACACACCCCTGAACACGTGATTGACCAGCTCTTAAACAGTAGGTGTAAGCATAGTAGTGGTGTGGTTTTAGAGCGCACATTTGCTCAGTGATGGCTGATGTATCCATCCCCTGTGCATTTTGGTAATGTTTTCAGCAGAATGCGCAGCCAGAGTAAAAATAGCCTTGGCTGTGATTGATTCTGAGTTGCATCACTACCACATTGTTGCTGGGCTCTGACTCAATATAGTACTGGTGGAATGGCCTCTGTCTTGGGATACAAATTACAGAATTGGGGGGGAAAAGAGTGATTTACTGATGAACTTTACATGTTGTTTATTCTGTGAAATCATTCTAGGCTAAAGGTTTTCTTATTACTATTGTCTAGTCTATTTTTTATTATTACACTCTATTGCACTATTTCCTGGTCTGGCATGTTTAATTATTTAACCTTTTATTTATCTAGACAAGTTAACAAATTCTTATTTACAATGACGGCCTGCAGAAAGCCTCCTGTGGGGACAGGGCTGGGATTTAAAATAAATGTTAAAAAAATATATAGGACAACACTACATAGACGACCACACAACATGGTAGCAACACAACATGGTAGCAGCACAAAACATGCTACAAACATTATTGGCCACAGACAACACAAAGGGCAAGAAGGTGGAGATGGCAGTATATCATGCGAAGCAGCCACAACTGTCAGTGTCCGTGATTTGAGTCTTTGAATGAAGGGATTGAGATAAAATGGTCCAGTTTGAGTGTTTTCTTGCAGCTTGTTCGTCGCTAGCTGCAGCGAACTGAAAAGAGGAGCGACCCAGGAATGTGTGTGCTTTAGGGACCTTTAGCAGAACGGGTATTGCATGTGGAGGATGAGGGCTGCAGTAGATATCTCAGATGGCGGGGGGGAGGCCTACGAGGGTTTTATAAATAAGCATCAACCACTGGGTCTTGTGACTGGTATCTAGTGATGACCAGTTTACAGAGGAGTATAGAGTGCAGTGATGTATCCTATAAGGAGCATTGGTGGCAAATCTGATGGCTGACTGGTATAGAACATCTAGCCGCTCGAGAGCACCCTTACCTGCCTTTTCTATAAATTATTTATCCCTAATCTAGCATGGGTAGGATGGTCATCTGAATCAGGGTTAGTTTGGCAGCTGGGGTGAAAGAGGAGCGATTACGATAGAGGAAACCAAGTCTATATTTAACTTTACCCTGCAGCTTTGACATGTTCTGAGAGAAGGACAGTGTACTGTCTAGCCTTACTCCCAAGTACTTGTATGAGATGACTACCTCACTCTAAATCCTTGTGCAGATGATACAATCTTATACTCAGCTGGCCCCTCCTGGATGTCACTTGTTCATAGCCTCTAGTAGAGTACTTTTGCAAGATCACCCCACGGTCTGTCTGCAGTTTTGTTGTACAGACGTTTCAATGCCATGACAGAGGGTATCACGTCTGCTGCAGACGCAGTTGATGAGCTTATTTCTCGAGTCAGGTGTTTGAATGGAGCTAGGAGTGTTCACGTTTCAAACTTGTTCTCAAATGCCATTGAAATAGCAGCAGCGGTATGAGAACAAGCACATTCTTGAGCATGCAATACGGATTTCCTCAGTATGAAATCCTCGTCGACCCACTGTGCTGTCAGACTCAGCATGCTCATGGGGCTGACATCGCTGGTCCAAATGTCAGTCGTGAAGCTAGTAGCAGTGACGCCCATAGCAAGTAGCTCATGGATGTGTGTTTCAGCAATACTGTAACACTGGTAGGGCAACATCTGAAAAATAGCGCCTACTTGGTAGTGTGTACCGAGGCTCGCGGTGCTTGACTAGTTGGCAAAAGCCAACATCATCCACGACAGAACGGTTGATTGTCAAGCAAAATGAATTCCATTATCTTGTCATTAATGGATTTTGCCTTTGAGTTGTTTCACTGAAATTTTCTTACTCTTTCAAATGACTGCTTGACTTGAACTTTAGGTGTTGGAAGTGTGTGCTTAGTTTTTTTCTGCTTTTGTTCTAAGTAGTTGCTGAATGTCTGGGGGTGACGCAATTTCAAATGAGTAATTAGGTTTGTGGTATTGAAAGATTTCACCCCCCTCGGAAAATAGATGACAAAAAGCAGCACAAAGTTGCATATGGCCTATCTTTGACATTTCAAAATAGATCTACACCTCAGACAGTGGGCTAGGTTAGGAATGCTGTGTAGCTCTTTATTAAAAAAATAAAATAAAATTGTTGCTTTACGTCATCTACCTATGTTTATTTAGGTATGCACGTCAGCTTTTACATTGGTTTTGCACATCGGGCCGATGTTGGCATTTTTAGCTAATATCGGCTTACTCCGATATGCTTACCGATCGTGCACCCCTAATTGTAAGTTCAGTCACTCGCCCCAACTGTGTGTGGTGGAGGCAAGCTAAACCTCGGGAGAGGGGGCAGTGTGGTGGGGTACCTGTACCAGACAGAGGGAGACAGGTCAGGGCACATGGTGAACAGATCACCAGGTGGAATCCAAGCAGCAGGCAACGGGAGTAGGTGTCACACCCACTTGGGAGAAGCTTTTTTTTATTTTTTGGGGGAGGCAGATTCCTTGTAGAAAATCCCAGCTACCTAACGTAGCTAGCAAGTCTCTGTCCTCTTTTTAATTTTGTATTTATTTATTTTTTCACATGGAAAAGGTCGTTAGCTAGCTATATTTCATTTCCGGCGTATGGTACTTTACGACGTGTAAATATCTGACTTAAACTAATGAGTGCCACCGTGTGTCATATTTTTGATCAATTACTATTTTATTTTTACTAGTCTTTGTATTCACTTTTTGTATTGTCGAAAGGTGAACCTGTAAGCATTTCATTGCACTGTGTATGACAAATTAACAAACTTGAGGTTTTTAGCTGGTGCCAGCAAGGCATATCTTTAGTAGGTGCGGTTATGAGGGGTGAGGCATTTATGTCATCCATTCAATATAGACATGTTGAGATCAGTTGTTTTAGGTTACTGATGAAAGATGAGCTGTCTTCTGAGGTCATACCATATTGTAAGCTGTATTGACTCTGTTATATACTACATTATGTTTACCAAAGTCCCACTGACCTACAATAGTTTGTCGTGTTCTGGCCTATATCTGATACTTTTTATTTGTAATTTCCACTCAAATTAATTTGGAAAAATATCAGGTTTGTTTAATATGCCTTGGCCGTGCTGTTTGTCACCTCCATCTGCCAGTGTCTCTCCCTTGCTGTCTCAGAGTGTTGCTGCCTGGAGCAGAGATCTCTCGCTCATCTCTGACCCACACAGTGACACAGCCTTGCTCTACTCTATGCTTGCTCCTCTCCAAATGGGATTCATGCTCTAAAAGCTCCTTATACCACTCAACCCCCAGTGTAGTTCTGCCAACAATTTATAATCCCAGCCAGACACCTCAAGGAGCATCTCTACTGATTTTGTTTTTAAATTTATTTTTTGTCCCTTGAATGGTCTGGAGACGGGCCTAGGCATATGTTGGCACTTTGTTTAACCTATAACTTTTTTCAAAGACCAACACTGGTGCTTTTTGAGGGGGGGGGGGGGAATTGCATGCAGAGCTATATTTGTTGCCAATGCAATCAGGTGCATTATATAACAGTAGTGGACTGTTTTCCGCTATAATATTATCTGCTTTGCCTCCAGCAGGCCTTATTGTTCTGCTTACAGCGGGCCTTATTCTTCTTAGAGCTGCCCTTCACAGTCCACTGGTTTCTAGGAACTGCATTGCCATTCAACTAGCTTGCCAAATGTCATTGGTCTATGTATTTTCTTGGAGGTTACAGGTGGGAAGGGAGGCTCTCAAACATTTTGCCATGTAGCCTACAACAGCCTTATGTTTTTTTTGTCCAGGGTAAGGAAAAACTTTGCCTAATTGTGTGTGGTTTTGTCCAGGCAAAGGAAATTTTGACCAAGGAATCCAACGTGCAGGAGGTCCGATGTCCTGTTACAGTGTGTGGAGACGTCCACGGCCAGTTCCACGACCTCATGGAGCTCTTCAGAATCGGAGGGAAGTCTCCAGACACAAACTACCTGTTCATGGGAGACTACGTTGACCGAGGCTACTACTCTGTAGAAACTGTCACACTACTTGTAGCACTTAAGGCAAGTATTGTTATCGTACACTTGGAATTTTGAATGACCTTTCAAATTTGAACTTGCCCTACGAGAGTGCTCAATGATAATTTGCACAGGGCTTTGTGATGCCTAAGTAATATAATGCTAAGACACTCATTCAGAATGCCCTGGTAGGCTATTCATTCAACAATGCTGTTTAGTAATCCCCTGTATTTGAACATTGATCGCAGGTTAGGTACCGTGAACGCATCACAATCCTTCGGGGGAACCACGAAAGCAGACAAATCACACAAGTGTACGGCTTCTACGACGAGTGCTTAAGGAAATACGGCAATGCAAACGTATGGAAATACTTCACAGACCTCTTCGATTACCTTCCTCTCACAGCCTTGGTAGATACTCAGGTAAGAGGTGTTAATGTTTTAAGTATCCCTATGTCTTTGTTATTACGGGGCTATCACTCTATTAGTGTGCCTGTGCAGGAGTCTCGTTGTTGATGAACTTGGCCTGAGTGGAATGGCAACCATGTATTGTGCTAATACGGTTGAGTAAACGTTGTTAAGCTAGATCCTTGTCGTTGTCATTTTGAGGTTTCACACGTTTAATCCATATGAGGTTGAATCTGCAGTGCTTTAACTGTTGTATGCTGTAAATAAAAACTCACTCAAGGGTATGCATCATATGTCTCAGTCAAACTGTTACTCAGAGTCAGAACCAATATTTAAATTATCATGTAAAATGTTCTGTTTTCTTTCCCTTGTAAGATATTCTGTCTTCACGGAGGCCTGTCTCCGTCCATAGACACGTTGGATCACATCCGAGCGCTGGACCGTTTGCAGGAAGTGCCACACGAGGTACATGGCTCAACAACCCTGCTTCTGAGTATACACTGCTGTCTCATTGCTGCTAGTTAGAAGTAGCTTTTAGGTACAAGTCTAGGATAAGTTAGGCTTAGGAGCAGACAAACTTCAACCATTTGGTCGAAAAACACAACGGACCATATCAGCTTTCGATCCTACTCTATCTTATTGCCTCCGCCGCTCTGTGACCCTATTCACCATATAGATCTTTATCCATATCTTTATTACTATGCTGCTTACACGTCTCCTCTCTTCCACAGGGCCCCATGTGTGACCTGCTGTGGTCAGACCCAGATGACCGTGGGGGCTGGGGCATCTCCCCCAGGGGGGCCGGCTACACCTTTGGCCAGGATATATCCGAGACATTTAACCATGCCAACCGCCTTACCCTGGTCTCCAGAGCTCACCAGCTGGTTATGGAGGTAAGCTGTCTGTCGCTGATTCGCCATGCTTGAAATCTCAAAGGTGATCATAATGTGAAATGTATGAAAGTTTATCTGAATGCATTAAGTTAGCCCCCTCATTCAGGTTGATGCACATGTACTATAAAATGTTGTCTGTAGGATTGTCAGATTTCTGATTCACTACTACACTGTTCTCCTGTTTTTTTTTTTTTTTCCCCTATAGGGTTACAACTGGTGCCACGAGCGAAACGTGGTAACTATATTCAGTGCACCAAATTACTGTTACCGTTGTGGTAACCAGGCATCTATCATGGAACTCGACGACACCCTGAAATACTCCTTGTAAGCATATTGATTACCGTTCAGTGAATGGCCAACTGTCCTCAGTTTGTTGCTCTACCAGTAAGGTCCTCTAGTTCTGAAGGAGGAAGTAAAAGGGCGTCTGTTAAATTACCTAAATGTAATGATCCATCAACTCTCAACAGGATTTTAGATTAAAAACAAGATGTTTGTTTTCCAGCCTGCAGTTTGACCCTGCACCTCGTAGAGGGGAACCCCATGTCACCCGTCGCACCCCGGACTACTTCCTGTAAAACCTCACCACTTGTACAGTATTGCCATGATTTATGAAAGTACCTTCAGCGTCCAAAACCATGGGAGAGGGGGGCAGGTTTGGGCAACACAGCAAAACATCAATGTACATAATTGTATTCACACCACTATTTAAGCATTCACAAAACATCTGTACATGGACCAAAAAGTGTTAAATTCTCCAAGGACTCTAATTCCTTACTCCTCTAGCTCTACTCCCCTGTTTCACATATCAAGATTAGCACAGTAACCAAGTTTTGTTAATTGAAACATTTTCAATCCAATGCACCAAGGCTGGTTTTGTGAATCTGCACCTTCAGTTTTTTTTATTTTTTACCTGTTTGCACTTTTTTCTTCCCCAATGCAGATGTTTTTATCTCAATATCAAATCAACAGGCTGAAATTTTAGGCGGCCTTTTCAAATGGCTCTTACACTAAAAAGGGTGTTATCATTTATTACAACCTCAGTGTGGAAATGTATATAAAGCACAGGAAAATCACAATTGACTTGACTGGGCCTTTGTGTTTTTACAAGTCAGAAGATGGCTGTTAAACTCTACAGCAAGTTTTATTTTTATTTTTTGTCTTAAAAAAAAAAGTATATTTAGTCACCAGGTTTTTGCTGGGTTAAACAGATGCCCTTCCAATTGTGTATGGCAGACAGATCAAGAAATGCCATTGGAAACAGTCACACACTAAGTTATAATCATGAGGAGTGAGTTTGTATTGAGGGATCCTGTTGAATAAAGAATGAAGTTGCTCCTTGACTTGTGATGTGTTTACTCAATAGATTTTTATGGCTTCATCTGATAATGCTGATCGACTTGACTAATGATTCTGTTATCTAAGTGATGGCACAATATGCTGACGAGTAAACTATGATTGTAGGTGAAGAAAGCTTCCATGGATGCTGAGGATATTTTGTTTCTTCATTACGTCCCTCATTCTCATATAGCTAAGCATTAACTGCACTGATTTGAATCGTACTGTAGGGATAAATACTTCGGATCCAACAACCAGTAAACCACTGCTAATTTCCCAAAAATGTGTAACTGTTGATAGGTGTATCAGATATAACATGGAAATATACAAATGATGGTGAGTGCCGTCTCATGGCAGGACTCGAAGTTACAACACGGAATGTGTGTCAAGGTAAAGATTTGGAGCTACATGCGATAGCTGGTGGAAAAGGTATCATCATACTTGAGTAAAAGTGAAGATACCTTAATAGAAAATGACTCAAGTGAAAGTCACCCAGTAAAAGAGTATTTGGTTTTAAATGTAGTTAAGTATTTAAAGTAAAAGTATACGTTTCAAATCGTTTATACACTGCTCAAAGAAATAAAGGGAACACTTAAACAACACAATGTAACTCCAAGTCAATCACACTTCTGTGAAATCAAACTGTCCACATAGGAAGCAACACTGATTGACAAATTTCACATGCTGTTGTGCAAATGGAATAGACAACTGGCAATTATAGGCAATTAGCAAGACACCCCCAATAAAGGAGTGGTTCTGCAGGTGGGGACCACAGACCACTTCTCAGTTCCTATGCTTCCTGGCTGATGTTTTAGTCACTTTTGAATGCTGGCGGTGCTTTCACTCTAGTGGTAGAATGAGACGGAGTCTACAACCCACACAAGTTGCTCAGGTAGTGCAGCTCATCCAGGACGGCACATCAATGTGAGCTGTGGCAAGAAGGTTTGCTGTGTCTGTCAGCGTAGTGTCCAGAGCATGGAGGCGCTACCAGGAGACAGGCCAGTACATCAGAAGACGTGGAGGAGGCCGTAGGAGGGCAACAACCCAGCAGCAGGACCGCTACCTCCGCTTTTGTGCAAGGAGGAGCAGGAGAAGCACTGCCAGAGCCCTGCAAAATGACCTCCAGCAGGCCAGAAATGTGCATGTGTCTGCTCAAACGGTCAGAAACAGACTCCATGAGGGTGGTATGAGGGCCCGACGTCCACAGGTGGGGGTTGTGCTTACAGCCCAACACCGTGCAGGACGTTTGGCATTTGCCAGAGAACACCAACATCCAAATTCGCCACTGGCGCCCTGTGCTCTTCACAGATGAAAGCAGGTTCACACTGAGCACGTGACAGAGTCTGGAGACGCTGTGGAGAACGTTCTGCTGCCTGCAACATCCTCCAGCGTGACCGGTTCGGCAGTAGGTCAGTCATGGTGTGGGGTGGCATTTCTTTGGGGGGCCATGTGCTCGCCAGAGGTAGCCTGACTGCCGTTAGGTACCGAGATGAGATCCTCAGACCCCTTGTGAGACCATATGCTGGTGCGGTTGGCCCTGGGTTCCTCCTAATGCAAGACATTAGGAGGAACCCAAGACAAGAAAAAAAAATACCTAATTTGTTTTATTACGCTGGGACCACTGATTGACAGCCTACAGCATTAAAGAGTAACATGCGCAGATATAATTTAATACATTTTGGACGCAAAAATGTACAGAAATGTAACGTTACAAAATATTAACATATTAGCATAAAATTAGATACTGGGTGAAATTCTGTTACTGTAGCTAAATGGGGAAAATCACTAATATTGTACAGGCATATCACAAGACTACTCATTTGCTTCCCCCACATTTAGCAAAGCGAAAGCTTAGTTGGCTGGTCATCTAATATAGTTCCACTGGCTGCTTGTGCTTCGGTTTGGCCCTGTTGACGTTTAAAAAATAATTATCTGAATTTGCTTTAAAACATTCACAGTAAGTAACGGCCACTTACATATGATGCAGTTATGTCTTGGGTGTGTTGAATGTGTTCTTCGTATGTCTAGCTAAATGTAACTAGGTTGAATATGGTTGCTTGTAAAACGGGGCCTTGCTGACAACGCTGTTAGCTAGCCGCGTTAGCTTCGTTTTCTGGCTGTCGTTCGCAGTAACAGTTAGTTACTGTTACCAAAAAGTATTATTGTTAAATGTTAAGCGTAACGCTAGCGTTGAGTCCATCTTATTTCAGCATTGGACTGCTTCAGACTCCCTGTTTTGTTGACAGTTGTCCAGACCGTAACGTTAGCTGGAATCGAGGTTAGCTCATGTAATATTCAACCTATACTAATGGTAACTAGTAAGTTAGTGCGTGAACTGGTAGCTAGCGAATTAGTTTGCTACCGTTAGTTAGCTACGTTACCTGTCTACCATAACATGTTTTAAAATCTTACATGGCAAGTGTTTCGGTAACGTTAGGTACCTACTGGCGTTAAGCTAGTTAGCGAACGTTAACGTTAGTAGCTAACAGCATCCAGGGAAATTGCCTTCTAGCTAACATTAGCTAGCCACCTTAACTAATGTCTCCAACGTTAGCTAACTGTTAACCAAGTAGGTCCCTGTGTCACCTAGCGATATAACATGTAACTTTATGGCCCCCGATATTAGTCATCACTCTGCTAGGTAACGTTTACGCCTGAAGCTGACAACCGTTTTCCTGTTATTTTACAGATGCCAACAATTAAACTGCAAAGTTCAGATGGAGAGATCTTTGAGGTGGATGTGGAAATAGCAAAGCAGTCAGTGACAATAAAGACAATGCTGGAAGGTATGTAGTAACTAGCTATGTATTTTGTAGTTATGCGGTTGAAACATGAGGTTGAACATCATTGACGTAGCCTACATAGCTATTAGTACATATTTCACAGTTCAGACGGTAAAATACATTTATCAAAACTGTCTTGCAGCATCTGTGTGCACTTGTCTAATGGTTGTCTTTGATAGATTTGGGTATGGATGATGAAGGAGATGATGATCCAGTCCCCCTCCCGAATGTGAATGCGGCTATCCTCAAGAAGGTAAGTGGAGTGGACTCACTGTCACACATCCCATATCTGGTGCAATGGACTGAGGGACAGGTAAACTGTGGAGATGGCCATGGAAAACCTTAGTAAAGTGCCTGCTCCCAACCAGAGCTTGGTTTATTATCTATAATTTCGTTATTCTCTGTTGTATTGTACATTCATTCTATCCATAGTGGTACAATTCAATTGAACCCAAACCAGGCTTGGCTTTTCTCCTAGAAGGGAAACATTTTGGCACAATTTGAAACCGATAAAAGTTAAACTTGTAGACAGAAGGATGGTCTCAAACCTGTAACAGAGATCCTTACCTATGTGGGAGGCACTGTGAGAGTCCACGCTGATGGTAAGGATAGTTCTCCTTAGGGATGAACACTACAGTCCAGTGTTCATGTGGTCAATGGATGATTTGAAGAGTATAACTTAACAAAAGCGCCTCTCATAATCACTATAAACGAAATGGTGGGATTGTCTGCATCAGGTGTTTCGTTCATCCAACCAGTGCTAGTTGGATTTATACTGTGTGAAGGGTTGTAGGATTAAAGTTTACTTTTGTTATTTCCTTCTCCCTGGCAAATTGTACAATGTCTTGTGCATGCGTCTCTCCAACTGAGAGACAAGCTGCTTTGTTCAGCAACTGTATCCATGTAATTAATGGATCTAATTTTGTTTGGGGAAATGTGTTTGCATAGTTAGACAACTTACATGTCCTGCCTGGCTTGTGGTGAAACCTGAAGTTCAAGTAAAATGGAAAACCAATCTTGATGTCTGTCCTTAGGCTGTCAGTTTGGCTCTTACATCTGTAGAATAGCATTTATATCTCTCTGCCAGAAGCATGAATCTCCAAACAGAAACCTTCCTGTGTGCTCTGTGACCTCCTTCCTCGACTTAGGCCTTTTGAAACGGGACTGGATGGAAGATGGACTCCTGGCATGGCTGACTGTTGATTCGCTCAGTGTGCGTGGACTAGTTGTTCTTCACTTTCCTCCCTACAGGTGATCCAGTGGTGCACCCACCACAAAGATGATCCCCCTCCCCCCGAAGATGACGAGAACAAGGAGAAAAGGACGGATGACATCCCCGTCTGGGACCAGGAGTTCCTCAAAGTGGACCAAGGGACCCTCTTCGAACTTATTCTAGTGCGTACATACCGCCTCCCACTTACAGGTAGCCTAGCGGTTAAGAGCGATGGGCCAGTAACCGAGAAGTTGCTGGTTGGAATCCCCGAGCTGGCAAGGTGGAAAAATCTGCTGTTCTGCCCTTGAGTGAGGCAGTTAACTCCCAACCACAACAACTGCTCCCTGGGTGCCGATGACGTCGATTAAGGCTGCCCCCAGCACCTCTCCGATTCAGAGGTGTTGGGTTAAATGCGGAAGACACATTTCAGTTGAATGTATTCAGTTGTGCAACTGACTAGGTAACCCCTTTCCCACTCACAGAAAGAGTTTGACACCTGCACACTTACAAGGAGGAAGTGTCTCAGATCTTGAATTTAATTTAGGCAATGGTTAGCTTGCTGAACATACTGTTGTACAGCACTAGTAAAGTGCTTTGAGTGACAAGTAGGTGCTTAATAACATGTTATAATTAGAGGTAGTAGTTCATTATTAAAGGGCCTTACACACAGGGAGTCAATAGCGCCGGCGACGCCGCCCACAGTTTATAAAGCATCAAACTCTGGTGGTACAAGTAGTGGCTGTTATGATACCTCTGGATTATCCCAAAAACACAACCCAGAAAAAGGCATCCAGCCCCTGTAATTTGATTGGTCAATGAGGGGAGGCAAAAGTAACATTTTTGTATTTATTTTTTACCTTGAGCGTCCAATAAATTCCCTATGTGGGCGGCAGGTGAAGCCCCTACCTGTGGTAGTGTCAAGGTGCTAATCTGCCGCTGGCTTTGCATTGAAACACATGGAGGCGGCTACGTTTTCTTTTCCTGTGTGTATGCGGCTCAGGAAGTATCAGGTATGTGCATATTACATGAAACAAGGACACTTAATGCATTGGTTATTTTGCAAACATTTTTGTAGTGCTGGGGGCTTTTAGGAATTGTGACACAAGTATATCATTTGAGCAGCAGGTTTGACCCAGCTCTTGAAACCTGTTTACATAGCCTAAGCTTAGGGCTGAAATAGTTCACGTGGAAGCCAGGCATGTCAAAGCATTTGCAGTTGCTTTCATTCGTCATTCTCTTTTATTTTATGTTTAGGCCGCAAACTATTTAGACATCAAAGGACTGCTAGATGTCACCTGCAAGACGGTGGCCAACATGATCAAAGGAAAGACCCCAGAGGAGATCAGGAAGACGTTCAACATCAAAAATGACTTCACAGAGGAAGAGGAAGCCCAGGTAATAAGGCCTTCTGTGGTTCTCAGGATGCCTCCCAAATGGCGCTCTATTCTCTACCAGTGGTTCCCAAACTTTTTATAGTCTCGTACCCCTTCAAACATTCAACCTCCAGCTGCATACCCCCTCTAGCACCAGGGTCAGCGCACTCTCAAATGTTGTTTTTTGCTGTCATTGTAAGCCCGCCACACACACACACTATGATACATTTATTAAACATAAGAACGAGTGTGAGTTTTTGTCACAACCCGGCTTGTGGGAAGTGACAAAAGAGCTCTTATAGGACCAGGGCACAAATAACAATATAATCAATAATTTTGCTCTTTATTTAACTATCTTACATATAAAACCTTATTTGTTTATTGAAAATTGTGAATAACTCACCACAGGTTAATGAGAAGGGTGTGCTTGAAAGGATGCACATAACTTTGCAATGTTGGGTTGTATTGGAGAGAGTCTCAGTCTTAAATCATTTTCCACACAGTCTGTGCCTTAATGTTTTCATGCTAGTGAGTGCCGAGAATCCGCTCTCGCATAGGTACGTGGTTGCAAAGGACATCAGTGTCTTAACAGCGCGATTAGTCAAGGCAAGACACTCTGAGTGCAGCCCTATCCAGAAGTCTATCACTGGCTTCTGATTTAAATTAAATTTTTACTGAACCGCTTGTTGCAATTTTGATGAGGCTCTCTTGTTCAGATATCGGTAAGTGGGCTGGAGGCAAGGCATGAAAGGGATAACGAATCCAGTTGTTTGGGTCATCCGTTTCGGGAAAGTACCTGCGTAATTGCGCACCCAAGTCACTCAGGTGCTTCGCTATATCACATTTGACATTGTCCGTAAGCTTGAGTTCATTTGCACACAAGAAATCATATAATGATGGAAAGACCTGTGTGTTGTCCTTGTTAATGCAGATAGAAAAGAGCTCCAACTTCTTAATCATAGCCTCAATTTTGTCCTGCACATTGAATATAGTTGCGGAGAATCCCTATAATCCTAGATTCAAGTGAGAAAAAACATCACCCAGATAGATAGGCCAGTCGTGTGAGAAACTCATCATGCAAGCGGTCAGACTAGTGGAAATTATGTTCAGTAAAACATTTTTTAACCTCCTCTCTCAATTCAAAATAACGTGTCAATACTTTGCCCCTTGATAACCAGCACATGTTGTAAAAGTGTTACATGGTCGCTGCCCATATCGTTGCATGATGAAGAAAATACACGAGAGTTCAGGGGCCTTGCTTTAACAAAGTTAACCATTTTCACTGTACTGTCCAAAACTTTTTTCAGGCTGTCAGGCATTCCCTTGGCAGCAAGAGCCTCTCGGTGGATGCTTCAGAGTACCCAAGTGGCGTTTGGAGCAACTGCTTGCACGCCACTCCGTTATGACTCCCTGTCATGGCTTTTGCGCCATCAGTACAGATACCAACACATCTTGACCACCAAAGTCCATTTGATGTCACAAAGCTGTCCAGTACTTAAAAAATATCCTGTCATGTTGTCCTGGTTTCCAGAAGCGGATGTCTTCCTTAATTGACCCCCCCATAAACATAATGGATATGCAGCTGAAGTCGGAAGTTTACATACACCTTAGCCAAATACATTTAAACTCAGTTTTTCACAATTCCTGACATTTAATCCTAGTAAAAAATTCCCTGTCTAAGGTCAGTTAGGATCCCCACTTTATTTTAAGAATGTGAAATGTCAGAATAATAGTAGAGAGAGTGATTTATTTCAGCTTTTATTTCTTTCATCACATTCCCAGTGGGTCAGAAGTTTACATACACTCAATTAGTATTTGGGAGCATTGTCTTTAAATTGTTTAACTTGGGTCAAACATTTCGGTTGGCCTTCTACAAGCTTCCCACAATAAGTTGGGTGACTTTTGTCCCATTCCTCCTGACAGAGCTGGTGTAACTGAGTCAGGTTTGTAGCCTCCTTGCTCGCACATGCTTTTTCAGTTCTGCCCACATTTTCTATAGGCTTGAGGTCAGGGCTTTGTGATGGCCACTTCAATACCTTGACTTTGTTGTCCTTAAGCCATTTTGCCACAACTTTGGAAGTATGCTTGAGGTTATTGTCCATTTGGAAGACCCATATGCGACCAAGCTTTAACTTCCTGACTGATGTCTTGAGATGTTGCTTCAATATATCCACATCATTTTCCAACCTCATGATGCCATCTATTTTGTGAAGTGCGCCAGTCCCACCTGCAGCAAAGCACCGCCACAACATGATGCTGCCACCCCCGTGCTTCATGGTTGGGATAGGGTACTTCGGCTTGCAAGCCTCACCCTTTTTCCTCCAAACATAACGATGGTCATTATGGCCAAATAGTTCTATTTTTGTTTCATCAGACCAGAGGGCATTTCTCCAAAAAGTACGATCTTTGTCCCCATGTGCAGTTGCAAACCGTAGTGGCTTTTTTATGGCAGTTTTGGAGCAGTGGCTTCTTCCTTGCGGAGCGGCCTTTCAGGTTATGATGATATAGGACTCGTTTGACTGTGGATATAGATACTTTTGTACCTGTTTTCTCCAGCATCTTCAAAAGGTCCTTTGCTGTTGTTCTGGGATTGATTTGCACTTTTCGCACCAAAATACGTTCATCTCTAGGAGACAGAACGCGTCTCCTTCCTGAGCGGTATGACGGCTGCGTGGTCCCGTGGTGTTTACACTTGCGTACTATTGTTTGTACAGATGAACGTGGAACCTTCAGGCGTTTTGGAAATTGCTTCCCAGTATGAACCAGATTTGTTAAGGTCTTTCTGAGGTCCTGGCTGATTTCTTTGATTTTCACATGATGTCAAGCAAAGAGGCACTGAGTTTGAAGGTAGGCCTTGAAATACATCCACAGGTACACCTCCAATTGACTCAAATGATGTCAATTAGCCTATCAGAAGCTTCTAAAGCCATGACATAATTTTTTGGAATTTTCCAAGCTGTTTAAAGGCACAGTCAACTTAGTGTATGTGAACTTCTGACCCACTGGACTTGTGATACAGTGAAATAATCTGTCTGTAAACAATTGTTGTAAAAATTACTTGTCATGCACGAAGTAGATGTCCTAACCGACATTCCAAAACTATAGTTTGTTAACTCTTACATCTAGATGTTACGCTAGCGCAACGCCCCGCCGATATCCAATGATAGAGCGTGGCGCGAATGACAAACTCCTCAAAAATCCCAAAACGTCAATTTTTCAAACATATGACTATTTTACACCATTTTAAAGACGACTCTCCTTTATCTAACCACATTGTCCGATTTCAAAAAGGCTTTACAACGAAAGCAAAACATTAGATTATGTCAGGAGAGTACCCAGCCAGAAATAATCACACACCCATTTTTCAAGCTAGCATATGTCACAAAAACCAAAACCACAGCTAAATGCAGTACTAACCTTTGATGATCTTCATCAGATGACACTCCTAGGACATTATGTTATACAATACATGCATGTTTTGTTCAATCAAGTTCATATTTATATCAAAAAACAGCTTTTTACATTAGCATGTGACGTTCAGAACTAGCATACCCACCGAACACTTCCGGTGAATTTACTAAATTACTCACGATAAACGTTCACAAAAAACAATTATTTTAAGAATTATAGATACAGAACTCCTTTATGCAATCGCGGTGTCCGATTTTAAAATAGCTTTTCGTTGAAAGCACATTTTGCAATATTCTGAGTAGATAGCCCGGCCATCATGGCTAGCTATTTTGACACCCAAGTTTGGCACTCACCAAACTCAGATTTACTATAAGAAAAATTGGATTACCTTTGCTGTTCTTCGTCAGAATGCACTCCCAGGACTTCTACTTCAACACCTAATGTTGTTTTGGTTCCAAATAATCCATAGTTATATCCAAATAGCGGCGTTTTGTTCTTGCGTTCAAGACACTATCCGAAGGGTGACGCGCCGGCGCATATCGTGACAATTTCAAAATATTCCATTACCGTACTTCGAAGCATGTCAAACGCTGTTTAAAATCAATTTTAATGCGATTTTTCTCGTAAAATAGCGATAATATTCCAACCGGGAGACGTTGTTTTCGTTCAAAGACTGAAAGAAGAAAATGGTGTCTTCACATGCACCCGTCTCATTGTTCTCAGATCGACCACTATCCAAATCCCCTACTGTTTTTCGCCCAGGGACTGCAGAGTCATCATTCCCCGTTCTGTCGCCTTCTGAGAGCCTATGGGAGCCTTAGAAAATGTCACGTTACAGCAGAGATCCTCTATTTTCCATAAAGAGGCTATAGAAGGACAAGAAATAGTCAGAGAGGGCACTTCCTGTATGGAATCTTCTCAGGTTTTGGCCTGCCATATGAGTTATGTTATTCTCACAGACACCATTCAAACAGTTTTAGAAGCTTTAGGGTGTTTTCTATCCAAATCACACAATTATATGCATATTCTAGTTTCTAGGCAGGAGTAATAACCAGATTAAATCGGGTACGTTTTTTATCCGGCCGTGAAAATACTGCCCCCTATCCTAAACAGGTTGACAAGAAATGTGTGTAATGGTTGAAAAACAAGTTTTATGACTCCAATCTAAGTGTATGTAAACTTCTGACTTCAACTGTACAGTTGTGGCCAAAAGTTTTGAGAATGACACAAATATTCATTTTCACAAACTCTACTGCCTCAGTTTGTATGATGGCAATTTGCATATACTCCAGAATGTTATGAAAAGTGATCAGATGAATTGCAACTAATTGCAAAGTCCCTCTTGGCCATGCAAATGAAATGAATCCCCAAAAAACATTTCCACTGCATTTCAGCCCTGCCACAACAGGACCAGCTGACATGTCAGTGATTCTCTCGTTAACACAGGTGTGAGTGTTGACGAGGACAAGGCTGGAGATCACTCTGTCATGCTGATTGAGTTCGAATAACAGGCTGGAAGCTTCAAAAGGAGGGTGGTGCTTGGAATCATTTGTTCTTCCTCTGTCAACCATGGTTACCTGCAAGGAAACACGTGCCGTCATCATTGCTTTGCACAAAAAGGGCTTCTCAGGCAAGGATATTGCTGCCAGTAAGATTACACCTAAATCAACCATTTATCGGATCATCAAGAACTTCAAGGAGAGCGGTTCAGTTGTTGTGAAGAAGGCTTCAAGGCGCCCAAGATAGTCCAGCAAGCGCCAGGACCGTCTCCTAAAGTTGATTCAGCTGCAGGATTGAGGCACCACCAGTACAGAGCTTGCTCAGGAATGGCAGCAGGCAGGTGTGAGTGCATCTGCACGCACAGTGAGGCGAAGACTTGGAGGATGGCCTGGTGTCAAGAAGGGTAGCAAAGAAGCCACTTCTCTCCAGGAAAAACATCAGGGACAGACAGATATTCTGCAAAAGGTACAGGGATTGGACTGGGGTAAAGTCATTGTTTGGGACATCTGGAAAAGAACTTGTCCGGAGAAGACAAGGTGAGCGCTACCATCAGTCCTGTGTCATGCCAACAGTAAAGCACCCTGAGACCATTCGTGTGAGATTGCTTCTCAGCCAAGGGAGTGGGCTCACTCACAATTTTACCTAAGAACACAGCCATGAATAAAGAATGGTACCAACACATCCTCCGAGAGCAACTTCTCCCAACCATCCAGGAACAGTTTGGTGATGAACAATGCCTTTTCCAGCATGATGGAGCACCTTGCCATAAGGCAAAAGTGATAACTAAGTGGCTCGGGGAACAAAACATTGATATTTTGGGTCCATGGCCAGGAAACTCCCCAGACCTTAATCCCATTGAGAACGTGTGGTCAATCCTCAAGAGGTGGGTGGATAAACAAAAACCCACAAATTCTGACAAACTCCAAGTGTTGATT
The DNA here is from genome assembly GCF_901001165.1 of Salmo trutta. NCBI lineage: Eukaryota > Metazoa > Chordata > Actinopteri > Salmoniformes > Salmonidae > Salmo > Salmo trutta. Next base: position 14,122,581 of record NC_042975.1, on the reverse strand, counting down.
TTGCAAGAATGGGCTGCCATCAGTCAGGATGTGGCCCAGAAGTTAATTGACAGCATGCCAGGGCGGATTGCAGAGGTCTTGAAAAAGAAGGGTCAACACTGCAAATATTGACTCTTTTGCATTAACTTCATGTAATTGTCAATAAAAGCCTTTGACACTTATGAAATGCTTTTAATTATACTTCAGTATTCCATAGTAATATCTGACAAAAATATCTAAAGACACAATCAGTAAACTTTGTGAAAATTAATATTTGTGTCATACTCAACTTTTGGCCACGACTGTATACCAGGAGCTGTGCCAGGCCCGCCACGTCTGTTGACACATCTGGGTGTAACGCATATAATTCACTGGCTTGTACGCAAAGTAGTAATTGTTTCAAAACATCTCCTGCCATGTCACTGATGAGTCGTGAAACAGTGTTGTTTGATGAAGGCATTGTCTGTATAGTTTTTTTATGCCTTTTCTTCCAACATTGTTCCAGCCATATCTGTGGCAGCAGGAAGAATTAAGTCCTCCACAATAGTATGGGGCTTGCCTGTCCTAGCCACTTGGTTGCTCACTGTATAAGACGCTTCTAGCCCCTTCTTATTAATGGTATCTGTTGCTTTTATACATGTCTTACAACTCGAAAGTCATCTTTATTCTCGCTCAAACTCCCGTGGCTTAATTTTTTTAATGGTCATGCTTTGTTTCTAAATGTCTGCGCAAGAGTGGAGGTTTCCAGTGAGAGAGCAATAGTTAATGTGATTGGATGTTAATTATTTGACTAGGCTACCTGTATTTGACATTGTGTTGTTATTTCACTGAACACTAGATGTTATTTTTGGCAGTGAAACGAGGCTACTCAGGCGAGGGGGGAAAAAACCTGACTCACATGTATAGCCCTGTTGGAAAATGTAAATGGACTGTTTGAAAAAGTGAATTATAAAAAAGATATATATAATAATTTGCGTACCCCCGTCTGCTCTATACTATTCTATACAGTGCCTTACTTTTGATTTGACCAGAGCCCGTAGTGCACTATAAAGGAATAGGGTGCCATTTGGGTCATAACCTCAGTCCTGAACACGGAGCTCCTGTGATAATAGGACTGATGTGAAACTGTGGCCTTTCCATTGTCTCCCCCCTCAGGTACGCAAGGAGAACCAGTGGTGTGAAGAGAAATAGAGAAGGATGCTGCCAACACTAACACACTGAAAGGATTGTTCCAGTAATTGGTTGCACTGCGTTGTTCATACTTGTTAATATTACATTTAGTCTATTAGAGCGACAGACCTCCCCCCGTGTACTCATAGCATGGCCATTTCCATTGCTTGTATTGTGCGAAATAATAAAAATAGCTATTTCATGTTTTTACTCATTTTACTTCACTTTATATTCACATGAGAGTCTGGGTTTTCTTTCCAATTTCTAGAGTAGATGCACCGCTTTCCCTATTTTTTTCAATTGCTATACTATTTTTTTACTGAACATGTTTACATATTTTTTGTTGTTGAGTCACCTGAAATGATGGCTTAATGCTGAATTTTGTAATCGCAGTCTCTTCTGTGCCGTTGTTTTAACGTCATCTTAGGGAGACAAGCTTTCATAGGTCATTTGAAGTGGCGGTAAATGTGTGAAATGTCCTGTGGACTGGAAATACTTGAAGTGTGTGTGCTGTCTTTCACACAACTTATGGTATTTACCTATTAAGATTGGATTGGAATCTTTTCTCAGTTCTGCTCTGAAGATAACATTTAGGATTACTATTCAATTCTAGGAGTAAGTAAATTAATTAAAAGAATGTTGTCTGTCTGCTGTTTGTGATCCTTTGTACATCTGATGTGAAATAGTAAGGAAACTGATCCAGATTTTCAAATTACTTTAATACACAAAACAAAAAATGAGTATTACATTGAGAGCAGAAGTTGTTCAATGTGTAAAAAAAAAAAAATAGTACACTACTTTTCCGTGTGGTAATTTTTTTGATATGAGCTGTGTTGTCCCCAAATCTAAGCTGTGTGGTAGCTTTAGCATCTTCTGATGGACTATCAGCCTATAGTATCTCCAATGTAAGCAGAGTTTAATGCTTTGCAAGCAGTAAATTAACCATTGTTTTTTTACATGTATTTTTGGTACACTTAGGTGGAACATGCACACATTGAAAATGACATCTGTGGTAACTTCAATGAAAGGCAAAGCTAATGCAAAACTTATCCACAAAATGCGTTTTCTCTGAGAAGGAAAACGTAAAAAAAACATGTATTGCTTCAGAAATGGTTAAGAGAGACTAAACAGAACTTTTTAAAACCCTTTACATAACATATAAAAGTTTATTTATAAAGGGAATTCAACATTTATAAAACTTTACAACACAATGAAATATGGTACCCATTTGGTCTTTAGTTTACAGAATAGCAGAATGTTCATTCAGTGTGAGGCAGTCCAGAGACTGCTGAATTTATTGTCCCCCTTGATGAAATCTAGCTGGCGTTGTCTACATCTGTACGTTAGTCCCGCGATATCTGACACCACTGGCTCGATTTTTACAGAACTTGGGTGAATGATGTGTCTTGCCATAGAGATCTGGCATTTACAAAATGACACAGATTGGCCCAAGGGGGCCACTATAGTAATCAACTAAATTTCGGAACTTTAAACAAGCATATGTCCTGTCCCGTTTGAACCACAGTCATTACTTTAAACAAGCATATGTCCTGTTTGAGCCACAGTCATTACTTTAAACAAGCATATGTCCTGTTTGAGCCACAGTCATTACTTTAAACAAGCATATGTCCTGTTTGAGCCACAGTCATTACTTTAAACAAGCATATGTCCTGTTTGAGCCACAGTCATTGCTTTTTTTCATTGTATTTTTTTTTACATATATGCATCTCCTTATGAGCAACACGTTTTTCCCATTAGAACCTGTAAGCTCGGTCCATTACATACAGCGAAGGATAATTATTACTTAAAAAAATAAAAATGAATACACAGAAAATACGTTCCAATTGTTGTCACTAACTGGGGGGGGGCACTGAATCATTCGTGGGGGATGACATGTTTACTGTTGCCTTGTTTTTTGTTATATAATGGAGGCTTTTTGACACCAGCAAACAAATTCATCTTCCAAACTCTGTGCATCCATATGAACAAACACCAAGAATGTCTTAATTCTGTGTGAGAAATCTACATCAAAATAATGTATCTATCAAGAATTTAACTGACAAGCAGAAAGTGCCTAAAACAAATGAATATAACATAGAGATGATTCTCTCCAAGGGGAGACATGTTTACTCAGCGAGAAAATATAATTTCTACCTTATAGTTTCAACCTTATACCACATTGTTAATCAATATAAATACTATATGTTGGAAAAGGTTCATTTGACACATCTGAATGTAAGTCTTATGAAAAGGAGGAGCACAGTACTCTGTAAAAATCTTTGGAAAAGGAATCAATTTGACTTGAGGCAGTTTGAATAGAAGCAATCATCATCCCTGTACATACAGTACTGCCTTCAGTACAGCAATGTGAAAATGACATGAGCACTTAATAAATCAGTCAGGTGTCAGTCAGTCATATTGATGTGAATGTCATCCTTGATCCTCTCCCAGACTCGTTGGCTCCCTTGTTGTTTTGGGATATTTGTGGTGAAAGTCTGTCTCCAGTGTGTTGCTCCCCACTCCAGGTCTGGTCCTGATTGGGTTGGGTTGTGTCTGTGTGTGTTGGAATGGTGGGAGGCAGTGTAAGAGGGGACAGGGCAGGTGAGGCAGTTGGCTAGTGAGACTTGGGCAGGGTACAGTCATGATGATGATGATGATGGATATTGTCGTGCTGTTGGGATGATTCTATTAAAGCTTTGAAAGAAAGTTCTGTGGTCTTGGATTTTGAGAGGATAAGGGGTGTGTGTTTGCTGGGCTGGGGGTGCAAGGGGGAAGCAGGCAAAGGGGAGCTGGGGTGCTGAGGGGGGACGCCGTCAACGGGGGAGAGGGGCGAGTCTATAGCGCTTCCATCGGAAGAAGTGGGGCTGGTGCACCATCCTCCTTGAAGGTATCGAATGCACTTCTTTTTCCTCCTAGGAACAGTCAAGAGAGTTATCTGTGAATAAAGCGTGGATGCAAAGTGTCACCAGAATGAACTTTTTACTGTTTTCAACATGATTGAATTGAGTTTTCGGTCAAGTCGAGAGATATTTAACTGCAAATCCATTGAATATCATCAAATGTGTATAGATCATTCAATGCCATTCCCTTGATTTTTGTGGTTGTTGTAATGAACATTATAAATGTTGTGTTCTAAGCTTAATTGTTAACACACAGCAGCTGTTTGCCTCTTCTTCAACCAAATACAAAACCAAAGTAGCACACCTTATCTCATGATCATTACCAGAATATAACGTGAGTCACTTGGTGCCACCGCAAGTAAAGGCACGAGGACATATTTAGAGAGAGGGAGAGAGAGGGAGGGAGAGAGAGGGATGGAGAGAGAGAGAGGGAGAGCGATTCTAAATGTCAGAGTTCACCATCAAAAGCTGCACTGCCTGACCACATGAATGGAGAAAGTTGAGGGCAGATGAGCATGAGAAATGCTATCAAAGTGCAGAGCAGCGGTGCATGTGCAAGAGAGTGTGTGCATTCATCTGCGGTGATCAGGATTCGCACTAACCACATTCGCCTCCCTTTGTTCTCTCGCAGCGCACACATACACACACACACACAGTGGTAAGGAGATTTCCATGATGTGACGGCGTGGTGGGGAAGACACTGTGGCATGATGGAGTTGAGGGGAGTGGCAGGCTTTCTTCACACCTCTACACTGATGTTAACAGATTGAGTTGGTAAAAAAGGTGCTGATGATGAGCATGACCGATCATCCATCCACTGCTTTGTCATTTCTACCAATAGCATAACCAAGAAATGGCTGTTTTAAGCAGAGGGCATCTCTGTGTGAAACCTCTTTCTCCCCTCAGACATATAGGACCCCTCCCACTTTCCTTTGATCAGCATCACCCACCAATCCCTGAGGAGACACCCCATCACCAGCCAGTAAAGCAGCTTTAGCCCCCCCCCCCCCCCCCCCCCCCCCCCGGGGTTCTCTACCTGTAGGAGGCAATGTGGGTCACAAAACACAGGTTAGTGAGATGAGTGCATGCAGAGCGGAGCACAGCAGGGGGCTGAGGCGTGCTCACAGAGGAGGGAGAGAGGGGTAGCAGACCAAGAGGTACACACCTGCAGGGACCGCACCAGTCCGTTTGTTGGTTGAGGCCGAAGCGAGCTCTGCATTTCTTAGGAGAGCCAGGGTCTGAGCACAAGGCAGCATGCGCATACGAAATAAGTTAGGAAACAGAGAGAGGGTGATGGAGAGAGAGAGATCAGATCAAGAGGTCAGGGCAGAAGTTGAAGCATTGACAGAGATGGTAAATCAGAAAGCCATCAAATCAGACTGTTAGTGCCCAATTACTGAGTAGGAGTTAACACCAACAGCCAGAACAGAGTAGATAGAGCAGGACTCCATTCAGGACATAGGCCATTAGAGAGGAGAGGAAAAGCTTTCACACACTGTTAGTTAGAGCAGCAGTGACCCAGTCAGAGTACAAACCAATAATGGAAGTGGGTACGGCTAGGGGATAGTCGACCAGGAAAGTTGTTTCAAACGATAGAATAAGAGTTGAATGGAAGTATATCGTATTGAAGCTCAGGGTTGGTCCAGGAGTTTGGTAGAGGAGAGAGAGAGAGAGAGGTCATTACCTGCTGAGGAGTCCTGCTGCTTCTCTCTTTTTCTTCTCTTCTTCTTGCCCTGTTGGAACACACAACCAGACACACAGAGAGTCAGTAGGGGAAACACAACCAGACACACAGAGAGTCAGTAGAGGAAACACGACCAGACACACAGAGAGTCAGTAGGGGAAACACGACCAGACACACAGAGAGTCAGTAGGGGAAACACGACCAGACACGCAGAGAGTCAGTAGGGGAAACACAACCAGACACGCAGAGAGTCAGTAGGGGAAACACGACCAGACACGCAGAGAGTCAGTAGGGGAAACACGACCAGACACGCAGAGAGTCAGTAGGGGAAACACGACCAGACACACAGAGAGTCAGTAGGGGAAACACGACCAGACACACAGAGAGTCAGTAGAGGAAACACGACCAGACACACAGAGAGTCAGTAGGGGAAACACAACCAGACACACAGAGAGTCAGTAGGGGAAACACAACCAGACACACAGAGAGTCAGTAGGGGAAACACAACCAGACACACAGAGAGTCAGTAGGGGAAACACAACCAGACACACAGAGAGTCAGTAGGGGAAACACGACCAGACACACAGAGAGTCAGTAGGGGTAACACGACCAGACACACAGAGAGTCAGTAGGGGAAACACAACCAGACACACAGAGAGTCAGTAGGGGAAACACAACCAGACACACAGAGAGTCAGTAGGGGAAACACTACCAGACACACAGAGAGTCAGTAGGGGAAACACAACCAGACACACAGAGAGTCAGTAGGGGAAACACAACCAGACACGCAGAGAGTCAGTAGGGGAAACACGACCAGACACACAGAGAGTCAGTAGAGGAAACACGACCAGACACACAGTGAGTCAGTAGGGGAAACACAACCAGACACACAGAGAGTCAGTAGGGGAAACACAACCAGACACACAGAGAGTCAGTAGGGGAAACACGACCAGAGAGTCAGTAGGGGAAACACGACCAGACACACAGAGAGTCAGTAGGGGAAACACAACCAGACACACAGAGAGTCAGTAGGGGAAACACGACCAGACACACAGAGAGTCAGTAGGGGAAACACGACCAGACACACAGAGAGTCAGTAGGGGAAACACGACCAGACACACAGAGAGTCAGTAGGGGAAACACGACCAGACACACAGAGAGTCAGTAGGGGAAACACGACCAGACACACAGAGAGTCAGTAGGGGAAACACGACCAGACACACAGAGAGTCAGTAGGGGAAACACGACCAGACACACAGAGAGTCAGTAGGGGGGAACACGACCAGACACACAGAGAGTCAGTAGGGGGGAACACGACCAGACACACAGAGAGTCAGTAGGGGAAACACAACCAGACACACAGAGAGTCAGTAGGGGAAACACGACCAGACACACAGAGAGTCAGTAGGGGGGAACACGACCAGACACACAGAGAGTCAGTAGGGGGGAACACGACCAGACACACAGAGAGTCAGTAGGGGGGAACAGGTTTCTATGTTATCTGTAAGTGACATCTCTATGAAGACATGGGAGAACCATGTTATGATATTCACCATGTTCATGATCCTCGTGTACTAGAGACGCCCAATTCACAAGTCATGGACTGGGGTCTGAGGACAGTTGATGATCATTCAGGCCACAAATGACTATATTTAAGTGTAAATATCCACAGTAATGGATTCTCCTGACACCACCATACTACAGTCGTGGCCAAAAGTTTTGAGAATGACACAAATATTAATTTCCACAAACTTTGCTGCTTCAGTGTCTTTAGATATTTTTGTCAGATGTTACTATGGAATACTGAAGTATAATTACAAGCATTTCATAAGTGTCAAAGGCTTTTATTGACAATTACATGAAGTTGATGCAAAGAGTCAATATTTGCAGTGTTGACCCTTCTTTTTCAAGACCTCTGCAATCCCCCCTGGCATGCTGTCAATCAACTTCTGGGCCACATCCTGACTGATGGCAGCCCATTATTGCATAATCAACACTTGGAGTTTGTCAGAATTTGTGGGTTTTTGTTTGTCCACCCACCTCTTGAGGATTGACCACAAGTTCTCATTGGGATTAAGGTCTGGGGAGTTTCCTGGCCATGGACCCAAAATATCGATGTTTTGTTCCCCAAGCCACTTAGTTATCACTTTTGCCTTATGGCAAGGTGCTCCATCATGCTGGAAAAGGCATTGTTCGTCACCAAACTGTTCCTGGATGGTTGGGAGAAGTTGCTCTCGGAGAATGTGTTGGTACCATTCTTTATTCATGGCTGTGTTCTTTGGCAAAATTGTGAGTGAGCCCACTCCCTTGGCTGAGAAGCAACCCCACACATGAATGGTCTCAGGATGCTTTACTGTTGGCATGACACAGGACTGATGGTAGCGCTTACCTTGTCTTCTCCGGACAAGCTTTTTTCCGGATGCCCCAAACAATCGGAAAGGGGATTCATCAGAGAAAATGACTTTACCTCAGTCCTCAGCAGTCCAATCCCTGTACCTTTTTCAGAATATCAGTCTGTCCCTGATATTTTTCCTGGAGAGAAGGGGCTTCTTTGCTGCCCTTCTTGACACCAGGCCATCCTCCAAAAGTCTTCGCCTCACTGTGCGTGCAGATGCACTAACACCTGCCTGCTGCCATTCCTGAGCAAGCTCTGTACTGGTGGTGCCCCGATCCCGCAGCTGAATCAACTTTAGGAGACGGTCCTGGCGCTTGCTGGACTTTCTTGGGCGCCCTGAAGCCTTCTTCACAACAATTGAACCGCTCTCATTGAAGTCCTTGATGATCCGATAAATGGTGGATTTAGGTGCAATCTTTCTGGCAGCAATATCCTTGCCTGTGAAGCCCTTTTTGTGCAAAGCAATGATGACGGCACGTGTTTCCTTGCAGGTAACCATGGCTGACAGAGGAAGAACAATGATTCCAAGCACCACCCTCCTTTTGAAGCTTCCAGTCTGTTATTCGAACTCAATCAGCATGACAGAGTGATCTCCAGCCTTGTCCTTGTCAACACTCACACCTGTGTTAACGAGATAATCAGTGACATGATGTCAGCTGGTCCTTTTGTGGCAGGGCTGAAATGCAGTGGAAATGTTTTTGGGGGATTCAGTTCATTTGCATGGCAAAGAGGGACTTTGCAATTAATTGTAATTCATCTGATCACTCTTCATAACATTTAAAGAAATATATATATATATTTCACCTTTATTTAACCAGGTAAGCTAGTTGAGAACAAGTTCTCATTTTCAACTGCGACCTGGCCAAGATAAAGCAAAGCAGTGCGACAGAAAGAACACATGGAATAAACAAGCATACAGTCAATAACACAATAGAAAAAAAAGAAAGTCTATATACAGTGTGTGCAAATGGCATGAGGAGGTAAGGCAATAAATAGGCCATAGTAACAAAGTAGTTACAATTTAGCAGATTAACACTGGAGTGATAGATGAGCAGATGATGGTGTGTAAGTAGTGACACTGGTGTGCAAAAGAGCAGCAAAGTAAATAAAAACAATATGGGGATGAGGTAGGTAGATAGGGTGGGCTATTTACACATGGACTATGTACAGCTGCAGCGATCAGTTAGCTGCTCAGATAGCTGATGTTTAAAGTTAGTGAGGGAAATGTAAGTCTCCAGCTTCAGCGATTTTTGCAAATCATTCCAGTCACTGGCAGCAGAGAACTGGAAGGAAAGGCGGCCAAATGAGGTGTTGGCTTTGGGGATGACCAGTGAGATATACTTGCTGGAGCGCGTGCTACGGGTGGGTGTTGTTATCGTGACCAGTGAACTGAGATAAGGCGGAGCTTTACCTAGCATAGACTTATAGATGACCTGGAGCCGACTAGAGCATACAGGTCGCAGTGGTGGGTGGTATAAGGTGGTATAAGGCGCTTTGGTAACAAAACGGATGGCACTGTGATAGACTACATCCAATTTGCTGAGTAGAGTATTGGAAGCTATTTTGTAGATGACATCGCCGAAGTCGAGGATCGGTAGGATAGTCAGTTTTACTAGGGTATGTTTGGCGGCGTGAGTGAAGGAGGCTTTGTTGTGGAATAGAAAGCCGGTTCTAGATTTGATTTTGGATTGGAGATGTTTGATATGAGTCTGGAAGGAGAGTTTACATTCTGGAGTATATGCAAATTGCCATCATACAAACTGAGGCAGCAGACTTTGTGAAAATTAATATTTGTGTCATTCTCAAAACTTTTGGCCACGACTGTAGAGCTCGACCTCTACACCATACTGCTTTAAAGTCCATGGGCTATACAGTGGGACCTTATTGGCAGCACAGACACGGTCAAGGTTGTTATGCTGAAGAGTGATTCAGTCTGGAGTGGCATATTGGGGAGAGGATGTGGGAACAGCTCTTTGATGCCTACGCAGAGACTCGTCTACCCTCGCTGCTCCCTGAAGCAGAGTGTATGTGGTTATGACCCACGAGAGAGAACCCCACAACTGTGTGGGTGGCCTTCCTTTTCCTGTTTTGCTAACAGATCACATGACTACCCTTGTTTTCTGGCTTGTGTTTGGGAACGGTAGACTTGAGCAGGGGGTAGACTAGAGCAGGGGGTAGACTAGAGCTGCAATTAGTTTTAATGTGTTTTGGGACAGCATTTTCTTAGACTATTTTTTGCATCTTTGGTGAAATCAGAAGATAGATACACGGAAATAGACAAAGTGTTAAAGAGTAAAATGTATGTTCACATTAAAAAAACTTAATCCATAGTACATTGCATCATATTAATCTGATTTATACTAAATCAGATGCAGTCGTAAAAGCTTCATGCACAACCTCATTGACAATGCCACCACTACCAGCTCGTAACCCTCTTCACCCTAACCAGCTAATCACACAACTATCCACAGCCAAGAGAGAGAGAGAGAAATGAGAGAGCCAAGTCCCTATCGTGTGTTATGATACAGAAACTCTATCAAGCCAAGGAAAGGAAATAGGATGTGTAAACGATCTCCAGGAAGGAAAGAAAGTGAACTCTCTCCCTTGAGACTCATCCTGTCTGTTTTCATATGGGGTGAGAGAAGACTGGTAATTATAGTCCAGAAAAAACACCTCCCATAGAAATACATGCAGATACATAGCTTCCATAACATTAGCCACCTCCCCTCTGTGTCTGCCCTAAGGGAGGATATAGCCTAACAGTGGTCCCCCAAAGCCCAGAATCCTCTCCAGCCCAGCTCCCAGCTGTCCTCTCCCTCTCAACAGTCCGAGCCTCACTGCCTGAGGAGAGCCAGCCAAAGCCACCCTGCTGTTAGTAGAGCGGGTAAGGGGGGTAAAATGTGTGCCCTACCCAATCAGCTTTACTCTTTTCCCCCGCGCACCCTCTAAGGCCTGCATCCTGGAAGAGTTCAACAGCAACTTCACAATTGAGCATAGCACAGAAGAGTTGTTAAGCAGCAACAAACATTACATAGAGACGTTAACATGTCTCTACTTCACATCATATTTATCTGAACAGTATTTGAAGCAATTCTCTTAACTACTTATTAACTGATTTTACAAGCAAGCCCACTACTAATTACAGATTTCATAGTCAGTGCACTTAAACTAAGGTCCAGTTACAACAGAAAAAGGTGCCCTCCATGCATAGAGCTACCAGTCATATGAAAACCTATTAAAATAATACAAGAGATGAGGGGAGCGGGAGGTTTGCAGCTGACTGTGTAATGCTATGTTTAATAAAAGCTAAACTCATCATGCATCACTAACAGCGAAGCACTCAACAGCCAATTAAATCACCTCTCTGAACAGCACTGAATAGCCATTAATGACCAACTAATGTCTAGTACGATCTATCTCATTCTCAAACCCCACTCTAAAGGAATGGCATGCCAAGAGGTTATAACACTGGTCATAACACTACAGTCATAGACTAGTCCAGCATTTCCCAAACTCTGTCCTCAGGACCCCAAGGGGAGCACGTTGTGGTTTTTGCCCTAACACTACACAGCTGATTCAAATGATCAAAGCTGGATGATTAGCTGATTATTTTGGATCAGCTGTGTAGTTCTAGGGCCAAAACCACAACGTGCTCCCCTTGGGGTGGTCCCCAGGACCGAGTGTGTCAAACCCTGGACTAGTCTCTCTAACATGATCTGCACTGATACATTACGTACAATGTGCCAAATAAATACTGTCTAGATCGGATAGAATAGGTTATATTTCTATGTGTAGACACTAGCCTTAATGATTGACAGTTGGCAGGGTGGGGTGATCATGCTGTGTGTGTGTGTCTGTGTGTCTGTGTCTGTGTGTCTGTGTGTGTAAGCAGGAAGAGGTGGCCCTTACGTAGTTGTCTCTGGCGGACCAGCTGGGGTAGAGTTGCATGTGTAGCTGCCGCTCCTTCCTGGCCAGCTCATAGTACTTGGCCTGCTCCTCCCGGGTCAGGGCGTGCCACTGCAGGGGAGACACACACACACGCAAAACAAAGAAACCATTTAGATGTTGTTCATTAACCTAGCCAATGATGCAGAGACAATGATGAGATCAGAACTGTGACATCAGTTCCCATGACTACAACCTCTGTGCAGATCGTCTCTAATAGGTGGATGATATATAAACACAATTCTAAACTGGGTGGTTCGAACCCTGAATGCTGATTGACGTTGTACATAAGAACAGCCCTTAGCCGTGGTATATTGGCCATATATCACACCCCCCCGGGCCTTATTGCTTAAATGACTAACATATAAAGGAAAGCCCACTGTCCCAAGTTTTTATTTATTTTTTATTTCACCTTTGTTTAACCAGGTAGGCAAGTTGAGAACAAGTTCTCATTTACAATTGCGACCTGGCCAAGATAAAGCAAAGCAGTTCGACAACATACAACAACACAGAGTTACACATGGAGTAAAACAAACATACAGTCAATAATACAGTAGAAAAATACGTCTATATACAATGTGAGAAAATGAGGTGAGATAAGGGAGGTAAAGGCAAAAAAAGGCCATGGTGGCAAAGTAAATACAATATAGCAAGTAAAACACTGGAATGGTAGATGGAGTGGAAGAAAGTGCAAAGTAGAAATAGAAATAATGGGGTGCAAAGGAGCAAAATAAATAAATACAGTAGGGGAAGCGGTAGTTGTTTAGGCTAAATTATAGATGGGCTATGTACAGGTGCAGTGATCTGTGAGCTGCTCTGACAGCTGGTGCTTAAAGCTAGTGAGGGAGATAAGTGTTTCCAGTTGTCAGCAGAGACCTGGAAGGAGAGGCGGCCGAAGGAGGAATTGGCTTTGGGGGTGACCAGAGAGATATACCTGCTGGAGCGCGTGCTACAGGTGGGTGCTGCTATGGTGACCAGCGAGCTGAGATAAGGGGGGACTTTACCTAGCAGGGTCTTGTAGATGACCTGGAGCCAGTGGGTTTGGCCACAAGTATGAAGCGAGGGCCAGCCAACGAGAGCGTACAGGTCGCAGTGGTGGGTATTATATGGAGCTTTGGTGACAAAACGGATGGCACTGTGATAGACTGCATCCAATGTGAGTCTGGAAGGAGAGTTTACAGTCTAACCAGACACCTAGGTATTTGTAGTTGTCCACATATTCTAAGTCAGAACCCTCCAGAGTAGTGATGCTGGACGGGCGAGCAGGTGCAGGCAACGATCGGTTGAAGAGCATGCATTTAGTTTTACTTGTTATTAAGAGCTGTTGGAGACCACAGAAGGAGAGTTGTATGGCATTGACGCTCGTCTGGAGGTAAATTAACACAGTGTCCAAAGAAGGGCCAGAAGTATACAGAATGGTGTCGTCTGCGTAGAGGTGGATCAGAGAATCACCAGCAGCAAGAGCGACAAGGACAGACAAGGACAGACAACATCACATATGGTATTCATCACATTTAGATATTTCTGCATCCTGGTCAATGGTATGGTGTCAGCAGCCAGTCAGGTACAGGGGGTAATTCACATTACTGACATATTCCTCTCAAGTCCATCTCTCATGTGTGAAATTAACAGCAGGGGATGAGATGAGGATTTTGGGAATTAATCTGTCTGTGCTGTGTGAGTATTCATGGATGCGTGTGTTTCAGCAGTGTGTGTGTGTAGTTCAGAGCGAGTGTGTATGTTTCATTATGTGTGTGTGTGTGTTCTCGCTGCTCACCCTTCGGCCCAGTATCTGGTTGATGGCAGCGCTCTCCTTCAGTGTGCACTCAGCGATCACCTTGGCCCTCATCTCCTTCATGTACAGCATGAAAGCATTCAGAGGCTTCTTGATCACCGGCTTCTTGGGCTCCTTCTCCCGCTTGGGCTCCTGGTGAGGCTTACTGAGAGAGAGAGAGAGACCCATGGTGAATATGTACACAAGAACATGCATCCATCTAAGCTTTTAATACACTTTAAATGAATGCAGGAATGGGAGACAACAGTACACATTGTATGCCATGTAGATCCCACATTTCCTTTGAAAGACAGCTCTAGGAGGTAGTGTAGAGATGTGGGGGTACTTACGCGTACATGTTCCGGTCGTAATGGTCATGATGGTCCAGTTTGCCTGAAGGGGGCATGATGGCTGGGTGGGGGATCCCCGTGGGATGCAAGCCTGGCCCCAGCATCAGAGAGTGAGAGAACCTAGAGGGAGGGTGGAAGGTGGTAGAGAAAGAGAGACAGAGACCATAGCATCAGAAAATACGCTTCATCTTTATATATGTCTGCGTGGCCATGAAGCGCTGAAGCACGAGGGTGGTTTGTTGGCCCTTTAAGCATTGGCTTCCAGACAGTCCTCTCAGGGCAGTAGGACTGTGAGCAGTATCACTCAATGCCAGCAGATGGAGCTCTAGTCACTCTCAGAAAAAAAAATAGGAAGCATTGGTAGATACTTGCTCTATGTTTCATTAAATACTTATTTTCAGTATGTGGAGTTGTTTCCCCTTTGCTGCTATAACAGCCTCCACTCTTCTGGGAAAGCTTTCCACTAGATGTTGGAACATTACTGTGGGGACTTGCTTCCATTCAGCCACAAGAGCATTAGTGAGGTGCACTGACGTTAAGCGATTAGGCCTGGCTCGCAGTCGGCGTTCCAATTCATTCCAAAGCTGATCGATGGGGTTGAGGTCAGGGCTCTGTGCAGGCCAGTCAAGTTCTTCCACACCCATCTCGACAAACAATTTATGTATGGACCTGACTTTGTGTATGGGGGCATTGTCATGGTGAAACAGGAAAGAGCCTTACCCAAACTGTTGCCACAAAGTTAGAAGCAAAGAATCATCTAGAATGTCATTGTATACTGTAGCGTTAAGATTTCCCTTCACTGGAACTAAGGGGCCTAGCCCGAACCATGAAAAACAACCCCAGACCATTATTCCTCCTCCACCAAACTTTACAGTTGGCAGTATGCATTCGGACAGGCAGCGTTCTCCTGGCATCCGCCAAACCCAGATTCGTCCATCGAACTGCCACATGATGAAACGTGATTCCTCACTTCAGAGAACACGTTTCCACTGCTCCAGAGTCCAATGGCGGTGAGCTTTACACCACTCCAGCCAATGCTTGGCATTGCGCATGGTGATCTTAGGCTTGTGTGTGGCTGCTCGGCCATGGAAACCCATTTCATGAAGCCCCCGACAAAGATTAATTGTGCTGGCTTTGCTTCCAGAGGCAGTTTGAAAACTGGTAGGAGTGTTGCAACCGAAGATAGACGATTTTTGTGCTCTACGCACTTCAGCACTCGGCGGTCCCGTTCTGTGAGCTTGTGTGGCCTACCACATCGTGGCTGAGCCGTTGTTGCTCCAAGACGTTTCCAATTCACAATAACACCACTTACAGTTGACAGGGGCAGGTCTAGCAGGGCAGAAATGTGACAAACTGACTTGTTGGAAAGGTGGCATCCTGAAGTCACTGAGGTCTTCAGTACGGGCCATGTTTGTCTATGGAGATCGCATGGCTATGTGCTCGATTTTATACACCTGTCAGCAACGAGTGTGGCTAAAATAGCCGAATCCACTAATTTGGATACTCTTGGCCATGTAGTGTATGTGTTGATATACAGTTGCAGAGTACAGCAGTTGGCACACACAAAGCCAGGACACAGACATGTTGCAGTGGCCCCTGTACAAGGCAATAGCAAAGGGCACATGGGGGGAGCAAAAGCATTGGTCTGGAATAGTGGTAGGGGGTATGTATGATGCCATGCCCTCCCCAGACTGAAGCAGCTCAGCTCATACTGTACCTGGGGTAGGAAGAGCTGTTGGGGAGACTGGAGGAGTAGGGCTGTCTGAATCCACATGAGGACAGGGGATAGACAGGCTGACTTTGCCTGTGGTTGGAGGGGACAAATAGGGATGCAACAGGGGTCAACTACCTGACTTAATAGAATATATTTAGATTGTCTATTCCCACAGGGTGCCGTCTCTCAGATGGGATGTTAACCCCGGTGTCCTGGCTAAATTCCCAATCTGGCCCTCATACCATCATGGTCACATAATCATACCCAGCTTACAATTGGCTCATTCCTCTCCCCTGTAACTATTCCCCAGGTCGTTGCTGTAAATGAGAATGTGTTCTCAGTCAACTTACCTGGTCAAATGTGAGTTAAATAAATAAATGCCTCTCTGACTGGTAGTGTGTTATATGTCTAATGGAAGTCTGGCTTCTCAGTCTACTAGCTAGCCAATGAGGGGCTTGATCCTGACTGGTTAAGGAGTGAAGCCCATCCTAATGAGGTCACCTGGGGAAGGAGAGTTGTTTGTTTAAGTGACAAGAGAACCCCATCCATGAGCTTCATGTTCCTGCTGAGTCCCCAGCCAGCAGAGGCATGACTGGGTTAACCTCACTGAGGGTCCTGCTGAGTCCCCAGCCAGCAGAGGCATGACTGGGTTAACCTCACTGAGGGTCCTGCTGAGTCCCCAGCCAGCAGAGGCATGACTGGGTTAACCTCACTGAGGGTCCTGCTGAGTCCCCAGCCAGCAGAGGCATGACTGGGTTAACCTCACTGAGGGTCCTACTGAGTCCCCAGCCAGCAGAGGCATGACTGGGTTAACCTCACTGAGGGTCCTGCTGAGTCCCCAGCCAGCAGAGGCATGACTGGGTTAACCTCACTGAGGGTCCTGCTGAGTCCCCAGCCAGCAGAGGCATTACTGGGTTAACCTCACTGAGGGTCCTACTGAGTCCCCAGCCAGCAGAGGCATTACTGGGTTAACCTCACTGAGGGTCCTGCTGAGTCCCCAGCCAGCAGAGGCATGACTGGGTTAACCTCACTGAGGGTCCTGCTGAGTCCCCAGCCAGCAGAGGCATGACTGGGTTAACCTCACTGAGGGTCCTACTGAGTCCCCAGCCAGCAGAGGCATGACTGGGTTAACCTCACTGAGGGTCCTACTGAGTCCCCAGCCAGCAGAGGCATTACTGGGTTAACCTCACTGAGGGTCCTACTGAGTCCCCAGCCAGCAGAGGCATTACTGGGTTAACCTCACTGAGGGTCCTACTGAGTCCCCAGCCAGCAGAGGCATTACTGGGTTAACCTCACTGAGGGTCCTACTGAGTCCCCAGCCAGCAGAGGCATTACTGGGTTAAACTCACTGAGGGTCCTGCTGTATGTATGACATGGCTGTGTGGAGGCTGGATGGATGGATGGGGGGTGGATTTGAACAGGAGCCTTTGATATGCAGCAGCCCCCCAGCCCCATTCTTCCCCCCTCCCCAGCCCCATTCTTCCCCCCTCCCCAGCCCTCCTCAGCAGCCCCCCAGCCCCATTCTTCCCCCCTCCCCAGCCCCATTCTTCCCCCCTCCCCAGCCCTCCTCAGCAGCCCCCCAGCCCCATTCTTCCCCCCTCCCCAGCCCTCCTCAACCCCAGGAGGCTCCCATGTCCATAGGGAGGGATTCATGTGCTAATCCCAGCCAACAGGCCAATTAGGAGCAATTTGTCCTTCTCCTATCCCTGTAAGAGTATCAACTATTCAAACCATATGAGTAATCTTGATCAATTTCTTGCTTAACCCTGTATCTGAACGTCTTTGAAACAAATTAACTGTGTATCTTCGTGCAGTCTGCTAGAGTGGGCTGTCCCTACAGTGGGCTGTCCTTACAGTGGGCTGTCCCTACAGTGGGCTGTCCTTACAGTGGGCTGTCCTTACAGTGAGCTGTCCCTACAGTGGGCTGTCCCTACAGTGGGCTGTCCCTACAGTGGGCTGTCCCTAGAGTGGGCTGTCCCTACAGTGGGCTGTCCTTACAGTGGGCTGTCCCTACAGTGGGCTGTCCCTAGAGTGGGCTGTCCCTAGAGTGGGCTGTCCCTAGAGTGGGCTGTCCCTAGAGTGGGCTGTCCCTAGAGTGGGCTGTCCCTAGAGTGGACTGTCCCTAGAGTGGACTGTCCCTACAGTGGACTGTCCCTAGAGTGGGCTGTCCCTAGAGTGGGCTGTCCCTACAGTGGGCTGTCCCTAGAGTGGGCTGTCCCTAGAGTGGGCTGCCCCTACAGAGGGCTGTCCCTAGAGTGGGCTGTCCCTACAGTGGGCTGTCCCTAGAGTGGGCTGTCCCTACAGTGGGCTGTCCCTAGAGTGGGCTGTCCCTAGAGTGGGCTGTCCCTATAGTGGGCTGTCCCTAGAGTGGGCTGTCCCCACAGTGGGCTGTCCCTACAGTGGGCTGTCCCTACAGTGGGCTGTCCCTAGAGTGGGCTGTCCCTAGAGTGGGCTGTCCCTAGAGTGGGCTGTCCCTACAGTGGGCTGCCCCTACAGTGGGCTGTCCCTAGAGTGGGCTGTCCCTAGAGTGGGCTGTCCCTAGAGTGGGCTGTCCCTAGAGTGGGCTGTCCCTACAGTGGGCTGTCCCTACAGTGGGCTGTCCCTACAGTGGGCTGTCCCTACAGTGGGCTGTCCCTACAGTGGGCTGTCCCTACAGTGGGCTGTCCCTAGAGTGGGCTGTCCCTAGAGTGGGCTGTCCCTACAGTGGGCTGTCCCTACAGTGGGCTGTTCCCCCAGTCACGTGCCATATAGTGGCCAGAGAGGGACACACCACACCACGTAGTGAGTCCTGTCCAGCTCTTTGTCATGACAAAGGAGTCCCAGTGGCTGACATCTCTTCTCCAAACAAAGAGGGACACAAGAAAACCAAACAAACACGATCTGCACTAAGAAGATTACAAGTTTGTAAACAAGAAGATTTTTTGACAATACCACAGCAAGTCTGTAGTTACTGTTAACTTAAGTGTCTGAAATAAAAGGCAGTGAGTTCGGTGGTGGAGGGACAGAGCAGGGAAATAGCAGCATTCTGCCTCGTGCCGAGCGGAGCCTGTTTAGGGAGTGCCAATGTCCTTCACCAGCTTTAAAGACACAGCATGGATGTGAATGGAAGTAGTCTTAGCTGACATTCCATTAGAGTAGACCAAATCCCCATCACATTTAAGCGAAGCCAACAACTGTTCAGGGGGATTTACACAAAGTTATTCTGACAGTGATATAATAACAGTTATAATAAAATGGATTTGTAAAGTTGAACTCAAGACAATGGATGGATTGTTAGCCAGAATGTGTGTTCCAACAATGTCAACTGAGATTATGGCTGTTAAAACATGCTCTGATTTGGCATCGTCTACCCTTTCTGTGATGCTGGGAAGGCAATAGTTTAATTCTGAGGAAGGAACTCTAGACTAGATATGACCACTCAATCCAAGGCAGGGCATTCATATCCTAGGAAGTGACCTGTTCATTACTGTATGTGTGACCCCAAGACAACAAGCTATAGAGGGACGAAGTGGTTGGTATAGAGGGATGAAGTGGTTGCTATAGAGGGACGAAGTGGTTGCTATAGAGGGATGAAGTGGTTGCTATAGAGGGATGAAGTGGTTGCTATAGAGGGACGAAGTGGTTGCTATAGAGGGATGAAGTGGTTGCTATAGAGGGATGAAGTGGTTGCTATAGAGGGACGAAGTGGTTGCTATAGAGGGACGAAGTGGTTGCTATAGAGGGACGAAGTGGTTGCTATAGAGGGATGAAGTGGTTGCTATAGAGGGACGAAGTGGTTGCTATAGAGGGACGAAGTGGTTGCTATAGAGGGACGAAGTGGTTGCTATAGAGGGACGAAGTGGTTGGTATAGAGGGACGAAGTGGTTGGTATAGAGGGACGAAGTGGTTGGTATAGAGGGATGAAGTGGTTGCTATAGAGGGATGAAGTGGTTGGTATAGAGGGATGAAGTGGTTGGTATAGAGGGACGAAGTGGTTGCTATAGAGGGACGAAGTGGTTGCTATAGAGGGACGAAGTGGTTGGTATGGAGGGACGAAGTGGTTGCTATAGAGGGACGAAGTGGTTGGTATGGAGGGACGAAGTGGTTGCTATAGAGGGACGAAGTGGTTGCTATAGAGGGACGAAGTGGTTGCTATAGAGGGACGAAGTGGTTGGTATAGAGGGACGAAGTGGTTGCTATAGAGGGACGAAGTGGTTGCTATAGAGGGACGAAGTGGTTGGTATAGAAGGGACGAAGTGGTTGCTATAGAGGGATGAAGTGGTTGGTATAGAGGGACGAAGTGGTTGCTATAGAGGGACGAAGTGGTTGCTATAGAGGGACGAAGTGGTTGCTATAGAGGGACGAAGTGGTTGCTATAGAGGGACGAAGTGGTTGCTATAGAGGGACGAAGTGGTTGCTATAGAGGGACGAAGTGGTTGCTCTAGAGGGACGAAGTGGTTGGTATAGAGGGACGAAGTGGTTGCTATAGAGGGACGAAGTGGTTGCTATAGAGGGACGAAGTGGTTGCTATAGAGGGACGAAGTGGTTGCTATAGAGGGACGAAGTGGTTGCTATAGAGGGACGAAGTGGTTGCTATAGAGGGATGAAGTGGTTGCTATAGAGGGACGAAGTGGTTGCTATAGACGAAGTGGTTGCTATAGAGGGATGAAGTGGTTGCTATAGAGGGATGAAGTGGTTGGTATAGAGGGATGAAGTGGTTGGTATAGAGGGATGAAGTGGTTGCTATAGAGGGATGAAGTGGTTGCTATAGAGGGATGAAGTGGTTGCTATAGAGGGATGAAGTGGTTGCTATAGAGGGATGAAGTGGTTGGTATAGAGGGATGAAGTGGTTGCTATAGAGGGATGAAGTGGTTGGTATAGAGGGATGAAGTGGTTGGTATAGAGGGATGAAGTGGTTGGTATAGAGGGATGAAGTGGTTGCTATAGAGGGATGAAGTGGTTGGTATAGAGGGATGAAGTGGTTGCTATAGAGGGATGAAGTGGTTGCTATAGAGGGACGAAGTGGTTGCTATAGAGGGATGAAGTGGTTGGTATAGAGGGATGAAGTGGTTGGTATAGAGGGACGAAGTGGTTGCTATAGAGGGATGAAGTGGTTGCTATAGAGGGATGAAGTGGTTGGTATAGAGGGATAAAGTGGTTGCCATGCAATAAAAGTGGCTTAGGTGAGACTGGACTGGTGGATGTAGCTAGCAGGGGCCAGTAGTGCAGGTCAGTGTGGTGTATGTGTTTGTCTGTATGTGTGTTTGTGGGTATGTGTATATGTGTGTATCTGTTTGCGTAAAAAAAGAAGAGTAAAATAATAATGTTTTATCGTCACATACACAGGATAGGTGCAGGGAAATGTGTTGTTTTACAGGGTCAGCCATAGTACTAAGGCGCCCCTGGAGCAAATTAGGGTTAAGTGCCTTGCCGAAGGGCACATCGCCAGATTTTTCACCTTGTTGGCTCGGGTATTCGAACCAGCGACCTTTTGGTTACTGGCCCAACGCTCTAACCGCTAGGCTACCAGCCGCTTGTGTGCCCATGCGTGTGTGTATGAGAGAGTATGTGAGTGTGTGTGAGTTTGCATAAGACTTACCAGCCCATGGAGGGGGGCATCTGTCCTACACCGCCAGGGGGTAGGGAGTAGAAACCTGAGATGTCCTGGGACTGGGGCCTGTGAACGCCTGGAGGGGACACGCAGGAGAACACATGCTCATTAACTCAGGGCCACTGACTCAGCAAGGGCCTCATTACCTGGCTGGGCACCTACCATTACACACACAGGTCACACACACACACATACACACACAACCACCCCATTCTCATACATCCCTGCTGTGTGTGTGTGTGTGTATGTATGTGTGTGTGTGCTCACTAGCTAATTGGAAGGGTCAAGGGGGTGTTGATGTAAGATGTATGAGAACTAAGGTTAAAGGTTTCCACCAGAGGCCCCCAGCATCTTGTTGATCCACTACATCTGACTCACTACCAAGTGAAGGGAAAAAAACTCTGAACTAGGTCTTTCATTCCACTCCTTTGTAACAGCCAGCTTCCTGTCGTCTTCTCCTTGGGCCAGCTGTTTTACTGTTTGGTCCCTGCATCGCACCACCAACAATAGCTTTATAACAAAGTTCCTTCCCATGATGTGTCAGTCAGTCAGAAGCTCCTGAGAAGACGTGATGTTTTCCATTATGGAGATGGGTCCACATAAAAGAGCAGCGTCCCGACACAAAACAAAATGGCTTTCTCCGTGCCTTTCAAAGGAAGTCATTTGTCAACAGCGAGCACCTAGCACTTAAGCACAACCCGAAGGTAACCTATATTTGTTACAGAAGAATGCTGCAGATGACTGTAATCTGCCGTTGCTGTAGGCCTGTTTCTGCACTGGACCATCTATAAATCTGAAGGACTGGAATGTGACTGAGTCAACGTGACTCTCTCATCCCTCCCTCCCTCCCTCCAGACCCGTCCCTCCCTCCCTCCCTCCAGACCCGTCCCTCCCTCCCTCCAGACCCCTTCCCTCCAGACCCGTCCCTCCCTCCCTCCCTCCAGACCCCTCCCTCCCTCCAGACCCGTCCCTCCCTCCCTCCAGACCCGTCCCTCCCTCCCTCCAGACCCCTTCCCTCCAGACCCGTCCCTCCCTCCCTCCCTCCAGACCCCTCCCTCCCTCCAGACCCGTCCCTCCCTCCCTCCAGACCCGTCCCTCCCTCCCTCCAGACCCCTTCCCTCCAGACCCGTCCCTCCCTCCCTCCCTCCAGACCCCTCCCTCCCTCCAGACCCGTCCCTCCCTCCCTCCCTCCAGACCCCTTCCTGAAAAAGCCCCTGTCCTTCGTGTAGAGAACAGCTTGCAGTCTCAGTCTCTACTCTCCAGAGTCCAAACACAGTTACAACACACAAACTTCTGATGAGTTTGCACTAGTAATACCTACATTTAACTTCAACTTCCAGTTATTCATTTTTTGCATATTTTGTTGCTCTACTAATTCTTACAGTAAATAACAACATGAAATTCTCCTGGAATGACCGTTTAAAAACATATGTGAAATGGCATTAGACCCAGGATCAGTCACCAGTAAAAGATCAAACTGGTTAGTCAGATAACTCTCCAAGATGTTGTTAGGATATACTGTTTAAACTAACATTTCAATACTGATGACCTTTTACTGTTACCAAAACCACAATAAGTGAAACTGCTATCATATCACAGTTCTAAATGAGTGGCCAGTAGCTCATGTGCTGTGCCCTGAAAACGCCTCAAAGAGAAACCCCAGTACAGTAGTTTTGGTTTCTATTCAACTTCTCTTTTTCACCCTAATGCAGCAAAACTGTCACATCTGACGACTGCACACGTGAACAAATGTGTCAAGATGGTGTGACTGGTTCGGTATGATGGTTGACACACTGAATGACTATTAGTACAGGTCTGTACTGAATGCACTGACTGACAGACTGAATGACTATTAGTACAGGTCTGTACTGAATGCACTGACTGAAAACACTGAATGACTATTAGTACAGGTCTGTACTGAATGCACTGACTGACACACTGAATGACTATTAGTACAGGTCTGTACTGAATGCACTGACTGACAGACTGAATGACTATTAGTACAGGTCTGTACCGAATGCACTGACTGACAGACTGAATGACTATTAGTACAGGTCTGTACTGAATGCACTGACTGACAGACTGAATGACTATTAGTACAGGTCTGTACCGAATGCACTGACTGACAGACTGAATGACTATTAGTACAGGTCTGTACCGAATGCACTGACTGACAGACTGAATGACTATTAGTACAGGTCTGTACTGAATGCACTGACTGACACACTGAATGACTATTAGTACAGGTCTGTACTGAATGCACTGACTGACACACTGAATGACTATTAGTACAGGTCTGTACTGAATGCACTGACTGACAGACTGAATGACTATTAGTACAGGTCTGTACTGAATGCACTGACTGACAGACTGAATGACTATTAGTACAGGTCTGTACTGAATGCACTGACTGACAGACTGAATGACAGACTGACAGGTTGACTGACATGCAGGCAGACTGGCAGAGTGAGGGAAAGGAAGACGGATGGAGGGTATGTGAGGGGCCTATTGTCAGAGAAGCTGCTGGAAACTCACACTGTCAGCTGTAGTCTCTGTACACTGCATTATGAGGTATGATGTGAAATGTGAGCTTCCTGCAGTGTAAGGTGTCAGGGAAGAGGGGTGTGATGTGATTATGTGTGAGCTAAGGGGGTGAGGTGAGAGGGTGTGAGAAGGGGGTAAGGACTAGGGGGTATCAGGTGTGTACAGGGAGGCCTAGACCTCTCATTATGTGGTGAGTCACTGGCATAAACTCTCACATCACCCCTGGGCATTGTCATGTTACTTAGCTACTACACTGCCCAGCCCCAGTCTAGACAAGGAGTGGCAGAGCAGGGGGATTCACAGCTGGAGACAGAGAGATTGTCTGGGCTGGGGCCTGCTACCCTGCACTGCTCTGTGAGAGGGGCCCTCACTCTCTGCCCCTGTCTGAAAAAGGTCGGGCCTTTCTCTGACCACAGGCAGTAGTACAGACAGACAGACAGACAGACAGACAGACAGACAGACAGACAGACAGACAGACAGACAGACAGACAGACAGACAGTCTTGGCCACACTCCAACACTGATCGCTATTCAGCCCTGGTCAGTCTTCATCAGATCATTACAGGAGGACATTTTCATCAGCTCGTTAATTAAAGCTGTGTTTGGGTTAAAATGTAGCTTTTCCCTTCCACTGAAAATGAATCAGATCTATAGAATTGATAAAAATGAAATGAAACACGTGTGTCCATCGCTATCTCTCTGTATGTGAGTAGTAAGCTCATGTGAGGAGATGTTGAGGAGAGTGATGGAGAGCTCGTGGTGTGTGTAAGTCTCTGAGTGACTATGTGAGCCAAGTGTGCGAACGACTGTGAGAGCATGCTAAGCAGAACCTTGTGGATGGCCCTGTGTGATTGTCACCCTAATTGCTTCCAGCTCTGTGTGTGTGTGTGTGTGTGTGTGTGTGTGTGTGGTGTGTGTGCGTGTGTGTGCGTGTGTTTGAGGGGGGTTGTGTGGCAAGCAGCCCCTCTTGGGGATGGGACCACTTCAAGTGTGGTGGTGGGACAGCCGGAGGCTCCCTGGAAAGAAGGGCCTGTCTATAGCCGGCATCCCAAATGGCACCCTTTCCCCTACATAGTGCACTACTTTTGGCCAGGGCGCATAGGGCTCTGGTGATAAGTAGGGCACTATACAGGGAATAGGGTGCCATTTCGGATGTAAGCTCCTGTCTCTGGGCTGCAGCTGCTGCTCGGCTCCACTGCTGCAGCTCAGGAATCAGGGGTGGAGTTTGTGTGTGTATGTGGGAGGGGGGGGGGACGGGGACGGCAGCAGCATGAAAACAGGACCAGGAGTTTTCCCTGACTGCATGAACTGACCAGGAAAATCTTCAGACCCAAGTAATTGGCTTTGAATTAGGGCCCAGAGTTTGTCATGGTAAGGTCACAGCAGACTCCACAGAGACTTCGGCCCAGGTAGATGGTGAAAGGGGACTATATTCTTATTTTGGTGTGTACCTAATCTTCAGGATTGCTGTTAAAATTAAGCAGGAAGTACCACTTCACGTTGGTTCAGGTGAAAAAATGACCATATACACTGGGAATGGAGAAGGCTAGAGGATGATTGGTCTACTCTGCTGTGGTGACTGACAGGAGAAGGCTAGAGGATGATTGGTCTACTCTGCTGTGGTGACTGACAGGAGAAGGCTAGAGGATGATTGGTCTACTCTGCTGTGGTGACTGACAGGAGAAGGCTAGAGGATGATTGGTCTACTCTGCTGTGGTGACTGACAGGAGAAGGCTAGAGGATGATTGGTCTACTCTGCTGTGGTGACTGACAGGAGAAGGCTAGAGGATGATTGGTCTACTCTGCTGTGGTGACTGACAGGAGAAGGTTAGAGGATGATTGGTCTACTCTGCTGTGGTGACTGACAGGAGAAGGCTAGAGGATGATTGGTCTACTCTGCTGTGGTGACTGACAGGAGAAGGCTAGAGGATGATTGGTCTACTCTGCTGTGGTGACTGACAGGAGAAGGCTAGAGGATGATTGGTCTACTCTGCTGTGGTGACTGACAGGAGAAGGTTAGAGGATGATTGGTCTACTCTGCTGTGGTGACTGACAGGAGAAGGCTAGAGGATGATTGGTCTACTCTGCTGTGGTGACTGACAGGAGAAGGTTAGAGGATGATTGGTCTACTCTGCTGTGGTGACTGACAGGAGAAGGTTAGAGGATGATTGGTCTACTCTGCTGTGGTGACTGACAGGAGAAGGTTAGAGGATGATTGGTCTACTCTGCTGTGGTGACTGACAGGAGAAGGCTAGAGGATGATTGGTCTACTCTGCTGTGGTGACTGACAGGAGAAGGCTAGAGGATGATTGGTCTACTCTGCTGTGGTGACTGACAGGAGAAGGTTAGAGGATGATTGGTCTACTCTGCTGTGGTGACTGACAGGAGAAGGTTAGAGGATGATTGGTCTACTCTGCTGTGGTGACTGACAGGAGAAGGTTAGAGGATGATTGGTCTACTCTGACAGGAGAAGTCTTTCCCACTGGCCTGGCTGGTGTGTGTTAGGATGAGGGAGATGATAGGTTGACCTACCTTTCTGACTCATGTCTGTGGGCAGGTGAGGGGGGCTGGGGTTGAAGTGGTCGTTGCTGTAGGGCAGGAGGGACGTCAGGGGGTGCATCCCGTGAGACTGTTGGACCACTGAAACTTTGTTGGACTGCAACAGAGAGTGAGGGGGAGAGAGACAGAGAGACAGACGTAATTTTAAGCATGGCTTGGAAGCAGAATACATTTGCTCCCATTGGGTTGGCTGGGGATTCGGGGAGGGGTGGAGGGTGTGGGGGTACATTTGATCGATAGGACTTTGATGATCAAGGGAGGCTGCGTGAGAGCTTGTTTGCTTTCATGTTTCTGTTTACAAATGGCTTTCAATAACTTAGGTGAAATCCAGTTATTTCTAATGCTAACAGCATGCTGTGTGACATATTATATGTCACAGTGGTTACCATGTTGGAGGTATTCACCCGTTCTTGGACACAGTTCCAATAGCAGAGCCTTTCATATTTTGTCAGTGTGTGTGTGTATGTGTTTGAAAGTTTGGCTGAGGCATTGATTTTCATGTGTATGTACATATTTCAGAAAACTTCTGTTTCTCTCTGCTGCTCTGAAGACTCCAGCAGCAGCACAACAGAGAGAGGCTGAGGCCCGCCTGGCCGGCTTCACATTGGCCCCCTGCTGTTTTATAAAGTGAATGCCTTATCACTTTAAGGCAGTCCTTCCACGCGCGCCGACACACATTACTAAAACCCACTTTCAACATTCCCCCTATCCCCACCTGATTACATCACATCTAAACCTCGTAACACAGGTTCTCATCAGTATGATATGGGAGAGCTAAAACAAAATACTACCTCTACATTTAATGTTCCAAACACACAGCAACACAACATCAGAGCTGGGAGAGAAAAAGACAGAGGTATCCCAATAACTACCGTGGAATATGCGTCAACAGCAACCTTGGGAAAATCCTCTGCATTACCATTAACAGCACACTCGTACATTTCCTCAGTGAAAACAATGTACTGAGCAAATGTCAAATTGGCTTTTTACCAAATTACCATATGATAGAGAATGTATTCACCCTGTACACCCTAATTGACAAACAAACAAAAACAAAGGCTAAGTCTTCTCATGCTTTGTCGATTTCAAAAAAGCTTTTGACTCAATTTAGCATGAGGGTCGGCAATACAAATTGATGGAAAGTGGTGTTGGGGCACAAACATACGACATTATAAAATCCATGTACACAAACAACAAGTGTGCGGTTAAAATTGGCAAAAAACACACACTGGCCCAAGCCCCGCCGCTTCTCCTTCGCCCAAATCCAGACAGCTAATGTTCTGATAGAGCTGCAAAAACCAGATCCCTAAAAATCAGCTGGGTTAGACAATCTGGACTCTCTCTTCCTAAAATTATCCGTCGCCTTTGTTGCAACCCCAATTACTAGTCTGTTCAACCTCTCTTTCGTATCGTCTGAGATTCCTAAAGATTGGAAAGCGGCCGTGATCATCCCCCTCTTCAAAGGGGGAGACAATCTAGACCCAAACTGTTACAGACCTATATCTATCCTACCCTGCCTTTCCAAAGTCTTCAAAAGCCAAGTGAACAAACAGATCACCGACCATTTCGAATCCCACCGTACCTTCTCCGCTATGCAATCTGATTTCCGAGCTGGTCACGGGTGCACCTCAGCCACATTTTTGACATGCGTTTTTCTGGATTTTTTTGTTGTTATTCTGTCTCTCACTGTTAAAATATACCTACCATTAAAATGATAGACTGATCATTTCTTTGTCAGTGGGCAAACGTACAAAATCAGCAGGGGATCAAATACTTTTTTCCCTCACTGTAAGACACTTATGTACCAACATTTGTTGTTCCTCTAAAATCTGCGATCGTGACAGAAGGCGCTGCATGATTTACAACCAAACCGCCTATCCCTGCATCTCCAATTCAAAATTAAATCTAGAATCGGCTTCCTATTTCGCAACAAAGCCTCCTTCACTCATGCTGCCAAACATACCCTCGTAAAACTGACTATCCTACCGATCCTTGACTTCGGCAATGTCATTTACAAAATAGCCTCAAACACTCTACTCAGCAAATTGGATGCAGTCTATCACAGTGCCATCCGTTTTGTCACCAAAGCCCCATATACTACCCACCACTGCGACCTGTATGCTCTCGTTGGCTGGTCCTTGCTACATATTCGTTGCCAAACCCACTGGCTCCAGGTCATATTTAAGTCTTTGCTAGGTAAAGCTCCGCCTTATCTCAGCTCACTGATCACCATAGCAACACCCACCCGTAGCACGTGCTTCAGCAGGTATATTTCACTGGTCATTCCCAAAGCCAACACCTCCTTTGGCCGCCTTTCCTTCCAGTTCTCTGTTGCCAGTGACTGGAACAAATTGCAAAAATCACTGAAGTTGGAGACTCATATCTCCCTCACTAACTTTAAGTGTCAGCTGTCAGAGCAGCTTACCGATCGCTGCAGATGTACACAGGCCATCTGTAAATAGCCCATCCAACCAACTACCTACCTCATCCCATAATTGTTTTTGTTTTTCTGCTCTTTTCCACACCAGTATTTCTACTTGCCCATCCTCATCTGCACATCTATCACTCCAGTGTTAATTGCTAAATTGTAATTACTTCGCCACTATGGCCTATTTATTGCCCT
The DNA here is from genome assembly GCF_901001165.1 of Salmo trutta. Lineage (NCBI taxonomy): Eukaryota > Metazoa > Chordata > Actinopteri > Salmoniformes > Salmonidae > Salmo > Salmo trutta. The sequence continues at coordinate 14,093,355 of NC_042975.1, read as the reverse complement.
ACCTCCTTACTTCATTTGCACACACTGTATACAGATTTTTATATTGTGTTATTGACTGTATGTTTGTTTATCCCATGTGTAACTCTGTGTTGTTGTTTTTGTCGCACTGCTTTGCTTTATATTGGCCAGGTCGCAGTTGTAAATGAGACCTTGTTCTCAACTGGCCTACCTGGCTAAATAAAGGTGAAATAAAATAAAATAAAAATGTCTTTCCACAGGGCCGTGGGGTGAGACAGGGATGCAGCTTAAGCCCCACCCTCTTCAACATGTATATCAACGAATTGGTGAGGGCACTAGAAAAGTCTGCAGCACCCGGCCTCAACCTACTAGAATCTGAAGTCAAATGTCTACTGTTTGCTGATGATCTGGTGCATCTGTCCCCAACAAGGAGGGCCTACAGAAGCACCTAGATCTTCTGCACAGATTCTGCCAGACCTGGGCCCTGACAGTAAATCTCAGTAAGACAAAAATAATGGTGTTCCAAAAAAGGTCAAGTTGCCAGGACAACAAATACAAATTCCATCTAGAACCTGTTGCCCTAGAGCACACAAAAAAGCGATACATACTTCGGCCTAAACATCAGCACCACAGTTAACTTCCACAAAGCTGTGAGAAATCAGAGAGATAAGGCAAGAAGAGCCTTCTATGCCATCAAAGGAACATAGAATTCAACATACCAATTAAGATCTGGCTAAAAATACTTGAATCAGTTATAGAACCTATTGCCCTTTATGGTTGTGAGGTCTGGGGTCCGCTCACCAACCAAGAATTCACAAAATGGGACAAACATCAAATTGAGACTCTGCATGCAGAATTCTGCAAAAACATCCTCTGTGTACAATGTAAAACACCAAATAATGCATGCAGAGCAGAATTAGGCCGATACCCGCTAATTATCAAAATCCAGAAAAGAGAAGTTAAATTCTACAACCACCTAAAAGAAAGCAATTCCCAAACCTTCCATAACAAAGCCATCACCTACAGAGTCCCCTAAGCAAGCTGGTTCTGGGGCTCTGTTCACAAACAGCCACCACAGAGCCCAAGGACAGAAACACAATTAGACCCAACCAAAATCATGAGAAAACATAAAGATAATTACTTGACCCATTGGAAAGAATTAACAAAAAAACTGAGCAAACTAGAATGCTATTTGGTCCTAAACAGAGAGTACACAGTGGCTGAATACCTGACCACTGTGACTGACCCAAACTTAAGGAAAGCTTTGACTATGTACAGACTCAGTGACCATAGCCTTGCTATTGAGATAGCCTGTCTTCTCTTGAGAGCCAGGTCTATGTGCACTGCCCATACATTTTTTTACTTTATTTATTTAACTAGGCAATTCAGTTAAGAACACATCTTTATTTACAATGACAGCCTAGGAACAGTGTTGCCCAACCCATACTGCCTTGTTCAGGGGCAGAACAACAGATTTTTACCTTGACAGATTGGGGATTCAATCTTGCAACCTTTCAGTTACTAGTCCAACACTCTAACCATTAGGCTACCTGTCGCCCCAATTCAAAATAAGATGGAAACTGAGCTGCACTTCCTAACCTCCTGCCAAATGTATGACCATATCAGAGACACATAATTCCCTCAGATTACACAGATCCACAAAGAATTAGAAAACAAACCCAATTTTGATAAACTCCCATATCTACTGGGTGAAATACCACAGTGTGCATCACAGCAGCAAGATGTGTGACTTGCTGCCACAAGAAGAACAAGCACCATTGTAAATACAACCCATATTTATGTTTATTTATCTTCCCTTTTGTACGTTAACTATTTGCACATAATATGACATTTGAAATGTCTTTATTCTTTTGGAAGTTTTGTGAGTGTAATGTTTACTGTACGTTTTTTATGTTTCTTTCACTATTGTTTATTATCTACATTCCTTTGGCAATGTTAACATGATTCCCATTCCAATAAAGCCCTTAAATTGAAACTGAATTGAGAGGGGGGGGGGGGGGGGGGTCTACAGTTTTTTCAGGAGTGAAGGGGTTTTATATTGGCATGGGAAACACATGTTAACATTGCCAAAGCTCTCTCTCTCCCCCCCCCTCTTTCTCTCTATCTCCCCCTCTTTCTCTCTCAATTCAATTCAATTTGCTTTATTGGCATGACGTAACGATGTACATATTACCAAAGCTTACTTTGGAGATTTACAATATTAACATAATTAAAATAATAATAATCAATATTGTCAATGGGACAACAGTAAAAACAATAATCAAGGGTCAAAATAACCACTCTCTCTCTCTCTTTCTCTCCCTCCCTCCCTCCCTCCCTCCCTCCCTCTCTCTCTCCCTCCCTCCCTCTCTCTCCCTCTCTTTATCCTCCCAGGACCACTGGTTCTGTTCCAAGGTCTGAGGGTGATGTACCATCATAACATTATAGCCACACAATGTATTATTTACATCTCTCCCTTCCTCAAGGCAATTAGCCATCCTTGAAGTGGTTTTCTATGTGTGTTCCTTTTCTACACACACTCACAGAGACCAAATGATTATCACCCCCCCCCCCCCACACAACTTAGACATAATTCTGTTTCTGTCGTTGTAACGGGACACACACATAGGAGCGAGTGCACACAAATACCCCCCCACCCACACACACACACTCACTCACAGAAATGTGAATTAACTCAAGACTTCAATCCAACTCCTATCTAAATCTTTGGTCTCCGATAACATCAAAGACAAAATTCCAATTAGATATTAAACCTTTTAAAGTATGGCAAACGCACTGCGCTCATCCTTCAGTAATCTAATTTCACTTAAAAGGACATATATTAGCATATTGATATTGCCTTTTATCTGGCGGGGTTGTGTTTGAACAGGAATCCGCTGTTAAATAAGAGGTAATGGTGTTTGAGACATCACTGGGAATTAATGATGGATGATGACTTCCCCCCCCCCCCGACGGCCAATAGGCTACACCTTGACCCTTGTCTCTGCCGCTTCATTCCCTATGCTGATGAAACACTTTACACATAATGTATTCTTTGGTGTTCACAGACCTAAGAAGGGTTTTTGAAGCGGAAATTAGGGGTCCTGTTCGGAGCACGGCCAGAGGGCTTTGAGAGTAACGTCTTTAATCTCTCTATTTCATCGTTGATACATTAAACACACTCACTTCTCCGTTGTTCATCATCTAGGCCCTCTGCTATATATCAAGGTTAAATGAGCTACAATCATTTGGATTGAATGGTCTTGTTTGGGCCTTTCAAGTAGGTTAAAAAATACATTGTACATCGACTTACCTGTATAAATAAAGGTAAAAAAAGAGAGAGAAAATCCAAATCAGTCATGTTAATTTGTAGTTTTGTAACATTGTCATGAATTAAGATAAAAGATAAAATAGCACTAATAAAACACTCACTTCACTCGTGAATCAGTCGCAAGTTCCCATGAATTGCCGTTGTGTTAAGTACAGAAAACTACTATGGTTGTAATGTCATGTACTGTTCATTACGTTACAGACCCTGTTCCTACTGTACTGCATACAGTGTAGTCTATCTGTGGCCCCTATGAAATCCCAAGTTGAGTGGCTGGGATGCAGACACAGACAGGCAAGTACACAGATGAGCAGGAGGGGCGACAGATGTGACTGTTAACCCATCCACTGTACCACCGCCACACTGAGCCCGAGCCTTGCTGTGGTGACGCTGTGGGATAACCTGCGCTAGGCATTACTCATACACACACCCTCAGGTTTGTGTGCGAGCAGTGGTATAGAGGGGAAAATTACCCACACCTGACTGTGTGAGAGTGAAAGGGCTGGCTGAAGGGGCACAGGAAGTCGTCAGAATGAGACCTGAGACATTTACATTCTGTTTGATCCTGGAACTGGCTGTGTGCTATATATGGATACAGGCCAGCTAGGGATGGAAATCATTTAAGAGTGGATGATTAAGTTTAAGGTTCTATAAAAAGACTGAGACAGTAAAACAACAACAACAAGTAGAAGGCTGTTGTGGATAAGAGTGATGCTGTTTGTATGTGTGTATGTGTGTGTGTGTGTGTGTGTGTGTGTGCGTGCGTGTGTGTATGTGTGTGTGTGTGTGTGTGTGTGTGTGTGTATGTGTGTGTGCGTGTGTGCATGTGTGTGTGCGTGTGTGTATGTGTGTGTGTGTGTGTGTGTGCATGTGCGTGTGTGTGTGCGTGTGTGGATGTGTGTGTGTGTGTGTGTGTGTGTGTGTGTGTGTGCTTGCGTGGATGTGTTTATGAATGTGTCCCACTGGGCACAAACTGGTTGAATCAACATTGTCAACGTATTGTGATGTGGAATCTACGTGGAAAATACATTGGATTTGAAAAATGTAATCCACATAAACTGTTGTTTTGAGGTAAAAATTCTACCACAGGATTACGTCATCATGGTAACCAAATTTCAACATAGACAAACCTTGTATAAAAATATGTTGAATTTGGACCTTTAAAACAATGTCAGATCTTCAAGGTTATATCCACTATCATAAAAAATGACTGATCAATCTACAGCTACACTTTGGGCTCCTATCCAGGGTTTTAACAGCTCTGTTTAGCTATGATATTAGTCACTGACTATTACCAATGTGGTGAGAATGATTGATGAGAGGTCTCCACTTAAAAATGAAATAGATTCACTGTTCCTATCAAACTCATTCCAAAGGGCAGGTTTAACAGAGCAAATTAAATGTAACCATACTTTATCACTCATATATCATCAATGATGCTATTTAGAGCTTTATACTGCCTTCAGAAAGTATCTACACTCCTTTACTTCTTCCACATTGTGTTGTGTTACAGCCTACATTTGACATTTTACTGGCCTACACACAATACCCCATAATGTCAAAGTGGAATAATGCTTTTTATATTTTTTTATTTTAACAAATGAATAAAAAATGAAAAGCTGAAATGTCTTGAGTCAGTAAGTATTCAACCCCTTTGTTATGGCGAAGCCTAAATAAGTTCAGGAGTACAAATTTGCTTAACAAGTCACATAATTAGTTGCATGGACTCACTCTGTGTGCAATAATAGTGTTTAACATGATTTTTGAATGACTACCTCATCGCTGTACCCCACACATACAATTATCTGGAAGGTCCTTCAAACCAGCAGTGTATTTCAAACACAGATTCAACCACAAAGACCAGGGAGGTTTTCCAATGCCTCACAAAGAAGGGCACCTATTGGCAGTGGTGGAAAAAGTACCCAGTTGTCATACTGGAGTAAAAGTAAAGATACCTTAAAAGAAAATGACTCAAGTAAAAGTCACCAAGTAAAATACTACTTGAGTAAAAGTCTAAAAGTATTTGGTTTGAAATGTACTTAAGTATCAAAAGTAAAAGTATAAATCATTAAACATTTCTCATATTAAGCAAACCAAACGACACGATTTTCTTGTTTTTTAAATTTACGGATAGCCAGGGGTACAGTTCAACACTCAGACTTAATTTACCAACGAAGCCTGTGTGTTTAGTGAGTGCCAGATCAGAGGCAGTAGGGATGACCAGGGATGTTCTCTTGATAAGTGCGTGAATTAGACCATTTTCCTGTTCTGCTAAGCATTCAAAATGTAACGAGTACTTTTGGGTGTCAGGGAAAATGTCCTTATCTCTGTTCACTGGTCACGATAACAACACTCACCCGTAGCACATGTTCCAGCAGGTATATCTCACTGATCATCCCCAAAGCCAACACCTCATTTGGCCGCCTTTCCTTCCAGTTCTCTGCTGCCAGTGACTGGAACGAATTGCAAAAATCGCTGAAGTTGGAGACTTATTTCCCTCACCAACTTTAAACATCAGCTACCTGAGCTGCTAACCGATCGACAAATTCACATTTTAGCAGGACAATAACCTAAAACACAAGATCAAATCTACACTGGAGTTGCTTACCAAGATGACATTGAATGTTCCTGAGTGGCCTAGTTACAGTTTTGAGTTAAATCGGCTTGAATCTATGTCAAGACTTGAAAACGGCTGTCCCAGCAATGATCAGCAACCAAATTGACAGAGCTTGAAGAATTTTCTGAAGAATAATGTGCAAATATTATACAATCCAGGTGTGCAAAGCTCTTAGAGACTAACCCAGAAAGACTGGCAGCTGTAAGTGCTACCAAAGGTGCTTCTACAAAGTATTGACTCAGTGGTGGGAATACTTATGTAAATGAGATATTTCTGTATTTCATTTTCAATACATTTGCAAACATTTCTAAAAACATGTTTTCACTTTGTCATTAAGGGGTATTATGTGTAGATGTGTGAGAAAAAAAGAAATACCGTAATTTCCGGACTATTAAGCGCACCTGAATATAAGCCGCATCCACTGAATTTACAAAATAAATATTATTTTGAACATAAATAAGCCGCACATGTCTATAAGCCACAGGTGCCTACCGGTACATTGAAACAAATGAACTTTACACAGGCTTTAACGAAACACGGCTTGTAACAAAAATAAATAGGCTTTAACGAAACACGGCTTGTAACAAAAATAAATAGGCTTTAACGAAACACGGCTTGTAACAAAAATAAATAGGCTTTAACGAAACACGGCTTGTAACAAAAAATAACAAATTAGCAGTAAGCTTTACCGGTAGTTGTCTTTTTGCACTGAGTCAATTCCTCACGCTGCTGTTTCCAACGTCTTATCATCGACTTATTAAGACCAAGCTCCCGTGCAGCAGCTCGATTTCCTTTTCCAACAGCCAGATCAATCGCCTTCAACTTGAAAGCTGCATCATATGCATTTCTCTGTGTCTTTGCCATGATGAGGGTGACAAAATGACTACCGTAATCAGAATGATGGGAAGTTTGAGAGCGCTCGATTTAATCTAAACAGTAAACTAAAAAGTTGTTTGACCTTAACCCGTTCAGCAATTTCATTGGTCTAATGAAAGCTTCATGCTGCCAAAAAACGGAGCACGTCACAGAATGTGTTTTTTTGGAGAAAAAAAATCCATATATTAGCCGCGTCATTGTTTAAGCCGCGAGGTTCAAAGCCTGGGAAAAAAGTTGTGGCTTATAGTCCGGAATGTACGGTACACAACAAAACATGTGGAATAAGTCCCTGTGGCTCAGTTGGTAGAGCATGGTGTTTGCAGCGCCAGCATGGTGTGTGCAACGCCAGGGTTGTGGGTTCGATTCCCACGGGGGGCCAGTACAAAAAAAAAAGAAGAAAAAAGCATGGTATGAAATGTTTGCATTCACTACTGTAAGTCGCTCTGGATAAGAGCGTCTGCTAAATTACTAAAATGTAAATGTAAGTCAAGGGGCATGAATACTTTCTGAAGCCACTGTAGCATTTGCAAAGTCATCGCCAACGATTGTTTCAATTCAACCCAGAATTCAACAGAAATAGACAATACAATAAGCCTAAGGTTTCAAGCTCTGGTTGATTTCAAATGTAATGATAATAATTGATATTGTATTGTGTTTAGTTGTCAACGCAACCAAATATCAAAATTTGAAGGAGATGTATCTTCTGCTTGGATAGTTCCAACTGTACCACTGACTTATTCTGGCTTTAATTCCAGTTTGTTTCTTTCAAGTTTGATTTGATTTAGTCCTGTTCTTTAACTTTGATTTTTGGTTGAGAAAGAGACATTAATCCAACATATCTATTATTAATTTGTAGACAAACTGGAATTAAAGCCAGATTGATTTAGACTAAAGCTTGATTTAGACTAAATAAATTGGCATACACTTGATTTAGACTAAATAAATTGGCATACACTTGATTTAGACTAAATAAATTGGCATACACTTGATTTAGACTAAATAAATTGGCATACACTTGATTTAGACTAAATAAATTGGCCTACACTTGATTTAGACTAAATAAATTGGCCTACTCTTGATTTAGACTAAATAAATTGGCCTACACTTGATTTAGACTAAATAAAATGGCCTACACTTGATTTAGGCTAAATAAATTGGCCTACTCTTGATTTAGACTAAATAAATTGGCCTACACTTGATTTAGACTAAATAAATTGGCCTACACTTGATTTAGACTACATTATTGCAAGCTAAATGTTTCTGATCAGTGACAGATTAGCAAACTAATAGATGAGCTATACCACCTCCACTTATTAACCAAATGTACAGACGGAGATTCAGTGAAACAAAATCCCATTGATTAAAACAAGTCAGTGAAGTCACAGGCTTTGGTCGGGAGTAGGCCTAGGCTAATAAGTGGCTGGAGTGAAGAGCACAATAATCCACTTGTTAAACTACTTATATTACATGCTGGCAAGATGATCTGAGCAGCACTCACCTCAATTTAGCTAACATTTCCCCAGCCTAATTGTAGCCTAACCAATATCCAAAAAACTAAAATCTGTCATTGATTGATTCATCAAGACGAGTCCCCACGCGTGCCTCATAGCAGGATGATGGCACTTTCCCAATCAAAGCGGTGCTGAAATTATCATCTAGTTGACCACACGCAGCCTGAAGCAGGTAGGTTATTGCTTAAAATGTATTACAACGATTGGATAACTTTGGGAGCTTCAGTCAACAACAATTTGATACATGCCTTCAATTGCATTAGCCTACTTTATTGCATTATTTTCATCATTCAGTGATATTTATTAACACAGTCTTTCTTTCTGGATCCATCCAGGTGTGGTTAAGAAAACAGTGCATGCTTAATGGTAGGCTGTGCCAAGAAATGGGCGAAGTAACATGCCTTGAAAAGTTTAGAACTGCCAGGAGGATGGTTAACGGGCACTGCCTAGCGTAGTGAATCCCAATTACGGCTACGTTTCATACTAAGCCGTAGGCATAACTTAACCGAAATGATTACTAGGTTGTTAGGTCGGAAATCAAACGTTTTGGTTTTAATATCAGCAGTACCTTTAAGATATAAAGAAAAGTCTGAAAAAAGTTGGCGGTATGGTAAAGTTGGCAGAAAAACGTCTTAGTATGGAAGGGATATAAGACTGAGGAGGAAGAACTGCACAGCCTGAGTGATAGGGGGTGGGGCTTGGTGTGTGTGTGGGAAGCAGCCACAAGAGGAGAACAAAAACGGAGTAAACTATAAAAACTGACGTTACACACGGTTGAGTGGCCTTCTAAAATATTTTACACACGGTTGAGTGGCCTTCTAAAATATTTTACACGCGGTTGAGTGGCGTTTTAAAATATTTTACACACGGTTGAGTGGCCTTCTAAAATATTTTACACACGGTTGAGTGGCCTTCTAAAATATTTTACACACGGTTGAGTGGCCTTCTAAAATATTTTACACACGGTTGAGTGGCCTTCTAAAATATTTTACACGCGGTTGAGTGGCGTTTTAAAATATTTTACACACGGTTGAGTGGCGTTTTAAAATATTGCATGTGATATGGATCTCTTGCGATATGGATATTGCCCATGCCAATATTAATCATTTTATGTGAATTTGATTAATTGTGCAGCCCTAATTCAACCTTAAAATGAGTAACACATCCATGGCCACATTTCGAGGTTACTGTAACTATACATTTCTTATGCACTGTAATCATAAAGCGAGGATTTTCAGATAGCATACATAGGTCGTCGCAGGTCTGTGGAAGGCTTCACAGTTGATCACCATGTACTTGTAATGTAATCTCAACTGCAACCCTGCTCATTTGGTTCTGCTATTAGATGCACAGTGATAACACAGCAATCTGTTGTATAAATAAACCAAACATTTGACATTGGCTTTTCCACTGGAATTTGGTTGTTCTTTTAGATGGTTGAATACATAGTGATAACACATTGGAAATTCAACTAACTTTTGGCTGTCTTTTTGATTGGGTGAATATAGGTTGTAATCTCATTGATCAACGTCAGAACCAAATATTACCCAATTAACCACGTTGATATGACGTAGTGTGCCCAGTAGGGTGTGTTTGTGCATACATGTGTTCCACAGGAGGCTGCTGAGGGGAGGACGGCTCATATTAATGGCTGGAATGGAATGAATGGAATGGCATCAAACACATGGAAACCATGATGTATTTGATTTCATTCCACTGATTCCGCTCCAGTCATTACCACAAGCCAATCCTCCCCTATTAAAGCGCCACCAACCTCCTGTGATGTGTTCTCCATATGTGTGTGTGTACCCTATGTGTATATCCAGTGCCCAGGGTCCATGTCCAGTGGCTGATGGTCAGGCAGAAGTACTCCTAGCGTCCCTTCCCCTGTCACTGACTCCCTGCCATTATAGCACCAACAACAGCCAATCACACAGAGTAGGAGGCCCAATCTGGAAGTGATTGTGCCTTTCCAGAGTTACCCAAAATGAGCACCACTTAGTTCGAGGTTTGAGAACATCAAAGCCCAGGCAGACATAACAACGCACTGAACGCAGCCATGTATAAAATACTAACACACACACACACACACACACACACACACACACACACACACACGCACACACACACAACACACACAACACACACACACAACACACACACACACACAACACACACACACACACACAACGCACACACACACACACACACACACACACACACACACACACACACAACACACAACACACACACACACACACAACACTGGACATCTATGCTGGTGGGCAGATGCTGGGCTATGTTGGTGGGGCAGAGTGTCACTTCTGTGCAGCACTATGGAAATGCTCCATTGCAGAGCCATGCTGTCTCTAACTTAACAATAGATGGGACTGAGGGACAGACGGACAGGCCAACCCACTGTACAAACATGCAGACTAACCATCTCAATCTAAATGAGCACAGACAGACAACAATAAAGATGTGTTCAGCTCCACTGAAATAGTCTTTAATGGTGCTTTAAAACTTAACCAACATAGTCGCTGGAAGTAGGGGTGCTGAGGGTGTCTCACAAAGTCTCACAAAAGCAGCGCACTGAGCCTTTACTAGTTCTGTATTAGCGGACTGATACAGCCGTCTGAAGACGGACCCCCCCCACGTCGTTGAAAAAAGGTCAGCCCCACACCCCCAAACTAGTTCCCTTGGCTATTTGAACTAATGGTCTTCCTGTTCATATCATCAGAGGAGTCATCCGTAACCAAAATATTGACGCAGAATTAAGGGAAATGAGATGACCACAGAAGTCATAAATCCTGGTGAAAATACACACTTCCTCCTCTTTATGGTTTATCAACACAATAGATAAACCTTTTAACAGAGACCCAGACATATTTGTTTGTTTAGTGGCGTTTTGTTCACAGAACCAGACATATTTGTTTCTCTAGTGGCGTTCTGTACTCAGAACCAGACCATAAGCGGTGAAATAAGAGCATTGTCAAAGCGGCTGAAAGTATGACATGTCTGGTTATTATTGGGTGTTCATTGTTTGTGTGAAATGTCAAGACTTCCAAATGGACCGTAGTCTCTGACCTCGTTGGGGGCTGTGGTAGGGAATGGGGTTGGAACCACGGTCTGAGTCCCATACAACGCACGTGACCTTTTGTGAATCCACCCTTTAACTTTACAGGGTAAAGATCCCCCTTCAAAATGTTCTTAAAGATCCCCTTTGAATCAAATCCCGTCAGTCAGTGGTTGAATGGTATGACTGTAATGGTGTTCAACAGACTATACATTCAGCACCGTGTGAATCATAGTAAAACCTGTCCTCTACAGTGGCTGGGACAGCTTTCACTCACAGCATGTTTCTGAAAGCAGACTTGGCAGCCCACTGGGAAATACCACAGCATATCAAAAAACCCTGCCATGAACTAAAAATATACTATTATCATTAGACTTATTGACTTCTAAAACTGATCACAACTTCCTTTGTCAATGAAAACCCCCTCTATACTGTATCACTGTCATCCTTGTTCTAGAAAAGTACAAGAAAGCTGAGGGATCTGGCATTAGAGGAGAGAGAAATGGAGAAGAGAGGAGAGAAGAGGGGGTGAGAAGGAGAGAAGAGGGGGGTGAGAAGGAGAGAAGAGGGGGTGAGAAGGAGAGAAGAGGGGGGTGAGAAGAGATGAGATGAGGGGGTGAGAAGGAGCGAAGAGGGGGTGAGGAGAGATGAGAAGAGGGGGGTGAGAAGAGATGAGAAGAGGGGGTGAGAAGGAGAGAAGAGGGGGGTGAGAAGGAGAGAAGAGGGGGTGAGAAGGAGCGAAGAGGGGGTGAGAAGGAGAGAAGAGGGGGGTGAGAAGAGATGAGATGAGGGGGTGAGAAGGAGAGAAGAGGGGGGTGAGAAGAGATGAGAAGAGGGGGTGAGAAGGAGAGAAGAGGGGGGTGAGAAGAGATGAGATGAGGGGGTGAGAAGGAGCGAAGAGGGGGTGAGAAGAGATGAGAAGAGGGGGTGAGAAGGAGAGATGAGGGGGTGAGAAGGAGAGAAGAGGGGGGTGAGAAGAGATGAGAAGAGGGGGTGAGAAGAGATGAGAAGGGGGGTGAGAAGAGATGAGGGGGTCAGAAGAGATGAGAAGAGGGGGTGAGAAGGAGAGAAGAGGGGGGTGAGAAGAGATGAGATGAGGGGGTGAGAAGGAGTGAAGAGGGGGTGAGAAGGAGAGAAGAGGGGGTGAGAAGAGATGAGAAGGGGGGTGAGAAGGAGAGAAGAGGGGGAGAGACAGGAGAGCGAAAAGAGAAAAGACAGAGAGAGGGGTGATCTCGTCCCTAAGAAAGTGAAATAATACCCAGAGGTAAGGCATGGTAAGTTAGGCACCAGTCCTCTATCTGGTTTACCAGTCAGACCTTCCCTCAGCATGGCTACTGCTTGGCTGTCTCAATCCTCAGTGAGCCGCCCACCAACATACTAATTACAGAGTCACACGACAGCCCTCTGTAGCTCCCCCTCACATGATAAGACCTAGCAGGGTCTGCTACTGGGTCTCCAGGAGTGTGTGTGGGTTGGGGATCTGTCAGGGAGGGTTGGTCCAGCGCACCACAGGGCAGGGTAGGGGTGGGGTGTGCCAGAGTGTCCTCTACTCTACACACCACTTACTGGGCTCTTTATTAAATGGTGGGAACATCAAAGGACTGGGAGAAGAGAGGAGTGTCTTTGATGGGGGGTGGGGGGGCACTGTACTTCCACTCTGAACTTTGGACTACATTTATCATAGCATGGAAGTGGTAACTGTTTCAGCCCATGAGGTCACTTTCAGTTCAGACATCTCAACACTTCCCCTCAGAATGACATGACCGAATTGTGTAAACTCCACCCCAAGTTCCCGTGCCATGAATCAGTCTATAACGTGTAAATGGTATACTCTGCTTTCCCGTGTTTACAAACAAAGCAATGTGAATGTCTCTGAAGTCTATCTGTCTAGTCAGAGCGCTCCACTGATTTGAGATTAGAGATGAGCCCTTTCTATCAGAGAAGAGGATGATAGAGGATGAAGATAGAGGAGAGTGATAGAGGATGATAGAAGAGGGTGATAGATGAGGGTGATAGTGGAGGGTGATAGAGCAGGATGATAGGAGGGTGACAGAGGAGGGTGATAGAGGAGGATGACAGAGGAGGGTGATAGAGGATGATAGAAGAGGGTGATAGAGGAGGATGATAGAGGATGATGATAGAGGCGGGTGATAGAGGAGGATGATAGAGGAGGGTGATAGAGGAGGATGATAGAGGAGGATGATAGAGGAGGATGATAGAGGAGGGTGATAGAGGAGGGTGATAGAGGATGATGATAGAGGATGATGATAGAGGAGGATGATAGAGGATGATGATAGAGGAGGGTGATAGAGGAGGGTGATAGAGGAGGGTGATAGAGGAGGGTGATAGAGGAGGGTGATAGAGGAAGGTGATAGAGGAGGATGATAGAGGAGGGTGATAGAGGAGGATAGAGGAGGGTGATAGAGGATGATGATAGAGGAGGGTGATAGAGGAGGGTGATAGAAGAGGGTGATAGAAGAGGGTGATAGAGGAGGATGATAGAGAAGGGTGATAGAGGATGATAATAGAGGAGGATGATAGAGGAGGGTGATAGAGGAGGATGAGAGGATGATAGAAGAGGGTGATAGAGGAGGGTGATAGAGGAGGGTGATAGAGGAGGGTGATAGAGGAGGATGATAGAGGAGGATGATAGAGGAGGATGATAGAGGATGATAATAGAGGAGGATGATAGAGGATGATAGAGGAGGGTGATAGAGGAGGGTGATAGAGGAGGATGATAGAGGATGATGAGAGGATGATAGAAGAGGGTGATAGAGGAGGGTGATAGAGGAGGATGATAGAGGATGATAGAAGAGGGTGATAGAGGAGGATGATAGAGGATGATGATAGAGGAGGGTGATAGATGAGGATGATAGAGGAGGATGATAGAGGAGGATAGAAGAGGGTGATAGAGGAGGATGATAGAGGAGGATGATAGAGGAGGGTGATAGAGGAGGATGATAGAGGATGATGATAGAGGAGGGTGATAGAGGAGGGTGATAGAGGAGGATGATAGAGGATGATAGAAGAGGGTGATAGAGGAGGATGATAGAGGATGATGATAGAGGAGGGTGATAGAGGAGGATGATAGAGGATGATAGAAGAGGGTGATAGAGGAGGATGATAGAGGAGGGTGATAGAGGATGATGATAGAGGATGATGATAGAGGAGGGTGATAGAGGAGGATGATAGAGGATGATAGAAGAGGGTGATAGAGGATGATGATAGAGGAGGATGATAGAGGAGGGTGGTAGAGGATGATAGAGGAGGGTGATAGAGGAGGGTGATAGAAGAGGGTGATAGAGGAGGGTGATAGAGGAGGATGATAGAGGAGGATGATAGAGGAGGGTGATAGAGGAGGATGATAGAGGATGATGATAGAGGATGATGATAGAGGAGGATGATAGAGGAAGGTGATAGAAGAGGGTGATAGAGGAGGATGAGAGGATGATAGAAGAGGGTGATAGAGGAGGATGATAGAGGATGATGATAGAGGAGGGTGATAGAAGAGGGTGATAGAGGAGGATGATAGAGAAGGGTGATAGAGGATGATAATAGAGGAGGATGATAGAGGATGATAGAGGAGGGTGATAGAGGAGGGTGATAGAGGAAGGTGATAGAGGAGGGTGATAGAGGAGGATGATAGAGGAGGGTGATAGAGGAGGGTGATAGAGGAGGGTGATAGAGGAGGGTGATAGAGGAGGATGATAGAGGAGGATGATAGAGGATGATGATAGAGGATGATGATAGAGGATGATGATAGAAGAGGATGAGAGGATGATAGAAGAGGGTGATAGAGGAGGATGATAGAGGAGGGTGATAGAGGAGGATGATAGAGGAGGATGATAGAAGAGGGTGATAGAGGATGATAGAGGAGGGTGATAGAGGATGATGATAGAGGATGATGATAGAGGAGGATGATAGAAGAGGGTGATAGAAGAGGATGATGATAGAGGAGGATGATAGAGGAGGGTGATAGAGGAGGATGATAGAGGAGGATGATAGAGGAGGATGATAGAGGAGGATGATAGAGGATGATAGAGGATGATAGAAGAGGGTGATAGAGGAGGATGATAGAGGAAGGTGATAGAGGAGGGTGATAGAGGAGGGTGATAGAAGAGGGTGATAGGGGAGGGTGATAGAGGAGGATGATAGAGGAGGATGATAGAGGAGGGTGATAGAGGAGGATGATAGAGGAGGGTGATAGAGGAGGATGATAGAGGAGGGTGATAGAGGAGGGTGATAGAGGAGGATGATAGAGGAGGATGAGAGGATGATAGAAGAGGGTGATAGAGGAGGATGATAGAGGATGATAGAAGAGGGTGATAGAGGAGGATGATAGAGGATGATAGAAGAGGGTGATAGAGGATGATGATAGAGGAGGATGATAGAGGAAGGTGATAGAGGATGATGATAGAGGATGATGATAGAGGAGGGTGATAGAGGAGGGTGATAGAGGAGGGTGATAGAGGAGGGTGATAGAGGAGGATGATAGAGGAGGGTGATAGAGGAGGGTGATAGAGGAGGGTGATAGAGGATGATAGAGGAGGGTGATAGAGGAGGGTGATAGAGGAGGGGAAGTGAGGAAGGAGGAGTAAGTAAATAAGGAGGAGGGGTTGGTTCTCCCCCACCCAGTGAAGTGAGATAAACATAATTTGTGGACAAAAGAGGCCTGAGGCAAGTGACCAATCAGAACATTCTTCAATAAGACTCCATTTAGCTGTCACAGTTATTACAGCGCAGGTCTCAACACCCTGCACTTTACTGCTGATGAAGATGAACACTGTATGTCTAGCTGACTGTCTAACTCAACCCTGAACTCCCTGCTCTTCATAGAGGCACAAACAAACTAGTGCTGATTGAAACGAGACCCACCACCCCTGATGAAATCTACCCTGTCCCTGATTCTGCTTTCAGCTGCTCAGTTCAATGGCTATTGCTAAAATCAATGGATCAATCCATTCAAAACCAGCACAAACAGTCCACACACCCCCTAGCTGACTAGACTCCATTTCATTGTGAAGGAAGTTTCTGATGAAGTCTACCAAACGGAGTGGAGCAGAGACAGGCTTTGTCGAATTTAGCTCTGACTACATCGATTTGCCCAAGGTGAATACTTAAAAAAAGAAAAGAAAAATGAAATGCTTACCTTGTACCTATGTTTAGCTTCTGTATTTGCTTGCCATTCTTTGTTTGCTGAATTCCATACAACCACAGACTGTGTCCTTGTTGAGATTCAATTGGCACATGAGCATTTGCGCTGAGTTGCTATCTTAGAGCAACAGCAATCAGCAAACAGTCAGTGGTTGTATTTGATTAACGTTTATTTAGAAAGTATGGATTTCAGCAAACAAATAAAGGCACGCAACTACGCAAGCCTGGTCTCTGCTCCACTCTGTTGGTGGAGTTCATCAGAAACGTTCTTCACCACGGAACAGTGTTTAGGCAGCTACACACGCCCAAGTCCTATCTTTCTACAGTATCTATATATATATATATATATATATCTATAGCATCTATTTATATATCTATCTATAGTATCTATATATCTATCTACAGTATATATAGTATCTATCTACAGTATATATTTATATATATATATATCTATAGTATCTATATATCTATCTATAGTATCTATCTACAGTATCTATCTACAGTATATATTTATATATATATCTATAGTAGCTATATATCTATCTACAGTATCCATCTACAGTGTCTACCTATCTAACTATCTATCTACAGTATCCATCTACAGTGTCTACATATCTATCTACAGTATCCATCTACAGTGTCTACCTATCTAACTATCTATCTACAGTATCCATCTACAGTGTCTACATATCTATCTACAGTATCCATCTACAGTGTCTACATATCTATCTACAGTATCCATCTACAGTGTCTACATATCTATCTACAGTATCCATCTACAGTGTCTACCTATCTAACTATCTATCTACAGTATCCATTTACAGTGTCTACCTATCTAACTATCTATCTACAGTATCCATCTACAGTGTCTACCTATCTATCTACAGTATCCATCTACAGTGTCTACCTATCTATCTACAGTATCCATCTACAGTGTCTACATATCTATCTACAGTATCCATCTACAGTGTCTACCTATCTAACTATCTATCTACAGCATCCATCTACAGTGTCTACATATCTATCTACAGTATCCATCTACAGTGTCTACCTATCTAACTATCTATCTACAGTATCCATCTACAGTGTCTACCTATCTATCTACAGTGCCTTGCAAAAGTATTCACCCCTTTGGCGTTTTTCCTACTTGGTTGCATTACAACCTGTCATTTAAATTGATTTTTATTTGGATTTCATGTAATGGACATACACAAAATAGTCCAAATTGGTGAAGTGAAATGCAAAAAATGACTTGTCAAAAATAAAAAATGGAAAAGTGGTGCGTGCATATGTGTTCACCCCCTTTGCTATGAAGCCCCTAAATAAGATCTGGTGCAACCAATTACCTTCAGAAGTCACATAACTAGTTAAATAAAGTCCACCTGTGTGCAATCTAAGTGTCACATGATCTGTCACATGATCTCAGTATATATACACCTGTTCTGAAAGAACCCAAAGTCTGCAACACCACTAAGCAAGGGGCTCCACCAAGCAAGCGGCACTATGAAGACCAAGGAGCTCTCCAAACAGGTCAGGGACAAAGTTGTGGAGAAGTACAGATCAAGGTTGGGCTATAAAAAAATATCTGAAACTTTGAACATCCCACAGAGCACCATTAAATCCATTATTAAAAAAATTGAAAGAATATGGCACCACAACAAACCTGCCAAGAGAGGGTTGCCCACCAAAACTCACAGACCAGGCAAGGACGACATTAATCAGAGAGGCAACAAACAGACCAAATATAACCCTGAAGGAGCTGCAAAGCTCCACAGAGGCAATTTGAGTATTTGTCCATAGGACCACTTTCGACCGCACACTCCACAGAGCTGGGCTTTACGTACGAGTGTCCAGAAAAAAACCATTGCTTAACAATGTTTTCGAATAGTAATTTTGTAAATTGTAGCGCTGACTCACCGGAAGCATTTGAGGGAAAATATTTTCTGAACGTCACGCGCCGATGTAAAATGCTGTTTTTATATATAAATATGAACTTTATCGAACAAAAAATGCATGTATTGTGTAACATGATGTCCTAGGAGTGTCATCTGATGAAGATTGTCAAAGGTTAGTGCTGCATTTAGCTGTGTTTTGGGTATTTGTGATGCATCTAGTTGCTTTGAAAATGGCTGTGTGATTATTTCTGGCTGGTTACTCTCCCAACATAATCTAATGTTTTGCTTTTGCTGTAAAGCCTTTTTGAAATCGGACAACGTGGTTTGATTCAGGAGAGGTGTATCTATAAAATTGTGTAAAATAGTCATATGTTTGAGAAATTGAAGTTATAACATTTATGAGATATTTGTTTTTCGCGCGACGCGATTCCACTGGCTGTTGACTAGGGTGGGACGCAAGCGTCCCAGGTTCCCAGACAGGTTAAAGAAAAAAATAAGCAAACACGTTTGGTGTTCCCCAAAAGACATGTTGGGGACTCCCCAAACATATGGAAGAAGATACTCTGGTCAGATGAGACTTAAATTGAGTTTTTTGGACATCAAGAAAAACGCTATGTCTGGCGCAAACCCAACACCTCACATCACCCTGAGAATACCATCCCCACAGTGAAGCATGGTAGTGGCAGCATCATGCTGTGGGGATGTTTTTCATCGGCAGGTACTCGGAAACTAGTCAGAATTTAAGGAATGACGGATGGTGCTAAATACAGGGAAATTCTTGAGGGAAACCTGTTTCAGTCTTCCAGAGATTTGAGACTGGGACGGAGGTTCCCCTTCCAGCAGGACAATGACTCTAAGCATACTGCTAAAGCAACACTTGAGTGGTTTAAGGGGAAACATTTAAATGTCTTGGAATGGCCTAGTCAAAGCCCAGACCTCAATCCAATTGAGAATCTGTGGTATGACTTAAAGATTGCTGAACCCATCCAACTTGAAGGAGCTGGAGCAGTTTTGCCTTGAAGAATGGGCAAAAATCCCAGTGGCTAGATGTGCCAAGCTTATAGAGACATACCCCAAGAGACTTGCAGCTGTAATTGCTGGCAGTTGTAAAGGTGGCTCTACAAAGTATTGACTTTGGGGGGGGGGGGTGAATAGTTATGCATGCTCAAGTTTTCAGTTTTTGTCTTATTTCTTGATTGTTTCACAATAAAAACTATTTTGCATCTTCAAAGTGGTAGGCATGTTGTGTAAATCAAATGATACAACCCCCCCCAAAAATCTATTTTAATTCCAGGTTGTAAGGCAGCAAAATAGGAAAAATTCCAAGGGGGGTGAATACTTTCGCAAGCCACTGTATGTAGCTCCAGGGTGCCAATAATTTTGTCTATGCCATTTGTCTTTATTTTCTAAATTAAAATTGTAAACTTCAAATAAAATTGGTTCGTCAATGTTGAAAATCCAATAACAAGGTGTGGACACCAACCGTTTCTTTCAATTTCAACTTATTTTAGAAGAAATAGGGAATTATTTAAGAAAAGTGCAAGGGTACCTATCTATCTATCTATCTATCTATCTATCTATCTATCTATCTATCTATCTATCTATCTATCATCATCTGTCCAG
Source organism: Salmo trutta (assembly GCF_901001165.1). NCBI lineage: Eukaryota > Metazoa > Chordata > Actinopteri > Salmoniformes > Salmonidae > Salmo > Salmo trutta. The sequence continues at coordinate 14,073,317 of NC_042975.1, read as the reverse complement.
AGATAGTTTGATGGGGGGGTTCTCTCCTTTCATACCATAATTTAGTCTGTCTGATTAATTCCCTTTGCCCATGTGGCTGAAGTTATTCCAGTGGATATGCCCCCCTCCCTTCTTCCTCCTCCTCTTCTCCCCCCCCCCACCTTCCTCCATACAGCCCCCACTTTTCTCCTCTCTCAGAGCCCACCTGCTGGGCTGGGGCCTCTACATGCCCGCCTGTGGCACCAGGAACAAGGCATGCCGTTCCCATGGTTACCGGCCCTGCACTGTGTGCCGTCCGCAGCTAGGCCGTGAGGCCCGCTCTGTGCCGACTCACCCCTCTCAGTTCTCAGCCCTGAGTGTGTGTGTGTGTGTGTGTGTGAGAGAGAGAGAGCACTGCCCTGTTCTGAAGCATAGTCTGCTGCTCTTGGACAGACAGAGAAGATGAGGTGGAGCTCCACTCAGCAGCCGGAGCATTTAAACTGGGTGTGAGTGTGCTGCTGCATCATCAAACCACTTAATGTGACTTAATTAAACCTACAATTAAGCCTGTGAGGAACCTCCTGTTGAGAAACATCCTAAACCCCTGGATCTTCCTGAAGTAAGACCTTGGACGTACTGTATCTATTCGTTGCCCTACCAATATGATCAAACCCTATGCTTGATACCCTACATATACATTGATTAAAAGGTTTAGAACTTATTGGCAAACCCTATAAAGTTTTAAGCATGTCGTTCCATGTATTTAATTTGATTCCTAAGAAGCGTCTTTATGGTTTGTTAAGCATTAAACACACCTTCAATCTCACTGCCGATAGATATACTTATCACAGTGGGAGGGCGTTCCTTCTCTTGCGAGAACAAAAAAGAAGTACCTGCTGCGTGCTGACCCGGTAGCGACGAACCTACCGATTCTACTTGCAGAATCACCATCAGTAGCCAACAACTTGACTTCAGAGAGCACGAATCAGAAAGCACGAACCCCCACGTGGGGGAGCCAACAAAAAAATTTTTAAAAAGAAGGAATTTTCGCCGCACATCCACGGGTGAGCCAGTCACACTTCATATGCAATGTAGGCTATTGGATGGTAGCTAGTTAAGTGCATAGACGCAATGCACAAAACACTTCCTCTAAGCAAGCTAATATTGACATTATACTGTAATTAAATCATAATGGATTAGCTAGTTGTCATGAAACAGCTACCTGCGTTAGCTGGCTAATTAGTGCAATGTCCTTCGCTAGCTAGCTATGTTGTGCTAGCTAGTGAATATAATAACAATAGCTAGCTAAAAATGTGTCTATGGGCTGGCAAAGGCAGTATGGGATTATGGCAAGTAAATACAATTGTTTCTTCATCATCTTGCTAGGTAGTTATTTAGATGTGGCCATCTGACTAGTATCAACAAGAGCTTTCTACAAATTAGCAACATTAGCGCAGATAGCTTGGAATCTAGATCATAACAATCAACATGGATATGCATTGCCAAACAACGCTACTGCCACGCTACTGGTTTGGAGTATTTTAACAAGGCTGGGTTGCTGACGAATTCCAAGGTCTTTGCTGTGTGAAGACAAAAGAGATTGATGGCTGACACTGTTCAGAGGTGCTAAGTACTGTCGGCAGTTTGACAATCCTACCAGTGTGTGAGCTTTTAGGAAACAGCCTCAGTAATTCGCTGGTATTAATTATAGATTTGAGACTCAAACCCCCGCTGTTTGTTTGTTTGCTCAAGCCTTTGAGTGAGGAGAGAACGGCGACGCAAGTCGAGAGACAAATAAACTGAAAGAAAGAGAGAGCGAGCTAGTTCCCTCTGTGGAAATGGGACCGTTAAAAAATACGCTGTGAGCCTGCCTGGAAGGCTAATGGTTTGTTATTGAACGAGCGTTAGATTATTGACTAGACTCCCAGAGCTGGAACTCATGTTAGGCTTTAAATCCACCAGCCATTCTGATTTAAATCCACCAGGCTCAGATATCACAGGGCCCAACGCTCTGATGTGGCCACAGATATCATTCAAACTCAACCGAGAAGAAGCCAGCTTGAAGGAGCCTTGTCCTGTGGGTTCCGTCTATGAAATAATATTTTGGAATGCCTTGTATATTTGCTAACCAGAACTCCCCTAGCTGGGCCCGACATACTGTTCCCATTTTCATATGAGAGGAAAAAAACATCGCCTGACATCACTCCAGATTAGGAATATGTTTGGTGAGTAGTTATGACAAGTTAGTCAAAGTGATGCATACAGTATTACAGCAGTTTTCACTCTCGGGCTGGAGAGTTTCGCAAAGGCATAGTGGCTTTCATGCTAGATAACTAGTGCCAGTTCGGGTTTTAGAAGCTATGTTGAATGCATGGAAGGCCCCCAAACCATTGAATTGGGGAATGGGGATCATGAAAAACCTTTGATCTGTCAAATGATCATCACCACATTCATGCATTCAGCTAACCCCAAGTAGTGGGTTGAAGTGAAGACGACTGAGGCCTTTTAGATCACTGTATTGTATCCAGGGATACAATACAAGCTGTATCCAGCCTAGAGTTGCAAAGGGAGGGTATATTACTGGTAACTTTCAAAGTTTACCAGTAAACTAACAGAATTTTGGTAACTTTTAAAGATTTTATGGAATTGTATCACATGACATCTAGTGACGTTTTAGGGTACTTCAGATGATCACAGTTGTCTGTAATTCTCTCTGGCCCTCTGTGTGGCCTTATCACATGTAAAAAATATAAATTAATAAAATAAGATGATTTAAAAAAATACAAAATTGAATGACAAAGCTGTAAAACATTAACCTAAATATAAACCATCAACTAACACATTTCATTGCAGCTATCCGGTGTATGTGACAATAAACCATTTATATATGCTTTTTAATATGACGGTTTTACCATGAAATATCCTTTATATAAAGAGTTTTGTTACAAAACGCTATATAGACACATTTTTCACATTTGTGTTTTTTCATCAGAAATGATTGCTTATGGGTACCTTCATGTGTGTGTAAAATATTACTGTTCTCAGATTTTTAATTAATAGATTTTCAATGAGTATTAAAATGCGTTTTGTTGCACAACACTATATATCCATTGTTTAGCTAAAATGGAATGTTCGTATCCTGTATATTTAACTGTGACATGTGATTGTCTCACCTAGCTAACTTAAGATGAATGCACTAACTGTAAGTGCTTATGGATAAGAGCATCTGGGTCATTCCACCACTTCGGTGCCTTTTGAGAGGTGTAACTTGGTAATAAAAATGCCATAAAGATCACATATTCAACTTAATAAAAAACATGCTTTCCCCATTTGAAGAGGTAAAAAATGATAAATTAGTATAGTAAGTGCCTATTAAGTGCCGAGTAAAGTAACAGGGTTGACCGTAACAGGGTTGACAAGTTCTTCTTAAACCAGGTGTAAATCCCCTTGTGAAAGGGAGAATGGAAGCTTGTTGTGTGCAACAGGGAGGGAGTGGCAACTGAATGCAAGCTTCACAAAAAATGTAATTGTGAAAAAATTTCTAGCCTGTCTATCTATGGGTAACAGGGTTGACGTGTTATGCTTGACCGGTTCAGTTTTCCACCACAAAACACCAGAAAGAGTAGAACCAACTCACCTGCTTTTACACTATGATTTGACTATTAGATGTTCAACGTTTCTTTAAAACAAGAGTTAACCTCACGTAACAGGGTTAACCTCACGTAACAGGGTTAACCTCACGTAACACAGGGTTAACCTTAAAATGAGAGACAGATGTAAATGAATCACTAAGGCTTTACAATGATGGTGAAATTTTGGGTTGACGGACAGACATGTCAAAATGCAGAATTTTTGCACTTTTGATTTGTTTAACACTTTTTGGGTTACTACATGATTCCATATGTGTCATGGTTGTCGAAAGGAGAAGACCAAAGTGTGTGTGTGTCGTTCCACATTTTATTTACACTGTGAAACTATGCGATACATAAACTAAAGAACAAACCGTGACGCAGAGTTGAAACATACACTACTCAAAAAAAAAAACAATCTCCCACAAACCCAGGTGGGAAAAACCCTACTTAAGTATGATCTCCAATTAGAGACAACGAGGACCAGCTGCCTCTAATTGGAGATCATCCCAAACAAACCAACATAGAAATACAAACACTAGAACCTAACAACATAGAAATAGAAAACATAGAATACAACAAAGAACTACAAATCTCGAATGCCCACCCAAATCACACCCTGACCTAACCAAAATAGAGAAACAAAACATCTCTCTCAGGTCAGGGCGTGACAATATGTGTTATTTCATAGACTACATGATGTCTTCACTATTATTCCACATTGTAGAAAATAGTACAAATAAAGACAAACCCTGGAATGAGTAGGTGTGTCCAGACTTTTGACTGGTACATACATACATATAACAGGAGAAAATAAACATGGAGTGTGTGAGAATGACATAATACAGCCAGGCCTTCAGTATATTAGATCTTACATTTTTTAAATATTACCCCTTGAAATTCAGGACCAGGCTATAAAACGACTCATTATCAAGGGATTTAGTAAAAACCTTTCTGTTCTTAATGCTCTACATAAAACAGCAACTCTGATGAGAATGAGCAGACTTTGAACATCTAGGCCATGTTCTGTTATAATCTCCACCCGGCACAGCCAGAAGAGGACTGGCCACCCCTCATAGCCTGGTTCCTCTCTAGGTTTCTTCCTAGGTTTTGGCCTTTCTAGGGAGCTTTTCCTAGCCACCGTGCTTCTACACCTGCATTGCTTGCTGTTTGGGGTTTTAGGCTGGGTTTCTGTACAGCACTTTGAGATATCAGCTGATGTAAGAAGGGCTATATAAATACATTTGATTTGATTTGATTCAGAGCAACACAGAGAAGAGCCAGACCACACACAAAGCAGAGGTGACACTACCTACTGATAACTCCTTGTAATTTGATGTCTCTGTTTTATCCAGTGAGCACATGAGCCAGTAATGTCCCTAATCAGATTGCATTTAAAGCCAGAGAGGATCATATTGAATTCAGTCAAGATTAAGAATGTCGCCTCTCGTCTTCGTTACTAAATCTACAAATGTATTTGACTCTCCATAAAAGTTAGTTACAGCAGAAAATGAATATGCAAGGTGTCGACAACATCTACAGATGGCTTGGGCTATGCAGAAGAGTGGACTGTTTTTTTCTTCTTCACCATGTCTTATAACCAACAATTCTTATTACAAAATCTAATTTGTAATAGAAAATCCACACTATGAACACTCAGAATATCCTCATAATTCTTATACCAAATAATAGCATAAAACAGGCCACCAACCAAACAGAGCTATAAAGGTCCATGGAGTGGAACCTTAATGCATTTTGAGTGTAGAGAGAGAGACAGATCAATTGATTAAAGAGATGAATGGCACCGCTACACCGACCGGACACACAGCTCGTTCTGAGGGTCCGCTGCTCGTCACCAGAGTGTGTGTGTGTCTGTAACGTACCATTATACCACCTTCGCCCCCCACTTCTGTATCATCCACCCCATACACATCACACATCAATTAAAGCCTTTCCATTTGCCTGCCCTTGTACACTATTAGCACCCGGCTCTCCATCTCTGTGTGTCTTTAATCTCCAGGAGATGTTCCCATTGATGCTAGTATTGATTTGATGTTCAGGCTATTCCTTTCATCTTGTGGAACTCAAAGACCTAGAGAGGAGAGTCATCCCATCCTCAGCATGTTGGGAGAGCTTTAACCCTCTATTGGCTGTCTATGTTGCATTTGAAGACAAGCTACATCTATCACATCTATCCACCGCCGTCCTCAGAGAGATGCTGCTGATGATCCTCACTGATTTAGAGACTGAGGGGATTGTCAGCTTCATATCAGTGCATCCAGTAGTGTAGTGGAGGTATATACAGGTATACGCCGTATAACCACTTTCTTTCAGTGGGCGTTGCATACACTCACTTCTTAAACCCCACTGACGAGTATCAAAGTAGTGTAGTGGAGGTATATGCCATATCAATTAATAAGGCTAATGGAACAGATCACAATGTTTAGCTTAAAATGTTAGGCCTACACCTGAATGGTCCAAAATGCAATTAGTAGGAAAACCATGTTCTAAAATGTGCAGCATACCTGACCTGTTTCTTGGACAGAGATGGAAATATCAGAGGAAGTGTTTCTATGGTCAGATTTTGGCTTGGAATGCCTCATAATATAAAGTACAACGTCCAGGTTTCAAACAATTAAGGAACAGGACAAATATAGACGCTAATGATAGGCCTAACCGTCTTCTGGAAGATGGAAAGGCTTTCCCAAAAACCCTCTCAATTAAATGTTAACTAGCTACAAAGTAGCCTATTCCTACCTGGCAGAATGATATCAGGATTATTTGCATCAATCCAGTGTCCATTTGTTTTGCAAACTCCATATCATGTGTGTTACAGAAACACCGGTAACCAAACAGTGCTAGGTGCTTGCACACTTCAATTAAAGGCTAACTACATTCAAAAATCTACATTTCTAGATTTTTTACAGACCTCAAAAGTGGTCTCCTGATGTGGTTTAAGCATTTTTGTGGACTTAGAAAAACAACAAAATTGAATATTCTATTAAAAAAGTGTGACCTTACAGCGAAAACCTGATTAAAAAAATAAATATTATCAGAAACCTGTGAATTTCTGACTCAATTGACAGCCTCAATTATCTATTTCAATAGCATGCCTACTATTAGCTGTGAAAGACCAATATGGGATTTATAATTTTAGGTCATTCAGAGTACAGACATTTTCACACAGGGTGCTATTTCTTTGCCGGGCGGGCCATTTGGGAAATCTCTGGCAAAATTAAAGTGTACCCACTTCTCCAGGCACCACTACACACTGAGTGCATCAGTGGAAGTGACGGACGCTAAGACACTATAGACAAGACAGAGTTCACTGGGCAAAGTTTTGCATCTGAGCAGTTGAGGAACTAATTCCTGTTTTGCATGGTGGAAAGCTCAGCACGGTCCAGTAAGTGAAGGCAGACAGGCCAGCTTCTCCTCAGAGCTCTGTGTAAAAGGAGTGACTCACACTGTGTACGTCCCAAATGGCACCCTATTCCCTATATAGTGCACTAATTTTGACCAGGACCCATAGTGCCATCTGACTGGCCACTTCTGAAAGAGTCAGCTTCTCCAGCAGCAGTCAGTGCGCTAGGAGCCAGGAGTCAGCACAGCTCTGTGAGAGCCAGCAATGAGCCAACCCAGCGAGGGCACAACCACAGAGCAGCACTCCCAGCCCCAGGGGCCCCCCTGCGGCCCAGCATCACAGAGAACCACTGTCATCACTGGGTTACTCCTCCCGGCCCGGGCCGCTTGGCCTGAACGCTCCACCCGGGTTTTCTAGAGAACATGTTGCCAGCGATTCTAGGAACGCTGCCAAGCTGCCTAGCAAGAGGGTGGTATTGGGCAATCGATCATCTGTACAAATAACATAGTAAGCCTCCTCACTGTGTAATTTTCACCCCAAAATAAAGTGCCATGCAAGGCCCTTCTCCTTTGCTCTGCCTCTCTCAATCTCAACCTAAAATAGTTGCTGAGAGGGCCGGAAGGCACTGCATGGCTAGAACATGGTCTGGCACGACCCTGTGCACTCCTTCCATCCCTTCTGAAACAATAGGCCTTATTTGTCCTGCGGTCGGGTGAATTGTTTGGCGATAATTTGTAATGTAAATATGCGGTTGCACGTGAACACTGCTCCCCCCGAGTGAGCTCCCCGGCCGCTGCTGCATCCCATAATTGCTCCCTGACTCTCGTCTTCCAGCGTGGGGTTTGGCGGAGCCAAGACACTAACCAGAAGCAGCCTCCCAGATTTACGGCAACAGTGTGGTCCTCAGATGCAGCCGTAGATATGTCCCCCGGCCTCGTTTCATCGCAATCCAAAAGAAACATGGAAAAGACGAGTGTATGTGCCTCGGCACCGCCGGCCGAACCCGCTCCTTCCAGGCAGGCTTCCCTCCCTGCTACTGCGCCTGGGACGTGGGATGTGCTGGAAGGGAGGCTGCTGGGGAGAGGGCATGGTGCCAACACAGACCTATCGCTCCCTGCTCACATCCCATTATCCATCACGCAGCTAAGACTCCCCACAGCACACAATGCCACAGATCTAATATCCAACATTGTTGCCTTCTTATACATGGAGTGTTTCCTTCTGAACTAAAAAAAAAAACTCTGAATTTAAGGAACTTTTGTATTCACTGCATCTAATTTAGTTCTTCATTCAGAGCTGAGGGTTCACAGCTCCTGGGATGGTGAGGTCGAAGAGTGAATAATGTACCTGACAACTGGGTTTAAAATAAAGTAGCTACCTGCAAAGGTTAAAAAAAATGATTTTGGGACATTTGTGACAGCTGCAGTAGGAAAGATGCCGTTGTAACAGAGCGGGTCGGACTTCTGAAAAGTTTCCGTCGCCCTGCACCCTGTTGAGGATCTGCTGTGTTGTGTTGCTCAGGTGACACACACTACCAAACCTGAGCTTCATTTTCCATGGTAAACCACGAGAGGTTTACCCTCTCACAACTGTACAGAATGAGACGAGCGAAACACAGACAAGCTGCAGACAAAACCATCTACAGTGTACCTGGAATCTATTCTTAACACAACTTCCTAGCAACAAAGCACAGTATTCAGTAAATCAGAAAGGTAACATTTACTGGGTAATACAAATACCAGAGATCACAACCACATTGACACACGTCTTATAGAGGAAAGTCGTTTCTTCATGCATTTCATCTCATGGTACAGAAGTTTAATAGTGAGGATCTCGTCTGTGTCCGAAATGGAGTCCAATGGGCCCTGGTCAAAAGTAGTGCACTATATAGGGAATAGGACCTGCCCTATGCTACATGCACATTCTGCACAATACTGACACACACACAGCAGCCATGGAACAATGGCATCTTTTTCTCATCAATATAAATCAGTTTAAGATGTCCTGTGTTGCATGACGTTGATTAGCCTATGTCCTCATCCATGTCGCCCATGTAACTCCCTATAAGGCAGCTCCCTCTGGTAAAACCACTGCAGAAGTAACCCAGAATCACATCTAACGAAAGATGAACCGGAAAACAGATGCTTTAAAAGTTGTCAGGTTTTAAGAAATAATAATAATAATAAACAGTTGTTTATTATATTAGTTAAGTTAGGCCTATTAAATACTATTACACTCATATCTACTTGTAAACTTGGCATTAGAAGCTGACTGTACTAAGGGCAAAAGGGACTTTCGGAGACTTTCTTCCTTCCTTGTGGTAAAATTAACATCCCCCAAAAAATCAACAGTCATCACCCTTGTTTCCCCTCATCAGAAATGTTGGCTTGAATTAATGAGAAGGGGCATTTATTTGAGCTGGGATGGCTCTCTGCTTTTAATGAAGACAACATTTTGGCACATTAACTTGGAGCCCTCTTTCTACAACCCCCCCCCCCCCCCCCCAGAGAGGATAGAAGTAGGAGGACGATGGCGTCCCTTTGAGACTTGGACCACAGAGAGAGGAGAGGGGGCCCTGGGTCCTCTGTCACAATGATCTCATTCTAATATGACTAGCTGCTGAGATGGAGTAAGGGGAGCATAAAACGCCAGGGAGTCAATGGGTTCAAATGACACCCTATTCCTTATATAGGGGCCAGGGCCCTGATCAAAAGTAATGCATTATGTAGGGAATAGGTGCCATTTGGGACCCAACGTCCTCTGCGCTTCCAGTCAGTTTGACTTGATAAAGACCATCCACTCTCTGTCTTCCATTCAGAAAAGCCAGCCAACCACAGTGAGTGGCCTATTCCTCCAGGAACACAACAGTGCTCTCTCTCTCTCTCTCTCTCTCTCTCTCTCTCTCTCTCTCTCTCTCTCTCTCTCTCTCTCTCTCTCTCTCTCTCTCTCTCTCTCTCTCTCTCTCTCTCTCTCTCTCTCTCTCTCTCTCTCTCTCTCTCTCTCTCTCTCTCTCTCTCTCTCTCTCTCTCTCTCTCTCTCTCATCATGGCATCTACTCATGAGTGTTTCCTTTCTGCTAATACACACATGCTCTCCCAATGCATTTGAAACATCAGTTAACTGCACAAACGGACCCTTCTCATATTTAATCTTTAGATAGGATAAAGGGAGGAACACAATGATCAGACAGACTCGGTACCGGTACCCCCTGTATATACCCTCATTATTGTTATTTCATTAAAACTTTAGTTTATTTAGTAAATATTTTCTTAACTCTATTTTTCTTAAAACTGCATTGTTGGTTAAGGGCTTGGAAGTAAGCATTTCACTGTAACGTTTACCTGTTGCATTCAGCGCATGTGACAAATAAAATTTGATTTGATTTGACTCACACAATAAAATACTGGGCAGGGCAGTGGGGCTGGGCAGTGGGGCTGGGTGTAGGCTGGGCAGTGGGGCTGGGTGTAGGCTGGGCAGTGGGGCTGGGTGTAGGCTGGGCAGTGGGGCTGGGTGTAGGCTGGGCAGTGGGGCTGGGTGTAAGGCTGGGCAGTGGGGCTGGGTGTAGGCTGGGCAGTGGGGCTGGGTGTAAGGCTGGGCAGTGGGGCTGGGCAGTGGGGCTGGGTGTAGGGCTGGGCAGTGGGGCTGGGCAGTAGGGCTGGGCAGTGGGGCTGGGCAGTAGGGCTGGGCAGTGGGGCTGGGCAGTAGGGCTGGGTGTAGGGCTGGGCAGTGGGGCTGGGTGTAGGGCTGTAGGACGGTTGGGGCGTGCCTGACAGGGGAGTTACACTGTGGTCTCTGCCTAAACGGATTAAGGTTATGGTTGTACCTTGTGTGCTGCTTGCCGTGGACGGCCGTTAAATGGTTAAGGTGCTGCGAAGGTGCCTCTGACTGTTTCAAGTTGTTCGCAGTGAGGTGTACCAGGTGCACACGCGGTTACTGGCTTCTCATTGTTTACTGCTAACTCTCTTCCGCTAGCGCTCTGCTGTACACTGCCTCTCTTTACTCCCCCTCTAGAAATCAGATAAGGTACTGAGAGAAAGGAGATGAGAGAGAGAGAAAGAGGCTTGTTTCACGCTCTCTCTATCCTACCTCCCTCACTGTCTATGTTGAGTGTTTTCCGCATGCATATACGTTAACACACACACTAACACAAAGAGTAGATAAGTCGTCTAACCACACTACACATCACCATCACTGTATTCACACAAGCTCTTCCACTTAGCATTGATATACAGGATGTATGTCAGAGGCCCAGCCACCACAATGCCTACGCACACACTAATACACACACACACACACACACACACACACACACACACACACACACACACCCACATAAACACACACACGCACACACACACACACACACACATTAACGCTATAAAACCTGCACATCAATGTCCCAAACTACAGTGATATGTGAACTAGGTCTGACATCCTAAATGTGAACCTAAATGTTTCCTAACTCAGACAGCAACAATCGGAGGTGTGACAGAGGTGAGCAGGAGGGACTTCAAACAGGCGTCATTACATCTGAGGCAGGAAGGGTCTCCCTCGGTATCCACAGCACACAGACTGCGTCCCAAATGGCACCCTATTCCCTATATAGTGCACTACTTTTGACTAGAGGCTCGAGTGAATAGGGTGCCATTTGGTACCCAGACCCTCTGTATCCACTACACACCGTCGTTCCCTTACAACCTCCCTTTAAGCTCAGGCACTAAAGCACAGATCCACGGCAGAGCTCTGCGGTTCCAGCTGAAATGGAGGAGCGTTTTACCTTAATAACTTTCATGTCCACTATTAAAAATGTTGATGCTATTTTTTGAAGCAAGATATTCATTTTTTCCTTCGCCTCAGCTTGTTTGATATCTACAAAGACCTTGCTCTCGATCCCATAAGAAAAGCCCTATTTTTAGACATGAAATGGTTTCCAGTTGGCTCCAGACGATCATAGAGGGGAAACCACAGAGAAAACCACATTCCATAACATTTGAAAGGAAGGCAGCGAGCAGCTCGGTGGAGCTGGGATGCCTCTTGTTTAACTGGTAGAGCGACTGAGGATCCGGCTCTGAGATGAAATGTCTTTTACATCCCCACAACAGCATTGCCTCAGTAACTACCACCACACCCACCTACTCTCTCTAAAGACGCCCCAATCTAAAGTGTGTGTGTGTGTTTGTAGGAATGTGTGCTTCCCCGTCTAGGAAAAAGAGAAAAAGAAAAGAGTAGACATTAACTTTGGTTACGTCGTTTCTTTCTTTCTCTCTCTTTCACACAGCTGCTTTTATATGGCTGTGTGTGTTTGGGAGCCCTCCCTGCCTGCAGTAGGAAGTGCATCATTTTATCCGGGCCCCTGTCTCAGGGATGAGTACACACACGAGGAACCGGCTCTGACAAAACATATCAGCTTACTCTTCAGGGACTGTCTGAGACTGAGACCTACAGGAATGATACAGCTCAACGCTGCTTCAAACAAACCACAGTCTCACCTTGGAAAACAATCCAGGCGGACATATATACTCATTTCCTTGTCTTCTACACACAGTGGAATGAAGTTCACAATGTGCGGACGATTATCCTTTCCTATCTAAACATTGTTTCAGAAACATTGTGAAGGCAAAAAAAAAATGAAATAAACATAGCAATGGATAATAAGATCATAAGAGATGTTAGCTGAAAATGTTAGGGGACATTACTATTAATGTTGAACAAAGACTGACTTTACCCTTTGGAGTCAAGGATGGAAAAATAAACTAACTAATTCATTGGAGAAATGTTCAGCCTGTCTTTAAAAATAAATGTCCACCCCCTTTTCGCCAGAGCACGAAGGGACAAGGACATCCTGGCTGGTCAAACCCTCCTCTAACCCGGACGATGCTGGGCCAATTGTGCGTCGCCTCATGGATCTCCCGGTCACGGCCAGCTACGACACAGCCCGGGATCGAACCCGGATCTGTAGTGATGCCTCAATGACTGCAGCGCCTTAGACCGCTGCGCCATGTTCAGCCTGTCTGTATGGGAGTAGAATCTGTCTCTCTTTCTCTCTCTTTGGGATTTTGTTCCCATACGATTTACAGGGCTTTTCTTCAGTCTGTCTCCCTTTGACAGTTAGATGCTCTTCCAAACACTCAAACTTTTAGAATTCAATAAAATACCTTTCAAATGAAGTTATTTTAATGTTGGTAAGTATGGGGCTGACTGTCCCCAGCTCTCCAACTGCCCTGCTCTCTATCAGAACACACACGTAATCAAGCACAGCATATGACCTTATGTGGTTACATGCTACAGATACAGTACATACCCTAACATGCCTCTTCTAACAGGCCTCTTCTTGGATGGCTAGACTGAACCCCTAAAATCCAACATGTTTGCATGTCAACACAGATTTCAATGCCAATCTCCCCTTCAACACAATACAGTTCAACATGCAACTTTCAATGCCAATGCAGTATCTGTGTAGTACGTCTCTGGAAGTGGTCCTACAAGGCACCCTATTACCTATATAGTACTACTTTTGACCAGGACCCATAGGGCTCAAAATAGTGCACTGTATAAGGAATAGGGTGTCATTTGGGACGCAACCAAGGAGTGGTCACACAAGGCCTTGGGCTTAACCTTCCCTTTGCTGGGGTCAAGCCACGGCTCATCACCACCACCACCACCAAGGCTGCCCAGCCCACCCTCTAACCCCCACCCATCCACCCAGCCCGGCCCCTGAATGAGCGAGTGCCCAGCCCCAGACACAGTGGAGCCACCCCAGCCGCATGGGCAAGGCACACATGGGCATGATCACAGCGGCTTAATCCTGCCCCATCTGATACCCATCTACCAGCAGCCTTCACCCACGGCCTCCCCCACCCACCACCACCGCTCAGCTCTGGTTCACTCCTGCTGCTGTGTGGCTCTGCCGCTCAGTTTTGCCACGACTGGGCCTGTCCCTCGCAGCAGGGGACAAACGTCACATGGCCATAGCTGAAGTGGGCAGCACAACCTGTGACTGAAGGCTGTGTTCCTGTGTGGCCTCTTGAAAGGCACCTACAAAGCTTGTAATCATGTTACAGAATTTGTTTATGTAATCTATGCATTTCCTGTCCCCTACCCCTTCAGTCTAATTATAACCATTTATAAACTGGGTGGTTCGAGCCCCGAATGCTGATTGGCTGACAGCCGTGGTATATCAGACCGTATACCACGGGTACGACAAAACATTTAGTTTTACTGATCCAGTTACGTTGGTAACCAGTTTCTAACAGGGCTCCTCTGGGGTTTGTGATATACGGACAATATACCACAGCTAAGGGCTGTGTCCAGGTACTCCCCGGGCCTTATTGCTTAATTAGAATACACACAGACCCCAAACACATAATAGTCCTAATCTGACAATGTGATGTACATACCTTTATAACATGCCTAATTCACAATGGATAGGTAGCAGGAACACAGTGTACATGCGTGGCCAACACAGCCCAACACAGTACCACTTTCCTCACTGTTACAAGGCATAGGACTGTGAATCCTGACCTATTCAAAGGGAAACCGGAGCAACAGTCAGTCAGTGGCTGGAAGGTAGCCTAGTGGTTAGAGCGTTGGACTAGTAACCGGAAAGTTGCAAGATCAAATCCCCAAACTGACAAGGTACAAATCTGTCATTCTGCCCCTGAACAAGACAGTTAACCCACTGTTCCTAGGCTGTCATTGAAAATAAGAATTTGTTCTTAACTGACTTGCCTAGTTAAATAAAGGTAAACAAATAAAAAGTAATGTGTGTCACTCTATGATGCTATGGCTAACTCTGAAATGACAGTGATTAAGGCAGTGGTAATAAGGGACACAGTTTCATGTTGTGGTGAAACATAGCACATCAAGCTGAAATTTCCACCCTGCTCTAATTTCCACCCTGCCCCGCCTGTTGACAGAAGACACACATGGTATGACCTGTTGTAGCTGGGTAAGACAGAAGACACAGCAACAATAGGTTGTAAAGTTTCTTACAGAGCCAGATGAGAGAGAGCACATTGCACAGACCAGTCATCCTGACAACAAACACTCAAACAGGCTTGTGAATGGTCACACCCCAGCATCCAACACACTTCTATTTCAAAGTGGAAAAACCGATGACTGATTTCCTGGCCCAGATGCTATAGATGAGATGACATTACAATGGACGGGCTGAGAACAGCGGCTCAGTTCACAACGGAGGCCTCCACTGTCCTGCTAGCTAGCGCCCAGGAAAACAATGGTAACCTGCCTGAACGTCACACCTCTAAAGGGTGATCTCCTCCATCCGTCTCTCCAGGGGCCAGCTTTCCAACATCACCCCTCCATCTCCCCCTGGCCCTCTTCCAGTGGTGGGTCACTCTGCTGATTTCCCACCCCAACCTGACACATACCAAATGGCCAGGGAGTCAGACACAACAGGGTGAGAATGAGACATCTGTGGCCCAGGCAGGCCATTAAAGCTGCATCCATCAGCCCAGTGGCACAGGAGACTGTCACTCACTCTACCCAGGATACATTGACCCCAGCCTGGACACCCCAGCTCCAGAGAGCCCCATCCCAGACATACAATGCCTCCTCCCTACCTCCCCACCCACCCATCTATCTAGCTATCTATAGTCCCCTATAGAGCAGAGGCTCGGCGAACTCAAAGGTGCCCACATGTTTTGTTCAGCCATCTTCAAGCTCTCTTTCCTCTTGCTTTTCCTGCACAACAATCCCGTTTTTTCATAAACATCGTCCTAAAACATCAAAGCTGACAACAATAATCTAAAGTCACAGTTACATAACACGTTTTCTCTCCCCTTTCTAAACAACTAGTTGCTGTACATGTTTATCCTGTGAAATACAATTCATCTGAGTAGGTGATGCTGATGAAGACCGCATGTGACGGCACTGTGAAATACAGTAACAAGAAATGAAACAAAACCTGCTTCCCATATGTCACATGGTCACCCTAGTCATTTCACTTCAATTAGGTAAACAGGAAACAATATCAACATGTGTAAAACTACAGTGTCCTAGTAACACAGGTACCTCAGCCCCAGATTGGAATTTGGAGAACTCAATGTTTTGATAACTACACATCAAATGGGTAAAAAGCAGGTTACCTCGTGTTCCTGTACTTTGTTATGCTTTGGTAACCCCAAACAGGACTATATTTACACCTATTTGCATAGTGGAGACTTAGAAGGAAGGCATTCTATTTAAACCCCGTGCTGTGCTGTGCATGCCTGAGTGATCAACATGTTCCTGTTCCTGAAGCTGAGCATCTGGGCTGGATGGGGGACCGCGCTGCTCTCCCACCTGCTTCATTCAGCCCGGCTGTGAAAACAACACCAATGGAGCAGCCGTTTGGTTTGCTTCCGTCAGCCAATGAGTCACCTGGGTGCAACCCCCCCCCATCTCCTTACCCCCCCCCCCCGCCCACCTGTAAAGTCCTTGCAGACAAACACAAACAGGGGCCCAGGAAGACACAAGCAGCGCTGAGCGGCTCCTGGTGGAAGATTTAGAAGACTGAACAGTGTTTATTACAGACGTGCTCTGCTCACTGCTGAGCCTCTCTCCTCGGTGACTGGCACTCTTGTAAAAAACGTTATAAAACCTGCCATTGAAAGTGAGATTTTGAGTCGATGACTATAAAAGAGAAACCTCAGGAGCAGACGCTGGAACATCCCCCATTCAGGAGAGCCCTTTAATGGACTCAGAAAACAAGGAGCGTGTCTTATAAGTGGTGTGTGTGACAGGCAAAATATCAATCACAAAAACACACACTTCCTCTACAACACCTGTGTTTTACTCTGCTTCTCCTTCTTCTTCGCCCAGCAGAAAATAAATAAGTGCATGAATAATTACAGCTAGAAACACCTCGGGGGATTCAACAGGTTTTTGATATTTTCTAAATGTTTCCGCCTCTTAAAATAGGCTCCTACACATTTTCACTTGAGGCTTATTTACAGCCATCTACTTCAAAGCTCTGAGGATGAAGGCCCCTTATCATCGTTTGTATTAAAATCTGCAGCCTCTCTGTCATTTCCTGCTCTTCCTTTTTAAAGCGTTTGCTAACTTACCTGAGGCTCAGAGAGAAAGAGAGAGTGTGGTCTCACCCTCTGCGTCCAAAATGGCACCCTATTCCCTATATAGGCTTGGTCAAAAGTAGTGCACTATATAGGGAAACGGTTGCCATTTGGGACACAGTCACACCTTCACTGTTAGCCTGCCCTGTCCCTGTACGGGACTGCATTGTATTGCCAACATCACCACACGGTGTGTAACGGGATACTTAAGTTGGTCTCAAAGTCAAAGCTCAGTACATAATGTACAGTACGTACATTCTCTGACTGACACGGCTTTCTCCGAGTGTTCTGCTACAGTCAACACATCTATTAGGCTACTCCGCCACCACCAGCCATCATCCTTGATCATTTCCATCATCTCCTGCTTACATGTCAAATGACAACAAGGAGCAGTTTTGGGGCCGTCGCACGTTTCCAAGTTCACACACACAAGCGGGCGCAAAGCTGCTTTGCTTTAGCGTAGCATAATCCAGCACCACTGTTTCTTATCGTTGTCAGTCAGAGGCACAGAGCCCCAGTCCCTGGGCTTGTATGCAGGGTTTACAGGGTCCTACCCAGGGACTAGGGCCTGGTTAAACAAGCCAGTGTCCCTGCTAGTATTTACCCAGGGACTAGGGCCTGGTTAAACAAGCCAGTGTCCCTGCTAGTATTTACCCAGGGACTAGGGCCTGGTTAAACAAGCCAGTGTCCCTGCTAGTATTTACCCAGGGACTAGGGCCTGGTTAAACAAGCCAGTGTCCCTGCTAGTATTTACCCAGGGACTAGGGCCTGGTTAAACAAGCCAGGGTTCCTGCTAGTATTTACCCAGGGACTAGGGCCTGGTTAAACAAGCCAGTGTCCCTGCTAGTATTTACCCAGGGACTAGGGCCTGGTTAAACAAGCCAGTGTCCCTGCTAGTATTTACCCAGGGACTAGGGCCTGGTTAAACAAGCCAGTGTCCCTGCTAGTATTTACCCAGGGACTAGGGCCTGGTTAAACAAGCCAGGGTTCCTGCTAGTATTTACCCAGGGACTAGGGCCTGGTTAAACAAGCCAGTGTCCCTGCTAGTATTTACCCAGGGACTAGGGCCTGGTTAAACAAGCCAGTGTCCCTGCTAGTATTTACCCAGGGACTAGGGCCTGGTTAAACAAGCCAGGGTTCCTGCTAGTATTTACCCAGGGACTAGGGCCTGGTTAAACAAGCCAGGGTTCCTGCTATTGTTTACCCAGGGACTAGGGGCTCTAGTGTTTACCCACGGACTAGGAGCTCTAGTGTTTACCCAGGGACTAGGGGCTCTAGTGTTTACCCAGGGACTAGGAGCTCTAGTGTTTACCCAGGGACTAGGAGCTCTAGTGTTTACCCAGGGACTAGGGGCTCTAGTGTTTACCCAGGGACTAGGAGCTCTAGTGTTTACCCAGGGACTAGGAGCTCTAGTGTTTACCCAGGGACTAGGAGCTCTAGTGTTTACCCAGGGACTAGGGCCTGGTTAAAACAAGCCAGGGTTCCTGCTATTGTTTACCCAGGGACTAGGGCCTGGTTAAACAAGCCAGGGTTCCTGCTATTGTTTACCCAGGGACTAGGGCCTGGTTAAACAAGCCAGGGTTCCTGCTATTGTTTACCCAGGGACTAGGAGCTGTAGTGTTTACCCAGGGACTAGGAGCTGTAGTGTTTACCCAGGGACTAGGAGCTCTAGTGTTTACCCAGGGACTAGGAGCTCTAGTGTTTACCCAGGGACTAGGAGCTGTAGTGTTTACCCAGGGACTAGGAGCTGTAGTGTTTACCCAGGGACTAGGAGCTCTAGTGTTTACCCAGGGACTAGGCACTCTAGTGTTTACCCAGGGACTA
The DNA here is from genome assembly GCF_901001165.1 of Salmo trutta. Classification (NCBI taxonomy): domain Eukaryota; kingdom Metazoa; phylum Chordata; class Actinopteri; order Salmoniformes; family Salmonidae; genus Salmo; species Salmo trutta. Next base: position 14,054,473 of record NC_042975.1, on the reverse strand, counting down.
GAAGCTGTAGTGTTTACCCAGGGACTAGGAGCTCTAGTGTTTACTCAGGGACTAGGGGCTCTAGTGTTTACCCAGGGACTAGGGGCTCTAGTGTTTACCCAGGGACTAGGGGCTCTAGTGTTTACCCAGGGACTAGGGGCTCTAATGTTTACCCAGGGACTAGGGGCTCTAGTGTTTACCCAGGGACTAGGGGCTCTAGTGTTTACCCAGGGACTAGGGGCTCTAGTGTTTACCCAGGGACTAGGGGCTCTAGTGTTTACCCAGGGACTAGGGGCTGGATGAACAAGTAAGTGTCAAAAGCACGTCACAACGCAAGACAAGGGTGTGTAATCTGGGGAGTTTGCGATCATGGGCTTTGCTTGTAATGAATCCGTTTATCTGGGGAAGGACTAACACTTAAGGCAAAGATAGCTCAGCACAGAAGCACTGCCGAGACACACACACAGAGAGAGGGAGAGAGAGCGAGAGGGAGAAAGAAAGAGAGGGAGAGAGAGGGCTGAACTGGTAAAGTAACATTTTGAAAGATTTTTTTCCTATTTTCTGCACGAGGATACTCAAAAAGTTCACTGACAGAATTTAAGAGGAGCACCGAAAAGCTCAGTTAACAGCATTAAGCCGCTCATGAAAACTTACGCCGATATATTTGAAACAAATAATTGGCCTTTTAAATGTGTTCACTGCTTAGCTCTATGCAAGTCCTCAAGTTTCCAAACAACAAAGAAACAATGTGAACACATCCGTGATGAACTGTTCTTTACATTCTAATTGAACAGGGTAAGTGGGATGTGATTTAAACCTGCTCCAGTCTGTCTGCTAGACAAGTTAACGCCTGTGATCCACAAAGCGAACCACATCTTCCACATCACAGGCTCTCTTGGCTCTGATGATTGTCCTGACTGTCTAGCTCTCCATGAGCACAGCCCACCACAAAAAATCCTCCTGTGAGTCCTCACCCCCCTGGGATTTAAGGCCATCAGATAGCAGTGACACAGGATAGGTAGGGGTAGGTAGGGATAGGTAGGGGTAGGTAGGGGTAGGTAGGGGTAGGTAGAGACAGGTAGGGATAGGTAGAGACAGGTAGGGGTAGGTAGGGATAGGTAGGGATAGGTAGGGGTAGGTAGGGATAGGTAGGGGTAGGTAGGGGTAGGTAGGGATAGGTAGAGACAGGTAGGGGTAGGTAGGGATAGGTAGGGATAGGTAGAGACAGGTAGGGGTAGGTAGGGGTAGATAGGGGTAGGTAGGGATAGGTAGAGACAGGTAGGGATAGGTAGGGATAGGTAGAGACAGGTAGGGATAGGTAGGGATAGGTAGAGACAGGTAGGGATGGGTAGGGACAGGTAGGGGTAGATAGGGGTAGGTAGGATGGGTAGGGAAAGTAGGGGTAGGTAGGGACAGGTAGGGGTAGGTAGGGATGGGTAGGGGTAGGTAGGGATAGGTAGGATGGGTAGAGACAGGTAGGGACAGGTAGGGACAGGTAGGGAGGGGTAGAGATGGTAGGGGTAGGTAGGGACAGGTAGGGGTAGGTAGCGATAGGTAGAGACAGGTAGGGACAGGTAGGGACAGGTAGGCAGGGGTAGAGATGGTAGGGGTAGGTAGGGGTAGGTAGGGATAGGTAGAGACAGGTAGGGACAGGTAGGGATAGGTAGGCAGGGGTAGAGATGGTAGGGGTAGGTAGGGATAGGTAGGATGGGTAGAGACAGGTAGGGACAGGTAGGGACAGGTAGGCAGGGGTAGAGATGGTAGGGGTAGGTAGGGATAGGTAGAGACAGGTAGGGACAGGTAGGGATAAGTAGGATGGGTAGGGATAGGTAGAGACAGGTAGGGACAGGTAGGGATAGGTAGGGTAGGGACAGGTAGGGATAGGTAGGGACAGGTAGGGACAGGTAGGGTAGGGACAGGTAGAGACAGGTAGGGACAGGTAGGGTGGGGACAGGTAGGGATAGGTAAGGGTAGGTGGGGATAGGTAGGGGTGAGAAAGAGAGGGGAGATTAGAAGAGAGAAGACAGAATGAGAAGCGAAAGAGAGAAGAGAGTGATAGAGAGGAGGCAGAAAGGGGAGAGAGGTAGAGAGAGAGAGGTAGAGAGAAGGCAGAGAGAGGAGAGAGGTGGAGATGAGAGAGATGGAGATAGGTAGAGAGAGATGGAGAGGAGAGAGATGGAGAGAGGAGGCAGAGAGAGGAACGAGATGGAGAGGGAGATGAGAATGAGTGTATTGTGGTGAGGATAGAGCTAGAGAGGAGGCAGAGAGAGGAGCGAGATGGAGAGGGAGATGAGAATGAGTGTATTGTGGTGAGGATAGAGCTGGAGAGGAGGCAGAGAGAGGAGCGAGATGGAGAGGGAGATGAGAATGAGTGTATTGTGGTGAGGATAGAGCTAGAGAGGAGGCGGAGTGAGAGGGAGATGAGAATGAGTGTATTGTGGTGAGGATAGAGCTAGAGAGGAGGCAGAGAGAGGAGCGAGATGGAGAGATCAGAAGGAGTGTATTCTGGTAGCTCTCATTCAGAATCCTCCATCACAGGGGTTTGACTCCTCCAGGCGAACCTCTTCTACTGATCCCCTCAAGTTAAACAATGTCTTCTGGTAATCCAGAGCATTACTAACCCTACTCGATTCACAGCTACACACTCAGGAGGAAGCTTTGTTCAGAGGAAAGCTAAGGGAAATCTAGTACAGAATCTGGGATTGTCTCAAATCGCCTTCTTTAAACACTGTCTCTGGAAGGACAACTGATATCTACATTAATGTTAGATCCACAACATAATTCCCTGGCACGTCCCACGAAACAACGCTGTAACAGGGATATTAGGATGCACTCGGCTTAGGAGGAACACACTTTCCAGCCTCATGCCTTTTGTTTTGAGACACTGTAAAATCATTTCTGTGAACAGAATAGATGTGAGATGTTTGTGAAATTCTTTTGAAGAGTTTAATAACATTCATCCTGAAATAATGATTGTTATTCAAATATCTGGGGGAAGAATTAGCTAATTAGACGATCTGTTTAGTGAGGCCTTTGAACTCATGAAGGAAATGTACATCTTTTCATAAAAAAATGGTTTTAGAATTCTCCTTTCAATAGTCTAATACTAGTCGTATGGATAGTATACAAAGTCTTGTTTTTACTAGGACATTTGGCATGCCTAAACAACAGACAAAAAAATAATACACATAATCTGCCAATTAAAAAGAACAAAGATAAATTAAAGCAACAAATGAACCCCTGTAAAGATGATAGACCACCTAAGCTGAGATAGAAGCCTGCGGGTGGGGGGGAAGTGAATACAATGTAAACATTAGAACTGGAGAACCAAACAGGAGGGGATCCACAGCCCGGTTTCCCCTCGCGCCCCACTGCCATGTCCCAAGCTATAATCACCATCTACACCATCCTCCCTTCCTTTCAAGTGGCAGGTCGATGGAGCTGCAGCTACAGTGCTGCTGCCGGGTAATTACAAGGGAAGCAACAAGTGAGCATTGTATGAAGCCGAGGAGACACACTCACACACAGAAGAAACTGCTCTTTATTCCCAAAACAATCTTTGAGAACCTCCGTGCTTTGCGCTGTGAGGCAATTAAGGATAAGATGTTGGGGATGCATTCATGAGAAGAAAGAGGTGGCAGCACATTCATTTCTGGACATATAAATGGAAATAGTTAAGAGGAGTTTTCACAGTGTGTTTTTACTACGTAATGATAACTGATGTCTATGTAATAACGTCTCAATAAAATGTGTTCCTTATTTTATAAATGATCTGATGCATTTGGAGACAAACGTAGCCATTACTTATAATACAAACGGAAGGCTGTTTTTGGTCTATATAAGATTTGTCTCACAAACGTGCATACACGCACACACACACGCACGCACGCGCACGCAGACACACACACACACACACACACACACACACACACACACACACACACACACACACACACACACTTGACACTTGTAGGTAATTTGAGTGACAACGTGGCTAGGTCTCATGTCTGACCCCATTTGAAACAGAGCTTCTGATTGCGCTGGCGTTTCTTTCAGAACACATCAAAGAAAGACTGTTGGAGTAGAGTGAACGATGACAGAAACGTATGCTTTTTCAAAACACCATGCTTAATATGAGAGTGCTTACTGTTATTACTGATTTAACATCGAAGAATGTGCTTCACCTGATGAAAGATGCATAGTTCCTTGTTGAAAGGGACAATCAGCAGGTGCTACATCCATTTTTGGACTTATAAATTAATGATATGTGCCCATTGATTCTTGAAGAATCATAAATACCTCATGAGCTTAGTTTAACTGTCATACCACATCAGAACACAAAATAAGCTTGTTTTACTTCAATGTTTGTAAACAAAGTAAATATAAACAAACACTGTATAGCCTAAAAACATTGTTAAAACTATACTTTTGAGATCATGGATGGTCAGTCCTTGCATCCATACCTCTGTCTTTGAATTTGAGAGTGGTTACTTTTCTCCAGTCCTATGCCCCTTGCTTTTTACCTAAACAGTTGTGGGGAGTACACTTTTATATTGTTTCAACTGCTGATTGCAGCTTTAAGTTTTACGTTTTAAACTACCAACAGACAACATACAAAAGTGTAAGCAAAATGAGGGAGTCAACACATTGAGCTTATTTACATGCTCATTTATAATTAGATATTTAACTGATTATGGCAGTAGGCCGAATATGGCATTAGTCATGTAAACACATTACTCTGCGATCTTAATCAGCGTACGGTCATAATTTAATAAGCATACGCAGATTAAAACACCTTGTTTTCTGAGCAATCTGTGGTATTATTAGGACATGTAAACACCTTAATCAGAGTTCCAGTGGTGTATTTGATTTGCGCATGTGATGGCACCAGCCGAGCGAGCCTCTCTCTTTAGCGCTAGTGAAGTGAGTTCTGAGTTCGGAACAACCGGAAGTGTGCATCTTAAAAGTCGTTTTCAAATACAAATATTATACACTTTATACCAACTCAGAATAACATGGTAACTGTGGTAGAAGGTTTATTTTGATTTGCAATTTTCTGCATTTATTAAAAGTCCCATCAGGCAGCCTGATTTCAGACGTGTCCATGTAAACAGGATTATTAGGGGAATTGTTCTTGCAAAGCATGTAAATGTATTAATCGAGGTATTATAGTAATCTGACTATCTACAATAATCATATTACTGCGTGCATGTAACTGTTCTCAGTGTCAGTTAGTCACGCCTTAAAATGTGCTACTGGTTCCGACCATATTCAAGGTTGTATGAGGGTGCGGATGTAATTCACATCAGGCAGTGATACATACAACTTTAGATGGTCTTTTTTTAGACTTTCTAATTCCCTTAGTTTGTTGTCCTTGCATACTTCTGGTATAATAGACAAATAGTTTCATTGGGAGACTTGGAATAGTGATCCATAATGATTCAACAGAATGAAGAACTCTACATTGTGACGTGGACTTACAGACGGTGACACTGATCTGTTGGGGATGTATGGGTCAGGCAGCATGAGAAACGGGTACCCCGGATACGCTGTTTTATACATTCCTCCATCTTGATGTTTGGACACTGTGGAGAAAGACAAAGATGTGAGATGAGATGTTTTCTGATATTAATTTAACTTCAAAGAAACACTTTTTGGTTAACTATTGTAGTTAAAACGGTTATAATAAGCAGTTTTTTACTATTGGAAAAAGTATTTTCGACAAATAATGATAGAGCTCTTAAGACAGATTTTATGTCACAGACTTGTTTTACTACTGTAACATATTTGTGAGACAAAGTGAAAGCCGTAATCTTGCATCACAAAAACACAGCCAAACCCCAATCCTTTGTTGTTTGTCACCCAATAGAATGGCTAGCCACTGATCTCTCCAGTCTAGAGTGTTGATGGTAACTTAAAATGTGCAATGCATCTTAACAGGCTGTCCAAACAGCGGGTCATTGATCCACATGGCTTGTTTTCAACCTTTCAGCTGAATGCATAAGTGGACAACGTTTTGTGAGTTACTTGACATATGCAAACATTGTTAATGAACTAGAGAGCATTTCTAACTTTAAATAACTTGTAGCTGCCCTGAGGTTCAGCACAGCAAGCATACATTTGTGTCTTTGGCCGATTTTGCCCCATTGGGACAATATATAAGCCTCATGTTAAGTTAAAGCATGCTTTAATTTAGATTTTCTTTAGGACTTTCAGACTGAAGCTACTTGAAACCTTATTACCATGTTATAACCCAGGGAAAGCAACACCTTCCTTTTACAGTCAGTCTATGATGCCACAGCACAGTATTGTCAGAAATCACAGACAACTTGTTTTACCGAGGTACAGTTAGTCTAATTCAGCTACTGTCTAGTTCTTACCGCTGTCGAGGTGCTCCCGGTGTTTCTCTTGATAACCTCTATGTTCGTTTTGCTGACCTCGTCTGACCGCCTGAGTGTCCAAAGCAACATTAAACACAGATTAGTAACCTGAGAATGACTTTGAACAAGAACCAAAAGTTTCATCCCAAGACCCGTTTCAACCTCACAAGCAGCGCATAACATAAGACCTCTCTGTAGTCTACCTACCGTTGCGTTCGAACTTGTCTCCGATTCATTCACCAGAGACGACTTGAGGTCAGCTAAGTCCCTTTCTGTGAAAGCGTTTTCTTGAATTTTCTCATCTTGTTCGCCTTCATCCTTGAAGGATATCATTTCATCGTTTGCTCCTTGATCATCTCCTCCGCCACTACTGAGCTGAGGCATGTTGCTTTGAAAATTACCCTAATCAGCCGAGTGCTCCTTTGAAAAAATAAAGGAAACTTCCTATTAACCTAAACCTCCCTAAATTGTTGCGCTCAGATACGGCCAAAGTATAAAACAAAACAAAAGTTGCTCTGCTGTGGAGCGGCCCTGCAAGTTGAAAGTAATGTTGCTCGGCAGCAACAAATAGCGCATTTGAGCTCGAAACAAGGCGAGGACTCCCAACATCAAAGATCTCCGACCAGTGATTGACAGATTGGATGACTTGTTGGGGGTTGTTTCAGCAGAGTTCCGCTCTTAAAGAGACATCACCTCAGAGCCTGTTGGCCATATTCATCTTTTAACACTTCATCATGGATAAAGTTGCTTGTTTTTAGCAAACACTGAACCGAAGTCCTGGATAAAAGACACGTGAGCAAACGGTCTTTCAGATTCTTCTGCATTGATAGATATTTCCCACAATGCAATCTAGTTATGTAACATTGTTATAACATTGTTAAAACATTGTTATACATTTGAGTGGTGCAATGGTCTAAGGCCTCTCAGTGCTTGAGGAGTCACTACAGACACCCTGGTTCGATTCCAGGCTGAATCACAACTGGCCGTGATTGGGAGTCCCATAGGGCGGCGCACAATTGGCCCAACGTCGTCCGTGTTTGGCCAGGGTAGGACGTCATTGTAAATAAGAATTTGTTCTTAACTGACTTGCCTAGTTAAATAAAGGTAAAAAAATAAAAATGAATAAATAAATATATATATATATATATATATATATATACACACATTGTTGAACACAAACACACACACTTCTACCAGACTCTTATTATGATTGCTAAATACTGCACAATTTAAAAGACTTGCCCTCCAATTCCCCCTTCCACAAAACAGGTTTAAATATTGTACTATAAATTCTGCCTTTCTGTGTTGTACTTTATGCTATTTTCTTTATGTTCGTATTCTTATATTTGATTACTTCTTATCGTTGTTGCATTGTTGAGAAGGAACCTGCAAGTCAGCATTTCATTGGATGCGCATGTTGTGTATACCATACATAGGATTTATAAAGAGAGAGAGATCAGGGATGCTGAGGGTAAAACATAGCTCCTTCATATTCACTACATATTTAGAAACAAAACCATAAAACCATGTTTGCCCAAAATTTGTGAAGTTGTAGAAATATTGATGTGAGATTTGTATTGACATAGTGAGAACATCAGAGACATGTAGGGCATCCCCTGTAAACCATCAGAGACATGTAGGACATCCCCTGTTAACCATCAGAGACATTTAGGACATCCCCTGTAAACCATCAGAAAATGAGTCAAGCTCATCAATAAAAGAGGCATGAAATGTTGCAGCTAGTCTCTAGAGCACATGGATTCAGTTGTAATCTCAAAAAACAGCAATTTGCTGGAATGAAACTATGTGATCGATGCAAAACAAATTTGGAGGGGAAAATAGAATGTAGTTCAAAGATGAATACTTGGTGTCTGGGTGCCTTGTCAAACAAATAGGGGAGGCCGGGGTTGGCTGTCACTTTTTACCCATGTGTATTTCTCAGCACCAGTACATCTTACAAGACTCTTGTCAACATTAATAGAAACACCAAGCTATTGGGTTGAAATAGGAACCCTTTTTTATCATCATATCTTAAGCCATCAAACACTGTCAACTTGTGACAACCAGCCCCGTCACAGGGTTGGTTGTCACACAGTAAGGGGTTGGCTGTCACACAGTAAGGGGTTGGTTGTCACAGTAAGGGGTTGGTTGTCACAGTAAGGGGTTGGTTGTCACACAGTAAGGGGTTGGTTGTCACACAGTAAGGGGTTGGTTGTCACACAGTAAGGGGTTGGTTGTCACAGTAAGGGGTTGGTTGTCACAGTAAGGGGTTGGTTGTCACACAGTAAGGGGTTGGTTGTCACAGTAAGGGGTTGGTTGTCACACAGTAAGGGGTTGGTTGTCACACAGTAAGGGGTTGGTTGTCACAGTAAGGGGTTGGTTGTCACACAGTAAGGGGTTGGTTGTCACAGTAAGGGGTTGGTTGTCACACAGTAAGGGGTTGGTTGTCACAGTAAGGGGTTGGTTGTCACAGTAAGGGGTTGGTTGTCACACAGTAAGGGGTTGGTTGTCACACAGTAAGGGGTTGGTTGTCACAGTAAGGGGTTGGTTGTCACAGTAAGGGGTTGGTTGTCACACAGTAAGGGGTTGGTTGTCACAATGTTTGCTAGTAGCTTATTCCTTTTGTAACAGGAAATGAAGCAATTTAGCAAACATTCTTAGAAATAGCCTTTCTTAGATCGAACTATACTCCTAACAAAATTCAGCATTTTATGCCTTGAGAACAACTTATGATATTTTCAGTAAATATGTGTGTGTGTGTGTTTGTGTACATGTGTGGGTGTGTGACAGAAAATAATTGTGTGAGATGCAAGACGTTTCTCAGACACGTATTTAGAATACCTGTAAATTCTACAGCTCTATATGTTGTTTATACAAAGGCCAAGGCATCTACATTATATTCCGATGTCCTGGCGACGTCTTCCCAATGTGCAAAATGTCACCACACTACATACTCCCAACACATTCTGATATGTTGGCCAAAGGTGTTTACTGGGAAGAGAGGTCTCTATAGCAACAGCAGAAAAGAGCTTGGTATTTATTGTATACTGGCAGTGGCAATGTCCCTGAACAATATGGTTATAATGGAGTTGATAGTGACAACTAACCCCACATTCCATGTGACAACCATCCCCAACCACCCCCCAAAGATGCAAGTTACCACATGGCTTGACCAAGCAACTTAGAAATAGGTTTGGAATGTAGCTTTCCCTTTCCTCTTTTCAACAACATTTTTTCATGTATACTGCCATAATTCAAATGTTCATAAAGAAAGTACCAAGACATCTTATTTTTACGTTCACCTATGAAAAACACATAAATCCCCTCACCTCAATGTAATGGTGGAGTGATAAGCCAAAATCTAGTTTCTCTTGAGCAGTGGTGTAAAGTACTTAAGTAAAAATATTTTAAAGTACTACATAAGTCGTTTTTTTGGGATATCTGTACTTTACTTTTTAGATTTTGGACTACTTTTACTTCACTACATTCCTAAAGAAAATAATGTACTTTTTACTCTATACATTTTCCCTGACACCGAAAAGTACATTTTGAATGCTTAGCAGGACCGGAAAATGGTCCAATTCACGCACTTATCAAGAGAACATCCCTGATCATCCCTACTGCCTCTGATCTGGAGGACTCACTAAACACAAATGCTTTGTTTGTAAATTATGTCTGCGTGTTGTAGTGTGCCCTTGACTATCCGTAAAAATTTAAAAAACAATAAAATTGTGCTGTCCGATTTCCTTATTATAAGCAATTTGAAATTATTTATACTTTTACTTTTGATACTTAAGTATATTTTTGCAATTCAATTTACTTTTGATATTTAAGTCTATTTAAAACCAAATACTTTTAGACTTTTACTAAAGTAGTATTTTACTGGGTGACTTTCACTTTTACTTGAGTCATTTTCTATTAAGGTATCTTTACTTTTACTCAAGTATGACAATTTGGTTCTTTTTACACCATTGCTCTTGAGTGATAAATCAGATCCAGCCTTAACTGTGCGATGTAGTAAGGAGTTGTAGTTTCCAACAGGCCAATTTTCGACATAGTTTAGCGCATAAAACTTTGCAATTAACTACAATGACCATAATCCATTGCGCAGCTAGTTGTGGTCTTTGTTTATTTTATGCTAACTACAGATGAGTTTCAAGTTTTAAAATCACATGCACAAGTACAGTGAATTGCCTTTCTTGTAAACTCAAAACCCAACAATGCAATAATAAAAAACTATGTAACACTAGAAAAAACACACAAGAATAGGAAATATGAGACACAATAAAGTAAGTAAGTAAGTAAGCATACTATATACAGGGAATATTTAAGGGGTAAGGGGACTAGGCAACAGGATATAAGATAAACAGAGTAGCAGCTTGTATGTGAATGGCTGTGCGGGTGCTTAGAGTCAGTATAACTGTATGTGCAAATTATGGAGCAGCTGTTGCTTCGCGAGGTATCATCAAATAAAACAAATGTAATATACACAACAACTGAAATATTTTGGTAAAGTAATGTGAATAAATGATGGTTAATAAGTGATAAGCAGTAAATGGGCAGTCACTACCATCATGGGACTTTTACTCATTGTTTTATTCTGTGTTACAGCATTCAACCCAAATAATCGAAACCGAAATCAAAAACCGTGATTATTTTTTAATAATTGAATCGAAATCGAACCAACCTCTAAAAGCACTAATCGCTCGGCACTACCTCCATGTTTTGTCATGCTGACATGAATTGAACAGGTGGATGAGTTCTTTCAATGAATTCACACATTTTAATCTTACAATTATTACACAGCATCCTGTAGATTGTGAGTAATAACCACTATGACAACCAACCCGTGAGACAACCAAAACAGGTCTCCCCTGACTGTTTTTTATATTTTTTCACTTCATGCATTTTTTATGCTGATACAGTAGCATGGTCTTCTGAGTTTTAATTGAGAAATATTTATACGCTCCCATGCTGTGACTTAATATTTGACTTAATCTGTTGCCTTGAAAGAAAATGATGAACCACAGCTGGGAAATAGAATTAAATACAAACAGAAAATGTACCTAGTATTTGCATAAAGCTGCATATTTATACAATATTGGCCATGCATATTAATAAAAAGATTAAAATGAGCAGTTTAATGTATGCAAATCTAAATTATAAATGAGTTGTTTAAACTCCTTGTTTATTCGAATTGATTAAATATAGACAGCTGTTTTTCGTAGAACCAGTTTCTCTATGTGGCTTACTTCACAAGTTCTCACATCTTTGGCACTTTTGTGTGTCTCTCTTTCTGTGCTTACATTGGTTTCACATATCCTTGAGGTGGTGTCTGTGCTTGTTCCTTCATTGGACTTGACTGTGTGTGAGTTTTGGATTTGATTAATATGATCGATCTTTGTTGGACTCAAATCCTTCTTATCAGTCTGTGCGTTTGCATGACTCACTCACACACCAGCCTCTGTATCCTCCTCTCTTATCTCCTCTATGGTAATTGCAGCCATGAAGTCAGTAAATTATACTCTCTGCTCTCTCTGCCTTAGGGGCAGGAAACACCAAAAAAGGAAAGAAAAAAAACACTGCCTGCCAACAGTAGCACTTCATGTCGAGAGAAAAATATACCATTGGTAATATTGCTTCAGGCAGCAGTTTACGGTAACCCAATGCAAATATTAATGGCACATAAGTAGTTACTATAATGTCAACGGGTTGAACTCAGATCAAGTTTGTAAGACAGACCTGTGTCTGGGGGTGATGTTGTACACATGATGTGGAATCCTGCAACATTTCTCGAGTTCCACAGAAGTTAAACCTGTTTGCTATACATGTTGATGCATTGGCGTCTCAGATATGCATTTTCCTTTTCAGATATCACTAAGCCTGAACAATTGGAATCATTTCAAGTGAGAACTTTGGTTTTTCCGTTTCTTAATCATTTGCAAGGGAAACCACTCTCTTTTGTACAGATTACAGCACAAAGGATAAATTGCAGTTCCTATAAAACAAATTATATACTCTGCTTTCTAAATAAACTTCAGGCACATTAAAGCAGCAAAGTAATTAAATCATATCCTTTCATTGAGGCTACGCCACATCGAAGGGAACAGCTCTTAACTGGAACCACTTGTGTGCGTTTTATTGGTAGTTTCTCTCCAACCAAAAACATGTTCTCTCAAGCAGCATCCAATGTGCAATACTGAACCTTAGCAAATCTTTTCGACAGCCTAATTTTATATATATATTTTCCCCCATGAAGGATTCCATCATTCAACAAATATGAAGAGCCCTTGAATGTGAAACCCTGTAAATGAGAGTAATTAATCAGATGTATGAGGTTACTATTCCTTGTAGCTGTTATCATCAAACATGGGAAAGGTTCTTGGTCAACTAAATTGATGTGAGGACAATATTAGCATTACATTTAAGTCAGTTTTTACCATCTCCTCTTTGGTCACTATGAGAGTTCCACATGTTGTATCTGAAAGTGGTGACATGCCTAATGGTGTTAAATGGAGATGTCGGACCAAGGCGCAGCGTGAATATCGTTCCACATATTTTATTAGAATGTGAAACTATGCAAGACATACAATAAACCATAAACGAAGAGGTGCTACATGCACTAACTCAAAATAATCTCCTACAAACAAAGGTGGGAAAAACAACTACTTAAATATGATCCCCAATTAGAGACAACGATGACCAGCTGCCTCTATTTGAGGATCATCCAAAAAACCCAACATAGAAAAAACAGAAACTAGAACCAAACATAGAAAAATAAACTAGAATAACCCCCCAGTCATGCCCTGATCTACTCTATCATAGAAAATAAGAGCTCTCTATGGTCAGGACGTGACAGGAGAAATGTCATTGCTATTCCTACTTTGTTTTCTTTTCCTAATAGGTATAATCCAATCTTTGAGTCTCCTGTTGTTCTGAAATCTCAAAGTAATCTGACTTGAATTGAAAAAGGTTTGACATGTTTACATCTTAACATTTGTAGTTTATTACCTAAAAATGGATCTTGTCGAGATCTGGGCCTCTCAGGCAGACCCTGATATTTGTATTTTATCTGAAACCTGATTAACTGATAAAACCCTGGACTCTGAGGTTGCTATGGATGGTTACAATGTGTTTAGGGTTGATAGGAAAGGCAAAGGGGGTGGTGTTGCTATTTACACAAATAATCTTATTTCTGTGTCTCTGTTAAAGGCTACTTCCAGTCCTAAACAATTTGAATTGTTGGCTTTAAGTCTTCAGCTCGGTTCAAACTCAAAAATAACAGTTATAGGAATCTATCGTCCACTTTCCTCCAAGAAGTGTGTACTAAACAAACTCACTGATTCTGATTTAATTGCCATTTTTACTACCCCATAGGTGTTGATCGCAGGAGATTTTAATCTTGCATGGGGAACGAAGGCTGCTGACTGTTTAAAGAATTTTTGTACTAATCGAAATTTGTCCCAGCTGATTACAAAGCCTACTCGTCCAAACTTAAGGACCCTATGAAATCGACTTTGATTGACCTCATATTTACAAATACTCCAGATAAATATGCTGGGAGTGAGGTATTTTGGGGGGGTGGCGGGGTGGCTAGTCAGTTGTCCAACTGAATGTATTCAACTGAAATGTGTCTTCCGCATTTAACACACCCCCTCATTTTCTTTGGATATTAGTGACCACTGTCCCGTTGCATGTGTCAGGGATATACGGACGCCTAGATCCAAACCTCGTTTTATCAATGACGAATTTGAAACATTTAATGAACAGGATTTTTTTTCTGACCTTTATTTTGGTGACTTTGATTGTATTGCATCTATACCTGACCCAGAGTTGGCTCTGAACCACTTCTCAAATGTTTTCAATTGTATTGTAGATAAACATGCTCCCTTTAAAAAACGGAGAATTAAAAATAGGTCTTGCCTTTGGTTCAGTCCAGCGCTATCTGAAGTCATACACAACAGAAATGCTTCCTGGGCCAAAGCTAGATTCACAGACTCGTGCCCAGACTGGCAGTCTTTCAGGCGATTGAGAAATCTGTGTGTAAAACTAGTTAAAAAAGAAAAATCTGATTATGTTAATAGACTATCTGAATGTACAGGGAACCCAGCTACATTTTGGAAAGCTGTTACGTCTCCTGTTATGTCTCCTCTTCTCTCCCCCAATAAATTCATTTAGATTCTGACACTATTACTGACAAAATTGATATCATTAATGCATTTAATCACCATTTTATCTCTGCGGGCTATATGTTTGAATAGTAGTTTGTCTACTCAATTGAATGATACTGAAAATTCTGGTCAGGAGTTTTGTTTTCAGAAATTCACTGATAAAAGAAGTCCTCAATGCTTTGCTAACATTAGACAAAAAAATCCACAGGGGCTGATCATTTGGAGTCTGGTCTGCTTAAGTGTGCAGCTCCCTTTATTGCTGTCTCAGTAGCCCACATTTTTAATTTGACATTGTTATCAGGAAGTATTCCAAAAGCATGGAAATCCGTATATATGCGGCCACTCCACAAGGGTAGGGATACAAATGATCTTAACAACTATCGTTCCATTTCAAGACAACCTTCTTAGCTAAGATTCTTGAATCCTTGGATAATGTACAACTTCGTTCCTTTTTTATCTGATAATTGTATTTTTAATATAAACCAATCAGGGTTTAGGCCTGGGCATAGTACTACCACAGCAGCTAGTTGTTAATGATCTTGTCAATGCCTTGGATGCTAAAAAGAGCTGTGCTGCCTTGTTTATTGACAGGTCAAAGGTGTTCGACACTGTTGATCATTTTGTTTTGCTGAAGAGGTTATCAAAAATAGGCCTTGGATATACAGCCTGTTTATGGTTTCAGAATGATCTTTTTATTTTTTTGAGTTATCTTAGCGACAGAACTCAGGCCAACTTAACAAATGGGGTTTAATCTGAATTTCTTGAGATTCAAAAAGATGTTACTCAGGGTTCGATTTTGGGTCCATTATTGTTCACATTGTATATTAATGACATAGGAAACACTGTTAATACTTGTAACATTCATCTCTATGCAGATGACACAGTTTTGTATTCCTGTGCCACCTCAGTGCAGCAGGCCATTCTTGAACTTCAGCATGACTATGATTCAATTCTGAAATCGCTTACAGATCTTAAATTAGTGTTAAATGCAAGTAAAACCAAGCTCATGCTGTTCTCTAGGTCACGAAATGTTGACCCTGAGGACCTGCATATTTGCGATTAAAATGGAGCCCAAATTGAGCTCGTTTCTCAATATAAGTACTTGGGTGTCTGGATTGATGACAAGTTGTCCAGCATATAGAAAATGTGACTAAGAAGCTAAGATCCAAGATTGTTTTTTAATATTGAAATAAATCATGCCTCAGTATTGAAAATAGGAGAACGATTGTTCAAACAATGCTTCTCCCTGTATTGTATGTTTACATGCATGCGACAACCTCTGTTTTGAAACTTTTGGACGCAGTCTACCATTCCGCAATACGTTTTATCACAGGGGACAATTTTAGGACTCATCATTGTAGTCTGTATAAAAATGTGGGATGGACCTCTCTGTCTGTAAGAAGAAAGCTGCATTCTCTTTGATTTATTTCCGAAGCAATCTGACAGAAACTGCCTCCATATGTAACTTCATTAATGAAGTTTAGAATCAGAAGTTATCTAAACCCATTCTCAGGAATGGATAACACTAGAGATTCCTTCAGTCTCCACAGATCTGGGAAAATCTGTGTTTTGTTTTTATGCCCCTAATTTGTGGAACAATCTGCAGAGTTCACTGCAGTTAGATGTACTGGTGTCACTCAAGCAGTTTACATTATTGATTGCGGACCTCTATGTAGTTGAATGTGATTGCTTTTATTAAATATGTTTATTTTGCTATTGTGTGCTGAATTATATCAATCAATCAATCAATCAATCAATCAATCAATCAATCAAATGTATTTATAAAGCCCTTCTTACATCAGCTGATATCTCAAAGTGCTGTACAGAAACCCAGCCTAAAACCCCAAACAGCAAACAGCAAGCAATGCAGATGTAGAAGCATGGTGGCTAGGAAAAACTCCCTAGAAAGGCTACAACCTAGGAAGAAACCTAAAGAGGAACCAGGCTATGAGGGGTGGCTAGTCCTTCTCTGGCGGTGCCGGGATGAGATTATAACAGTACATAGCCAAGATGTTCAAACGTTCATAGATGACCAGCAGGATCAAATAATAATAATAATCACAGTGGTTGTAGAGGGTGCAACAGGTCAGCACCTCAGGAGTAACTGTCAGTTTCATAGCCGAGCATTCAGAATTAGAGACAGCAGGTGCGGTATATTATAATTATATACAAAACTATTCTATTTTTTATATACATATATGTGTATGTTTTATTATTCTGTTTTTATTGTAATGTATACAGGGCTCTTTTGTAAAATGGATTTTTAATCTCAATGTGACTCCCTGTTTAAATAAAGGTTAAATTAAAAAATGCTATAAAGTATGCTATGAAGCAGGGTTGGAGTCCATTCCATTTTAATTCCAGTCAATTTAGAAAGTAGGCCTAATGCAAATTGCAATTCCTAATTTAAAAAGCATTGAAGAGAATTGTAATTTCAGTGTACTTCCTGAATTGATTGGAATTGAAATGGAAATGAACCCAACCCTGCTATAAAGGGCATAGGGTGCCATTTGGGACACAACATATTTTTGACCTGGAAAGTTCTTTCTCCTTCTAAACTGGAGTTTGATGAAAAATATGTAAAAAGGCATTTCTGTCTGTTATCTCCTCTATAATTATCTAGGACTTTCTCACAAACACTATTTGAATACATCTCCGAGGTCTACATAATTGATGTGTCCCCTCTGAGTGCGTTGTGAGGCGGAGTCAAACTGAGGATAATAAGCACAGCAGAAAAGGAGACATTAGGAATGTAATAGAGATTCTGCAATGTGCACTTGTTTCTATGAAGGTTAAATAAAGTTAGGTTACTTTGAATGCTACATTTAAGTTAAAAGGAGGTAAATTGCTAAGTAAAAAGTAAGTTAACCTTGTGCCTCATTTTGAGTAAGGGAATGAGTGTATTACGGAGAAGAAAGTGGCAAACCATTATTGGAAAGGGTCCATCTTCTCTCACAACTGCTTTAGCTCATGTGCTTTTAAAGTTGTTAGTTAAAAGAGCTGGACTGGTTCATAAAAAATGCTCTCTGATGGGACCTACCAG
This sequence comes from Salmo trutta, assembly GCF_901001165.1. Taxonomy (NCBI): domain Eukaryota; kingdom Metazoa; phylum Chordata; class Actinopteri; order Salmoniformes; family Salmonidae; genus Salmo; species Salmo trutta. Next base: position 14,036,900 of record NC_042975.1, on the reverse strand, counting down.
ACAGAGACAAATGTTGCATTCCAAATGGCATTCTATTTCCTATATAGTTCACTACTTTTGACCAGGGCCCATGAGTGGGGTATTGTGATGACTGTTCTATCCTAGCCCTCCCCTACTCTGCAGCCAGGGCTGTAGAGAAAGGGGGATACCTAGTAAGTTGTACAATTGAATGTATTCAACTGAAATGTGTCTTCCGCATTTAACCCAACCCCTCTGAATAAGAGAGGTCTGGAGGGCTGCCTTAATTCACATCCACTTTTTCGGCGCCCGGGGAACAGTGTGTTAACTCAGGGGCAGAACGACTGATTTTTACCTTGTCAATCTTTCAGCTACTGGCCCAAAGCTCCTACCCACCAGGGCTATAATGTTGGCTGTTACTGAGGACAAGGCCTTGGTCCTGAGGTTACTGTGCCCTCCCCTCCCAAGCAGAGCCAGAACCTTGGCAGTGGAGGGAGAAACCTGTGAGGCAGGAAACAAAGGGCCTCGTTAATGCAGAGACTCGCAGGGACCTTTGATGTGGAGCCAAGCCATTCACTCCTCGCTTCTTCCACACACACAGGCGTGTGTGTGCCCACACACACTCATTAAGGCACACACACACACACAGATGCGCACACAAACACACTTACACACACAGATGCAAGTACACATGCACACAAAAAAATAACTGTAGAAAAAAATGTATTCTTTTTCCCCTGCCCCTGAGTTGGAGCGTGCCTGCTATTTAGAGATACACTAGATTGAAACAATGATGTCTGTTTGTTCAAGATGCACCACAAGGCAGCAGGTTGCTTCAGTGGAAAGATATTTTTTTTTACTGCAACTTTTTAACTCATTGACTTTATTCCATTGCTTGTTGATCTTATGCCAGCATGTCAATGTTGCAATTATTTAAAACAACAGTGCAACCTTATTTGGCATCACTACACAACTTCACAATTGTATTCGTGTGTAACCCTAAAATCATTGACATGCAAAAGCAAGTTTTAGCTTGGCTTTGTGCTACAGTGAGTTAGGCAGCCCAGCCCAACCTCTGTACCTAACTTGATATTAGCGGTTTTCCTGATATTGGTTGGTTGTTACCACAGTCCAGCAAGGTCTGCTGTGGTTGAGTAACTATCTCTCTGATGAGGTTTTTATCCAGGCACAGTCTCTCACAGAGAGAGAGACTGTGCCTCTATATGTGTGTGTGTGCAAGCATCTGCATGTGTGTGTGTGTTTGTCTTTATGACCTTGTGTCATATTTGTGTGTGTGTGTGTGTGTGTGTGTCTGTGTGTGTGTGTGTGTGTGTGTGTGTGTGTGGATATGTGCATGTATTTGTGTGCATGTATGACTTTGTGTGTGTGTGTGTGTGTATGTATTTGTGTGTATGACTTGTGTGCGATGTGTGTCTGTGGCCTGAGCACTGGATTCCATAGGTAGACTAGCGTGAGAACCCTGGTGGGAAGGCAGCAGGGTCTGACCACAGCAGTGGGCAGCTGAAGGCTGATGCCTGAGGCCCTCCTGACTCCCTGCCCTAGTTAGACCATAAATGGGAGGGGTTGAAGACATGTGACAGGAAATCCAAGAGGAATGAGTGTACTTCAGCAAGTTAGTAGAGTGGCAGGAGCGGTACGGTGAGAACAAACAAATATATGCACTTTTATACTGCATAGTTATTACAATGTACTTATATGGCTTAATATATAATTGTACAAAACACACACAAGCTTGCGCGTGCACACACACACACACACACACACACACACAAATGTACTTTTGTTATTACTTCAGCTTATGAAACTGTATGGATATGAATATGACATCACTAAGAAAGCCACCTCAATACAATACATCACAATGAACAAGATAATTACAGTTACAATTCTGCCATTGTTTTGTTTCTTTTTATTGGTTTGGAGAGTGAAAAGAAATGAATGTCAGATAGAGAAAGATCAGTCACCAGGACTTCCTTTAGTCTGATGGCACAGCTATTAAATGTGTGCATTCACAGTGGTCGCTTTCTAGTGGTGAGTGGGCGAGTTGGAGTTTTGAGTTGACAGTTAACAGCAGATTCCGGGATTAGTTTTTCCGCTGTTAGTGGGCTGATGTGGCCGAGTAGAGGATGTGGATTCTCATGATGGATCATTGTTTAGGTTTGAAATCTGTATGTGCGTAGCCATGTATCCATGTATCAAGGGGATGGCAGGACAGGCACACATGCATGTACAGTGGGCTCCGAAATTATTGACACCCTTGATAAAGATGAGCAATAGTGACTGTACAAAATAAATCATTCAAATACTGCGCTATATTGCATACTCCAAAAATGTTTTATACTAATTATTATTTATACTAATACAATTCCTCAGAGAAAGAGATTTTGTTTAACAAGTTAAAAAACAAACATTATTGTCCCCCCCCAAAATATTGACACCCCTAAAGATTCTTATAAATTAAATAGAGAAAAAGTTTAGTATTTGGTCCAATATTCCTAGAATGCACAAACACACATGCATCGATGATCTGGGTACCAATGTTTCACAAGACCCATACAGAAGCCACCAATTGATACCTGCCAAGGTGCAGACAGGCAAGAAAGCAGTTTGTGTAAGTATGTTCAGACTGAGTGCTGTTATTCCTGCTTTAAGCTATTGAGATAACTTGGCAGACCACATGCACATCCTCATGGGGACATGCCCATTATACTCCTGTTCACAGGGTCTCGCTTCAAGACAAGACATCCACAAAGATCATACATGAGCATCAATCAACATGAAAGGAAATAGAGGAAATGATATATAATAATAACAAAGCTCATAAGCAATAGAATGGCAAAAGTCTTACCAAACTTTATACATATCAATCAAAAAGAGTTTATAAAAAATACACACTTACAAACAAATACAATAATATGTTTTAGTATAATACATTAGACATAGATTCATCAATAATGGCTGTTGATCCCAAAAAGGCCTTCAACCGTCTTGAATGTCCTTTTATATTCAAAACTTTGGAAGCCTTCAACTTTCTAGCTGGAATAATACATTTAATAAAAATATATAAATATCCTAAAGCAAAAATATACACAAATAATATTGTACATTATCTGATTAAATTGCTTTAAAAAGGGGCACAAGACAGGGATGTCCTCTCTCCCCCTCCTGTTTGCACCGGCAAATAACTGCTTGAAGAAAGAATTAGACAGGACACAAACGTAACAGGTATCAGTATTGTTAAATGAATATAAACTAAACTTATTTGCCAATAATCTCCTGATATACCTGACCAATATTGAAAATTCAATGCCCCCCTTGCAAAAAATGTTTTCTGAATAAAAAAAAGAATAACTCATGATATACAGCATTCCTTTAAGTGGACCACAAAACTATCAAATACTTAGGATCAGTGGTGTAAAGTACTTTAGTAAAAATACTTTAAAGTACTACTTAAGAAGTTTATTTTGGGTATCTGTACTTCACTTTGCTATTTATATTTTTTTACCACTTTTACTTATTTTATTTTATTTTTTATTACCCCTTTTTCTCCCCAATTCCGTGGTATCCAATTGGCAGTTACAGTCTTGTCCCATGGCTGCAACTTCCGTACTGATTCGGGAGAGGCGAAGGTGTGTCCTCCGAAACACAACCCAGCCAAGCCACACTGCTTCTTGACACAATGCCCGCTTAACCCGGAAGCCAGCCACACCAATGTGTCAGAGGAAACACCATACACCTGGCGACCGTGTCAGCGTGCATTGCGCCCAGCCTGCTACAGGAGTCGCTGGTGCGCGATGGAACAAGAACATCCCTGCCGGCCAAACTCTTCCCTAACCTGGACAACGCTGGGCCAATTGTGCGCCGCCCCATGGGTCTCCCGGTCACGGCTGGCTGCGACAGAGCCTGGACTCGAACCAGGATCTCTGGTGGCCTTAGACCACTGCGCCACTTGGGAGGCTTATTTCACTACATTCCTAAAGAAAATGATGTACTTTTTACTCCATACATTTTCCCCGACACCTAAAAATACTCGTTACATTTTTAATACTTAGCAGGACCAAAAATGGTCCAATTCACACACTTATCAAGAGAACATCCCTGGTCATCCCTAATGCCTCTGATCTGTGGGACTCACTAAACACAAATGGTTTGTTTGTAAATGATGTCTGAGTGTGACCCTGGCCATCCATAAATTTGCTTAATATAAGGAACTTTAAATGATTTATACTTTTACTTTTGATACTTAAGTATATTTAAAACCAAATACTTTTAGACTTTTACTCAAGTATTATTTTACTGGGTGACTTTCACTTTTACTTGAGTCATTTTCTATTAAGCAGTGGTGTAAAAAGTACCCAATTGTCATACTTGAGTAAAAGTCAAGATACCAGTGACAACAAACAACAAATATATAAAGATAACTTAATCCCATTACTCAACAATATGAAAGCAGATCTATTTGGAACAATTTTCCCATAAATCCTAGAATAAACCTCTTCATGGCTCGCAAAGTTTTTACATTTATTCTACCAATTACCCCACCAAAGACATTAACAAAAAGTATACTCGGACATAAGACTTTATACAGGTAAATAAAACTCATAAAACTCGTAGAATAAAAAGTAAAGTTTATAGCTCCCTAAGTCTGAGGGTGGTTTTAACCTTCCAGACTTGGAATTATGTTAACTTGCCACACAAGGCTTTTACTTGAGACATATTGTTAAATACCACGAGCCTGTCCTCCCCAATTAAGGTGCCACCAACCTCCTGTGTAAGATATACAAAACCTTGTAGAGAGCCTATGCAACTGACAACCTCAGACAAAAATATAAACTATTGGAACTAACCAAATGACAGTTGAAGATTTATGGTTAATCCAGTATAAATGTACAGTACCAGTAAAAAATTTGGACACCTAGTCATTCAAGGGTTTTTCTTTATTTTTTACATTGTAGAATAATAGTGAAGACATCGAAACTATGAAATAACACATATGGAATCATGTCATAACCAAAAAAGTCCAAAACAAATAAAAATATATTTTATAGTTTGATTTGATTTTTATTTGGATCTCTTTTAGTCCCCATTTGGACTAATCTTCCAAGAGTCCTTAAATATTAAAATACAATTTATATACGAACACATTTTCACATATAACACACTATTACAAACATACATAATATACTAACGTAATAAAAATAAATAATCAATCTAAAAAATATGAATTCTTCATCTACTGTAATCCCACAACATTTCTGTGTATTATATTTAAATTGTTTTAAAATAATGTTTAAATGTATATATTGAAAGGTTTCTGGTTTGCTCAGTTAATTTATTCCATTTCTTTATTGCTCTAAATCGAAATGTTCTTTTGCCTATTTCTCTTTTCTGTCTGGATAACGCATAGATGGTGGACAATCTATTCCTAGTATTTACGGAATGTCTGTCTCTTACCAACTGATTGCCGTTGTGAATTGTACTTGGCCGTTTTAAATGATGTATATTATGAAATAAAATAAGCATGTTTTTTTCAATTATCTTGTCGATTGATGACCAACCAAGAACATTGCGTATGACTGCAACAGAAAAACCATATCTCCACCGTAAAACAATCCTTGCTGCTTTGTTCTGTGCAATCTGCAGCCTCCTAACTTCACTTGATGATGCATTTCCCCAGACCACAGAACAGTAGTTCACTTGACTCTCAATTAAAGCTTGTGTTATTTGCTTAAGAATTTTTCCTGGTAAATATTTAGCTATCCTTCTGATTATGCATGCTGTTTTAATAATTTTTTTACATAGATTAGTTATTTGAGATGACCATGATAAGCAGTTGTCTAGCTGCACTCCTAATAGTTTGGTTTCTGCCACTTCTTCAATTTGTACTCCTCCCATACTTAATTGTATCCCATGCTGTTTTGGCCTTTTCCTAGTGGAACAAACCAACATAACTTTGGTTTTCTTGGTGTTTAAAACAAGTTTATTCTGGCAAACCCACTCCCTAATATTCTCCAAATCTCCTTGTAAAGCTTGCTGTACCTGTTGAACCGATTGTCCTGCTGCATAAATTGTAGTATCATCTGCAAATACAGTAGCTTGAGTTTCAGCTAGGGCATAGGAAAGGTTGTTGGTATATATTAAATAAAGAAGTGGCCCAAGGCAGCTGCCCTGCGGTATTCCACAGTTTAAAGCATGAGGGGAAGAAAATGAACCATTGATATAGGTGGACTGTTTCCTGTCAGTTAGATATGACTGTACCCAACTCAATGCTACCTCCTTAAAACCATAATGCATTAATTTTGTCAAAATTATCTCATGATCCACTAAATCAAATGCTGCACTGAAATCTAAAAATAGTACCCCCACAAACTTGCCATTATCCATAGCATTGAGCCACTGGTCAGTCATGTCAACCAATGCAGTGGTAGTGGAATGATTTTTGCGATAAGCATGCTGATTGGCTGTAATCAGATCATTATTTTCCATGTACTCCCATATTTGTCTACTCACAATACCCTCCAATATCTTACTGAGTGTAGGGAGTAGACTAATTGGTCGACTATTGGCAGGAGTAGCGGGTTCTTTGCAGTCTTTTGGAATAGGACAAAGTTTAGCATGCTTCCATACATTTGCAAACATCCCCTTTTCCAGTGACCAATTAAATATGTATCTCAGTGGAACTGCAATCTGGGGAGCAGCACAGCGAAGCAAAAAATTGTCCATAAGATCATAACCTGTAGATTTCCCATCAGGTAATGACTTCAAAAGGTTTAACACCTCCTCCACTGACACCGTTTGCAGACTAAAAGAGCAGATCTTGTTGCTCATAATATGATCATCAATCCATTGGACAATAGCTTGTTTGGAAGAATGTATGTTTACATTGTTGCTCAGTAAATTAATTTTCTTTGTGAAAAAATCTGCAAAATGATTGGCAATATCAACTGGTTTTGTTATTATTCTCCCGTCAACCTCCACACTAGATGGGCATGATGAGATAGATGTACCAAGTAAACCCTTAACTGTATTCCATACCTTTTTAGAATCATTTTTACAATCAATAAAAGCATTGTTGAAAAATAACTTTTTTTCCCTTCGATTCAATTTAACTACATAATTACGAAATGTTCTATAATTCTGTTCATCAATTTCTAGTTTTGACTAGTTGAGATTCTTCAAAGTAGCCACCCTTTGCCTTGATAATAGCTTTGCATCCTCTTGGCATTCTCTCAACTAGCTTCATGAGGTAGTCACCTGGAATGCATTTCAATTAACAGGTGTGCCAGGTGTGCCTTAATTTGTGGAATTTCTTTCCTTCTTAATGTGTTTGAGCCAATCATTGTGTTGTGACAAGGTAGGGGTGGTATACAGAAGATGGTATTTTACCAAATAGGGCTAAATCCATATTATGGCAAGAACAGCTTAAATAAGCAAAGAGAAACAAATGTCCATCAATACTTTAAGACATGAAGGTCAGTCAATCCGGAAAATTAAGAACTTTGAAAGTTTTTGCATGTGCAGTCGCAAAACCATCAAGCGCTATGATGAAACTGGCTCTCATGGGGACTGCCACCAGAAAACCACAGCATTCTGCAGCAATATGCCATCCCATCTGGTTTGCGCATAGTGGGACTATCATTGTTTTCAGCAGGACAATGACCCAGCACACCTCCAGGCTGTGTAAGAGCTATTTGACCAATATGGAGAGTGATGGAGTGCTGCATCAGATGACCTGGCCTCCACAATCACTCAACCTCAACCCAATTGAAATGGTTTGGGATGAGTTGGACCACAGGGTGAAGGAAAAGCAGCCAACATGTGCTTAGCATATGTGGGAACTCCTTCAAGACTGTTGGAAAAGCATTCTAGGTGAAGCTGGTTGATAGCTTTGCACACTCTTGGCATTCTATCATCAAGGCAAGGGTGGCTACTTTGAAGAATATCAAATATAACATACATTTTGATTTGTTTAACACTTTTTTGGTTACTACAGGATTTCATATGTGTTATTTCATAGTTTTGATGTCTTCACTATTACTCTACAATGTAGAAAATTGTACAAAGAAAAACCCTTGAATGAGTAGGTGTGTCCAAACTTTTGACTGGTACTGTATGTATAGAATTTATTATACAATAGACAACATCCACAAAATCTACATCACAATGACAGTCATGTCTTAAGTACAAAACTAACAATGACTCAATAATCCATGCCTTCTGGGAATGCTATAAAGTCCAAACGTTATGGGCGGAGTTAGAAAATTGGCTGTCAGAAGTATTGTAAAATTACTTTTAATCCTTCTGTCTGCATATTTCAGGACATGTCATATGAGGGTGCAGTGAGCTGTGTAGATTTGTAGTGTTTGAAAAAATAAATACATGGCCCCTTCTTATTACATGGCCCCTTTGCTCTAAACAGTTTTTGTATATCACAAGAAGCAATGCATATGAACCATTCATAAAAGAACAATAGCATCAACATTAACAAATGGATGGATTTTCAGCTCTTAATCCCGACAGCACCAGCAGCCTTTACAAGTGAATGGAGGATAGAAAATGTGGTAAGACTATTACAAGTGCCAGGATAATAAAGAACACAGCGAAAACTCCTATGTCTGATCTTGTTAATTTCTAAGCATTATGAGAGCCAAACAGCCTTTCTGAAGCCAAGGTCAAAAGTGGGGAGTGTCACACAGAAAAAAGAAATCATCCCCGATTTTTTTACAAGCTGGCAAAATCCATGGAAATAAAGGGAAAATATTTAGAGAGCTGTTGCTAATTGGCTGCCTGAGGAGTGGTGAAAGCCGAGGATCAGACTTAACTTCTCACTCAGGGACAAAAAGGTAAAGGGAAGAGGGGATACCTAATCAGTTGTACAACTGAATGCATTCAACTGTAATGTGTCTTCCGCATTTAACCCAACCACTCTGAATCAATTTGTGGTGTGATGGTTAAGTAAATAATGGTGAGATGTGTGATGAAAACGAAAGCTCTGTAGCTACATATACTAACAAGAGCACTTCCGTACAGTGGTGTAAAGTACTTAAGTAAAAATACTTGAAAGTACTACTTAAGTAGTTTTTTGGGGTATCTGTACTTTACTTTTTATATTTTTGACAACTTTTACTTTACTACATTTCTGAAGAAAATAATATACTTTTTACTCCATACATTTTCTCTGACACCCAAAAGTACTTACATTTTGAATGCTTAGCAGGACAGGAAAATTGTCAAATTCATGCACTTATCAAGAGAACATCCCTGGTCATCCCTACTGCCTCTGATCTGGGTGACTTTCACTTTTACTTGAGTCATTTTCTATTAAGGTATCTTTACTATTACTCAAGTATGACAATTGGGTACTTTTTCCATCACTGCTTTTTTAATTAAATATTATTTACACAGTAAGTATACGGATTACACCATTGCAACAACATGTCAACCAATTTCTGAGTTTATGCGAGAAACACTATTTTCCACTGCTTCTTACAGACCTGCAGGACACTTTTCTTTTACCAATGTACTGTGTGGAATTGGCCAGTAAGATACTTCATAACTGATAGGACCAAGGACTTAGCAAAGTGACTAAGGCTGACCCCTTGAGGAATAAGAAGGGAATTAGTGGAAGCAGTTGTTCTACAGTTACCTACAGGACCAGTCTGGTCTTGTCTATCAGTGGACAAACATGATTTTTGCCCCAGCTCAGACTCAGAGAGCACAATGCCAACTTTCAACTTCACCATACCTGTCTATTGTCTGTCTGTAACTCCGTCGCAGCACCATTTCACCAAGTCAAATTCCTGTACATGCAAATGTTTTTGGCAAATCTGATAAAGGTTTCTAACAAAAATATGTGATTTGTTCTATTTTTTAAATTTGTGGTATGATTACTTAGAATCAGATCAGTACTTTACAGTCTTTATTATAATTTGTCTTGTCTGTGTCACTGCCAGAGAATTCTAGAGGTTTAAGGAACGTTCTCTCAAAACTAACTAGCATGTCCTATAGTGCTATATCAGAAGCCACATCACTCATTTTACAACACTTAGAAAAATGATTTGGTCCAGTCTGGGATTGATCCAAATTCCCTGCAACAGATTTATTTTAATCCATGGAAGGAGATATAGAAGGAAATAGAAAACCACTGGATTTATGAGACATTTTACTTTGGTTGGAGCACTAATATATTACATACTCGCACATCATTTTTATCATGACATCTGTCAAGTGAATAAAATACTGACGCCAGAAGAATTATGCTTCAATTCGATGAGTCTGCCTTCATTTTTTATCCTGCAACTTATGTTCTCGATGGTGAACTACTTTCCAAGACAATAATGTAATGACAACCGTCTGTGGTATTTGATTAGTTGTCTATTACCAAGACACTTAAATCATGCACTATGTACATGAAATCATCTCCAAATTTCCCCCTCAAAGAAAACATCTATAATTCATAATTTCATCATGTCTAATACATTTTTTCAATTGATGAGAACAGTAAAGATATCATTATCATTTTGCCACAGTGACACCAATGGTACACTATATATACATAAGTATGTGGACACCCCTTCAAATTAGTGGATTCGGCTATTTCAGCCATACCCGTTGCTGACAGGTGTATAAAATCAAGCAATCTCCATAGACAAACATTGGCAGTAGAATGGTCCATACTGAAGAGCTCAGTGACTTTCAACGTTGCACCGTCATAGGATGCCACCTTTCCAACAAGTCAGTTCATAAAATTTCTGCCCTGCTAGAGCTGCCCCGGTCAACTGTAAGTGTTGTTATTCTGAAGTGGAAACCTATAGGAGCAACAACGGCTCAGCCGCGAAGTGGTAGGCCACATAAGCTCACAGAACGGGACCGCAGAGTGCTGAAGCGCATAGTGTGTAAAACTCTTCTGTCCTCGGTTGCAACACTCACTACAGAGTTCCAAACTGCCTCTGGAAGCAACGTCAGCACAAGAACTGTTCGTCGGGAGCTTCATGAAATGGGTTTCCATGGCCGAGCAGCCGCACACAAGCCTAAGATCATCATGCGCAATGCCAAGCGTCGGCTGGAGTGGTATAAAGCTCACCGCCATTGGACTCTGGAGCAGTGGAAACACATTCTCTGTAGTGATGAATCACCCTTCACCATCTGGCAGTCCGACGGACGAATCTGGGTTTGGCGGATGCCAGGAGAACACTACCTCCCAGAATGCATACTGCCAACTGTAAAGTTTGGTGGAGGAGTAATGGACAGGGGCGGTTTTTTATAGTTCGCGCTAGGTCCCTTAGTTCCAGTAAAGGGAAATCTTGACGCTACAGCATAAAATCACATTGTAGACAATTCTGTGCTTCCAACTTTGTGGCAACAGGTTGGGAACTTGACTGGCCTGCACAGAGCCCTGACCTCAACCCAATCGAACACCTTTGGGATGAATTGGAACGCAGACTGCGAGCCTGGCCTAAGTGCCCAAAATCAGTGCCCGACCTCACTAATGCTCTTGTGGCTGAATGAAAGCAAGTCGCCGCAGCAATGTTCCAACATCTAGTGGAAAGCCTTTCCAGAAGAATGGAGGTTGTTATTGGAGCAAAGGGGGGGACCAACTCCATATTAATGCCCATTATTTTGGAATGAGATGTTGGACGAGCGTCCACATACTTATGGCCATGTAGTGTATGTAGGCATGTACTAATGAGAACTGTCAGCTCAGTGGGCGATTGATTTACTTGTAAAACAAAAACAAAATATTATCCAGTGATATTAAATATTTTGCCGTTGTTTATCGGACAATACGGTCATTGAGCTGGATTTATGAGGGAGGGCCTTGTAATCATTTCACTGCGGCTGGGGCTAGTCTATGTGAAACTAGGAAAGGCGGGGTTAATTAAACCAATTCAAAACAAATAAATGTTTGGCAACCCATGAAAGGCTGTGGGAAACGTTCTGAGATTGAACCGGCTTTGGAATCCTAAACCTCAAGCTTTGATGGTTTTGACTTGATTCAGAGACTGAAAACAGAGATTGGATGTCCCAACTGGTGCTGAACTGTTTCACCCTCTTTTTATAACCAAACAGGGATGGGTATAATGCATACTGATGCCTATTGTTAAATGTATATTTGTTAAAGTAATTGATTACATTTAAAATGCTCACACTGTATTTTCCCTTTTAGGACATCTGGATTCATGCAGCTGAGATTTCCCCTCACCCTGGATAATGTTATTACATGGAAATACTATCAGGAGATAAGCTACTGTATTACACAGGAAGCTGCTGTGTTACATAGGAAGCTGCTGTATTACACAGGAAGCTACAGTATTACACAGGAAGCTACTGTATTAGACAGGAAGCTGCAGGACGATGTTGTGATGATAGTGTGGTAGTTATATCCTTCCAGAAAAGAAACAATAACCCCTGAACAAGGCGATTCATAGTCAACTAACTCTGTCCCTGTAATAACAAGCGAAACCCAACCCTAAACCATACTTACTCATGTATTTGGGAGAGAGAGTTTGTGTGTGTGAGAAATATTTTTGAACAGGCTGCTTCTCACAGTATATCATCCAGTTGTGGATAAATCCTGGGAACAAACATTCTCCCAGGCCTGGTCGGCTACATTTAATTTACAGTGAAGTCACCCTGGAAGCACTACACAATCAAACAGGCAAAATGTCAGTACAGACACAAAGTGGAGTCGCATTTCAAGACGTATGTGGCAGGGACTACAAAAGAAAAACCAGCCACGTCGCAGCTGTTCGTTTTGCTTCCGGACAAGCTACAGTGTCTACCTATCTATCTACAGTGCCTTGCAAAAGTATTCATCCCCTTTGGCGTTTTTCATTGCATTACAACCTGTAATTTAAATGGATGTAATGGACATACACAAAATAGTCCAAATTGGTGAAGTGAAATGAAAAAAGAACTTGTTTAAAAAAATTCTAAAAAATAAAAACGGAAAAGTGGTGCGTGCATATGTGTCACGATTGTGTGTAGGTACAGACCAAGGCGCGGCGTGAATATAGTTCCACATATTTATTTTTAATGTGAAACTATGCAAGACATACAATAAACAAAAACAACAAACCGTGACGACAGAGGTGCAATATGCACTAACTCAAAATAATCTCCCACAAAACAAAGGTGGGAAAAACAACTACTTAAATATGATCCCCAATTAGAGACAACGATGACCAGCTGCCTCTAATTGGGGATCATCCAAAAAACCCAACATAGAAAAACAGAAACTAGACCCAAACAACATAGAAAAATGTAACTAGAATAAACCCCCCAGTCACACCCTGACCTACTCTACCATAGAAAATAAGAGCACACAATGGTCAGGACGTGACAATATGTATTCACCCTCTTTGCTATGAAGCCCCAAAATAAGATTTGGTGCAACCAATTACCTTCAGAAGTCACATAATTAGTTAAATAAAGTCCACCTGTGTGCAATCTAAGTGTCACATGATCTGTCACATGATCTCAGTATACATACACCTGTTTTGAAAGGCCCCAGAGTCTGCAACACCACTAAGCAAGGGGCACCACCAAGCAAGCGGCACCATGAAGACCAAGGAGCTCTCCAAACAGGTCAGGGACAAAGTTGTGGAGAAGTACAGATCAGGGTTGGGTTATAAAAAAATATCCGAAACTTTGAGCATCCCACGGAGAACCATTAAATCCATTATTAAAACATGGAAAGAATATGGCACCACAACAAACCTGCCAAGAGAGGGCCACCCACCAAAACTCACGGACCAGGCAAGAAGGGCATTAATCAGAGAGGCAACAAACAGACCAAAGATAACCCTGAAGGAGCTGAAAATCTGAAAATCCCAAATTGTTTGCATAGTCAACTTACACACAGCTCTGACACACACACACACACACTTATCCCACCAGACATGCCACCAGGGGTCTTTTCACAGTCCCCAAATCCAGAACAAATTCAAGAAAGCGTACAGTATTATATAGAGCCCAAATTGCATGGAACTTCCATCTCATATTGCACAAATAAACAGCAAACCTGGTTTAAAAAAACGGATAAAGCAACACCTCGTGGCACAATGCCTCTCCCATGTTTTACCTAAATAGTTTGTGTGTATGCATTGATATGTAGGCTACATGTGGCTTTTAAAAAAATGTATGTAGTTCTGTCTTTAAACTGTTCTTGTCTATTTGTGTTCTGTATGTCATTCTGTATTATGTTTCATGTTTTGTGTGCACCCCAGGAAGGGTAGCTGGTGCTTTTGCAACAGCTAATGGGAATCCTAATAAAGTACCAAATACCACACAGACAGTGTGGTGAAGAAGGCGTAACAGCGCCTCTTCAACCTCAGGAGGCTGAAGAAAATTGGCTTGGCCCCTAAAACCCTCAAACTTTTACAGATGCACAATTGAGAGCATCCTGTCGGGCTGTATCACCTCCTGGTACGGCAACTGCACTGCCCGCAATTGCAGGGCTCTCCAGAGGGTGGTGCGGTCTGTCCGACGCATTACCGGGGGAAAACTACCTGCCCTCCAGGACACCTACAGCACCCGATGTCACAGGAAGGCCAAAAAGAATATCAAGGAGATCAACCACCCGAGCCAAGGCCTGTTCACCCCGCTATCATCCAGAAGGTGAGGTCAGTACAGGTGCATCAAAACTGGGACCGAGAGACTGAAAAACAGCTTCTATCTCAAGGCCATCAGACTGTTATATAGCCATCACTAGCCGGCCTCCACCCGGTTACACTATCCTGCACTTTAGAGGTTGCTGCCCAATATACATGGACTTGGAATCACTGGCCACTTTAATAATGGAACATATGCAGCTAACACAAATATATGGAAATGTCTGCTCTACCCAAAATTACAACCAACTAATTACAGCATTACCGCAAAAATGGAAGAGGCAAGTGGAAGGGGTAAAAAGTAAGGAACTTGTCTGTCAGCCCTGCATTTTTATTTATGTAACTAGGCAAGTCAGTTAAGAACAAATTCGTATTTTCAATGACGGCCTAGTGGGTTAACTGCCTTGTACTGCCTTTTTCAGGTGCAGAACAACAGATTTTTACCTTGTCAGCTCCGGGATTCGATCTTGCAACTTTTCGGTTACTAATCCAACGCTCTAACCACTAGGCTACCTGCCGCCCCGCATTAAAAAGAAAAATTGGTTAAAGAAAATTGTGATAAATAAAAATATATACCAGTTTCATTTAAGGTCCAAAAAATTGACAGCTGTTGCCATATAGATTGCAAAAATAGTTGGAAAGAGATTGATTTACAGATTCCATGGCACATGGTTTATGAAATGACTCAAAACGTTCAATTTTTCAATTGAAATTATACAAAATTCTTGCAACCAATAGAATGTTATGGGGGATACAACCTTCCCAGTTCTGCAGATTGTGCTGCAAAGGGGCAGAGTCATTCGATTATTTATTTTGGTACAGTCCATATGTAGCTCATTTTTGGTCACAGGTCCAGGAATGGCTGAATAATCGCAACATTTACCTGGAGCTAACACAGTAGATTGCAATACTGGGTCATTTGAAAGGTCATTGTCAATTGATCAATAATATAATAATTATTTAAGCAAAAATGTGTATCTTCAATTTACAACCTGTAGAAACTATGAGAATAGAAAGGTTCAGAACTTTTGTGAAGCATCACAGCACAGTTAAAAATATATGGCAAATAAAAATCCAATATGGACGGTGTTAAGAAATAGATGGGAGGGGTTGAATGGAGCTGAAGGGTGGGACTAATAACAACAAGATAACAAATGTAAAACATACTGGGTCTGTAAAATGTATATAGGTTCAGAACTTTTGTGAAATAGCACAATTACAAATATAACGCAAATAGAAATCAAACTTGATGGACATCAGAAAAAGAGGAAGAACAGGACTAAAAACAAACAAAATATAACTATTGTAAAATAGTTTACATACACTCAATTAGTATTTGCTAGCATTGCCTTTAAATTGTTTAACTTGGGTCAAACGTTTTGGGTAGCCTTCCACAAGCTTCCCACAAGAAGTTGGGTGAATTTTGGCCCAATCCTCCTGACAGAGCTGGTGTAACTGAGTCAGATTTGTAGGCCTCCTTGCTCGCATAAGCTTTTTCAGTTCTGCCCACAAATTTTCTACAGGATTGAGGTCAGGGCTTTGTGATGGCCACTCCAATACCTTGACTTTGTTGTCCTTAAGCCATTTTGCCACAACTTTGGAAGTATGCTTGGGGTCATTGTCCATTTGGAAGACCCATTTGCGACCAAGCTTTAACTTCCTGACTGATGTCTTGAGATGTTGCTTCAATATATCCACATAACTTTCTTACCTCATGATGCCATCTATTTTGTGAAGTGCACCAGTCCCTCCTGCAGCAAAGCACCCCCACAACATGATGGTGCCACCCCAATGCTTCACGGTTGGGATGGTGTTCTTCGGCTTGCAAGCCTCCCCCTTTTTCCTCCAAACATAACGATGGTCAATATGGTCGAACAGTTCCATTTTTGTTTCATCAGACCAGAGGACATTTCTCAGAAAAGTACAATCTTTGTCCCCATGTGCAGTTGCAAACCGTATTCTGGCTTTTTTTAATGGCGGTTTTGGAGCAGTGGCTTCTTCCTTGCTGAGTGGCCTTTCAGGTTATATCGATATAGGACTCGTTTTACTGTGGATATAGATACTTTTGTACCAGTTTCCTTCAGCATCTTCAAAAGGTCCCTGTTGTTCTGGGATTGATTTGCACTTTTTGCACCAAAGTACGTTCATCTCTAGGAGACAGAAAGCGTCTCCTTCCTGAGCGGTATGACAGCTGCATGGTCCCATGGTGTTTATACTTGCATACTATTGTTTGTACAGATGAACGTGGTACCTTCAGGCATTTGGAAATTGCTCCCAAGGATGAACCAGACTTGTGGAGGTCTACAACTTTTCTGAGTACTTGGCTGATTTCTTGATTTTCCCATGATGTCAAGCAAAGAGGCACATCCACAGGTACACCTCCAATTGACTCAAATGATGTCAATTAGCCTATCAGAAGCTTCTAAAGCCATGACATCATTTTAAAAAAAATGTCAAGCTGTTTAAAAGGCACAGTCAACTTAGTGTATGTAAACTTCTGACCCACTGGAATTGTGATACAGTTAATTTTAAGTGGAATAATCTGTAAACAATTGTTGGAAAAATGACTTGTGTCATGCACAAAGTAGATGTCCTAACCGACTTGCCAAAACTATAGTTTGCTAACAAGAAATGTGTGGAGGGGTTAAAAAACGAGTTTTAATGACTCCAACCTAAGTGTATGTAAACTTCCGACTTCAACTGTATATTTACCTCAAAAATATATGGGGGATTGGAAATGATGCAGACATTTACATTGATGGAAGCTACAATTTATCCACCCCCTAAGAATAAAAAATAAAAAATACAAAAATAAAAATACAAAAACAAAATGGAACACTTGTCACTTTAGTAATGTTTAAATAATGTTTACATACTGCTTTACTCATCTCATATATATATATATATATATATATATATATATATATATATATATATATATATATATATATATATATATATATATATATATATATACTGTATTCTATTCTACTGTATTTTAGTCAATCCCAGTCCGACATTGCTCAATCTAATATTTATATACATTTCTTGAATCGATTCTTTTACATGTGTGTATTGTTGTTGTGAATTGTTAGATACTACTGCACTGTTGGAGCTAGGAACACAAGCATTTAGTTAGATATTACTGCACTGTTGGAGCTAGGAACACAAGCATTTAGTTAGATACTACTGCACTGTTGGAGCTAGGAACACAAGCATTTAGTTAGATACTACTGCACTGTTGGAGCTAGGAACACAAGCATTTAGTTAGATACTACTGTACTGTTGGAGCTAGGAACACAAGCATTTAGTTAGATACTACTGCACTGTTGGAGCTAGGAACACAAGCATTTAGTTAGATACTACTGCACTGTTGGAGCTAGGAACACAAGCATTTAGTTAGATACTACTGCACTGTTGGAGCTAGGAACACAAGCATTTAGTTAGATACTACTGCACTGTTGGAGCTGGGAACACAAGCATTTAGTTAGATACTACTGCACTGTTGGAGCTGGGAACACAAGCATTTAGTTAGATACTACTGCACTGTTGGAGCTAGGAACACAAGCATTTCGCTACACCCAGAATAACATCTGCTAAATATATGTGACCAATAAAATTTGATGAAATCTGTTGTGGTTTCATGGAGGGCTACATTACAGGTTTGCTCTGGCAATGACAGAAAAAGATTAACCAACATACTGTATATGTATACTGTTGTTATTTCTCTAGATTTTCTAAAATAGAACAACTGAAAACATTCATTGAGGCTAGATTGATCTCTTATCTATAACACTGTAAAAATAGAAAGGCTCCAAACACCATGATTGTGTAATGAAACCATGAAAAGTAATGCATCTAACCTGAGATCTGGTGTTTGGAGGGTGCTTGAATGTAAACCCAATGTAAGTGTTATGATACACAAAAAGTATTCTAAAACAGAATAGAAGTACTCTGAAACACCCAAAATCTTTCTTCAATCTGAATATTGGTGTTTTTAAGACTATGAAAACACTTTTGGGGGGTTTCAGTGCATGTAAAAGGCAACATCACAGTATTTTTGCATACTGTGTCTATCATACAGTCAAATTGTATTAAGAAAACAATCAAATTAAGAAATGCAAATGGTTTATAGCCTAAATGGTGATTGATGATAAGAGCCTTTCGAGAATATTTTTTGTGGAATTCCACCTTCATTTTTTAATTGCTTTATTTAGACAGATTATAAACAGGAGACAGAGAAGGAATGAAAGTGGGACAAGCGGAAGCCGGAATTGCACCCCCGACTTCTGGGGCAGTAAGATGGTCTATTTCATTGGAATTTCATTGAAATGTACTTAATACAAATGTATGCAATGATTTGTTAATTTAATTTGACCAACACATTTAAGAATAAATCCAACTTAATGTTTCTCAAAATGTAAGTATATTTTAATACAGGAATAACCAAAGATAGAGAAAATTGAGTGATTGAACTATTTCGAAGTCTGCTTTTAATCTCCTTGCACTTCCTATCTTGCCATGTGGCTCTGTTTTCACACCATGTTTTAAAAAAATTTTTTTAAACATTTTTATGTAGGCCAGTTGAGCCAGTTGAGAACAAGTTCTGATTTACAACTTCAACCTGGCCAAGATAAAGCAAAGCAGTGCGACAAAAACAACACAGAGTTACACATAAACAAACATACAGTCAATAACACAATAGAAAAATGTATGTACAGTGTGTGCAAATGTAGAAGAGTAGGAAGGTAAGGCAATAAATAGGCCATAGAGGCAAAATAATTACAAATTAGCATTAACACTGGAGTGATAGATGTGCAGATGATGATGTGCAAGTAGAGATACTGGTGTGCAAAAGAGCAAGAGGGTAAGTAATAATATGGGGATGAGGTAGTTGGGTGTGGTATTTACAGATTGGCTGTGTACAGGTACAGTGATCGGTAAACTGCTCTGACAGCTGATGCTTAAAGTTAGGGAGGGAGATATAAGACTCCAGCTTCAGAGATTTTTGCAATTCGTTCCAGTCATTGGCAGCAGAGAACTGGAAGGAAAGGCGGCCAAAGCAAGTGTTGCTATGGTGACCAGTGAGCTGAGATAATGCGGGGCTTTACCTAGCAAAGGGGGTGGCTTGGGCAAGTTGCTGCAGGGGGTGCTGAGATGTTGGCTGGGGTAGGGGTAGCCAGGTGGAAAGCATGGCCAGGCGAAGAAAAATGCTTATTGAAACTATTGATTATCGTAGATTTATCGGTGGTGACAGTGTTTCCTAGCCTAAGTGCAGTGGGCAGCTGGGAGGAGGTGCTCTTATTCTCCATGGACTTCAGTGTCCCAACACTTTTTGGAATTAGTGCTACAGGATGCAAATTTCTGTTTGAAAAAGCTAGCCTTAGCTTTCCTAACTGACTGAGTATATTGGTTCCTGACTTCCCTGAAAAGTTGCATATCGCGGGGGCTATTCGATGCTAATGCAGAACGCCACAGGATGTTTTTGCGCTGGTCAAGGGATGCACGTATGCACATTTGAAGAAAGAAAAGTGTACTTCTATATAAGTATTAAGCAGCTTGTTGTGCTATTTGGTGTAATGGATCATGATGAACAAATATCAAAACTGTCAGAGGGCCTACTGAGTGGTGCAGTGGTCTAAGCCACTGCAGTGCAGTGTTAGAGGCGTCACTACAGACCCGGGTTTGATCCCAGGCTGTGTCAGAGCCGGCCGTGACCGGGAGACCCATGAGGCAGCGCACAATTGGCCCAGCGTCGTTAGGGGAGGGTTTGGCCGACCGGGATTTCCTTGTCCCGCTCGAGCGATTTCTTGTGGTGGGCCAGGCACCTGTAAGCTGATTTCAGTCGCCAGCTAGATGGTGTTTCCTCTGACACATTTGTGCGGCTGGCTTCCGGGTTAAGCAAGCAGTGTGGCTTGGCAGGGTCGTGTTTTGGAGGACGCATGGCTCTCGACCTTCGCCTCTCCCGAGTCCGTAGGTGTCACACCCTGATCTGTTTCACCTGTCCTCGTTATTGTCTCCGCCCCCTCCATGTGTCAGTTGTTTTCCCCAGTGTATTTATCCCTGTGTTTCCTGTCTCTCTGTGCCAGTTCATCTTGTATGTTTCCAAGTCAACCAGCGTTTTCCCCGTTCTCCTGCTTTTTGCATTCTCCTTTTTCTAGTCCTCCCAATTTTGACCCTTGCCTGTTTCTGGACTTTGTACCTGACCATTCTGCCTGTCTTGACCACGAGCCTGTCTGCCACTCTGTACCTCCTGGACTCTGATCTGGTTTTGACCTTTTTGCCTGTCCACGACCATTCTCTTGCCTACCCCTTTGGATAAATAAACATTGTAAGACTCCAACCATCTGCATCCTGTGTCTGCATCTGCGTCTCGCCTTGTGCCTTGATAGTAGGGGAGTTGCATCGACGGGACAAGACTGTAACTACCAATAGGATATCACGAAAAAGGAGTACAACATCAACAAAAATGTCAGACAAAATTGTGTTCAATGATGAGACCACTCATTCCCACATTTCAAACTTTTATTGGTCAAGGTAAATACAGCTACTGGATTCTGGACTCCCTAACGGCCAGACTCCAAGGGATGAACAAGGTTGTCAGGTCTAGCTATCATTTCTAGGCCAATGACTACTCAAAACCTGTCCACAAGGCCTGAAAACTATCCCTGAAAAAATATATTCAATACAAGAGGAGTTGCCGCATTTAGCTAATTAACCCTTTTTCCATAACGTTATCGAGCAAATTAAGGAATCTCAATTTAACTTCTAATGACCTAAGAAGAAAAATGTGGTTTTCCATCAAATAAATAATTATTAATAATAAAGGGATTTGAATATTTCGCAAGAGAAAACATAATTCACCCTTATTAAACTCCCCAAAAAACACATTAGGCTATATTGTGCCATTATTAAGTGCCAGATGTTAAGACTACAAACCGTTATAAATGACCTATTTGCGAGATTGACTTGTCATTTCAATAGGCATAGGCTAGGCCTACTGACATGTGGGTTTATGATTGTAATTCAACTTTGCCATGGTTTGGTTAGATAGATGCAGGTAGCCTACAGCCCCTGATAGGCCTACATCTAATTTCAGATGTAACGTCAGCCAAGGCAAGATGTAAAATGAACGACTTAGCAGCTCGTTTAGTTCAAATTGACAGACTAATTTATTCAAAATATATGAACAACGAGGTGATTTCGAGGTAAGAAGTGGTTCATTGCCTACAGTAGCCTGCTGGAATAGGCTACTGATGGAGTCAGAATTTCAATCACTGAATCAAATATTAAAATATGGATATGAACTGAATAGGCATATACTTGTCAACAAAAGCCAGTGTTTTTTTTTAACCTGTAGCCTAATCTGATGGACTGTTACCTTCAATCTAATGCCTTCTAATTTTTGTAATTGTATTTATTATGGATCCCCATTCACAACACACTGTGTGCCCTCAGGCCCCTACTCCACCACTACCACATATCTACAGTACTTAATCCATGTGTATGTATAGTGCGTATGTTAGTGTGTGTGTGTGTGTGTGTGTGTGTGTGTGTGTGTGTGTGTGTGTGTGTGTGTGTGTGTGTGTGTGTACGTACATGTGTCTGTGCCAATGTTTGTTGCGCTTCACGGTCCCTGCTGTTCCATAAGGTGTTTTTGTATCTGTTTTTTAAATCAAATTTTACTGCTTGTGTCATGTAGTCATGGCTCTATGTAGTACTGTGCGCCTCCCATAGTCTGTTCTGGACTTGGGAACTGTGAAGAGACCTCTTGTGGCATGTCTTGTGGGGTATGCATGGGTGTCCAAGCTGTGTGCCAGTAGTTTAGACAGACAGCTCGGTGCATTCAACATGTCAATACCTCTCATAAATAAAAGTAGTGATGAAGTCAATCTCTCCTCCACTTTCAGCCAGGAGAGATTGACATGTTGAATGCACATGTTGAATGTCTGTCTAAACTACTGGAGAGATTGACATGGATATTATTAATATTAATAATAACAGCTGATCGACAATTGCAATAGAACTGTGACCATGATCACAATTGATAACTTCCAATTTCATGAACTAAAGATGGCCATTAATAACTGCATAATAACACAAGGCTACAACAACAATAAACTGAAGTTATAGGATATTTATTAACCCATACGATTCTAAGCCAGGGTAGGAGGGTTCTACTAAGCTATATAAAATTGTTTTAAGAAGGTCATACCAAGGACAACTTTGCCATTTGATTTAGAATTTGAAGACCCCTTGAAGTATCAAAAAAATGTATACAAATATTTTTATGAAACTTATTTTTGGCCTTACTGCTGTTAGCCCATACAAACACATTTAATAACAAATTCACTAGGTTCTACTAACTACAGTGCCTTCGGAAAGTATTCAGACCCCTTGAAGTTTTCCACATTTTGTTACGTTACAAATGTATTAAAATAAAAAAAACAAATACCTTACATATTCAGACCGAGACTCGAAATTGAGCTCAGGTGCATGCTGTTTCCATTGATCACCTTTGAGATGTTTCTACAACTTGATTGGAGTCCACCTGTTGTAAATTCAATTGATTGGACACGATTTGGAAAGGCTCACATCTGTCTATATAAGGTCACACAGTTGACAGTGCATGTCAGAGAAAAAAAAAAACATGAGGTCGAAGGAATTGTCCGTAGAGCTCCAAGACAGGATTGTGTCGAGGCACAGATCTGGGGAAGGGAACCAAAAAATGTCTGCAGCATTGAAGGTCCCCAAGAACACAGTGGTCTCTATCATTCTTAAATGGAAGAAGTTTGGAACCACCAAGAGTCTTCCTAGAGCTGGCCGCCCGGCCAAATTGAGCAATCGGGGGAGAAGGGCCTTGGTCAGGGAGGTGAACAGGAACCAGATGGTCACTCTGACAGAGCTCCAGAGTTCCCCTGTGGAGATGGGAGAACCTTCCAGAAGGACAACCATCTATGCAGCACTCCATCAATCAGGCCTTTATGGTAGTGGCCAGATGGAAGCCACTTCAGTAAAAGGCAGATGACAGCCTGCTTGGAGTTTGCCAAAAGGCACCTAAAGGACTCTCAGACTATGAGAAATGAGATTCTCTGGTATGATGAAACCAAGATTGAACTCTTTGACCGGAATGCCAAGCATCACATCTGGAAGAAACTTGTCACCATCCTTACGGTGAAGCATGGTGGTGGCAGCATCATGCTGTGGGGATGGTTTTCAGCAGCAGGGACTGGGAGACTAGTCACAATCGAGGGAAAGATGAACGGCACAAAGTACAGAGAGATCCTTGATGAAAACCTGCTCCAGAGCGCTCAGGACCTCAGACTGGGGTGAAGGTTCACCTTCCAACAGGACAACGACCCTAAGCACACAGCCACGACAATGCAGGAGTGGCTTCGGGACAAGTCTCTGAATGTCCTTGAGTGGGCCAGCCAGAGCCAGGACTTGAACCCGATTGAACATCTCTGGAGAAACCTAAAAATAGCTGTGCAGCGACACAAACCTGACAGATCTTAAGAGGATCTGCAGAGAAGAATGGGAGAAACTCCCAAAATACAGGTGTGCAAAGCTTGTAGCGTCATACCCAAGAAGACTCGAGGCTGTAATCACTGCCAAAGGTACTTCAACAAAGTACTGAGTAAAGGGTCTGAATACTTATGTTTTTTATTTTTAATACATTTGTAAAAATGTCTAAAAAACTGTTTTTGCTTTGTCATTAGGGGGTATTGTGTGTAGATTGATGAGGGGAAAAAACTATGTGGAAAAAGTCAAGGAGTCTGAATACTTTCCGAATGCACTGTATATGGAATTGTTTTAAGAAGGTCATACCAATGATTATTTTGCTATTTGATTTTTAAGACCCCTTGAAGTATAAAAAAATATATTTTATAAACATTTTTATTTCACCTTACTGCTATTAGCCCATACAAATTAATTGAATAACAGATTCACTACAGAGAACATATATTCCCCCCAAAAAATCTAAAGGAGGTTTGTTCTGTAGTGTCTGTGGTCAATTAAATAGAACTGTGACCATGATCAAAATTGATAACTTTGAATTTCATTAACTAAACATGGCTATTAATAATTGCCATTAATAACACAAGGCTAGAACAACAATAAACTGAAGTTAAAGGCTATTTTTTATATCCATTTGCCAGCTCCAGGTAGGCTACACAAGTGGCAGGCCCCATCCACATCGATGGGGCAGCAGTGGAGCGGGTCGAGAGCTTCAAGTTCCTCGGTATCCAAATCACTAAGGACTCAAAATGGTCCACACACACGAGCAGTCGTGAAGGAGGCACCTCTTCCCCCTCAGGAGGTTGAACAAGTTTGGCATGGGCCCTTTAATCCTCAAAAAGTTCTACAGCTGCACCATTGAGAGCATCTTGACTGGCTGCATCACCACTTGGTATGACAACAGCACCGCCCTCGGTCGCATGGAGCTACAAAGAGTGGTGAGGACAGCCCAGTGCATCACTGGGGCCGAGCTCCGTGTCATCAGAACCTCTATATCAGGCGGCGTGAAAGGAAGGCCCAGAAAAAAAGAAATCGCTAAAGACTCCAACCACCCAAGCCATAGTAGACTGTTTCTCTGCTTCCGCATGGCAAGCGGTACATCAAGATGTGACAAGGCATTCGTTATTGAGAGACGCAAGCCTCTTCAAAGCTATCACATATGCCATGCTTTGAAGTAGACAACATCTCCTTTTGTTGTCTGAGTTCTTCACACTTTCCATTGAAAAAACAATAGATTGTAGATAGAGGAACATTTCTCAGTGGTGTTACACAACAAGCAAAAGATACAGCAAGTTTCCATTGCGTAACCGTCTGGAAGTTATTGTCCATTATGGCTTCTCAGTTGCTGTTCAAAAATACGTTCATTTCAAAAGTATGATTGATTCAATTGTCATTTCTCTGTTCTAGGCTACATCTTGTCAAGGTACTGTAGTACTAACTTGATAATGAATCTTAACTAGGGCTTTGGTTCTTTTTTATTTTGTGGTCCAACCTTACCTAAAGGTGCAAATGGCACCAACACATCAACCAGAGTTACTTGCCAGGCAGCAGCAGAGTCAGGAAATGAAGTTCAGGCATAGAGATACCATTCCATTCTTTGCCCCTTTGATGTGCAGCAGACACCTGGGGGGAGAATATGGAGGATCTGTTGATTAGATGATCACATATTCTGTACACATGTTGATGTTAAGTGCACTGAGGTGCAGGCCTCTCTGATATAGTGGCCGTTCAATAGCTTCAATACTGCAAATCTCTCACTTCTCTGAGGCAAACCTCTGCTGTGATTATCAATGGAAAAAATATCAAAATTGTTTCATGTTGAACATTTTTGATTTGACACCTTGGTTTAAATTTAGTAAACCAGACATATTGATAACATATCTACGGAATGCTAAATAACCCATGTAATTATTGGCCTACCACAGTGGTACACTTTAGAACAGGGATCATTAGCTAGATTCAGCCATGGGCCAATTCTTTCTTTAGCGGATGGTCAGGGGGCCCAAACATAATTACAAATAATTTGTGGACTGGAAATTGAGCGCAAGAAGTCCAAAAAGTAATATTTGACTAAAGCATAATCATTTCAAACCTTGCTTACTTTTGTATACGATCACATACACTGAGTGTACAAAACATTCCAAGACAGAGAAGGTGAATCCAGGTGAAAGCTATGATCCCTTATTGATGTCACGTTAAATTCAATTCAAATCAGTGTAGATGAAGTTTAGGATATAGGTTAAAGAAGGATTTTTAAGCCTTGAGACAATTGAGACATGGATTGTGTATGTTTGCCATTCAGAGGGTGAATTGGCAAGACAAAATATTTAAGTGCCTTTGAACAGGGTTTGGTAGTTGGTGTCAGGAACGGTCCACTACCGAAAGGACATCCAACCAACTTGACACAACTGTGGGAAGCCTTGGAGTCAACATAGGCCAGCATCCCTGCGGAACGCTATCGACCCTTTGTAGAGTCCATGCCCTGACGAATTGAGGTTGTTCTGAGGGCAAAAGGGGGTGCAACGCAATATTAGGAAGGTGTTCCTAATGTTTTGTCCACTCAGTGTATATCTCTCTATTATGCGTGGGAATACTTTAGAATAGATTTCCCAAATTAAAACCACTTGGAGCTGATATGCTGGTGTTTTTAGTCTTTCATGTCCAACAATTTACCAAAACACGTAGACAAAATTTGCTCAGAAAACTTGGGGGCCAAATAAAATCACCTGTGGGTCAAATTAAAGACCACGGGCTGCCAGTTGGGGAACCCTGCTTTAGGGGGCTTATGCACCTGCGAGTCATATTGGGAAAAAGAAATTGGGTGATTGCAGCAATACTTTTGTTCCCACGAGAAAGCTTGTTCTATACTGGCAGCAGGTGCCTCTGAGCATACATACATGATTATCAGCACAGATCGCTCCACTACTGAGAAACTGTCTGTTACCCATCTTACTACATTTCCTTGGACTACAGTGTATGGCAGCTAGATAAAGATCAGTCTCACACTTACAACAAAACAAGACAACACAAGCAGGCGTGACTGTGGAGTGACTCAAGGCTCAACTGTTTGCATGTGTGTACGCGTATGCGAGAACAGCTTTGACCACAGTCAAGCCTAGACATTTTTTGTACCTTCTAGCAAAGTTCAGACAGGAAACACACATCTTTTTTCCCCCCCTATAATGCCAACTTCTGTGACGCTAAACTGATGAAAACCAAAGGCTTTCAAAGTATCCCTTTCATATTGTTTCAGCTTATTTGTGACATCACTAATGTTGTGCGCCAGGACAACCAATATTGGACAATGGGGATTTCAAAAAGACGAGAAGTACAGAAAATAATTGAATTTCCTACTAACTACTTATTGTATTCTGTGTCACCCCCTCTCTAAATAACATTTCCAATAATTTATATAAATTATGTTTTACTTAGAAGAGTGGAGACAATAAACAATCCCATCTTCAAAAACGTCAGTTACCATATTACATTATTGCCCATACCCACTGAGCAAAAACAGCTTGACTCAACGTTGTTTCCACATCCTTTCAACCCAAAAATGTAATATGATGATGTTGAATCAACATGAAAAACTGAATGGATATGAAAAAAAGTCATCAATGTAAGGGAGCGGTCGAAATTTACACAATTGTTACCCGGAGGAAAATCGGGAGGGTCATGCTTTTACAATTTAAGTCAGGGGGAGGGTTTATTTTTTTTTTATTTAGTCCAGGGGAGGGTCATGTAATCGATTAATCGATTAAATGTCATATTGCTCAGGGTTTGAGAATTAGTTGATTATTATATCTCGATGTGTGCCTGATATCTCAAGTGTGTCTAGAATGGTCTCAATCAAATGATCGATAGCCTATACTTAAGCAATAAGGCAGGAGTGAGTGTGGTATATGGCCAATATACCACGGCTGAGGGCTGTTCTTATGCATGACGCAACACGAAGTGCCTGGATACAGCCCTTAGCTGTGGTATATTGGCCATATCCTACAAACCCCTGAGGTGCCTTATTGCTATTATAAACTGGTTGCCAACGTAAAAATACATGTTCTGTCTGATATACCATGGCTTTCAGCCAATCAACATTCAGGGTTCGAACCACCCAGTTTATAATATAGGCTATAGGCCTAGGAAGAACATGATCGGAGAAGCACAGGGCAAAGTTATATTTCCAAGACAATGTACTTTCTTCCCGAGTTTTTGCACTGCTGGGATGGTGTACACTACCTGTCAAAAGTTTGGACACCTACTCATTCAAGGGTTTTTCTTTATTTTTACAATTTTTTACATTGTAGAATATTAGTGAAGACATCAAAACTATAAAATAACACATATGGAATCATGTAGTAACCAAAAAAGTGTTAAACAAATCAAAATATATTGCCTTGATGACAGCTTTGCACACTCTTGGAATTCTTTCAACCAGCTTCACATGGAATGCTTCTCCAACAGTCTTGTCATCAAGGCAAAAGGGTGGCTATTTGAAGAATCTCAAATAAAATATATTTTGATTTGTTTAACACTTTTTTGGTTACTACATGATTCCATGTGTTATTTCATAGTTTTGATGTCTTCACTATTATTCTACAATGTAGAAAATAGTAAAAATAAAGAAAAACCCTTGAATGAGTAGGTGTTCTAAAACTTTTGATCGATAGTGTATATAAAACCAGGCTAGACTGCATAACACACTGCAATGGATAGGCTATCCCAATCCAAAAATTCTATATCTGTGCGTGTGGACGAGGCCTACTGATGTCCTGTTCAGTTTGAGAAGGCGATCGCAAAAATGAGGAGGACCGGAGGAAAGCTTGCTACTATTATAATTGATTTTAATAAAAACAATATGTTTTGTTTCCCATAATAAAGCAATTTATCAGAGTTATTGACCTCACAATAAGCCATATTTGAGTAATTTACATAACTTACATTACTAGGAAGCGGTACCCGTGGAGATGGACAGTGCAAGGGTAATTCGAGAAGGCCTAACTCATTTAAACAGTCTTAATTTTAATTTGACTTTAGGTTACTAACAACAAGAGGGCTTTGTGTTGTATTCTATTTCTCCCTATTCAACAAATATGAGGTAGGCCTACCTATTTGACAGACTAAATTATAGCCTACTATCCATAGACTTTGCCAGCCAATTCCATCAGTCACCATGCACTCCTTAAATATCTCAGTAGAAAACTTTTTTTTTTTTTTTGGCCAAGCCAAAGGGCTTGGTGTATTAAGTTAAAACCAGGGCTCGAATTGAGAGGGTATTGTGAGATTATGTGAGAATATTGTGGCTTCTGTTAAAGAAAATGGCTCTTTAGTCATTATGCTTTATGCTAGAAACTAGCTGTAAAATGCCGGGGAAAGACGTGACTCCTATGCATATGGGATATTATGTGACAATTTATTTCTTGCTATAGATTTTCAAGTAGTTTTAAGTCAAAACTGTAACTCAGCCACTAAGAAACATTCACTGTTTTCTTGGTAAGAAGCTCCAGTGTTTTGTGTTTTAGGTTATTGTCCTGCTGAAAGGTGAATTCATCTCCCAGGGTCTGGTGGAAAGCAGATTGAACCAGGTTTCCCTCTAGGACTTTACCTGTGCTTAGTTCCATTACGTTTCTTTTTTATCCTGAAAAACTCCCCAGTCCTTAACGATTAGAAGCATACCCATAACATGATGCAGCCACCACTATGCTTGAAAATATAGAGAGTGGCACTCAGTAATGGGTTGTATTGGATTTGCCCAAATGTAACACTTTGTATTCAGGAAAAAAAGTGAATTGCTGTGCTGCATTTCTTTGCAGTATTACTCAGGTGCCTCGTTTCTCCGATCACAGCCGTTAAACTGTTTTAAAGTCACCATTGGCCTCCTGGTGAAATCCCTTAGCGGCTTCTTTCCTCTCCGGCAACTGAGTTAGGAAGGACGCCTGTCTCTTTGTAATGACTGGGTTTATTGATACAACATCCAAAGTGTAATTAATAACTTCACCATGCTCAATGGGATATTCAATGTCTGCTTTTTTACCAATATGTACCCTTCTTTGCGAGGAATTGGAAAAACCTCCCTGGTCTTTGTGATTGAATCTGTGTTTGAAATTCACTGCTCGATTTAGGAACCTTACAGATAATTGTGTGTGTGGTGTACAGAGATGAGGTAGTCATAAAAAATAATGATAAACACTATTGTTGCACACAGAGTGGGTCCATGCAACTTATTATGTTACTTGTTCAGCACATTTTTTACTCCTCAACTTATTTAGGCTTCGCCATAACAAAGGGGTTGAATACTTATTGACTCAAGACGTTTCGGCTTTTTCATTTTTGATTAATTTGTAAAATGTTTGAAAAACATAATTTCTCTTTGACATTATGGGGTATCGTGTGCAGGCTAGCGACAAAAAAATATACATTTAATACATTTTAAACTCAGGCTGTAACACAACAAAATGTGGAAAAAGTCAAGGGGTGTGAGCACTTTCTGAAGGCACTGTAGATTCATGCAGTGCTTTAATTATAATTGAGATATTTTCACCCCTACTCTTGTCTGTGGTGGTCTGCGAATCCACAACCTTCTGGCTACTTTGCCATGTAATGCTTACAAAATAAAGAACAGTTTCTAAAACTGCATATCTAAGGCTCTGGTCTGTCCAAGAAATGAGGGTAAACATAGGCATGTTCTCTGCTATCCACTTTGTTTTAATAATTATTTTCATTTGGTAAATCAACTAACTTCACATTAGCTGACAACTCAACCAAATGTAAATCAAAACTAAATGTTGAACTGACAACTGTGCCCAGTGGGCAGTTGATTGAGGGTAGAAGGTCTTTGGAAAGGGACTATTTGAGTAGTAGCAGGAACATGGGGGAAAGCCTGGTCTCATTGACTAGACGTAATATAGTAAACGTAAACACTGCAATTAGCATGATATGTTACGTTTGGTATGGGTACAAAAGACAGATTGTTTCTTAAGGCAAAAATGAAAGTACAATTGTTGGTTGGGGTGGATGGGTGAGCGTATAGCAACCCAAAGGTTGTGAGTTCAAATCTCATGGACAACTTTAGCGTTTTAGCAACTTTTCAACTACTTACTGCTTTTTAGCTACTATAATGCGAACGTCTAGGAACCCAAAGGTTGTGAGTTTGCAACGTACTACTTTAGGCACTTCGCAACTACTTAGCATATTAGCTAACCCTTCCCCTAACCCTTTAAGCTAACCCTTCCCCTATCCCTAGCCATTTTAGCTAACCCTTTCCCTAACCCTAACCTTAAAACCTTTTAACCTAACTCCTAATCTTAACATAAGCCAGCTAGCGAACATTAGCCACCTAGCTAACATTAGCCACTTAGCCACCTAGCTAGAATTCGTAACATATCATACGTTTGCAAATTCGTAACATATGTCACAAATTGTAATTTGTAACAAATTGTAATTTGTAACATGTCATACAAAATGGTTGATGGACATCCATAAAATAATACATATCATACGAAACTTAACATATCACACTAAAGCACAGATTGAAATTTATTGGGGGGAGGGGAGGTCCAAAATAGGGGAGGGTTGTCAAACTCTTAATTTTGCATTTGGGAGGTTGTGGGGTAATTTGGGGGTCACAGGAGAGGGTAGTGCGTTTTTTCCCTGGTTTACATTTGCTCTTCTGCTCGTATTTTCCCTATAAACAATGGCTTGGATTACTTTTTTGAAAGTTTATATATATATACTTATTTATGTATTTATTTATTTATATACACACACACATACATACAGTTGAAGTCGTAAATTTACATACACTTAGGTTGGACTCATTAAAACTCGTTTTTCAACCACTCCACAAATTTCTTGTTAACAATTATAGTTTTGGCAAGTTGGTTAGGACATCTACTTTGTGCATGACACAAGTAATTTTTCCAGCAATTGTTTACACACAGATTATTTAATTTATAATTCACTGTATCACAATTCCAGTGCGTCAGAAGTTTACATACACTAAGTTGACTGTGCCTTTAAACAGCTTGGGAAATTCCTGAAAATGATGTCATGGCTATCAGAAGCTTCGGATAGGCTAATTGACATAATTTGAGTCAATTGGAGGTGGACCTGTGGATGTATTTCAAGGCTTACCTTCAAACTCAGTGCCTCTTTGCTTGACATCATGGGAAAATCAAAAGAAATCAGCCAAGACCTCAGAAAAAGAATTGTAGACCTCCACAAGTCTGGTTCATCCTTGGGAGCAATTTCCAAACGCCTGAAGGTACCACATTCATCTGTACAAACAATAGTACGCAAGCATAAACACCATGGGACCACGCAACCATCATACCGCTCAGGAAGGGGACGCGTTCTGTCTCCTAGAGATGAACATACTTTGGTGCGAAAAGTGCAAATCAATCCCAGAACAACAGCAAAGGACCTTGTGAAGATGCTGGAGGAAACAGGTACTAAAGTATCTATATCCACAGTAAAACAAGTCCTATATCGACATAACCTGAAAGGCCGCTCAGCAAGGAAGAAGCCACTGCTCCAAAATCGTCATAAAAATGCCAGAATACGGTTTGCAACAGCACATGGAGACAAAGATCGTACTTTTCTGAGAAATGTCCTCTGGTCTGATGAAACAAAAATAGAACTGTTTGGCCATAATGACCATCGTTATGTTTGGAAGAAAAGGGGAGGCTTGCAAGCCGAAGAACACCATTCCAACTGTGAAGCACGGGGGTGGCAGCATCATGTTGTGGGGGTGCTTTGCTGCAGGAGGGACTGGTGCACTTCACAAAATAGATGGCATCATGAGGGAGGAAAAGTATGTGGATATATTGAAGCAACATCTCAAGACATCA
Source organism: Salmo trutta (assembly GCF_901001165.1). Lineage (NCBI taxonomy): Eukaryota > Metazoa > Chordata > Actinopteri > Salmoniformes > Salmonidae > Salmo > Salmo trutta. The sequence continues at coordinate 14,003,944 of NC_042975.1, read as the reverse complement.
GTCAGGAAGTAAAGCTTGGTCGCAAATCGGTCCTCCAAATGAACAATGACCCCAAGCATACTTCGAAAGTTGTGGCAAAATGGCTTAAGGACAACAAAGTCAAGGTATTGGAGTGGCCATCACAAAGCCCTGACCACAATCCTATTGAAATTTGTGGGCAGAACTGAAAAAGTGTGTGCGAGCAAGGAGGCCTACAATCCTGACTCAGTTACACCAGCTCTGTCAGGAGGATTGGGCCAAAATTCACCCAACCTATTGCCGGAAGCTTGTGGAAGGCTACCCAATCGTTTAACCCAAGTTAAGCAATTTAAAGGCAATGCTACAAAATACTCATTGAGTGTATGTAAACTTCTGACCCACTGGGAATGTGATGAAAGAAATAAAAGCTGAAATAAATCATTCTCTACTATTATTCTGACATTTCACATTCTTAAAATAAAGTGGGGATCCTAACTGACCTAAAACAGGGAATTTTTACTAGGATTAAAATGTCAGGAATTGTGAAAAACTGAGTTTAAATGTATTTGGCTAAGGTGTATGTAAACTTTAACTGTATATATAAATAAATGTAAGAGAAACATAGGCCAAACCCGGAGAGATAGAGATATGCCGGTGGCATGCTATATACATATTTATAAACTGGGTGGTTCAAGCCCTGAATGCTGATTGGCTGACAGCCATGGTATATCAGACTGTATACCACGGGTATGAATTTTTATTTTATTTTACTGCTCTAATTACATTGGTAACCCATTTATAATAGCAATAAGGCACCTTGGGGTTTGTGGTGTACATCACTTGTCATGATGTGTGTCATGACGTTGGCCTCTTTGGGTACAGGAAGGACAGTTGACCCCCTCCCCTTTGTACCATCACCCAACCTACCTTCCCCCCAACCCAGGGTTGTAAAAATTCCAAGAGGAGAATCTACTACAACATGTTTCATAGAGAGACAAAGGAAATTCTTCCAACTCATAGAATTGGAGAACCGAGCGACATGTGTGTTCTGGAGAAGATATGGAAGATTGATGAAGACTCCAGCTACGAACTGATCTGCTTGGTACAATTTTGTGATACTCAGAAGAGACAATATAGCCATATTACCATAAAACTGTTTATAATAGCCTCAGCGATGAGACTGACATCATAATGGTTGTATAAAATGTATTAATAAGGATAAAGCTATTTGTAATACATTGAGATGCTATGTACTGATGTTAATGTGATAGAATTGTATTTCTGTAACCAAGTCTAACTCAGTCATAGGCACGCCCCCAGGGACACATACAGGACCAGGCGTCATTTGACAAGCCTGTTCTATGGGCACTATAAAACACCCCCTGATTTACATTTCTACAGACCAGGCCTCCACTCCATTGTGAGTTTGGCCCATAGGTTTGACCAGCCAAGTACTCTACTGAAAGTGAACCATACCACGTGGTTAACTTTTAGACTATTGATACCGACAGAATAAGAACAAGTCTTTGATATTAATTATTAGTCTGCAGCTAAGTAAATTATATCATTGAACGCGAAGACCAACGAAACAACCATTCGATGACGACATTAATGAATGTCGCTTTGAAAGATCCATTCTAACCGAGAGAGAGACTCTCCATCAGAACTACTCTCCAACAAGAATCAGAACGACACATGAGCGTAAATATATATTGATTGCAATTGTTCCCGAATGAGTGAGCCTTCAATTGTCAATTGTTAATATTAATGAACTCTGTAACTTCTCAGCTGACCGTTTATGACCCATTGTCTAACAGACCAGCCATGCTTGTTAGCCATTAGGGCACATTACTATACCAATCCTTTGTGACGATAATTACTGTTTGTATGTTTTCTGTTAATTACTTAGTGTAGTAAATAAATGATTTTAAGACAATTGATGTATGGATGATTTTAGTAAAGACTGGGTTCGTGCAGATTCAACAATTTACGACGTTTGGGAATGAGACTTGACGCGAGGTAAAATACACCATTTAAACTAGAAGATAATCGGCCTATACTATAATAGAATATTATAGTACAGGAAAGTTATATTAGGAAAATTATAGCTTTGTAATCTGAATATTCTCCTTGGTGCCCCATTCTCCTAGGTAATTACAATTAAACGATTAATCAGTTTGGTCGCGTGATAATAATTACAGGGAGCTAATTGATAAACATATCTTCCGTTTAATGGTACCCAAAGACACGACATGTGTGTTTTGTCCTCTACTTGCGTTTCATTTATTTTTAATTCCAGCCCCCGTCCCCGCAGGAGGCCTTTTGCCTTTTGGCAGGTCTTCATTGTAAATAAGTATTTGTTCTTAACTGACTTGCCTAGTTAAATAAAGGATACATTTAAAACAAAATGTAAATGGCCAGTATACTACGGCTAAGGGCTGTATCCAGGCACTCAGCATTGCGTCGTGCGTAAGAACAGCCCTTAGCCGTGGTATATTGGCCATATACCACACCTCCTCATGTTTATACACACATATATATATATATATATATGTATAAAACTCAGCAAAAAAGAAACATCCTCTCACTGTCAACTGTGTTTATTTTCAGCAAACTTAACATCTGTAAATATTTGTACGAACATAAGATTCAACAACTGAGACATAAACGGAACAAGTTCCACAGACATGTGACTAAAATAAATGGAATAAGGTGTCCCTGAACAAAGGGGGGGTCAAAATCAAAAGTAACAGTCAATATCTGGTGTGGCCACCTGCTGCATTAAGTACTGCAGTGCATCTGCTCCTCATGGATTGCACCAGATTTGCCAGTTCTTGCTGTGAGATGTTACCCCAATCTTCCACCAAGGCACATGCATGTTCCCGGACATTTCTGGGGGGAATGGCCCTAGCCCTCACCCTCCAATGCAACAGATCCCAGACGTGCTCAATGGGATTGAGATCTGGGCTTCGCTGGCCATTGAAGAACACTGATTTTCCTGTCTTGCAGGAAATCATGCACAGAACGAGCAGTATGACTGGTGGCATTGTCATGCTCGAGGGCCATGTCAGGATGAGCCTGCAGGAAGGGTACGACATGAGGGAGGAGGATATCTTCCCTGTAACGCACAGCGTTGAGATTGCCTGCAATGACCACAAGCTCAGTCCGATGATGCTGTGACACACCGCCCCAGACCATGGCGGACCCTCCACCTCCAAATCGATCCCGCTCGAGTGCAGGCCTCGATGTAACGCTCATTCCTTCAACGATAAACGCGAATCCGACCATCACTCCTGGTGAGACAAAACCGTGACCCGTCAGTGAAGAGCACTTTTGCTAGTCCTGTCTGGTCCAGCGACGGTGGGTTTGTGCCCATAGGCGACGTTGTTGCCGGTGATGTCTGGTGAGGACCTGCCTTACAACAGGCCTACAAGCCCTCAGTCCAGCCTCTGTCGGCCTATTGCGGACAGTCTGAGCACTGATGGAGGGATTGTGCATTCTTGTTGTTGCCATCCTGTACCTGTCCCGCAGGTGTGATGTTTGGATGTACCGATCCTGTGCAGGTGTTGTTACATGTGGTCTGCCACTGCGAGGATGATCAGCTGTCCATCCTATCTCCCTGTAGCGCTATCTTAGGCGTCTCACGGTACGGATATTGCAATTTATTGCCCTGGCCACATCTGCAGTCCTCATGCCTCCTTGCAGCATGCCTAAGGCACGTTCACGCAGATGAGCAGGGCATCTTTCTTTCAGTGTTTTTCAGAGTCAGTAGAAAGGCCTCTTTAGTGTCCTAAGTTTTTATAACTGTGACCTTAATTTCCTACCGTCCGTTAGCTGTTAGTGTCTTAACGACCGTTCCACAGGTGCATGTTCATTAATTGTTTATGGTTCATTGAACAAGCATGGGAAACAGTGTTCAAACCCTTACAATGAAGATCTGTGAAGTTATTTGGATTTTTGCGATTTATCTTTGAAAGACAGGGTCCTGAAAAAGGGACGTTTCTTTGTTATATATATATATATATATATATATATATACACACACACACCCACATCCACACACACACACAGAAAAGTATGTGGACACCTACTCATTGAACATCTCATTCCAAAATCATGGGCATTAATATGGAGTTGGTCCCCTTTTGCTGCTATAACAGCCGCCACTCTTCTTGGAAGACTTTCCACAAGATGTTGGAACATTTCTGAGGTAACTTGCTCCCATTCAGTCACAAGAGCATTAGGGAGGTCGGGCACTGATGTTGGGCGATTAGGCCTGGCTCGCAGTTGGCGTTCCAATTCATCCCAAAGGTGTTTGATGGGGTTGAGGTCAGGGCTCTGTGCAGGCCAGTCAAGTTCTTCCACACCAATCTCAACAAACCATTTATGCATGGCCCTCGCTTTGTGCACAGGGGCATTGTCATGCTGAAACAGGAAAGGGCCTTCCCCAAACTGTTGCCACAAAGTTGGAAGCACATAATCGTCTAGAATGTCATAGTATGCTGTAGGATTTTCCTTCACTGGAAGTAAGGGGCCTAGCCCAAAACATGAAAAACAGCCCCAGACCATTATTCCCCCTCCACCAAACGTTAGAGTTGGCACTATGCATTGGGGCAGGTAGCGTTCTCCTGGCATCCTCCAAACCTAGATTTGTCCGTCAGCCTGCCAGATGGTGAAGGGTGATTCATCACTCCAGAGAACGCGTTTCCACTGCTTCAGAGCTTTACACCACTCCAGCCAACGCTTGGCATTGCACATTGTGATCTTAGGCTTGTGTGCAGCAGCTTGGCCATGGAAACCCATTTCATGAAGCTCTCGACGAACAGTTCTTGTGCTGACATTGATTTCAGAAGCAGCTTGGGAACTCTGTAGTGAGTGTTGGAACCGAGGACAGACAATTTTTACATGCTATGCACTTCAGCACTCGGCGGTCCTGTTCTGTGAGCTTGTGTGGCCTACCACTTTGTGGCTGAGCCGTTGTTTCTCCTAGATGTTTCCACTTCACAATAACAACACTTACAGTTGACCGGGTCAGCTCTAGCAGGGCAGAAATTTGACTAACTGACTTGTTGGCAAGGTGGCATCCTATGACGGTGCCACGTTGAAAGTCACTGAGCTCTTCAATAAGGCCATTCTACTGCCAATGTTTGTCTATGGAGATTGCATGGCTATGTGCTCAATATTGTCAGCAACGGGTGTGCCTGAAATAGCCAAATCCACTCATTTGAAGGGGTGTCCACATACTTCTGTATATAAAAGTAATATGAATATCATACAGTAGACACCTAAGCCTACAAGCCTTTGCATGTAATGCCCTGATACATTTAGTGCTCAAATCTCTGACAATGAACCGTGAGGTGGACAATTATTGTTTTAGGAAATTAGCCTAAACCCCCCCCGACCCCTCAAAACAAATAGGCTAGAAAGTTTTGCAAATGCTACACATCGAAACACAAGGAATAGTGTTTTTGTAATGTGTTACAGGCTGTTTTTAATGACACGTTAATGTGGCTCATTTAGCTAACATCCCTCATTTATTGATGGTGCTGGCTGCGTTGGGTTGGATCTGAATGCATATAGATGCCCATTAAATTTCTCACATGTCCGGTAAATTAAAATCTTGTCATGTTGTCTGGCGCCAAATTTTCCTGAAGGACACTGAAATGTTATGAAGATTTTAGAATATTCACATGAAAATCTGTCGCCAATTGGATGGGAACCTTGCTATAGACACCCTAAAGTCTCTGGCAAGTGCGCTAGTCCAGTGTCACTTTGATTATGCTTGCACCTCATGGTTCACCAGCAGCCCCAAACATCTAAAGAATAAGCTACCAGCCAAACAAGCCTCTAAGAATTGACGTTAAACTCCCCCCTCATCCTCATCTGGCGGTTGAGCATTGTTTTGCCTCTATCTCTGTAATGTGTCCGTATCGATGTAATTGTATACGTATTTATGTAAAAATTAGGGACACAATGGAAATAAGCCCCCATCTTTTTTGTGCAAACCCTGTCACTTTTTTTTTACTGACAAATAAAAATCAATCAATCCTAACTGTGCAGTGGCCAATTGATGAATAGAAAGAGACATCTATTACAAAACACCCAAAAGTTTAATGACATTTGGAGATTGTCAAGCCAAGCCTTCGATACTGGGTAAGCCTACGATACTGGGTAAGCCTTCGATACTGGGTAAGCCTACGATAATGGGTAAGCCTACGATAATGGGTAAGCCTACGATAATGGGTAAGCCTTCGATACTGGGTAAGCCCACGATAATGGGTAAGCCTTCGATACTGGGTAAGTCTATGATAATGGGTAAGCCTTCGATACTGGGTAAGCCTACGATAATGGGTAAGCCTTCGATACTGGGTAAGCCTACGATAATGGGTAAGCCTTCGATACTGGGTAAGCCTACGACAATGGGTAAGCCTTCGATACTGGGTAAGCCTACGATAACGGGTAAGCCTTCGATAATGGGTAAGCCTACGATACTGGGTAAGTCTACGATAATGGGTAAGCCTTCGATACTGGGTAAGCCTATGATAATGGTTAAGCCTTCGATAATGGGTAAGCCTATGATAATGAATAAGCCTTCGATAATGGGTAAGCCTATGATAATGGGTAAGCCTACAATACTGGGTAACCCTACGATAATGGGTAAGCCTTCGATACTGGGTAAGCCTATGATAATGGTTAAGCCTTCGATAATGGGTAAGCCTATGATAATGGGTAAGCCTTCGATAATGGGTAAGCCTACGATACTGGGTAAGCCTACGATACTGGGTAAGCCTACGATACTGGGTAAGCCTACAAGGTAGGGAGGGATGTATTTTCTGTTTGTGAGATTGACATAGCCTATTTATTATGGTGTTGAAAACGCAAACCATGATATTGAAGTGCCCGAAGTCTGTATGCTTTGTTTATTGGTTGTGTGGTGCATTGGCACAGAAACTTATTGGTAGAAAATTCATTGCATATTTTATATAATTACAAATATGGCATCAAAATGTTGAAAATCTGATTTCCCCCTAGCTGATCATTGTCTGCAGCCAGCTCTGGTCGTAGTGTAATGAAACAGGAAGGGAGAGTGAGCTCGTCTGTGGTGGTCGGTGAACCCTTAACCTTCTGGCCAGTAGCCCTGCCTGACATCGACTGTGCCACAAAAGCATGCTGAAGTGGTAAAGTCAACATCCATGTTTCTTAAACACAGGATCACTACAGTTATTGTTATTTGTAGTCGTTAACATTATTTTCAGTTAATTCTATGAGGGGGGAGGGTGTTCAATTTATTTTACAGTACAAGGGGAGAGTCATGTGAAAATATGTTTTACTGTGGGGAGGGGGGAGCATTTTTTTTTTTAACGAAACCTTGAGTTAGACCAGCCCCCCCCCCCTACTAAATTTCGATCTGTCCCTACATGGAGTGTCTTGGATTTACGTACAGAATAATACAAAATGCTCTGAGCCCAAGTTGCAGAAAATGGGTGACGGACATCCACAAATGAATACATATCACACCAAATGGAGTCTTGGATTTACCTACAGAAAAATACAAAATGCTCTGAGACCAGGTTGGAGAAAGAATATGATTTATACAACCATAAGCAGTCTGGGTTGTGCCAGTATACACCAGGCTCCAGTGAAGTCATTGACTCATGAGAGGCTTGGTTGGATGAGAGGGTTTTGGACCTTGCTTGAACCACTGTTTTGAAAAAGATGACATAGTGCTTTATTTATCCATATGTTGTAAATCATGGCATCTGTTTATAATATATTTATTTACTTTGTAGATGCGGGCCCTGGGTTGATTTACAGTTTCAGTTGTGTTTGTCTTCTTTGGGAACATGATTGGCAGTTGGTGATGGCTGTTTGAAGTGTGCATTGGCTGGCTTTGATGCGTGGGGATGAAAGGAGCATCCAGATATTACTTGAGGATAATATAAAAATGAATTTGGCTGCAACTTCAGGCGACTGACAGGCGACAACTGTGAAGTTGTTGATAAAATGTGATTTAGGATACAATGACACTCATACAAGAACAACAAAATACAATTTTGCATGTCCAAAAGAGCAGTTCAAAAAGTGAAGGAAATACCTTAACTTGAATTGATTAAAACAATCAAATAAAGAATAAAGAAAATAGACTCTACGTCTGTGACTGACTGTTTCTTGGTTATGTATTATGCTGTTTATAACTGCTCTACTGTTACAATTCATATCATTAATTATCGCTTTCTGTCATGACTTACGTCAAGCCATCTTAAGGAAAATACAATTACAATCATAAAACACTGCATGATATCATTTTAGAATTAATCGATTATAACAGAAATTCAACGACAAAAACAGTCCCTATTTACTTTGAAGAATTAGCTCAAATGAAATAACATACCACTTAAAGTATTATCAATTAAAATAATAATTGAAATGTTGCAAATTGAACAGATCCGTCAGATAGTTATGTAAATGAGATTTAAATATTTTTCATAGTTAGTAGTTATTTTTGGGCCAACAGTATGAGAACATTAACATCAATTATTTCAAAATGCTGAGGGTTTTCATTTAATTCAGGTGTTGCTATTTTACGTGATATTAATATGTTTATTAATACGAGAAATACATTTTTTTAACTGAGCTAAACAGAAATGTTTTTTAAAATCAGTATGTTGATCTTGTGAATAACATCAAAACCAAATGTTTCATATAATTTCAAAAATACTAATTGTTTTAGTTCATACACTAACTAACTTTTTCTAATCAAACAAATAACTTCAAAAAATACTAAATTAAGACTTTGAGAGTGTCTGAATACCACAAAATATCAAATGATTAGGAAAACAAATAATAGGGACAGTACAGGGACTGACTACTCATTACACATTTTGGCCCACATTTTCAGATATCAAAATACGTGAAAACGAATTGTAGGCCTAGTACTTCTGTCAGGAGGGACATCTTCCACCAGAGAACAAAATTCATTTGATGTTCTCAGTTGCCTTTTTTGTAATTTTATGAGAATTGTTTCAATGTGCTTTGTGGAAAGAGAGAGGAGTCACAGAACATTGCTTACACTGTCATCTACTGGCCAAAACAGCTCACAGCATCTACCATGTCCTCTTTCAATGGCTGTTCTAACCCACCGGGCAGTTCAACGTCTAGTTTTAATTTACATTTGGTTGAGTTGTCTAATGTGAATTCAAAGTGAAATCAACCAAAAATATCACCCTGTCATTTAGATTTAGGTTACACGTTTTCCACATTGATTCAACGTGGAAAAAAAGCCACTCTAGCACAGGTGGGATTACAAATGTTCATAAACGCGTGTAAAACAAACCACTTTCCAAACATCGTTATTTGGTTGGGTCTTTTGCCCATTTCGTAGCAGCAAAGATAACAACATAGCAATCCTTTTATAAAGGCAGATATAATTACCGTAGGCGCATATCATAGTTCAAAAGATGAGCATTGTACTGTATGCTCTCTATAGGACTACCTGTGCATTTCTACTGCCTGGGTCACCTGTGCGCCTATAGACAGAGAGGAAGAGGCGAAGCGACATGGTTTACACCGCCCAAAATCTGTCCAGACAGCCAGCCGTTCTGCGGACAACGAATCCCATTGTTAGGGCGGAGACTCGAGCATCTCGTCATTATATCCAGCATCTCTGCTATAGCCATTACATTTTTTTACCCTTATTTTACCAGGTAAATTGACTGAGAACACATTCTCATTACAGCAACGACCAATTGTAAACCGGAGATGATTATGTGACCATGATGGTATGAGAGACAGATTGGGAATTTAGGCAGGACACCGGGGTTAACACCCCAACTCTTACAATAGGTGCCATGGGATCTTTAGTGACCACAGAGTCAGGACACCCGTTTAACATCTCATCTAAACACAGGGCAATTTATTATCTTGAGCATAATATAACTCATTTATATGACATTGAAAGTGAACTGGTATAGACGGTATCACATTGTAGTTATTTTCACTAGATAACCTGGAGGTATATGCTGTCAGCAGCACCCTATCTATGACAGAGGAAGCCATGGGGTTTGGCAGGGTTCCACACAACCACTTCTACACTATTCTATGAATACATGTTACACAGAATTTCACAAAAAAAATGTGCACCCATGCACTGCACTCAAGGTTTACAATGGTGCAGAAAACAGTATGCTATGAGAACTGGCACTGAGGAGAAAAAATAACTTTAAAAATAGCAACTGCGTGATGGATAGGCCCACACTTCACAATATGCAACATTTTGAATGTACAAGATGCCAATAAAAAATGAGCATTTTGAGCATGTTTTGGCCTATTCATCATTATTGGGCTCCTGAGTGGCGCAGCGGTCTAAGGCACAGCATCTCAGTGCAAGAGGTATCATTACAGACTCTGGTTCGATTCCAGGCTGCATTACAACCCGCCGCGATTGGGAGTCCCATAGGGAGGCACACAATTAGCCCAGCGTAGTCTGGGTTTGGCCGGGGTAGGCAGTCATTGTAAATAAGAATTTGTTCTTAACTGACTTGCCTAAATAAATAAAATCACGACGAGGCCTACAGCGTTTTTGATATAAATGCCATTCATCCCTAAACGTTTATCGAAATATTTTCATCATGAATAAGACTGTTTCTTTCCACTATGCATAGGCCTGACACTAACACATTTGCTGGGGATGGATGCAGCTAATGCCCTACATAGGTCGACTGAGATGAGTGCTTAAAATCAAATCAAAATGTATTTGTCACATGCACCGAATACAACAGGTGCAGACCTTACAGTGAAATGCTTGTACTTACAAACCCTTAACCAACAATGCAGTTTTCAGAAAAATACGTAAAGAAAAATAAGTAATAAAGTAACAAATAATTAAAGAGCAGCAGTAAAATAACAATAGTGAGGCTATATACAGGGGTACCGATACAAAGTCAATGTGCGGGGGCACCGGTCAGTCGAGGCAATTGAGGTAATATAAACATGTAGGTAGAGTTATTAAAGTGACTTATGCTTAGATAATAACAGAGTAGCAGCAGTGTAAAATGGGGGGGGGGGGGGGGCAATGCAAATAGCCTGGGTAGCCATTTGATTAGATGTTAAGTAGTTTTATGGCTTGGGGGTAGAAGCTGTTCAGAAGCCTCTTGGACCTAGACTTGGCGCTCCAGTACCGCTTGCCGTAGCAGAGAGAATAGTCTATGACTTGGGTGGCTGGAGTCTTTGACAATTTTTAGGGCCTTCCTTTGACACCGCCTGGAGGTCCTGGATGGCAGGAAGCTTGGACCCAGTAATGTACTGGGGCGTGCGCACTACCCTCTGTAGTGCCGTGCGGTCAAAGGCAGTGATGCAACCAGTTAGGATGCTCTCAATGTCACAAATCCTGGCTCTTCTCCTGTGCAATGCACTCATTGCCCAGGGACGGTTTTGGGTATAAGCACATAATGGTGGGGATATGTGATGAGGTGGGAAGAGATTATCCGAGATCTGTTGTAAACGGCGGCGGGTTCAACAGCGCGTGCGCCACAAATAATGCAAGAGGCGAAGGCTTTTTTCACACGCCTGCGTGACGCTGTAGCACCTCCTCTTACCCCTCCCTTTGTCCAGTTGACAGGATCCTTCTCAGGCAGGATTGGAAACCACTGACAGAGGTATGTCGAAATGTAATACTGTTGCCTATTATGGGGCACTATTGTATCCCTGTTGTGATGGACATTGACCTCTTGGCTTAAATGTTAAGAGACGGCACGTGCATCCACCGCGAAATCAGAAGCAGCCCAGGAGGAGAGGTGCTGATAGGCATGCAGCTATGTTAGCTAGCTAACTGAACAAGGCCTCAAGTAGCTAATACCCTGCTTGAGGTCAACTGTAAGTGTGACCAACAATTATTTGGATTTATTGAGCTTAGCTATTTTCCTCTGTAAATTGATTAAAACCGCAAGCTATAACCACCGATTCTGCAAGGTATGCAATTGTCCCGTTGTCTACCAATTGATTGCTAACCCCAGCAGCTAGCTAGCTAGTTATCAAGGAAACTTAAGATGTCCAAGCAGTGATGCTTCTTTCTGCCACCTTGCTTCATAACCCCTTAGGCATCACGTAGCCAGGTTGCCTGGAAACCCGACGTTGAGTTGAAATCTATGTCGGCAGAAATGAGCGTTTGAATCAGGAAAGTTCTCTCTCAGGACCTCTAATTTACAAGCCAGAATGTCGAATAAAATGATATTTTAACTTACTTTACCGGTTGTCCGTGCGGTTGGTCCTTTTTCAGGTAGGAATCTAACAAATAATTCCACAGGTAAGCTGCAATATGTAACTTTTTGAGTGACCCGACCAAATTGACAAATCTAGATCATTTCTTTGTCATTGAAATCTAGTCTAAGAAGCCGTAGATCTGTTCTATGTGCACTATTCCTATGCTTCCCGTTAAGTTTATCTTTTGCTCTTTTTACTTTCGGTTTTGTAAATGAACTTCAAACAGCTGAAAATATATTTCCCAGCGGTTTAGATGGTACAATTATTATCTACACAATTGAATTTCTGTATCCAGGAAATGGTGGAGCGATTTCTGCATATTGCACCTTTTTATATAAACGTCAAAGCATGTGCGCATGATGAAAATGCATACAAGCCAAGCTCATGCACTTATTTACATGGTTCTGCTGCATGCTTCAGGTGATAGAAATCTGAACGCACTACGTCAAAAGGACCAACGGCTGAGCAATAGGCAGAGTATGTTTAAAGGTGCAATATGCAGAAATCGCTCTGCCATTTCCTGGTTGCTAAAATTCTAATAGTTCGGCTCATTTCAGTTTGACAAAACAAGCAATGTTTAGAGAAATTGTAGGGATGCGCGCTATATCGGTGAACATATCGGAATAGGGCGATTATTAGCTCAAAATGCCAACATCTGTATCGGCCTGATGTCTAGTTTAACACCTATGTTAAAAACCCATGTCAAAGCTACCGTGCATACCTACATAACATAGGTGCATGATGTAATGACACCACATAAAAATTTGCGCTACATGTACAACACAGCATTCCTAACCTAGCCCACAATGTCTGCTGTGTGGATCGAGCAGTCATTTGAAAGAGTAATAACATTTCAGCGAGACAACTCAAATGTGAAATCCATTAAAGCCAAGATAATGGAATTCATTGCCTTGACAATCAACCGTTCTCTGTCGTGGGTGATGTTGGCTTTCGCCGACTGGTGGAGCACCGGTACACACTACCAAGTGTGCTATTTTTCAGATGTTGCCCTACCGGAGTTACACAGTAATAGCGTCACTGCTATTAGCTTCACGACATACATTCTATGGAACGCCGGTCTTTGCATGTCAAAAAGATACAGTAGCACTGTTAAAGCTGTACAAAAAGTCTGCAAACACCGGCCACGAACGGATGTGTTGGTAATAAAGCATTATTTGTTTGACCGCAACTTCTGGGGTAGCTAGCTTTAGCTTGGTACCTAGCTAGCACCAATACAACCAGCCTGAAAACAATGACCAGTAGAAACTGCAGTCATTTTCACTATTCTTAGCAATGATTTAGGAATCCTTGTAAGTATTAGCTAGGTGGTCACTTGTTGTTCGCCTATTGAAATTGAACTTCAGTTCATGAAAATAAATAGCTAGCCAGCTACTTAACCCTGTTGCCCAAAGCTAACGTTATAAGCAGCCAGCTAGCTTCATCTGGCTAGTGAGGCTTGACCGGAACGGGTTATGTATTGTGAAGCTAGCCACAATAAGAATTGGGCACAACAGTGGAATTTGCGGTTTGCCTTCATAGATGGGTCCGACCACCATTAATCAAATAAAAACTGCCTTATAAATTAGGGTTATTTTAGATGGTGACACCTAGCTATATAGTTAGCTAATTAACCATAGCTACTGAAACAGATTATGTCGTGTTATTTGACACATAAAAAAGTGTTATTTGACATATCTTTTTTGACACACAAAGACCCAAACGGCATTCCATAGAAATAGGTTTTGATTGTTTTACTGGTTATGGGGACATGCGTAAATGCCAACAAAATTACTTTTTTGTCAGTGTGGTGTGTGTAACCTTTATTTAACTAGGCAAGTCAGTTTAAGAACAAATTCTTATTTACAATGACGGCCCAGACGACGGTCTTCCAATTGTGCCCCGCCCTATGGGACTCCCAATCATGGCCGGATGTGATACAGCCTGGATTCGAACCAGGGACTGTAGTGACACCTCTTGCACTGAGATGCAGTGCCTTAGATCGCTGCGTCCATGTGTGTGTGTTAACTATTTAACTTTACAAAAATGCTTAAAAGGCCGCTAAAATTTAGATATCGGGTATTGGTGTCTGTTTTCTTGGCAAGGAAAGTATCGGATATCGGTATCAGCCAAAAATGTCATCAGTGCATCACTAGTGTCAATACTTATTTGTGTGTGTGAGAGAGATCGGGATGTGTGTAATGTATGTGTTCTGGAATGCTTGACACTTCCTGTCCCCTTCCCAGTGGGCCCCTCTGAGCAAGTGCCTGTTGGTCACCAGAGATTATAGTTAGATTGTTGGCTTGTGGAGGCTCGTATTATTTAACTTCAAAGTGTGATGAAATAAGGGTTGTGTAATGCTTGGTGTTGGGTGTCACTAAATCATGCGTTTATTTACCACAGGGAGAACACAGGTACATTTTTATTTAACTAGGCAAGTCAGTTAAGAACACATTCTTATTTACAATGACTGGGGAACAGTGGGTTAACTGCCTTGTTCAGGGGAAGAACAACATTTTTACCTTTGACAGCTCGGGGATTCAATCCAGCAACCTTTCGGTTACTGGCCCAACGCTCTAAACAATAGGCTACCTGCCGCACCAAAGATTAAGGGGAAAGGGGGATACCTAGTCAGTTGTACAACTGAAATGTGTCTTCCGCATTTAACCCAACCCCTCTGAATCTGAGAGGTGCGGGGGGATGCCATAATCGACATCCACGTCTTCGGCGCCCGGGGAATAGTGGGTTAACTGCCTTGCTCCGGGGCAGAACGACAGATTTTTACCTTGTCAAGGTGTGGTGATTTGAATAGCGTTTGAAGGATTACATTTAAAAAAAAAAAATGTATTGAACCATTTCTTTAACTATGCAAGTCAATTAAGAACAAATTCTGATTTACAATGACTGCCTACACCGGCCAAACCTGGACGATGCTGGGCCAATTGTGCGCCGCCCTATGGGACTCCCAATCACGGATGGTTGTGATACAGCCTGGATTTGAACCAGGGTGTCTGTAGTGACTCCTCTAGCACTGAGATGCAGTGCCTTAGACCGCTGTGCCACTCGAGAGCCCTGAAGTTATTGTGGCTGTAGGCTATGTGGCACACGCTGATGTACAAAATAAGTCTTTGGGCTATACTCTATTTGCAAATTAGCATTGTGCACACATGGGTAGAGAATAAGTGTGCAGTTTAAGCCTAGTCTTGGACTAAAATTCAAGATCAATGGAGAATGTCAATTGAAAATGCTTTTAATTCCAGAATTAGGCTTATTCTTTGTCCGTTAAACCGCCCAACAATCTGCCAGCGTCCTTTTTGTAATCTGCAACAAGCAGGTGTTTTCTTATGTTATTTAACATGGAAATCTCTGCCCACTTGTTCTTGTGGAGTGGAGGTCGTCAAACCAATAATAAAACTTATCTAATCTGCAATTTAGAAATCACTTGTCAATTATTGAGATGGCCCAGTCCAGTGTGTTCATTTTGACTGTTGTGAAATCTCTATCCCGGCAAGTGTTATTTTTCTGACGAGTCAGAGCAAACGGGTGAGTCCGTCCAGGCATGGGTGTGCGCATGCCTGCCTGCTTCCCCAATCGGCCCACCCTATCCATCAATGACCTCCATCCATCCTCTTCTCTCCCACGTCCCCCACCAGCAGTGTTCTCTCCCCAACCTTCCTTGGTGTATCACTGAAGGCCCAGCACACTACTAGTTCTTTGTCATTGGCTTGTGCCAAATATTTTATAACTAAACCAAGATAGACCACAGCCCGTCCTTTCAAAAGGGAACAAATTAGTCATAGTGGGCAGAACAGCTGTTTCACATTTATACATCCTTTGAAATATGTCTCATTGCTCTATGTTTGTGCTTTAGCCAAACACAAAGCTCTAATTAATTTTTGTATTTTTTTAAACAGATAATGGCCGTTCCTCCTACCTATGTTGACCTTGGCAAGTCCGCCAAGGATGTCTTCACTAAGGGATACGGTGAGCACTGCAGTACTTCTACTCACTATCCATCTACTCAGCCTTTGCTCCTGTCCTGCAGAGAATGAGGAATGGACTTTAGCCTAGATTTATATCTATTTGGTGAACCCTCTAGTTTAGACTGGCTGTCCTTGGGCAGTGTATTGACTGGGAGACACAGCTGCACAGAGACAGTGAGGCTCAGGCTGTACTATGAGGATTCTTGGTTAAATGGGCCTTAATTAGCACTTGGGGTTAGCCATAGTACTTTCCTAGGCAAGGGTGGGACTGCCCAGTGGACCAGCACACTGATTCCGAGAGGGGGATGGGAAGCAAGCTGGGGCTGTGAACCGTGGCTGACGCCTGATATGACAATGTACTCTAGCGTATAAACCACATCAAATCAATACTCACTCAATCAGGCAATGTTATGTAATAGTTCTAATAGATGTAGTTCTAGGCTAGTATTTCTCAGACAGAGGGATTTATTGAACAGTGGTTTGAACAATGTGTTTGAGGTGGTAAAATAAGTCTCCATGAGACTGCATGTGTATTATGGAAATAATTAGAAGCCACGTGTTTACGGATTGCCAGGAATGTTAGTGAAAAGAATTAACTGAACATAAATGTATCATCAGTTTGAAGAGCACTCTTAGAATGTTTTGTAATTACAACAGTTTGATTTAATTTTCTTCCATGCCTCTCAGGTTTTGGTCTCATCAAGCTGGACTTGAAAACCAAGTCAGAGAATGGACTGGTGAGTTCCACAGCAGAGTTGGTCCGATTACCCCTTGGAGCCAAAAGAGGCACTTGACTCAGTGCTATAAATTAAGTAGTTATCTAGCCCTCTGTCACCATACAACTTAGAGGGCCTCTAGTTGTCTTGCTCATTGACAACTGTGGAAGACCTCTGTGATTGTCAGCTTCACTTTAGATTATTTCACTAGCTGCAAAGGAAAAGAAACTATAACATATTTATACTCGAATACATTCAAACACATAGTCTACACACTGATCATTTTTGGCCCATGTGATCCTCAACCATCCAAATCCTCACTGCTATATAACGTGATCACATCTCACCTTTGACCTCTGTTTGACTTCGATCCCAGGAGTTCACCAGCACAGGCTCTGCCAACACGGAGACCAGCAAAGTGGCTGGCACCCTGGAGACCAAGTACAAGTGGGCGGAGCACGGGCTGACCTTCACTGAGAAGTGGAACACTGACAACACTCTGGGCACAGAGATCACTCTGGAGGACCAGGTCAGGATCAGGTGTTCTTTAGATCAGGACTCGTGTTTATTGTGGTGTTGGGAAGAAAAATACAATTATCACCTTGACAATTAAGATTAGGGGCTCAAGCCAACCCACATTGCAGTATTTATGCAGTACCTCTTTTTCTAACGGTCAAATTAACTGTATAAAAACATACAACTACTACCAGGGCGAACCCTTTCACAGGTATGCTTTAACTTTTCAGAATTAGAAGTGTGTGGGCACGGGATGACTACTGTAAATAAAGGATGAACAAATAAATCATCTGCTACATGTGGATTAGAACTCCCAGCCATTGAAATATGAGTGAACTGTGTTTCAGTGGACTGAGCCTCCAATCAGTCATAGCAATTGGGGGAAAAATCTACTCGTTGATACGATGGTTGTAGCTACGAATATAAACGTATAATCTTCATAGCCTACTTTTTTTTTCTCCGTTAAAGCACATAGATGTGTATGAAACGGTAAGCAAAAACCTTGAATTTAGGCAAGGAAGCATCATGCTAAATATATTGGCACACTCCACTTACCAAGACCATTGCCAAATAAGGCACGCTGTCACCTTCTTTTATAGTAAGCCTTGAGGTGGTACCGCCCAGCACATCTACAGTAGAAGGGAGTAGTAGAAGAACGTTACTCTTTAATTCTGATTCATTAATGCATTCCTCTCTGTTTTTCTCCCCTCAGTTGGCCAAAGGGCTTCAATTTACGTTTGATTCCTCCTTCTCGCCAAACACTGGGTAAGAAGTGACTATCCAATTTAATTCAGTGAAGGTAGCATTTAATTGCTTCACATTGTTAATGAATTGAAAAAAGTCATCACACAATACATTATGAAAAGGAATTTCCTGCTCAATATAGGTCATTGGATGTATCTTGCCATTCTGACACTGTATTACCTCACACTGACAAGTTGTCCTTCCGCCATCACTCACGTCTCTGCTTCAGCAAGAAGAGTGGTAAGATCAAGACCGGCTATAAGAGGGAGCACATCAACCTGGGGTGTGATGTGGACTATGACATCAACGGGACGGCAGTGCACGGCGTGGCGGTGGTGGGCTACGAGGGCTGGCTGGCTGGCTACCAGATGACCTTCGAGGCTGGGAAGAACAGGGTCACCCAGAGCAATTTTGCTGTGGGCTACAAGACCGACGAGTTCCAGCTCCACACGAATGTGTAAGTAGATGGAATTAAATGAATAGATACGGAAATGTGGTTCAGGTAGGCCTCCGCGCTTCAGCAAACAATGGAAGTAAGACGGGTGCTCAACAACAACAACAACAATGACAGTAAGCCAGTAACGTGGGGCTTAACAACAATGACAGTAAGCCAGTGATCGGCCTTAACAACAATGACAGTAAGCCAGTGATGGTGCTTAAGGACCCTGAACATGGTCTTTAGGGTCGATTTACAGTGATGAAGCATTTTGTTTATGTGACTCATTCAGGAGTAATACCCTCAACTGAGTGTTGCAAGCACCAAATCAAATGTTATTGGTCACATACACATTTATCTATCAGACCTACCATGCTCCAACCAACCAAGCCTTTTAAACCACTAGTGAGTAAAATGTTGTGTCTAGCTCTTTGAGAGCTGACCTTGTCTGGACAATAGCAACTCTAGGCACTCTTTCTGGCCCCCTCAGATGCAGACTGGCAGTTATTTTAGTACCACTGTATACCACGGTGATGGGATTTGTGAAAGGGCTTTGTCAGAAGAGGAAGGTGGACAGTAAGGATAGTATAGTAAGCTAACCTCCTGCTGTGACCTGTCCTCCCAGTCATGATCACTTGTTTTGACAAGGTCAATTAGCTCTGAGACGTTGCTCTTTAATCCTTTGACAGCTCATCCTTGATATATATACAGGTAACTGCCAAAATAAAGGAAACGCCAATATAAAGTGCCTTAACAGGGCGTTGGGCCACCACGAGCCAGAACAGCTTCTATCCTCCTTGGCATAGATTCTACAAGTGTCTGGACCTCTATTAGAGGGATGCAACTCCATTCTTCCACAAGAAATTCCATCATTTGCTGTTTTGTTGATGGTCGTGGAAAACGTTGTCTCAGGCGCCGCTCCAGAATCTCCCATAAGTGTTCAATTGGGTTGAGATCTGGTGACTGAGACGGCCATGTCATATGGTTTACATCGTTTTCATGCTCATCAAACCATTCAGTGACCACTCGTGCCCTGTGGATGGGGGCATTGTCATCCTATGGAGGCACAGCCATGGAAGGCAAAATAATGGCCTGCATTTTTTTTATACATGACCCTAAGCGTGATGGGATGTCAATTGATTAATTCAGAAACCACATCTCTGTGGAACCAACTGCTTTCAATGTACTTTGTATCCCTCATTTACTCAGGTGTTTCCATTATTTTGGCAGTTACCTGTAGGTCTGATACTTAAGATTGTGACATTGATCGTCTGATTGCGATTCATGTGATGGATAATTCATGTTTTTGTATAGATCATGGATACTCTGTAAAAGCAGTATCTTTCTGAATGAAATGCACAAGGCTTTGGTATGCTATGTCTATTGGAATGGATTTGGATGTTGCAATATATTTATGCATACATGCATGCTAGTTCCCACAGCCTTCTGTATTCAAAGTATCATCCTCCATAGTGATGAATAAGCTTGTTTTTCATACAGAAATGATGGCACAGAGTTTGGCGGGTCCATCTACCAGAAGGTGAACGACCAGCTGGAGACAGCAGTCAACCTGGCCTGGACCGCTGGCAACAGCAACACTCGCTTTGGCATCGCAGCCAAGTACCAGATCGATGCCGACGCAGCCTTCTCGGTAAGAGGCCACAAGCTAGTCCTAACTGGCTGAGACTTGACCTCTGCCTAGGGTCATGTTCAGGGCACGAGTAGAGAGAGCTGCTAGGCTAATCAGTTTAACATTATTTCTTGAAGCATTGTTGTATTTAAGTACCTTTTGATTGAATCCTAAATGTTGGTATTTCATGACCACTTTCCTGTTTCCCACAGGCCAAAGTGAACAATTCTAGTCTTGTTGGCCTGGGATACACTCAGACTCTGAAGCCTGGTGAGTATATTTTTTTATATTTATTATAAAACTGTTATTTTACCATTTTCCTCCATGCCAGTGACGTCTTGATGAAATGCCTTTCTGCTGTATATAGGGCAGAAAGGACAGAACAGCAGTACAGTGGTTGCTCCACTAAAGTTTTGCGGTTATGCTGCGGTACTTAGAAGTCATTTGTAATTTAGTACAGTACTCTGCATCACCACTTCATTGCTCCAGACCAGCGCAAGGGGGAGTTAGAGCACTGACTATGCTTTTGGGTCCTACTGTGTCTCTAACTGACAATGAATAGGCGACATAAACCTAAATAGAAACGGATAATTGTGCACGACTTCAGTATTACTTACTAAATAGAACTGTTGTTACACTAAGGATTGATTTTATTAGGATTATTTTGCTCTTACTGTAGTACTGTAGGTCACTCCCAACCGGTCACATTGTACAGCGCCTGAGTGGCGCAACGGTCTAAGATACTGCATAGCAGTGCAAACTGTGTTACAGATGCTGGTTCAATACCCGTGCCGGCCTTGACTGGGAGACCCATGAGATGACTGTAGGTTTTTGGTTTCTCTCCCTCTAAAAACAGAAATAAATCATTCTAAATAACAAACTGGCTTTATTTACAAATTAGTAACAGTCTCCCCCCATGTTCAGGAATGGCCTTTTTCTCTCATTATACGTTATTTGAAAACAAAATAATCTCCAAAATAGTAATTTTTTTAAACAAAGCGATTATTATTAATTTAGAATTACTGGATATTCTCACAGATATTATTAACCCTGTAATTAGCAGGACAATATATATTGGTCATATGGGTCATGGCTCCCGAGTGGTGCACAATGGGATTTCCTTGCAGTTCTCCAGCTGTATCCACTATTATGCATCACATCCGACCATGATTGGGAGTCCCATAGGGCGGCGCACAAATGGCCCAGCGTTTCTCTCCCTCTAAAAACAGAAATAAATGTTTTGGCCTTTACAAATATTATTTTGGCCTTTATTCAGATTACAATCATTGACTTGACTTTTTTATTTTTTTACGAAATAATCTCCAAAATATCATTATATTATCACCTACACATTACCATGAATCAGTGACTCACACAGGCTTTGGATCAAAATAAATAAGTACAAACATTCATTCTGATAAACATTTCTTTATTAAAGGCTATCCAGACCTGGACACCATGTACAGTATTATAATATCCCATTATGGGCTATTAGCAGGACAATATAGCTTTACCAACACCTCTCTGTATTTTGATACTTTCTGGATAGGACCTCCCCAGTGGCGCAGCTGTCTATGTCACCGCAATGCAAAATGCGGTGCCACAGATGCAGGTTTGATACCCGTGCCGGCCACCACCAGGAGACCCATGAGGCAGCTTTTGGTTTTAATTTAGAATCCTCTATATGTAATTATTGGCGGAGAGCCACGTTATATTTTTCGATATACTGTAGGCCTATCGTAGGCGACATGAGTCTAACTAGTGTAGCTCTTATTTCTTTAAAGAGCGTGTTGAAGTTAGAAGCAATAGGATTTGAAGCAATAGCCTACAACTATTTTTAGCACCGTTTCGCACTGCTCTGAAACAAGCATGTGGACTGGTCTTGATAAATCAATGAGATTTTTATTTTGACTCAATCTCCGTTTGGGTATTGGATAGACTACAATTATGGTGTAGAAATGTTATGCTCTTAGTGTAACCTTTTATTTAACTAGGCAAGTCAGTTAAGAACATATTCTTATTTACAAGGACAGCCTACTACTTCCTCCCCGTCGGGGAATTGAACCCCGGTCTCCCGTGTGCCCGCACGACACGCCGATTCTTTGGCTAAATAGCCCAGTACTGTAACCTACTCCCGACCGTCACATTGTACAGCGCCAGATTTTCCGTTCCATCCTAATGGAAAGCAAGAGGGTTTTTCATTTTTCTTGGAATAGAAACACCATATTAATCAAATGCATCCCAAACTCTAAAAGTAATTGGAAAGGTACAGTTGAAGTCGGAAGTTTACATACACCTTAGCCAAATACATTTAAATTCAGTTTTTCATAATTCCTGACATTTAATCCTAGTATAAATTCCCTGTCTTAGGTCAGTTAGGATCACCACTTTATTTTAAGAATGTGAAATGTCAGAATAATAGAAAGAATGATTTATTTCAGCTTTTATTTCTTTCATCACATTCCCAGTGGGTCAGAAGTTTACATACACTCAATTAGTATTTGGTAGCATTGCCTTTAAATTGTTTAGCTTGGGTCTAACGTTTTGGGTAGCCTTCCACAAGCTTCCCACAATAGGTTGGGTGCATTTTGGCCCATTCCTCCTGACAGAGCTGGTGTAACTGAGTGAAGTTTGTAGGCCTCCTTGCTTGCACATGCTTTTTCAGTTCTGCCCACAAATTTTCAATAGGATTGAGGTCAGGGCTTTGTGATGGCCACTCCAATACCTTGACTTTGTTGTCCTTAAGCCATTTTTTGCCACAACTTTGGAAAAATTACTTGTGTCATGCACAAAGTAGATGTCCTAACCAACTTGCCAAAACTATAGTTTGTTAACAAGAAATTTGTGGAGTGGTTGAAAACCGAGTTTTAATGACTCCAACCTAAGTGTATGTAAACTTCTGACTTCAAATGTAGATACAAATGATTTGTGACATTGTGGTTACAATAAAGAATGTATTTACAGTAGTGATGGACAGCTGGTTGAAAAAGTGTTGATTAATGTGCTGTTAAAAGTGGTGCATGTCTTATTTATTTAAAGAGCATATTGAAGTTAGAAGCAACAGGATTTGAAGCAATGGCCTACAACTATTTTAGCACCGTTTAGACTACAATTAGGGTGTAGAAATGTTATGTTCTTAGTGTAACCTTTATTTAACTAGGCTAGTCAGTTAAGAACAAATTCTTATTTACAAGGACAGCCTACTACTTCCTCCCCGTCGGGGAATTGAACCCCGGTCTCCCGTGTGCCCGCACGACACGGCGATTCTTTAGCTAAATAGCCCAGTACTGTAACCTACTCCCGACCGTCACGTTGTATAGCACCATATTTTCCGTTTCCTCCTAATGGAAACCCAGAGGGTTTTTCCATTTTCTTGGAATTGAAACACCATAATTTTAATCAAGCAAAATGTCTTAATCAGTCCCATATACTATGTTCTTACAAAAAAGGTTTTACATTCTCTAGTACAGCCGCTATTGAAGGCTATCAAAGGCTTCTCAGATGCCCTCTGGTGGTCAAACTAGCACTAACTAGCATTAATGGTACCAGTGGTTTGCACTTAAATAATTTTCTGTAGAATTCTGCGGCACCACGCAAGCTGTGCTGCACTGTGCTACAACTTTTTAAAGGACGAACCACTGTAGGCACTTGACCTCCTCAGCCAGTCAATGAGCCCTGATCTTGTCACTTGTAACTCCTGCCAAAGTCCCCTTGCTGATGCCTTGTCTTTCTGTCTGCAGGAATTAAGCTGACCCTCTCTGCTCTCCTGGATGGGAAAAACATTAATGCTGGTGGGCACAAGCTCGGTCTTGGACTCGAGTTTGAGGCATAAGAAGGCATGGAACGCAACAACAAATATTTTATTGAAATAGCTATCCTCACAACCTTGTTTCCCCTACAGTAGATGTGCTATGGTTGAGGTGAGGCAGCACATGAGGTCAAATCACGCTACAGTTGATATGCTACTTTTACAGGACCACTTCAGATCAATTATTTTGGAATACAGGGCCCAGTTTAGAATAAAACTATAACAAGTTTAAGGTAGAGTCCGCAAAATGTTAAAATGGGAAAGCGCTGTTGTGCATTTGTATTTCACTACAATCATGTAAACACTTTAATTTATTTATTTGTTTCAATAAGGATAAGAGAAAATAAGATACTGTTGGTCAAAAAAGGGCTTTGCAGGAGTTAGTAAACAGTTTACTTTCTGTCCACAAGGTGGGGCTGTTGCACGACAGAACACTGGTCTGGAACACAACATTCCTTGGCGAAGGTGATATATTCCTCTGTACTGGAGAGCTCTCTCATTGTAAACCCTCTGACAAAGAAGGGAAGTGTCTAATATATATTATTATGGGTTCGTGGTCCTTCACTTAAGCAGCAGTAGCTCTGAGGCTCTAAAACCCTGTTGTGTACATCCAGGATTTGTTCCAAATGGCACTGTTCCCTATATAGGGCACTACTTTTTAGGGAATAGGATGCTATTTGGGACAAAATGTAAGTGTCTTTTTTTTTTTTTTTGTCTCACTTGTCTTTGTCTGTGCAGTTGGTGTGAATTGTCTTTTGTTACATTGGTCAAATAGTATTTTTGCTCTATGTAATTCAATACTTAACCCACCTACTTAACCCACCTGTGATGTCTAAGACAAACCTCTGTCAATTGTTCCTAAAAAGAACAGGTAAGGTAACATGTCCTGCACACTATTCAACATTGCTCTTAATACAAATGCTTTGGTGAAAAAAGATAAATGCATTTTACAAGGAATGGTAGTCTTCCGATGATTGTGTTGGAACAGACAAACTGTACCTGACAGTGTTAAATAAATACCAACAACATCTTGAGTATGCCTCTGTGCTTTTTTTCACCCATAATAATGATTATGAAAATAAATGCCTTGGATTTGCTTTAGTGCTATATTCTCATATCTACCACAGATGACTAAGTCGTACTAGCCTTCCCTGTGGCTCAGTTGGTAGAGCATGGTGTTTGCAACGCCAGGGTTGTGGGTTCGATTCCCACGGGGGGCCAGTACGGAAAAATAAAAAAAATGTATGTATTCACTACTGTAAGTCGCTCTGGATAAGAGCGTCTGCTAAATGACTAAAATGTAATGTAAATGTACTGAAATTTGTCCCCCAAAACATGATCAGTCATTTTCATCATCCATGGCATTAGCTGGCTACCATTGCCACAAATTTGGCACCAGGCTATGATAGTCAGGGCCGTGCATATACCTTTCACGGGGCAGGTGCTCAAAATGGGAAATGGCACCCCCACACTACTTGATTTATTTTTTTACTTGCAGAATTGATATCTCGAAATTCATAACATACCAAATGCCTCTAGTAAAAATTTTACATTTTTTATCATATGCCAATTTCTGCAACAACACACTCATCACAAATTGTAAGCAAGCTAGTTAGTGCCTCCTAAATACATGAATGACATCGGGGAAAAGAGGGTCGGCTATCAGCTGATCGTTGATTGATATAAATCTGCTAGTTAGCTGGCTCAGTTTATTTTACTGATTGTGATCAACCTGTCTTTTTGCTGTAGCCAACCAGACCGAATATTGATGATGTAGGCTAAATGAAATGTTATGCTGCTGTGGCAGTACTGTTGATATTTAAACTAGGTAGCTAGCTACACACACCGGTGGACTTAATGATTTGGAGGCCCCAGGCAGAGGCCAGTCTGATGCCCCTTGTGTTTAATAGTAAAGACCTAATTTCATTGTCAAATGTATTACCTTTTAATGTGCCATGAACACAACCAGTCTTGATGTTTTCATCTGATTGTCAAACAAATCACTTCAAAAAGTAGGTTACCTTCGCACATTCATCCAAAAATAATTCCAGCATCTGAAAAGGGCATTGTGCCCCCGCCAACTTCCCTTCAAGTGGCTGAAACTCTCACCGGAGAAAGCAACCAAGTGAGTGAAACAGTGCCAGTCTGTCTTGCTATATGTAGCCCATGTATCTGATGCTGTCTGGCCAAAAAAGAGAATGACATGCTATACTCTTTTTAGCCAGAGAATCAGATATTGGTCCTCTGCCTTGATGACAATGGAAGTATTTTCAGCAGCACCTGTCTTTTTACTAAAGAAATGCATATTGTATCACCCTAGGGCCTGGGTTTCTACTAAGATAGTCTTGCCGAGAACCAGGCTGGGGAAGTTCATGGCAGAAAAATAGCTAAATAGGGGTGGAAACCCGGTGTAAGTGACGCCTCGCTACACGTCAAACCAATCAAAGGCCTTGCTTAGGCGGAGCTCTAATAGTGCTCACTAGAATAGTGTTGTAGGTGAAACAGTGCATGAACAATACTTTTTACAGTCTATGGGGAGGATGGCTGGGAAATCACAGATTAAAACATGTTGATTTTGTGTGTAAAGCACACCTGATTAAACAGAATTACATTTTTCCTCCAGGTTTTCTTCAATTTTCTGCAAAGTTGCAAACTAGCTTACGGAACAACTCAGTGAAAAATGTGTCCTTCCCAGTCTGAAAACAGTGAGGAAAATAACAGGTAGATATCTCTATCTTAAAGGTGCAATATGCAGAAATCGCTCCGCCATTTCCTGGTTGTGAAATTGTTATAATAATTCACCTAATTTCAGTTTGTGACAAAACAAGCAATGTATTATGTAGATAATCATTGTATCGTTTAAACCGCTGTTCAAATATATTTTCAATAAGCAAAAATATTGTATTTTCATCTGTTTGAAGTTTACAAAACCGAAAGTAAAAGATGGCAAAACTAAACTTAAGAACTGGAAGCATAGAAATAGCGCACATAGAACAGATCCACCACTTCCTAGATTTGCTTTAAATGAGAATGACAAATCTATAACAGTTCTATGTGAATTTGGTCAGGTGGACCAAAAAGTTACATATTGCAGATTTAAACAGACAGATTTTGATGGGGATTCTTTAAATTGTTTATTTATTATGCCTCCAGTGGAGCATAGGGGGGCCTCAAGCAAATCAATTATTATTAATATTATTCTGACAACTTTAATATTTGTTTTTGTTTTGTGCTTAAACATTTTTTTAACTTTTACCCTTTTTCATCATATCCAGTCGGTAATTAGTCTTGTCCCATTGCTGCAACTCCCCTACGGACTCGGGAGAAGCGAAGGTCGAGAGCTATGCTTCCTCAGAAGCAGGCTGGGTTGTGTTTCGGAGGATGCACGGCTCTCGACCTTCGCCTCTTCTGCGTCTGTACGGGAGTTGCAGTGATGGGACAAGACTATATAAAAATATATAAATATAAAAAATAACCATCAAGTGCTATGATGAAAGTGGCTCATGAGGACCGCCACAGGAAAGGAAGACGCAGAGTTACCTCTGCTGCAGAGGATAAGTTCATTAGAGTTACCAGCCCCTCAGATTGTAGCCCAAATAAATGCTTCACAGAGTGCAAGTAACAGACACATCTCAACATCAACTGTTCAGAGGAGACTGCGTGAATCAGGTCTTCACGGTCAAATTGCTGCAAAGAAACCACTACTAAAGGACACCAATTATAAGAAGAGACTTGCTTTGGCCAAGAAACCTGAGCAATGGACATTAGACCGGTGGAAATCTGATGAGTCCAAATGTGAGATTTTTGGTTAAAATCGCTGTGTCTTTGTGAGACGCAGAGTAGGTGAACGGATGATCTCTGCATGTGTGGTTCCCACCATGAAGCATGGAGGAGGTGGTGTGGGGGAGCTTTGCTGGTGACACTGTCTGTGATATATTTAGAATTCAAGGCACACTTAACCAGCATGGCTACCACAGCATTCTGCAGCAATACGCCATCCCATCTGGTTTGATAGTGGAACTATAATTTGTTTTTCAACCAAAACAAACCTCCAGGCTGTGTAAGGGCTATTTGGCCAAGAAGGATATAGATGGAGTGCTGCATTAGATGACTTGGCCTCCACAATCACCTGACCTCGACCCAATTGAGATGGTTTGGGATGAGTTGGACTGCAGAGGGAAGAAAAAGCAGCCAACAAGTGCTCAGCATATGTGGGAACTCTTTCAAGACTGTAGGAAAAGCATTCCAGGTGACTACCTCATGAAGCTGGTTGAGAAAATGCCATGAGTGTAGAAAGCTGGGGGCGCGAGAGCTCCATACAGGGCAGATCAACAGGCGCAACCAACGGATGGAGCGGGGGTGGCGAACTTGACGATGACTTGCGGGGAGTGGGTTTCGAAAAACAATTACCCTTTTTTTATTTTTATAAAAAATACATTTTTGCGGGGATATTATACCACCAACCAAAAGGACACTTGAGACTAGAAGTGCATAGGGGCATGTGCTCTGCACAGGTAGCGCCCTATCTGTGCACATTCCTGTAGTCAAGTTGTCTAACAGGGTAATGTTTTCATTCTAGCCATATTATCTTTGGCTCTTTGCACAAATGCATTTATTTACTACAGGTTTGTGAGAAAACATAACAAAGTAAAATAAATGTATCTTTCTCACTGATCACACAGTTCCCATTCCCACCCAGGTGTCAAATAAATACCATTCATGCTACTTCTATACAAAGTGGTTGTCGTAGAAGGTTAGTAGAGTATTTTCGCTAACCCAACCCTTTTCCTAACCATAACGTCTGTCTCCTAACCTGCTATGTTAATTCTCCTAACCTGCTACAGCAAAAAGTCACTTCGGTATCGATGTGGCTTGAAAACAGTGGCTGCAGTCCAAACATGTTATTTTTACCCCCTCAGCCCTTGCACTATCCACTTTCCCTCAGGGGAATACCAGTCAAAACCGGATGCAGTTTGATTGCCATCTTAAGTGGAGGTCCAACTCACTAACGTTGCCCTTTTAGCCCTCAATTTACTTTGAGGGAGCGACTGAACAACTTTTGTCACTTGCGGGGTTGATATTGCAAACTCAATGCAAATTCAATGCAAACTGTAGTCACATGTCAAACTCTGGTGGCTGTGAAGTGTCACATGTAATCAAAAAGGCTACATTTTTGGCATGTCAGAAAAAAAGAATTAAGCTAGCTTGCTAAAATGTAAATACAATTGAAGTCAGAAGTTTACATACACCTTAGCTAAATACATTTAAATTCAGTTTTTCACAATTCTTGACATTTAATCCCAGTAAAAATTCCCCGTTTTAGGTCAGTTAGGATCACCACTTTATTTTATGAATGTGAAATGTCAGAATAATAGTAGCGAGTGATTTATTTTAGCTTTTATTTCTTTCATCACATTCCCAGTGGGTCACAAGTTTACATACACTCAATTAGTATTTGGTAGCATTGCCTTTAAATTGTTTAACTTGGGTCAAAAGTTCCGGATAGCCTTCCACAAGCTTCCCTCAATAAGTTGGGTGAATTTTGGCCCATTCCTCCTGACAGAGCTGGTGTAACTGAGTCAGGTTTGTAGGCCTCCTTGCTCGCATAAGCTTTTTCAGTTCTGCCCACAAATTTTCTACAGGATTGAGGTCAGGGCTTTGTGATGGCCACTCCAATACCTTGATTTTGTTGTCCTTAAGCCATTTTGCCACAACTTTGGAAGTATGCTTGGGGTCATTGTCCATTTGCGACCAAGCTTTAACTTCCTGACTGATGTGTTGAGATGTTGCTTCAATATATCCACATACTTTTCCTACCTCATGATGCCATCTATTTTGTGAAGTGCACCAGTCTCTCCTGCAGCAAAGCACACCCACAACATGATGCTGCCACCCCATGCTTCACGGTTGGGATGGTGTTTTTCGGCTTGCAAGCCTCCCCCTTTTTCCTCCAAACATAACAATGGTCATTATGGCCAAATAGTTCTATTTTTGTTTCCTCAGACCAGAGGACATTTCTCCAAAAAGTACGATCTTTGTCCCCACGTGCTGTTGCAAACCGTAGTCTGGCTTTTTTTTATTGGTGGTTTTGGAGCTGTGGCTTCTTCCTTGCGGAGCAGCCTTTCGGGTTATGTCGATATTGGACTTGTTTTGCTGTGGATATAGATACTTTTGTACCTGTTTCCTCTAGCATCTTCAAAAGGTCCTTTGCTGTTGTTCTGGGATTGATTTGCACCAAAGTACGTTCATCTCTAGGAGACAGAACGCGTTTCCTTCCAGAGCGGTATCATGGCTGCACGGCCCCATGGTGTTTATACTTGCTTACTATTGTTTGTACAGATGAATGTGGTATCTTCAGGCGTTTGGAAATTGCTCCCAAGGATGAACCAGACTTGTGGAGGTCTACAATTGTTTTTCTGAGGTCTTGGCTGATTTCTTTTGATTTTCCCATGATGTCAAGCAAAGAGGCACTGAGTTTGAAGGTAGGCCTTGAAATACATCCACAGGTACACCTCCGATTGACTCAAATGATGTCAATTAGCCTATCAGAAGCTTCTAGAGCCATGACATCATTTTGTGGAATTTTCCAAGCTGTTTAAAGGCACAGTCAACTTAGTGTATGTAAACTTCTGACTCACTGGAATTGTTATACAGTGAATTATAAGTGAAATAATCTGTCTGTAAACAATTGTTGAAAAAAAGACTTGTGTCATGCACAAAGTAGATGTCCCAACCGACTTGCCCAAACTATAGTTTGTTAACAAGACATTTGTGGAGTGGTTGAAAAATGAGTTTTAATGACTCCAACCTAAGAGTATGTAAACTTCCGACTTCAACTGTAGATACATTGGCTGCATTCCAAACACTTAACATACACCCCCTCTCCCCTCAAATTAAGTGGACACTTCTGATGACGTATCATGACGTCTAATGAGTATACACTTCAAATCAAATTCAAATAAAATGTTATTGGTCAAATGCACATGGTTAGCAGATGTTAATGTAGCGAAATGCTTGTGCTTCTCGTTCTGGCAGTGCAGTAATATCTAACAAGTAATTTAACAATTCCCCAACAACTACCCAATACACGCATATCTAAAGGGATGGAATAAGAATATGTATATATAAATATATGGATGAGCGATGGCCGAGCGGCATAGGCATGGTGCAATAGATGGTATAAGGTACAGTATATACATATGAGATGAGTAATGTAAGATATGTTAACATTATTAAAGTGGCATTGTTTAAAGTGACTAGTGATCCATTTATTAAAGTGGCCGGTGATATGAGTCTCTGTAGGCAGCAGCCTCTCTGAGTTAGTGATTGCTGTTTAGCAGTCTGATGGCCTTGAGATCAAAGCTGTTTTTGAGTCTCTCGGTCCTAGCTTTGAAGCACCTGTACTGACCTCGCCTTCTGGATGGTAGTGGGGTGAACAGGCAGTGGCTCAGGTGGTTGTTGTCCTTGATGATCTTTTTGGCCTTCCTGTGACATCGGGTACTGTAGGTGTCTTGCAGGGCAGGTAGTTTGCCTCCGGTGATGCGTTGTGTAGACCGCACCACCCTCTGGAGAGCCTTGTAGTTGCCATGCCTTGTAGTTGATACAGCCCAACAGGATGCTCTCGATTGTGCATCTGTAAAAGTTTGTCAGGGTTTTAGGTGACAAGCCAAATTTCTTCAGCCTCCTGAGGTTGATGAGGCGCTTTTGCGCACCCACACTGTCTGTGTGGGTGGACCATTTCAGTTTGTCTGTGATGTGTATGCTGAGGAACTTAACTTTCCACCTTCTCCACTACTGTCCCTTCGATGTGGATGGGGGATGCTCCCTCTGCTATTTCCTTTAGTCCACGTTCATCTCCTTTGTTTTGTTGATGTTGAGTGAGAGGTGGTTTTCCTGATACCACACTCCGAGTGCCTTCACCTCCTCCCTGTAGGCTGTCTTGTCGTTGTTGGTAATCAAGCCCACTACTGTTATGTCGTCTGCAAACTTGATGATTGAGTTGGAGGCATGCGTGGCCACGCAGTCATGGGTGAACAGGGAGTACAGGAGGGGGCTGAGCATGCACCCTTGTGGAGCCCCAGTGTTGAGGGTCAGCGAAGTGGAGATGTTGTTTCCTACCTTCACCACCTGGGGGCGTCCAGTCAGAAAGTCCAGGACCCTATTGCACAGGGCGGGGTTGAGACCCAGGGCCTCCAGCTTAATGATGAGCTTGGAGGGTACTATGGTGTTGAATGCTGAGCTGTAGTCAATTAACAGCATTCTTACATAGGTATTCCTCTTGTCCAGATGGGATAGGGCAGTGTGCAGTGTGATGGCGATTGCATCATCTGTGGACCTGTTGGAGCGGTATACAAACTGAAGTGGGTCTAGTGTGGCAGGTAAGGTGGAGGTGATATGATCCTTGACTAGTCTCTCAAAGCACTTCATAATGACAGAATTGAGTGCTACGGGCGGTAGTCATTTAGTTCAGTTATCTTTGCCTTCTTGGGTACAGGAACAATGGTGGTCATCTTGAAGCATGTGGGGACAGCAGACTGGGATAGGGAGCAATTGAATATGTCCGTAAATACACCAGCCAGCTGGTCTGCACATGCCCTGAGGACGCAGCTGGGGGGTGGGGTGGGGGGTGGGGGGTGGGGGGGCAGGCCTTGTTAGCGAGCTGTGAAGGTGGCACTGTATTATCCTCAAAGTGGGCAAAGGTGTTTAGTTTGTCTGGAAGCAAGACGTCGGTGTCCGTAACGTGGCTGGTTTTCTTTTTGTAGTCTGATTTCCTGTAGACCCTGCCACAAAGACTTTGCCACGTATTGGAATAAATGACCAAACTGTAAAACTAGCTAGTCAGCTATGGGTAACTGTAGCTAGCTACGTTAGCTTACTAGGTACATTAATAGCTTTAGGTTGGTTGTTTTTAAGCTCAACTTCAAGATTTCCACCAAGGACGTTGCCTCTCCGATCATCACTCTCCCTCGATTGTGCAAGGGACATTTGAGGTACACTCGGATGTGACAATGTAAAATGTAATTCAAGGGCTGAGGGTTTAGGGCCAATGGCTGCGTTTCAAACTCAAAGTAGACAGCCCTAAACCCTCAGCCCTTGGGGCAATCCCCGCGGATATATTTGTCGTCAGTACAAAATGTATTTTTATTTAACTCTTTTTTTTACCATGGAGGGTTGACTGAGAACACATTCTCATTTACAGCAACGACGTGGGGAATAGTTACAGGGGAGAGGAGGGGGGATGAATGACACAAGGGAAGTTTGCAACGTAAGCCCCTCAGCCCTCATTTTTTAATAGAGTTTGCGAGTGTACAATTATGTTCTCTTCGGGGCCTGAAACACCCCATAATTCAATTTGCGATGATTGTACATCCCCTAAAAAAAGTCTGCCAAAATGGTAAACCTCAATGTCAATATGGAGTCAACATACAAGTGTGAGTAAAAACGAATGTAAATAAGTTAGAAATTGTGCTACTAATGCACAAACACGTCTCATAAAAGTAATGATGTTTTTGTTTGGTTAGCTTTTGGAAATTGTAGAAATAAAAAATGTTCCTTCTTCAGAAGTAGCTAGGCAGACAAACTTTAGTTAGCTAATTAATTTGCTAGCTATCATACGTTAGGCGCATATTAATAATTATATAGTTAATATAAGTAGACATGCAATCATAATTGACTGTAGCGCATATAAAGCACCCACAAGCTTCCGGTGGCTGAAAACACAATCATCGCGGGATGAACGAGTGACGAATTTCCGGGCAAGGGCGGTCCATTTAAAAATGTTCTTCCTCCCTCGCCCCTTGTCCTGCAAGTGTATTCTCGTCAGACGTTATGGAACGTCACTAGAAGTGTCCACTTAATTTGAGGGCTGAGGGGATTGGGTGTGTCAGTTAAGTGTTTGGAATGCTGCCAGTGTTTCTCGTTTCTGTTGTTCTCGGTCAGCTTTTCACGTCTTAACCACGCCCGTCAACAATCACCCACAACAAAGATGGCGGCTTGCAGGGAGACGAGACGTAGCTGGAAAATTCACTGTGCATTTGTTGTGTTTATCTTGTTACAACTATTTCCTCTCAACTGCATTTCGGCACCGCTGGAACCCGAAAACGGTATGTTTAATATTCACCATGAAGTTGCCATGGAATATTTATGGTTTTATGTTGGGAGTAAGCTAGCTCAGCTAGCTTGCTCACAGTTCCAACACGACCAGCTTGTGCCGCCTAGTGACTTGCCAAGGTGTCAGATGACGAGGAACATGTCAGACAATTCTCTCAGAAATATAAGTTATTACGCGTTGAAAACAACTGGGAACTCAAATCTCTGATTCCGAGCGTTCAAAACCAGTGGCAACTCGGAAAAAAAACGAGCTCCGACTGGGAAAATCTGAATTCCAACTCGAACTACACTTATATTTTCTCTGAAGAAACATAATAACATTAAAGTAAAAAAAAGATTTCACTACACATGAATTTAGTTTCAAAGTTAAAGTACTTCAAATAAATATAATAAGGTCTGGGGTTACAATTGTACAAACCTATGATAGCATTGTAAGAATAGTTTTTTTTGGTTGACATTCTAGAGATTTGATTAAATATTGGATTTCAAGTAAAACTATATTGCATTTGGGGACAGATTTCATATACAATTTACGAGAGAATTAAGGATGAATTCAGTCGTTTCATTTCAATAATAACATTACATCTTTCATTGTAAATACATGGGCCTTATTTTATTTGTTTAACCAGGTAGGCAAGTTGAGAACAAGTTCTCATTTACAACTGCGACCTGGCCGAGATAAAGCAAAGCAGTTTGACACATACAACAGAGTTACACATGGAGTAAAACAAACATACAGTCAATAATACAGTACAAAAACAAGTCTCTATATCGCCCAATTAACGGCCGATTAAGCCGTTACCGATTAATCGGCCGATGTTTATTTTTTTTATTTTTATACTTTTTTTTATTTGTAATAATGACAATTACAACAATACTGAATGAACACTTATTTTAACTTAATAAAATCCATCAATAAAATCTATTTAGCCTCAAATTAATAATGAAACATGTTCAATTTGGTTTAAATAATGCAAAAACAAAGTGTTGAAGAAAGTAAAAGTGCATTATGTGCCATGTAAGAAAGCTAACGTTTAAGTTCCTTGCTCAGAACATGAGAACATATGAAAGCTGGTGGTTCCTTTTAACATGAGTCTTCAATATTCCCAGGTAAGACGTTTTAGGTTGTAGTTATTATAGGACTCTCTCTACGATTTGTATTTCATATACCTTTGACTATTGGATGTTCTTATAGGCACTTTAGTATTGCCAGTGTAACAGTATAGCTTCCGTCCCTCTCCTCGCTCCTACCTGGGCTCGAACCAGGAACACATCGACAACAGCCACCCTCGAAGCAGCTTTACCCATGCAGAGCAAGGGAAACAACTACTCCAAGTCTCAGAGTGAGTGACGTTTGAAACGCTATTAGTGCACACCCGCTAACTAGCTAGCCATTTCACATCGGTTACACCAGCCTAATCTTGGGAGTTATTAGGCTTGAAGTCATAAACAGCGCAATGCTTGAAGCACAGCGAAGAGCTGCTGGCAAAACGCACAAGAGTGCTGTTTTGAATGAATGCTTACGAGCCTGCTGGTGCCTACCATCGCTCAATCAGACTACTCTATCAAATCATAGACTTGATTATAACATAACACACAGAAATACGAGCCTTAGGTCATTAATATGGTCGAATCCGGAAACTATCACATTTATTCTTTCAGTGAAATACGGAACCATAGTGTATTTTATCTAACGAGTGGCATCCATAAGTCTAAATATTCCTGTTACATTGCACAACCTTCAATGTTATGTCATAATTACGTAAAATTCTGGCAAATTAGTTCGCAACGAGCCAGGCGGCCCGAACTGTTGCATATACCCTGACTCTGCGTGCAATGAACGCAAGAGAAGTGACACAATTTCACCTGGTTAATATTGCCTGCTAACCTGGATTTCTTTTAGCTAAATATGCAGGTTTAGAAATGTATACTTCTGTGTATTGATTTTAAAGGCATTGATGTTTATGGTTAGGTACAGTCGTGCAACGATTGTGCTTTTTTCGCAAAGCGCTTTTGTTAAATCATCCCCCGTTTGGCGAAGTTGGCTGTCTTTGTTAGGAAGAAATAGTATTCACACAGTTCGCAACGAGCCAGGCGGCCCAAACTGCTGCATATACCCTGACTCTGTTGCAGAGGTGACACATTTTCCCTAGTTAAAAGAAATTCATGTTAGCAGGCAATATTAACTAAATATGCAGGTTTAAAAATATATACTTGTTTATTGATTTTAAGAAAGACATTGATGTTTATGGTTAGGTACAAGTTGGAGCAACGACAGTCCTTTTTCGCGAATGCGCACCGCATCGATTATATGCAACGCAGGACAGGCTAGATAAGCTAGTAATATCAACCATGTGTAGTTAACTAGTGATTATGATTGATTGTTTTTTATAAGATAAGTTTAATGCTAGCTAGCAACTTACCTTGGCTTCTTACTGCATTCGCGTAACAGGCAGGCTCCTTGTGGAGTGCAATGTAAAGCAGGTGGTTAGAGCGTTGGACTAGTTAACCGTAAGGTTGCAATATTGACTCCCCAAGCTGACAAGGTAAAAATCTGTCGTTCTGCCCCTGAACAAGGCAGTTAACCCACCGTTCCTAGGCTGTCATTGAAAATAAGAATGTGTTTAACTGACTTGCCTCGTTAAAAAATATTAATAAAAAAATTTAATTTGGCAAATCGGTGTCCAAAAACACCGGTTACTGATTTGTTATGAAAACTTGAAATCGGCCCTAATTAATCAGCAAGATCCAAAAAGAAAGTCTTATTTGAGGTGTGAGAATCAAATATAATTTTGTTGGTCACATACACACATTTAGCAGATGTTATTGCGGGTGTTGCAAAATGCTTGTTCCTAGCTCCAACAGTGCAGTAATATCTAACAATTGTACACATTGCATATAATAAAACAAGCATGATTTAGATTGGAGATTAATATCTTCCATATTTGGACACACAAGACTTTGAAATATCACCTCCTAAATTTATGAAGCAATATCATAGTGCCAGCTGAGTGGTTAGACCCCTGACTAATAAACAGTATTTCCCCATTGGGATTTCCAAAAACTAGAATCTGAATCGCAGGAGTGAGTCTCCTGGAGTAGAATGAAATCTACATGTAGTGTTTTGTAAACCCCTGGCGTTTGGAGTTACAATATTTAGTGCATTGAATTCAAAACGTTGCCTAACCTGACAAAAATAAGAAAACAAATACAGTGTAGCGACATGAATAACTAGTAAGCTAGGTAGCTAGTAAGGAAACCTGCGCTTAGAGAGAACTGGACTACCCTAAACCGAGGTAGTTGTGATCATTCCGATGAACCCGTATTCACATTTACCAACCTGGTGATATAAAACAGGGTGACTATAAAAATGACAATTGACTTATTACTCAAGTAATTTAGCTAATTCAACGTTTTCATTTGACTTAGAAAGAATAGGACAGCATAGATTAAGTCAATGTAGCTATATACCTGAGCACAGTGTTTTCAAAACATTCAGTACACATGACATTCACTTGACGTCCTGGCAATCGATCTTCTTTCCATCAATAAATGCAGAAGGGCTGCTGAAAGATGCTCTCTATCTTCTCTTGCATTTTTTTACCACCGGTCAACATTTTTCCCCTGCAGCAGCATCTTCTAGAGTGAGAGCCTCTTTGATGCGTAGTTTATTCTCCATGAGAAGCCTGGACTCCTTGGCTTCTTTCCGACAACACTGTAGATTCTCATTGTGAACTGCATGATGGTTGTCCGGAGATCCGTCATCCCTTCACTTTCCCAGGCAGTGCACCACGTTGATGATGTCCGGGAGCTTG
The DNA here is from genome assembly GCF_901001165.1 of Salmo trutta. Taxonomy (NCBI): domain Eukaryota; kingdom Metazoa; phylum Chordata; class Actinopteri; order Salmoniformes; family Salmonidae; genus Salmo; species Salmo trutta. The sequence goes on along the minus strand of NC_042975.1, from coordinate 13,965,973 downwards.
TCTCGAATCCTGGGTGCTACTTTGCCGAGGATGTCGATGATAACGCTCCGTATGTTCTTCCCGTCTTGTTCTCGCACCCCATGCAGTTTCAGGTTCCATCTCCGGCTGTGGCGCTGGACTTCCATGACATTCTGTCGCAGTTGGAATTCTGTCGCAGCTGGAGATTTCACCTGTTGCAGTTTCTGTATTTCAGCTTCCATTGTCAGTATTTTTTTCACTGTGGGTTGACACCTGATTGAGGAGCTGCTGCACAGTGGCTGAGAGAGACTCCATTGATTTGAAAATAGTCTATTTTTTTCAATGATGGCCTTGAGAATGTCAGGGTTGGCAGAACAATTTGACTGCCCTGTATTTAGTAGGAGGGCTCTTACTCTGCGTAGGTGGCAGTGGTGAAAATAAGGATTCTTTTGCCATGATTTCTGGAAAATCTTCACGTGGGCTGCATGCTTATGTTTCGCTGTTAGCATCTGAGGGGGCAAACTACCTGCCCTCTAAGACACCTACAGTACCCGATGTCACAGGAAGGCCAAAAAGATAATCAAGGACAACAACCACCTGAGCCACTGCCTGTTCACCCCGCTACCATCCAGAAGGTGAGGTCAGTACAGGTGCATCAAAACTAGGACCGAGAGACTCAAAAACAGCTTAGATCTCAAGGCCATCAGACTGTTAAACAGCAATCACTAACTCAGAGAGGCTGCTGCCTACAGAGACTCATATCACTGGCCACTTTAATAAATGGACCTCTAGTCACTTTAAACAGTGCCACTTGAATAATGTTAACATATCTTACATTACTCATCTCATATTATATACTGTACCTTATACCATCTATTGCACCTTGCCTATGCCGCTTGGCCATCCATATATTTACATATTCTTATTCCATCCCTTGAGACTTGTGTGTGTATAAGGTAGTTGTTGGGGAATTGTTAGATTACTTGTTAGATTTTGCTGCACTGACGCAACTAGAAGCACAAGCATTTCGCTACACTAGCATTAACATCTGCTAAACATGTGTATGTGACCAGTAAAATTTGATTTGAGGTGATAAGCATCTGTTCAGCCATGCCTTGCCTTTTTCGGTTTCTTCTGCCCATGTAGTAGTGTGATCACCGTGTTTTCCAATCACCTTCTGTTACTTCATATAAGTAATCCTTGATCATAATCTTCCTAGTTTATTGGGACATACGTTCAAATACACCCGATCAAAGTGATGCCATCTTGGGCCATCTCCACTCGGGCCTTTTTCAAGAGCTCTGAACATCACTGACGTCATGATTTGACCTCTTATTTTCCAGAGTTCCCAGTTGTGTTGAATGTGGTGTGTGGTGCTTTCAAAAATGGGAACTCGTGAAAAAAACAAGGTCAAATCATTACATCAGTATTAGAGGTGCATGGGTAAAATCACTGGGCAAGCCAAGGCTGTGAAAAAGCCATAGTACAACCTATGTTGTGATATTTGCATGTTTGCTAAATAACTGTGACAACAAAAAGACAAGTCACACAGTGGTGGAATAAATGAAACAAGTTTTTGTTTCATCACAAAACCGGAGAGCAACATCTGACAGGTGAAGTCCCCAAAGTAAGTATTGCATGTAACAAACAGTTATATGGCCTGCAGCATGGTCAAGCAAGTTGTTTTCGACAATTTACTAAACAACTACTGATTTAGAATCATGGCGTTACCGCAAGTCAGCACAAAGACAACAGGAGCAATGCGTCTGCTATTCCAGCGCCATTTCAACTTAAACATGATCAGATCAACAAGGCTATATATGCTTACTTTAATACACTGAAAAAAGATAAACAATTTAGTCCAATCAATGTTGCTAAATATCATGTGGCTGTCCATGTGCTAGGACAACCCACAGTTGAGCTAAGCTTGCTGGCATCAATCAATCAAATGCTACTGCAGCAACATGTCATACTCTTGTTCCAGACAGCATCGGATACAAAGACTACACATACTGAGACAGAGGGGCGCTGTCTCGCTCGCATGATTTCTCTGGTTATAGTCAGCCACTTCCAAATTGACAGAAAATTAAGCAAACACATATTTGGGGAATCCTGACTTACCTTGGCATCCATGAATACACGCCACTGGACTTTAGTTATCTTCAGGTGGGAAATCAGCTAAAGAAAGATGCCAGAGCTTCCGATTTTGAATTCTGATTTGGATAACTGTTAATGATTTTTCCCAGTCGGCGCTCGTCTTGTCAACAAGGAAATTTCAACAAAAATATGACCTTATCTAAGGCAGGCCTATAGCTAGTTTTCTAAGTTTCCTCAATTTTTGGGGGGGCGGGGGGTTCTCTGCACATGATTTTAATGTCTGTTTGACTTGCCAATGCTGTATTAGAGATTGATATAAAGCTTGTCTTCATGGGAATACTTTTTATTTTTACATTTTATTTAACTAGGCAAATCAGTTAAGAACAAATTCTTATTTACAATGACGGCCAACCACCCCCCTAACCCGGACAACGCTGGGCCAATTGTGCGCCGCCCTATAGGACTCCCAATCACGGCTAGTTGTGACATCGCCTGGGAACGAACCAGGGTATGTGTGACGCCTCTAGCGCTGCAATGCAGTGCCTTAGACCGTTGCGCCACTCAGGAGGCCAGGAATACTTTTCCAATAGCCTCCTTATCGCCTTCTGAAAGTGACTTACAAAAATCATATTTTGAGAAGAGATCGCATTTTGCACACTATATCTCTGGCCTTATCGTCTCATATAGCCAGTCTGTTCCCTTTGTGTGCCATAGCCGAACTGTTCAGAGTTCCTCTTAGGAGCATTGCTTGATGCCACATTCAGGGAAAGCGAACCCATGCGGCCTGTTTTACAGGCATCCAAATTGACATTGCATGCTGTCCAATATCCATAAGTGTTCTCTGAGAAATCTAACCATTCCCAACAGTAGCCCATACACTGTGTGTGAGGAGATGCTGGGATTGCCCCAGAGTTTCTTGAGTTACAGAAAGGTGCCATCTGAGGTGTCGTCCTACACTGGTGTTTAACGTGTGAGGAGAGCAGTATTTGTGATGTAGGAGAGATTGACAGACATTGCAAGAGGGAAGAAATCGTTAGACTTGGGGACATTTCAGTAGGCGACATGTTGCGTATTATTGGGATGTCCCTCCCTTTACAAAGCCGACGGAGGATACTTTCCAGTCACTTACTAGTTAAAGATGGTGTGTTTAGTCTCAAATGAATGTGTAACGCGGTCGTTGCGACAAAGGTCTCCCTTTTATTCAATGTTTATGCTGGCAGTAGCCTCAGGAATGAATACTCCCTTTCTTCATGGGGACTGCTAACTTAGGGGCTCAATTCCTCTGACTTTCCATGCCCAGCTTAACCCTCAGCTTGGACGACGCCTATAAAAGTCCCCAGGAGTATAAAATCATGTTGACTCTGGTTGAATCGTGTCATTGATTGAGATGGAAGGTGCTAGAACAAACATCCCCCTCATTAGATGCCCGACTAAACATCTTGTACACTTAAACTGCATATAAATTAAGCTGGTATTTACTGTACACTGCACATTTTTACAGTGAAATGTATACTGAAACTCAGAGGGCAAAGAAACTAACGGTAGGTTATCTAATTCAAAATCATTCAAAGTGATGGCGCAATGACAAACATTACAGGTCAGACGTAGAATGATAAAATTTGATTAGGCCTATATCACTTGGCTACATTGTTCCACTAAAGGCTACAAAATGGTGAAAGCACACGACTTGTTTTGAGAAGTGTGGAATGTGAACAAATGTTCAAATGAATGCGGTGATTGTTTTCAATTCCCATCTCTCTCATTTCCAGATTCAGTTGAGGTTCAACCACCTCTGAATCCAGGAGTTGTTGGTTCAGATCACTCCTTGCCTTTGGCAACCGCCAGCAAGGGTGCAGCAATAGCCGACAGCACTGGTACGACAGACAGCAATGCAGACACAGTAACCAATGACAAAGCTAGAACATCTATTGAGGTTGATGACACAGCAGTCATTAAGGCTGTAACAGCAGACGTAAAGGATGCTGCTGCTACACCCAATGAGAGTGCTACGCCTATCAAGGACGCTACCACACCTTTAGAAGATGCTACCACACCCATCAAGGATCCTACCACACCCATCAAGGATGCACCTATCGATGGCGTAACAGCATATGTCGCACCGGCCACCAAAGGGGAGGTTATAGCTGAATCCCCTGCCATTATTAATAAAAGTGGTGGCAAGGAAGCAGGACGGACTACTGAAGAATTACTTCCCAATCCCACTGATGCAGATGCTGCTGCCACCTTTACCATGGCTGCAGATCCAGCCATCAGCACCACCACATCCAAGCCCACCATGGAGAAACCAAGCTCTGCCTCCAACACCAAGCTTGTCAGTCGCATGAACCCTACAGAGGATGAGCAAGAGGACAATCTAGACTCCCAGGCAGAGACTGACGTGTACGACAGAGAAAATGAGGACGACGATGAGGACGGCGACTATGACCTGGGGCCAGCAGTTAAGGCGCCTCTGAACTTCAACGACGAGGACGACATCATGGTGGACGCAGACAATGACCCGGTGGTGCTCAGACCAGCAGAGAATGCTGGGAAGATAGACGTGCATATGAAGGACACCAACATCTACACCATCCAGGATGAGGACTCACACTTCTTCTTCCACTTGGTCATCCTGGCCTTCCTGGTGGCCATCGTATACGTCACCTACCACAACAAGAGGAAGGTAAGCAGAGGAAGAATACTTTATTAATCCATTCAAGACAAAGTTGTATTCTGTTGTACTGAACCTCTTATCTTCAACAAAAATATAAATGCAACATGCAACAATTTCAAAGATTTGACTCTGTTACAGTTCATATAAGGAATTCATTAGACCCTGAACTATGGATTTCACATGACTGGGAATACACATTTATTTTTATTTCACCATTATTTAACCAGTGTTACGAACCGGCTCAGAGTTCGCAACAAAAGGGAGACAACGTGGAGACAAGGAGTATCAAAATATATATTTAATAAATATATAACTAAGTAATTAACAATGGTGTGTGTAAGCAGTAGTGTAAGTGAGTGTTTTGCATACCTGAATGTAATAATGCAGGGTGTTGAAAGGTGCCAAAGCAAATAACCAAAAAGCCACAAAACTAGACAACCAAAATCAACAGTGTCTGCGTGGAGAGAGTCTCCTCAATGAATGTGGAAGAGGTACCTTTATCCTGGGACACACCCGGACCCAGGTGTTTCCCATGTAGCTGACGACCCTCCCAGCTCCGCCCACCGGCATCCCAACAAGGAAACAAGAACAAAAAGAGAGAATACGGCAGACAGAGTGGGAGGGTCGTCACACCAGGTAGGCAAGTTGAGAACAAGTTCTCATTTACAACTGCGACCTGGCCAAGATAAAGCAAAGCAGTGTGACAGACAACAACACAGAGTTACACATGGAGTAAACAAACAAGCCAATAACACAATAAACAAGTCAATGACACAGTAGAAAAAAGTCTATATACAGTGTGTGCAAAAGGCATGAGGTGGGCAATAAATAGGCCATAGGAGCGAATAATTCTAATTTAGCAGATTAACACTGGAGTGATAAATGAGCATATGATGATGTGCAAATAGAAATACTGGTGTGCAAAAGAGCAGAAAAGTAAAATAAAAACAGTATGGGGAAGGTAGATTGGGTGGGCAATTTACAGATGGACTATGTACAGCTGCAGCGATCGGTTAGCAGCTCAGGTAGCTGATGTTTTAAGTTGGTGAGGGAAATAAGTCTCCAACTTCAGCGAGAAGGAAGGAAAGGCGGCCAAATGAGGTGTTGGCTTTGGGGATGATCAGTGAGATATACCTGCTGGAACGTGTGCTACGGGTGGGTGTTATTGTGACCAGTGAACTGAGATAAGGTGGAGCTTTACCTAGCATAGACTTATAGATGACCTGGAGCCAGTGGGTCTGGCGACGAATATGTAGCGAGGGCCAGCCGACTAGAGCATACAGGTCGCAGTGGTGGGTGGTATAAGGCGCTTTGGTAACAAAACGGATGACTGAGACTGCATCCAGTTTGAGTAGAGTAATGGAAGCTATTTTGTAGATGACATCGTCGAGGATCGGTAGGATAGTCAGTTTTACTAGGGTAAGTTTGGCGGCGTTTATTGAAGGAGGCTTTGTTGCGAAATAGAAATCCGATTCTAGATTTAGTTTTGGATTGGAGATGTTTAATATGAGCCTGGAAGGAGAGTTTACAGTCTAACCAGACACCTAGATATTTATAGTTGTCCACATATTCTAGGTTGGAACTGTCCAGGGTGGTGATGCTAGCTGGGCGGGCAGGTGCGGGCAGCGAACGGTTGAAAAGCATGCATTTGGTTTTGCTAGCGTTTAAGAGCAGTTGGAGGCCACGTAAGAGTATGGCATTGAAGCTCATTTGGAGGTTTGTTAGCACAGTGTCCAAGGAAGGGTCAGAAGTATACAGAATGGAGTCGTCTGCGTAGAGGTGGATCAGGGAATCGCCCGCAGCAAGAGCGACATCATTGATATATACAGAGAAAAGAGTTGGCCCGAGAATTGAACCCTGTGGTACCCCCATAGACTGCCAGAGGTCCGGACAACATGCACTCCGATTTGACACATTGAACTCTGTCTGCAAAGTAGTTGGTGAACCAGGCGAGGCAGTCATTAGAAAAACCAAGGCTGTTGAGTCTGCCGATAAGAATACGGTGATTGACCGAGTCGAAAGCCTTGGCCAGGTCGATGAAGACGGCTGCACAGTACTGTCTTTTTTATTGATGGCGGTTATGTTATCGTTTAGTACCTTGAGCGTGGCTGAGGTGCACCCATGACCGGCTCGGAAACCGGATTGCGCAGTGGAGAAGGTACTGTGGGATTTGAAATGGTTAGTGATCTGTTTATTAACTTGGCTTTCGGAGACTTTAGATGGGCAGGGCAGGATGGAAATAGGTCTGTAACAGTTTGGATCTCTGGTGTCACCCCCTTTGAAGAGGGGGTGACAGAGGCAGCTTTCCAATCTTTAGGGATCTCGGACGATATGAAAGAGGTTGAGACTGACGTGTACATATGCATCTGTTGGTCACAGATACCTTAAAAAAATAAAAAGGGTAGGGGTGTGGATCAGAAAACCAGTCAGTATCTGGTGTGACCACCATTTGCCTCATGCAGCGCAACATCTCCTTCACAGAGTAGATCAGGCTGTTGATTGTGGCGTATGGAATGTTGGCCCACTCCTATTCAATGGCTGTGCCAAGTTGCTGGATATTAGCGGGAACTGGTACCTGCTTTCGTACACATCAATCCAGAGCATCTCAAACATGCTCATTGGGTGACATGTCTGGTGAGTATGCAGGCCATGGAAGATCTGGGACATTTTCAGCTTCCAGGATTTGTGTACATACCTTGCGACATGTACTGAGTTTTGTCCTCATCAATCTACACACAATACCCCATAATGACAAATCAAAAACGGGTTTAGACATTTTTGCAAATTTATAAACAATTTAACTGAAATCACATTTACATATGTATTCAGACCCTTTACTCAGTACTTTGTTGAAGCACCTTTAGCAGCGATTGCAGCCTCGAGTCTTCTTTGGTGTGACACTACAAGCTTGGCTCACCTGTATTTGGGGAGTTTCTGCAGATCCTCTCAAGCTCTCAGGTTGGATTGGGAGCGTTGCTGCACAGCTATTTGCATGTCTCTCCAGAAATGTTTGATCCGGTTTAAGTCCGGGCTCTGGCTGGGCCACTCGAGGACATTCAGAGACTTTTTCTGAAGTCACTCCTGCGTTGTCTTGGCGGTGTGCTTAGGGTCGTTGTCCTGTTGGAAGGTGAACCTTTGCCCAGTCTGAGGTCCTGAGCGCTCTGGAGCAGGTTTTCATCAATGACCTCTCTGTACTTTGCTCATCTTGGAGGCCACTGAACTTGGGGACCTTCAATGCTGCAGTAATGTTTTGGTACCCTTCCCCAGCTCTACGGACACTTCCTTCGACCTCACGGCTTGGTTTTTGCTCTGACATGCACTGTCAGCTTTGGGACCTTATATAGATGTGTGTGTGCCTTTCCAAATCATGTCCAATCAATTGAATTTACCACAGGTGGACTCCAATCAAGTTGTAGAAACATCTCAAGGATGATCAATGGAAACAGGATGCACCTGAGCTCAGATTTGAGTCTTATAGCGAAGAGTCTGAATATTTGTGTATTATTATTTTTTTTATTTAACAAACATTTCTGAAAACCTGTTTTCGCTTTGTCATTATGGGGTATTGTGTGTAGATTGATGAGGAAAAAAATGTATTTAAAACATTTTAGAATAAGGCTGTAACGTAACAATGTGGAAAAAGTCAAGGGGTCTGAAAACTTTCCGAATGCACTGCAGAAAATGCACATTAGGTTGGAGAGGCTGAAGCAGTGGGTAGCCACTTTGCTTAACCTGCAAAACGGCAGGAGATGTAAGAAGCACTCTTATTATCTGTAGTAGGAAGGACCAAGCATGACTATTCTAAAACATATTTGGGTTGGTTTTCTTCAGTTAGGCTTTGTCTTGAAATGGTCACTTTACACACAAATTCCCACACTTATGATGATTATGTAGCCTCCTTTTGCAGTTAGGCTTTTTGAGAGACTTCATTACCCTAATGGGTAGACAAGCCACATTTTTTTGTGTGGGGAATCCCCATTCACACCTCTGTTTCTTTGAAAATCATCCTGATGGCGCTTAGTGCAGTTACTTTTTCATCTGTATGTATGAAGCATTTCAGAGTAGAAGTTCTAATTTAGGATCATTTTTACATTTACATTTACGTCATTTAGCAGACGCTCTTATCCAGAGCGACTTACACATTTTTGCCTTTTTAGAGTATGATTACATGGACAAAGGGGGCCTGAGCCTAGATCAGCTCTGCAACTCTGAGACGCTTTATGAATACTGGTTCAGGTTACCATTTTAAAAAGGTTAAAGGTCAATTTGAATATTCCCCTCTCTCCAGATCTTCCTCCTGGCCCAGAGTCGGCGCTGGAGGGACGGCCTGTGCTCTCGCAACAATGTGGAGTACCATCGGCTGGACCAGAATGTCAACGACGCCATGCCTTCCCTCAAGATGACTCAAGATTACATTTTCTGAGCAGAGAAGGAATTTGAAAAGACTGAACTGAATTGAACAAACCTGTTTCCGGCTGCATTGTTGAAATGCTCGCTTGCCCCACTTCCTCTTGCTTCAGGACAATCCTGGGCAGGAGGGAGTTTGATGGTACTTCATCTCTGTAATCGACAGCCTACACGGTTTCAATGTTCATCCACGTACGTTGGAAATATTACTCTTTGTTTTGTTAACCATACTCTGAGTTTGGAAATGATTTATTTTGGTGACAATTACACTGGTCTATATGAAAAACATTCTCACCATGTTTAAGCCTTACTGTCCTTCTACACTTAATATAGTTTTGCTCTCCTTTTCTTTTGAAGATAAAACACACAGAAAATTTGGATGTATAGATTGTCAGAATCAATATCAAGATAAATATGTTGTGATACTTTGCTTGTTAGTAACTAGTTTGCCTAGCAATGAATGATGACTATTTGTAGTGATTAGCCACAAAGCATTTGTAGTTGTAGAAGTTAATACTGTAGGAATACAGCATACTACACCAGTGTTTCCCAAATCCTGTCTTCCAGTACCCCCCCCAACATTACATATTTTTGTTGTGGCCCTGGACAAGCACACCTGGTTTCTACTTGTCAACTAATCAAGCCCTTGACAAGATGAATCGGGTGTTTTTTGTTGTTGTCCTGGGCTACAACAAAAATGTATTGTCTGGGGGGGTACTGGAGGACCGGAGTTGGAGTACTATACTACAAAATATAGACCTTAATAAAAATGATCATTTTTATAGCAATACTGACAATTATTTATGTTGTGGTTATTTCTTATGCTAAATCCATCCTCACTTGACTTTTATTGACATGACAGAACACACCACCACATTGTGATATGGTGGCAGTTATTCCCTGTAATTGTATTTTTCCATAATCTGGCATTTTACTGGTCTTATTAACACGTTTCCCAGATTGCTATTCACTTATCCCAGGACTGGTCCTCCTTTCTATTTGTTCGGTCGTTCATTCTCCTTTTTATCAGAAATCTGCACTCTTCATGTGGCCTAATGTGCATGTAAAGCACCGAAGACACCGATTACCTTAGATCAATCAGCACTCTGTCCCTGCTCTGGGGACAGATGCATCCCAAATGGCACCCTATTCCTTATGTAGTGCACTACTTTTGACCAGAGCCCTATGGCTCTGGTCAAAAGTAGTGTATTGTGTAGGGAATGGGTTACCATTTGTGACGTAGACTCAGTCTGGAGGAAACGATAACAACCACCGTCGCTCACTTGTCATTACCTTAACGAGTCTTCAGTTATAATGCCATTATCCTGTGACATGAATCCAGAATGATCAATTCTCATGCACTTGTCAATCGCTGTTAATTTTCCACTGTCTTTTCAGTACAGAGAAGAAGCATTAGCCTGAGTGCCAGTCTGTTTGTGCCAACTCGTTCACTCATTGTCATGACGAGCATGTTTGTCTTGACAATGAGCGATGGCATTGGAAAGGGCACAAAGGCTGCGTCTACACAAGCAGCCCAATTCTGATATTTTTTCCACTAATTGGTCTTTTCACCAATCACATCAGATCTTTTTCAGAGCTGATCTGATTTGGTCAAAAGGCCAATTTAATCAACAAAATATCAGATTTGGGCTTCCTGTGTAAACAGCCTAAATCTGGGACCAGGCTAAAGCATTGTAAATAGGTGGTGGATTTCAGCTCTGTCAGGAGCTGTGCGCACTCTGGTGTCACGACAATCGCTAAAGCATGGGAGGGAGATGTCAAGCATTGGAACAGAAATACGCTGTTGTGTAGCTTTCATATAGCATGTAGTGGATGAACACTGCTTTTGCAATCAACTGTAGAGATTCTATAAAGCACAATTGTATATGGGTCCCTTTTTGTCTCTTGCTAATGCTTCATTTGCTACTAAATAAATGTTAATCTGTTTTACATTTCTTGTAATTTAATTTATCTCCACAGCAGGTTGTAAGAGTCATCAAAAAGTTAGTTGTATTCATCGTGAAGAGAAATTAATGCTTTTTATTTTTACGTTTCAGTCATTTAGCAGATGCTCTCACCCACATTGCAAGCGCCATGCTCTACTAACTGAGCCACACGGGAATTCATGTATTTGGAAATGAGCCTGTCATGACCACATGACTTTACAGTAACTGCTGAATCGTTCCATTGCTAAAGTTGTCTTGTATGATGACAGAAATACAGTGAGGGGGAAAAAAGTATTTGATCCCCTGCTGATTTTGTACGTTTGCCCACTGACAAAGAAATGATCAGTCTATAATTTGAATGGTAGGTTTATTTGAACAGTGAGACAGAATAACAACAAAAAAAATCCAGAAAAACATGTAAAAAATGTTACAAATTGATTTGCATTTTAATGAGGGAAATAAGTATTTGACCCCCTCTCAATCAGAAAGATTTCTGGCTCCCAGGTGTCTTTTATACAGGTAACGAGCTGAGATTAGGAGCACACTCTTAAAGGGAGTGCTCCTAATCTCAGTTTGTTACCTGTATAAAAGACACCTGTCCACAGATGCAATCAATCAGATTCCAAACTCTCTACCATGGCCAAGACCAAAGAGCTCTCCAAGGATGTCGGGGACAAGATTGTAGACCTACAAGACCATCGCCAAGCAGCTTGGTGAGAAGGTGATAACAGTTGGTGTGATTTATTCGCAAATGGAAGAAACACAAAAGAACTGTCAATCTCCCTCGGCCTGGGGCTCCATGCAAGATCTCACCTTGGGGAGTTGCAATGATCATGAGAACGGTGAGGAATCAGCCCAGAACTACACGGGAGGACCTTGTCAATGATCTCAAGGCAGCTGGGACCATAGTCACCAAGAAAACAATTGGTAACACACTACGCCGTGAAGGACTGAAATCCTGCAGCGCCTGCAAGGTCCCCCTGCTCAAGAAAGCACATATACATGCCCTTCTGAAGTTTGCCAATGAACATCAATGATTCAGAGGACAACTGGGTGAAAGTGTTGTGGTCAGATGAGACCAAAATGGAGCTCTTTGGCATCAACTCAACTGGCCGTGTTTGGAGGAGGAGGAATGATGCCTATGACCCCAAGAACACCATCCCCACCATCAAACATGGAGGTGGAAACATTATACTTTGGGGGTGTTTAACTGCTAAGGGGACAGGACAACTTCACCGCATCAAAGGGACGATGGACGGGGCCATGTACCATCAAATCTTGGGTGAGAACCTCCTTCCCTCAGCCAGGGCATTGAAAATGGGTCATGGATGGGTATTCCAGAATGACAATGACCCAAAACACACGGCCAAGGCAACAAAGGAGTGGCTCAAGAAGAAACACATTAAGGTCCTGGAGTGGCCTAGCCAGTCTCCAGACCTTAATCCCATAGAAAATCTGTGGAGGGAGCTGAAGGTTCGAGTTGCCAAACGTCAGCCTCGAAACCTTAATGACTTGGAGAAGATCTGCAAAGAGTAGTGGGACAAATCCCTCCTGAGATGTGTGCAAACCTTGGGGCCAACTACAAGAAACGTCTGACCTCTGATTGCCAACAAGGGTTTTTTCCACCAAGTGCTAAGTCATGTTTTGCAGAGGGGTCAAATACTTATTTCCCTCATTAAAATGCAAATCAATTTATAACATTTTTGACCTCTTTTTCTGGATTTTTTTGTTGTTGTTATTCTGTCTCTCACTGTGCAAATAAACCTACCATTGAAATTATAGACTGATCATTTCTTTGTCAGTGGGCAAACGTACAAAATAAGCAGGGGATCAAATACTTTTTTTCCCTCACTGTATACTTTGCTCTGAGTTATACGAGTCATATCTTTGTTTGTTGATTTATGCCAGCTCCCTAGTGAGTAATCCTAAACAGTGTCAATGGCAGGGGTGGGTAATTCCAGTCCTCAGTGGCCTGATTGGTGTTACAGTTTTGCGCCAGCTAACACACCTGACTCCAATAATCACCTAATCATGATCTTCAGTTTAGAATGCAATTTGATTAATCAGCTGTGTTTGGTAGGGATGTGTGACACCAATCAGGCCCTCAAGGACTGGAGTTGCCCACCCCAGGTCAATGGCATTGTGACCTTTCATGGTTCTGCACGGGGCTGCACTTAGCCTATTGGTTAGAGCACGTTTGTCAAACTCATTCCATGGAAGGCCTACTGTCTGCAGGTTTTTGCTCCTCCCTTGTACTTGATTGATGAATTAAGGTCACTGATTAGTAAGGAACTCCCCTCACCTGGTTGTCTATGTTTTAAATGAAGGAAAAATACAACAACCTGCAGCCATGGCCCAGCGTGGAATGAGTTTGACACCCCTGTGTTAGAGCGTTGGGTTAGTAACCGAAAGGTTGCTGGTTGAGTACCTGAGCCGACAAGGTGAAAAATCTGTCTGTGCCCATGAGCAAGGCACCTATAGTAACCCTAATTTGTTCCAGGGGTCCCTTACTACTATGGCTGATCCTGTAAAACAACACACTGGATAGGTGCAGTGAAATGTATGTGATGATAAAACACATTCAAACATTTTTTACTAACTGAATGATGACATTACTGAGAGAGCTTGATATGAGTTGGGTCCTGTGGGTAGGTCTTGAAGGACGTAAAGGGCCTGTTCTATAGAGACATAAGGCTGCAGTTGGTCACATCACCACTGGATGGCAGTAGAGACACAACTCAGTGATGAGCAGACAGGGTAAACAGCAACTACGCTTGAGAACATTCAGAAGGGCACTTCTGGGGAGCTTCCAGCTTGAGTAAAAGAAAAGAACTTGGTAACTGTTTTAGCTTGAATGGATATGCCTATCATCCTAAAACCTGGCAAGCACAGAGTAGGCTAATTAATAACCATGTAAGTAAGTAGAACGTACTTAATTATTTACATGGTTGAATTCATGAACCCCCAACGCTGTCATTTGAAGTGAAACCAAAGATTCCATTGCTTCACAAAAGCACATGATAGTGGGTAAATAAAAACACAAATTGGCAAAGCGTTGACAATATGTAAACCCAAATCTGCAGTGATATTGATAACATGGGATGTCAAGGTCATGCAGGATGGTTGATTAAGGCTGATATTAGGCATTTTGGTTTTGTTATTTTGGCCTGCAGTCGGTAGGTGGGTGTTTCACCTGGGGAGGGGGAGGGGAGGCTCCCCATGCTGATAGGTCAATATATGGACTGGAAACCGGGGGGCAAGCCTCCCTCCGCAGATAGATAAAACAACTGGAATACAGCCAATGCTTATCAAAGCACACATATCAGATGTATATGTTCTGGCTGTTGCTTTATCTTCACAGGGAGGTCAAGGTGTGCCTCATTGACAAGCTAGCTCTGTGTCAGGGCCTGTTGGAGAAAGGTTGCTGTTGAAGGCAATAGTTAGGATATATTATATTTTCATAGGTGCTGTGTTTCTGGATGCAGGCCTTGCCTCAAAGTTATGTACCCAACTTATGTGCTCGTTGTCATGGCAAATGGCCCAAGAACATGAGGAAAACACAAAGAACAATGATTTAAGGGCCAGTACGCAACCCCCCCACCCCCTCCAAGGTGCCAAATATATATATGTATCTCTCTCTCCAACAGTAACCAGATAATTGACTACAGAAATATGTGTTAGAATAATGCTATTGCATCAATGTTTGGTATCTATCAGAAACTTGTCCCCTGAGGGGAACTCTAATGCTATCTATATGGATGTATGGTCTCTGTGGTAACTTGTCAGTACAGGGTGAACTCTAAACTACTCTATTAAAAGGAGCTTTATTGTCTTATTTGCATTAGGTCTCCTTTAGACCATTAGCTGCTGTGACATCCTGTGGAGATTGGGCCTGGCTGATCAGGTTACTGGAGCTTGGTATCGTTTGATGGGTCAATGGTGGTAGGTTTAGGTTTGAAAGTGTCACACCTTGTGTTATAAATGGAATAAAGTGCCTTTGTTCGGTCTCTTATCCTGTCCATGGAGAACGGTTGTATGATCACCATGGAGAACAGTTGTATGATCACTATGGAGAACAGTTGTATGATCACCATGGAGAACGGTTGTGTGATCACTATGGAGAATGGTTGTATGATCACCATGGAGAACGGTTGTATGATCACTATGGAGAACAGTTGTATGATCACTATGGAGAATGATTGTATGATCACTATGGAGAACAGTTGTATGATCACTATGGAGAACAGTTGTATGATCACTATGGAGAACAGTTGTATGATCACTATGGAAAACAGTTGTATGATCACCATGGAGAACGGTTGTATGATCACTATGGAGAACGGTTGTATGATCACTATGGAGAACAGTTGTATGATCACCATGGAGAACGGTTGTATGATCACCATGGAGAACGGTTGTATGATCACCATGGAGAACGGTTGTAGGATCACTATGGAGAACGGTTGTATGATCACCATGGAGAACGGTTATATGATCACTATGGAGAACAGTTGTATGATCACTATGGAGAACAGTTGTATGATCACCATGGAGAACGGTTGTATGATCACCATGGAGAACAGTTGTATGATCACTATGGAGAACAGTTGTATGATCACTATGGAGAACAGTTGTATGATCACTATGGAGAACAGTTGTATGATCACCATGGAGAACGGTTGTATGATCACTAAGGAGAATGGTTGTGTGATCACTATGGAGAACGGTTGTATGATCACCCAGGAGAACAGTTGTATGATCACCATGGAGAACGGTTGTATGATCACCATGGAGAACGGTTGTATGATCACCATGGAGAACGGTTGTATGATCACTAAGGAGAATGGTTGTGTGATCACTATGGAGAACGGTTGTATGATCACCCAGGAGAACAGTTGTATGATCACTATGGAGAACAGTTGTATGATCACTATGGAGAACGGTTGTATGATCACTATGGAGAACGGTTGTATGATCACTATGGAGAACGGTTGTGTGATCACTATGGAGAACAGTTGTATGATCACTATGGAGAACGGTTGTATGATCACCATGGAGAACGGTTGTATGATCACCATGGAGAACGGTTGTATGATCACCATGGAGAACGGTTGTGTGATCA
The DNA here is from genome assembly GCF_901001165.1 of Salmo trutta. Taxonomy (NCBI): domain Eukaryota; kingdom Metazoa; phylum Chordata; class Actinopteri; order Salmoniformes; family Salmonidae; genus Salmo; species Salmo trutta. Next base: position 13,949,769 of record NC_042975.1, on the reverse strand, counting down.
CTATGGAGAACAGCTGTATGATTACCATGGAGAACAGTTGTATGATCACCATGGAGAACGGTTGTATGATCACTATGGAGAACAGTTGTATGATCACTATGGAGAACAGTTGTATGATCACTATGGAGAACAGTTGTATGATCACTATGGAGAACAGTTGTATGATCACTATGGAGAACAGTTGTATGATCACCATGGAGAACAGTTGTATGATCACTATGGAGAACAGTTGTATGATCACTATGGAGAACGGTTGTATGATCACTATGGAGAACAGTTGTATGATCACCATGGAGAACGGTTGTATGATCACCATGGAGAACGGTTGTATGATCACTATGGAGAACAGTTGTATGATCACCATGGAGAACGGTTGTATGATCACTATGGAGAACAGTTGTATGATCACTATGGAGAACGGTTGTATGATCACTATGGAGAACAGTTGTATGATCACTATGGAGAACGGTTGTATGATCACTATGGAGAACAGTTGTATGATCACTATGGAGAACAGTTGTATGATCACTATGGAGAACAGTTGTATGATCACTATGGAGAACAGTTGTATGATCACCATGGAGAACGGTTGTATGATCACTATGGAGAACAGTTGTATGATCACTATGGAGAACAGTTGTATGATCACTATGTAGAACAGTTGTGTGATCACCATGGAGAACGGTTGTGTGATCACCATGGAGAACGGTTGTATGATCACCATGGAGAACGGTTGTATGATCACCATGGAGAACGGTTGTATGATCACTATGGAGAACGGTTGTATGATCACTATGGAGAACGGTTGTATGATCACCATGGAGAACGGTTGTATGATCACTATGGAGAACAGTTGTATGATCACTATGGAGAACAGTTGTATGATCACTATGGAGAACGGTTGTATGATCACCATGGAGAACGGTTGTATGATCACCATGGAGAATGGTTGTGTGATCACTATGGAGAACGGTTGTATGATCACTATGGAGAACGGTTGTATGATCACTATGGAGAACGGTTGTGTGATCACCATGGAGAATGTTTGTGTGATCAATTCTCATTTCATATTAGGCATCTCTTTTTTCATGCTTTGGCTTGTAACTGTAAGATTTGTATGCCTAGATTGTGAATGCTATGCAACTTAAGCTTTATGCCTTGAATAATGTTATAATTCATTTTACAAAGTAATTAAATACACTTCCATTTTGCATTCACTTCTCATGACCATTCCTTGATCTTAGTCAGCTAAACGCATAATACTTGATTGCACATGGTATCAAATGAAATCAGATAGTCAGGTTTATCAAATGTAGATGGTTAAACATTATTTGACACTAGAAGGATATTTGTGGACCAACGTGTGAACACAGGTGGCATACTTCTTTTCTTTCTCCTTTACCAGTATATTTCCGCCGTATTTTCTTCATTTTGTCAAAATGTTGTTTCAATTCACAGAGCCATGTCTCCTAATGGATTCTTATTTTTGATTCAAATTATTTTTATTTAATGAGGAAAGTTAGTTAAGAACAAATTCTTATTTATAATGACGGCCTACCCTGGCCAAACCCTAACCCAGACGACGCTGGGCCAATTGCCCGATGGGACTCCCAATCACGGCCGACTGTGATACAGCCTGGAATCAAACCAGGGTCTGTAGTGATGCCTCTAGCGCTGAGATGCAGTGCCTTAGACCGCTGCGCCACTTGGGAGCCCATAGTGGATTTTCATATTGTGTGAGACTTTTTAAGACCTACTATTGGTTGATGTTCTTCAGGAAGTGGTATTTACCTTAATTTATGGAAAATTAACTTAGCAAGTATCCCTAACACAAAATGTGACAATTACCTTTTCATTGGTCAAGGGTATGCAGTAAGATGCATATCTCTCACCTCCTTCCTCTACCTTCTCTAATTACTTCACTTAGACTTTTAATTTCCTGTCCCTGTCCTAAACTAAAAGTCACCCGGGCGGCATAATCCACTCTGTCTAGAATGTCTAGTCCTATTTGCCTTGTTTGATTTGGGTGTGTTATTTTAATATTAACTATCGCTTTACTGTCCTGAGTTTTTGTCTGGGAATGGGGAAAGCCTATAGTGTACAGTGTTGACTCATGGATTTCCTCTTGTTGATAAACGCCACACATGTCTTCTTTGCTGTTATGAAGACTGCCTGCCTTCTTCTCTGAGGGGCCCGTTTCCCTGGGGCCTCCCTCACTTCTTTCATTCTGTTGTCATCCTCCCCTTGAAGACTGCATGCCTTCTTCTCTGAGGGGCCCGTTTCCCTGGGGCCTCCCTCGCTTCTCTCATTCTGTTGTCATCCTCCCCTTGAAGACTGCATGCCTTCTTCTCTGAGGGGCCCGTTTCCCTGGGGCCTCCCTCGCTTCTCTCATTCTGTTGTCATCCTCCCCTTCATTACTCACTCACCATCAAAGCACCTCCCTTCCTCTAAACCCCTCCTCATCATCCTCCTCCTCCTCTAACAAACTGTTAGCTCAGAGGCTGTGTCATTAGTTAGTTAAATTTAAGATGATCAAATGGTTAGATTATAACCCATCATGTGTTGAAAACCTGTGGCATGTCCTGTCTTCTTCAGAAGCTCTTACATATGAGCATCTCCTCTCCGTACTGTTAATAAGCGTGTTGGTCCGGATGTCTCCGGTTCTGTTCTCAGCGGATTGCTTAAACATTAATTGTGTGTGTTTCTGCCCGCCTCCAGCTACTGTACCATGCTAAGCCATACATCGTCTGTCCGCTTGGTTCTGTCAGACCTACTATGTTAGCTGCCTTAACTCCCTGATTTACTTCACTCCTTCAGTCCTCTCAGGACAGTGTATTAGCTCCTTTCTCTCTCCTAGTTATCAGTCAGTCTATGCTGTCTGTCGACTCGGCTATTCAAAATCCTTGCTAATCTCTCTACCAGTTGTCTTCAGAGAGTCCTGCAGGATCCATATATCTCTGTCTTTCACGTTGTATCTGTCTTCCTAGCTCCGTCCCAATCTCGGACTAACTTCTTCTCATGGTTTCATTTGCTACTTTTGATATTCCCTTCAGTCTCTGATGAGGTGCAGTTTCTTTCTAGGTATGTCTATGCATTAATTGGACCTTGTGAATATGAATTTGAGTTAAGCTTTGGAGTGAGATTTCTCATAACGGATTCATTCTTTCTCCCATTGTGTTCTTGTAAAAAATGGTTCACTGACACCCTCTACAGTTGTTCCTCAACATCTTGACCCTCCATTTTAAATGTATCAGATCACCTTGTGACAAGGCAGGTTGAATTTATTGGGGAGCCATGGCCTATGACTTCTTTCCAAACACACTGCTTTTCCCTTGTCAGTCACAAACTTTAGCAATTAAAAAACAAATTAGTAATTGAATATGATTTCTGTGGTCACAACAACATAGACATGTGTCACCATCTGTCCCCCAGGTAATAAAACACCTGAACAGTCTCAGGCATGACCACTGACTAGAATACTGGGCAATCTCAGCATTCTGAAGGAACATCATTAGGATTCCAGTCATTCCCTCTATGGACTTCCTTCTGGTTGATACAGCTCCTATAAAAAAAGAGGGAATCCATCTGAGCATGTGGGATGAAGGACCGTCGTCATGCCGACGTTGCCTAGGAACGATATATGGATGGAGGTGTGCAAAGGTCACACGCTGCAGCCGACATAAGAATGAAGTAAATTTAAATGTCAGACTCTGTAATGTTCCCTCTATTGAGCTGGTGCATATTCAGCAAAGGAGGCCCCATACACACCCTCCTCTCCTCCACACCCTCCTCTCCTCCACACCCACACCCTCTTCTCCTCCACACCCACACCCTCCTCTCCTCTCCTCCACACCCATACCCTCCTCTTCCCCACACCCACAACCTCCTCCACACCCTCCTCTCCTCCACACCCACATCCTCCTCTCCTCCACACCCTCCTCTCCTCCACACCCACACCCTCCTCTCCCCCACACCCACAACCTCCTCCACACCCACACCCTCCTCTCCTCCACACCCACACCCTCCTCTCCTCCACACCCACACCTTCCTCTACTCCACACCCACACCCACACCCTCCTCTCCCCCACACCCTCCTCTCTTCCACACCCACACCCTCCTCTCCTCTCCCCCACACCCTCCTCTCCTCCACACCCACACCCTCCTCTCCTCCACACCCACACCCTCCTCTCCTCCACACCCACACCTTCCTCTCCTCCACACCCACACCCTCCTCTCCCCCACACCCACAACCTCCTCCACACCCACACCCTCCTCTCCCCCACACCCACAACCTCCTCCACACCCTCCTCTCCTCCACACCTACATCCTCCTCTCCTCCACACCCACACCCTCCTCTCCCCCACACCCACAACCTCCTCCACACCCACACCCTCCTCTCCTCCACACCCACACCCTCCTCTCCTCCACACCCACACCCTCCTCTCCTCCACACCCACACCCTCCTCTCCTCTCCTCCACACCCACACTCTCCTCTCCCCCACACCCACACCCTCCTCTCCCCCACACCCTCCTCTCCCCCACACCCTCCTCTCCTCCACACCCACACCCTCCTCTCCTCCACACCCACACCTTCCTCTCCTCCACACCTACACCCTCCTCTCCTCCACGCCCACACCCTCCTCTCCTCTCCTCCACATCCACACCCTCCACACCCATACCTTCCTTTCCTCCACACCCACACCCTCTCCTCTCCTCTCCTCCACACCCACACCCTCCTCTCCTCCACACCCTCCTTTCCTCCACACCCTCCTCTCCTCCACATCCACACCCTCCACACCCATACCTTCCTTTCCTCCACACCCACACCTTCCTCCTTACTAACCGCAGGGTATTCTCTCATGTAACAGCATTTCTGCTGTGTTCCACTGTCACACAGATGACCTCTCCATCAGCTTTCATTGTGACAGCGAATACAAACACCTGAGTAAGCAAGAATTTAACTCATGACGGGCCAACGCAATGGTCCCAAATTATTACTTCTATTAATATGTTACAGTTTATGGCCACTGACAGCTATGAAATCATTATATATACATATGCAGACAGCTGGGCAGGGGATTTTTTGGTCCTCAATGTTTCGGACTGAATTGCATTTTGGGAGCTCTTTAAAAAGGGAATCGGCTTGTTTGCCATGTGTTAAGTGAATTCTTGTGGCTTGCTGACATTACTTCTCGCTAGAAGAGATAAAGGTTATTAAATGTACTGTGACACCCAGCTGGTCAGAAAAGCAAAGATTCAGCTCTTGTTAAAATTTTTTGAACCATGTGTGTACTGTAGGTGGACAGAGGTAGATCCTCAAAAAGCTGTACAGCTTGTGAATATACCAGGCGGTGTCAGAGGAAGGCCCTAAAAATTGACAAAGACTCCAGCCACCCAAGTCATGGACTGTTCTCTCTGTTATTGCATGGCAAGCGGTACCGGAGCGCCAAGTCTAGGTCCAAAAGGCTTATGGCCCCCAAGCCATAAGACCGCTGAACAGCTAATCAAATGGCTACCCGGACTATTTGCATTGACCCCGCTTTTTTTTTACGCTGCTGTTACTCACTGTTTATTATCTATTATCTATGCATAGCCACTCTACCCCTACCTACATTTATATATTACCTCAATTACCTCCAGTAACCTGTACCCCCGCACATTGACACGGTACCCCCTGTACATAGCCTCGTTATTGTTATTTTATTGTTGCTATTTTATTTTTTACTTTAGTTTATTTAGTAAATATTTTTCTTAACTCTTATTTTTCATAAAAATGCATTGTTGGTTAAGGGTTTGTAAGTAAGCATTTCACGGTAATGTCTACATCTGTTGTATTCGGCGCATGTGACAAATAAAATTAGCGACTACAAGCAGCGACTACAAGCAGCGACTGCAGCGACTGTTAGACTGATGCAAGAGTGTACTGTATGCCTGAGAGGAGGACTCCACTCTGCATTATAGAGTGAGAGCAGATGCAGTCAGGGGGGACGCCCTGGTCAGTCTAGACAGCCCTGGAACAGTGGGGCCCATTGATATGATTATGTAGCGGTGGTGGTGCTGTCAGTGGCTGGAGGAGAGAGCACCAGGGGGCACCGTTTGCTCTGAGCATGCTGCATGGAACCCACCACAGGCCTTTTGCATTGCTTTAAATAATGAGTTCATTCATGTTGTACAATAGAGCTCCAGGGATCGAGGAAATTGCTTTTCTGAGAGAGAGAGAGAGAGAGAGAGAGAGAGAGAGAGAGAGAGAGAGAGATAGAGAGCTATTGATGAATGTGTTGATTGTGTACACTCAAAGGACTAACACTGAGAAAAAACAATAACAGAAGATTTTGACATGAACTTTACAGGACAAATAGTTTCTGAACACAATTTTGATTTCAGTGTAACTTTTCTTTATTTTTTCTTCAATAAGAACCACTGCTGTGTTAAAAGCAAACCCCCCTCCATCCCACCATCCAATCTCTGATATTGGTTTTCTGCTTCCTCTCCTCTAGCTGCAGTGATTACACCAAAGGTAAACCAAAGACATTCATCTAGCCTAGCTTTTAAGGTTTTTAATTGTTTACAATGTTTTTAATTGAAAAGCTGCTTTATACGTAGATTGTTAATCTATACATATTGATACAGATGCTGCTTTTATTATGGTGAAGAAGGCTTTGATACAGGAGTCTCTTCTCCTGTATCTCCTGTATCTACCTGTTGATGCTAAGGCAGAACTGTGTAATGATTTCTGTATGAAAAGCCCTCCCCTCCCTTGTCTCTTCACATGCAGCTCAGCTCCTAAAAGGCCATTACGAGAGCCTGGTGGGTTTCATCACTTAGGGAGCGATCCAATTGCAGCCTATTCCTTATGTAGTGCATTACTTTTGGCCAGGGCCCATAGGGCAACATGAATAGGACGAAGCCCCTGACTGTAGAAATTAAACGCCAGACAATGGAGACCCACTTCTCACAGATTCTACCTGATTGGTCTGTTGTTACTGGCCGTTTGTTGGAAGGTGTCAGAAATTTCAGAGCAGAGCACGTTGTCATGGCTTCCATTAATCCACTCACACAGCCTCCGTGTCCAGTCCACATTCCATCAAACGATAAACGCTCGCCTCGCAAAGCCCCTTTGTGGTTGTCCTCAATAGCACTATTGTCCGCCAAAGTTGCCAATAAAATATGTTATTAAGTAAGTGCTGATGGAATCGATAGGGGTGGAGGAGGGTGGATTGGATTCTCTTCCCTGTTTTCAGAGGGCTTTACTTTTCCCTCCTTCAGTGACTGTACATCGGCCGCTCTTGTGGTGTGTGGGGACAGGCATTACCTTAGACAGGTGCCCAACAGATGCTAACGAGAAAATAGACAACACAGTGGAGGACAGGATGCAGCCAGAGCTCTGTGAAGAGGAGGTAACCAGGGGGGATAGAGAATGAAGTGAGACATTAGGTTCATCAGGAAAGGTAAATTAAAGCCACTTAAATGGCGTTCTGTTAATGGTTTAAGACAGAGGATTAATCAAGGTGTTAGGGCATTACTGCTCATTACTGTAGAGCCTCCATGTATTGCACTGGGCTGGCAAGGCACAGCTCTATGATGTTATGGGCTGCGTCCCAAATGGCATCCTATTCCCTATATTGTGTACTCTTTTGACCAGAGCCATATTGGCCATGGCCAAAAGTAGTGCGCTCTAAAGGGAATAGGGTTCCATTTGGGACAAAACCATGGTGAACTGAAGCAGTAAAGTACCTAGCTAGTTGACTCTGTTATACCTTGAGTAGGAATATGTACATTTCGCAAATTAACACAAGCAGAGGTTTAGCTTTAAATCTAAATGAACACAACATGAATAACTAAGAATCAGATGTTCAAGATGCTATAAAAGGTGACCAAAACACACTGAATATTAACTCCGATACTAACTGCATTAGCTATCAACGTTATCCAATATCCAGACACCTCCACCATTCACCCAGTCCCTTCGGCTTCCAGATCACTTTCAAACCATGCAAACCATCCTCAAAACTACCATAAAACACAGTAAGTTAGGTATCACCAAGTAGCTTCTTTTTGAACACCTTCTTTGAAAAAACAACAGCTCTCACTATCTACCACTAACTCTCCTCACCCCCACTCCTCGGCTCTGTCCATCCCTCAGACTTAATTATGGTGTGGAGCATGTGAAGCTGCTGCTGTCTGCCACAGCTCAGGCATGACAACGTGCTCTGCTCTGCCAGGTGTTGTCATAGAGGTGGCCCTCCATCTGTTCAGGGGACCCTGACAGCACAGCGCTACACAGCCCTGTGGAGCCTGTTAGTCAGCCTGGTCCTCGATGCTGTGTGGAGACAGAGGAGAGGACAGGAGGAAAAGAGTGACTGCGCTGTGGTACAGACACCAGGCTTAGCTACTGCCAAACCCTGCTGGGACTGCAGAGAGAGAGAAGCTACTATATAGGCTACTGTGTCTCTGTGTCTGTGAGCATGCCAGTATGAGTGTGTACTGTACTGTACACTGCATTATGTCTGTGAGTGAGAGGCCTATGCTATGACTCCAGACATGTAGAACACCTTTGGAGCAGTGGAGGCTCCTCAGAGGAGTAAGAGGAGAATCATCGTCCTCAGTGTGCTGAATTTAATTTAAAAAAAATGGTGAAACATTGACAAAGTTATCCTTTTTAGATAAAACTATACTAAATATATATTCACGTCACCAAATAATTAGTTAAAACATAATAAAGGTCTACAGTAGCCTCAACAGCACTCTGTAGGGTAGCACAATGGTGTAGCTGGAGAACAGTTAGTTTCCATCCTCGTCTGGGTACACTGACTTCAATACAAAACCTAGGTCCATGGTTCTCACCCCCTTCCATAGACATACACAGTAACTATGACAACTTCTGGAGTACGTCCTCTTTCCTGACAGAGCTCTTGCAGCATGAACTGACATGTTGTCCACCCAATCAAAGGATCAGAGACTGAATCTAGTACTGAAAGCATAAGCTTCAACTAGCTAGCACTGCAGTGCATAAAATGTGAGTAGTTGACTCAAAGAAAGATAAAGAAAATTGTTGAACAATTTTGAACAAATACGTTTCTTTAAAAATGAAGGAGAAGCGAGCGAGAGATAGAGAGCTATATTTAGTTGTATTTTTTTCACTTTCGCTTAGCTAGCGAATGCAGCTAGCTACTTTAGCCTACTCAAACACCCAGCTCAAACAGAGAGGGATGCTATGTTAGCTAGTTGGCTATGGCAACACTGGAACTCTTCCAAGTCAAGATACGTTTTTGGTTGTATTAATTTATTGCCACCGGGGTAGCTGCTAAACTGCTTGCTGACTGTACACTGTACTGCATTATTGTAGCGAGTTTACTAACATGTTAGTTCTAGTAGCTATGTTGACGTTAGCTAATATGGTGACAACGATGTAGGCTGTGCGTAGCAGTTAGCGGTTCTGATATGAAGGTTTGGCTTGGAAAGTTTTTTTGCCTGGTCACAGACTGATGTGTTGTGCACCGAAGTCCACAAGCAAAGGGAAAAGGTGAGAGTAGGAGAGCACCTAGATGCGAGAAGGAATTATACGAGGAAAATGTTCATGCTGTTTGTATGTGGCTGCTATGAAAGTGAACTGTGTTTGCGTGTGATAAGGGGTGTATTCATTCTGCTGATTCTGTTGAAAAATGTTTTTTAAATGGACGAAACGGGGATAAACATACCTGAATTTGTCCAATTGAAACTCTCATTTACAACTATTGGACTAATGATTACACCCTAAATCAACTAGATGCAGGCAAGTGTGTGCAAGGCGGTATTGAATGTGTCACTGTCTGTCACCTTGATTGCTCAAATTTTTCTCTCGACCTGTGCACCTACATTGTAAACTTTAATTCATAGGCTAAGTCATGATGGGTATAGGAAAAATTGGATTATCATGTAGTAGCCTAAACCTATCGATGTTACATTAAACTGGGTGAAGGAATATGAATGACAGTCATCCAACATGCTGTAATAGAAATAAGCCATGCTCATAAAAAAAGAATCGTCCTCCCTCATCTTAATCGTCACTGCCCGCCATATCTCTGTAGGTGTGTGTGTGTGTGTGTGTGTGTGTGTGTGCATGTGTGTGTGCGTGTGTGACAGTCAGTCCTTCTCTAGCGTCTCTCTTTCTCTGTCAGGTGCTGTTCTAATGAGACGGTGGAGGGAAGGCTCGCACTCAGAAACAGCTGCTACATGTCACAGCCTGATGCAGAGATAAGAGCCCTACGCTGCCGCCTCCTTCCCGCCTTTCATTCAGCCCTTCTATGAGGCATTGCCTCCTCCTCTCCTCCCTTCCCTCCCCTATCCCTGTCATCTTCTTTTCCCGTAGACAGAGTGGGATGAGATTGCAGTGATTAAACCATCAACATTAATTGAAATGACAGGTTGTTGTCTTCGACTGTTCATCATCCATTATTCATTGTGTGCGTTCCAAATGGCACTCTATTCTCTTAATAGTGCACTACTTTTGACTATATATAGGGAATAGGGTGCCATTTGGGAGGTAACCATTATTTTCAGTGTTGTGACGGACAGCTACGATGGGTAGTTGTGAAGAGCCAATGGAAGGGGAGAGTGGTTTGGCGTTAGCTCTAACCAGTGTCTTGTCACCGAATATACTGTACCTCACAACTTAGCGACGTGTTTTAACGTGATTATCAGTTTAATCTCGTCATTGTCATTCTAGAGGTGGCTCTCATGTCCATTCTCGTCATGCTAAGAGAGATCCTAGTCGCGAGAAGTTATGGAGCGAAGTGATACAGGTGGACATGCCTGCTGAAGCACGCCTGTGTTCAACATGTGTGGCAGAGTTAGCAAGTAAAGATGGAGATGTGTTTTATTGATGCCTAAATGAGGCTGTAGAGGAGCCTTTTTAAACAGAGGGAACATCCCCCTATGGATTAATGACAACCTCGGTGGTCGCCTCATCTGGTTGGCTCCTGAACCCTGAGATGTATCGTTGCCTTGTGATGTCATGGAGTTGGGAAAGGCTGGCAGAATTCTGGAATGGAAGACAGCAAGCAGGAGGGAGTTTTCCCCCCCCCATCCACATCCCGGGATGGTTCACTTAGCAGGGGTGGGAGAGAGGAGGAGAGGACTAAAGAAAAGGAAGTGAAGAGTAGGAATGATTTTAATTTTCTGCAGAGTTGTCTTTATCCATTAATCTGAGCGGAGGCTCTGATGCCTCATTATCCAACTCTGTGGTAATTCTATTAATGGACGGGCTGCGGTACGTGACAGCAGCAGTGCCAATTGTCTGAGTTTGGGGCCGGTGGCATTTATGAATCTAAATGCTAATTTAGAGAAAATGGGGGTCGATTTTGCCACTGAACAAAAGTGATATAGACAGACACACCACATACATAGTAAAATCACCAGTGTTAAATTTGCAGTGTCAAATGTGATTGAACAACATGCAGTGTCTAAGGACCCCTAGTGTCAGTGTTGATAACTGTAGTTAAATGCTATGTGTAATTTGTTACTCTAATTAGTGTAAGAAACATCATAACTCCACCCAGGTGGGATGGGGAGTGTTGCTGCACAGCTATTTTCAGGTCGGGTTCAAGTCGGGGCTCTGGCTGGGCCACTCAAGGACATTCAGAGTATTGTCCCGAAGCCACTCCTGCGTTGTCTTGGCTGTGTACTTAGGGTCGTTGTCCTGTTGGAAGGTGAACCTTCGTCTCCTGTCTGAGGTCCTGAGCGCTCTGGAGCAGGTTTTCATCAAGGATCTCTTTACTTTACTCCGTTCATCTTTCCCTTGATTCTGACTAGTCTCCCAGTCCCTGCCGCTGAAAAACATCCCCACAGCGTGATGTTGCCACCACCATGCTTCACCGTAGGGATGGTGCTAGGTTTCCTCCAGATGTGAGGCTTGGCATTCAGGCCAAAGAGTTCAATCTTGGTTTCATCAGACCAGAGCATCTTGTTTCTCATGGTCTGAGAGTCATTAGCTGCCTTTTGGCAAACTCCACGCGGGCTGTCATGTGCCTTTTACCGAGGAGTGGCTTCTGTCTGGCCACTCTACCATAATGGCCTGATTGGTGGAGTGATGCAGAGATGGTTGTGCTTCTGGAAGGTTTTTCCATCTCCACAGAGGAAATCTGGAGCTCTATTAGAGTGACCATCGGGTTCTTGATCACCTCCCTGATCAAGGCCCTTCTTCCCCGATTGCTCAGTTTGACCAGGCAGCCAGCTCTAGGAAGAGTCTTGGTGGTTCCAAACTTTTTCCATTTAAGAATGATGGAGGCCTCTGTGTTCTTGGAGACCTTTAATGCTGAAGAAATGTTTTGGTACCTTCCCCAGATCTGTGCCTCGACACAATCCTGTCTCGGAGCTCTACAGACAGTTCCTTTGACATCATGGCTTGGTTTTTGCTCTGACATGCATTGTCAACTGTGGGACCTTACATAGACAGGTGTGTGCCTTTCCAAATCATGTCCAATCAATTGAGTTTACCACAGGTGGACTCCAATCAGGTTGTGGAAACATCTCAAGGATGATCAATGGAAACAGGATGCACCTGAGCTCAATGTCGATTCTCATAGCAAAGGGTCTGAATACTTATGTAAATAAGGTATTTCTGTTTTGTTTTGTTTTAAATTGACAAAATATTCTAAAAACCTGTTTTCGCTTTGCCATTATCGGGGTCTGAATACTTTCCGAATGCACCCTCATTGTTGCTTAATTTGAAATGGGCTGTTTAGACTATTTAATTACCTTCTTGTAAATTGAATTAGTTTACAGTACTGAACTAATTTGTCTGTTTCAGTGAAGTTGGTGGGAGGACAATTTGTTAATCACAAGGTTGGCCAACCGTGAGTCACAAATCAGTATTTGAATATTGTCTCATACGGTTATGGTTATAGATTACATGTTCATGGTAACCTATCTTCAAAAACTCATCAACAGAACTTGACTTGTTTGAATACTTAAATCAATGTCTCTTTTTTTTCTCTCTCCTCAGATCTAACAATGCTGATCAAGGGAAGTTGACTCACTGACTTGAGGCTGAGTGACTTCTTGAATGAAGATAAGCTTTTAAGTTGGCCATTAAAATTGAAATGTCTTTTACCACTGTAGTTGCAAAATATTAATTTCTCAGTTAAAGGGGAATTCCACTTTTCCTGTTTCTGTTGAGTCCGTATGGTTTCATATCGTTATGTGAGTTTCACAGCCATCCTAATGTAATGTTAAAGGGGAACTTCACCCATTTGAAGTTTGGGTAGCCTTACTTTTATCTTTATATATATTATTTCTAATGTGCCATTAATCCATGTTTGAAAGATTTAACCTTAATATGCAAATATTGAGTTATAGGACGGTGGAAACAAAATATTTATTATTAGTGGGTTTGGAGTGTTTTATATACACATTTTCATAATGCATTCAGTCAATGGAAAGTGATGATTCAGCAAAAGTGAAACCAATTTTCAGAAATACAATATCAAAAAACTATTTGGGAAATCAACTACAAACACTGAAAGAGAGAACATAAAACATGTAAAAATGTGTTAACTTCCCCTTTAACTGACGGTATAACAACAGAATTTCCTCTTGGGGATCAATCAAATATAAAATGCAAACATTTTACAGTTTTGTTATGGATCGCCGTTAAACTCTAACTCACATAGTAATGATTTTTTGAAACCATCTATAGAATGGACTTGGAGAACATCGAACAGAACAATTGATTGTAATTCCCCGACTAATGGTTATTTTGAAATTACTTGTCTCTGCATTCCTGAAATTTGACGTACCAGTCGCCAGCCAAATTAATGCAAAGCTGTATGATGAGTCGGGAACTGAAGTTGATGGAGAAATGTTAGAGGAGGTGCTGACACAGCCAAGTTCTGGTGTTTTCACAATCACACTGGACAATGATACTGATACTGGTATGTGTTGGTTTTTCACAGTAATAAAGTTAGAGGAGGGTTTAAAGTGACTATGCATATATGATGATAGCCCAGAGAGGTTAACTGTCGGCCTCTCCTTTGGAGCAGTCACTTTGTATAAGGCTGTGTTGCTTTCTCACATTCATTTGGGATGTCTGTCTTTGTCAAAACCTTTACAATAATCAACCACTTTGTGTGACAGTATCTTCCCAGACGACTTCCTCCTTTGCCAGTTCCTTGTTGGAGATCTCGTCCATTGAGTCGGATAATACTGTCATTCTGAGCGATGATTGGAGCCCATCAAGAAAACGACAGAGAGCTGAGGATGAAGCTAAACATGTATGTTTCTGAGTGTAATGTAATAAGCATCTGTTTAGAATCATTAATTGCTAACCTCTCTTTCTCTTAACTTCTTTGGGATAGGGGGCAGTATTTTCACGGCCGGATAAAAAACGTACCCGATTGGTTACTACTCCTGCACAGAAACTAGAATATGCATATAATTAGTAGATTTGTATAGAAAACACTCTAACGTTTCTAAAACTGTTTGAATGGTGTCTGTGAGTATAACAGAACTCATATGGCAGGCCAAAACCTGAGAAGATTTCCATACAGGAAGTGCCCTGTCTGACAATTTGTTGTCCTTCTGTTGCATCGACATTACAGCATCTGTGCTGTAACGTGACACTTTCTAAGGCTTCCATTGGCTCTCTAAAGCCGCCAGAAAGTGGAATGGGGTGTCTGCTGTCTCTGGGTAAAGTACAACAGCAGAGTTTGTAAGTGGTCAGCTTGGGGACAGTGAGACTGAGATGTGCGTTCACGAGACTTCTCAATTTTTTTTCTTTCAGCCTTTGAATGAATACAACGTCGCCCGGTTGGAATATTATCGCTATTTTACGAGAAAAATAGCATAAAAATTGATTTTAAAACAGCGTTTGACATGCTTATAAGTACGGTAATGGAATATTTTGAAATATTTTGTCACGAAATGCGCTCGCGCGTTACCCTTCGGATAGTGACCTGAACGCACGAACAAAACTGAGGTATTTGGATATAACTATGGATTATTTGGAACCAAAACAACATTTGTCGTTGAAGTAGAAGTCCTGGGAGTGCATTCTGACGAAGAAGAGCAAAGGTAATCCAATTTTTCTAATAGTAATTCAGAGTTTAGTGAGCCCCATACTTGGTGGGTGTCAAATTAGCTAGCCTGTGATGGCCGAGCTATGTACTCAGAATATTGCAAAATGTGCTTTCGCCGAAATGTTTTTGTATAGGCCACATTTTGCATGCATTTGGGTTTGTGTTACACATTTTGCAATTGTTGTCTGATTAGGAGTGTTAATATATGTGTTCATGGGACTTTTCCATTGTGTTAAGATGAGTGAATGTGTTCTCCTTTTCTTCAAGGAACATTATTTTGACCCTCAAACTGGAAATGGTTACTTGTCCTCTGAACCATCCAGAGGAATTCAGCTTCAGCTGAGAAATGACTATCTAGCCAGTCATTCAGCCAAATAGCTGAGAAAGAGATTCCATCCCATCCAGATATTACTGTGATTGATGAAAAGTATAGGGAAGCCATTTCCCTGATGAAGCATTCTTCTGATGAGGTCACCAACAAGCAGAAGATGAAGATGACATTTGAATACAGACGGAAGATGACTCATGACCCAAGTAAATACTGCGAGTTGCTGACTGAATTTCCACAATTCATGGCTATGAAGTGCCTGGTAAGCTCTTCAACATTTCAAACAAATTCACATTTCAAATTCAACATTTCAAACAACATCACCTTATCGGCATCCTCCCTTGAATCCAAAAATGGAGAGTTTGATTGCTTTGGCAGTTTCGTAACTATTGTGCTATTGTATTACCTTTTGCTCAGTATCTTTCTTTAGGATGGACAGTGACCTCTCCTCCATCCTCCTCTAGCTCCATTTGATTCCCCCTTCATCACAAGGCCGCAAAAGACCAGGCAAGGTGTCTGCCTCAAGCTGAGAAGCATCTCGTCATATTCAAAAACATTTGCATTGGTCTCCTATTCTGAGTACCTAGTGTCACAGTTTATTGAATCCAAGCCACTATACTATTGGTGAATTTGAAATAATGGTCGTGTTTCTTTTGTTGTTTTTGTCTTCAGGCAGGAACCAGTATGCAGAAACACATTGATGCTATTGCCCAAAGCAGTTACCCGTACCTCCTTGCTGTCAGGACCAAGAGGAGCAGCATCCATAGTTACTTCATCATCCTGGACAAGCAAGCTCTGCCATGAAACTCTACACGCGCCTTTTTTTCAACTTTAGTTTATTTGTTAAATATTGTCTTTACTCTTCTTGAACTGCAGTGTTGGTTAAGGGCTTGTAAGTAAGCATTTCACAGTAATGACTACAGTTGTTATATTCGGCGCATGTGACAAATAAAGTTTGATTTGATGAGCTCTTCGATCTGATGCTGTGCAGCATTCGATCTGATGCTGCACAATATGTACACCTTCATACAGACAACTGTGTACAAGATAGATATTGGGAAGGTTGTAGAGAGTCCACGTGGTCCCGTGTGGTCCCGTGTGGCTCAGTGTGGCTCAGTAGATATCAAATCAAATCAAATCAAATTTATTTATATAGCCCTTCGTACATCAGCTGATATCTCGAAGTGCTGTACAGAAACCCAGCCTAAAACCCCAAACAGCAAGCAATGCAGGTGAAAGAAGCACGGTGGCTAGGAAAAACTCCCTAGGAAAAACTCCCTAGAAAGGCAAAAACCTAGGAAGAAACCTAGAGAGGAACCAGGCTATGAGTGGTGACCAGTCCTCTTCTGGCTGTGCAGGGTGGATATTATAACAGAACATGGTCAAGATGTTAAAATGTTCATAAATGACCAGCATGGTCAAATAATAATAATCATAGTAGTTGTCGAGGGTGCAACAAGCACGTCCGGTGAACAGGTCAGGGTTCCATAGCCGCAGGCAGAACAGTTGAAACTGGAGCAGCAGCACGGCCAGGTGGACTGGGGACAGCAAGGAGTCATCATGCCAGGTAGTCCTGAGGCATGGTCCTAGGGCTCAGGTCCTCCGAGAGAAAGACAGAAAGAGAGAAAGAGAGAATTAGAGAGAGCATATTTAAATTCACACAGGACACAGAATAAGACAAGAGAAATACTCCAGATGTAACAGACTGACCCTAGCCCCCCGACACATAAACTACTGCAGCATAAATACTGGAGGCTGAGACAGGGATCAGTAGCATGGTGTTTGATAGAGCATGGTGTTTGCAATGATAGAGCATGGTGTTTGCAACACTAAGGTTGTGGGTTCGATTCCCACGGGGGACCAGTACGGAAGAAATGTATGCATTCACTACTGCAAGTCGCTCTGGATAAGAGCGTCTGCTAAATGAGTAAAATATAAAATGTAAATGTGTTGTAGAGCTTAGAGCTACATTCCTACACTTAAGCAGAAATATGGAGTACAAATATGATTTGTTTTGTTTGTCATGCTAGTCTTTGGAGTTCCATCTAGTTGATTCGTGGACTTTGCCCTGGTAAAACACTTATGCTGAAATGTGGTCAAACAGGTTGTTGTCATGTATTTGGTACTTTTTCAGGCTTAATACTTCTTACGACACCGATTTTGACAATAGCCAGTGAAAAATTAGAGCGCCAAATTCAAAACCACAAATCTAATAATTTCAATTTCTCAAACATACGACTATTTTACACCATTTTAAAGATACACTTCTCCTGAATCCAACCACATTGTCCGATTTCAAAAAGGATTTACAGCGAAAGCAAAACATTAGATTATGTTAGGACAGTACATATACAAAAATAACCACACAGCCATTTTCCAAGCAAGGAGATGTGTCACCAAAACCAGAAAACCAGCAAAAATTATGCACTAACCTTTGACGATCTTCATCAGATGACACTCCTAGGACATCATGTTACACAATACATGCATTTTTTTGTTCGATCAAGTTGATATTTATATCCAAAAACAGCATTTTACATTGGCGCGTGATGTTCAGAAAATATTTTGCCTCCAATACTCACAGTGAATCAGCTCAAAAATTTACAAAAATACTCATCATAAATGTTGATAAAATATTAAACTGTTATTCAAATAATTATAGATGAACATCTCCTTTATGCAACCTCTGTGACAGATATCAAAATAGCTTCACGGGGAAAGCACACTTTGCAATAATCTGAGTACTGCGCTCAGAAAAATACACCAGATACCCGATTTTGGAGTCATCTAAAATCATAAATAGCATTAGAAATATTCATTTACCTTTGATGATCTTCATCAGAAGGCACTTCCAGGAATCCCAGGTGCACAATAAATGTTGTTTTGTTCGATAAAGTCCATAATTTATGTCCAAATACCTCCTTGTTGTTTGCGCGTTCAGTAAGCTACTCCAAATGTAGGAAGCGCGCGGAAAATTTCACGATGAAAAGTCAAAAAAAGTAATATTTACGCTCGTTGAAACATGTCAAACGTTGTAAAGCATCAATCTTTAGGGCCTTTTTAACGTAAAACTTCAATAATATTCCAACCGGACGATTCCAATGTCTTGAAAAACGTTATGGAACACAGCTACCTCCTCACGTGAATGCGCGCCAATGAACTCATGTCATTTTCTGGGTCACCAACTTCGCCACCTTCTTGTTCGCTCTCTGTTCACTGCAAAAGGCTGAAAGAAGGTTCTAAAGACTGTTGACATGTAGTGGAAGCCTTAGGAAGTGCAAAATGAAACCTAAGTCACTGTGTGTTAGATAGGCAATGACTTGAAAAGATTCCAAGCATCAGATTTCCACTTCCTGGTTGTATTTTTCTCAGGTTTTTGCCTGCCATATGAGTTCTGTTATACTCACAGACATCATTCAAACAGTTTTACATTTACGTCATTTTGCAGACGCTCTTATCCAGAGTGACTTACAAATTGGTGCATTCACCTTATGATATCCAGTGGAACAACCACTTTACAATAGTACATCTATATCTTTTTTTTTTGGGGGGGGGGTGGGTAGAAGGATTACTTTATCCTATCCCAGGTATTCCTTAAAGAGGTGGGGTTTCAGGTGTCTCCGGAAGGTGGTGATTGACTCCGCTGTCCTGGCGTCGTGAGGGAGCTTGTTCCACCATTGGGGTGCCAGAGCAGCGAACAGTTTTGACTGGGCTGAGCGGGAACTGTGCTTCCGCAGAGGTAGGGAGGCGAGCAGGCCAGAGGTGGATGAACGCAGTGCCCTTCTTTGGGTGTAGGGACTGATCAGAGCCTGAAGGTACGGAGGTGTCGTTCCCCTCACAGCTCCGTAGGCAAGCACCATGGTCTTGTAGCAGATGCGAGCTTCAACTGGAAGCCAGTGGAGTGTGCGGAGGAGCGGGGTGATGTCAGAGAACTTGGGAAGGTTGAACACCAGACGGGCTGCGGCGTTCTGGATGAGTTGTAGGGGTTTAATGGCACAGGCAGGGAGCCCCGCCAGCAGCGAGTTGCAGTAATCCAGACGGGAGATGACAAGTGCCTGGATTAGGACCTGCGCCGCTTCCTGTGTAAGGCAGGGTCGTACTCTGCGAATGTTGTAGAGCATGAACCTACAGGATCAGGTCACCGCCTTGATGTTAGCGGAGAACGACAGGGTGTTGTCCAGGGTCACGCCAAGGCTCTTAGCACTCTGGGAGGAGGACACAATGGAGTTGTCAACCGTGATGGCGAGATCATGGAACGGGCAGTCCTTCCCCGGGAGGAAGAGCAGCTCCGTCTTGCCAAGGTTCAGCTTGAGGTGGTGATCCGTCATCCACACTGATATGTCTGCCAGACATGCAGAGATGCGATTCGCCACCTGGTTATCAGAAGGGGGAAAGGAGAAGATTAATTGTGTGTCGTCTGCATAGCAATGATAGGAGAGACCATGTGAGGATATGACAGAGCCAAGTGACTTGGTGTATAGCGAGAATATGAGAGGGCCTAGAACTGAGCCCTGGGGGACACCAGTGGTGAGAGCACGTGGTGCGGAGACAGATTCACTCCACGCCACCTGGTAGGAGTGACCTGTCAGGAAGGACGCAATCCAAGAGTGAGCTGCGCCGGAGATGCCCAACTCGGAGAGGGTGGAGAGGAGGATCTGATGGTTCACAGTATCAAAGGCAGCAGATAGGTCTAGAAGGATGAGAGCAGAGGAGAGAGAGTTAGCTTTAGCAGTGCGGAGAGCCTCCGTGACACAGAGAAGAGCGGTCTCAGTTAAATGACCAGTTTTGAAACCTGACTGATTTGGATCAAGAAGGTAATTCTGAGAGAGATAGCAAGAGAGCTGGCCAAGGACGGCACGCTCAAGAGTTTTGGAGAGAAAAGAAAGAAGGGATACTGGTCTGTAGTTGTTGACATCGGAGGGATCGAGTGTAGGTTTTTTGAGAAGGGGTGCAACTCTCGCTCTCTTGAAGACGGAAGGGACGTAGCCAGCGGTCAAGGATGAGTTGATGAGCGAGGTGAGGTAGGGGAGAAGGTCTCCGGAAATGGTCTGGAGAAGAGAGGAGGGGATAGGGTCAAGCGGGCAGGTTGTTGGGCGGCCGGCCGTCACAAGTCGCAAGATTTAATCTGGAGAGAGAGGGGAAAAAGAGGTCAAAGCATAGGGTAGGGCAATGTGTGCAGGACCAGCGGTGTCGTTTGACTTAACAAACGAGGATCGGATGTCGTCAACCTTCTTTTCAAAATGGTTGACGAAGTCATCCGCAGTGAGGGAGGGGGGGAGGAGGATTCAGGAGGGAGGAGAAGGTGGCAAAGAGCTTCCTAGGGTTAGAGGCAGATGCTTGGAATTTAGAGTGGTAGAAAGTGGCTTTAGCAGCAGAAACAGAGGAAGAAAATGTAGAGAGGAGGGAGTGAAAAGATGCCAGGTCCGCAGGGAGGCTAGTTTTCCTCCATTTCCGCTCGGCTGCCCGGAGCCCTGTTCTATGAGCTCGCAATGAGTCGTCAAGCCACGGAGCAGGAGGGGAGGACCGAGCCGGCCGGGAGGATAGGGGACATAGAGAATCAAAGGAAGCAGAAAGGGGGAGAGGAGGGTTGAGGAAGCAGAATCAGGAGATTGGTTGGAGAAGGATTGAGCAGAGGGAAGAGATGATAGGATGGAAGAGGAGAGAGTAGCAGGAGAGAGAGAGCGAAGGTTGCGACGGCGCAATACCATCTGAGTAGGGGCAGAGTGAGTAGTGTTGGAGGAGAGCGAGAGGGAAAAGGATACAAGGTAGTGGTCGGAGACTTGGAGGGGAGTTGCGGTGAGATTAGTAGAAGAACAGCATCTAGTAAAGATGAGGTCAAGCGTATTGCCTGCCTTGTGAGTAGGGTGGGACGGTGAGAGGGTGAGGCCAAAATAGGAGAGGAGTGGAAAGAAGGAAGCAGAGAGAAATGAGTCAAAGGTAGACGTAGGGAGGTTAAAGTCACCCAGAACTGTGAGGGGTGAGCCATCCTCAGGAAAGGAACTTATCAAGGCGTCAAGCTCATTGATGAACTCTCCAAGGGAACCTGGAGGGCGATAAATGATAGGATGTTAAGCTTGAATGGGCTAGTGACTGTGACAGCATGGAATTCAAAGGAGGAGATAGACAGATGGATCAGGGGAGCAAGAGAGAATGTCCACTTGGGAGAGATGAGGATTCCAGTGCCACCACCCCGCTGACCAGATGCTCTCGGGGTATGCGAGAACACGTGATCAGACGTGGAGAGAGCAGTAGGAGTAGCAGTGTTTTCTGTGGTAATCCATGTTTCCGTCAGCGCCAAAAAGTCGAGGGACTGGAGGGTAGCATAGGCTGAGATGAACTCTGCCTTGTTGGCCGCAGACCGGCAGTTCCAGAGGCTGCCGGAGACCTGGAACTCCACGTGGGTCGTGCGCGCTGGGACCACCACGTTAGAGTGGCGGCGGCCACGCGGTGTGAAGCGTTTGTGTGGCCTGTGCAGAGAGGAGAGAACAGGGATAGACAGACACATAGTTGACAGGCTACAGGAGAGGCTACGCTAATGCAAAGGAGATTGGAATGAAAATGAACTAAACAACTTGGGAAGCGAGAGAGCAGGGCCTCCCTCACTAACCATTCACTGAAACACTGAAACACTCAAATATAACTTTTCCAACTTCCACTTTAATTAGAAATTAAAGTGGAAGTTGGAACAAAAGGCATGCAATCAGACCATTGTCAAACTATACAGTCAAATCCAACACTACCTCATCTATACGGTGGGAAACATGCTGGTTTATTGAACTCTCTGCCGTACTTCAACACAGCTGACAACTGTTGGTATTATGCACAGCATTTTAGAAGGTGTTGCACAGTTTGAGGTAAACTTGTGTTACACTATGTACAAGCAAACTCTGTGACTGACAAATACATTTCTGGTAGAATACAGTCATTTAACTATGGCTACACAGAGTGAAAGAATTATCCACCTGCACTCAAATTGGATGATGAAAGCAATGCTTTGGGCCTAAATGCTATCCAATCTTGGTGTCTTCTTTGCAATATGCCTTTGATATTTGGTGATCTGGTTCAGAATGATGATTAAATACTTGCTACTGTTACTACTACAGATTGTGAATATTGTGTTTTCTCCAGCATTAACCGAGGGTATGATTATCTTTCTAAAACACTTCATTGCTGAGCATCATAGGCTCTTCAAGTATTTTTTTCCTAATAGGAATCTTTTGCCTGAACACCATTTCATGATACATTATCCTCTGTGTATAAGGAATATTGGGCTGATTCTTCACACAAGGTGTATTCGTTATGAGGCGAAACACAACTTCTTTAAAACACAGCCAAAGAATTTCAAAGATATCACCATGACACTTGCCAAAAAGCACCAACATCACATGGCATATAAATTGGAATCTTTCAGCCAGGACAGATTAGCCATAGGCCCAGGGAAGATGGTAGAGATCAATGACATGAAAGAAGGTCCTGAGATTAAAACTAGATTGAATGTCTCATCTCTGGTGCACACAAATGTTCTCTCAGTGAAATGGTTAAAGCACGAAGGTGCTGACTATCGTCTTGGCTTGATCGTATGTGTTGAAGGACATTGTTGAGAAAGATGAGCAAGTTCATCCCTTTAAACTCTTTGTTTTAACGACAATTTCCATGCATTTAAAGTTTTATTGAAGTGAAGTGGGCTGTGTAAGGTCAATGACATTATGTGCTACAAACCATTTGATTTACAGATGGCTTATGGATCAAATTATGTTTGGTATGTGGTTCCATACTATCAGCTATTGCAACTTTGAGTAGGCTGCTTTATCGATGTAAACATGGTGTACAGTACATTTTGTTTTTGAACCAAAGATGTTCAACTCATCTACAACTTCTCTTGTTTTTTGTTTTATTCATCATTGTGTTACCTTGCTTTGAAGTGAAACCATGTCCAGTGCATGTTTATTTTTTAAATGTATTTTTTGTATTTTATTGTTAAAATGAAAACATCTTTTGTTCATAAAGTAACTCCCGAGTATTTACGCATTTCTATGAATATAAGTGAAATAGTTCCCCCTCCAAAAAATGGTAATTAAGGATGTTAAAAGCAGCTTTTTTTGCTGGAATGTTGGGTGGGTATACTGGTCATTACAAATATGAATGCAAGGGGAATGCTGATTGACTCGAGCGGATCCTCAGGAGTATTCCATCCATCATGACAAGCAGGTTTTTTTTATGGTTTTAGAATTTTTCTCCAATTTATGCTTTGGCCATATACCAGTATTAAACAAGTCAACATCATTATTTGGGTATGAGTTAATAGAGTATTAACATTTAAAGGTAAGATATTCACTGGGCAGTTATTTCAAGTGGGACATTCCAGAATCCATGTCTCTTGACATGACCGAATGCCTTTGTTTTTACAGTACGTTCTAAGATTGTAACACATACCTAATTTGATATTTGAAGCACATATTTTTGGGACATGATGCAATTTTTCTGTTTGATTCATTGTTATTTTGTTATTCCAGAAAGCATTGTTTTTACACTGGACAGAGTAACCAGATGTCACGATTGTCTAGGACCAGTGGAGATGTGGAATCAGGAGCAGGAGACAGAGGGCCGGAGCAACTGAGTTTTAATAATAAATAAAAAATGCAATAGCCGTTGGGCACAGGGCGCGTGGCGAAGTCCGCCAGGAGAAAACACTTTTCCCAAAAATAAGCGCACTGGAAAACAAACAGCGCGCGGGGCGCAGCCCGGCAATATAATGTATACTTAATCGGATATAATTACAACTGTCCTGAGTGAACAAATGAACAATCCCGCACGAGAACCCCAACTGAAAATACACACTAAATAACCCCCCACTAATGACAAACACAAAACAGGTGCGGGATAGACAGACAAAACCAAAAGACACAGAAACAACGATCGGTGGCAGCTAATAGGCCGGCGACGACGACCGGCGAGCGCCGCCCGACCGAGGAGGGGCGCCACCTTCGTTAGATACTGTGACACCAGAAATGTGTATGTTAACACTAATAAAGAGTTAACTCTAGATTAAACCTAGTGTTGAATATAAATTACACTGAGTGTTAATTCACCCTTAGTGTTACATTTTAGTGACACTAGCAAGTGTAATCTAGTGTTAATTTTTTACAATGCAGTGTGTTACATGATAACAAAAATGTAACACTATAATCAGAGCACTTTTTACACTCTAGAGTTGGACCATATGTTATCCGGGGTAGTGTTAAAATGAACTCTAAGTGTTGATTTAACATGGCAAAATGTACTGTGTCGACACATCACACAGACCCTAGCTGCTGTCTGTACCCACTGAAAGTCTATCCTATCTGCACCTATACCACTTTTTTTATCCGCTGTCGGAATAAGCTTTGGAGAGAGATTCAACTGCAATCGTGAAATGAGATTAAATTAATCTTTGGCGTGGCGAGACCGCTGTATGGTTTTAGTGTAAACAGTATTAAAACTAGACTCCCGTTTTTCGGCTCCATGGTTGTCGGGATCATTCCAACCCCTGTGGGTAGACTACCTGCCACAGAAGCTATCCTTTCCCCTACAGACAGAGAGATTACTATGATTGCTAATGTAGTATTTTGGACTGCCACACGTTGAGAAAGGAAAGCATCTCTATCAGAGCACCAGAGATGATTGTTCCCTATATAGTGCACTACTTTTTACCAGAGCCCTATGGGAATAGGGTGCCATTGGGGACTCAGCCATGTTCAGCCTTCATTTACATTCAACCTTTTTGCAAGACTTTTCAGCATGTGAATCTGACAGGAATCCAGACCTGTCTATTATAATCCACATGCATATGGCCTGTAATTA
The DNA here is from genome assembly GCF_901001165.1 of Salmo trutta. Classification (NCBI taxonomy): domain Eukaryota; kingdom Metazoa; phylum Chordata; class Actinopteri; order Salmoniformes; family Salmonidae; genus Salmo; species Salmo trutta. Next base: position 13,924,548 of record NC_042975.1, on the reverse strand, counting down.
GAGACATTATGACTTGGTGAGGAGAACACACCTGCTCCAGCTCCCTCTTGTGTGTGTGTCTGTGTGTGTGTGTGTCTCTGTGTGTGTGTGTGTGTGTGTGTGTATCTGTGTGTGTGTCTGTGTGTGTGTGTGTGAGTCACACACACAAGAGGGAGCTGGAGCAGGGAGAGGAAGGGCTGCCCTGTCTTTACCTCTTTCCCTCGACAGCAGTCAGCGTCAACTCTGTTTTCAGACAGGAGATGTGAGGGTGCTTTATCGCTGCGCTCACCCACACTTTCAAAGCAGCTCTGACGATAGTTGATACTTGCAAAAAGAAAGGGAGAGAAGTAGGGTGAAATTACAGCACTTTGATACCGATGACGAATTTTGGGACTTACCACTTGAAAAGGTTGCCTTTTTTAATCCTTCTCCAAGACTGAGGCAAGAGTTTTCCTTGATGTTCCTGTATTAAATATTGACTGCACAGAAACAAGACGGCAGCCAGGATAATAAACAGCACTGGGAAGGATTTTCACTTTTATTAATCTCTCTCTTCTACCTGACCTCTGTAATGGCTGCAATCTTCCCACAGCAAATATGAGCTGGGGGCATGTCCAGCAGTGTTGAGTGAGAGAAAGGGTAGAGGGAGAGAGAGCGGGAGAGAAAGAGAGAGGGGGGAAGAATGCCTTCCAGTTCTAGCTTCGGATATTTGTCTAATTTCTGCGAATGCCGAGGGCTATGCGATATCAGTTTAAACACCACTAAGTGTTAATGACGTTAAAAACATGAAGCGAGAGCTGCTGTATGACAGAAGCCGTTTTACACCAGTGTAAAGTGGAGGAAAAAGCAGCAACATCTCTGTCAGGGGACGAAGTGTTTGACTAGACAGTATCGCTGGGATCTTCATCTATATTCATCAATTCAAAAAAAATGATTTGAATTATGAATAATAACCCTCAGAATGGTAATTCAAAAATGACTTTGTGTCACTGACCATAAAACCAAACAGGCCATGTTTTAACTTATTAGATTAATTATCTTCACTACTTTGATGGCCAAGCATCAACAGACATGATACCTGAATATTCATCCATATTTGGGCAAAAAAATATTTATCTTCGATGGAAGGTTTGATGATTTAATCATGATGGAAGGGAATATCTGACTGAATTCTAACATGGCAGTTTCTGTGTTTTTTCCCCGGTTCGTTTTAAAGCTAGAATCCTTAAAACAATAACAAAGATTTCTCTCCACCGCTATTTTGCTAAAAAGCTAAGGGATGAGGCTGGAGAAATGTAACCACTCAAATTCATAGACAGAAATATGGATGCAAGGCTTGATCATGAAAGGCTTGATCATCCCTGATATAGTTTTAACCATCTTTGGAGGCTATAAAGTGTTTGTGTACATTTACATTGTTTACAAACATTGGAGTAAAACAAGCTTATATTATGGATTCTGATGGGGTACGACAGTTGAACTAAGCTAATGAGGCATTTCTATGTTATATACAATAAGGCCCAGAAGGGTGTGGTATATGGCCAATATACCACAGCTAAGGGATGTTCTTATGTACGACGCAACGCTGAGTGCCTGGATACAGCCCTTAGCCGTGGTTTATTGGCCATATACCACAAACTGACATCATGTCAGTGATTCTCTCGTTAACACAGGTGTGAGTGTTGATGAGGACAAGGCTGGAGATCACTCTGTCATGCTGATTGAGTTCGAATAACAGACTGGAAGCTTCCAAAGGAGGCTGGTGCTTGGAATCATTGTTCTTCCTCTGTCAACCATGGTTACCTACAAGGAAACACGTGCCGTCATCATTGCTTTGCACAAAAAAGGGCTTCACAGGCAAGGATATTGCTGCCAGTAAAATTGCACCTAAATAAACCATTTATCGGATCATCAAGAACTTCAAGGAGAGCGGTTCAATTGTTGTGAAGAAGGCTTCAGGTCACCCAAGAAAGTCCAGCAAATGCCAGGACCGTCTCTTAAAGTTGATTCAGCTGCGGGATCGAGGCACCACCAGTACAGAGCTTGCTCAGGAATGGCAGCAGGCAGGTGTTAGCGCATCTGCACACACAGTGAGGCGAAGACTTTTGGAGGATGGCCTGGTGTCAAGAAGGGCAGCAAAGAAGCCACTTCTCTCCATGAAAAACATCAGGGACAGACTGATATTCTGCAAAAGGTACAGGGATTGGACTGCTGAGGACTGGGGTAAAGTCATTTTCTCTGATGAATCCCCTTTCCGATTGTTTGGGGCATCTGGAAAAAGCTTGTCCGGAGAAGACAAGGTGAGCGCTACCATCAGTCCTGTGTCATGCCAACAGTAAAGCATCCTGAGACCATTCATGTGTGGGGTTGCTTCTCAGCCAAGGGAGTGGGCTCACTCACAATTTTGCCTAAGAACACAGCCATGAATAAAGAATGGTACCAACACATCCTCCGAGAGCAACTTCTCCCAACCATCCAGAACAGTTTGGTGATGAACAATGCCTTTTCCAGCATGGTGGAGCACCTTGCCATAAGGCAAAAGTGATAACTAAGTGGCTCGGGGAACAAAACATCAATTTTTTGGGTCCATGGCCAGGAAACTCCCCAGACCTTAATCCCATCGAGAACTTGTGGTCAACCCTCAAGAGCCGGGTGGACAAACAAAACCCCCCACAAATTCTGACAAACTCCAAGCATTGATTATGCAAGAATGGGCTGCCATCAGTCAGGATGTGGCCCAGAAGTTAATTGACAGCATGCCAGGGCGGATTGCAGAGGTCTTGAAAGAGAAGGGTCAACACTGCAAATATTGACTCTTTGCCTCAACTTCATGTAATTGTCAATAAAAGCCTTTGACACTTATGAAATGCTTGTAATTATACTTCAGTATTCCATAGTAACATCTGACAAAAATATCTAAAGACACTGAGGCAGGAAACTTTGTGGAAATTAATATTTGTGTCATTCTCAAAACCTTTGGCCACGACTGTATAAACTAAGGATTCTAGCTTTAAGGCTTCATCTTAAAATGCAGCCTATTCCCTATATAGTGCACTACTTTTGACCAGGGATAGCACACTATATAGGGAATCGGATGCCATTTGGGATGTATCCTGAGAGTGTTGAATAATGTGTGTGTGTTGTATGTGTCTGTATGAACACAAGGAGGGACTGGAGAAGCTACTTCTGGCTCCCAGGCTGCGTGACGTGATCGGGGAAGAGATGAGTACACTCGGGTGTTTTTACAAGCAGCACCAGGCAGGCAGGCCAGCATCGTCAAGGTAACTCACAGCTCTGTCACGTTGGCCACTGTTATATGGGTCCAGGCAGACATGGAGAGTTAGTTATGGGGTCCAGGGATCCTCTTCCTCTGGGTCTTTATGAGGCCGTCTTACTGTGCCACAGGATGAATGGCCCTCTATGACAGGGGCTGCAGGCAAGGTCTTCTCTTTTCATCAACTGGGCCGAAGCTTCTGGGGAACAGCAGCCTGTCTTTGCACACCCTCGTCTGGAACAGTCAGGGTGTGCAAACAATCACAGAAATTGTGTCCGTTGACTGCATTGAGTCAACTGGTGGGCTGTGTGGCTGAATAGGCTGGAGACTCAAGGCGCTCATTGATGTGCTACTCTCACTTTAACATTAAGGAGGCATGGAGAGGCAGCGAGAGATAGGGAGAGAGAGAGAGTGAGAGAGGGAAAGAGAGTGACAGAGCGAGAGAGTACGAGAAATAAAGAGAGAGTGAAAGAGAGAGACAGATACTGTCAGATAGAGTGTGAAGCAATTAGAGTGATGTCATCACTGCAAGAATCCACTGAGCCCGTGGATGAATGGGAAGCAGTCTCCATGTCCTGCATTTCTTTGTCTGTCTCACTCTCTCTGTCTCTCTGTCTCTGCATCCCAGAGCAGCAGGCAGCTGCTCTGGGATGCAGGACCAGGAAGTGAGTTTCCTGACAGCTGCTTGAGTTCCCGCTCACATCCTCCCAGGACAGATTTGTGCGGCTTAGACCGTAAGTTTGCTAAATGAAGCCCTGAAGGACCATGAGCTTGCAGCAACAGCACTCCAAAGCAGCGAATAAAGCAGCCTTATCTCTCTCGGTTTGTAACACGGGTTCAGGGACGTTTTCTCTTTGTCACATTGAGAAGGGTATACCGGGTTGTGAAGGACAATGCTGGCATCTATTGTTTGACTGTAATTGTGAACAATATATCTACAATATTCTCATTATATTGAATTCACAACTGCCCACAAATCTCAGACTGATGGATTATGTACATAGTAAACACCTGCTCTTTCCATGACAGACTGACCAGGTGAATCCAGGTGAAAGCTATGATCCCTTATTGATGTCACCTGTTAAATCCACTTCAATCAGTGTAGATGAAGGGGAGGAGATGGGTTAAAGAAGGATTTTTAAGCCTTGAGACAATTGAGACATGGATTGTGTATGTGTGCCATTCAGAGATTTAAGTGCCTTTGAACGGGGTATGGTAGTAGGTCCCAGGTGCACCGGTTTGTGTCAAGAACTGTAATTCTGCTGGGTTTTTAACGCTCAACAGTTTCCCGTGTGTATCAAGAATGGTCCAGCACCCAAAGGACCTACAGTCAACTTGACACAACTGTGGGAAACATTGGAGTCAACATGGGCCAGCATCCCTGTGGAACCCTTTCGACACCTTGTAGAGTCCATGTCACAACAAATTGAGTCTGTTCTGAGGCTAGAAGTGGGGGAGCAACTCAATATTAGGAAGGTGTTCCTAATGTTTGGTAAACTAAGTGTAGAATATTTCACTGAAAAATACTGTTGTTTGTGGAAGTTGTAGGATTCCTGGTCATAAGTCAGGACTTATTCCAGTGACATCATCAGTGGGTGTACTGTTTGTACATAACTCCATTGAGAGCAACTCAAACAACAGAGATAATGCAGGTAAGAAGATTGCCTGCTGCTGAAGTCTTCATCGCCATTCTTATCCCAAGCAAATCAAACTGACTGATAGTGGTAATGACAAGGATGATAATGTTGACAGAATAACATAACGGTAATCGTTCCTCCATCATGCTCGGCTGGCTTAATCGGATGTCATGCATCTCACGCTCCAACTTTAAACACAAGTGGCACTTTATTGACATAATTGATATAAATAAAGAGCCCACGTGGCTCCTGGCTCATATTACAGCCGCTCATTCTCCTTCTAATATTCCATTATCATTCCACCTCTCTGCTGCATTATTCATAGGGTGCCATCCCTGTAGGCAGAGAAAGAGAGCAAGCTGGGGGCGAGAGACAGGGAGAGAGGTGGAGAGAAAGAGAGACAGAGGCAGAGAGAAACAGAGAGAAGGAGAGAATGAGAGAGAACGAGAGAGAGAGAGAGAGAGAGAGAGACAGAGAGAGAGAAAGAGAGAGAGACAGAGAAACAGAGAGACAGAGAGAAGGAGAGAATGAGAGAGAACGAGAGAGAGAGAGAGAGAGAGAGAGAGAGAGAGAGAGAGAGAGACAGAGAGACAGAGAGAAGGAGAGAATGAAAGAGAAAGAGAGAGGAGAGAAAGAGTGACAGAGAGAGCGAGAGAGAGAGAGAGAGAGAGAGAGAGAGAGAGAGAGAGAGAGAGAGAGAGAGAGAGAGAGAGGGTGTTTTTACTAAGCCAGACAGGGGAGACGATCAGGTTTGGCTCCGAATGAATGAATAAAAGAGATGCTGCCGTCAGTTCATCAATTGTTCCAAATTAGCGGAGCCTTCGTTTAACATATGTCTTCTTAAACTAGGAGGAGAAGGGGAGGGGTATATATCGTCATCTAAACGTACGTTCCCCACCGTCTGCAGAGCGATGCACGATCCCCTCCACCAAGTGTGAGCAAGCTTGAGGAATCATGCCTCTACCCAAGTCGAGCTGAATATTCATCGTCCCGCATTTGCATATCCCGCAGATGGCAAAAACAGATGCTCGTTGCGGCAAGTGTCAATTTTCAAGAATTTGCTTTCATGACAAAACAAATAAAGTAATATGGAGGATGGAGCAGCTCCACTATTTCCCCTGGCAGCAGCAGCGTTTTTGGGGTGCCTTCGGCATTCTGGAATATGGAACGCACTGGAGCCAGTGACAGCTGTCACAGAAGAGACAGTGAGGGGTTAACACTGGGGGGAATGTGTGTGTTTGTGTGTGTGTGCAGGTAGGATGCTGGGACTTCATACTCAAAATGCTTTTCACCATTTAAACATTACTGAAGGCTCTTAGTAAAGTGCCATTCTCACTTTATCCATTGTAGAGAGACACAAGAGGAAAATGAGAGAAAGAGATTCCATGTACCTTTTCTTCATCTCTTACAGAAGGTTCCACCATCCTAGGAGATGGGTGAAAATTGAAAATATTATTTATACTGAACAAAAATATAAACACAACTATTTTACTGAGTTACAGTTCATTTAAGGAAATCAGTCTATTGAAATAAATAAATTAGACCCTAATCTATGTATTTCACATGATGGGCAGGGGTACAGCCATGGATGGGCCTGGTAGGGCATAGGCCCACTGCTGGGGAGCCAGGCCCAGCCAATCAGAATGTGTTTTCCCCACAAAGGGGCTTTATTACAGACATATACTCCTCAGTTTCATCAGCTCTCTGGGTGGCTGGTCTCAGAGGATCCCACAGCTGTGGAGATCCTGGGCTGGCGTGGTTACACGTGGTCTGCGGTTGTGAGGCCGGTTGGACGTACTGCCAAATTCTCTAAAATGCCGTTGGAGGCGGCTTATGGTAGAGAAATTAACATTCCATTATTTGGCAACAGCTCTGGTAGACATTCCTGAAGTCAACATGCCAATTACAAGCACCCTCAAAACTTCAGGAACCTATGGCATGGTGTTGTGTGCCAAAACAGCACATTTTAGAGTGGCCTTTTATTGCCCCCAGTCACATGGTGCACCTGTGTAATGATCATGCTGTTTAATCAGCTTCTTGATATGCCACACCTGTCAGGTGGATGGATTATCATGGCAAAGGTGAAATGCTCACTAACAGGGATGTGAACACATTTTTGCACAACATTTGAGAGAAATAAGCTTTTTGTGCACATGAAAAATGTCTGCTATATTTTATTTCAGCTCATGAAACATGGGACCAACACTTCACATCTTGCATTTATATTTGTGTTCAGTATAAAAACAATAGATTTTTGGTAGTTCCATCACCTACAAAGTCCCAAGCCTTGTATGTTCTTCAATCCAAATGTGCTGATAGAATGAATGTAATGCTTGGACTGAGGTAAATATATATTTATTTATCACTGATATCCCATGAAATTGCTTTGGTTCAGTGACACAAAAGCAGATTGCAGTTTCAAGCATAAACAACAGTACCTAGCTAGATATCCTGCATTCACTGAACTGGGATGGTTATACCACAAATTTCACTATTTTATCACTCTTTTATCACCCTTTTTAAATCGTGTGGCATTGAGAATGTTGTCAACGACAATGTGTACCCACCTACTCACAGTATTACATTCTAACCCGTAATCAGAGCTGTTGAGTGGCAGCCTGCTTACTGCTGGTTCTGACACACTGTGTCCAAGCAGATCCCAGGGTACGTAAGGGTTAAACCACTGCAATGTAAGGGATGACTGGTGTTTGGGCTGCGTACCAAATGGCACTCTATTAACTATGTAGTGTATTACTTTTGACCAGGGCCCGCTCTCTATCTATCCCTTCCTGCCATTCCCTGCCTTGTGTAGGGAATAGGGTGACATTTGGGACACAGACTTGGTGCTGGATTCAATCTGTATTGTCAAAGTACTGAGGAAGATCCGCATAAAAATGTCTCTCTCTCTCCCATGTCTCGTAGTGCTGCAGAGCCATACCTAACAACACATCAGTCTCTCTGTTCTGATGTTGTCACGCCCTGACCTTAGAGATCTTATTTATTCTCTATGTTTGGTGAGGTCAGGGTGTGACTCGGGTGGGAATATCTATGTTTTCTATTTCTTTGTTTTGAGCCGAGTGTGGTTCCCAATCAGAGGCAGCTGTCTATCGTTGTCTCTGATTGGGAATCATACTTAGGCAGCCTGTTTTCCACCTGAGTTTTGTGGGAGGTTATTTTCTGTTTAGCGTATGTGCGTTTTCCCCTTTTGTTATTTTGTTTGAGTGTTTCTTGAAAATAAATATCATGAACACTTACCACGCTGCGCCTTGGTCTCCTTCATATGACAATCGTTACAGATGTATTACCCCAGTCTCTCTGTTCTGATGTATTACCCCAGTCTCTCTGTTCTGATGTATTACCCCAGTCTCTCTGTTCTGATGTATTACCCCAGTCTCTCTGTTCTGATGTATTACCCCAGTCTCTCTGTTCTGATGTATTACCCCAGTCTCTCTGTTCTGATGTATTACCCCAGTCTCTCTGTTCTGATGTATTACTCCAGTCTCTCTGTTCTGATGTATTACCCCAGTCTCTCAGTTCTGATGTATTACCCCAGTCTCTCTGTTCTGATGTATTACCCCAGTCTCTCTGTTCTGATGTATTACTCCAGTCTCTCTGTTCTGATGTATTACCCCAGTCTCTCTGTTCTGATGTATTACCCCAGTCTCTCTGTTCTGATGTATTACCCCAGTCTCTCTGTTCTGATGTATTACCCCAGTCTCTCTGTTCTGATGTATTACCCCAGTCTCTCTGTTCTGATGTATTACCCCAGTCTGTCTGTTCTGATGTATTACCCCAGTCTCTCTGTTCTGATGTATTACCCCAGTCTCTCTGTTCTGATGTATTACCCCAGTCTCTCTGTTCTGATGTATTACCCCAGTCTCTCTGTTCTGATGTATTACCCCAGTCTCTCTGTTCTGATGTATTACCCCACCTCTGTTCTGATGTATTACCCCAGTCTCTCTGTTCTGATGTATTACCCCAGTCTCTCTGTTCTGATGTATTACCCAGTCTCTCTGTTCTGATGTATTACCCCAGTCTCTCTGTTCTGATGTATTACCCCAGTCTCTCTGTTCTGATGTATTACCCCAGTCTCTCTGTTCTGATGTATTACCCCAGTCTCTCTGTTCTGATGTATTACCCCAGTCTCTCTGTTCTGATGTATTACCCCAGTCTCTCTGTTCTGATGTATTACCCCAGTCTCTCTGTTCTGATGTATTACCCCAGTCTCTCTGTTCTGATGTATTACCCCAGTCTCTCTGTTCTGATGTATTACCCCAGTCTCTCTGTTCTGATGTATTACCCCAGTCTCTCTGTTCTGATGTATTACCCCAGTCTCTCTGTTCTGATGTATTACCCCAGTCTCTCTGTTCTGATGTATTACCCCAGTCTCTCTGTTCTGATGTATTACCCCAGTCTCTCTGTTCTGATGTATTACCCCAGTCTCTCTGTTCTGATGTATTACCCCAGTCTCTCTGTTCTGATGTATTACCCCAGTCTCTCTGTTCTGATGTATTACCCCAGTCTCTCTGTTCTGATGTATTACCCCAGTCTCTCTGTTCTGATGTATTACCCCAGTCTCTCTGTTCTGATGTATTACCCCAGTCTCTCTGTTCTGATGTATTACCCCAGTCTCTCTGTTCTGATGTATTACCCCAGTCTCTCTGTTCTGATGTATTACCCCAGTCTCTCTGTTCTGATGTATTACCCCAGTCTCTCTGTTCTGATGTATTACCCAGTCTCTCTGTCTGATGTATTACCCCAGTCTGTCTGTTCTGATGTATTACCCCAGTCTCTCTGTTCTGATGTATTACCCCAGTCTCTCTGTTCTGATGTATTACCCCAGTCTCTCTGTTCTGATGTATTACCCCAGTCTGTCTGTTCTGATGTATTACCCCAGTCTCTCTGTTCTGATGTATTACCCCAGTCTCTCTGTTCTGATGTATTACCCCAGTCTGTCTGTTCTGATGTATTACCCCAGTCTCTCTGTTCTGATGTATTACCCCAGTCTCTCTGTTCTGATGTATTACCCCAGTCTCTCTGTTCTGATGTATTACCCCAGTCTCTCTGTTCTGATGTATTACCCCAGTTTCTCTGTTCTGATGTATTACCCCAGTCTCTCTGTTCATTTACATTTTAGTCATTTAGCAGACGCTGTTATCCAGAGCGACTTACAGTAGTGAATGCATACATTTCATACATTTAAAAAAAAATATTCCGTACTGGCCCTCCGTGGGAAACGAACCCACAACCCTGGCGTTGCAAACAACATGCTCTACCAACTGAGCCACACGGGACCAAGCAGATCTGTTTTGATGTATTACCCCAGTTGATGTATTACCCCAGTTGGCTCTAACCAGTTGGCTCTTACTGTAACTCCCTCACTGACCACACCAGTTGGCTCTTACTGTAACTCCCTCACTGACCACACCAGTTGGCTCTTACTCTAACTCCCTCACTGACCACACCAGTTGGCTCTTACTGTAACTCCCTCACTGACCACACCAGTTGGCTCTTACTGTAACTCCCTCACTGACCACACCAGTTGGCTCTTACTTTAACTCCCTCACTGACCACACCAGTTGGCTCTTACTGTAACTCCCTCACTGACCACACCAGTTGGCTCTTACTGTAACTCCCTCACTGACCACACCAGTTGGCTCTTACTGTAACTCCCTCACTGACCACACCAGTTGGCTCTTACTGTAACTCCCTCACTGACCACACCAGTTGGCTCTTACTTTAACTCCCTCACTGACCACACCAGTTGGCTCTTACTTTAACTCCCTCACTGACCACACCAGTTGGCTCTTACTGTAACTCCCTCACTGACCACACCAGTTGGCTCTTACTTTAACTCCCTCACTGACCACACCAGTTGGCTCTTACTTTAACTCCCTCACTGACCACACCAGTTGGCTCTTACTGTAACTCCCTCACTGACCACACCAGTTGGCTCTTACTGTAACTCCCTCACTGACCACACCAGTTGGCTCTTACTGTAACTCCCTCACTGACCACACCAGTTGGCTCTTACTGTAACTCCCTCACTGACCACACCAGTTGGCTCTTACTGTAACTCCCTCACTGACCACACCAGTTGGCTCTTACTGTAACTCCCTCACTGACCACACCAGTTGGCTCTTACTTTAACTCCCTCACTGACCACACCAGTTGGCTCTGGTTAAAAGTAGTACACTATGTAGGGAATAGGGTGCAAATTTCTCCCACATCTACCCTAAACCGTATGGAACCCTCTACTCTACAGACACAACACAGTCAGAGTGCCAGACTGTGAGAACTTTAGCTAAACACCCTGATGTGTCCTTAAGCCTGTGGAGGAATGCAGACTGTTCTGTTTTAATGAGTCCAGATTAACACTATGGAGATGCAACCAGACGTTTGGTGTTTCTACCACAACAGTGTCGCTTACCCTAATGCACAGACACACACTCACACACTCACACACACACACACACACACACACACACACACACACACACACACACACACGCACACGCACACGCACACGCACACGCACACGCACACGCACACGCACACACACACACACACGCACACACACACACCCTCTCAGAATGTTTTTTTATTCGTACCTACAGGTGTAGGATCTTAATTTTTGTTGCTGAGAACTTAATGTGTATTCAAGGTTTAAAATGTCTCCAAACATGAATAATTTCCACTTTAAAATGTCAGACTTAATTTTCCTTAATAAAAAATGTATCAACCCCTACAAAAAATGTCCATTAATTATAATCCACATAATAATTCACATTTCCTGTTGCTGCGTGATTATTTTCCTTCTGTAGCAAACTGGCTCAAATTAAGATCTTACATCTGTAGAGGAGTATGATAAACAGTGGGGAACATGCGGTGACAGAAGAAAACATTTTACAGTTCAAACTATTGCCTTCTGACTCTCACTGCAGGTGGAGGACCGGTAACTAGGTAATGAGAAATCTGTTGGTGCCAAGGTTCACCTCTGTACAATGACGAAAACAAACAAATAAACCTAGGAACCAAATGAGGTAATCGGTATAAGTCAATGTTTGTCTAATTGTCTCCAATGTTCTTCTCACCTTTCATCTTCCATGACAGATTCCAACACACAGTTTCAAGGACAGGATATGAGAGGGGCGACAAATTGTAATTACCTGAAGTATAATTCCAAATCACTCATTGCTAGCTCAGTGACTACTTGAGAATGATTATTCTCAGAAATGAAATTCTCAGAAATGTGCCAAGGTGAAGAGTGAATAACTATATTTATAGAGCAATACAGCGATCATACTATCACTGAGGGTTAAAGAGAAAGCATAACAAGATTATAGAGCAATACAGCGATCATACTATCACTGAGGGTTAAAGAGAAAGCATAACAAGATTATAGAGCAATACAGCGATCATACTATCACTGAGGGTTAAAGAGAAAGCATAACAAGATTATAGAGCAATACAGCGATCATACTATCACTGAGGGTTAAAGAGAAAGCATAAGATTATAGAGCAATACAGCGATCACACTATCACTGAGGGTTAAAGAGAAAGCATAACAAGATTATAGAGCAATACAGCGATCACACTATCACTGAGGGTTAAAGAGAAAGCATAACAAGATTATAGAGCAATACAGCGATCACACTATCACTGAGGGTTAAAGAGAAACCATAACAAGATTATAGAGCAATACAGCGATCACACTATCACTGAGGGTTAAAGAGAAAGCATAACAAGATTATAGAGCAATACAGCGATCATACTATCACTGAGGGTTAAAGAGAAACCATAACAAGATTATAGAGCAATACAGCGATCATACTATCACTGAGGGTTAAAGAGAAAGCATAACAAGATTATAGAGCAATACAGCGATCATACTATCACTGAGGGTTAAAGAGAAACCATAACAAGATTACGGTGAATCACTTGCCCTGTCAGTCACATAGGTCATACTGTATATAAAACTTGAACGTTATGTTTTCTAACATTACCGAAGACACTCATCGTTCTTTGACATATAATCCTACAGATGAATATATGCAGGCCCAATACAACCTGCAGATAACTAATTAATCACCTTGACACTTGGAACTTAAGAGACCTGGGTGACGCTGGAACGGCGTAGAGCGACGTGCAGGGGCGGCCATTCCTGATTGCTTTTCTTCATATTCTATTTAAAACTCCAAGCCCGACGCAGCATTAAAATGCATTAAAAATGTAACATGCAGCCTGAGTTCTGTTCCAACCAGTCAGACAGCCTTGTTATTATGACTATTATGACTGGACTGGAAGCCATTACATGACGTGTTAGTGGTTCTCCACATGAATCAGACTTATCTTTTGTTATGAGTTGGATACGATACTCATAACTGTATGACTTTTTCAGATTCATAGTAAACTGAAGAATGTCTGACCCGGAAAAACTCTGGTCCTAACCATGATACTGTACAGTCTGACCAGGAAAAACTGTGGTCCTAATCATGATAAAGTCCAGTCTGAAGAGATCAAAGTCTCCCACTCTGTTGTGTCAGCAGCACATCTGGTGGTGTCCAGGTGTTCAACCTGACATGTCACTTCTCGTACCTCACCTGGTCCCTGACAATCAGCAGCAAATTACCTGGAAGGAACCGCCAGTCCCTGTGCATATGGACTTGGCCCCACACTAATCAGAGCCATTATGAGGCCAGTCCCACTCATAACACCTTCAGATGGATGGGGTGGCAGCTGAAGGGTAATATGACTTTCTAACCCAAATCATTCCTAAACTTCTTTCCTGCAGATTGACTCGCCTGAAACCTTTTTAATGTTCTATTGCCCCAGTTTAATGTTCCTTGTGTTTACCAGTGACCAAGAGAAACGGGCTATAACTCACCAGGTGGTCCCAAACCCCTGTCTGGGAAACATCATTCAGCAGGCTACTTAGGGCAGGCTGTTTTCCTAACCACTTGACCTGACCAGTAACGACTATGGTATTTAGCACTAGCCTAGTTATAACACATCAGCAGTGCTGTACATTGAACCAGTCTAGAGACATGTATAAGGTGACACGTGTTTATCCCCCCACCAAAAAATAAAAAATTCTGATGCCATATTGTATCCCTCTGTAAATCACAGGGCCAGAAGTGGGAGAAACCAATTATGTGGTGTGACAGAAAAAGCTCCCCACTGGCACAGGAGAGGAAATACAAATCCTCCCGCCTCTCCTCCCCTCCTCTGAGGATAATCCCATTTGGGAGGCATTATCTTAGTGTTTTGTCATTGATTTCTATGATTGATCTGTCCCCCTGGGCGGCAGTGACTTCCTCTTGATTTAAAACCAATTACATGATGATGATCTATCCGAGTAAGGATGCTGGGAAGCCAACCTGCCTCCGTGGGCCCAGCCAGGAGAGAGTGGGCCAATGGGATAAATCACCAGTCTATCGATCTATTTCCCCTCTTCACTTCTGTTCTGTGGCTTGCTGAACCGTGATGCCTCTCTGTCCTAGATGCCTTTCAGTCCTGAAATGACTGCTTGCTTACGTTTGTTTGTTATATTTGTTTGTATGGACTATAACAGTATGGAAAGTCACATATGTGTGTCAAATCAAACTTGATTTAAAGTACAATTAAAACATTTTAATACAACTCTAGACACAATACAATTAAATAAAAGACAACGTGAGATCAAGCCAAGGCAACTTGTTTACTTTCAACTTTCAACTGGACAGTAACTGAAACATGCAGCTGCAAACCCAGAGCAAGCAGTAGACTGCATCAGACTTCATCAGACTTCATCAGACTGCAGTAGACTGCATCAGACTGCATCAGACTGCAGTAGACTGCATCAGACTTCATCAGACTTCATCAAACTGCAGTAGACTGCATCAGACTGCATCAGACTGCAGTAGACTGCATCAGACTTCATCAGACTGTAGTAGACTGCATCAGACTGCATCAGACTTCATCAGACTGCAGTAGACTGCATCAGACTTCATCAGACTGCAGTAGACTGCATCAGACTTCATCAGACTGCAGTAGACTGCATCAGACTTCATCAGACTTCATCAGACTGCAGTAGACTGCATCAGACTGCATCAGACTGCAGTAGACTGCATCAGACTTCATCAGACTTCATCAGACTGCAGTAGACTGCATCAGACTGCATCAGACTGCATCAGACTGCATCAGACTTCATCAGACTGTAGTAGACTGCATCAGACTTCATCAGACTGCAGTAGACTGCATCAGACTTCCTCAGACTGCAGTAGACTGCATCAGACTTCATCAGACTGCAGTAGACTGCATCAGACTTCATCAGACTGCAGTAGACTGCATCAGACTTCATCAGACTGCAGTAGACTTCATCAGACTTCATCAGACTGCAGTAGACTGCATCAGACTTCATCAGACTGCAGTAGACTGCATCAGACTTCATCAGACTGCAGTAGACTGCATCAGACTTCATCAGACTGCAGTAAACTGCATCAGACTTCATCAGACTGCAGTAGACTGCATCAGACTTCATCAGACTTCATCAGACTGCAGTAGACTGCATCAGACTTCATCAGACTTCATCAGACTGCAGTAGACTGCATCAGACTTCATCAGACTGCAGTAGACTGCATCAGACTTCATCAGACTGCAGTAGACTGCATCAGACTTCATCAGACTGCAGTAGACTGCATCAGACTTCATCAGACTGCAGTAGACTGCATCAGACTTCATCATACTGCAGTAGACTGCATCAGACTTCATCAGACTGCAGTAGACTGCATCAGACTTCATCAGACTGCAGTAGACTGCATCAGACTTCATCAGACTGCAGTAGACTGCATCAGACTTCATCAGACTGCAGTACACTGCAGTAGACTGCATCAGACTTCATCAGACTGCAGTAGACTGCATCAGACTTCATCAGACTACATCAGACTGCATCAGACTGCATCAGACTGCAGTAGACTGCATCAGACTTCATCAGACTGCAGTAGACTGCATCAGACTTCATCAGACTGCAGTAGACTGCATCAGACTTCATCAGACTGCAGTAGACTGCATCAGACTTCATCAGACTGCAGTAGACTGCATCAGACTTCATCAGACTACATCAGACTGCATTAGACAGCATCAGACTGCATCAGACTGCATCAGACTTCATCAGACTGCATTATACTGCATCAGACTGCAGTAGACTGCATTAGACTGCATCAGACTTCATCAGACTTCATCAGACTGCAGTAGACTGCAGTAGACTGCATCAGACTTCATCAGACTGCAGTAGACTGCATCAGACTTCATCAGACTACATCAGACTGCATCAGACTGCATCAGACTGCATCAGACTGCAGTAGACTGCATCAGACTTCATCAGACTGCAGTAGCCTGCATCAGACTTCATCAGACTGCATTAGACTGCATCAGACTTCATCAGACTACATCAGACTGCATCAGACTGCATCAGACTGCATCAGACTGCATTAGACTGCATCAGACTTCATCAGACTTCATCAGACTTCATCAGACTGCAGTAGACTGCAGTAGACTGCATCAGACTGCATCAGACTTCATCAGACTTCATCAGACTTCATCAGACTGCAATAGACTGCATTAGACTGCATCAGACTTCATCAGACTTCATCAGACTGCAGTAGACTGCATTAGACTGCATTAGACTGCATCAGAATTCATCAGAATTCATCAGACTGCAGTCGACTGCATTAGACTTCATCAGACTGCAGTCGACTGCATTAGACTTCATCAGACTGCAGTAGACTGCATTAGACTGCATTAGACTGCATCAGACTGACATGCCAGTGGAGATTGTAAACTCCTGTGAGTTGATGTATTTTGTAATATCTCTCCAGTGAGTATTTGGAACACTCCAGTCTGAAATCCCACTTGATCTGATATACATAAAAATTAATCCTGGATTAACACAAAGCCTGTTTATTGCTTCTCTGCTTTATTGAATGCCAAATAATCACACATTACTGTTGATGCCATAGTCCCCAGACGCCCACGACAGCCTGCAAGCTAATCATAAATAACTGTGTTACTTAACAACATATTTCTATCTCTCTCTATATATATACAGTACCAGTCAAAAGTTTGGACACACCTACTCATTCCAGGGTTTTTCTTTATTTTGACTATTTTCTACATTGTAGAATAATAGTGAAGACATCGAAACTATGAAATAACACATATGGAATCATGTAGTAGGCAAAAAAGGGCTAAACAAATCAAAATATATTTTATATTTGAGATTCTTCAAAGTAGCCACCCTTTGCCTTGATGACAGCTTTGCACACTCTTGACATTCTCTCAACCAGCTTCATGATGTAGTCACCTGGAATGCATTTCAATTAGCAGGTGTGCCTTGTTAAAAGTTCATTTGTGTAATTTCTTTCCTTCTTAATACATTTGAGCCAAACAGTTTTGTTGTGAAAAGGTATGGTTGGCACACAGAAGATAGCCCTAAATTATGGCAAGGACAGCTCAATAAGCAAAGAGAAATGACAGTCCAGTCAATGCGGAAAATTTCAAGATCTTTCAAAGTTTCTTCAAGTGCAGTCGCAAAAACTATCAAGCATTATGATAAAACTGGCTCTCATGAGGATTGCAACAGGAATGGAAGACTCATAGTTACCTCTGCTGCAGAGGATAAATTCATTAGAGTTACCAGCCTCAGAAATTGCAGCCCAAATAAATGCTTCACAGAGTTCAAGTAACAGACACATCTCAACATCAGCGGTTCAGAGGAGACTGCGTGAATCAGGCCTTCATGGTCGAATTGCTGCAAAGAAACCACTACTAAAGGACATCAATAGGAAGAAGAGAGTTGCTTGGGCCAAGAAACACGAGCAATGGACATTAGACCGGTGTAAAACTGTCCTTTGGTCTGATGAGTCCAAATTTGAGATTTTTGGTTCCAACGGCCATGTCTTTGTGAGATGCAGAGTAGGTGAACGGATCATCTCTGCATGTGAGGTTCCCACCGTGAAGCATGGAGGAGGTGTGATGGTGTGGGGGTGCTTTGTTGGTGACACTGTCAGTGATTTATTTAGAATTCAAGGCACACTTCACCAGCATGGCAACTACAGCATTCTGCAGCGATACGCCATCCCATCTGGTTTGCATTTAGTGGGACTATCATTTGTTTTTCAACAGACAACAACCCAACACAACTCCAGGCTTTGTGAGGACTATTTGACCAAGAAGGAGAGTGATGGAGTGCTGCATCAGATGTCCTGGCCTCCACAATCACCCGACTTCAACCCAATTGAGATGATTTGGGATGAATTGGACCGCAGAGTGAAGGAAAAGCAGCCAACAAATGATCAGCATATGTGGGAATTCCTTCAAGAGTGTTGGAGAAGCATTCCTCATGAAGCTGGTGAGAGAATGCCAAGAGTGTGCAAAGCTGTCATCAAGGCAAAGGGTGGCTACTTTGAAGAATATCAAATATAAAATATATTTGATTTGTTTTTTTGCTTACTACATGATTCCATTTGTGTTATTTCATAGTTTTGATGTCTTCACTATTATTCTACAATGTAGAGAACAGTAAAAATAAAGAAAAACCCTTGAATGAGTTGGTGTGTCCAAACGTTTGACTGGTACAGTATGTACAGTGGGGGAAAAAAGTATTTGATCCCCTGCTGATTTTGTACGTTTGCCCACTGATAAAGAAAGGATCAGTCTATCATTTTAATGGTAGGTTTATTTGAACAGTGAGAGACAGAATAACAAAAATATCCAGAAAAACGCATGTCAAAAATGTTATAAATTGATTTGCATTTTAATGAGGGAAATAAGTATTTGACCCCCTCTCAATCAGAAAGATTTCTAGCTCCCAGGTGTCTTTTATACAGGTAACGAGCTGAGATTAGGAGCACACTCTTAAAGGGAGTGCTCCTAACCGCAGCTTGTTACCTGTAAAAAAGACACCTGTCCACAGAAGCAATCAATCAATCAGATTCCAAACTCTCCACCATGGCCAAGACCAAAGAGCTCTCCAAGGATGTCAGGGACAAGATTGTAGACCCACACAAGGCTGGAATGGGCTACAAGACCATCGCCAAGCAGCTTGGTGAGAAGGTGACAACATTTGGTGTGATTATTCGCAAATGGAAGAAACGCAAAAGAACTGTCAATATCCGTCGGCCTGGGGCTCCATGCAAGATCTCACCTCGTGGGGTTGCAATGATCATGAGAACATTGAGGAATCAGCCCAGAACTACACGGGATGATCTTGTCAATGATCTCAAGGCAGCTGGGACCATAGTCACCAAGAAAACAATTGGTAACACACTACGCCGTGAAGGACTGAAATCCTGCAGCGCCCACAAGGTCCCCCTGCTCAAGAATACATATACATGCCCGTCTGAAGTTTGCCAATGAACATCTGAATGATTCAGAGGACAACTGGTAAAAGTGTTGTGGTCAGATGAGACCAAAATGGAGCTCTTTGGCATCAACTCAACTCGCCGTGTTTGGAGGAGGAGGAATGCTGCCTATGACCCCAAGAACACCATCTCCACCGTCAAACATGGAGGTGGAAACATTATGTTTTGGGGGTGTTTTTCTGCTAAGGGGACAGGAAAACTTCACCGCATCAAAGGGACGATGGACAGGGCCATGTACCGTCAAATCTTGGGTGAGAACCTCCTTCCCTCATCCAGGGCATTGAAAATGGGTCGTGGATGGGTATTCCAGCATGACAATGACCCAAAACACACGGCCAAGGCAACAAAGAAGAAGCACATTAAGGTCCTGGAGTGTCCTAGCCAGTCTACAGACCTTAATCCCATAGAAAATCTGGAGGGAGCTGAAGGTTCGAGTTGCCAAACGTCAGCCTCGAAACGTTAATGACTTGGAGAAGATCTGCAAAGAGGAGTGGGACAAAATCCCTCCTGAGATGTGTGCAAACCTGGTGGCCAACTACAAGAAACGTCTGACCTCTGTGATTGCCAACAAGGGTTTTGCCACCAAGTACTAAGTCATGTTTTGCAGAGGGGTCAAATACTTATTTCCCTCATTAAAATGCAAATCATTTTATAACATTTTTGACATGCGTTTTTCTGGATTTTTTTGTTGTTATTCTGTCTCTCACTGTTCAAATAAACCTACCATTAAAATGATAGACTGATCAGTTCTTTGTAAGTGGGCAAACGTACAAAATCAGCAGGGGATCAAATACTTTTCCCCCCCACTGTATATATGCACTACCGTTCAAAAGTTTTGGGTCACTTAGAAATGTCCTTGTTTTTGAAAGAAAAGCACCAGTCTTAACGTCAACAGTGAAGACGCGACTCTCGGATGCTGGCCTTCTAGGCAGAGTTGCAAAGAAAAAGCCATATCTCTCTCCAGTGTCTGTGTTCTTTTGCCCATATTAATCTTTTATTTTCATTTTCCAGTCTGAGATATGGCTTTTTCTTTGCAACTCTGCCCAGAATGCCAGCATCCCGGGGGTCGCCTCTTCACTGTTGACGTTGAGACTGGTGTTTTGCTGGTACTATTTAATGAAGCTGCCAGTTGAGGACTTGTGAGGCATTTGTTGCTCAAACTAGACACTCTACTGTACTTGTCCTCTTGCTCAGTTGTGCACCGGGGCCTCCCACTCCTCTTTCTATTCTGGTTAGAGCCAGTTTGCGCTGTTCTGTGAAGGGAGTAGTACACAGCGTTGTACGAGATCTTCAGTTTCTTGGCAATTTCTCGCATGGAATAGCCTTCATTTCTCAGAACAAGAATAGACTGACGAGTTTCAGATTAAATTATTTATTTATGGCCATTTTGAGCCTGTAATCAAACCCACAAATGCTGATGCTCTAGATACTCAACAATTCTAAAGAAGGCCAGTTTTATTGCTCCTTTAATCAGTAAAACGGTTTTCAGCTGTGATAACATAATTGCAAAAGGGTTTTCTGATGATCAATTAGCCTTTTAAAATTATAAACTTGGATTAGCTAACACAATGTGCCATTGGAACACAGGAGTGATGGTTGCTGATAATGGGCCTCTGTACGCCTATGTAGATATTCCATAAAAAATCTGCAGTTTCCAGCCACAATAGTCATTTACAACATTAACAATGTATACACTGTATTTCTGATCAATTTGATGTTATTTTAATGGACAAGGACATTTCTAAGTGACCCCAAACTTTTGAACGGTACTGTATATATATTTTTTATGAGATGACTCACATGTTCTTCAGATTTTTGTTCATAGCTTTAGAAATCATACAAACAAAACATTCACCTTGTATTCACCCCAGGGTGTCGTGGCAACCGGGGACCTCGTGGCATCCCGGGCCTTGTTGCTTTGTGGCAACATCGGCACTCATACAAACAAAACATTCACCTTGCTTTCATTCCAGGGTGTCATAACAACCCGGGACTTGTGGCTTTGTGGCAACATCGGCATCCATAGATGATCTTACCTCCAAATCATACAGCTCAGATTAACACTACAACTGATCACATTTCCCTCCCGGGTTTCAAATGCAATCATTCTCCAGCTTTTTGAAGAAAGTCACATTTTTCTAAATCATTTAAGAGCATCCGTTTATCCGGGTCCAAATTGATGTCAATTACAGAATGTTTATTGTCTTTTTACTTCATATTTTTACTTAATATTGCATGCTCTTTCACCGCACTGCCTCCCCAGAGTCCTGTATATTTAATGGTACACCAGTCTGTGTGTCTCAGTGTTTTTCTATCCTCTTGGGCACACACCTGTTGAATCAACATTGTTTCCACATCATTTAAAATTACACTGAACCAACGTGGAATAGATGTTGAATTGATGTCTGTGCCCAGTGGGAGGCCATGTCCCAATTATCTCTCCTTCCTCCCAAAGTGTGCACTTGTTCACTTGTCTTCACTGATTTGAAAGGAAATTACTGGTATGATATATATATTTTTATTTTAACTAGGCAAGTCAGTTAAGAACAAATTATTATTTACAATTATGGCCTACCCCAACCAAGCCCTAACATGGACCACACTGGGCCAATTGTGCGCCGCCCTATGGGACTCCCAATCACAGCTGGTTGTGATACAGCTTGGAGTCAAACCAGGGTCTGTAGTGATGCCTCTAGCACTGAGATGCAGTGTCTTAAACCGCTGCGCCACTCAGGAGCACTATGGTGGAAGTTACCTCTATCCCATGCCTCTAACAATCCAATGTCTTTAGATTTGTGAGAGTAGTGAACGAGTGTACACTTCAGGAGAAAGGCGATATTATTGGGATGCACCCCTAGTGGTACTACCGCTGATACCTCCACTCTCTAAGTTCTTTAAAACATGGGGTCTCCTTCCACGCCTTTCTATGTCACCGCTAACCTGTATTCTCCAACTGAGCAGGAAATCTAATTCTCTTAATTATATGCTGTACGGATGGCTGTGTGTTAAATACCCGTTCCTCAAGCCTTAGGGTGTCTTTTGGAATACATTAGCACCACATGGAGTGTGAGTCAGAGCCCATTTGTTCATGCTGAGCGGAAGGCGGAGATCGCATTTAGGTGAACCCAATGCCGCCTCTCTGCAGTATTCCACTTGGTTTGGTCTTGCTTGAGTCAACCGGGCCAGATTGTCAGAGGAACTCCCGGACCCCTGAATGGTGATTTGGAAAAAAGTAGCCGCCCCCTGCCCCGAACCTGAATACCCCGCAGATCCAAGGGGTGCATAGAACAGAGACGAGACACAGCTACTCCGATATCATCCAGTCTTTCTCCACCAGCAAGGGTTGGTTTATTCATTTACCTGGGTACAGGATAAAATAATTTGAATTTATACGGTGTGACAGGTTTCAGACACACACAGCTGATTTCTTAATAATGTATGGCTGTGTTTGTGTTGGTGTTGGGCGGGAGTCAAGACAGGACAGGAGCTGTGTTCGAATACCCATACTAATATACTATATACTACATACTTAATGAGTATATACTACATATTATATACTATTAGTTAATTTTAGTATACTGTAAACGAACGGTATCTTTTCAGTTGAGCGTATTAGCGCTTCGCCTGTCTACCGGAAGTTGATGCTGTTACTATGCAACAACTTGCTAGCTTGTTAGCATAACAAATGACTAGCTCGACATTTTACAATTTCGGGTGTGTCGTAAATTCAATCTGGAGTGCCAGAGTGCACAAATCCAGAGCGTTGTCAGATTGTCAATTTGTAAATTCAGAGTGTTTCGCTCTCGGAGAATATACTGGACGCTCTGGCCGAGGAGTAGGGTTGATCCGAGCATTCTGACCTCACAACGGCAGTGAAGCACCCAAGTTAACTGGGTATCGTTGGCTAGCTTGCTAGCTACTTCCAGACACAAATGAGACAACACCTCACTCTGACCATTTTACCCGCCCTAGCAGAGTTGGTAATGCTGTTTCTATGTTATCCAGAGCGTTGGTGATTGTAACTGTGCTGCTGGCAATGATTTAATTATGCTTGTTTTTGCCAAAGTTTACTGACACCTGCCATATTCAAATATTCAACGGGTGTTGAGCGTTCGTAAATCCATCAGTTATTCTGCACTCTGGCACACTCAGACGAGAGTGCTCTGAAATTGGAGTAGATAGCAAGAATTAACAATGTCCATTGAGAACTCACAACGACTATACCACTTAGCTTAGAATGACGTGAATAATTAAATCAATAAACATTGGGTAGTTAGTTAGATAGCATATAGTTAATATACTGTCTGACAAGTTCGATGTATTAGTTGCCAACTAACGTTAGGACGGTAACTAGCCTCTACGGGATCGGTGTCCCTATACCTGGACAGTTGAGCTAACGTGTGCTAATGTGATTAGCATGATGTTGTAAGTAACATCCAACTTTCCAGGACATAAACATGTCTTATATGTGCAGAAAGCTTAAATTCTTGTTAATCTAACTGCACTGTCCAATTTACAGTAGCTATTACAGTGAAAAAATACAATGCTATTGCTTGAGGAGAGTGTACAACAACAAAACACTTTTATCATGGCACTTGTTTTGATACATTCACCTCTGAAGGTAAATAATGTACTTCAGTAATCTTGCTCTGATTTGTCATCCTGAGGGTCCCAGAGATAAAATGTAGCATGGTTTTGTTTGATTTTTATATTCAAATGTAGGAACTGGGTTCTAAAGTTTGAACCCCTGCTGTTTCTGTGTCATTACTTTATTATATTGCTCAACATTTTCTTATCATTTGTCATAATTAGTTAAAGCAATGAATTTGTATCTGCTCTCGTCGGACTTCGGTTGCATATTTTCCTCCATTTTCTTCAAATCTGAAAACATTGTGAAGCCACACCCATTTTCTGAAGAATTGCATTATGGGCCCTAAAGGCACGGAAATAGTGTCCACTTCTTGTATACTTCGTATTTTGGCGAATTTAGTATGACATCCGGGAACTTTTGGCATACTAACTATATCTATACTATGATCAATAAGCATACTACATACTGAATTTACATCACAAATAGTACGGTTAGTGCGGACACAGCTAGGGAGTCAGGAGGAAGACATAGGATGCATCCCAAATGGCATCCCATTCCCTATGTAGTGCACTAAATACAGTATATGGAATAGGATGGTATTTGGGACACAACCATGCTGAGTAAGCTGTCCCAGCAGGGCACCACAGGGTCAGTTTGTTAAGCATACCACCGAAGAGATACATGCTCCAACGTCTCAAAACTGTGTGTTTCCTGGTCACTTACGGAGATAGGATGTCAGCAATGCAGGATGGTTTGTGGATGAGAATTTGTATAGTCGCGAAAGGCTTGAATCATAACGTCAGCAAACTGTTTCTGGTTCACACTCAGCCTTCAGCTGCCAAAACAAGTCCTGGATTAATGTAGGCTTAACATCTTTAAGTAATTTGAATGTCTAGAGTGAAGAGAGGGTCACTTTATAGTCGTAGTTGGCACAGCTACAGCTAAATTTCATTCCATTATTATATCCAACAGATTCTTCCAATCATATTAATGCGTTCACACTAAACCAGAGACAGACGTTTATAATTATAATAGGCTACCAAACAAACCAACAGAAACTCTGGTGCCAGAAATCAGACTATTTGATACATGGGCTGTGGAGGAAGTACTTTATTCAGAGACAGTAAAAGCAAAAATCACATGAGTCATCTACTCCCTTGAGACCGTTAAAAACAAATATAATGTATAAATTATCTCCTGTCTTTTGTCTCCTGTGGATCCAGCAACAGCTCAGACTCAGACTCATTCTCTTAAAAGCCATAAAGCTCTAATACGGGCCTCCCAATACAGCCTGGTTTCATACACTAGACGTAACATAGTAAATGTAAATCCGGGACAATGAAATTAGTATGAAATGTTATGTTTGGTATGTTTACATAAGACAGAAGGTTACTTGAGGCGAAAACACAAGTAGGGTAGTTGGTCAGACATATAATGCGAATGTCTAGCAACCTAAAGGTTGCGTGTTCAAATCTCATCACAGACAATTTTAGCTAATTGGCAACTACTTACTACTTTTTAACTACTTTGCAACTACCTAGCGTGTTAGTTAACCCTTCCCCTAACCCTAACCTTAACCCTTTAACCTAGCTTTAATCCAAGATGGCGTAGCAGTTCAGACATCCTTTACCCTCCTCTTGTCGTGTCCAGTGTATATATATATTTACATATTTTTCTTCGCATATCTTTTTACATTTTTTCTTCTAAAAACTCAACCTCAAAGCACTCTCCTGCAACCCGCCTCACCAATTTAAAAAAGAAAGTATTATTTACCTCAAATCTGAAATCCACAACAGAAGCTAGCCAGAGGTTAGCCATTTTCACTGGCTAACGTTGGAGTTCAGCTAGCCATGGTTAGCTGTCCTCAGCTATCCATTAGCTCGAAAAGCTATCGCCAGTTTTTGTACAGCGCGACTCAGACCAGAGCATACCGGACCTATTCTCTCTCCTTTCCCCGATTTCTACCGCAGGCTCTTGACATTTACACCTGGATCTTGCAGCTAACTAGCTGCTACCTGAGTGACTATTGGCAACGTCGGTCCCGGAATTAACACACATTATTCCGGAGCTAGCCAGCTGAAGAGTTCCGTCAGCCACTCGTGGGCTTTTCCTGAGCTAGCCAGCTGAAGTGTCTCCTGGGCTACAATCACCTATCCTGACCCGTTTTACTGCCGATGCGGAGCCCCATCGGGCCTTCACGACTGGACCACCGACGTTATCTGCCCGAGGGAGTTATCCAACTGGCCCCTCCGTCGCGACGTAACCTGATCGCCCATCTGCGGCCCACTAATCGTTAGCTGTCTTATCGGCTGCGATCTGAATAGGTCTATCGGACACTTTTCTTGGGCCACTATAACTAACTATTTTGCCAACTTGGACTGGTCCCCCCTTCCACACGGAACCCCACTAACCCACAGACGGAAATGCACGAGGTGGCTAAAAACAGACCTCCCTCCATCTTCCACCAGCTTGCTACCTATGGCCCGGCTAGCTGTCTGAATCTCACTGGACCCTTTGATCACTCGGCTAAGCATGCCTCTCCTCAATGTCAATATGCAATGTCCATTGCTGTTCTGGTTAGTGTTTATTGGCTTATTTCACTGTAGAGCCTCTAGCCCTGCTCATTATACCTTATCCAAACCTCTCAGTTCCTCCACCCACACATGCTATGACATCTTCTGGTTTCAATGATGTTTCTAGAGACAATATCTCTCTCATCATCACTAAATGCCTAGGTTTACCTCCTCTGTATTCACATCCCACCATACCTTTGTCTGTACATTATACCTTGAAGCTATTTTATCGCTCCCAGAAACCTGCTCCTTTTTCTCTCTATTCTGGACGTCACAGACGACCAATTCTTATAGCTTTTAGCCGTACCCTCATACTCATTCTTCTCTGCTCCTCTGGGGATGTAGAGGTGAATCCAGGCCCTGCAGTGCCTGGCTCCACTCCTACTCCCCAGGTGCTCTTTTTGATGACTTCTGTAACCGTAATAGCCTTGGTTTCATGCATGTTAACATTAGAAGCCTCCTCCCTAAGTTTGTTTTATTCACTGCTTTAGCACACTCTGCCAACCCGGATGTCCTAGCTGTGTCTGAATCTTGGCTTAGGAAGTCCACCAAAAACTCTGAAATCTTCATCCCTAACTACAACGTTTTCAGACAAGATAGAACGACCAAAGGGGGTGGTGTTGCAATCTACTGCAGAGCTAGCCTGCAGAGCTCTGTCCTGCTATCCAGGTCTGTACCCAAACAATTTGAACTTCTACTTTTAAAAATCCACCTCTCCAAAAACAAGTCTCTCACAGTTGCCGCCTGCTATAGACCCCCCTCGGCCCCTAGCTGTGCTCTGGACACCATATGTGAACTGATTGCCCCCCATCTATCTTCAGAGCTCGTGCTACTAGGTGACCTAAACTGGGACATGCTTAACACCCCAGCCATCCTACAATCCAAGCTTGATGCCCTCAATCTCACACAAATTATTAATGAACCCACCAGGTACAACCCCAAAGCCGCAAACACTGGCACCCTCATAGATATCATCCTAACCAATTTGCCCTCTAAATACACCTCTGCTGTTTTCAACCAAGATCTCAGCGATCACTGCCTCATTGCCTGCACCCGTAATGGGTCAGCGGTCAAACGACCTCCACTCATCACTGTCAAACGCTCCCTGAAACATTTCAACGAACAAGCCTTTCTAATCGACCTGGCCCTGGTATCCTGGAAGGATATTGACCTCATCCCGTCAGTAGAGGATGCTTGGTTATTTTAAAAAAATGCCTTCCTCACCATCTTAAATAAGCATGTCCCTTTCAAGAAATTTAGAACCAGGAACAGATATAGCCCTTGGTTCTCCCCAGACCTGACTACCCTTACCCAACACAAAAATATCCTGTGGCAGAAATTTGCTTCCTGCAACTCAAACTCTAAAAAGTTCTGGGACATTGTAAAGTCCATGGAGAATAAGAACACCTCCTCCCAACTGCCCACTGCACTGAGGATAGGAAACTCTGTCACCACCGATAAGCCCACTATAATTGAGAATTTCAATAAGCATTTTTTTACGGCTGGCCATGCTTTCCACCTAACTACCCCTACTGCACTCAACAGCACTGCACCCCCCACAGCTACTCGCCCAAGCGTCCCCCATTTCTCCTTCTCCCAAATCCGTTCAGCTGATGTTCTGAAAGAGCTGCAAAATCTGGACCCCTACAAATCAGCTGTGCTTGACAATCTGGACCCTTTGTTTCTAAAATTATCTGCCGAAATGATTGCAACCCCTATTACTAGCCTGTTCAACCTCTCTTTCGTGTCGTCTGAGATTCCCATAGATTGGAAAGCAGCTGCTGTCATCCCCCTCTTCAAAGGAGGTGACACTCTTGACCCAAATTGCTACAGACCTATATCCATCCTACCCTGCCTTTCTAAGGTCTTCGAAAGCCAAGTCAACAAACAGATTACCGACCATTTCGAATCCCACCGCACCCTCTCCGCTATGCAATCTGGTTTCAGAGCTGGTCATGGGTGCACCTCAGCCACGCTCAAGGTCCTAAACGACATCGTAACCGCCATCGATAAGAAACAACACTGTGCTGCCGTATTCATTGACCTGGCCAAAGCTTTTGACTCTGTTAATCACCACATCCTCATCGGCAGACTCAGTAACCTTGGTTTCTCAAACGATTGCGTCGCCTGGTTCACCAACTACTTCTCTGATAGAGTTCAGTGTGTCAAATCGGAGGGCCTGCTGTCCGGACCTCTGGCAGTCTCTATGGGGGTACCACAGGGTTCAATTCTTGGGCCAACTCTTTTCTCTGTATACATCAATGATGTCGCTCTTGCTGCTGGTGAATCTATGATCCACCTCTACGCAGACGACACCATTCTGTATACTTCTGGCCCTTCTTTGGACACTGTGTTAACAACCCTCCAGACGAGCTTCAATGCCATACAACTCTCCTTCCGTGGTCTCCAACTGCTCCTAAATACAAGTAAAACTAAATGCATGCTCTTCAACCGATCGCTGCCTGCACCTGCCCGCCCGTCCAGCATCACTTCTCTGGACGGTTCTGACTTAGAATTTGTGGACAACTACAAATACCTAGGTGTCTGGTTAGACTGTAGACTCTCCTTCCAGACTCACATCAATCATCTCCAATCCAAAGTTAAATCTAGAATTGGCTTCCTATTTCGCAACAAAGCATCCTTCACTCATGCTGCCAAACATACCCTCGTAAAACTGACCATCCTACCAATCCTCGACTTCGGCGATGTCATTTACAAAATAGCCTCCAATACCCTACTCAACAAGCTGGATGCAGTCTATCACAGTGCCATCCGTTTTGTCACCAAAGCCCCATACACTACCCACCACTGCGACCTGTACGCTCTCGTTGGCTGGCCTTCGCTTCATAATCGTTGCCAAACACATTGACTCCAGGTCATCTACAAGACCCTGCTAGGTAAAGTCCCCCCTTATCTCCGCTCACTGGTCACCATAGCAGCACCCACCTGTAGCACGCCCTCAAGGAGGTATATCTCTCTGGTCACCCCTAAAGCCAACTCCTCCTTTGGTCATCTCTCCTTCCAGTTCTCTGCTGCCCATGACTGGAACGAACTACAAAAATCTCTGAAACTGGAAACACTTATCTCCCTCACTAGCTTTAAGCACCAGCTATCAGAGCAGCTCCCAGATCACTGCACCTGTACATAGCCCATCTATAATTTAGCTCAAACTACTACCTCTTCCCCTACTGTATTAATTTATTTTATTTATTATTTTGCTCCTTTGCACCATATTATTTATATTTTAACTTTGAACTTTCTTCAAATTACAAATCTACCATTCCAGTGTTTTACTTGCAATACTTTATTTACTTTGCCACCATGGCCTTTTTTACCTTTACCTCCCTTATCTCACATCATTTGCTCACGTTGTGTATAGTCTTATTTTTGTCTACTGTATCATTGATTGTATGTTGTTTTACTCCATGTGTAACTCTGTGTTTTTGTATATTGTCGAATTGCTTTGCTTTATCTTGGCCAGGTCGCAATTGTAAATGAGATCTTGTTCTCAACTTGCCTACCTGGTTAAATAAAGGTGAAATAAAATAAATAAAATAAATAAAATAAAAAAACTCCAAACTCTAAGCTTAAAACCCTTTAACGTAATTCCTAACCCTAACCTTAACCTTAACCCCAAACCCTAACCCCTAGCCTAGCTAATGTTAGCCACCTAGCTAACGTTAACCAGAACAAATTGGAATATGTAACATATCATACATTTTGCAAATTTGTAACATATTGTACGAATTGCAATTTGTAACATATCATAGAAATTGTAATTTGTAACAATTCATACAAAATGGATGATTGACATCAACAAATGAGTACATAACATACAAATGTAACATATCATACTAACTGGAGTGTCCCGGATTTAAAAAAACTTTTTTTTTAGGGGTGGATCAGCTTAATATTGCGGAAAGATTGTTGGTTCCATCAATGTAATTGTCTACATCATTTCCAATCCCCCATATCTTCTTTGGGGGGTAAATATATATATCCATATACATATGCATACATATACACATATACACACATTGATACACATACCTATATAGATATACATACTTTTTCTTTAGAATATACCTTTATTATTCCCGCAAACCGTACCACCCTTCCCCAAATTGGAGTAAATTAATAAACAATAACACTTAGGCTTCTACTTTCAGTTTATACCTTATACACATTTTACAGACACAATCTATTTTACAATAGTTATATTTTGTTTGTTTTTAGTCCTTCCTCTATTTCTGATGTCCATCCAGTTTGATTTCTATTTGTAACTGTGCTATTTCACCAAATTTCTGAACCTATATACATTTTACAGTGTGTCCCGGATTTACATTTACTATGTTACATCTACCATTGAGTCCAGGTTGCCCAGTTGCTCATTGAACCTTGAGACAGAAGAAAAGAGGACAGAGTAAGTAATTTTTGCAATGGACAGAAAGAAATTGTTCCTCATTTAGCTTTATTGCTGAACCTTGGGAGAACAGAAAAAGACACTTCATTAGGCTTCTTTTTAATAGGCCCATCTATCTAAATCAGATATGGGCCTTAATGGTGGCTCTCTATTATTTATATTTGATAAGGAGTATTTAAAATCCAGACTCATCGTCAGCCATTGAACCTGGCATTTCAAGCAAGTGTTCCAAGCACTGTCCTCTGTCAAAGTGGATTATTAAACTTTAATAATCTGCCCGCAGAGTCCATTTCCCCCCCATATGATTGCGAAAAGGAAAAAAGCCAGACAAAAAAGGGAAACATTTCTTACCAATTGAGAGGTCAGCCTCCTGAGCCTGAGTTCCTCCAGCGATAGGAGTGCCTGTGAGCGGTTTGAAAATAGTCTCAGTGGGATCTCAGTTGAATGTAGGAGATGGCATCGTTTAAAGGCTGCTGGCTTTGAGCCTGGGGCCCTGGCTGAACTCACTGAACCCTCTACCAGCCTACCTCCTCCAGGGGCCAGGTGCACCAACCGCCACTGTTTTCAGAGTACAGTGGTTCAGGGTCGCCTCAGAGCATGGAACTCTGGGATATGCAGCTGACCGGCTGACCTTTTATCCATGCTTTAGTCAACATGGAGTTTTTAGAGAAAACTCTTTGGACTATAGTATGTAAGCTTTGTACAAGCCAGAACGGCTCATAGTGTGAGGAATCCTTTGACTATACTTTCACTGTGTTATCAAGCGTGCATGTTAAAGAAGGAGTAATCTGTCTTGGTAGTGAATGGCCTAACAAAAAAAGAGTTCAAAGTTCAATTTGTAGCTCCAGCTCAGAGGATTTTATGTAGCCAGCTTGGCACGAGTATAAGAAAATCATCTGAACTCATATTATGTTATAAAACAGTGTCAATACAGTATTGTAAAATACATACATATTTTTCCATAAAAAATACTGCCATTATTTGAATTTGGAATTAAGTAGAACATTCCAATGGCCTCTGGTTTCCTAATACATGTGATGAACAGAGTGCCTTCAGATGCAGCACATCAGTATATTTATTGCCTTGACAGTCAATACCTGAGTGCATTTACTGACTCCCTTCTGTGCACCTGATACTAAGTGTATTAAATCGATTGCCCCAATTAATGACGGGGACCTCCGTTGCTGTCATCTCCAGAGACATGTAATGCACCTATAAGACTCTACTAATTTCCTCCTGACGAGGCTGCAGTGCAATGGCCTAAATTATGGACACAGGAGAGACTGTCATTTCACTATAGAGATGCTGTACTGAAATCGACCAAAACAGTAACAGGTTACTTTAGGTCTTTACTACAGATCTGGTTCAGTCAGATCAAGTTAGTTGATAACTCACCATACAGGGCTTCTATTGGAACACTGGAGGTGAATAGGGCAGTAGCCTATCTCCTAGCTATTTGGCCTCTTTGTAAACTGGGCCTTAGTACCATTGACATGATCAGATCATACACGAAGAAAACAGACCCAGTGTTATTGATAGACAAAAATACATGATGGCTTATTATAAATGCTAATAGCATTCCCAACCAACTGCAATTTGTTTCTTAATTACCGATGTGGTGGTTTCTATTCTGTAGCCTTGGTCTGTACAGGAGTAAAGAATCCTCTTCAGCATGCAGAATTACCTTGGAAACCAACTTCATTACCGACTGCCTGCAATTTAATTTGAGGTAGTTAACATTCATGTAATCCTATTTGATTTCTGTGGTATATCAACTAAAGTACACATGAAAACATCCCTTTAATTGATACTCCTTTCTCTATAGTTGGTAAATGTAGGAGACTTCGCTTGCAATCAGATCTCTAAGAGACTGCTAGTGTTTTTATAGCACATAGATTTATCATAATCCCTGGATTCAAATGTCATTTGTGTTATCTCTGCAAAACAATGTCTCTCCCTCCTCCATTATTATTTTAAACCACTTTAATTAATTAATTTAAACCACTTTAATTACTATGGGCTTCTTTTGTTATTCATTAGCTTGTATTTCCATATAATGAGTACCCCTTAATTCTCCCAAAATGAAAAGTAACAGGAGATTCATCAAATACATGGGATGTTTTTTCTTTCTTTCTTTCTTTCTTTCTTTCTTTCTTTCTTTCTTTCTTTCTTTCTTTCTTTCTTTCTTTCTTTCTTTCTTTCTTTCTTTCTTTCTTTCTTTCTTTCTTTCTCAACATTGACTTCTGCTGGCCCTTTCTTTCACACTGTTCTTCAACTCCTGTTGGGCTTTTTTTTTTAAATCCCTTTCCTTCCCTCTTCCCTCCCCAGTACAGTACTGACTTGATTGAAATGTGAATATTTTATACCTATGAATAATTCAGCTGATTGTAAACAGCGTTTAAACTTTCCTGTCCTCCATGTTCACTGGGGTGTCCTTGAATGGGACATATGAAGAGTTTCATTCCAAATCGATATATATCCAAATTCAGAAATGTAAATGAGCTTTTATTGTTTAAAGAAGTTATGAAAGAGGGTTGTTCACTGACAGACAAGTACTGTATTTGTTTGAAATCAATCACTTGATGGTTTCATTTCAGAGATACAAATAATCATGTTTTGTTGCAAAATGCTATATCCCCCTCACTCTCAGGAAAATAAGTAGTACTTCTAGGTTTTTTAAATAATATTCTTTGACAAATAACAACATTTTTAATAAAGAACTGTACAAATGATACATGAATGACATCAATATAAAAAAACTGTTTTAAAACATGAATCAATAGAGTAATATGACATATGCATGTAAAATATTTATATTTGACATTTTAGTCATTTAGCAGATGCTCTGATCCATAGAGCACTTACAATTAGTCCATTTGTTTTAAGATGGCTAAGTAAGACAACCACATATCACAGTCAAATATATGAACATTCCATTCCAGCTAAACAATGGATATCTAGCATTTTGCAACAAAACCCATTTAATTACACATCTAAAATCTATAAGTATTTAACTGTGCAAATCCTTTCAAAGCAATCAATAGCATGTAATTGAATGGTGAAGTGACATGTTGGAAGTGTTTTACTACCAAATGAACTGTTTTGGTCCAGTTAAAGGATGTAAATTACCAGACAGTTTCCACATAGTCGCACCAGTACCTCAAAACAATTCAGATGCCAATGATTACACGTGGTGAATATATTTATTTCATAACATAACCTTGCAAACCAAGGGAGTACTTACAGGATTCTGAAAGAAAATCGATACTTCACCTATATCTGTAATTTGCATATTGGAATTAGAAATATTGAAATAGTAAACAGTGCGAGAAAATGGGATGCAGACATTATGGAATTGGATATTAGCGACATATAGTACTGTGTGAGCGCAACTGACTTTTAATGCAGTTTTGATATGAAGGTCTAATACTCACTCTGCCTCTATGAGAGAGGGGACTGACATGCTGACTAGACCGGGCACGCTTGTGCGTCCAAGTGCGCCAACGTTCGCATGTTGATTTTGTCCATCCACACCAGACACGATCAGGACACACAGATTGAAATATCAAAACAAACTATATTAATTTAGGGACAGGTCGAAACTCATGTAACATTCATGGCCATTTAGCTAGCTAGCTAGCTGTTGCTAGCTAATTTGTGCTGGGATATAAACATTGGGTTGTTATTTTACCTGAAATGCACAAGGTCGTTTTTCTGAATCTTTGTAGAATTTTGACCCATTTTGAGTCACACAAAATCACGTGTTCTCTACTCCAACAATTCATCCACAGATTAAAGGGGGAAACTAGTTAGTTTCTAGTAATCTCTCCTTCAGTCTTCATCTTTTTCTTCTTCTTCTGTGGACTTTATATGGCGATTGGCAACGTGTATGTATGTGTACATTTATTTTGCAACGCTTGCGCACATAACGCTCGTGGTGTGGTCAGCATGTCAGAAGCAGACCGTCACTCTCTGCTCAGTGGGAGCTGAAGGAATCACAGGTTTTCACAAGCAACAGTTCTGCTCAGGGGGTTTTGCATTGGCAATGTGTTCAAACTGGCCAAGTGCATTCCCTACCCTCTTTAAGCTCTCTCTTTCTTTCAGTGTGCTTGTGCACCTTGTTCACCTTGAGGTGAAGTAGAGAGTAGAGTAGGGTAGAGTGAGGGGGAGGCAGACAGAGAAAGAGAGCTTGAGAGTGAGCAAGAGAGAGAGACCCTGACAGAGAGAGCAATAGAGAGATGCAGTTTATGGGGAGATATTCAAACAGTTGAACAATCCAGAGCCAACAGTTATAGTACTATTTATGACTCATACATGTACAGGAGAGAGAGGGAAAAAGAGAGCAATCGCAACAGCAGGTGAAAGATGGACAGATAAGAAAGAAGGAGAGAGAGCTGTGAAAGAAAGCGAGAGCCAAAAGGCAAAGAGAAGAAGAAGAGCGATATGAACTTGTGCTCCATTAATACAATGGACAGGTTACTACTCACCAGCCAATCGATGTCTTTAATCCTCATACAGGCTGTTTGCTATGCCGGGCCTCTTCACGCTGTTCACCCATGCTCAGCTTCCACCACTGCTTAAGAAACAGATGGTCAACAAAACCAATTAACCTTTTCTGAGCTCCTCTCCATCTCTTGCCTTCCCAGCATTCAGTGGCTGACACTCTGGAGTCCCTGAGAGAGTGACCAGGACAACCTGTATGTGCCACTCCTGAGGGTCTACAGAGTAATGATGGACTGGTCACACTAGGCCAGGTGAGAAGTTAGAAGTAGGGACCAACCATAATCTAAAATCTGATATTCAAAGTCTATCAGCAGGTCAGGATGTGATGTCTGTATAGACAGCGTGGTCTCAGAGCTTTTCGTATTATTATGTACGTAAATCAGTGGTTTTCCGGGGTGGATGGGTAGATGTATAACACGAATGTCTAGCAATCCAAAGGTTGAGAGTTCGAATCTCATCATGGACAACTTTAGCATTTTAGCTAATTACTAGCTTTTCAACTACTTACTAGTTTTTAGCTACTTTGAACTACTTAGCATGTTAGCTAACCCTTCCCTTAACCTTAACCACTTCAGCTAACCCTTTCCTTAACCCTTTTAGCAAAAACCCTTCCCCTAACCCTAACCTTAACCCTCTAACCTATCTACTAAACGTAACCCTAAACTTAACCCCTAACCCCTAGACCAGCTAACGCTAGCGAGCTAGCAAACGTTAGCCACCTAGCCAGATTTTGTAACATATAATCCAAATTTTAATTTGTAACATATCATACAAAATGGGTGATGGACATCCACAAATTAAAACATACCATACGTAACGTAACATATCATACTAAATGGAGTGTTTCAGATTTACGTACAGAATAATACAAAATACTCTGAGACCAGGTTGGTATAGAGGGTATGGTATGTGTGGTACATTTCTCTTTACAGATGGTGTGGTAGCAGCTATAGACCCAACGATGACAAAGCTTCTATTTTCACACAGGGACTCATAGCACTGTTACCCTTTTCATCCACAGACTGGGAGGAAGTGATCGACGTGATAGATGGAGAGACTGGAACAGACAGGTGGGTGAAGGTTTGGCAGAGGGAGAGAGATGCGGCTGGAGATGACAGCTTCAGTATAACACACAGCAGAGTGTGAATTACACAGACAGACTCATGAGAAGAGTCAGAACACTAATGGAATAGCACCTGACAGAAGCTGATAAAGGAATTGCCAGGGTGCCAACTGCCAGCTATAGTGTCTTCAGAAAGTAGTCACATCCCTTTACTTTTTCCACATTTTCTTGTGCTACACCATGAATTTAAAATGGATTGAATTGCGATTTTGTGTCACAATACCCCAAAATGTCAAAGTGGAAAATGTTTTTAGACATTTTTACAAATTAATAAAAAATGAAGCTGAAATGTCAATAAGCATTCAACTCCTTAGTTATGGCAAGCCTAAATAAGTTCAGGAGTAAAAATGAGCTTAACAAGTCCCATAATACGTTGCATGGACTCACTCTGTGTGCAATAATAGTGTCTAATATAAATGTTTAATGACTACCTCGTCTTTGTACCCCACACATACAATTATCTGTAAGGTCACATCACTGAGTACCACTTTTCATATGTTCAGTCATGTTCGGATGCTACAGACGTTCGGACGC
Organism: Salmo trutta; assembly: GCF_901001165.1. Classification (NCBI taxonomy): domain Eukaryota; kingdom Metazoa; phylum Chordata; class Actinopteri; order Salmoniformes; family Salmonidae; genus Salmo; species Salmo trutta. The sequence continues at coordinate 13,887,509 of NC_042975.1, read as the reverse complement.
TATACAGATGTTTTTGTGAGAAGACCTATTTTCGGGATGTCTCATGGTCTGACAAACACCGCTCTAGCAATGTCACCTTTCACAGCACCACTCTAGCTCTGTCACCTTTCACAGCACCGCTCTAGCTCTGTCACCTTTCACAGCACCGCTCTAGCTCTGTCACCTTTCACAGCACAGCACCGCTCTAGCTCTGTCACCTTTCACAGCACCACTCTAGCTCTGTCACCATTCACAGTACCACTCTAGCTCTGTCACCATTCACAGCACCGCTCTAGCTCTGTCACCTTTCACAGCACCACTCTAGCTCTGTCACCATTCACAGTACCACTCTAGCTCTGTCACCTTTCACAGTACCGCTCTAGCTCTGTCACCTTTCACAGCACCGCTCTAGCTCTGTCACCTTTCACAGCACAGCACCGCTCTAGCTCTGTCACCTTTCACAGCACCACTCTAGCTCTGTCACCATTCACAGTACCACTCTAGCTCTGTCACCTTTCACAGTACCGCTCTAGCTCTGTTACCTTTCACAGCACCGCTCTAGCTCTGTCACCTTTCACAGCACCTCTCTAGCTCTGTCACCTTTCATAGCACCGCTCTAGCTCTGTCACCTTTCACAGCACCGCTCTAGCTCTGTCACCTTTCACAGCACAGCACCGCTCTAGCTCTGTCACCTTTCACAGTACCACTCTAGCTCTGTCACCTTTCACAGTACCGCTCTAGCTCTGTCACCTTTCACAGCACCACTCTAGCTCTGTCACCTTTCACAGCACTGCTCTAGCTCTGTCACCTTTCACAGCACCGCTCTAGCTCTGTCACCTTTCATAGCACCGCTCTAGCTCTGTCACCTTTCACAGCACCGCTCTAGCTCTGTCACCTTTCACAGCACAGCACCGCTCTAGCTCTGTCACCTTTCACAGCACAGCACCGCTCTAGCTCAGTCACCTTTCACAGCACCACTCTAGCTCTGTCACCATTCACAGTACCACTCTAGCTCTGTCACCTTTCACAGTACCGCTCTAGCTCTGTCACCTTTCACAGCACCGCTCTAGCTCTGTCACCTTTCACAGCACAGCACCGCTCTAGCTCTGTCACCTTTCACAGCACCACTCTAGCTCTGTCACCTTTCACAGTACCACTCTAGCTCTGTCACCTTTCACAGTACCACTCTAGCTCTGTCACCTTTCACAGTACCGCTTTAGCTCTGTCACCTTTCACAGCACCGCTCTAGCTCTGTCACCTTTCATAGCACCGCTCTAGCTCTGTCACCTTTCACAGCACCTCTCTAGCTCTGTCACCTTTCACAGCACCTCTCTAGCTCTGTCACCTTTCACAGTACCGCTCTAGCTCTGTCACCTTTCACAGTACCGCTCTAGCTCTGTCACCTTTCACAGTACCGCTGTAGCTCTGTCACCTTTCACAGTACCACTCTAGCTCTGTCACCTTTCACAGTACCACTCTAGCTCTGTCACCTTTCACAGTACCGCTCTAGCTCTGTCACCTTTCACAGCACCGCTCTAGCTCTGTCACCTTTCACAGCACCGCTCTAGCTCTGTCACCTTTCACAGTACCACTCTAGCTCTGTCACCTTTCACAGTACCGCTCTAGCTCTGTCACCTTTCACAGCACCTCTCTAGCTCTGTCACCTTTCACAGCACCACTCTAGCTCTGTCACCTTTCACAGCACCGCTCTAGCTCTATCACCTTTCACAGCACCTCTCTAGCTCTGTCACCTTTCACAGCACCTCTCTAGCTCTGTCACCTTTCACAGCACCACTCTAGCTCTGTCACCTTTCACAGCACCGCTCTAGCTCTATCACCTTTCACAGCACCTCTCTAGCTCTGTCACCTTTCACAGCACCTCTCTAGCTCTGTCACCTTTCACAGCACCACTCTAGCTCTGTCACCTTTCACAGCACAGCACCGCTCTAGCTCTGTCACCTTTCACAGCACCTCTCTAGCTCTGTCACCTTTCATAGCACCGCTCTAGCTCTGTCACCTTTCATAGCACCGCTCTAGCTCTGTCACCTTTCACAGCACCGCTCTAGCTCTGTCACCTTTCACAGTACCACTCTAGCTCTGTCACCTTTCACAGCACAGCACCGCTCTAGCTCTGTCACCTTTCACAGCACAGCACCGCTCTAGCTCTGTCACCTTTCACAGCACCGCTCTAGCTCTGTCACCTTTCATAGCGCCGCTCTAGCTCTGTCACCTTTCACAGCACAGCACCGCTCTAGCTCTGTCACCTTTCACAGCACCGCTCTAGCTCTGTCACCTTTCACAGCACCGCTCTAGCTCTGTCACCTTTCACAGCACCGCTCTAGCTCTATCACCTTTCACAGTACCGCTCTAGCTCTGTCACCTTTCACAGCACCTCTCTAGCTCTGTCACCTTTCACAGCACCACTCTAGCTCTGTCACCTTTCACAGCACCGCTCTAGCTCTGTCACCTTTCACAGCACAGCACCGCTCTAGCTCTGTCACCTTTCATAGCGCCGCTCTAGCTCTGTCACCTTTCACAGCACCTCTCTAGCTCTGTCACCTTTCACAGTACCACTCTAGCTCTGTCACCTTTCACAGTACCACTCTCGCTCTGTCACCTTTCACAGTACCGCTCTAGCTCTGTCACCTTTCACAGCACCGCTCTAGCTCTGTCACCTTTCACAGCACCGCTCTAGCTCTGTCACCTTTCACAGCACCGCTCTAGCTCTGTCACCTTTCACAGCACAGCACCGCTCTAGCTCTGTCACCTTTCACAGCACCGCTCTAGCTCTGTCACCTTTCACAGCACCGCTCTAGCTCTGTCACCTTTCACAGCACAGCACCGCTCTAGCTCTGTCACCTTTCACAGCACCGCTCTAGCTCTGTCACCTTTCACAGCACCGCTCTAGCTCTATCACCTTTCACAGTACCGCTCTAGCTCTGTCACCTTTCACAGCACCTCTCTAGCTCTGTCACCTTTCACAGCACCACTCTAGCTCTGTCACCTTTCACAGCACCGCTCTAGCTCTATCACCTTTCACAGCACCTCTCTAGCTCTGTCACCTTTCACAGCACCTCTCTAGCTCTGTCACCTTCCACAGCACCACTCTAGCTCTGTCACCTTTCACAGCACAGCACCGCTCTAGCTCTGTCACCTTTCACAGCACCTCTCTAGCTCTGTCACCTTTCATAGCACCGCTCTAGCTCTGTCACCTTTCATAGCACCGCTCTAGCTCTGTCACCTTTCACAGCACCGCTCTAGCTCTGTCACCTTTCACAGTACCACTCTAGCTCTGTCACCTTTCACAGCACAGCACCGCTCTAGCTCTGTCACCTTTCACAGCACAGCACCGCTCTAGCTCTGTCACATTTCACAGCACCACTCTAGCTCTGTCACCTTTCACAGTACCACTCTCGCTCTGTCACCTTTCACAGTACCGCTCTAGCTCTGTTACCTTTCACAGCACTGCTCTAGCTCTGTCACCTTTCACAGCACCGCTCTAGCTCTGTCACCTTTCATAGCACCGCTCTAGCTCTGTCACCTTTCACAGCACCGCTCTAGCTCTGTCACCTTTCACAGCACCGCTCTAGCTCTGTCACCTTTCACAGTACCGCTCTAGCTCTGTCACCTTTCACAGTACCGCTCTGGCTCTGTCACCTTTCACAGCACTGCTCTAGCTCTGTCACCTTTCACAGCACCGCTCTAGCTCTGTCACCTTTCACAGCACCGCTCTAGCTCTGTCACCTTTCACAGCACAGCACCGCTCTAGCTCTGTCACCTTTCACAGCACCACTCTAGCTCTGTCACCTTTCACAGCACCACTCTAGCTCTGTCACCTTTCACAGCACCTCTCTAGCTCTGTCACCTTTCACAGCACCTCTCTAGCTCTGTCACCTTTCACAGCACCACTCTAGCTCTGTCACCTTTCACAGCACAGCACCGCTCTAGCTCTGTCACCTTTCACAGCACCGCTCTAGCTCTGTCACCTTTCACAGCACAGCACCGCTCTAGCTCTGTCACCTTTCACAGTACCACTCTAGCTCTGTCACCTTTCACAGCACCGCTCTAGCTCTGTCACCTTTCACAGCACCACTCTAGCTCTGTCACCTTTCACAGCACCGCTCTAGCTCTGTCACCTTTCCCAGTACCGCTCTAGCTCTGTCACCTTTCCCAGTACCGCTCTAGCTCTGTCACCTTTCACCGCAGATGTGGAAGTGTGACATAGGCAGATGCGGTGGATTGAGATGCATCCACTACAAAAAAACAGATATCTCTAGCTTAAACTGACAGCTTTTTATGGGTATTATTTTATTATGTTACTTAGATTGACGCACCGGTGCATCAATCGACTTTAGGGGCTTAAATGTGAATGTAATTTTATCTGAAAAGTTGCATTAGGATTCACTTCCTATACCATGACGTTTGTATATTTCTCGCTCTACATGTTGAGGTGCGCTAAAATTGTCCGGTTCCCCTTTAACATGCCAATGGCAGAATGGGAAGGAGGAGGGTCATGGTAGTGCTTATCTTGTATCTTTTTCCCTGAGAGCCATATTTATCAGACATCAACAGCTGTTTATACTGCAGGATGGTTTCACGCAGCCGCCCTGCTGGATAGGTCTCTGTTACTCCACTGCTAGCGTGTACCATGTCACATTCACTGTGCACTGTGAAAGGCAATCATTTAATAAGAGTTTCAGACAATGTGCAGTGACTGCTCCTCGATTCCTTTCCCATTATGAGACATTATGCTCACTCAACCTTGGCAGGAGTGAACAGCTTTCCCTTGACAGACTAGTTTCTGAGAAGTCTGGCTATTTATTTTTGTAGGTTCATGGAATGCCTTGATGGATGTGTGTGTGTTTGTATTTGTGTGAGTGTGAAATTTTCTCTATGGAATTCCTGAAGGCAGCTGGAGAGACAGTTGAAAAAAGGGGTTATGAAAGGCTGTACAATATTTCCCCAGTACCAAAGGTGTATGATGGGAAATCAATCATTATGAGGATATCAAACAAGGCTGGAACTTGGACTTTACTGTGTCTAACGGTGGAAGACGATGCTTATAAAAACGAACGGCCACTTTGGTTCCCCACATATCATGAATGTGTTTACACTATCTTGAGTTTAAAAGCGACCTATTGAATTCCAGTCTCAATAAACTGTGAATGTGTAACCGTTGATTGTGCTGTGATATGAGATAAGAGTAATGCACTTCTTTACCTTCAAAGATAATGCCTTAAAGCGGCAATCAGCACTTGAAACAATAACACAGCGTACTCCTCGCTACTGTTTCACTAAAAAGTTGAGAGATTGGGCTGGAGAAATGTAACCACTCTCAAATTGGCAACGTGTATGTGACCAATAAAAATTTATTTTATTTGATTTTGATTCATAAACAGAGCTATGGATGCAAGGACTGACCATCCATAATATCATATTTTTTGTGACCCAATTGTAATTTATTTTGTCTTTGATTTTTTTTATTGGGGGTCAGGTTACAGGTTTAATATACAAATTCATAAAATTATATAATCACTTCGTATTCACCTGTGGGCTGCCACTCACAAAGAAAAAAAACTAAAAAAGGTACATAAACACAACGGTTTGATCCTTCTAATCATGTTATAAAGTACACTTCTTATGGCTTTATAGGCTGTATATTTGTATGTTGGGCTTTAGCTGAGATTAGTCTTTCCAGAGACAAGCGTCTTTGTCCAGGCCTCAATTATTCCATGAGTAGCTCAATTCATTCTTGCTGTCGATAATTCTAACGTTATAACTTCTAGTAATAACTGTATCCACTGGTGAATTGAGAGAGAGTGGGGTAATTGCCATCTATAGAGCCTTCAGAAACTATTCACATTTAGTTGTGTTAGTCCTTGAATTTAAAATGGATTAATTTGCGATTTCTTTTTGTCGCTGGCCGACACACAATACCTCATGTCAAAGTGGAATTGTGTTTTTCGACATTTTTACAAATTAATAAAATAGTCAATAAGTATTCAACCACTTTGTTATGGCAAGCCTAAATAAGTTCAGGAGAAAATCCTTGCATAACAAGTAACATAATAAGTTGCATGGAATCACTCTGTGTGCAATAATAGTGTTTAACATGATTTTTGAATGACATCTCTGTACCCCACGCATACAATTATTAAGGTCCCTCAGTCAAGCAGTGAATTTCAAGCACAGATTCAACCACAAACACCAGGGAGCTTTTCCAATGCTTTGCAAAGAAGTTTGGTAGATGGGTAAAATAAAAGCAGACACTGAATATCCCTTTGAGCTTGGTGAAATTATTAATTAAATTTTGGATTGTGTATCAATACACCCAGTCACTACAAAGACAAAAATCAAATCAAACTTTATTTGTCACACTTGCCGAATACAACAAGGGTAGACCTTACAGTGAAACTAATTATTTTCAAGCCATTAAACCAACAATGCAGTGCTAGAAAGAGTTAAGAAAATATTTACCAAATAAACGAAAGTAAACATTTATAAAAAGTAACACAATAAAATAAAAATAATAAGGCTATATACAGGGCTTTGTGCTTTGCTCTGACAGGCGTCCTTCCTAACTCAGTTGCCGGAGAGGAAGGAACGCTCAGGGATTTCACCATGAGGCCAATGGTGACTTTAAAACAGTTATAATGTTTAATAGCTGTGATAGGAGAAAACTGAGGATGGATTAACAACATTGCAGTCACTCCACAATACTAATACTTGGGCTCCCGAGTGACGCAGCAGTCTAAGGCACTGCATCTCAGTGCTAGGGTGTCACTACAGACACTGGTTAGATTCCAGGCTGTATCACAACGATTGGGAGTCCCATAGGACGATGCACAATTGCCCAGCGTCGTTCAGGTTAGGGTTTAGCCGGCCGGGGTAGGCCGTCATTGTAAATAAGAATTTGTTCTTAACTGACTTGCCTAGTTAAATAAAGGTTAAATAAAATAAATAAAAATAAAAACGAACCTAATTGACAGAGTGAAAAGAAGGAAGCCAAATATTCCAAAACATGCATCCTGTTTGTAACAAGGAACTAAAGTAAAACTGCAAAAACTGTGTCAAGCAATTCACTTTTTGTCCTGAATACAAAGTGTTATGTTTGGGGCAAATCCAATACAACACATCACTGAGTACCACTCTCCATATTTTCAAGCATAGTGGTGGCGGCATCATGTTATGGGTATGCTTGTAATCGTTAAGGACTGGGGAGTTTTTCAGGAGAAAAAAAAATGTAATGGAACTAAGCACAGGCAAAATCCTAGAGGAAAACCTTGTTCTGTCTGCTTTCCACCAGACACTGGGAGATGACTTCACCTTTCAGAAAAACAATAACCTAAATCACAAGGCCAAATGTACACTGGAGTTGCTTACCAAGAAGACAGTGAATGTTCCTGAGTGACCTAGTTACAGCTTTGACTTAAATCTACTTGAAAATCTATGGCAAGAACTGATTGTTTAGCAATGATCAACAACCAATTTGACAGAACTTGAAGAATTTTGAAAATAATCCATGAGTGGAAAGCTCTTAGAAATTTACCCAGAAAGACTCACAGCTGTAATCACTGCCAAAGGTGCTTCTACACAGCACTAATGGGTGTGAATACTTATGTAAATGAGATTTTTTTTAAATTTCATGTTCAATACATTTGAAACATTTCGAACAACATGTTTTCACTTTGTTATTATGGAGTATTGTGTGTAGATGGGTAAAAAGAAAAATCTACCCATTTTGATTTCAGGCAATTCAGACAACAAAATATAAGTCACTGTAAGAGGCATTTTTTTGCAGCAGTGCTGCCTGCCAGCAGTAATCATCTCTGATTGATTGAGAGATTAAAGGGGTTATCATTATTGAGTAACATAGTACTGTAGATGCACTTCAATGCATTTTGTAACTTTGTCCCAGAAGCATTTAGCTGCCGGGTACTCCCACATCATATGAAGGAATGTGCCTACCTGATTTAGGGGACACAGTGAACAGTTGGGAGTTGGGGCTAATTTCATTGTAAAACATTTCCTTGGTGTTAAAAACAGTCTGTGAACAAACTTAAAATGTAAAAATTGATTGTTCGGATTATGGGATGTCAAGTTAATATTTTTCCATATTCTGTTCCAATTAAAGTGTTGTTCAGATTAATTTAAATCTGTGGACAAGTACATTTGATGGAAACTCATTTCTGGTGGGAAAATGCACATTGTTTTTATGCAGATTTCAGAATATTCACCTGAAAATCTGTCGCCAACTGTATGGAAACCTAGCTACTGAGAGAGATTTGGACTCCCAATGAGACGGCTTTCTCTGTTGAGAGAAGAGGTTTTATTCTTTTAGAAAGGATTTAGTCTGGCTTGGCGTGGATTTACAATCAGAGGTGTACGGTTCTTTATAGAAGCGGTAGAATCGTTGATTGATTAACTTAGGTTCAGATACAATAGTTGCTATATCAACTAATTGATCATTACTGCATAGCTTGTTGGCCAGTAGACGACTGGGACGATTACCATGGAAGTAATGGTCCAGTCTAACTCGATTGTTGGGAAAGTCTGCTCTCTGTCTTATCAATAAATGAGGTTCTGTCTTGACTTTGGAAAGAGTAATAGCTACCTGGTCTGAATAAAGCATTTGTTGAGAACACTCTAATGCAGTTAACAATATATACAATTCTGATATCTTCTTTCATTGTGATTTATTCAACTGAAATGCAAATGCTGTTGCACAATTTTTTTGTACTTTACCCCCTTTTTCTCTGCAAATTTTAACTTGTCTCATAGCTGCAACTATGAGGTCCGAAACAAGACCCACCAAACCCAGCCGCTCCAATGTGTCGGAGGAAACACTGTTCAATTGACAACCGGGGTAAGCCTGCAGGCCAGCCACAAGGTGTTGCTAGAGCGCTATGAGCCAAGTAAAGCCCCTCCGGCCAAACCCTCCCCTAACCCAGACGATGCTGGGCCAATTGTCCGCCATCATATGGGACTCCAGATCACGGCCGGTTGTGACACAGCCCGGGATTGAACCCGGGTCTGTAGTGATGCCTTTAGCCCTACGATGCAGTGCCTTAGACCGCTGCGCCACTCGGGAGGCCCAAGTTGCACTTTTTTAAATAAAACCTTCGGTGGCATCTCATAGAATCTGGGAGGAATCGACCGAATTTTTAATAATCATTATGAATTTAGTTAGCGTGGTGATCGGACAAGCTCATTATGTCGAATTTCTATTTTCTTATTTCCAAAAAAAGAGATGTAGTAGATAATAATATAAAATTGATTCGGGAGAATGTTTTTTTGTTTGAGTAGAAAGTGCACTCGTTTACTTTAGGATGCTATGCTCGCCAGGCATCAATGACATTGTAATCAGAGAGTATATGTTGGAGAGGCTTGGTTGTCTGTGGATTGTAGCTGGTCTTATTAGATTTGTCCAGCATGTCCAAAATGCCATTCATGTCCATCCCAATAACAGGATGGAATTCAGTTAATTCAAACAATATGCTGTTTGGAGATCCTGCAAACGTAGAATCATATGAATTTGGAGCATACACATTAATAAAGGTAATTTTATTTCCATTATGAATACATTTAAGGAAAGTGATTCTGCCTTCCTGGTCTTCGCCTTACCCAAGATGGTGATTTTGAGTTCCTGATGTATCATTATGATTACAGCCTTAGTTTTATTTGGGCTGATGAAAATGCAGCCAGTTTGTACAAATGGTTCTGCATTCTATGTGCGTCCTGATGGAGCAGGTGTGTTTCTAAGAGAATTGCTATATCAATATGGTTTCTTGCTAGGATATCAAGACAGCTGGAACATTTGATAGGAGAATGTAGGCCTTCAAATTCTAAGACAGAATAGCTAGTGTTGCCATTGTTTTTCAGAAAGGAATGTTCTATTAATTATATACTTGTTATCTTTAGCGTTGATAACCCCATGGATGTGTAACCAAAAACAGGACCCACAGGGAGACTCCATTCCCCACCCAGAAAACCCTCCCTGTAAACCAAGGTGTCGAAAACGTTTCACAGGGATGCTGGCCCATGTTGACTTCAATGCTTCTCACAGTTGTGTCAAGTCTCTCCAGTGAAATGTCAAGGATTTATCATGCAGTGTAACCTGTACATTGACCATCACCCCGCTGACTTCACCTCTGACAAAGACAGGGTGGACTTTGTCATCTCCCTATGTAACCGGTGTGAAATGGCTAGCTAGTTAGCAGGGTGTGTGCTAATAGCCTTTCAATCAGTGACGTCACTCGCTCTGAGACCTTGAAGTGGTTGTTCCCCTTGCTCTGCAAGGGCCACGGCTTTTGTGGAGCAATGGGTAATGATGCTTTGTTGGAGGCAGTTGTTGATGTGTGCAGAGGGTCCGAGCCCAGGTAGGGGCGAGGAGAGGGATGGAAGCTAAACTGTTACATTGATGCTATTGACCCGGATCACTGGTTGCTGCGGAAAAGGAGGAGGTCAAAAGGGGGGTGAGTGTAACCGGTGTGAAATGGTTAGCAGGGTGCACGCTAATAACGTTTCAATCGGTGATGTCACTCGCTCTAAGACCTTGAAGTAGTTGTTCCCCTTCTTCCCCTTGTTCTGGATTGGGTCACAGCCCGGTGGGCCGCTCAAAGTTCTGATCTGTCCTCTGAATCATGTTTCCACACCCTCTTCAAGGAGGTGTTCGACCATTAAGTTTTAAGTTTTAAGTCCAGTTTTAAGTCCTATGACCGCACATTGAATTTACGGGAATCAATCTCAAGTGATTCCGTTTTCTCTTTTAGGAGTTTGATTGCCCCTTCTAACTTAGCTTGTGCTGTTTCAAGGTCATGGAGTTGCACCTCTGTTGCATTGGATGCCTTCTCCAGACTTAGGCATCTACTTTAGAAGTGAGCAATGGGAGTGATTAATTTACCGGTTTTAATTAAAGTCAGAACAATCTCTTGGATAGTAGCAGCCAACTCTTTCTGTTGTCTGGTGTTGAGAGCCGCCATGTTCCCAAAGGTGAATTGTGAATGGACAGATCTGCTGGAGCTAAATAGACCTGCAAATGTTTTGTTGTCATACAATGAATGTCCCACACCTTAATATCAGGGGCACAACTTTGGTTTTAAAAGTGGGAGAGACATAACATGGCGGGGGGTCTGGGTGTCCTCCCACAGATGTTTTGGGGGGCATCTAAAGCTAACAACCTGTATTTCTACACAATCCAATATAACCCATGGCCCTTCTAGCCGTCTCTATTTAGAACAACAAAAAGTAAGCAAAAATGCCCCCAGTCATCAAGCTAGGTGATTGATAAGACTAGATGAAAGGTAATTCAATAATCAATATTGTGTTGCACATTTAACCAATAGCCTAACAAATCTAACAACATTATTTTCCCAATCAACAACAAAAAACATTAACACACATAAACATCACATCCAAGACTAGTCGTGAAGAGGGCACGACAACGCCTATTCTCCCTCGGGAGACAGATTTGGCATAGGTCCCCAGATCCTCAAAAAGTTCTAAAGATGCACCATCGAGAGCATCCAAACTGGTTGCATCACCGCCTGGTATGGCAACTGCGTTACAGAGGGTTGTGTGTAAGGCCCAGTACATCACAGGGGCCAAGCTTCCTACCATCCAGGATCTCTATACCAGGCGGCGTCAGAGGAAAGCCCTAAAAATTGTCAAGGTTTCCAGTCACCCAAGTCATAGACTGTTCTCTCTGCTACCATGTCTAGGTCCAAAAGGCTTCTTAACAGCTTCTACCCCCTAAGCCATAAGACTGCTGAACAGCCAATTAAATGGCTACCCAGACTATTTACATTGACCCCCCTCCTTTGTTTTTACCTTGCTGCTACTCACTGTTTTTTATATACAGTGAGCACCATAATTCATTGGACAATGACACTTTTTTTTATTTTGGTTCTGTACTCTAGCACTTTGAGTTTGAAAGGATACAATGACAATGAGGGTGAAGTGAAGACTGTCAGCTTTAATTTGAGGGTATTTTCATATATATCCGATGAACTGTTTAGAAATTATAGACGCTTTTGTACATAGTCCCCCCCATTTTCCGGCATAAAAAACATTGGACAGTTTAACATAATCTAGAATAAAGTAATCATCGTTAATATTTCGTCGCATATCCTTTGCATGCAATGACTGCTTGAAGTCTGTGATGCGTCGACATCACCAGACGCTGGGTATCTTCCCTGGTGATGCTCTGCCAGGCCTGTACTGCAGCCATCTTCAGTTCCTGCTTGTTTCGGGGACTTATTGCCTTCAGTCTCCTCTTCAGCATGTAAAATGCATGTTCAATTGGATTCAGATCCGGTGATTGACTCGACCAGTCAAGGATTTTCCACTTTTTGGCCGTCAAAAACCCCTTCGTTGCTCTAGCAGTATGTTTAGGGTCATTGTCTTGTTGCGTGATGAAGTGCTGTCCAATGAGTTTGGAGGTATTTGGTTTTATCTGAACAGATAAAATATTTCGGTAGACTTCAGAATTCATTGTTCTACTTCTGTCTGCAGTCACATCATCGATGAAGACAAGTGAGCCTGTTCCCCTGGCAGCCATACAGGCCCAAGACATAACACCCCCTCCACCATGTTTCACGGATGAGGTGGTATGCCTTGGATCATGGGCATGTCTTTTTTTTTCTCCACACTCTCCTCTTTCCATCACTCTGGTACATGTTAATCTTTGTCTCATCTGTCCACAATACTTTTTTCCAGAACTCTTGGGGCTCTTTTAGGTGCTTTTTAGCAAACTGTAATCTCGCCTTTCTGTTCTTCAGGCTTATCAGTCCTGCTGGTGTAGTCTTCTACGTATGGTAGACTTTGACACATCTACACCTGCATCCAGGAGAGTGTTTTTGATCTGTTCGGCTGTTGTCAGGGGGGTTTTCTTCACCACAGAGAATATTCTCCAGTCATCCACTACAGTGGTCTTCCTCAGTCTACCGGGTCTTTTGACATAATTGAGTTCACTGGTTGTTTTTTTCTTGTTAATGATGAACCAAACTGTTGACTTGGGCATGCCCAGGGTTTTTGCAATGTTCCTGATTGATTGATTTTCATTTCTGAGATTTATGACGGCCAGCTTAATTTGCATCGACACTGCTGTCTTCCTCGTGTTGTCACACCCCAACAACAACCTCCAAAGGCAATAGCAAAGTCTAGAATCAATACTATTCATCAACAGCTCTCCTGCATGCACTAACGACACAAATGAATACACCTGCCTAACAACACACATATGTGAAGCCAATTCAACAAATACTTGTAGTACCTTAAAATGGGGGGACCATGTACAAAAGGTGCTGTCATTTCTAAACGGTTCATCCGATATGTATGAAAATACCCTAAAATTAAAGCTGACAGTCTGCATTTCAGCGTCATTGTCATTGTATCCTTTCAAACTCAAAGTGCTAGATTACAGAACAAAAATAACAAAAAAATGGTCACTGTCCAAAGAATTATGGCGCTCACTGTATGCATAGTCACTTCACCCCTACCTACATGTACAAATTACCTTGACTAACCTGTACCCCCGCACATTGACTCGGTACCGCTGTATATAGCCCCGTTGCTATTTTTACATGTTTTACTTTACTTTATTTAGTAAATATTTATTGACTCTTATTTTTCTTAAAACTGCATTGCTGGTTAAAGGGCTTGTAAGTAAGCATTTCACGGTAAGGTCTACATCTGTTGTATTCGGCGCATGTGACAAATACAATTTGATTTGATCCTCCATAAAATGTATCTCATAGGCCTAATAGTATTGTAGAGCTCTTTTTACATGCACACAGCTTTAGGATATTAGTGAAACATTATTATTGGTTTTGGGCATGTTATGCCAAGGCCAGAGTGACAACCCACAGGTTGCTAGACCCCCAGGGCCAGGACTGAGCAGCCCAGCAGCTAGGGAGTGCCTAAATACTGTAGGTGTCTCCCCTGACGTGGGCATGTTTCAATACAGACTCATTTGGTCGTACTGTATTCCATATAAGGCATCCAGACCTTATGAAAATTGCCCAGTATACCGTTAATCTGGTAATAAATCAAATCTGGTAATACATAACTTTCTGTCATCCATTGTGACAATGTGGGAGGATAACCAACCTTCCAATTAATGTCAATGCATTTCGTAGATGCTTGGTTTCACAGTTTCATTTTATAACAGTCTCCAGTATCAACATTTACAAGCAAACACAGAGGGAGAAAGGAGAATCTGTAGACATGCTGAGATAAAAGTCATACTCTTACAGAATTCAGCCAGCCTTCACAAGACCATAACACTGTCAAATATGTCCCCTTTTGTATTTTACACCTCCAACAGAGGAATGACATTTCTGAGTGCATGTTATTCCGTTTTATTCACTTACACTGGCGACTGGTGACTTGTTTCAGGACACTAGGCGTATGTCGCGGGTCACTACTTCACAGGAGAGCCATTTGAATGTAATTGTGAATGGATGGTCTTAAACTGCAGTCATTTATGTCTGAGATTATATGAACATGACTGGGAATTCTAACACATCTGTATCCATTCATCATCATCATCAATAGCTTCTACCAGGTCTTCCTCACATTTTAGTTTTACATGCTTTGTGTCATCGGGAAAAGCCTCTTTTAACTCTTGATACAGTTTGGAAATCAACTTTGGAGGTTAGTCAGATTGCCTTAAAATAGTTTATGCTATTTTAAGCGAAAAATGCTATTTCAGAATTTGGGGCCCCGTACCCAGTGAAAGTTGCCTCCCTGCTTAATATGGTGTTTACTATTGATAATTTTAGAAAAGAAGTCGGTTAATTCATAGTAAATTCATTAATTTACAAAAGAAAGCCACGATAAGGCAACGCATTTCAATGCATGGCACCAGAACCGGAAGCTTTTGAGGCTATACAGTGTTTGTTTACAATTAGGTTGTTTACAAACAATGAAGTCAAACAAACTAATAATTTGGGTGCTGATGGGGTTAAACCAAGCATTCGTCAAGAACCAATGGTATGTAACTCATTTAAAAGTAAAAAAATTGATGTAGCAATGGAATTGCAGACTGCCCCTTTAATACAACACTACTGTACGTAGCTTGAAGCACACTTTTTTGTGGTCGACCTCAACCAGCTCAACACTCACATCTAGCCTATTGATTCATCATGTTGGGACAGAGCTGGAGCCCATCTTCTCTTTTCCACGCTACCTAGAGTCGATGTCCACAGCCCTGCAGAAATCGAATTACTATTATTATGGTATTATTACCATAATAAACAAATCCCCATAAAAATCTGTCTATTTAAGCTAGAGATATCGGTGTCGGCGTTCCGCATCTGCGGTGGAAGGTGTTAGAGCTACAGCGCTGTTTGTCAGACCAGGATACATTCACACTAGATATTAGTCACGTCGTGTCAATATATACAAAACGTCTTAGGTCTTAACAGCAACAGCTCCAGCAGGCTAAACAATTAATCCATCTTGTCACTTAGAAAGAGTCATAGTTCTCCGAAATATTGAGTCTTTGAAGTTAGGAGAACCATAGGCAGCTTAGATAAAAATAAAGATGTCTAACTAGGCAGAATATGGAAGATCAATGTATTATTTGAGGGTACCATTCATATTCTGGACCATCTCTCTCTCTGTCTCTCTCTCTCTCTCTCTCTCTCTCTCTCTCATTCATTGTTCTAGTTCCACCCCACTCTTCCACCACTTAGCAACGTGTGATGGGGTTGAAGGAGCCAGAGTGTGACTGACTGGCATGGCCATGATGGTCATCTCTGTCACGTCCTGTCAGGCCATAACAGGCCCAGGGACACAGCTGTCCACCCCATCACCTGTCTCTGTACGCTCCAGTTTAGATGTTGAGCATCACAAAGAGCCACAGCATGGCAGATATTGTATATTCAGACTCAGACAACGACAGCGTCTCAGATGGCATCGTATTTCACCCGCTGGATGCAATTTTCTATCACTCATTCATAGGCTACCCAGAGATCAGGAAAAAACAGAACACCTGCAGGCTGTGCCTATAGATTCTATCATGTCAACCAAAATGCTGACCGAGATGCACGATTATGGCCTCTGAAACTGAGATCTGCAGAAATTGTGATTCATGCACAGATATGGATATAGCTGTGCAAAGCACATGCCCAGTTGTCCTTCCAGTCTCTAAAGTGCCATTTTGTTTTAGGGTAAAAAAAATATGTTGTCGTTGTTTTTCTGAACCCAAGTTGTTGTTAAATTCGCATTAAATATGTGCTATTTCTATTAGCCATTAACATGTGTCCATCTATTGCTTTTACGTAACTAAATAATCAAAGTCATAATTGCTCAACAAGTCTTTGACTGCAGTTGCGTAAACATTTGTTTGGGTGCTCTTTTTTTAGTTTGAGCACCCGCCCCTCAAAAGGTTTGTGCACGGTCCACCTGCCCCACCTGCCCCTCAAAAGGTTTGTGCACGGGTGGCAGGTAGCCTAGTGGTTAGAGCATTGGACTAGTAACTGAAAGGTTGCAAGAACGAATCCCTGAGCTGACAAGGTAAAAATCTGTTGTTCTACCCCTGAATAAGGCAGTTCTGTTCCAAGTCCGTCATTGAAAATAAGAATTTATTCTTAACTGACTTGCCTAGTTAAATAAAACAAATTCACCTGTTAACATCATATTCTATTTTACAGGGGTTGGGGGAAAAACTTTCTGAAACACATTTCAGGATCCATTGCAAACCAACCTTCTGTCAAGTGAACCAAATTTAGCCAATCCCCTGGACATGTCTAATTGAAAAGCTACGTTCTCAGTGACTTCATTAGAGGGAGAGTAAGGGGCTGTCAGAGTGATGCCTGCCCTATTACAGCTCAGCGTCAGGACTTACCATACACACACATCCACAAAGAAAGTCTGTGTCCAAAATGGCACCCTATTCCCTATATAGTGCATTACTTTTGACCAGGGCCCATAGGGATGCAGACAGAGAGGATAGGAGGAGAGGTACATGGAGGGGAGAGAGAAGGGACAGGGAAGAGAGAGGGAGAGGAAGGGGAGGTAGGAGGGTCAGGACGGTAATAACCATGCTCTTATCTCTGCATGGCGTTCCCAGTTTGGAGCCGTGCGGGGGCTGCATGGCCCCGTGTGATGGTGGGAGATTTATGACTACTGTCATCGGGATCATGTCTCTGCAGGTTGCCACGCTCCCTAACCTTCACCACCAATGCCACGGATTGCACTCTCCAAATTCTGCCGGAGGAGAATCATAACAGGGTGGGAGACGACAGTTTTCGAGACGGGAAGAGGGGAGAAGCCAAGCTGTGACAAACAAGTACATCTTACATTTACGGTAATTTAGCAGAAGTTCTTATCCAGAGCGATGTACAGTAGTGAGTGCATACAGTGCATTCAGAAAGTATTCAGACCCCTTGACTTTTTCCACATTTTGTTACATTACAGCCTTATTTTAAAATGGATTAAATACAAAAAAATCCTCAGCAATCTACACACAATAACCCATCATGACAAAGAGAAAACAGGTTTTTAGAAATTTTAGCACATTTATAAAAGGTTTAAAACAGAAATACCTTATTTACATAAGTATTCAGACCATTTGCTATGAGACTCGAAATTGAGCTCAGGTGCATCCTGTTTCCATGGATCATCCTTGAGATGTTTCATAAACTTGATTGGAGTGCACCTGTGGACATGATTTGGAAAGGCACACACCTGTCTATATTAAGGTCCCACAGTTGACAGCGCATGTCAAAGCAAAAACCAAGCCATGAGGCCGAAGAAATTGTCCGTAGAGCGCCGAGACAGGATTGTGTCGAGGCACAGATCTGGGGAAGGGTACCAAAACATTTCTTCAGCATTGAAGGTCCCTAAGAACACAATGGCCTCCATCATTCTTAAATAGAAAAAGTTTGGAACCACCAAGACTCTTTCTAGAGCTGGCTGCCTGGCCAAACTGAGCAATCGGGTGAGAAGGGCCTTGGTCAGGGAGGTGACCAAGAATCTGATGGTCACGCTGACAGAGCTCTAGAGTTCCTCTGTGGAGATTGGAGAACCTTCCAGAAGGACAACCATCTCTGCAGCACTCCACCAATCAGGCCTTTATGGTAGAGTGGCCAGACGGAAGCCATTCCTCAGTAAAAGGCACATGACAGCCCACTTGGAGTTTGCCAAAAGGCATCTAAAGACTCTGACCATGGGAAACAAGATTCTCTGGTCTGATGAAACCAAGATTGAACTCTTTGGCCAGAATGCCAAGCGTCACATCTGGAGGAAACCTGGCACCATCCCTATGGTGAAGCATGGTGGTGGCAGCATCATGCTGTGGGGATGTTTTCAGCGGCAGGGACTGGGAGACTAGTCAGGATCAAGGCAAAGATGAATGGAGCAAAGTACAGAGAGATCCTTGATAAAAACCTGCTCCCGAGCTCTCAGGACCTCAGACTGGGGTGAAGGTTCACCTTCCAACAGGACAACGACCCTAAGCACACAGCCAAGACAATGCAGGAGTGGCTTTGGGACAAGTCTCTGAATGTGTTTGAGTGGCCCAGCCAGAGTCCGGGCTTAAACCTGATCGAACATCTCTGGAGAGACCTGAAAATAGCTGTGCAGCGACTCTCCCCATCCAACCTGACAGAGCTTGAGAGGATCTGCAGAGAAGAACGAGAGAAACTCCCCAAATAGAGGTGTGCCAAGTTTCTAGCATCATACCCAAGAAGACTCGAGGCTGTAATCGCTGCCAAAGGTGCTTCAACAAAGTACTGAGTAAAGGGTCTGAATACTTATGTAAACTGTACATTTTCCCACACCCCACAAGCACCATGCTCTACCAAATGAGCCACACAGGACCATAAGTACTATTAAGCTTCTTTAGAAGCATCATCAAATCACTTTTTTAAATCAACACTATCGTGTTGAAATAGCTGTTTATATGAAGAACGAGCAGAACACTTCCGCCAGAGATTACAATTTGTGTAGAGTTACAGAAATGTTACATTGGTCTTCTAACACACTAAAGAGCTCAAGCAGGTCAATATCTGAGGCCATTGTTTTCCATGGTCATGGTGTGACTCCAGTAGAGGTTATGGTTTTACTCCAGTAGAGGTCATAGTGTGACTCCAGTAGAGGTAAGTTTGTTACTCCAGTAGAGATCATAGTGTAACTCCAGTAGAGGTCATGGTGTGACTCCAGTAGAGATCATAGTGTGACTCCAGTAGAGGTCATGGTGTGACTCCAATAGAGGTCATAGTGTGACTCCAGTAGAGGTCATAGTGTGACTCCAGTAGAGGTCACGGTGTGACTCCAGTAGAGGTAATTTTTTTACTCCAGTAGAGGTCATAGTGTGACTCCAGTAGAGGTCATGGTGTGACTCCAGTAGAGGTCACAGTGTGTCTCCAGTAGAGGTAAGTTTGTTACTCCAGTAGAGATCATAGTGTAACTCCAGTAGAGGTCATGGTGTGACTCCAGTAGAGATCAGAGTGTGACTCCAGTAGAGCTCACGGTGTGTCTCCAGTAGAGGTCATAGTGTAACTCCAGTAGAGGTCATGGTGTGACTCCAGTAGAGGTCAGTATGTATCCAAAAAGTAGCTAGTTCCCCCTCTGTATACACAGTTATACCGTGGACATGATAAATTGTGTCTGATGTCTGCAAAATTAATGAGGGGAAACTAGGGTATTCTCAGTTATGAATTTGATACCCTTACGGGGTTTTAGTGTGGTTCCCTGGTGCGGTTCCTATTTGCAATTAGCTTGAACTATACATTGTACTGCCACAAAATTCTAAAATGATAGCTTACAAATAGACAGTTTATGATAAATTGCCTGATGCTGTCATTTACAAGCTATGATTGCACAAGCAATGTGTTGTCATCCCTGACGTAAACACATGGGAGCAATAGAAACATATTGTCACATAGCACAATCAACATGGTTTGACAAGGTTTGCTGGGACCACACCTGGAACCAGGAACGAAGATTTCTCTTTCTTTCCTCACCATAATGAAAGAGCACCTTCAGTCCACTCACAAAGACTCATTTGTTGTCACTTTACAACAATGTGGAGAGTCTTTGTGTGGAAAGTGCTCTTTCTATCAGAACCCCACAAAAGGCCAGACACAATGTGGATTAAAAAGAAAAGAAGACAGGAAAAAGCCCCATTGCGAGATTGGGGCATGCTTCCCTCAGTGTAAAACGAACGCTTTCTGTTATCGCAGGTGTTTGGCCGAACAAAGGCAAGGTGAGACAGGCTCTCCACCAGGTTTATTCAGAACCCCAAAGGTGATTTAATACTGAGCCTGAATCAGACCCACTTATTGCCACACAAGGATATAGGAGACAGGGAATTTTCTTCCTACAGATGTTGGATCTTTATTTGAGCCAGTTTGCTACTACAGGAAATAATCCTGAAGCAACAGGAAATGTGGATTAGAATTAATGGATTTTTTGGTAGGGGTTGATACATTTTTCAAATGTAAAAATTACACATTTTAGAAGCCTTTTGAAATCGAATAAACAAAAAAGTTAACATTTCCTTCTGTGCAGAAAAATTTCAGCGACAAAAGAATGATCAAATAAAGAATCTACATCTGTATAAGGCTATAGTTTCTCTCTTTTTCCTTTATTTTCCACGGCTGCACCGAGCGCCCGAGGCACCTCAATGATGGCGTGGATCCCTGCAGGCCAGGACCCCAAAGAGAAGTCCCAGGTGAGTGCCTGACTGAACATTTCTGTGGAGAACCACAGAAAAGTAAGCAATATCTCTCTTCAAATCAAATCAAATATATTTATAAAGCCCTTCTTACATCAGCTGATATCTCAAAGTGCTGTACAGAAACCCAGCCTAAAACCCCAAACAGCAAGCAATGCAGGTGTAGAAGCACGGTGGCTGGGAAAAACTCCCTAGAAAGGCCGGAACCTAGGAAGAAACCTAGTGTCACGACTGTTGAAAGGAGAGGACCAAGGTGCAGCGTGGTGAGCGTACATATTATTTTTATTTGAAAAGACGCCGAACAAAACAATAAACATTACCCAACAAACCGTGAAGCTAAAGGCTATGTGCCATAAACAAAGTCAACTTCCCACAACACAAGGAGGGAAAAGGGCCACCTAAGTATGGCTCCCAATCAGAGACAATGATAGACAGCTGTCCCTGATTGAGAACCATACCCGACCAAAACATAGAAAATAAAGAACATTGAAAAAGGAACATAGAATGCCCACCCTAGTCACACCCTGGCCTACCCAAAATAGAGAATAAAAAACCTCTCTATGGCCAGGGCGTGACAGTATCCACCCAAAGGTGCGGACTCCAGCCGCAAAAACTGAACCTGTAGGGGAGGGTCTGGGTGGGCTTTTCTCAGTGAGGGACGCAGACCCCGCTCCACCTCTGGCACGGCCCACTTAGGTGGCGCCTCTGGAGCGGGGACCCTCGACGCCGACCCAGGACTGGGCACTGACTCTGGCGGCTCCGGACTGGGCGGCGACTCTGGCGGCTCCGGACTGGAGGGCGACTCTGGCGGCTCCGGACTGGTGGGCAACTCTGGCGGCTCCGGACTGGAGGGCAACTCTGGCGGCTCCGGACTGGAGAGCGACTCTGGCGGCTCCGGACTGGAGGGCGACTCTGGCGGCTCCGGACTGGAGGGCGACTTTGGCGGCTCCGGACCTGAGGCCGTCCCTGTCGGCTCCGGACTGTAGGCCGTCTCTGTCGACTCCGGACTGTAAACTGTCGCCGGAAGCTCTGGACGGGGAACTGTCGCCGGAAGCTCTGGACGGGGGACTGACGCTGGAAACTCTGGACGGGGAATGCGCACTGGAGGCCTGATGCGTGGGGCTGGCTTTGGAGGCACCAGACTAGTAACACGCACCACAGGGCTAGTGCGAGGAGCAGGAACAGGACTCACCAGGCTGGGGAGACATGCAGGAGGCCTGGCTCTGGGAGCAGGCACAGGATTCCCCAGGCTGGGGAGACCTACTGGAGGCCTGGTCCGTGGAGGAGGCAGAGGATAGACCGGGCTGTGGGGGAGCACTGGAGATCTGGTGCGTAGGCTTGACACCACTCTTCCAGGCTCAATGCCCACTTTCGCCCGGCATGGGCGGAGCGCAGGCATAGGACAAACTGAGCCCTCCCAGCGCCCCGGAGACACAGTACGCAGAGCCGGCGCAGGATACCCTGGGCCGAAACGTCGCACTGGAGACCAGACGCGCTGAGCTGGCACAATCCGCCCTGGCTGGATGCCCACTCTCGCATGGCACTTGCGGGGGGCTGGCATATAGCGCTCCGGGCTATGAGCGTGTACTGGAGACACCGTGCACTTCACCGCATAACACGGTGCCTGACCAGTACCACGCTGCTTCCGGTAAGCACGGGGAGTTGGCTCAGGTCTATCGCCTGACTCCGCCAATCTCCCCGTGTGCCCCCCCCCCAAAAAAATAGTTTTGGGGGGGCTGCCTCTCGGGCTTCCTTGCCAGCCGTGTTCCCGCATAACGTTGGCTCCCCTCTCCTGCTGCCTCCGCTCTCCTGGCTGCCTCCACCTGTTCCCATGGGAGGCGATCCCTTCCAGACAGGATCTCTTCCCATGTGTAGGATCCCTTGCCGTCCAGGATATCCTCCCATGTCCAAGAGTCCTTTTTACCACGCTGCTTGGTCCGTTGGTGGTGGGAAGTTCTGTCACAACGGTTGAAAGGAGAGGACCAAGGTGAGGCGTGGTGAGCGTACATATTCTTTTTATTTGAAAAGATGCCGAACAAAACAATAAACACTACCCAACAAACCGTGAAGCTAAAGGCTATGTGCCATAAACAAAGTCAACTTCCCACAACACAAGGAGGGAAAAGGGCTTATAACTGAGGTGCAGTTGGAAAGACAACACCTCAATACTTCCCTCCAACCTCTGGTTATACAGTGTACAGTATATAGAGTATTTTTTTTTACATATCCACCTGTCATTCTGTTTTTGTTTTTGATTACCTATTATAAAGGAAGCGTAATCTACAGTAGATTGCAGCATTTGGAATTCCATCACACATTAACCTTTTTTTTATTCCTTTGAGCTATGACTTCAAACATTCCATTTGTACTGTTTTGAGTCAATATAAACTACGAGTCTTGTACGATTAAGTAAGCAAGATAAAAGAGTGTTCTCTATATGCACTGTAAAAGCGGCACATCAACCGTGGTTGCATAGATCCGTTGTTGGTATGGACAGGTAAAACATCTAGTCAGGAATACCACAAAGACTGAATTCTTCCCACTCTTCCTATAAAGGTCACCCTTCAAAAATAATTAGTTTGCCTTTCCCAGGGTCTTTGAAATGGCCAGACCAATCAGTGATGGAGGTTGGGTCTGCAATAGCCTATAGATTAGCCAACAACTGAAACATTGGTTTTAATTAGAGTGAGGTTGGAAAGCCTGGGGTGTAGGAGTGGCAACATGCAGCTTTCCAGAGAGAAAAGATAAGGAGGGAAGTGAAGAGGAGAGGAGAGGAGAGAAGAGTAGAGGAGGGGAGAGCAGAGAAGTGGAGAGGAAAGGAAAGGAGGGAAGAGGAGAGGAGGGGAGAAGAGAGGTGAGGAGGGGAGAGGAGTGGAGAGGAGGGAAGAGGAGAGGAGAGGTGAGGAGGGGAGAGGATGGAAGAGGAAAGGAGGGAAGAGGAGAGAAGAGGAGAGGGGAGGAGGGAAGAGGAGAGGGCAGGAGGGGAGAGGAGAGGAGGCTCCTGATTGCAGACCCAGTGTGAGAGGAGGATCCCCATGGCGAGAGGGACATAAAGTGACCTTGAGGAGATCTACAGGAGAGAAGGTAATACCTAGTCCCCTTTGCCCTTACAACACAGGTGTATTTTGGTAACCTGAGGATGGTTTTATACCAGTTACTTTAGGTTGCTTTAATACCAGTGTCGATATACTGTACGTTTTTCATTAAGATGAGTGTAATAACATGTTACTGCGTTATAATTATTCTTTATTATTATCTTTATTCTAATAAAGGTATATTTTCTTTAAAGCATTGGGCTTCAAAAGGGTTATTTTGCCTGTAACATGTGCTTTACCAATACATAGGTATTAAAGCCCTTTAACCAGAATCTGAACTAATCTACATGATGCATTCATTCCCATTCCCATTCTAAGGGACATACATTTCAGTTTTAATGCAGATAATGCTCTGGAAATTAATTATCACTTGCAGCATTTGCACTCTATAGTTCTCTTCAATGGTTAGTAATTCTGTTCTGCTTTTAGTTAAATGGCTGGCCACATTCAGTACAGAAGGAAAGGGCAACTATCATGTCAGCTTACAGCTCAAAGAGGGGTCAAAACAGACACATCTTGAGCACATTCCAAATGGCACCCTATTTCCTATATAGTGCACTACTTTTGACCAGAGCCCTATGGCAGTATATAGGGAACAGGGTTCCATTTGGGACACACCCACTGTGGTCAGTCATGAATGTAAGTAAGTACAGCATCACATAGACTGCTTAGGAAGCCATTTACTCTTTAAACACCTGAGGTAGGTGCCTCCCTATGGCAACCGCCGTATTGATCATCAATATCTTCCTCAAAGGAAATACCACTCAAAACTATCTTTTGCTGCTTTTTTTATTAGTCCACTGTTGATACAGTCCAGAAATGTTTTGCATGTCAGCAATGAACTTTTCAAGCTTTCAAAATACAGAAAACACGTCATACAGTGTCACTTTCTGTATTTTGATTGCTGACACGCAATTTTTTGGGGGACTGCACCAACAGTGGACTAATAAAAAAAAGTACCAAAATATTGTTTTTGGGTGGGGTTTTTTCTCTAACAACCTCTATATCTCATCTTAATTAGATGTCGAAGTTCGTTTAATTAAAACATGATCTCAGATGATATAATCATTGGAATGGTTCTTTCTGTCACGCCCTGATCTGTTTCACCTGTTCCTGTGATTGTCTCCACCCCCTCCAGGTGTCACTTATTTTCCCCAGTGTATTTATCCATGTGTTTCCTGTACCAGTTTGTCTTCTGTTAGTCAAGTAAACCAGCGTGTTTTCCCCATACTCCTTTTGCTACTCTCCTTTTTCTAGTCCTCCTGGTTTTGACCTTTGCCTGTTTCTGGACTCTGTACCCACCTGCCTGACCATTCTGCCTGCCTTGACCACAAGCCTGTCTGCCACTCTGTACCTCCTGGACTCTGATCTGGTTTTGACCTTTTGCCTGTCCACGACCATTCTCTTGCCTACCCCTTTGGATTATTAAATATTGTAAGACTCCAACCATCTGCCCCCTGTGTCTGCATCTGGGTCTCGCCTTGTGCCTTGATAGTACGAACTGGCCATGAAAGACCCAGTAGACTTGGACCAGCTCCGCCACGCTGTCTCCCTGCAGGGAGCCACGATTAGGAGAGATCAGGAGTTGGTACAGGGCCTTTTGGAAGGGCTCAGGTCCTTGACGGAACGCCACAACCATGGGTTAAAGGCTATTATGGAGCAAATCAGGGAGTTAGCTCTGAAAAACCCAAATGACCCAGTAATTATTGTCCTATCTGTGGTGAGTTTGTACAGCTCCCCAAGAACCCCGCTTACCTTTACCCCGCTTACCTTTATTTGGGGAATCCTGGTACCTGCCGGGCTTTTCTTTCTAAGTGCTTGCTTATTTCTGAGCTACAGCCATCTTTTTTTCCTTCAGACAGATCGAAGATAGCGTATATTATTACGCTAACGTCGGGAAGGGTGCTCTCCTGGGCTACGGCAGTTTGGGAACAATAATCTGTCATCTGGAGGAATTCATGGCAGAAGTGAGAAAGGTATTTGAGTCTGCGGTTTCCGGGAGAAAGGCGGCCAGTAAATTGCTTGACTAACGTCAACTCCCGTAGTGTGGCAGACTACGCAGTTGATTTTTCGCATGTTGTCTGCCGAGAGTGCCTGGAATCCGGAGTCTCTTTTCGATATTTTTCTGCACGGATTATCTGAGGAGTTAAAGGATGAGCTAGCTGCTCGGAAATTGCCGATGGATCTCGACTCCCTTATCAACCTTACCATTAAAATTGCTGGACGCCTAAGGGAAAGCAAGAGTGCGAGTGGTCCACACACTCAACCTCTGAAACCATTCTCCCTACCTCATGCCTTGCTGCCGCTGTGGATTGGGGTATCGAGAACCTGGTCCGCGAGGCACAACGCTCCCAGCCTGGACCTGAAGGGGGCCCGGCTAACCGGCTGTTTGTCCCTAATCCAGTCCGGTCCTGGAATGGGCTCATTCCTCCAGGCTGACCTGTCATCCAGGGTCCCGTCGTACACTAGCCTTCCTCCGACAATGTTTCTGGTGGCCCACAATGGTTCCTGACGTCTCTGCCTTCATCGCTGCATGCACAGTGTGTGCTCAGAACAAGACTCCACGTCAAGCGCCTTCTGGCCTCCTTCAGTCACTACCGGTCCCTCATCGTCTCTGGTCTCATACATCTCTGGACTTTGTCACTGGGCTCCCGCCGTCTGATGGCAACACTGTCATTATAATTATAGTCGACTGGTTCTCCAAGGACGCCCATTTCATCCCCCTCCCCAAACTACCTTCTGCCAAGGAGATGGCCCAGCTTATGGTGCAGCATGTCTTCCGGATCCATGGACTCCCGGTAGACATGGTCTCCGATCAGGGTTCTCGTCTCAGTTCTGGAAGGCATTCTGCACCCTTATTGGGTTGTCGGCCAGCCTGTCTTTCGGATTCCATCCCCAATCTAACAGTCAGTCGGAGCAAACCAACCAAGACCTGGAGACCACCTTGAGGTGCCTGGTCTCAACCAACCCCACTACCTGGAGCTGTCAACTGGTCTGGGTGGAGTATGCCCGGAACACCCTTCACAGTTATGCCACGGGACTCACCCCATGGAGCACTCAAAAGGGGAATCAGCCTTCCACTCTTCCTGGAACAAGAGCAGGAGGTCAGCGTACCCTCGGCCCAGATGTTTGTCCACCGCTGTTGACGGTACCTGGAGAAGAGCCAGGGTGGCTATTCTCAAGACCAACTCCAGGTATCGTCGACAACGGACCATTGCCGAACCCCAGCTCCCCGCTTCCGCATTGGGCAGAGGGCATGGCTTTCCACTCGGGATCTGCCCCTTCGGGTAGAGCCCCGCAAGCTGTCTCCCCGGTTCATTTGTTCTTTTCCCATCTCCAGAGTCCTGAGTTCTTGTGTTACCCCGTACCCTCCATATTCACCCTACCTTCCATGTGTCTAGGATTAACCCCGTATCTCACTGTTCTTTGTCTTCTGTCTCCAGGCCCATCCCTCCCCCCGGGGTTATCGGTGGCCATCCAGCATATACGGTGAGACGCCTCCTGAAGGTTCGACCACGGGGCAGGGGTTTCCAGTACCTGGTTGACTGGGAGGGTTATGGCCCGGAGGAGAGGGGCTGGGTCCGTGATAAAGACATCTTGGACCCGGCCCTCATCGCAGATTTCCTCCACCGTACCCACCTGCCTGCCTTAACCACGAGCCTGTCTGCCACTCTGTACCTCCTGGACTCTGATCTGGTTTTGACCTTTTGCCTGTCCATGACCATTCTCTTGCCTACCCCTTTGGATTTTTAAACATTGTAAGACTCCAACCATCTGCCTCCTGTGTCTGCATCTGGGTCTCGCCTTGTGCCTTGATACTTTCTGCTGATTTTGCTCCTATTTTGGTCCACATGGTCCCGTGTGGCTCAGTTGGTAGAGCATGGTGTTTGCAACGCCAGGGTTGTGGGTTCGATTCCCACGGGACACCAGTACGGAGAAATAATGTATGAAATATATGCATTCACTACTGTAAGTCGCTCTGGATAAGAGCATCTGCGAAATGACTAAAATGTATTTTCTATGTTTTATCATTCAAGATAGCTTCAAACTCTAACAGAGATTAAATGGTAGGTTATATTGGGTAGTATGCTTTAAATCAGTCAATAAACACAGAAACCAAAGTTTGGACTCATAAGGACTGCTACTCAGTCCTTTAATCGCGTGATGCTCCCCATCCAACCTGACAGAGCTTGAGGGGATCTGCAGAAAACAATGGGAGAAATTCCCCAAATACAGGTGTGCCAAGCTTGTAGTGTCATACCCAAGAAGACTCGAGGCTGTAATCGCTGCCAAAGGTGCTTCAACAAAAAACTGAGTAAAAGGTCTGAATACTTTCCGAATGCACTGGGCCTGGACGATTCCAGTATCAATTTTTTCCTGTTCTTTTTCTTATTTTCCTCTCGTTGTCTTTGTGCCAGTATACAGAAATGACTCAGTTGAACTCCTACAATTGCTGATATGCTAGCTATGTTAACTTTCTTTTTAAATGCGGAATCAGCCCCCTACTGTACAAGTACTGCCCACATGAGTTCCATGCTCTTAGGCGGGCCTGCACCACTACACTCAACCCTTTCATCCTTTCAGAGTGGCGAAGCTGAAATACATGCCCTGATTGTGTTTTAAAGTAACTCTTTAGTTCATAATGTTGTTGACTCATCTCAAACTCATATTTGTGGCCAAAGCATACATTGGAGAAAAACACTTAACCCTACCTCTAACTTATATCTCAGACTGTTTGAAAAGTGCTTTATATTTCTTAGAATGATACCATCCTTCCTCATTGGTTCAATTGGCCAACCAGTGTCTATTCGCATGAATATTTTTAATGACTGGTAGACGTCCACACCATTCGGTTGCTGGGGTACGTCCACATCATTCGGTTGCTGGGGTACGTCCACACCATTCGGTTGCTGGGGTACGCCCACATCATTCGGTTGCTGGGGTACGCCCACATCATTCGGTTGCTGGGGTACGTCCACATCATTCGGTTGCTGGGGTACGCCCACATCATTCGGTTGCTGGGGTACGTCCACATCATTCGGTTGCTGGGGTACGCCCACATCATTCGGTTGCTGGGGTACGTCCACATCATTCGGTTGCTGGGGTACGTCCACACCATTCGGTTGCTGGGGTACGCCCACATCATTCGGTTGCTGGGGTACGCCCACATCATTCGGTTGCTGGGGTACGTCCACATCATTCGGTTGCTGGGGTACGCCCACATCATTCGGTTACTGGGGTACGTCCACATCATTCGGTTGCTGGGGTACGTCCACATCATTCGGTTGCTGGGGTACGCCCACATCATTCGGTTGCTGGGGTACGCCCACATCATTCGGTTGCTGGGGTACGCCCACATCATTCGGTTGCTGGGGTACGCCCACATCATTCGGTTGCTGGGGTACGCCCACATCATTTGGTTGCTGGGGTACGCCCACATCATTCGGTTGCTGGGGTACGCCCACATCATTCGGTTGCTGGGGTACGCCCACATCATTCGGTTGCTGGGGTACGTCCACATCATTCGGTTGCTGGGGTACGCCCACATCATTCGGTTACTGGGGTACGTCCACATCATTCGGTTGCTGGGGTACGCCCACATCATTCGGTTGCTGGGGTACGCCCACATCATTCGGTTGCTGGGGTACGCCCACATCATTCGGTTGCTGGGGTACGCCCACATCATTCGGTTGCTGGGGTACGCCCACATCATTCGGTTGCTGGGGTACATCCACATCATTCGGTTGCTGGGATACGCCCACATCATTCGGTTGCTGGGGTACGCCCACATCATTCGGTTGCTGGGGTACGCCCACATCATACCAACACATACAAGCTGCTTTTTAACACGCTTCATTAAAAAAATTAGAAGGGAAAAGAATTTCACTCATATTGTAATTAAGTCATATTTCCTAAACACTGGACAGTAACTTTAAACTTTTACTGCAGCAGGCTAAATTAAACAAATCTAATTTGAAACCAAAGTATACACCTCACACAAACATGGTTATGATATCAAGGCACAAGGCGAGACCAAAATGCAGACACAGGAGGCAGATAGTTGGAGTCTTACAATGTTTACTAATCCAAAAGGGGTAGGCAAGAGAATGGTCATGGACAGTCAAAAAGGTCAAAACCAGATCCGAGTCCAGGAGGTACAAAGTGGCAGACAGGCTCACGGTCAAGGCAGGCAGGTGGGTTACAAAGTCCAGAAACAGGCAAGGGTCAATACCGGGAGGACTAGAAAAAGGAGAATGCAAAAAGTAGGAGACGGGAAAAATGCTGGTTGACTTGGAAACATACAAGACAAACTGACACAGAGAGACAGGAAACACAGGGATAAATACACTGGGGAAAAGAAGCAACACCTGGAGGGGGTGGAGACAATCACACGAACGGGTGAAACAGATCAGGGCTTGACATATGGTCTTTTAAAAAAAGAAGACACCTGTACCATATCAGATATAGAGTCGAAATGTATTCAATTTAGTGTTTGTATCCCCCCCAAAAATGTTTGGATTTTCTGCCGATTTTTTAAATAATTTTGATTAATTATGAAAAAAATGAATAACATTCCACCCATGAGGCCACTAGGTCATTTGACTGCAGGAAATGGCTACTGCAGTTATTAATGCTGATACAACCCTGAAATAAGTGTATTTTGTAAATAAGTACACTGTGAAAATGAGGAACCAGTCTCTTCTGTCCTGGGTAAGACTAAGCTGCCCTTTGTGGTACCAGCCAGGTGCATGAATGGCCGTTTCCTTGTCCACCGTGTTCTCTCTTCCACCGTGCGCTCTCTCTGGCCAGCTCTGCTCTTATAAACAAAAGGAATAAAATATGATCTACCCTCAGGTTATCTGCAGACTCTAGCCTGCATCTCACCTGTTTACAGAGCCCATGCATTCACTTTGGCAAATTGCATTTCCTCATCAAATATTTGCTTTATTAATGTTGTCCGGTGGGGTAATTAATCTCCTCAACAAAGGTACCATCTGGCTGACCCAAAAATGCAATTATACTTCCCATTCAGTGATTAAGATGAATTTCTCAGAGAGGGTGCAGAAAAAGGCAAAAGGTGTAAAACAGAGAAAATAGGAATGAGCCAGCCTCTCCTCTCCTCTCCTCTCCTCTCCTCTCCTCTCCTCTCCTCTCCTCTCCTCTCCTCTCCACTACCCTACCCTCAACCTCCTCTCCTCTCCTCTCCTCTCCTCTCCTCTCCTCTCCTCTCCACTACCCTACCCTCAACCTCCTCTCCTCTCATCTCCTTCCCTCCTCCTCTTCACACTCTCCTCTCCTCCAACACCCCCTACACACCTACGCAGTGCAGTTAATGCACAGAGACAACCTCTGTAATGAAAATTAATGTAGCCCCTCGGAATCTTATAGATTTCCTTTATGAGGTCTATTTGTTGGGGGCGTGATGTCCACACAAGCTCTGCATATTTCTTCTCCCTCCCTCGCCTCAGGCCTGACCCATTGAAAACAGTGAAAACATTGAACATTGAAAACAGTGGCACCACAGGCTAAACAAGGCTAATATCTTGGAACGGCCCTGTCCCATGTCTTCAGAGGCGATATTTCTCTCAGAGAATGCATCCTAAATGGCACCCTATTCCCTAAGTAGTGCACTACTTTTTACCAGTGCCCTTATAGGGTTTTGGTCAAAAGCAGTGCACTATACAGAAAACATGGTTCCATTTGGTATGTAACCTCTCTCTTGTCCTCCACTTTAGTCTGTTCCTAAACAGCTGAAGAAGATCTACTCAGGCTTTACTGTGTTTCCAGTTTATCAGCTCTTTATCTAAATAGTACCGGCTCATTTTGGTATAGTGAAAGTAAAGACAAATAGACTAAAGACAAATAATAATTACCTCAGAAATGTATTGATTTAAGGCCTTGAGGTGTTGAGTGGGTACAAACTGCAGTACATTGGACACGTGACATAGACCTGACATGATGTAACACCATTAAATAACTATATGTTAAAAGCCCAGCATGATTATAATGATCATAATTCAAAAACAGATCCTAATGCAAATTGATTGCAAGAATTAGCTTACATTAATTAATTAATCAGCCTGTATGGTCCTGATGAAATCCCTGATTGTGAGTGCCAGTAGTTGGGAGGCATGCGATTAACAGATCTCATAGTCATTGGAGCCCTGCCAGGGGAAACATCTATGCAGTTACTACATGCACAAGTAGCCTTCTGGTGTCTGAACTAAGCAGAACAGCTCATAGGATCTCTCCAGAAGACTCCTCAATAATTGAGCTCTAACAAATCATTCATAAGGCAATTGGATTCCCAGTTGCCTCGCAAAATGTACCACCATTCAACATAACGTCGAATCCATTTGCTATTTTTATCATTCCTCTTCGGTCTCCCTTGGCGGGTCCAGATAGTGACTAGCAGCAGCACTACACCACTGTAACCTGGGTTTGAACCTGCTGGGAGGAGGCCTGTTCTGCTCAGCTTCTGTTTAGAGAAGAGATGCAGGCAGTGGAGATGCATCGTTCAGACAGAGGGAGCCGGGTGCGTCACACACATACACACACGCACACACACACACACACACACACACACACACACACACACACACACACACACACACACACACACACACACACACACACACACACACACACACACACACACACACACACACACACACACACACACACACACACACACACACACTCCGACTCATCCAGCTGTGACGGTAATGGGAGCAGACAGATGTCTCAGACAGCTGCTGCTAATGGTTCACCCATACTGGGAGGAGGCTGACCTGGGCATTGGTTCTCTCTCTCTCTCATTCGCTCACCCTCTCTCTCGTTTGCTCTCTCTCTCTCAATTCAATTCAATTCAAGGGGCTTTATTGGCATGGGAAACATATGTTAACATTGCCGAAGCAAGTGAAGTAGATAATATACAAAAGTGAAATAAACGATACAAATAAACAGTAAACATTACGCTCACAGAAGTTCCAAAAGAATAAAGACATTACAGATGTCGTATTATGGAAATATACAGTCGTGGCCAAAAGTTTTGAGAATGACAGAAATATTAATTTTCACAAAGTCTGCTGCCTCAGTTTGTATGATGGAAATTTGGATATACTCCAGAATGTTATGAAGTGATCAGATGAATTGCAATTAATTGCATTTCCACTGCATTACAGCCCTGCCACAAAAGGACCAGCTGACATCATGTCAGTGATTCTCTCGTTAACACAGGCGTGAGTGTTGACGAGGACAAGGCTGGAGATCACTCTGTCATGCTGATTGAGTTCGAATAACAGACTGGAAGCTTCAAAAGGAGGGTGGTGCTTGGAATCGTTGTTCTTCCTCTGTCAACCATGGTTACCTGCAAGGAAACACGTGCCATCATCATTGCTTTGCACAAAAAGGGCTTCACAGGCAAGGATATTGCTGCCAGTAAGATTGCACCTAAATCAACCATTTATCGGATCATCAAGAACTTCATGGAGAGCGGTTCAATTCTTGTGAAGAAGGCTTCAGGGCGCCCAAGAAAGTCCAGCAAGCGCCAGGACCGTCTCCTAAAGTTGGTTCAGCTGCGGGATCGGGGCACCACCAGTACAGAGCTTGCTAAGGAATGGCAGCAGGCAGGTGTGAGTGCATCTGCACGCACAGTGAGGCGAAGACTTTTGGAGGATGGCCTGGTGTCAAGAAGGGCAGCAAAGAAGCCACTTCTCTCCATGAAAAACATCAGGAACAGACTGATATTCTGCAAAGGGTACAGGGATTGGACTGCTGAGGACTGGGGTAAACTACTTTTCTCTGATGAATCCCCGTTCCGATTGTTTGGGGCATCCAGAAAAAAGCTTGTCCGGAGAAGACAAGGTGAGCGCTACAATCAGTCCTGTGTCATGCCAACAGTAAATCACCCTGAGACCATTCATTGTGTGGGGTTGCTTCTCAGCCAAGGGAGTGGGCTCACTCACAATTTTGCCTAAGAACACAGCCATGAATAAAGAATGGTACCAACACATCCCCCGAGAGCAACTTCTCCCAACCATCCAGGAACAGTTTGGTGATGAACAATGCCTTTTCCAGCATGGTGGAGCACCTTGCCATAAGGCAAAAGTGATAACTAAGTGGCTCAGGGAACAAAACATCGATATTTTGGCTCCATGGCCAGGAAACTCCCCAGACCTTAATCCCATTGAGAACTTGTGGTCAATCCTCAAGAGCCGGGTGGACAAACAAAAAAACTCAAATTCTGACAAACTCCAAGAATTGATTATGCAATAATGGGCTGCCATCCTTCAGGATGTGGCCCAGAAGTTAATTGACAGCCAGCCAGGGCGGATTGCAGAGGTCTTCAAAAAGAAGGGTCAACACTGAAAATATTGACTCTGCATCAACTTCATGTAATTGTCAATAAAAGCCTTTGACACTTATAAAATGCTTGTAATTATACATCAGTATTCCGTAGTAACATCTGACAAAAATATCAAAAGACACTGAAGCAGCAAACTTTGTGAAAATTAATATTTGTATCATTCTCAAAACTTTTTGCCACGACTGTACAGTGTTGTAACGATGTGCAAATGGTTAAGTACAAAAGGGAAAATAAATAAACATAAATATGGGTTGTATTTACAATGGTCTTTGTTCTTCACTGGTTGCCCTTTTCTTGTGGCATCAGGTCACACATCTTGCTGCTGTGATGGCACACTGTGGTATTTCACCCAGTAGATTTGGGAGTTTATCAAAATCGGGTTTGTTTTCAAATTCTTTGTGGATCTGAGGGAAACATGTCTCTAATATGGTCATACATTTGGCAGGAGGTTAGGAAGTGCAGCTCAGTTTCCAACTCATTTTGTGGGCAGCGTGCACATAGCCTGTCTTCTCTTGAGAGCCAGATCTGCATACAGTGGCCTTTCTCAATAGCAAGGTTATGCTCACTGAGTCTGTACGTAGTCAAAGCTTTCCTTAAGTTTGGGCCAGTCACAGTGATCAGGTATTCTGCCACTGTGTACTCTCTGTTTAGGGACAAATAGCATTCTAGTTTGCTCTGTTTTTTTTGTTAATTCTTTCCAATGTGTCAAGTAATTATCTTTTTGTTTTCTCATGATTTTGGTTGGGTCTATTTGTGTTGCTGTCCTGGGGCTCTGTGGGGTCTGTTTGTGTTTGTGAACAGAGCCCCAGGACCAGCTTGCTTAGGGGACTCTTCTCCATCTCTCTGTAGGTGATGGCTTTGTTATGGAAGGTTTGGGAACCGCTTCCTTTTACATGAATTTAACTTCTCTTTTCTGGATTTTGATAATTAGCAGGTATTGGCCTAATTCTGCTCTGCATGCATTATTTGGTGTTTTACGTTGTACACTGAGGATATTTTTGCAGAATTCTGCATGCTGAGTCTCAATATGGTGTTTGTCCCATTTTGTGAATTCTTGGTTGGTGAGCAGACCCCAGACCTCACTACCATAAAGGGCAATGGGTTCTATAACTGATTCAAGTATTTTTAGCCAGCTCCTAATTCGTATGTCAAATTTTATTTTCCTTTTGATGGCATAGAATGCCCTTCTTACCTTGTCTCTCAGATCATTCACAGCTTTGTGGAAGTTACCTGTGACACTGATGTTTAGGCCAAGGTATGTATAGTTTTTTGTGTGCTCTAGGGCAACAGTGTCTAGATGGAATTTGCATTTGTGGTCCTGGTGACTGGACCTTTTTTGGAACACCATTATTTTGGTCTTACTGAGATTTACTGTCAGGGCCCAGGTCTGGCAGAATCTGTGCAGAAGATCTAGGTGCTGCTGTATGCCCTCCTTGGTTGGTGACAGAGGCACCAGATCATCAGCAAACAGTAGACATTTGACTTCAGATTCTAGTAGGGTAAGGCCAGGTGCTGCAGACTGTTCTAGTGCCCTCGCCAATTCGTTGATATATATGTTGAAGAGGGTGGGGCTTAAGCTGCATTCCAGTCTCACCCCACGGCTCTGTGGGAAGAAATGTGTGTTTTTTGCCTATTTTAACATCACACTTGTTGTTTGTGTACATGGATTTATATTGTCATATGTTTTTCCCCAAACACCACTTTCCATCAATTTGTATAGCAGACCCTCATGCCAAATTGAGTCAAAGTCTTTTTTGAAGTCAACAAAGCATGAGAAGACTTTGCCTTTGTTTCGGTTAGTTTTCTTGTCAATTAGGGTTTGCAGGGTGAATACGTGGTCTGTTGTACAATCATTTGGTAAAAAGCCAATATGATATTTGCTCAGTACATTGTTTTCACTGAGGAAATGTACGAGTCTGCTGTTAATGATAATGCAGAGGATTTTCCCAAGGTTGCTGTTGACGCCTATTGGGGTCAAATTTGTCTCCACTTTGTGGAGATCAGTCCTTGGTTCCAAATAAGATTTGTATTTGATCATGTATATGTTTTTGCTGTTTGTTCTAGAGACAAAAAGATTGGAGAAGTGGTTTACCCATACAACTCCATTTTGGATAGATAATTCTTCGTGTTGTTGTTTGTTTAGTGTTTACCAATTTTCCCAGAAGTGGTTAGAGTCTATGGATTCTTCAATTACATTGAGCTGATTTCTGACGTGCTGTTCCTTCTTTTTCCATAGTGTATTTCTGTATTGTTTTAGTGATTCACCATAGTGAAGGTATAGACTCAGGTTTTCTGGGTCTCTATGTTTTTGGTTTGACAGGTTTCTCAATTTCTTTCTTTGGTTTTTGCATTCTTCATCAAACCATTTGTCATTGTTGTTAATTTTCTTCGGTTTTCTGCTTGACATTTTTAGATTTGATAGGGAAGCTGAGAGGTCAAATATGCTGTTAAGATTTTCTACTGCCAGGTTTACACCTTCACTATTACAGTGGAATGTTTTGTCCAGGAAGTTGTCTTAAAAGGATTGAATTTGTTGTTGCTTAATTGTTTTTGGTCCGTTTCCACAGTACATTCCTTCCATCTATAGCATTTCTTAATATTGCTCAGTTCCTTTGGCTTTGATGCCTCATGATTGACTATTTCTCTGTTCAAGTAGACTGTGATTTTGCTGTGATCTGATAGGGGTGTCAGTGTGCTGACTGTGAACGCTCTGAGAGACTCTGGGTTGAGGTCAGTGATAAAGTAGTCTACAGTACTACTGCCAAGAGATGAGCTATAGGTGTACCTACCATAGGAGTCCCCATGAAGCCTACCATCTCTCTATCTCACTCTCTCTCCCTCCTCTCTCTCTCCACTCCATCTCTCCTTCACCTCTCTCCCTCTTGTCTCTCTTCCATCTCTCTTCCCTCTCTCTATCGCGCTCCCTCCACTTAAACCTCCCCTGACTGACCCACATCAGCTGAGTAAAAGAGGGGGCGGAGAGAAGAGAGAGACATGCTGCTTTTAAAGTGTAGTCAGGAGGAAGATGGTCATAACTGTGGTCAGGAAGAGGCTGGTCATAACTGTGGTCAGGAGGAGGCTAGTCGTAACTTTGGTCAGGAGGAGGCTGGGTGGAGGTTGGTTTTAACTGCTGTCAGGCCAATCGGGTCACGAGGTCAGCTCAGCCATACTTTATCGGATGATGCACACATCTTCAAAGACATGGAGATAATTTAGAGAAATATAGACCTAGTAGGTAAAGTGATAATATTGGATTGTTGGAGGTACAGTCATTTCTAGAAAGTGCAATTGAGGAGGTGATGCATACACATGCAGTAGACCCTTAGACAATGTATATGTTACGATCAAACTTTTTTATGAAATTAATTGATTATAATTCAAAGTAAATAAAGATAGATGTCAGCTTGATGTTGAATGGTGGATAACAAAATACTGTAGGTTATCAAGCCCACCTTGACCAAGACAGACAAAGTGTCATGACCGTTGTATGAGTAATTGGACCAAGGCACAGCGTGAGTAGAGATCCACATTTTAATGATAGTGAAACTTTCAAAACAACAAAGATATAACGATTGTGAAATACGTAGCGCACATAGGCACTCATACAAAACAATATCCCACCAAGCAGGTGGGAAAAAGGACACACTAAGTATGATCCCCAATTAGAGGTAACGATATTCAGCTGCCTCTAATTGGGAACCATACGCACACACCAACAGAGAAATATAATACCTAGAAACCCCCCTAGTCACGCCCTGACCTAAAACACCATAGAGAACCCCGAGGACTCTCTATGGTCAGGACGTGACACAAAGACAGTCGTCATGACAACTGTGGAGTCTCAATTAAATAAATATAGGGGGACTTTCATGTGATTCTCCTTAGTGTGCTTAATTTCAGTATTGTTTTCAACTAATACAAAGTGTCTCATAAATAAGAAGCACCATAATCATCACACTTCTCTTCTCCATATCATTCCTGAGTAATCATCACACTTCTCTTCTCCATATCATTCCTGAGTAATCATCACACTTCTCTTCTCCATATCATTCCTGAGTAATCATCACACTTCTCTTCTCCATATCATTCCTGAGTAATCATCACACTTCTCTTCTCCATATCATTCCTGAGTAATCATCACACTTCTCTTCTCCATATCATTCCTGAGTAATCATCACACTTCTCTTCTCCATATCATTCCTGAGTAATCATCACACTTCTCTTCTCCATATCATTCCTGAGTAATCATCACACTTCTCTTCTCCATATCATTCCTGAGTAATCATCACACTTCTCTTCTCCATATCATTCCTGAGTAATCATCACTGAGAGGAAGGTAATTTCATTTTCATTTCCTTTCCTTTTAAGATAATGTTTATGTTGTTTGCTACAATGGAGAAATTACTGTCCTTCTCAAAATGACTGCCTCAAACATTTCATTCATTTCATCTAATAAATTAGCTTCTTTCTTATCTCTCCAGCCTGCGTGCGTTGGTACCACTCATTTGTCAGCTTCCCCGATTTAATTCGGCCATTATCTATGGTGAATATTGTCATCAGTCTTCCTCTCCATTGCTGTTGATTACTGTGTTTTACTGTCATTATGACCGTGTTTAGGGGGAGATGAGTAGAGTGGTTTGAATTAGTAATGAAAGGTCATTTTCTCTTGTCTGGAGCGATATGGACAGAGGACAGTGCTTTGGGAAAACTATAGTGAAAACTGTAATATACACTGACACTGTTGGAGCTGCAGCAGAATTTGGGAGGTCACCAGCATTGTAAATCACGCAGTAATAGAATTAGGTGGTGGCATACATATAAGTCCAGACATGTGGCCTTACAAATCTTAAACAATATATGCAGCCGCCAATATCTTATCAATGCTAACTTCACTCTTACATTTTGCTATTATGGCACAAAATAATGATAGTCCCTCC
This sequence comes from Salmo trutta, assembly GCF_901001165.1. NCBI lineage: Eukaryota > Metazoa > Chordata > Actinopteri > Salmoniformes > Salmonidae > Salmo > Salmo trutta. The sequence goes on along the minus strand of NC_042975.1, from coordinate 13,848,443 downwards.
CTGTAAAACCGAGACAGATCATCCAACGATGGACTTTCTCTCACATGGCTAGTTCTGAATTACCTGCCAGCGACTCTAGCGCTATTAAACACCTTTTAGGTCATGGTCAGTGGTTATCTCTGCATTCATAATGACTATTAACTTGGCCTGAAGTGAATGGTGGAACAATCCAATTCAGAGGTCTGAAATGACTTTTACCAAGGGGCCTTATATTGATAGTGGGCAATTTAACATCTCATTCAATTCAACAGAAGTGGTTTATTGAATTTAAGGGTGGGAATTACAGGCTGGTTCCTATACATTTCACTCACATAGTCATTTGTAATATCTCTGATCCCTGAGTCCCCGGACCACCCACATGTAGGGGATGTGCCCTTAGGAAACTCCTTTGTTCAGGATAATATGTTTTTAAGGCTTTCCCATTCAACAGGCCGACAACAGAGATCTATTCCGCCCAAGTCCTTTATTAACTCCTCACCAATGAGACGATAACCCTTTTTCATAATTCAGAGAGGCCTGCGGCAATATTCTGCAATTAATTTAACCACAGCGTTTGCTGACATCCTGGTCCTATTCATATATTTTCCTCCTTTATTTTCACCAGAAATAATAGGATTTGATAGTTACACAAGTAATGTTAATATGCTACAGTTCCCTAAGCTCATTTTAAGAATCTATAAAAAATGTGCTTATCTCCCGTAAACATTTTCTGCCTCCCAACAATCATGACTCGATTAGAGTAAGTGCAGGGGTCACAGATAGATTTGTTTCTTCTGTCTTGATTTTGTATTTAATAAAATCCATATTTCCAAGAATCTCTTTTACTGAATCAATAAAGAAAATACACTTGTGTGATCCATTCTCAAAGCATACATTACACTCAATTCAGAACTCTCCAATTGCTTTCATGTTTTTTGTAATGTTTTTCAAATGGACTGACATTGGAACAACCAGTCCCAGTCCTTTCCTTTATTGTAGGCCTATAACTTAATTCATGTCAAGTGCAAACTTCCTCATTTTGAAGCCCCCTTCAAGAAGCGAGACCTCTTCAATCCTATGGCCCACAACCTGCATCACACTGATACACATGTCCTTGGTTTGCATCTCAAATGGCACCCTCCTCCCTTTATAGTGAACTACTTTTGACCAGGGCCTATAGTAGGAAATGGGATGCAGGCCTTGTTGCCTACAGTACCCGCCTGTCTGTACAGCACGGCATCATTTATTAACGCTATACACCCACGTGCCTGTAGGCTGTCTAGCAAATTATCCTCATCTCATCCACATCAGTGTAGCACACCGTTCTCAGCGCCCCTGCCTGCGAATGGCTGACCTTCCCTTCTGTCTTTCCCCCATCAGCCAAAATGTGGCCTCATTAATAGTTAATGGTCCCACCTTCACCCTGTTTGTTCCATTGATTTCCGTCCTTCTTTTAACTCTCCATTCTGGGTTGGGTCTTGCGCTGTACACTCATTTACCCAGGTGCCCTTCTATTAACCCTGCTCGGTTGTCTTCTATCTTCTCTCTCTCTTCTCTCTCCCTCGTCTCCCTCTCTCTCTTCTCTCCCTTCGTCTCTCTCTCTCTTCTCTTCTTTCTCCCTCTCCTCTCTCTCTCTTCTCTCTCCCTCTTTTCTCTCTCCCTCTTTTCTCTCTCTCCTCTCTCCATCATCTCTCTCTTCTCTCCCCTCTCTTCATGTGGTAATATTTGAGGAAGCAGGTAATAGACTGGTGGTAAAACAAAAGGAAGAGGCTTCAGGGCAAGCGCTTTATGAGCCACAAATAATGGAGGTTGGAGGAAGGAGGAAAAACCCGGAGCTTCGAAGCGAATAGCTTCAAAGCTAGAAATCAGTCAATTTCACCTTCAAGTATGGATACTAAGAGCAATATTGACTGTCATGTTCCTTATGGACGTAAAATAACAACATCATTAGATGTGCTGATTGTGATAGCCATTGTTTGATTCACCAAAAAAGGAAGTACTGACTTAATTTACAGCAACTTGATCCACAACCATGCATGACAGAACTGTAAAAATATACAATGAATGTACAAAACATTAAGGACACCTTCCTAATATTGAGTCCCCCCCATAAGATGTTGAAAGCGTTCCACAGGGATGTTGACCCCAATGTTTCCCACAGTTGTATCAAGTTGGCTGGATGTCCTTTGGGTGGTGGACCATTCTTGATACACACGGGAAACTGTTGAGCGTGAAAAACCGAGCAGCGTTGCAGTTCTTGACACAAGCCAGCACCTATTACCAAACCCCGTTCAAAGGTACTTAAATATTTTGTCTTGCCCATTCACCCTCTGAATGGCACACACACACAATCCATATCTCAATTGTCTCAAGGCTTAAAAATCCTTCCTTAAACTGTCACCTCATCAATAAGGGACTATAGCTTTCACCTGGATTCACCTGGTCAGTCATGTCATGGAAAGAGCAGGTGTTCCAAATTGTTTGTGCACTCAGTATATATCAGGCAACAGAAAACATATTCTGTGATGCAGGGGACCTTTTTTATTTTCAAAGGACAGAAGTAGTGTGTGTGTGTGTGTTTATGTGTCCTACCAAGTGACAACAGTAATGGTCCCCCTTCAGACAAGCAGCCATTATTTTTGTTGAGAGGCATGTTGAAAGGCATCTCTCAGCTGGGGAACTGCCACCACTGTCATTTCACAGCCCTTCGTGTAGAGGCCTCTACAGGGGATTATATAGAGGGTGGCAGCGGTAAACCATAATGATCACACCCATTAAGGACAACAGAGATTACACCCCTGTTGACATTCATTTTGTCCCAAATGGCACCCTATTCCCTATGGGCCCTGGTCAAAAGTAGTGCACTTTATAGGGAATAGGTTAATTTTGGACGCAGTCTTTGTTGTCACAGCGCAATGACCTGCTGGAGAGACGTTCTCCAAGGACTCCTGCTGCTGGAACCACCACCACCACCACCCAGCCCTACTCATACAGCCAGTCTGTTCAATCGCCTACAGTGTTATCACATAATCAATAACCTGGACCTTGTTCAATCTGACAAGCATCTACATGAGAAAATGGCAATCACTTACCACCAGCGGGTATATGATATTGACCGGTGGCGATAAGGCTTGCCCTACTCAATCATGCAGGAAGATTGGGTTTGTAAGATTAAGGCCTGGATCAAATCCAAAATATCTGTGTGCTGCTCAAGTGAGAGGCTGCGATAATGAAGCAGTCAGGGAACTCTGCAAACAGACACATTTGCCCTTCCTATTTGAAGGTAAGTGTGTGTGTGTGTGTGTTTGTTTGAATGGGGAGAAGGGCGGGGGGGGGGGGGGGTAGAGAAAAAGACAAACACAAGTTGTTAAGAATAACATACCCTGCAGCCTAGTTGAACACAGTTGGACAGCAGACAGAGTACCGTGATCAGGTCTGTATAGCAACCTAAAGGCTATAAGGGCAAAACGCTCAAGCATTGTAAAAACTGCAGAACGACTCACACATCTAAAGCAACAGAACATTGTCTGTACATGTACACAGCCAGCCCTCCTGACAAAGAACAAATGGCTTAAGTTGTATTGTGGTTCATACCAACCTGTTAATTGCCCTGCGGGGAGGATAATTGCTAACATTTAAATATGTGATTTAAGGCATGATTTAGCACCTTTATTAAAATGTGTTCTATGGTAATATGTATGTTTGTTGCCTGATAATGTTTATCCCGAACCCTTTATAAAGTTAATTGATCATGTGTGTATAATGGTACGTTCTGTGGTAAATTTCATTATGGGTAAAGAGTATTTCATCTTCTCTTTTCTGCTGTGGTCAGATTCAGGCTGACATTTATTATCACAAGCCTTGTCCTGGAGGCAGAACTGAGTGATTTCTCCTTAGGTAGGCCAGCTGCAAAGTAAACATTTTGCCTGGCTATCTCCACTCCTTGCTCTGGCCAAATGCTGCGCCACACCCACAGACATTAGTTTCTTCTCCGCAATGAGTCTGGATCTGAGTACCTGCCCAACCCTTCACCGAATACGAACACATTCAGGGCCGTCTGATTGGTCCAGAAACCAATAGGTTGAGCCAGTGCTAGAACACATTTGGGTAAAGCGGTGGTTTCAAAATTCATCATTGGCTTTGATACTCTAATTGGTAAGAGACAATCCAATCACTGATTACTTTGTTTTCTACAATGCCCTTCATGCCCCTCGTCACCACAAACGACTTCAATGATGGAAGTCTCAGACTAAAAAAGTATGCAGCGAATGACAGAGCAGAAAAACTATTTAGTTTGAGTTGTCAGGCTAGTCAAAATTTGCTATATTGTAAAAATGAAAGAAGACATAATTGTGCTTTTTGGTCTTAATTTAAGGCTATGGTTAGGCATTAGGGTTAGCACTGTGGTTAAGGTTCGGGTTAAGGTTAGGGTTAGGTTTAGGTTTAAAACAGATTTTATGACTCTGTGGCTGAGCATCCGCTCCTCTCGCAGGCAGGTCAAGTCAAATATCTGTTTATTACAAAAACACATTAACTGATCTTGAACATGAAAAATGACAAATAAAGTGGATAGACCAAATGTATTATTCTTCTTTTAACTCAAAGAGCAGAGGGGTCGCCATCCTCATCAACAAAGAAACACCATTTAAAAAGACCCTGAAGGGCGCTTCATCTTAATTTATGGTACAATCACCAATTAATCATACACCATGGTGAATTTATATGGTCCCAATACTTACTGTCCTACAATTTTCTATTCAATCTTCAAGTATTTACAAGATTTTCACTACTCCAAAATTCTAGTTGGAGGAGACTTTAACACTGTTCTTGATCCACTAGTGGACAGGTCCCATGGCAGTGGGCACATGCATTCAACAGGTGCTCCAGGAACCATTAAAGTGTTAAAATGTATGTAGTTCTGTCCTTGAGCTGTTCCTATCTATTAATGTTCTGTATTATGTCATGTTTCATGTTTTGTGTGGACCCCAGGAAGAGTAGCTGCTGCTTTTGCAACAGCTAATGGGGATCCTAATAAAATACCAAATACCAAAGGCTACATGGTAGAACAAGGTATTACCTTTTCATCTGTAAAACATCTTTGCTATACCAAAGTTCCGACACCAAGATTAATTCGATCAGCACCTCCGATCACACATTGATCAGTCTTGTCTTAATCATAAACTCCAAACAACTTCATCTTTCACTATGGAAATCTAATATCTTGCTTCTAACAGATCCCGAATTCGATACGTATTTGAATAAGGAATGGCACTAATTAATTGAGCTTCATAGCACATCTGAATGTACACCTATGCTACTCTGGGAAACTGCAAAAGTTGTACTTAGATGTAAAATTATCTCATTCTGCTCAGCAATGAAGTAGAATTTGAGAAAAATGTTAAGGAGCTTGGAAACCTCTTTGCATCCACTAAATCTGATGATATTCATTTTTTTATTAGTATTTTTTTTAATATATTTTTTTACCCCTTTTTCTCCCCAATTTCGTGGTATCCAATTGGAAGTTACAGTCTTGTCTCATCGCTGCAACTCTCGTACGGACTTGGGAGAGGCAAAGGTCGAGAGCCGTGCGTCCTCCGAAACACAACCCAACCAAGACGCACTGCTTCTTGACACAATGCCCACTTAACCCGGAAGCCAGCCACACCAATGTGTCGGAGGAAACACCATACACCTGCCGATTGTGTCAGCGTGCATTGCGCCCGGCCCGCCACAGGAGTTGCTAGTGTGCGATGGGACAAGGACATCCCTACCGGCCAAACCATCCCCTAACCCGGATGATGCTGGGCCAATTGTGTGCTGCCCCATGGGTCTCCCAGTCGGGGCCGGCTGCGACAGAACTAGGGGATAACTTAGGGATCATTGGATTATAATGGCGCCGGAGGAGATGGCTGCCGTTTTACGGGCTCCTAACCAATTGTGCTATTGTGTGTGTTTATTCACATTATTTGCAACTTATTTTATACATAATGTTTCTGCCATCGTCTCTTATGACCGAAAAGAGCTTCTGGATATCAGAACAGCGATTAATCACCTCGTACTGGACGAAAATTTGGTCTTTAATGAGTCGGAAGTGAAGGATTTACTTCAGACACTGTACAAGGCCCAAATCCCAGTCATTCACATGAAGACGAGACTGAGATATAGGGGTCGTAGGTTGGGGTGCCTTGTAAGAATTGGACGGCGAGTGGGTTACCCGCCTCTACCATCAGTCCTGTTAGCCAACGTTCAATCATTGGATAATAAACTGGATGAGCTCCAATTAAGACTCCCAACGGGACATTAAAAACTGTAATATCTTATGTTTCACCGAGTCGTGGCTGAATGACGACATGGATAACATACAACTGGCTGGGTTTTTTTGTGCATCGGCAAAACAGAACAGCTGCCTCCGGTAAGACAAGGCATGTGTCTATTTGTCAATAACAGCTGGTGTACGAAATCTAATATTAATGAAGTCTCAAGATTTTGCTCGCCTGAGGTAGAGTATCTCATGATAAGCTGTAGACCACACCATTTACCAAGAGAGTTTTCATCCATCTTTTTTGCAGCTATCTATTTACCACCACAAACTGATGATGGCACTAAGAACACACTCAACAACCTGAATAAGGCCATAAACAAACAAGACAATGTTGATCCAGAGGCGGCGCTCGTAATGGCCGGGGACTTTATTGCATGGAAACTTAAACCAGTTTTAGATCATTTCTACCAGCATGTTACATGTGCAACCAGAGTAAAAACATTTTTAGACCACCTTTACTCCACACACAGAAACGTGTACAAAGCTCTCCCTCACCATCCATTTGGCGAATCTGACCATAACTCTATCCTCCTGATTCCTGCTTACAAGCAAAAACTAAAGTAGGAAGTACCAGTGACTCGCTCTATACGTAAGTGGTTAGAAGACGGAGAAGCTAAGCTATAGGACTGTTTTGCTAGCACAGACTGGAATAGGTTCCGGGATTCTTCCGATGACATTGAGGAGCACACAACATCAGTCACCGGCTTCATCAATCAGTTCTTTGATGACGTCTTCCCCACAGTGACCATACGTACATACCCCAACCAGAAGCCATGGATTACAGGCAACATCCACACTGAGGTAAAGGGTAGAGCTGCCGCTTTCAAGGAAACCATCAAACAGGCAAAGTGTCAATACAGTATTAAGATTGAATCCTACTACACCTTAAGGGCTTGCAAACTATAACGGACTAGAAAAGGGGAACACAGCCATGAGCTGCCCAGTGACACGAGCCTACCAGAGGAGCTAAATGACTTCTATGTGTGCTTCGAGGCAAGCAACACTGAAGCATGCATGAGAGCACAAGCTGTTCCGGATGACTGTGTGATCACGCTCTCTGTAGCCGATGTGAGTAAGACATTTAAAAAGGTCAACATTCACAAGGCCACAGGGCTAGACGGATTACCAGGACGTGTACTCGGCGCACACGATGACCAACTGGCAAGTGTCTTCACTGACATTTTCAACCTGTCCCTAACCGAGTCTGTAATAACAACATGTATCAAGCAGACCACCATAGTCCCTGTGCCCAAGAACACCAAGGTAACCTGCGTAAATGACTATCGACCCGTAGCACTCACGTTTGTAGTCATGAAGTGCTTTGAAAGGCTGGTCATGGCTCACATCAACACTATTATCCCAGAAATCCTAGAACCACTCCAATTTCCATACCGCCCCAACAGATCCACAGATGATGCAATCTCTATTCTACTCCACACTGCCCTTTCCCACCTGGACAAAAGGTACACCTACGTGAGAATGCTATTCATTGACTATAGCTCAGCGTTCAACACCATAGTGCCCTCAAAGCTGAACACTAAGTTAAGGACCCTGAGACTAAACACCTCCCTCTGCAACTGGATCCTGGACTTCCTGACGTACTGCCCCCAGATGGTAAGGGTAGGTGCAACACATCTGCCACACTGATCCTCAACACAGGGGCCCATCAGGGGTGTGTGCTCAGTCCCCTCCTGTACTCCCATGACTGCATGGCCAAGCACAACTCCAACACCATCATTAAGTTTGCCGACGACACAACAGTGGTAGGCCTGATCACCGACAACGATGAGACAGCCTATAGGGAGGAGGTCAGAGTCCTGGCAGTTTGGTGCCAGGATAACAACCTCTCCCTCAATGTGATCAAGACAAAGGAGATGATCGTGGACTACAGGAAAAGGAGGGCCGAGCATGCCCCCATTCTCATTGACGGAGACGTAGTGGAGCAGGCTGAGAGCTTCAAATTCCTTGGTGTCCACATCACCAAAAAACTGTCATGCTCCAAACACACCAAGACAGTCATGAAGAGGGCACAACAATGCCTATTCCCCCTTAGGAGACTAAAATTATTTGGCATGGGTCCTCAGATCCTCAAAAAGTTCTACAGCTGCACCATCAAGAGCCTCCTGACTTGTTGCATCACCGCCTGGTATGGCCACTGCTCGGCCTTCGACCGCAAGGCACTACAGATGGTAGTGCGTACGGCCCAGTACGTCACTGGGGCCAAGCTTCCTGCCATCCAGGACCTCTACACCAGGTGGTGTCAGAGGAAGGCCCTAGAAATTGCCAAAGACTCCAGTCACCCTAGTCATAGTCTGTTCTCTCTGCTACCACAAGGCAGCGGTACCGAAGTGCAAAGTCTAGGTCCAAAAGAATACTTAACAGCTTCTACTGTTATTTTATTGTTGCTCTTTAATTATTTGATATTTTTCTATTTTCTTATTTTTTTCATTTTTATTTTTATTTATTTATTGTTTACTTCAGTTTATTCAGTAAATACTTTCTTAACACTTATTTTTTCTGGCAAGTTCTTGGCTAATATGTTTAAAGAAAACAAGGAAAATTTGTTAAAAAGTTGGTGAAAACATTGTAGGTAATCTACTCACCGATTAATAAAATATAAAAAGTTATTTATTCCAAACTATATACGACAGGAAGTGATGTCGATCCCCTCGAAATGAAAAGTTTCTTTGATAATCTCCAACTTCCAGCAATTTCCTCCCCGGACCATAACTCCTTAGAGACTCCTCTAACTCCCAACAAATTTCAGTCCACAATTTTGGCAATGTCTTCGGGTAAAGCGCCTGGCCAGGACAGATATCCTATTGAGTTTTATAAAAGAATCGGTTCCTTATTTCCCCAATATTTTTTCATGTTGTTACGCACGTGTCTTGCTCCAGTAACCTTCCGCATACTATGAACATCGCCTTAATCACTCTCCTACCCAAAAAAATAAAGACACTGCAGAGTGTAGTAGCTATCGTCTGACTTCTTTGATTAACATGTATTTAAAAAGTAATTAACAAAGCAATAGCCAACAGATTATAAACGGTTCTTCACAAAATAATACATTCTAATCAAACAGATTTTATGAAAGACTGACACTCTTCAGACGACACCAGGTGCCTCTTTGACATCATGCATCTCACTTCCCAAACCAATAGTTCTATAGTTGACAGAGTCAATCTGACCTTCCTGAACTTGGCACTAGAGAAATTTGGTTTTAGTGCATATACATGTAAATGGATTCAACTTCTCTATAGCTCACCACAAGCCTCCGTAATTACCAATAATATAATCTCAAAACCATTCAAATGACTAAGAGGGACCAGACAAGGCTGTCTAATGGCTCCACTTCTGTTTAACATGTTTCTTGAACTCTTGGCCACTGCTGTTCGCCAAAACAGCTAAATTATAGGCGTCCCCGAACATAACTCACAAAAAATTCTCTATGCTCTGATATTCTGATGTTCATACAAGAACCCAATCGACTATCAACACATTTGGTAGTATATCAGGATATGAATAACTGGGGCAAATCAGAGATCAATAAATCAATTTAATTGGGACTCTTTAGTCAAAATTTTCCCCTTCAGATGATCATCTCAAGACATTAAATATATTGGAGTACAAGTACCACACAGGCTAGATGAATTGCTTGAATATAATTTCCCGCAACTATTGCAATCAGTGAATGAAGATCTCGAAAGATGGAACTCTATTTGTCCGACCCTTACTGGCTGTATCAATACAATTCAAATGAATATTTTACAGAAAAGAAACAATATTTTCTCAATGAGTCCAATGTCCCTCGCACAGAAATGGTTTGATACCCTCAACCATTATATCTCAAGTTTTAATTGAAGACAGAAAAAGGCCAGAATGATACCTACTACATTACAATACGGTAAGCCCAAAGTTAGATTAGGAGCACCAGACTTTAAAAAATATTATTTGACCTTCCAAATGAATAACATAATCAAATGTCTCAATTGTCCAAGTGTAAACTCACCTTCCTGGATTGATCTAGATGACTCCTGTGTAAAACCACTAAATGTGAATGGATTGGAAAATGGCAATTTTTTTACAGATTGAGAAATATAGGGCAGATCTTGAATCTTAAATACATGGACTAAAGCCCACAAAGTAACTAACACAAAACCGGCTCCTTCATTGAACTCTGCTATTTGGTCGAATCCTGATTATCTAATTGCAGAGAAACCGTTCGTGTTTACTCTTTGGAAGAAGAAAGGAATGACGTACATCTACCAGTTACTTGATCAAGGACAGTTAATTTCATTTAAGGAGTTAAAGGAAAGGTTTCATTTGAATAGCTTTTCAAGTTTTCAATACCTACAGATTAAATAGCTACTTAAATCTAAATTGCAATTTGACCCAAAGCAACAACATACAGTATCTCAGAGCTAAGCCAATTTCTCGAACCGGAGTTCAAGAAATATTACTCCCAAAATGTATTAAAAAAATGGACAGAAGTAGGTGATACTATATCCTCCCAAGAGAAATGGACCAATGATTTGGACATCTCCCTCGACAGGGAAACGCCCTGAAGAAAGTGGAGTTAGGCAACAAAACAACAACAAAAATTGAGTGACTAAAACACAGTCTGTTTACTACATCCAATTCATTTGGTTGTGGTGATGGTGAAGGCATTAACCTGTATGTTTTAATCATGAACTACATTCCCTATCTGAGGGGGTACACATTAATGCTTACATGAGTTCTTGGCCTGCATCCACAAGGTATAATCTCCTCCTTCCCTTCTGTTCTCTGCTTTATCTGCAACACCATCCCAGGTGCTGAACGAATAGCAGGATGGGAGTATGAACAGAAGACTGCTGGGAGAACTGTGTGTGTGGAGGGTGGGAGGGTATATTATTGGTCAGATTAAGATTATAATCTGACTCTATAGTCTACTGAGTCTGATGGAAGAAAAAGTGGCAGTGACCTCTTTGACATTGGGGGATGTTCCTCTGTGACACGAATGTGCCTGGTGAGAACACAGAGGATGTACAGATACTGTAGGTCTACACTAAAGACCCAGGGACTGGGATGTGAATGGGGTCTGTGTATCAACTATATATGGGATTGAGTCATTGTTGACACCCCTGACACACTGATAACCTCTGGAATAAGGGTTTGTTGGTGGAATATGGTTTCTGAACTTCGTTCTGTGTATACCGTAAATTCCGGACTATAAACCGCAACTTTTTTCCCAGGCTTTGAACCTCGCGGCTTAAACAATGACGTGGCAAATATATGGATTTTTCCCGCTTTCAAATTTTTTTTCTCCAAAAAAACACATTCTGTGACGTGCTCAGTTTTTTGGCGGCATGAAGCTTTCATTAGACCAATGAAATTGCCGAACGGGTTAAGGTCAAACAACTTTTTTGTTTACTGTTTAGATTAAATCGAGCGCTCTCAAACTTCCCATCATTCTGATTACGGTAGTCATTTTGTCACCCTCATCATGGCAAAGACACGGAGAAATGCATATGATGCAGCTTTCAAGTTGAAGGCAATTGATCTGGCTGTTGGAAAAGGAAATAGAGCTGCTGCACGTGAGCTTGGTCTTAATGAGTCGATGATAAGACGTTGGAAACAACAGCGTGAGGAATTGACTCAGCGCAAAAAGACAAATAAAGCTTACTGCAAATGTTTTATTTTTTGTTACAAGCCGTGTTTCGTTAAAGCCTATTTATTTTTGTTACAAGCCGTGTTTCGTTAAAGCTATTTATTTTTGTTACAAGCCGTGTTTCGTTATAGCCTATTTATTTTTGTTACAAGCCGTGTTTCGTTAAAGCCTGTGTAAAGTTCATTTGTTTCAATGTACCGGTAGGCACCTGCGGCTTACAGACATGTGCGGCTTATTTATGTTCAAAATAATATTATTTTTTTAATTCAGTGGATGCGGCTTATATTCAGGTGCGCTTAATAGTCCGGAAATGACGGTAGTTGGTGTGTCTAGTTCCATTCTCAGATAGATAGTTCAATAATGAGGCATTCAATCAAAATAGACCATTGCCACAGGAAAAGCTCCAAAAGATAATTGATATTGTAATGAAGAATACATGTGAGAACATGTTTGAACTAACTCACCAAGCCTGCCATAATATAATGTGCTTATACAGCATAAAGAATGTTTCTGTGAAGCATTAACGATGCGCCTAATTCCTAGACTGGGACGAGCTAATAGAGACTAATTAAGGAGAACAAAGTGGAGATGAAGTGAACCAGACATTTGCATATTTTACTGATACATGTATTCCATTGCCAAGAGCCGCTAAATTTGTACAAACGTGAGTTAACATGAGTGCAATGACAACTTGTGAAGTCTTCAACGAATACCGTTTGCTAAGTCATGAATATGAACAATTGCTGAGATCAAATGGCAATCTCAGAGGCAAGAATTATATTATTCTGTAACTCTCACTGATAATGTAATGCAAGCAATACTACACACAATTCTGCAGTTTTGCCAGTAGCCCAACTAATCCAAAAGAGAGCCATATATACACTTACAGGGACAAATTGCATATTGTATTGTCTATGATTGAGTCGAGATATCACTCTAAAAGCAACCCATCTGAAATGGATTAGTCAGGCAGTCCTTTCAGACCAATTAATTTACTCCTTGGAAAAAAATATTCAAATTGGCATATCTTCAACGCATGTGCACACGCGCACACGCACACACACACACACACACACACACGCACACACACACACGCACACACACACACAGTCTCGTTCATAATGGATCCAGGAATAAATACTGTACATTCTCTCCACTGACTGGGCTCTGACAAGACATATAAACTGTTGAACAGAAGGCAATGAAAAAGAAAAGGAAACACATTTCTTCCGTGTGGATTCCAGACATCTCATTGGATTCCAGACATCTCAGTGGATTCCAGACATCTCAGTGGATTCTAGACATCTCAGTGGATTCCAGACATCTCAGTCGATTCCAGACATCTTATTGGACGTTCAACAGTGTATGATAATTCCACGGTATAGTCCCTGGCACCGACGGAGATGGCGTCCTCGCGACTAGCTCTTAGGAAACTTTGCAGTATTTAGTTTTTTATGTATTATTTTTTACATTCTTTAAAAATATATATTTAACCTTTATTTAACCAGTTAGGCCAGTTGAGAACAAGTTCTCATTTACAACTGTGACCTTGTCACGTCCTGACCCTTGTAAGAGGTAATTTGCCATAGTCGAGTGGTTAGGGCGTGACAGGTGGGGGTGTTGGGTGGTTTTGGGTTGTCTGTTTATATGTGGGGTTTTTCTAGTATTCTATTTCTATGTTTTGTTTTCCATGTTTTGGCCGAGTATGGTTTCCAATCAGAGGCAGGTGTCTTTTGTTGTCTCTGATTGGAAGCCATACTTAGGCAGCCTGTTTTCCTTTGGGGTTTGTGGGTAGTGGTTTTCCGTTTTGTTGATGTACCTGACGGAACTGTTGGCTGTCGTGTTTGTTATTTTGTTGAAGTGTTATCATTAATAAAAGTAATATGAGCACTTTACACGCTGCGCCTTGGTCCCCTTTCGATGACCCGTGTGACAGACCTGGCCAAGATAAAGCAAAGCAATGTGACACGAACAACAACACAGAGTTATAAATGGAATAAACAAATGTACAGTCAATAACACAATAGAAAAAAATCCATATGTGTGCAAGTGAGGTAAGATTAGGGAGGTAAGGCAATAAATAGCCCGTAGTGGCGAAGTAATTACAATTTAGCAATTAAACACTGGAGTGATAGATGTGCAGAAGATGAATGTGCAAGTAGAAATACTGGGGTGCAAAGGAGCAAAATGGGCTATTTACAGATGAGCTATGTACAGGTGCAATGATCTGTGAGCTGCTCTGACAACTAATGCTTAAAGTTAGTGAGGGAGATATGAGTCTCCAGCTTCAGTGATTTTTGCAATTTGTTCCAGTCATTGGCAGCAGAGAACTGGAAGGAAAGGTGGCCAAAGGGGGATTGGCTTTGGGGGTGACCAGTGAAATATATCTGCGGGAGTGCGTGATACGGGTGGGTGCTGCTATGGTGACCAGTGAGCTGAAATAAGGCGGGGCTTTACTTAGCAAAGACTTATAGATGACCTGGAGCCAGTGGTTTTGGCGACGAATATGAGGGCCAGCCAACGAGAGCATACAGGTCGCAGTGGTGGGTAGTATATGGGGCTTTGGTGACAAAACGGATGGCACTGTGATAGACTGCATCCAATTTGCTGAGTAGAGTGTTGGAGGCTATATGTTAGAATGCTGTTCATTGACTATAGCTCAGCATTCAACACCATAGTACCCTCCAAACTCATCATTAAGCTCGAGGCCCTAGGTCTGAACCCCGCCCTGTCCAACTGGGTCCTGGACTTCCTGACGGGTTGCCTCCAGGTGGTGAAGGTAGAAAACAACACTTCCACTTCGCTGATCCCCAACACTGGGGCCCCACAAGGGTTTGTGCTCAGACCACACCTGTACTCCCTGTTCACCCATGTCTGCGTGGCCAAGCACACCTCTAACTCAATCATCAAGTTTGCAGACGACAGGTGAGGGCTCTGGGAGTGTGGTGCCAGGAAAATAACCTCTCACTCAATGTCAACTAAACAAAGGAGATAATCGTGGACTTCAGAAAACAGCAGAGGGTGCACCCCCCTATCCACATCAACGGCACAGCAGTAGAGAAGGTAGAAAGCTTCAAGTTCCATGGGGTACACATCACTGACAAACTGAAATGGACCACCCACACAGTGTGGTGAAGAAGGCGCAACAGAGCCTCTTCAACCTCAGAAAGCTGAAGTAATTTGGCTTGGTACCTAAAACCTTCAACAACTTTTACAGATGCACAATTGAGAACATCATGTTGGGCTGTAACACCACCTGGTACGGCAACTACAACGCCCGAAACCGCAAGGCTCTCCAGAGGGTGGTGCGTTCTGCCCAACGCATTACCGGGGGCAAACTACCTGCCCTCCAGCACACCTACGGCACCCAATGTCACAGGAAGGTCAAAAAGATAATCAAGGACATCAACCACCCAAGCCACTGCCTGTTCACCCCACTATCATTCAGAAGGCAAGGTCAGTACATGTGCATCAAAGCTGGGACCGAGAGACTGAAAAACAGCTTCTAAATTACACCTGGGCTGGGATAATACATTATGGCCTTTAACTTGCATTTCAAAGATGATGGTAGAAAAAAATACAAAAGAACGGTTGGTTATTTCTTTGTATTATCTTTTACCAGATCTATTGTGTTATATTCTCCTACATTCCTTTCACATTTCCACAAACTTCAAAGTGTTTCCTTTCAAATGGTACCAAGAATATGCATATCCTTGCTTCAGGGCCTGAGTTACAGGCAGTTAGATTTGGGTATGTCATTTTACGGCGAAAATTGAAAAAAAGGGGCGGATCCTTAAGAGGTTTTTAAGAACAAATTCTTATTTACAATGACGGCCTACCAAAAGGCAAAAGGCCTCCTGCGGGGATGGGGGCCTGGGATACATTTTTTAAAATAAATACAATATAAATATAGGCCAAAACACACATCACAACAAGAGGGACAACACAACACTACTTAAAGAGAGACCTAAGACAACAACATAGCAAGGCAGCAACAAAGGACACCAAAGCATGGTAGCAACACAACATAACAACAACATGGTAGCAACACAACATGGTAGCAGCACAAAACATGGTACAAACATTATTGGGCACAGACAACAGCACAAAGGGCAAGAATGGAGAGACAACAATATATCACACAAAGCAGCCACAACTGTCAGTAAAAGTGTCCATGATTTAGTCTTTGAATGAAGAGATTGAGAAAAAACGGTCCAGTTTGAGTGTTTGTTGCAGCTCGTTCCAGTCGCTAGCTGCAGCAAACTGAAAAGAGGAGCGACACAGGGATGTGTGTGCTTTGGGGACACGAAACGGTGTCGTATGTGTAGGATGAGGGCCGCAGTAGATATCTCAGATAGGGGGGAGTGAGGTCTAAGAGGGTTTTATAAATAGCGTCAACCAGTGGGTCTTGCGGCGGGTATATAGAGATGACCAGTTTACAGAGGAGTATAGAGTGCAGTGATGTGTCCTATAAGGAGCATTGATGGCAAATCTGATGGCCGAATGGTAAAGAACATCTAGCCGCTCGAGAGCACCCTCACCTGCCGATCTATAAATTATGTCTCCGTAATCTAGCATGGGTAGGATGGTCATCTGAATCAGGGTTAGTTTGGCAGCTGGGGTGAAAGAGGAGTGATTACGATAGAGGAAATCAAGTCCAGATATAACTTTAGCCTGCAGCTTTGATATGTGCTGAGAGAAGAACAGTGCACTGTCAAGCCATACTCCCAAGTACTTGAATGAGGTGACTACCTCAAGCACTAAACCCTCAGAGGTAGTAATAACACCTGTGGGAAGAGGGGCATTCTTATTACCAAACCACATGATCTTTGTGTTGGAGGTGTTCAGAACAAGGTTAAGGGTAGAGAAAGCTTGTTGGACAATGAGAAAGCTTTGTTGTAGAGCATTTAACACAAAATCCGGGGGTAATGATAATGTTTACATATCTTGCATTACTCATCTCATATGTATACACTCTATTCTATACTATTCTGCTGTATCTTAGTCACTTTAATAATTGTAATAGTATACAGTTGATGTTGGAAGTTTACATACACCTAGCCAAATACATGTAAACTCAGTATTTCACAATTCCTAACATTTAATCCTATTACAAATTCCCTGTCTTAGGTCATAGGATCACCACGTTATTTTAAGAATGTGAAATGTCAGAATAATAGTAGAGAGAATTATTTCTTTCAGCTTTTATTTCTTTCATCACATTCCCAGTGGGTCAGAAGTTTACACACTCTCAATTAGTATTTGGTAGCATTGCCTTAAAATTGCTTAACTTGGTTTAAACGTTTCGAGTATCCTTCCAGAAGCTTCCCACAATAAGTTGGGTGAATTTTGGCTCATTCCTCCTGACAGAGCTGGTGTAACTGAGTCAGGTTTGTAGGCCTCCTTGCTCGCACACGCTTTTTCAGTTCTGCCCACACATTTTCTAAGGGATTGAGGTTAGGACTTTGTGATGGCCACTCCAATACCTTGACTTTGTTGTCTTTAAGCCATTTTGCCACAACTTTGGAAGTATGCTTGGGGTCATTGCCCATTTGGAAGACCCATTTGCGACCAAGTTTTAACTTCCTGACTGATGTCTTGAGATGTTGCTTCAATATATCACATCATTTTCCATTCTCATGATGCCATCTATTTTGTGAAGTGCACCAGTCCCTCCTGCAGCAAAGCACCCCCACAACATGATGCTGCCGCCAACCCCATGCTTCATGGTTGGGATGGGGTTCTTCTGCTTGCAAGCATCCTCCTTTTTCCTCCAAACATAACGATAGTCATTATGGCCAAACAGTTCTATTTTTGTTTCATAAGACCAGAGGACATTTCTCCAAAAAGTATGATATTTTTCCCCATGTGCATTTGCAAACCGTAGTCTGGCTTTTTTATGGTGGTTTT
Source organism: Salmo trutta (assembly GCF_901001165.1). NCBI lineage: Eukaryota > Metazoa > Chordata > Actinopteri > Salmoniformes > Salmonidae > Salmo > Salmo trutta. The sequence goes on along the minus strand of NC_042975.1, from coordinate 13,830,582 downwards.
GGAGCAGTGGTTTCTTCCTTGCTGAGCGGCCTTTCCAGGTTATGTCAATATAGCACTCGTTTTACTGTGGATAAAGATACTTTTGTACCTGTTTCCTCCAGCATCTTCACAAGGTCCTTTGCTGTTGTTCTGGGATAGATTTGCACTTTTCGCACCAAAGTACGTTCATCTCTAGGAGACAGAACGCGTCTCCTTCCTGAGCGGTATGACGGCTGCGTGGTCCCATGGTGTTTATACTTGCATACTATTGTTTGTACAGATGAACGTGGTACCCTAAGGGATTTGGAAATTGCTCCCAAGGATGAACCAGACTGGTGGAGGTCTACAATTTTCTTTCTGAGGTCTTGGCTGATTTCTTTTGATTTTCCCATGATGTCAAGCAAAGAGGCACTGAGTTTGAAGGAAGGCCTTGAAATACATGCACAGGTACACCTCCAATTGACTCAAATGACGTCAATTAGCCTATCAGAAGCTTCTAAAGCCATGACATAATTTTCTGGAATTTTCCAAGCTGTTTAAAGGCACAATCAACTTAGTGTATGTAAACTTCTGACCCATTGGAATTGTGATACAGTGAGTTATAAGTGAAATAATCTGTCTGTAACCAATTGTTTCAAAAATGACTTATGTCATGCACAAAGAGGATGTCCTAACCGACTTGCCAAAACTCTAGTTTGTTAACAAGTAATCTGTGGAGTGGTTGTAAAACGAGTTTTAATTACTCCAACCTAAGTGTATGTGTGTATTTGGTATATGTTGTGATATTGTTAGATATTTCTTGTTAGATATTACTGCACTGTCGGAGCTAGAAGCACAAGCATTTCGCTACACCCGCAATAACATCTGCTAAACACGTGTATGTGACCAGTAAATATGTTTTGATATGCTGTTTCGAGAATGATTATGGTTATTTTTCCACCAGGAGCACGTTGCATTCGTTGAACTGTCAGGGTAAGGTAATGAATGTGTTTTCTCCTTAAACCCCCCCTACTATTTTACCTCTGAAGGATCCGCCCCTTTATTTCAATTTTCGCCTATAATGACATACCCAAATCTATCTGTGTCACGCCCTGACCTTAAAGAGCCTTTTTATTCTCTATTTTGGTTAGGTCAGGGTGTGACTAGGGTGGGTACTCTAGTTTTGTATTTCTATGTTGGCCTGGTATGGTTCCCAGTCAGAGGCAGCTGTTTATCGTTGTCTCTGATTGGGGATCATATTTAGGCAGCCTTTTTCCACCTGTTGTTTGTGGGATCATGATTTTTTATTGTAGCTTTTAGCCCTACAAAGCTGTACGTTTCATTGGTTACTCTTTATTGTTTTGTTGCCGGTTATCATAAATAAAAAATGATTAACCTTCCCCACGCTGCATCTTGGTCCGACCATCATTACAACAACGTTCGTTACAATCTGCCTGAAGCTCAGGACCGGAAGCAAAGATATGCATATTCTTGATACCATTTGAAAGGGAACACTTTGACGTTTGTGGAAATGTGAAATGAATGTAGGAGAATATAATACATTAGATCTGGTAAAAGATAATACAAAGAAAAAACCAACTGTTTTTTTGTCTTTTTTTGTACCATAATCTTTGAAATGCAAGAGAAAGGCCATATTGTATTATTCCAGTCCAGGTGCAATTTAGATTTTGGCCACTAGATGAAAGCAGTGTATGTGCAACGTTTTAGACTGATCCAATGAAGCATTGCATTCTGTTCAACATTTTGTATCAGGACCTCCCAAATGTGGTTTATTAATAACTTTTCAAGTTCATAACTGTGCACTCTCCTCAAACAATAGCATGATATTCTTTCACTGTACTAGCTACTGTAAATTGGACAGTGCAGTTAGATCAACAAGAATTTGAGCTTTCCGCCAATATCAGATATGTTAATGCCCTGAGAAATGTTCATGTTACTTACAACGTCATGCTAATCTCATTAGACTATGTTAGCTCAACCATCCTGTGGGTGAGACACCGATCTGTAGAGATCCTTAAGAGGTTCATTTCTTTCATTTCCGTGTTTTTCAAGAATTCTAGATGATTCAATAAAATGCAACTATTGCTGCAATAACAAATGTTGTTTATTTCTTGTTTGATGAGGTCTCGGGCTACAAGCATAGCCTGCATTCGTTAGCTCTAATCAAACTCACATCTTAAAAATCCATTACAAACATTATCTACAATACATATAGCTATAGCCCGAATTCAGAATAGTACCATTCCTTATTAATCAGTTATATACCAGAAGGCACTGAAAAGAAGCAAATTGGGAGGGATAAAAAGTCAATAGCTTGAAGACAAACGTGAAGTAAAACACAGACACTAAACCTGTGTGACCTTTATGTGCCCTGTAAAGAAAGCACGTATTGTCAGAGTTCTGTTGCTTCTTGCTCTCCTAATGTGCATCTAACCCATACGAGGAGTGCAACAGCAAACAGTGGCTCTGTCTCAAATGGCACCCTGGCTATTCCCTATATAGTGCATTACTTTTGACCAGAGCAGCATGGGCCATGGTTAACAGTAGTGCACTATAGGCTTATAGGGAATAGGGTGCCATTGGAGACTCAAACCAATGTTTCTTACTGTAAAGCCCTGACTCAATGTGCACACTAAATCCTCATTCACCTCCAAAGTGACTCATTAACCGGCTATTGATTGGCTTTCCCAGGGACCACTGCAGGCCAAGTAGAGCTATTGGAAATCACAAGATAAGCGGGGAAATGAAAATAAAAACAGGCCTGTCCTCTCAGGGCCCAGACACTGCCGACAACAACAAAATAGTCACCTGGGATATCGTCATCGAACAGCCCAAGCCCAGGCCTCATTCCAATGCAAATTCAATGCACCCGGACTCCTACATGCCCTGCCACATCGATGGACATAGGTAAGCATAACTCAGAGGACAGAGGACTGCCGATAGGTCAATATGGCCCCCAAATATATGGCAGTGGTATTCAGATTAAGCTAAGTGCAGATAGAATTAGTTGGACCTACAATAGGCAGATGTTGTGCATATGTTTGCATTGGCTTTAGTACTTATAACACTAATGATAATCAGGGTATGAACGCAAAGTTGCAGACTGACAGAGGGAACTTATTTTCAATAGAAATGGTTTATAATAACTTTTCACTGATTGACCTGCTTGCTGATGCACTCTCATCCATTGTCCCTTAGAATTGATGTCAATGCATTGCCGGTACTGTTCATCTCGCCCTGTCATGTGTAGTCTAAAAATTTAATTGGATTAAAGTTGTCTATGTAGGCTTTTCATGTTCAGATGAGAGCTTGCATTTATTAGCAATCGTGCTTCTTCACATTCATAGTTCGATCAAGTCATTAAGTTGCTTACTTTGCCTAAAGGACACTGTTTGGTTTGTAACTTTTCTAGTCTACCACTAGTCCTACTCACCAGACTGAGCCTCATGTTGGGTGTTCTAGAGAACGCGCCGCCTCTTGCACAAAATTATACATTGAACCCAAAAGGGTTCTACCTGGAACCAAAAAGGGTTCTCCTAAGTGGACAGCCAAATTACCATTTTAGGTTCTAGAGACTGTAGCACCTTTTCTTATAAGAGTACAGGTCCTCCTGAGAGAGAGAGAGAGACAGAGAGACAGAGAGACAGAGAGACAGAGAGACAGAGAGAGAGAGAGAGAATACCTAAGATCAGACAGGACAACAGATAAGACAGGACAATTACACCAGATGGGACAGACTGACCATAGCACCCCAGCACATAGACTATTGCAGCATAGACACTGGAGACTGAGGGTGGTGGGACACTGTGGCCCCGTCCAAAGTTACCCCAAACATGAAAGCTAGACAGTCAGGGAGCATAAAAAATAATTTTGACAGGTTAGGGTTCGCGAAAATGCGAACGTGTTTTTTAGGGAATCCCCAGCTACTAGGCGTACTTTACCTTTAATTTGGGATAATCCATTCTGAATATAATAATAATAATATATTTTGTGATCATTAAAATGCATTTAAATTACATTTATATTTCTTGATGTAAAATAAATGTTTATTGTATCTCATTTTTAGGTGTCTTTTAGTTTCCTGTGTGGATCCACCCGTTGATGTCAGTTTCCTCTTTCAGGCTATTTAAACATTGCTGTCTCGACTCGTACCCACTCCGTTTGGTGATGCTGATGTCAGTTTCCTCTTTCAGGCTATTTAAACATTGCTGTCTCGACTCGTACCCACTCCGTTTGGTGATGTTGATGTCAGTTTCCTCTTTCAGGCTATTTAAACATTGCTGTCTCGACTCGTACCCACTCCGTTTGGTGATGTTGATGTCAGTTTCCTCTTTCAGGCTATTTAAACATTGCTGTCTCGACTCGTACCCACTCCGTTTGGTGATGCTGATGTCAGTTTCCTCTTTCAGGCTATTTAAACATTGCTGTCTCGACTCGTACCCACTCCGTTTGGTGATGTTGATGTCAGTTTCCTCTTTCAGGCTATTTAAACATTGCTGTCTCGACTCGTACCCACTCCGTTTGGTGATGCTGATGTCAGTTTCCTCTTTCAGGCTATTTAATCATTGCTGTCTCGACTCGTACCCACTCCGTTTGGTGATGCTGATGTCAGTTTCCTCTTTCAGGCTATTTAAACATTGCTGTCTCGACTCGTACCCACTCCGTTTGGTGATGCTGATGTCAGTTTCCTCTTTCAGGCTATTTAAACATTGCTGTCTCGACTCGTACCCACTCCGTTTGCCTGTCAAAATCTCTGACTAGGAAACATGAAGTGCCCGGCCCTCTACCTTACGAGAAAAAACAAAGTAAGTGTTTACATTTCTTTAGCCTAACTTTAGCATTACTTCTTAAAAATGATCACCTTGTAGTTATAGCTTTTAGTAAACACATGGATGAATTAATAACAGAGAAATTAGTGTGGACTCCAAAACAAGTTTAAATTGGTACCAAAACCAAATAAATGGTTGTGACCAAGAGCTTTCATACATGCTCTTTTCTTTTGTGATCAACATTGACATTAGCAGAGAACATTGCTGCAATTATAAAACATATTTAAGTAAAGAGTTTTAATCTATAACTTGTTTTACTTTGTTAATATGTAAGCTTACACAAGCATGCACACAACTTTTCTATTTCTCTATCTCTCACACATGAAAAACATACTCTAGCCAAGACTGGAACATAAAATCATAAATCCATCCTTAGACTCCATGGATGACCGTAGAATCTGACTGCTATAGTGAGCTTGCATGCAGTGACTGGATAGGAATCTGACTGTGATCAGAAACAGTGTGGCTGGAAATGACAACCAAGGGCTTATTTATGAAACTCAGTAGAAATCTGGAGGAAGCAGAAGAATTCATGTGTCTAAGAAACGTTTCAAAGAAAGAGTGTGATAAATCTGGAGAAAAGGATGAGCAACAGATAGATATGGTCGTTTCTCAAATGGCACCCTTTTCCTTTAATAGTGCACTACTTTTGACCAGAGCCCTGGTAAAAGTTAGTGCACTTTAAAAGGGAATAGGGTGCCATTTTGGATGCAACCTGTATCTCCTCAGAGGCCCAGCTCCACGGCTTCATTACTTCCGATCCCATTTTGAGGGTTTACTCTTATTTCCTGGGACTGAAATCAGCTATATTTTTCTCTTAGCAACAGCATTTTTTACATATGACTCTCATAGACTTATATTGAACAGTGTAGACAGGCCAGCAGCCCCCGTTGACCCGAAATCACTACTACAACAGATAATGCACATTTAACAGTTCAAGGAAACAGTGCAGTAAATATTGGAACATCCATTCAAAAACATTCTACTCATGGTGTCCATGTTGGTTCTCTATGTACAGTAAAAAACTTGATTGCTGATAAGAATATGATATTTCCCCTCCAACAATGGGTTTCAGACATGACCTAATTCCAAAGCAGCTTCTCTATGGTGTGCAGTATTTTGCTCTTTGCTTTAAAAGCAATGGTCTACTAGGAATATAGCTCCCGAGTGGGGCAGCAGTCTAAGGCACTGCATCTCATTGCTTGAGGCGTCACTACAGATACAACCTGGATCAAATCAGGGTATCACAACTGGCTGTGATTGGGAGTCCCATAGGGTGATGCACAATTGGCCCCAGCGTCGTCCAAGTTTGGCCGGTGTAGGTCGTGATTTTAAATAAGAATTTGTTCTTAACTGACTTGCCTAGTTAAATAAAGGTTAAATATAAAATATAAAAAAAATACAAAATGTGCCACAATCTCACTAGCTGACAAAAATTGTCCTAATGATTCATTCTTCAGTTGCGGACCAAAAAACTCCAAGCAGTATTGTGGAAAAGTAGTTATGCACTTAACCTGAAATAACCTCAATAAAACTGCACAACATTTAGGCTGAAAATGTGAAATATTAAACATTAATATGGGATAAGGGAGACGGAAGGCATCCCCTGACCAAGAAATTGTGTGAGGAGGAGAATATAGACACTTCCTAGAAAATACAAACTGAAAAGTTTAGGTTAGTTTTTGGATCATTGAGGAACCTTTCGAATGTTGACAATTCTGTTAAAGGGATAGTTCACAGAAATGACAAAATTACGTGTTGGTTTCCTTACACTGTAAGCAGTGCAGTGCATGGATTGCTGTCATAGCTTGTCCATAGACTGCTTACAGGGTAAGGACACCAATATGTCATTTAGTAATGTGGGTGAACTATAGCAATATCCCAAAATCCTATTATTTGGGATAATTAATCAAACCGTTATTTGGATAATGAAACTTTTCTTTCCACTTGTAAAGTATTGACTGACTGGTAGTTTTACTGGTCCAAGCTGTAAACATGTTTTACAACTGACTGGAATCCCTGGAATGTTTGTGTTGTTTTCATGTACTGGACATTAGTATGGGTGGCACCACATGCGGACCAAGTTCCCTGTCTCTCAATAAACTGCCTTCAATTCTCCTTAAAACAACACTCTGACTACATCCCAAATGGCCCATAGGGCTCTGGTTAAAACTAATGCACTACATAGGGAATATGTTGCCATTTGGGAAACACCACAGTGAAACATTTCTGTCCCTCTGCCTCGACAGAATTAACACCCATGAGAATACTATGCTCTCATTGTTAATATGGGCTGATCTTTCTACCTTGAGTGTAATTGTATTCTGTCATCCTGCCTTTCCAAACCGTGTAGCGCAAAAGAGAGACAAATGTCTCCGAGCCTCGCTGAGAGGAAGTGAGGAGAATTATCCAGAGCTTGACAGACAGCACAAAGCCTTATCTATATACCATACACTCTCAGTACATCTTCATATAGTGCAAGTATAGAGATAGACAGCTACACCTTTACTCAGAGCTAGATAGCACAATGGTTATCTCACCCAGCACAGCATTGTTACACTCTACGACATGGATGTGAGTATCCTGCACCAACACTGAGAGAGGTATGGGGGGGGTGTATGTGTGAGGCATATGACAATGAGCATCATAATCAACTACTACGCTCCATGTAGATGAATTTAAAACATAGATATATGATCAATAATCTCTGCCATTTTGCAGAGAGATGAAAACGTCCATGAAAGTTAATGTGTTCTCAGGCCAGGGGTACATTCCCAGCAGATTGGAAAGGGACTGTAGGGCCCACAGGCAAGAGGAGCCGTAAATCTCCAGTTTCCATTAAAGGGGAGGGACACGCGCTGATACACTCTTTTCAGTCACGAAGGACCCATGTATGTGATCTGCTGAGGAGGGAAAGTGTTATGTCCCATCTGGGCTACATTTAGCCAACATCTGCTGGCTGTCCACAGCGCTTTCCCCTCCCTACCCTAACCACAGGTCTGGAATACCATTAGCTACCCACTCCTTCCTCAATAATACACAATAACCCCCCCCTCCCTCTATCTCTCTCTCTCTCTCTCTCATCTTGTTTTGCAATTGGTAACCCCCTCCCCCCTATGTTGATGATTGGTCGCCTGACCTTTGATACTGAGCCAGTATTATTTTATATATGTTATTACCATCTGTAATTAGGCATGTTTGCTATGTTGACCAATGGCTTCTCCTTTCCCCAGACCTCTACTAAATCATCTGTGATAGCAGTGGTGTGGTTCACACTGGGCTACCTCTCCCCTTTTTACAATGGCTCCCTCTCTACAATGGCTCCCTCTCTACAATGGCTACCTCTCTACAATTGCTCCCTCTCAACAATGGCTCCCTCTCTACAATGGCTCCCTCTCTACAATGGCTCCCTCTCTACAATGGCTCCCTCTCTACAATGGCTCCCTCTCTACAATGGCTCCCTCTCTACAATGGTACCAGGAGATTATTCAAGGTCTGTATATTTTTCTATTAATGCTTCAACTGGTTTTATGTGTGAACAATTAAAACAACAGGGAAGCTTCTACTGGTTTTATGTGTGAACAATTAGAACAACAGGGAAGCTTCTGCTGGTTTTATGTGTGAACAATTAGAACAACAGGGAAGCTTGTACTGGTTTTATGTGTGAACATTTAGAACAACAGGGAAGCTTCTACTGGTTTTATGTGTGAACATTTAGAACAACAGGGAAGCTTGTGAAGCCATTCTCTGAAACCATAAAGGCCTTCCTTGAGGCCAGAATTAAGTCTGATGTTCTCACCTCTATTCCAATGAAACAACTAGAAGAATGAGCCCTGCGGTATGCTGGGAATTATAGGCCTGTTTACATGTAAATATGTTGCTGACTGCATCTTCTCTGGGATTTATTTACTCTTTCTATTTTTACCATGTCTAATTTGTAAAAGGATTAAAACACGCCTCGCTCAGTCACACTTACAATATGTTTACCAAGATGCTGTAAAGACATGCTAGTGCCACCATATAATTACAGCATTGTTGATGCTTTTGATAGCACAGTGCCAATGCTTCAGGCTGGAAACATAAACCTGCTTTTTTCCTTAGAGGACATTTATCCTATCTACAATGGTTATCAGCGACACCATGTCTGCATCCCAAATGGCAGCCTATTCCCTACATAGTGCATTCATTTTGACTGGAATCCTATTGGCCTTGTAATGCAATAATAGGGAATAGGGTGCCATTTGAGACATGTTCATAAACATGCCTTTTTCCTTCGAGAACATTCCTCCTATCTGAGATTATCACCTCATCTATGGCAGTGGAAGTGGGTGTGTGTGTGTGTGTGGGTGCGTGTGTGTGCGTGCACGTGTGTGTGAGAGAGACTGTGGTGTGGTGTGATGTGTCAGTAGAACTATAGCGGCAGGGTGACATGTAAGGCAGCTTCTCTCTGATTAACATCACCTGGCTGTCCTGTGTGGCTAGATTAGATGCCAGTGGGATGCTGGGGCGCTAACAAGGGGAGGGACACTCACACTTCATTAACAGGTAGCCTACTCTCTCTCTCTGTCTCTCTGTCTCTCTCTCTCTCTCTCTCTGTGATGACACCACACCGACTAACAGATGGAGTGGCAGTAAACAAACGGAGAGGAACCAGAGTCTACGCCAGGGGACCAGATAGTACTACTAAAGAAAAAGACAGCTAAATTGCAAACAACTTGAGTGTTGGGCTATCAACATGTGTTGGAGTTGATTCAGTAGCCGCTAAAATAACTATCTCACTATAGCTAACCTCACAGCTGTATTACTGCGTCTCTAGTTATGAAGTGGGATATGACGCAGGGTAGGTGTAACTGCAGAAATCAATAATTGTCTACTCGTCAATTGGGGCAATGTGCTGTTGACTGCAGCAGATTTTTACGATTCTCCTCAGCTTTCTTTGTTGTCGCTACCTGCACCTGTAAACCATGAAGACAGGCACAGAATGGTCCAATTGGCGTCTAGAGTCTCTAAACCCACTAGGGGGTAATGAAGAGCTGCACTCAATAACCACTCTCTATGTCATTCTCTCTCTCTGTCACTCTCTGTCTCTCTCTCTGTCACTCTCTGTCTCTCTCTCTGTCACTCTCTGTCTCTCTCTCTTTCTGTCTCTCTCTCTCTCTGTCTCTCTCTCTCTCTGTCTCTCTCTCTCTCTGTCTCTCTCTCTCTCACATTACAAAAAACAATGAGGGCCTCCATTCTTAACCAACATTAGATTGTGTTACCTTTCATTGTCTCTTAATTGGAATGAAAGGACGTGAATTGTATTCAGTGTTCTATCTGCTGTCAGGTGTGTTGCCAGGGTCCGTCCACTTGATCATTAATCCTAGGAGGATGCCACAGACTAGTGAAGGTGCTTGCAATACAAAAATGGTAAACACATTTGTCAAAACACAATCATTGTGTGTGTGAGCGTGCCGCTGCGCTTAGTGTTTACTATTAAAACATTAATGGCATGAAGACATGTTTTATTACATTTTATAGGGCATGATAATGTCACAAGGCAATCACTAGGGAAGATCTTCCATCTTATTACCAGAGGAGAAAACATACGGTAGCTATGTATCCATACATAGATCTATGTTACATAACACATACTGCATAACCAATTCAGATTTACATTGATTTATTCATTGAAAAAAACCAAATAATTCACCCCTTGAAGACTTCAGTCCGAGAGTTACATATACAGTTGAAGTCGGAAGTTTACATACACTTAGGTTGGAGTCATTAAAACTCGTTTTTTCAACCACTCCACAAATTTTTTGTTAACAAACTATAGTTTTGGCAAGTTGGTTAGGACATCTACTTTGTGCATGACACAAGTCATTTTTCCAACAATTGTTTACAGACAGATTATTTCACTTATAATTCACTGTATCACAATTCCAGTGGGTCAGAAGTTCACATACACTAAGTTGACTGTGCCTTTAAACAGCTTGGAAAATTCCAGAAAATGATGTCATGGCTTTAGAAGCTTCTGATAGGCTAATTGACGTCATTTGAGTCAATTGGAGGTGTACCTGTAGATGTATTTCAAGGCCTACCTTTAAACTCAGTGCCTCTTTGCTTGACATCATGGGAAAATCAAAAGAAATCAGCCAAGACCTCAGAAAAAAGAATTGTAGACCTCCACCAGTCTGGTTCATCCTTGGGAGCAATTTCCATATGCCTGAAGGCACCACGTTCATCTGTACAAACAATAGTACGCAAGTATAAATACCATGAGACCTCGCAGCCGTCATATCGCTCAGGAAGGAGACGCGTTCTGTCTCCTAGAGATGAAGGTACTTTGGTGCGAAAAGTGCAAATCAATCCCAGAACAACAGCAAAGGACCTTGTGAAGATGCTGAAGCAAGGAAGAAGCCACTGCTCCAAAACCGCCATTAAAAAGCCAGACTACGGTTTGCAACTACACATGGGGACAAAGATCATACTTGTAGGTGTATGTAAACTTCAACTATAGGTTTTTGTCTCTTAGTAGGCTATCTCATTTATTTTCTTGCCGTGACCCATCGACATTTGCCTCGTTATCTATATTTATATAATCTTATAAATGTATTAAATTATGTTATTGAAATGCACAGTTGGCTATGGCTGCATCGATCAGACATTCATGGAACTATTCTGACAGATTAATTCATAGGGGAACAGACCAGTATGCTGAGTTGAACAATTATGAACATCTGTGCTCTTACAACTGAGCTGCATGGGATGGACTGGGATGGACTGGGATAGACTGGGATGGGCTGGGATGGGCTAGAATGGACTGGGATGGACTGGGATGGGCTGGGATGGGCTGGGATGGACTGGGATAGGCTGGGATGGACTGGGATGGACTGGGATGGACTGGGATGGGCTAGAATGGACTGGGATAGGTTGGGATGGGCTGGGATGGGCTAGAATGGACTGGGATGGACTGGGATAGGCTGGGATGGACTGGGATGGGCTAGAATGGACTGGGATGGACTGGGATGGGCTAGAATGGACTGGGATAGGCTGGGATGGGCTAGAATGGACTGGGATGGACTGGGATAGGCTGGGATGGACTGGGATGGGCTAGAATGGACTGGGATGGGCTAGAATGGGCTGGGATGGGCTGGGATGGACTGGGATAGGCTGGGATGGACTGGGATAGGCTGGGATGGGCTGGGCTGGGATGGGCTGGGCTGGGCTGGGATGGGCTGGGATGGACTGGGATGGGCTGGGATGGGTCAGGCGATGTGCATTAGTCTCCATACACTTCAGAGAGGCAGGGTTAAATTATTTCAGACACTAGCATTGTGTGCTAGACTGTCAGGCTCAAACACAGCGAACGCGATGATGCAGCCACTAAACACTATTGCTTCTACTATACTGTTATGTGATTGTGTGATGAGACAGGGAACATGGTGGGACAGACACAGAATAGAAAGCATATGGATTCATAAAGAATGATGGAGTTAAGTTGAGCCTCTCTCTCTTCATCACCAAAGCCCTCTCCATTGAATGGCTCTTTAAAGTGCTTTCCATTACAAACTTTTAATTAAACAACGATAGGGTTGGATCTTATTATCGTGTCAGACAAAGTTAAATATTAATGTAGCTACCAATGTACCAGAATGTTCCAAATGGTTTCATGTTAGACAAGACTTACTAGGCCCATAATGGCTACAATATGTATCTTATTTCTAAAAGAAACCCAGGTCTTCTGGTTAGCTTAGACAAAGACTTACTAATGGCTACAATATGTATCTTATTTCTAAAAGAAACCCAGGTCTTCTGGTTAGCTTAGACAAAGACTTACTAATGGCTACACTATGTATCTTATTTCTAAAAGAAACCCAGGTCTTCTGGTTAGCTTAGACAAAGACTTACTAATGTCTACACTATGTATCTTATTTCTAAAAGAAACCCAGGTCTTCTGGTTAGCTTAGACAAAGACTTACTAATGTCTACACTATGTATCTTATTTCTAAAAGAAACCCAGGTCTTCTGGTTAGCTTAGACAAAGACTTACTAATGGCTACAATATGTATCTTATTTCTAAAAGAAACCCATAGCTTTTAGTTACAAAACATCAAGAACGGTGAAAAAAGGCAGAAGCAATATACAGTATGTGTGAGTGTGAGTGTGAGTGTGTGTGTGTGTGAGCGTGTGTGTGCGTGTGTGTGTTTGGCGGTGGGTGTTTGGTTGTGAAGTTGCCTGCTCCCCATGGCAGCTTTCTGTGTTTTATTAGATAACACACATAAAACAAAGTACCACATTACAAGCCTCTAATTATTCATTTGATGGAACGAGCACTTGTGGTTTACAGGCCAAACACAAATAAAATGGAGGGCAGAAAATGTCCCACATAACATCAGCCACAAGTGCAAACATTACATCCATCATGGCCTGTTGGTTGGTCAGTATAACTCATGCTCACTGGCGCAGACCAAATGGGCTCGTCCATATAGTCACATCAGTATTAACACTGTGGCCTTCCACTAAAGATGCACACCTCCGATGCCAAACAACACACAGTGTTACACAAACAAACACGCGCGTCCGCGCACGCACGCACACACACACACAGACACCCACACCCACCCACCCACACCCACAGAAACACTCACTCACTCACTCACTCACTCACTCACTCACTCACTCACTCACTCACTCAATCCATTAGGCAGTGAGGCTGTTGTAGCCCTTGCCTCCTGCATTCCTTCTACTCTCCCGTCACTACTCAATCTGCTCAGGCATCGTTTGAGCTGGCGGGCAATGATATGGTCTCGGTTGTCTCAGTTGACGAATGCTACTGGACTCCCAATCTGGCTTACACCAAACTGACTCCTTGCAGACGTAGGGACTGTAAATCAAAGGGTTAGTCTAACTCTTAATCAAAAGTTCCATGGCTAGTAGTAGTATCGTCTTAGATATGTCAGATCTTGGAGCATCGTAAGCTAGTCATAAAAATACATTTGGAGAAGGTCCTCGTTAGACAGACAACTCACCCAACAAATCACAAGTTTGCGTAGGCAGGGCTTAAAATAGCCTTTGATTGTGCTCATTCTTATCTAGGGCAGCAAGCGGATACGGCAGTGACTTTACCGGGGACGCTCTTCCCATTTTCCGACTCCACTCTGTCCAAACTGCAACTTGTACACACGTGTTAGGCTGGAGCATTGATACATTGCCGGAAGCAACCCGTCTGTCCAGAGAGACTAGTAGTGGTAAATCAACTTGATGTACCTAGCGCCTCTCACTCACTTAAAATTAGTCCTGTCACGGCCCGCTGCATTGGACGCCAACCTAATTGGCAGTGCATTAACAAGCATTTGCCTTTTGGCAATTTGACTGAACCCTTGTGTAGTCTTAACATTCTGTATAATCCTCTTGTCCTAAGGGTCAAAAATGACCCGCCTTCACTAAACCCCTAAAATAATTGAATTTTAAACTCCAAATCTATTTTGCATGAAGAAACAACCTGTCATTCATCACAAACTTTGTGAATATCTGGGTTTTCCCTCTTCACAATGGAGAAAAACTGCATTTAATCAGTGGACACCACTCATTTTTATTACAACACACCTGTCATAATTGTTTTCTTTACTAAAGTAGAGGTTTATTATTATTGCTAAAGGTACTGCATAAGTGTAAACATACTTTTTCTTTAGCAAGAGTGTCATGACCGTCGGATGAAGTAGACCAAGGTGCAGCGTGGTGAGCGTACATTTTCCTCTTTATTGAATGTTGCCAGCAAAACCAATAAACAATACAAAAACGACCGTGAAGCTTACAGGGCAAAGTGCCACAAACAAAGTTAACTACCCACAAGGACAGGTGGGAAAAAGGGCTACCTAAGTATGGCTCCCAATCAGCAACAACGAAGTACAGCTGTCCCTGATTGAGAGCCATACCAGGCCAAAACAAAGAAATACAAAACATAGAAAATAGAACATAGAATGCCCACCCAAATCACACCCTGACCAAACCTAAATAGAGACATAAAAAGGCTCTCTCAGGTCAGGGCGTGACAGTACCCCCCCAAAGGTGCGGACTCCGGCCTCAAAACCTGAACCTATAGGGGAGGGTCTGGGTGGGCATTTCTCCACGGTGGCGGCTCTGGAGCGGGACGCAGACCTCGTTCCACCTCTGGCTCACCCCACTTTGGTGGCGCCTCGAGAGCGGGCCCTGGACTGGAGGGCTAGTCTGGCAGCGCCGGACAGGCGGGCGGCTCTGGCTGCGCCGGACTGGCGGGCGGCTCTGGCTGCGCCGGACTGGCGGGCGGCTCTTGCAGCGCCGGACTGGTGGACGGCTCTGGCAGCTCTGGACAGGCCGACGGCTCTGGCGTAGGACGCACCAGGCTGGGGAGACATGCAGGAGGCCTGGCTCTGGGAGCAGGCACAGAACTCACCAGGCTGGGGAGACATGCAGGAGGCCTGGCTCTGGGATCAGGCACAGGACTCACCAGGCTGGGGAGACGTGCAGGAGGCCTGGCTCTGGGAGCAGGCACCGGATACACTGGGCCGTGGAGGTGCACTGGCGGTCTCGAGCGCAGGACTGGCACCACCCATACTGGCTGGGTGCCCGCTTCCCCCCGGCAAATGCGGAATGCTGGCACCGAGCACACCGGCCTGTGGATGCTCGGCCTCAACACCGTGTGCATCACCCCATAGCACGGGGCCTGACCAGTCAAATGCTCGCCATGGTAAGCACAGGGAGTTGGCTCAGGCCGCACTGGGTTCTCCAGGCGAACTGGGGAAACCATGAGTGGAGCGGGCGCAGGACTCACCGGGCTGGGGAGGCGCACAGGAGGCCTGGTGTGTGGGGCTGGCACAGTCTTCACCAGACGGCTAGCACGCACCTCAGGACGAGTATGGAGAGCTGACTCAGGTGACATCAATTTGAGGACACGCTCCGTAGGGCGAATGTCGTGCCTTATGCACCAACACAGCAGCTCTCTCATAGCTCTCTCCTCCAATCTCCCCATCAACTCTTTTACTGTCTCTGCTTTGCTCCCTTCACTCACCTCCAATTTCACCCCGACTGGCTCTGGTTCAATCATCGGCTCCGCAGACCGTCCCGTGTGCCCCCCCCCCAAAAGAATCTTTGGTCTGCCTCTCCTGGCCACGCTGCTTGGTCCTTTGGTGGTGGGTAGTTCTGTCACGACCGTCAGATGAAGTAGACCATGGTGCAGCGTGGTGAGCGTACATTTTCCTCTTTATTGAAATAACGCCAGCAAAACCAATAAACAATACAAAAACGACCGTGAAGCTTACAGGGCAAAGTGCCACAAACAAAGATAACTACCCACAAGGACAGGTGGGAAAAAGGGCTACCTAAGTATGGCTCCCAATCAGCAACAACGAAGTACAGCTCTCCCTGATTGAGAGCCATACCAGGCCAAAACAAAGAAATACAAAACATAGAAATTAGAACATAGAATGCCCACCCAAATCACACCCTGACCAAATCTAAATAGAGACATAAAAAGGCTCTCTCAGGTCAGGGCGTGACAAAGAGATAGCACTTGTATAGCCTAAGGAAGTAGCAGACATGTACAGAAAGTAGTTTTTAATGCATTTTATTGAAGGGAAACAATAACAGTTTTTTTGGCAACATAGTGATATATTTTAATATACTGTACAATTTTTTAACCATTGCCCCCACCCACAAGGTGTATAAACAACAACAATAAATAAGAATAAAATAAGATAATAGATTAAAAAAAACATGGAGAACATAAATCAATCAACTGTAGCACATGTAGGACAGTATGCAAGTGTGTGTGCATGGACTTTGCAGGTGTATTTCTCACATGTGCAGCACATAGTATTTGTTTTACAGTTCTTCTTTGGGGGCAGAATTGGCATCTCCTCCTCTTGCCTCAGGTGGATTAGGACAAGATTCAGCCCCTTGAACAACTTTCACATGCGCTGCAGAGGCTGCTGTGCGGGGGGAGGCGCTCCCTTCTTTGGATGTGTGGGATTACAAGTGCCTTTCCCAGCTGCTCCAGGAACACCCTCCTCCGCTTATCAGGCATCCATGTAGGGTTGATCTTCTTCCATATCACAAAGGAATTGTATGAGGACACATCAATGATGTTATGGAAGATGACCAGGGGCCAGCGGGAAGTCATCCTCCTGCAGCTGTAAGTTCCAATCACATTGTCCAGGTTGTCCACTCCTCCTTTGTTGTGGTTGTAGTCCAGGATGATGGCTGGCTTCCTGTCCTCACAATCACTGATCTCAACCGTTTTGTGCAGTGTGCTCAGGAGGACCACATTCTTGTTCCTCTTTGGGAGGTAAGACACTAGAGTGGTGGTGGGGGTGAAGGCAAACTTTGATGAGAAGGCCTCTCTCCCCATTGTTGCAAGGAGTGCAGGGGGGAGCTCGGGCTTGTTCTTTCTAACTGTGCCAACCATGGTGATCTTCCTCTTCAGGAACTGCTGGCTGAGTTCATTAGAGGTGAAGAAACGTGAGAAAGTGTGAAAGACTTTCAGTGGCATCCCGAGACTACAAGTAGCCTCGCCTCAGGACCTATACACACCCGCTAAGATTAGCAGCCCTATGTCGGCACGCAGGTCAATCTCATCCATCCTTTTCCAGTTGTCTCCATGTTTACGGAAACCCTCCAAATTTGTCATCTCCAGGATGATTCTTTCAATGGCTGGTGTGATGAACATGTAGAATGTTGCGGAGATGTCCTGGGCATCGGCAACTGCATGTCTTGTGGGCCCTGGGGTCATCTTTATGACATTTTGTGCTGCCATCCTGCCCTGGTTGTCATATGGTGACAAGGACCATGTTATTTTGCTGTTCTTTGACAAAAATGTATCTTTCAGCTTGGGGGATTTCTTCTTCATCGGAAGATGATGTATCGTGCTCTGGGTTGTATTCTTCCCCATCTTCTTCTTCAGATACCTCCTCTTCTAAATCATTGTTCTCTTGTTCCTACTGGACATCTGAAAAAAATCCGATCTCTATGACCTGTTGGGCACTGAAACGTGCACTGAAACGTGCACTGAAACATGCACTGAAACGTGCACTGGGGGGACTGTCATCTACAGCACCTTTATAGCCTCTTACTGCATTCCCCAATAGTAAACAATGCTTTGAATACATTTTTATTTTGCCTGAAATGTTTATTTTGTCAGATTTTTTTAAAATTTTGTCTGTGAACTTGAGTCATGTGTGGGGTCGTGGAGGGGAGATGCTGCACATGCACAGGAAAGTTTTAGTTTTGCCCGAGTTCAATCACTAGCTCACATAATCTCAATTTCTCATTGTGTGTGTGTGTGTGTGTGTGTCTTTGTGGTTTATGTGGTGTGTAAATTATAACTGCAGGGTCAAAAATGACCTTAAGACAATCTTTGTACCCTGGTGGTGTACAGCTTTCATGGAAATATGAACAAAGGCGATGTTTCACTTTTTCTAATGTTGGGGTCACTCTAGGAAAAGTAATCACATTTTATTTAGGGGGGGTTTCTCTGCTGTTAAACATAGTAGCGGATCATTTTAGACCCTCTAGACAACACAAGGGTTAAGTCTTCCTATAACCTCTGGTGATATTGATAAAGACATAAAAGGATTCATTCTTCAGCAAAGGGACACTCAAGGCACATCGGCAATTGTAGTCATGGCGGAGGCTGTTTGTTGCTCCAGGCAGCAACGACAGTACGCTACACTAGACAGAGTCAAGGACCACTACTGGTGGTGCTGCTCAGGGCTCCAGAGCTCCACAAACAGTGTCTACTACCATGTGTAGGAGAGGATCCTCATCCACAGACAGTGTCTACTACCATGTGTAGGAGAGGATCCTCATCCACAGACCAGTGTCTACTACCATGTGTAGGAGAGGATCCTCATCCACAGACAGTGTCTACTACCATGTGGAGGAGAGGATCCTCATCCACAGACAGTGTCTACTACCATGTGGAGGAGAGGATCCTCATCCACAGACCAGTGTCTACTACCATGTGGAGGAGAGGATCCTCATCCACAGACAGTGTCTACTACCATGTGGAGGAGAGGATCCTCATCCACAGACAGTGTCTACTACCATGTGGAGGAGAGGATCCTCATCCACAGACAGTGTCTACTACCATGTGGAGGAGAGGATCCTCATCCACAGACAGTGTCTACTACCATGTGGAGGAGAGGATCCTCATCCACAGACAGTGTCTACTACCATGTGGAGGAGAGGATCCTCACAGATAATATTCCTCATCACTCTGCTCCTGCTAATTGGCATGATTTACTTGTTAATACACTGGAAATTAGAGTGGCGTCCGATCTGGGGGCCCTTGACACGACTCATTTGAGGTGAGCGAGAGGCGCGACCATCCTGGGGCTGAGTGGGCTTCAAGCTATTGCCATGAGGCAGGCACGTCAGGAAGGCACGTACACACATCACACGCACACACACAAGCCCCTCCCAGAATGCTCCCAGACATTCACAGGCTAATGCCAGAACTTATCAGACAAATCAACAATGCATCACACAGACATGAGAGCAGTGCATTATGTTCCCGGTCTGTTCTTTCATTGAGAGGGAGATTATTGAATGTTTTAATGTTTTATTTAACCTTTACTTAACTAGGAAAGTCAGTTAAGAACAAAGTCTTATTTACAATGAAGGCCTACCTTACATAAGAGCTAGTCTTCTCAGTACATCTGGGTGGCAGGGTAGCCTAGTGGTTAGAGCGTTGGACTAGTAACTGAAAGGTTGCAAGATCTAATCGCCGAGCTGACAAGGTACAAATCTGTCGTTCTTTCCCTGAACAAGGCAGTTAACCCACTGTTCCTAGGCGGTCATTGAAAATAAGAATTTGTTCATAACTGACTTGCCTTGTTAAATAAAGGTAAAAAAATAAGAAAACATTACACAAAAATATTGCTGAGATTGCTCATGTATATACGCATGTTAAATGTGTTGATATCTGGCTCATCAGTGGACAGCTAAAATGTCACAATGGTTGATGTTGCTATATTTGTTTATTTTCTTGACTTTGATACATGATCATTGATGTAAGATTTAACATGAGGGTTTGAATACTTGTAAAAAAGGTCCTTTGTGCAATGAGGTCACTGCAACGCATGAACAATGGCCAGTGATGCATGGACGCAAGCGTTTCATTTCCATTGGTTTGATTTCATATCAAAGCGTACTAGATAAACACTCCCCTATTCTCCAAATGCACATCTGTTTTTTCTAGAATATGTCCTGTCACAAAGAGGCATGTAATGATAAATGCTGAGACACAGGAATGCCTTGAGACCGTATTATTTCTCTTGTAGAAACATCCATCTACTGTAAATGAAATATCCCCCTTAAACAGCACAATTATTCAGATGAACTATAACAACCTCTCCATGCCTTTCATAAAGCCAATAGAGAGGCTGGGACGTGTATTCATGGATGCCAAGTAAGCCAGGCTTCCCAAAAAATGTCCCCCCCAAAAATGATGTATCTTTCATTTATCTGTGTTTCATAATTTTCCTTCAATACGAAAGAGGCTGAATGTATCTCACATGAGAAAGTATCCGAGCGAGCGAAACAGCGCCCCTGTGTCTCTCTACGTGTAGGCCATCTATCTAAAAGCTGTCTGGTCCAAATGAGTATGACATTGTTGCCACCCGTAGAATTGAAGGCAAGGGGAAGCCAGTGAGAATTTGGCCTCCCTTGACAAAAAAAGTATGAAATATTAGCCAATCAGTGTTGAGCTAAACCGAGCGAGCTCAACTGTGAATGGTCCTGGCGCACAAAAAAAGTGTCAAGGGAAGCCAGTTTGGACTTGGCTTCACTCATGTCAAATCTCATTGAGAGCATACGTCATTGACAGAAAAACTTGAATTGTTACATCTCGTTGTTATCCTCCGGTGGCTAGCTAGCTAGCTAAAATTAGCCCTTTCCTAAATTAGCCATGGATGGAGATATGGATTTGCACTTGTGGTTTTACTTAATTCTCCATACTGGCCAATGATTATAATGGAGATTCTGATCCAACCATTAATTCACACATTGTTGTGCCCCTGGCCTGAGAGGATGGAAGTTCAATATGTAGCTAGATGTAGAAGGCTAGTGTTAACTAGTTAACATTGCCCATGAATGGAAGTTAGGCTAGCGAACAAGCATTTTAGCCAGGTAGCCTAGGACAAGAAAACATTTAATTGTGTACTCTATGACAGAGTGATGGACTGTTTTCGTCCACATCAAACAGCAAGGTCCTCTCCTTGTTCGGGCGGCGTTCGGCGGTCGACGTCACCGGTCTTCTAGCCATCACCGATCCACCTTTCATTTTCCATTTGTTTTGTCTTGTTTTCCCGCACACCTGGTTTACATTCCCTCATTACTTGACGTGCATATAACCCTCTGTTCCCCCCATGTCTGTGTGTGGAATTGTTTGTTGTAAAGTGTATGTGCACTTCTGACTGGTTTACCACGGGTTATTTTCAGTTTATGTTGCTTCATTAAACTGCTCCGGTTGTTACCCAGTTCTGCTCTCCTGCGCCTGTCTTCCCTGCAGCCAGTTATGCACCTCTTACAAAGGTGAGTCGAAATGTTTTTTGCTATTTGCACGAACGAGCACGCACACACACAGACACAGACACCGGAACCATGGACAGCCACATCATATTTAGCTTACGTTGATTGGACTAAGTTGTTTTTGGTATCTTTTAGTTGTCACTGTACTAGACTAAGCAGAGGTGATTTGATGATGTTGAAATGTTGAAGTTGAAATGGTGCTGGAATAGTGGAGGCAGCTCCTGTTTTCTTAGCGACTTGCGGTAACTCTCCGTGATTCTAAATCAGTAGTTGTTTAAGGTCCGAAGACGTCAGAAACAGTAACTTGCTTGATCATGCTGTAGGCCTGTTACTGTATATGCTGTGTGCACTTCACTGGACAGAGGTTGCTATCCGTTTTTTTGATAAAACAAAGGTGTGGTTGAATTTATTCTGCCACTATGTCTTCTTATTGTCTCTATATATCACGGTCACAAGGCTTATGAACTAAGAGGTTATAGAGCAAACAACACAGAATTCTTTGGGGTGTGGGGGGGGGCTTGCCTGATTTTACCAATGCACCGCTACTGGATAGAGGGCAATTTGACGTGTGTGTGTGTGTGTGTGTGTGTGTGTGTGTGTGTGTGTGTGTGTGTGTGCTGGGGCTGCAGGCAGTGTAAGGAAAAACCTGATTAGCTGTGCTGTTCTGAGAGATAGCTCCAGGTAGGCTGTAGCACACACTGGGCTTACAGAGGCTGTAGCACACACTGGGCTTACAGAGGCTGTAGCACACACTGGGCTTACAGAGGCTGGACCACACACTGAGCTTTCAGAGGCTGTACCACACATTGGGCTTTCAGAGGCTGTACCACACATTGGGCTTTCAGAGGCTGTACCACACATTGGGCTTTCAGAGGCTGTACCACACACTGGGCTTACAGAGGCTGTAGCACACACTGGGCTTACAGAGGCTGTAGCACACACTGGGCTTACAGAGGCTGTACCACACACTGGGTTTACAGAGGCTGGACCACACACTGGGCTTACCGAGGCTGGACCACACACTGGGCTTACCGAGGCTGGACCACACACTGGGCTTACAGAGGCTGTACCCCACACTGGAATTACAGAGGCTGTACTATACCCTGGGCTTACAGAGGAGGCAAGGGAAGGGCTCTATGTAACAGTTCCAGCAAAATTATTTCACCTCCATGTCCCCAACACAACTGCCAGCCAAATAGAGGTCTGATAATTTTTCTTAAAGGACAGGTCTACGTGCAGCATTTCTGCACTGGTTAAGCCTTCCTACAGACAACAAATATAAGATTTCAATTACACCAAATGATCTGACAATATTTATTTTTCATACAAAAAAAATTACATTTTGTTACAGCATGGACTGTATTGTAAACTCAGCAAAAAAAGAATGTCCCTTTTTCAGCACCCTGTCTTTCAAAGATAATTCATAAAAATCCAAATAACTTCACAGATCTTCATTGTAAAGGGTTTAAACACTGTTTCCCATGCTTGTTCAATGAACCATAAACAATTAATGAACATGCACCTGTGGAACGGTCGTTAAGACACTAACAGCTTACAGACAGTAAGCAATTAAGGTGACCGTTATTAAAACCTAGGACACTAAAGAGGCTTTTCTACTGACTCTGAAAAACACCAAAAGAAAGACACCCAGGGTCCCTGCTCATCTGCGTGAACGTGCCTTAGGCATGCTGCAAGGAGGCATGAGGACTGCAGATGTGGCCAGGGCAATAAATTGCAATGTCCATACTGTGAGACGCCTAAGACAGCACTACAGGGAGACAGGACGGACAGCTGATTGTCCTTGCAGTGGCAGACCACATGTAACAACACCTGCACAGGATCGGTACATCCGAACATCACACCTGCGGGACAGGTACAGGATGACAACAACAACTGCCCGAGTTACACCAGGAAATCACAATCCCTCCATCAGTGCTCAAGCTGTCCGCAATAGGCTGAGAGAGGCTGGACTGAGGGCTTGTAGGCCTGTTGTAAGGCAGGCCCTCACCAGAGATCACCGGCAACAACGTCACCGATGGGTACAAACCCACTGTCGCTGGACCAGAAAGGACTGGCAAAAAGTGCTCTTCACTGACGTGTCACGGTTTTGTCTCACCAGGAGTGATGATCGGATTTGTGTTTATCGTCGAAGGTATGAGCGTTACACCGAGGCCTGTACTCTGGAGTGGGATCGATTTGGAGGTGGAGGGTCCGTCATGGTCTGGGGCGGTGTGTCACCGCATCATCGGACTGAACTTGTTGTCATTGCAGGCAATCTCAACGCTGTACGTTACAGGGAAGACATCCTCCTCCCTCGTGGTACCCTTCCTGCAGGCTCATCCTGACATGACCCTCGAGCATGACAATGCCACCAGCCATACTGCTCGTTCTGTGCGTGATTTCCTGCAAGACAGGAATGTCAGTGTTCTGCCATGGCCAGCGAAGAGCCCGGATCTCAATCCCATTCAGCACGCCTGGGACCTGTTGGATTGGAGGGTGAGGGCTAGGGCCATTCCCCCCAGAAATGTAGGGGAACTTGCAGGTGCCTTGGTGGAAGAGTGGGGTAACATCTCACAGCAAGAACTAGTAAATCTGGTGCAGTCCATGAGGAGGAGATGCACTGCAGTACTTAATGCAGCTGGTGGCCACACCAGATACTGACTGTTACTTTTAATTTTGACCCCCCCCCCCCTTTGTTCAGGGACACATTATTACATTTCTGTTAGTCACATGTCTGTGGAACTTGTTCAGTTTATGTTTCAGTTGTTGAGTCTTGTTATGTTCATACAAATATTTACACATGTTAAGTTTGTTAAAAATAAATGCAGTTGAATGTGAATGTTTCTTTTTTTGCTGAGTTCGTGATGTGTAGTGTATAGTCATTGTCACATCTTGGAAGAAAGGGTATTGTGCAAGGTTATTTCAAGCAAACGTCCCATACAGATGTAGGATCTTAATTTCAGCCAGTTTTCTAGAGCAGAAAATAATCCTGTAGCAACAGGAAATGTGAATTATCATGTTGACTTTAATTAATGGACATTTTTATAGGGGGTTGGAAATTACAAACTTCATAAGTGTCACGTCCTGACTAGTAAAAGGGGTTATTTGTTATTGTAGTTTGGTCAGGACGTGGCAGGGGTGTGTTTGTTTAGTGTGTTTCGGAGTTTTTGGTTTATGTTCTATGCTTTCTATTTCTATGTGGGTTTTCTAGTTTGTCTATTTCTATTTTAGTTTTGGGAACGACCTCCAATTAGAAGCAGCTGGTTGTCGTTGCTTCTAATTGGAGGCCATATTTAAGTGGGTTTATTTTCTCTTGTGTTTGTGGGTGGTTGTTCCATGTATAGTCAGGTTACCTTACAAGACTGTCTGTTGTTAGTTTTCTTGTTTTGTTTCAGTGTTCACGTTTAAATAAAAATATCAGTATGGACACTTACCACGCTGCGTATTGGTCCGATATTTCTTACTCCTCAGAAGATGAAACTTATGACAATAAGCATAACCTCAAATACACTATGTTTTTAATGTCCTGCATTGCAGAAAAGTTTTCCTGCAACAGGGTGATCACATTAAGATCCCACATCTGTAGATATCTGATGAGGAATGTGGATAGAATGTATACTCAAACTGAGTACTGTATTCTCATACTTCATATGCTTGTGTGTGTGTGATTATCTGTGAATGTGTTCGTGTGTGTGTGTGTGTTTGTGTATTTGTTATGTGTGCATCAGATAGTGAATTTAGGGTGGGGATGTAATAAGGGTAGAATAATCATTCATCTGCGTTTGGAGTGGTATTATAAGGGAGTGGAGTGGTACAGCACTCTGCTCTGCTAATGAGCATGAGGAGGAAGACTTTGCCAGTGGCACAGCAGGGGGTCGGGTTGGGGAAGACCGAGAGCGTAGCGCAGCGGGGGGCACAGGATAATTAGTTAACATCAGTGGCTGGATCAACAGGGCTTTCCGAGCCACCCAGTGAAGTGAGCACCAGGGAACCTATCATAACGCATGTTAACCACTCCGACTGGAGGGACTATTCTACTACAGTACGTCGGCAACCTCAGGACATGGCTAATGTTCATTTACACTAACATTTACTGCAGCTAAAGACGTCCCCAATTGGCTGGCAGTTTAGTCCCTGAGATAACAACATGGCAGCAGACAGTGTAATGTCTGAGTCCTGGGAGGGTTCTAATGGGAGATTATCTAGAATGGATGATTATGATGATGATTACGATTGGGTGTGTGTCCCAAAAGGCACCCTATTCCCTTTAATAATGCACTACTTTTAAATTCAAGCTGTAACACAGCAACATTTGTAAGAAGTTAGGAGTGAGAATACTTTCTGAAGGCACTGTATATAGCGCAACACTTGTAGACTAGCACAGGAAAGCAGTTCCCTCCAACAGTCAAACAAACATAGTGCACTGTAAAGGGAACAGGGTGCCATTTGGGACACAGGCTAAGAATGACGTCTGGGTCTGACCTCAAACTACAGCCAGGCATATTAATAACCAATGGTGGTATTCTGTGAAGAGGCATGTTTATTCTTTCTACTACATGAGGTAGCCTTGTTGTTTCTAGTTCCAGTTAGCCATATATTCTAGCAGAGTGGAGCCCAGTGTCATTTTGAATGAACAATAGCAATGGTGTACATTTAATTAGCCACTACTATCATGGCCATCATAGCTTAGACTAGATCGTGCAAAATGACTGACAAACAAACAAAACAATATGATGGATGCCATATTGTATGTAGAAATTAGACTGTGCCTCCATTGCAAAAATGAAAGAAATCGCTATTTAGAGCCACACAATGACGCTTATTTCCAGCTCAGACTTAAGAACATCTAGTTCTTCACATAGCAACACAGATGGCTTTACTCATGATGTATGTATTCAGACACTATAGAGTCAGGCTGTACGTGGCAGACAGACACTGTCCTGGTAACATGCTGGAATCCAGTGTTGGGATTGGTTACTTGAAACAGTAATATATTGCATATTACTCGATTATATTTATATATATATATATATATATATATATATATATATATATATATATATATATATATATATATATATATATATATATATATATAAAAAGTAATTTTTACTTTGCAATATTACTTTGTGTAGAAAGTAATGCTTTATATTACTAGTTATATATTACTTTGCATTACTTTCATGAAGAAAAAAATTATATTCTCACCGTTTGTTTTACTGTTGGAGAGAACTGCTTTCCTGTGCTAGTCTACAAGTGCTACACTTTATGCATTTTGTTGTGTTACAGCCTGAATTTAAAATGTGATATTGTGGCCTACACCCAATACACCATAATGTCAAAGTGGAATTATGTTATACTCACAGACACCATTCAAACAGTATTAGAAACTTCAGAGTGTTTTCTATCCAAATCTACTAATAATATGCATATTCTAGTTTCATATTCTAGCCAGAGTAGTAACCTGTTTAAATTGGGTACGTTTTTCATCCGGCCGTGAAAATACTGCCCCCTAGCCCAGACAGGTTAAATTACAATAAATAAAGGTTAACTTTATCAGGTATGAAGGTAAGACCCAGATGCAGATAACGTTGAATTAACAATGGTTTAATAATCCAACAGGGGCAGGCAATAGACAGGACAAGGCAGGCAGTGGTCAGTAAACCAGAGGTGGGGCAACGGTACCGGACGGTGTCCAAAAAGCGCTCATCGGCCCCAGAGTCAATGAGGACCCGGAGAGATTTGGACTGGTTACCCCAAGGCAGAATGACATGTAAGGGAATAATGAATGAAAGGGGTGCGAGTAAGGGAAGCATAAAAGTTCTCCATATGGCCCATCAGAGTACTCGCTCCTACAGGTGAGCCTGGTCTTTTACCGGGCAAGAGGACACAAAATGACCAAAAGTCCCGCAATACAGACAGCTCCTTGTGTTGATCCTGTGTTGCCATTCTGCTGGCAACAGCCCAGCTCTGCCTAGTTGCATAGACTCGGGAAACACACTTCGGTGACTCTTGAGGAAGGTCGGGAAACCTCAGGTGCTCTCGGAAATGGGACCTTCGGGGATTTCCGGGATAACTCAGAGGCGAGGTGGAATCCCTGGACGTGCGCGCAAAATCGAATGTCTTCTCCATCCATCGTTCCCGCAATTGCCCATCGATGCGGATGTTCAAAGCGATGAGGGAGCCAAGATCCGTCCTTAACCTACTCCGAGACGCCGTGCAGGAACATGTCGAACAGTGCTTCCTGGTCCCATGCACTCTCCGCTGCCAAGGTGCAGAAATCCATCGCATAGTTGTCCACTCTGCGGGCGTCCTGCCGGAGCTGGATTAGCTTCCGGTTAGCTTCTCTCCCAGAGAATGGGGCATCAAAAACCTTCCTCACCTCTCCCACAAACCCTTCCAGACTCACATGGCCGGCTGTTGTTCCCATATGGCGGTAGCCCAGGTGAGAGCCCTCCTAGACATCAGCGTGATGAGGTAGGCTATCTTGGAGCGATCCGAGGGGAAGGAGGAGGGATGAAGCTCGAAAATGAGGACACACTGAGCTAAAAACACCAGACAGGTGCTCGGCTCTCCATTAAAGCATTCCGGGGGAGGTAAACGGGGCTGGCCAGTGGGGCGGCGCTGCTAACCGCAGAGTTACTTAGGGGTGGTGGGGTTACCACCGTGACAGGCTGCCCCCAGGCAACCCGTGGAATTGCTCCAGCAGAATGTCCAACGCCCGGTCATGGCGCTCAGCCATGCTTGGACCCCCTCCATAAGACCACGGAACAATTCCTCATGCCTACCAATGGAGGCTCCTTGGGAGGAGATGGTGTTGCGCAGCTGGCCCGGGTCTGCTGTGTCAGTCATGTCCAGTTCGTACAATCAGGTATGAAGGTAAGACCCAGATGCAGACAACGTCGAATTAACAATGGTTTAATAATCCAACAGGGGCAGGCAATAGACAGGACAAGGCAGGCAGGGGTCAGTAAACCAGAGGTGGGGCAACGGTAGGCAGGGTCAGGGGCAGGCAGAGTGGTCAGGCAGGCGGGTTCAGAGTCAGGACAGGCAAGGATCAAAACCAGGAGGGTGAGATAACAAGGGACTGGAAAAGCAGGAGCTGAGACACAAAACCGCTGGTTGACTTGACAAACAAGACGAACTGGCAACAGACAAACAGAGAACACAGGTATAAATACACAGAGGATAATGGGGAAGACGGGCGACACCTGGAGGGGGGTGGAGACAATCACAAAGAGGTGAAACAGATCAGGGTGTGACAAACTTACCTGTTTTCCATTGTCCGATGACACCACAATTGGGCATTTGATTTGCAAATTCATCACATGATCAGTGAAAAGTACTTCCAGGTCACAGAATTTCGGTACATGAAAAGTAGTCCCCCACGTAAAAGTATAAAAGTGTCAAAAACCATTTTATAATTGCCTAAGCATTAACAATAATTTATATTTGTTCGTATTTAAGTGACATTTGCTTTAAATTTAGGTTTTAAAACTTGTTCCAAGGTCATATAAATGCCCCCAATGCGATTCACTGTATATGGAATACATTTTGGCTTATAGAGCAAAAACTATTCTGGGTGCTGCAGTAAAAGTATTGTAGGGAATACTCAGTAGGGTCTATAGAATGTATACAGTGCATTCGGAAACTATTCAGACCCCTTGTCACGTCCTGACCATAGAAAGCTGTTATTTTCTATGGTAGAGTAGGTCAGGGCGTGGCAGGTTTTCTTTTCTAGTTTAGATTTTCTATGTTGTTATGTTCTAGTTTTGTATTTCTATGTTGGACTTTTTGGGGGATAATCTCCAATTAGAGGCCATCGTTGTCTCTAATTGGAGATCATACTTAAGTAGTTGTTTTTCCCACCTGGGTTTGTGGGAGATTGTTTTTGAGTAAGTGTATGTTGATACTCTTCGTCACGGTTTGTTGTTTTGTTCATTCAGTTTGTTTGTATGTATTGCATAGTTTCACAGTTTAATAAAGAAAATCTGGAACGATACACACGCTGCGCTTTGGTCCGCTCCTTCATCCTACGACAACCGTGACAGAATCTCCCACCACCAAAGGACCAAGCAGCGTGGTAAACAGGAATGGACATGGGAGGAAATCCTGGATGGGGCAGGACCCTGGACAAGGCCCAGGGAGTATCGTCGTCCTAAGGAGGATATTGAAGCAGCGAGAGCAGAATGGTGATGTTACGAGGCGTTATACCATCAAGGCAAGCAGGCGGAGACAGCGAGAGAGGAACGGCGACAATACGAGGAACTAGCACGGCAACGACGGAAGCCCAAGAGGCAGCTCCCCAAAAACTTTGGTGGTGCACACGGGGAGTTTGGTGGAGTCAGGTTTGGGATCTGAGCAAAGTCTTCGTGCTTACCGTGGAGAGCTGAGGGGTGAACGAGAGCCAGTCAGGGAGACGAGTGAGGAACTCGACGCAAGATTGCGGAGAGAGGTGTTAGCATTGAGAGCGCTGCAGAGCGGGCGAGCTGAGGAGCGTGACACCAGTCTGGTGTCTTTAGCACCTGTTTCACGCATCTGGCCTTCAGTGCACCTCCCCACTCTGGTACGTCCTGTGTCTCCTCCACGCACTCGCTTGAGGGAGCGTGTGACCTGTCAGGCACCATGTTTTGCGGTGATACGCACGGTGTCTCCAGTGCGCATTCACAGCCCAGTGCGTCCTGTGCCAGCGCCCTGCACTTGCAGGACGGATTGTGCCAGCCCCACGCATCAAGCCTCCAGGGCGCCTGTCCAGTCCGGGGTGTCCTGTTCCTGCTCCCCGCACTCGCCCTGAGGTGCGTGTTACCAGTCTGGCGCCACCTGTGCCAGCCCCACGCATCAGGCCTCCAGTACGCCTGCCCAGTCCGGGGTGTCCTGTTCCTGCTCCCCGCACTCGCCCTGAGGAGCGTGTTATCAGTCCTGCACCACTTGTGCCAGCCCCACGCATCAGGCCTCCAGTGCGCATTCCCAGTCCAGAGCTTCCGGCGACAGTTCCCGGTCCAGAGCTTCCGGCGACAGTTCCCGGTCCAGAGCTTCCGGCGACAGTTCCCGGTCCAGAGCTTCCGGCGACAGTTCCCAGTCCGGAACCTCCTGAGACGGCCCACAGTCCGGAACCACCTGAGACGGCCCACAGTCCGGAGCCTCCTGAGACGGCCCACAGTCCGGAGCCTCCTGAGACGGCCCACCAGTCCGGAGCCTCCTGAGACGGCCCACAGTCCGGAGCCTCCTGAGACGGCCCACAGTCCGGAGCCTCCTGAGACGGCACCCGGAGCCTCCTGACGGCCACAGTCCGGAGCCTCCTGAGACGGCCCACAGTCCGGAGCCTCCTGAGACGGCCCACAGTCCGGAGCCTCCTGAGACGGCCCACAGTCCGGAGCCTCCTGAGACGGCCCACAGTCCGGAGCCTCCTGAGACGGCCCACAGTCCGGAGTCTTCAGCGACGGCCCACAGTCCGGAGTCTTCAGCGACGTCCCCCAGTCCGGAGCCTCCAGCGACGTCCCCCAGTCCGGAGCCTCCAGCGACGTCCCCCAGTCCGGAGTCTCCAGCGACGGTCTGCAGTCCGGAACCTCCAGCGGCGGTCTGCAGACCAGAATCTCTGGTGACGACCTGCGGTCCGGGTCCTTCGGCGACGATCCAGAGTCCGGTGACACAAATGCGGAAGGATCAGCGGGCGGAGCGGGGGTTACGCCCCGAACTGGAGCCGCCTCCTCTGCTGGAGGATCCGCGGGATGAGAAGGTTCTTCGTCCTGCACCAGAGCCGCCACCGACATTAGTCACCCACCCTAACCCTCCCTTTTTTTTCTTTTTTTTGTGCTTGTTTTAGGTGGCGTTCGGAGTCCGCACCTTTGGGGGGGGTAATGTCACGTCCTGACCATAGAAAGCTGTTATTTTCTATGGTAGAGTAGGTCAGGACATGACAGGGAGGTTTTCTAGTTTAGTTTTTCTATGTTGTTGTAGTTTTGTATTTCTATGTTTTTTTGGGGGGGGGATGATCTCCAATTAGAGGCAGCTGGTCATCGTTGTGTCTAATTGGAGATTTTTACATTTCCATTTTTAGTCATTTAGCAGACGCTCTTATCCAGAGCGACTTACAGTAGTGAATGCATACATTTCATACATTTTTTCCCCCGTACGGAGATCATACTTAAGTAGTTGTTTTTCCCACCTGGGTTTGTGGGAGATTGTTTTTGAGTAAGTGTATGTTGATACTCTCCGTCACGGTTTGTTGTTTTGTTCATTCAGTTTGTTTGTATGTATTGCATAGTTTCACAGTTTAATAAAGAAAATGTGGAACGATACACACGCTGCGCTTTGGTCCACTCCTTCATCCTACGACAACCGTGACACCCCTTGACTTTTTTCAAATTTTGTTACGTTACAGCCTTATTCTAAAATTGATTAAATTGTTTTTTTCCCTCATCAATCTACGCACAATACCGCATAATGACAAAGAGAAAACAGGTTTTTAGACATTTTTGTAAATGTATAAACAAAAGCTGTAAAATCACATTTACATAAGTATTCAGAGCCTTTGCTAAGAAACTCGAAATTGAGCTCAGGTGCATTCTGTTTCCAATGATCATCCTTGAGATGTTTCTTCAACTTGATTGGAGTCCACCTGTGGTCAATTCAATTGGTTGGACATGATTTGGAAAGGCAACCATCTGTCCATTTAAGGTCCCACAGTTGACAGTGCATGTCAGAGCAAAAACCAAGCCATGAGATTGAAGGAATTGTCCGTTCAGCTCTGAGACAGGATTGTGTCGAGGCAACGACCTGGGGAAGGGTACCAAAAATGTCTGCAGCATTGAAGGTCCCCAAGAACACAGTGGCCTCCATCATTCTTAAATGGAAGACGTTTGGAACCACCAAGTCTCTTCCTAGAGCTGGCTGCCAGGCCAAACTGAGCAATCGGGGTAGAAGGGCCTTGGTCAGGGAGGTGACCAAGAACCCAATGGTCACTCTGACAGAACTCTAGAGTTCCTCTGTGGAGATGGGAGAAACGTCCAGAAGGACAACCATCTCTGCAGCACTCCACCAATCAGGTCTTTATGGTAGAGTGGCCAGACAGAAGCCACTCCTCAGAAACAGGCACATGACAACCCGCTTGGAGTTTGCCAAAAGGCACCTAAAGACTCTTAGACCATGAGAAACAAGATTCTCTGGTCTGATGAAACCAAGATTAAACGCTTTGGCCTGAATGCCAAGCATCACATCTGGAGGAAACCTGGCACCATCTCTACGGTGAAGCACGGTGGTGGCAGCATCATGCTTTGTTTTTTTTCAGTTGCAGGGACTGAGATAACTTATTTATTTAACCAGGCAAGTCAGTTAAGAACAAATTCGTATTTACAATGACGGTCAAGGAACAGTGCCTTGGTCGGGGCAGAACGACAGATTTTTACCTTGTCAGCTTGGGGATTCAATCTAGCAGCCTTTCGGTTACAGGCCCAACGCTCTAACCACTAGGCTACCTGTAGAGATACTAGTCAGGATTGAGGGAAAGATGAACATAGTAAGAGATCATTGATAAAAATCTGCTCCAGAGCGCTCAGGACCACAGACTGGGGGCGAAGGTTCACCTTCCAACAGCACAACGACCCTAAGCACATAGCCAAGACAATGCAAGATTGGCTTCGGGACAAGTCTCTGATTGTCCTTCAGTGGCCCAGCCAGAGCCCGGACTTGAACCCGTTCGAACATCTCTGGAAGGACCTGAAAATAGCTGTGCAGCAACGCTCCCCATCCAACCTGACAGCGCATGAGAGGATCTGCGGAGAAGAATGGGAGAAACTCCCCAAATATAGGTGTGCGCTAAAAGCTTGTAGCGTCATACCCAAGAATACTTGAGGCTGTAATCGGTGCCAAAGGTGCTTCAACAAAGTACTGAGTAAAGGGTCTGAATACTTACTTAAATGTTATATTTCAACAACAACAAAAAATGATACGTTTGTAAACATTTTTAAAAACCTGGTTTTGCTTTGTCATTATAGGTTATTGTGTGTAGATTGATGAGGGAAAAAAACAATTTCATCAATTTTAGAATAAGGCTGTAACATAACAAAATGTGGAAAAAGTCAAGGGGTCTGAATACTTTCCCGAATGTACTGTATATGGTGTCATTTCATGGGGCTCTGAATAATACAGAGTGTCGCTGGCCTTTTACTCCATACATTCCATTGGAGGCTACAATGCGAATCGCTGTATATGGAATACATAATCATCACGTGCTATTACTGCGCTACAGAAAATCCTCTAACCGGTGCAGGGCATCCACACTGAATTAAAGGGCAACTACACTCAAAAATCTAAGTTTTGTAGTTTTTATAATCCTCAAAAGTCATCCCCTAATGTGGTTTTAGCATTGCAGTGAACACAGAAAATCTAAATGTTGTTGTTTTTCTATTAAAAAAGTGTGGAAGAAAATGGGGGATATCCGAAACCAGGAAAAACAAAACTGAGAAAATGGAATGTGGGAAAAAAAACTGAAGTAGGCAAAAAAATATAAACACATTTTAAAAGGCCTAACCAACGTCTTCTGCTGTGCATGACTGCACTTTAGAGTGTGCGTCATCCTGCAGCACAGCATTTTGGGGGAAGTTGAGGTCAGGTCCAATATTGACTATGCATCCAAGAGAGAAAGAGGTTGGGCCATCCTAGAAATGTAATATAATATATGACATTTTGCAGACGTTTTTATCCAAAGCGACTTACAGTCATGCGTGAATATACTTTTATGTATTGGTGGTCCCGAGAATCTAACTATGCTGGCGTTGTAGTGCTCTACCAATATGCATAACAGGGTTAGAAATGCTTTGTGAAAACCTCAATTCAATATGATTTGTCTGGCCTTTATTAAGCGGGGCTTATGCCACCCTTTATATTTGACATAGTGTGTTACATTTGACATTGGAGTTTGTCACACAGTTATGTCACATTTATGAACCCTTTATAAAGCATGGCATACAGTTCTAGATCATTTGAAACTCATTTATGTAGTGTTTATGAAGACTTTATGAAGTCTTTAGGTGCCTTTTGGCAAACTCCAAGCGGGCTGTCATGTGCCTTTTTCTGAGGAGTGGCTTCTGTCTGGCCACTCTACCATAAAGGCCTGATTGGTGGAGTGCTGCAGAGATGGTTGTCCTTCTGGAAGTTTCTCCCATCTCCACAGAGGAACTCTAGAGTTCTGTCAGAGTGACCATTGGGTTTACTCCATTACTCATAAAAGTAATCTGATTACTTTTGTAACGCGTTACCCCCAACACTGCTGGCATCTGGCTACTGCTATTCACTTACCACAGTGAAAGACAATCTCAGGGCTTCAAATAACCGCCTCCCAGTCTAAACACCTATAAAAGTCAACCACAATCAATGGAGGATTCCTCATGTCATACAAGAGCTGGTATAACTTTTATAACTATGAAATAGAAGCTATAAAAGAACAACGGATTTATATAGAGAACTTTATATGGAATTCATAACTTGGCTCATATATAGTACTCGTCGCCACTACCTGTATTCTTCATAGTTTTACATATCGACGATTTTTATTGTATTTTTTACAGGACCTGGACCAGGGAACTTCCTCCTAACACATTAAAACACAGTCATATAGCTTGTTTTATCCTTGGCTTCTCTAAGGGCAATGAAATAAAGTGGACTAAGAGCGGATATCTATCAGGGACGAGGGCTATAGTGACTTTATAAGACACTGTGGGATCATTAGACCCTTTAAGGCTGATGGGATATAGTGTTTTTATGAGGTCTCTACCGTAATCCATTAATAGGTCTGACAGACCATTAGAGTTTATTGATGTCCAATGCGTGGGCTCACATGAAAACACCATTATTTGTCATGATCAAAGTTTAACATGGACAGAGAATGATTTAACATCAGCATGAAGCTGCTCTTAACCTTCAAACACAGTGTGATAAAATACAGGGAGATCTACAATGCTCATGCTCAGTTTGGGACCCCAAATCTAGTTTAGACATGAAATGAATATGGTTTAGTAAAAGTGTATTATTCCGCAGCAGATGTCAGTGAATGTAGCTAGATAAATAAATGATGGTGCTTGCTTCCAACACACGGAAACAGCACATTTGACAGAGTTCTTCTTTAAGCCTTGAGAAAGTTATTCAATTTCTTGAAGAACTTCAATTTCTTAATTTCTATAATCTCAGACATTAATAAAGAGGGTATCATTCATATTTGTTTAGCTTTTTAATGTGGTTGCTGAGGCAGTACATTTTCACAGCCATGCAGGACTGGAGAAGAATGACTGCATGTGCAAAAATTCTGCTGCCCTCTAGGGAAATCAATATGTATTTGCTATTCTCTAAGGACTTTAGAAGGGTTTAGCAACATTAATAATTTCAAAAGAAAATACAAGTGGTAATGTGGCCTTTGATGTGCCTTAACAAATTATTCTGCCAGATAAGCATTTGGAGTTCTGAGGTGTCCATCACAATATTATAAACAGTCCAGTAAGGACAATATCCATAACATTGTTTAACTTTTTGAGATTATTTTTATAGATTGGTTACTACAGGGTATTGCCCCCTTTGGAGGGACAGAAGTTCCAGGTCATCAAGTCAAGGTGAAAACAAACCAACAACATTTCCCCATACTTCTCTCCTCTCCTCTCCTCTCCTCTCCTCTCCTCTCCTCTCCTCTCCTCCTTTCCTCCTCTCCTGTCCTCTGCTGGCAGGGCCTATGGTAGTGTCAGTGTGTCCCAGGAGGAGGTGACTAACATCAGGACATGTGGTTGGCAGGATGCAGGGGCACACTGTGCTCCACGGTGCTCCACGCTGCTCCTGTCCAGCTGTGCCGGGGACCACATCCCCCCCGAAGAGGAACTAATTGTGAGGGTTATCGATTGCCACCACATATCTCGGCCTGTCCCTGGGTAAATACGATTGACGAACTTGTCACATTGTCATCAGGCCGCATTTTTTGACAATGTGTCTCAAGGAGTGTTAACATGGTCCAAGTTCACAGTGGGACATCACAGAGAATGGTGGCTGTGACTTTATAGCACAGCAAAGGAATACCTATCAATAAGAGTAGAACTACAGAATCTGTAGTTGTGTTTCCTGTGTCACACCCTGATCTGTTTCACCTGTCTTTATGATTGTCTCTATCCCCCTCCAGGTGTCACCCATCTTCCCCATTATCCCTTGTGTATTTATACCTGTGTTCTCTGTTTGTCTGTTGACAGTTCGTTTTGATTCGGCAAGCCTTTCAGCGTTTTTCCCTCTGTTCCTGTCTCTTGATTGTTCCTGTTTTCTAGGTTTCCCGGTTTTTACCTTTTCTGCCTACCCTGAGCCTGCCTGCCATCCTATACTTTTGCCCCACCTATCTGGATTACTGACCTCGGCCTACCCTGACCCTGATCCTGCCTACCATCCTGTACCTCCCCACCTATCTGGATTACTGACCTCTGCCTGCCCTGACCCTGAGCCTGCCTACCATCCTGTACCTCCCCACCTATCTGGATTACTGACCTCTGCCTATCCTGACCCTGAGCCTGCCTACCATCCTGTACCTTGCCCCACCTATCTGGATTACTGACCCCTGCCTGCCTTGTCCTGTCTATTGCCTGCCCCTGTTGGATTAATAAACGGTTGTTAATTCGACGTTGTCTGCATCCTGGTCTTACGTGAAACATGATATCCTGTCTACCAAGCTCTCCAGTTTGGTGAAAAGGAAACACTGCTTTGGGTATGGGGCGTTTTTAAATGCTGTGGAGCATTTGGTCAATTAAAAAAGCAAAACAAGTGGAAAGAGAAGGAGTCTTACTTGACTCTCGAGGAAAACAAACATCCTCTTTGCCGCAAGGAGGTTTCAGATGCACTCAAATTATTCTCAATATGATTAGCATTTGAATAACTGGCAGTAAGTGATAAGGTAACATATGCTACCATGAGGATGCGTAAAAACAAAAATTAGAATGAAACATAAAGTTGAGGGCCTCTCTAAAGGCCCGTTGAAACTTCAATTCTATGATTCCTATACACTATTGCAAGAAAATACAAGATGTCTCAGCTACAGGCGAGGATGCAACATTGTACAATACAGTATGGACATGGATAAACAACAGGATGTTCTGTCAGAAGTGAGGAGATGCAGGTCTTGTGACCTAGCAATTACTGACAACACAGGAGGTTGGTGGCACCTTAGTTGGGGAGGACGGACTCGTGGTAATGGCTGGAGTGGAATCAGTGGAATGGTATCAAACACATGGTTTCCAGGTGTTTGATGCCATTCCATTTGCTCCGTTCCAGTCATTATTAAGAGCCGTCCTCCCTTCAGTAGCCTCCATTGACTGACAATGCGGACACTGGAAGGCAGCAGAAATTATTTGAAGACAAGTGAGCAAGAGAGAGAGACCAAGAGAGAGAGAGACACACAGAGGGAGGGAGGGAGAGAGAGAGACAGAGAGAGAGAGAGAGAGATAGATAGGGAGAGAGAGACAGAGAGAGAGAGAGATCTCTATTTAGAGAGTGCATATTTACATGAATATATTTAGCTGAATTTCACTCACAGTTTCCAGTAAAGAACTCCCCATTACTGTCCTGGGAACACCAACTCGCTTATAGCAGAATGCTTCATTCTGCCTCAAATATCATCGTGGATGTGACAAAAGATTTTTAAAGTCAACAGATTATGTTACTTCCAGAAAAGAGCTTATCAAAGCTTCATTAGGCCAGACAATGCTCTTTCTTATTTTGGGGTTCTAATGATCCATGTAATGCCTGTCCTCTCCCCCTGGACGTGTTGTTTTCCATCAAACCACAAGCTATTTGGTACTGTGTCTGTCTGTCTGTCTGTCTGTCTGTCTGTCTGTCTGTCTGTCTGTCTGTCTGTCTGTGTGTGTGTCTGTGTGTCTGTGTGTCTGTGTGTCTGTGTGTCTGTGTGTCTGTGTGTCTGCGCATGTGCGTGCGCTAAATTACCTAAACTGATTTGAATGACCCTGTACAAGGCTTCACAATCTCTCTAAAAAATAATAGAATCAGGCATACTGAATGGAACAATACATTTCTAAGCCTATATGACTTCCTATAGAAAGACAGTAGCATTTCTTATAGCTTGTTGAACACAAGCGTGTGGGCTGTGTTGGATACCAGATTGCACGGTCTGGTATATACAGTATGGGAAAACTTGGGACCATGTTGGATTATGATGCCAGATACATATGGCTGAGATCAAGTAATTAACCTTGTGTTGCGATTCGTCCTTCCATTGGGATGCAGCAATTAACCGTACGGGTTCAGAGACAGCAGTGAGGTACTCAGAAAACTCCCTGCAGGCTTAACAGGTGAGATCTCACCTGCCAAAATAATATTTTTTAAACCCCCCACTTTGGGCAGGATGTGTCAATGTGTAGTTCATACATTCATAATATATAAGCAGAATTATTGTCTTACCTCAATTAGCCACAAAATCCCTAGTTTGAAAGCGACTGTTTTCTTGAAGCTGTCCCGCGCCATTTTCCCTACATTTCGCCCAACGTGGGCCAGCCCTGTAGAAATTAGAGTTATAGTCAATGAGCTTCAGACTCTCGCATTTGAGTGACAGCTAGCAAGAGGTTTGCCCAGGGTTATCCAATGAGGTTGCAGGGTGGACTCAATGTGTATCGGTTGTTGTCGGAAGTTGAATGAGTGGACCAAAGAGCAGCGTGGTAAGTGTTCATGATTTGTATTATTCAATGAAACACTCGAACAAAGATAACAATAAACGAAAAGCGCACAGTTCTGTCAGGTACAGAATACAAAACAGAAAACAACTACCCACAAACACAGGTGGGAAAAGGCTGCCTAAGTATGATTCCCAATCAGAGACAACGATAGACAGCTGCCTCTGATTGGGAACCCCACTTGGCCAAAACAAAGAAATAGATAACATAGAATGCCCACCCCACATCACACCCTGACCTACCCAAA
Source organism: Salmo trutta (assembly GCF_901001165.1). Lineage (NCBI taxonomy): Eukaryota > Metazoa > Chordata > Actinopteri > Salmoniformes > Salmonidae > Salmo > Salmo trutta. Next base: position 13,791,277 of record NC_042975.1, on the reverse strand, counting down.
TAGAGAAATAAAACGGCTCTCTAAGGTCAGGGCGTGACACAATGGCTCAGTGGACACAGCAGAGAGAGAGACAGAAAGAGCCAATGATGAAGTGTGTATATCTGCATGTATGTGACATAGTACGCACTTTTCGGGAACACTTTTTTTGAGTGTTACTTTCAGAACTACTAGCTAAAAAGTATAGAAAAGTCCCGGAGAATGTCTTTAACTTCGACAGGAAGGGTTATTTTGATTTAAACTTTTATAGTGTGGGGGTTGTAGATATTCGGTAAGGCCAGGCTGTAAGGGACAGTGGTTGTGGAGGACACCTCATCTCACCGCTAGAGGAAATGTTGTGATGCCTTCCATTCCAAGGTCATCCCACGCTACAGTGGCTCCTACAAACACATCCCTACCTTGCATGAGAAATGCTCTATTACATGGGAAGCCACCCTGCTGTGTGATTTCAAACTCCATGCGAAGAGAACATTTCCGGACATAATTCCATCAGGGACATTGAGAAAGCCATCTGCAGTAATGTGTTTGTGTTGTATGGAAAATCACTAAGCACAAAGTGTATGCTGAAACTATGTATGACGGTGTAGTGATTTCACAATGGTTTGCTTGCTGTTCTGGAGTTTGGACACAACTCTTCATTGTTTAATATTGTCAAAATATGTTTGTCTTAGTAAAGGGAACACAAGCTGAACCGATACACTGTCCCAATTCATACCATACTTCATTACTCGTGGGGCATGATCCCAACTTTGACACATCCCCAATCAACTCTGATGAAGTGTTGTCTCAGATTTACCGTCCTCGTACCAATGTTCTATTTACCAGCTTCTCATCAGGTCACATCTTCTGCAGAGAAGCGATAAAGTCACAGTTTTTGTCGCAGAGGAAAAAAAGGCTGTTGTTCCTATCTTCTCCCCTCACTGGCTTCCTCCCAGTGAGTATCCCAAATGGCACCCTATTCCCCATATAGTGCACTACTTTTGACCAAAGCCCTATAGGCCCTGGTTAATAGTAGTGCACTGTAAAGGGAATAGGCTGTCATTTGGGACAGAGCCACGGTTTACTGCCAGTTGGAAAAAAAGTATCCGCAGAAATCATTCTACCCTCTATGCCCTCTCCTCCCCTCACCTTTTCCCTTCATTTGTGGACTTCAATGAACAACACATCAGCTGTATGTGACCAGGTGAAAAAAAACATGTCATAACCGCTACACACAGCCTACATCGTTGTCCCCATATTAGCTAAAGTAATGTTCTAGTCAACATACCTAATATAACTAATGCGTTAGTAAACCCACTACAATCATACAGTAACATTACAGTGTATAATCAGTAAGCAGTTAGACCGGCGGCCCCGGGGGAAATACATTTATAAAACTTACCTTGACTTGGAAGAGTTTCAGTGTTGTGTTGGATAGTCAAAGACAGCTAGCTAACATAGCATCCCTCTGTTTGAGCCGGGTGTTTGAGTAACTAAACTAGCCAGCTGCATTTGCTAGAAAAGTAAGTGAAACTGAAAATTAAAAAAATGACCAAATGTCTGTCTGTCCTGTCTGTCTGTCTGTCTGTCTGTCGTCCTGTCTGTCTGTCTGTCTGTCTGTCTGTCTGTCTGTCTGTCTGTCTGTCTGTCTGTCTGTCTGTCTGTCTGTCTGTCTGTCTGTCTGTCTGTCTGTCTGTCTGTCTGTCTGTCTGTCTCTCTCTCCTCTCTCTCTCTCTCTCTCTCTCTCTCTCTCTCTCTCTCTCTCTCTCTCTCTCTCTCTCTCTCTCTCTCTCTCTCTCTCTCTCATTCATTTTTTTAAAGAAATTAATTTGTTGAAAACTGTTCAACTATTTTCTTTCTGTCTCTTTGAGTCAACCACTCATCACATTTTATGCACTGCAGTGCTATCTAACTGTAGCTTATGATTTCAGTACTAGATTAATTATCCGATCCTTTGATTGGGTCGACAACATGTCAGTTCATGCTGCAAGAGCTCTGATAGGTTGGAGAACGTCCTCCGGAAATTGTCATAATTACTGTGTAAGTCTATGGAAGGGGGTGAGAACCAAGAGCTTCCTAGGTTTTGTATTGAAGTCAATGTACCAAGAGGAGGACGGAAGCTAGCTGTCCTCCTGCTACACCATTGTGCTACCCTACAGAGTGCTGTTGAGGCTACTGTTGACCTTCATTGCAAAACAGTGTTTTAATCAATTATTTGCTGACTTGTGTATATATTTAGTGTAGTTTATCTAAAATGGATAGCTTTTTCAATGTTTTATCATTTTTATTGATGGTCGTCACATTCCTCCTCTGAGGATCCTCCACTGCTAGATAATCAGCTGCCTGCCTATTGGGCATTTAAAAGCAACACAGATGGTTTCTCGGGAAAGGCTTCCTACACACACCATTCATCAAAACTTAAGTGTTTGTTTACAATAACTGTAATGTTATCACTCTGGGCAGAAGAGTTCCTCTTTCAATTAGGTTACCCATCTGGGAGAGTGCATTGATCATCGCCTTATTTCTGTATGGAGTAATCACGTTTCATTACTGCTCCCAAAGAAAGATTAGGATTTTAAGGATGTTTTAAGGATGTTAATTATATGATTCATATGCACTTAACTTACAGTATGTGTCTGCTACAGAGTATTGCTTTGCTTTCAGTAGGCCTGAGATCACTCTGACTGAGACAGTAGCACTCTACAGAGAAACAGGCAGGTCAAACAGCTCTCTCTCTGTCTCTCTCTCTCGCCCTTACAGAAAATCACATGATTTCACATGACATTTCCACATGTTTTTCACATATAAAATACTTCATATGAAATATCACATGACCTTTAGCATGTGAAATCATGTGAAACCATGTGGTTTTGGAACACTTCACATGTGGTGACATTTCACATGTAGTTTCACTTGTGAATTTTCACGGGATCACATAACCTTTACCATGTGAAATCATATTGGGGCTCCCGAGCGGTGCAGTGGTCTAAGACACTGCATCTCAGTGCTAGAGGCGTCACTACATACCCTGGTTCGATTTCAGGCTGTATCACAACCGGCCGTGATTGGGAGTCCATAGGGCGGCGCACAATTGGCCCAGCGTCGTTAAGGTTTGGACAGGGTAGGCTATCATTGTAAATAAGAATTTGTTTTTAACTGACTTGCCTAGTTAAATAAATAAAAATGTGAAACCATGTGGTTTTGGAAGACTTTACATGTGGTGATATTTCACATGTGGATTTACATTTTCACATATGAATATTTTCACGTGGATATTTTCACAGGTGAAGACCTGCAAACAAAAATGTGTCATTAGGATGTCCCTGGAATAGTTGCAGTGTTTTCAGCTAACATATTTAACATGACTACATTGTGTATGTTTATTTATACAGTAAATATGATTCAACATGTCCTCACTTGGGATTTGAACTCACAACCTCTTGGCTCACAGCATTCCAATCTTCCTGCTACAGCACCATGTCTGTGTCAATGACTGATTTCAACTGTATTCCAACACTATGGACTTCAAAGTAAATTTCAGCTTTGTTAAAAATAAACTCAAGGAAAACAAGTATATTTATCATAGTGATTCAGGAGTAACATTAAAACAGAATAATATGCCCCACCAAATTAGACAAATATAAAGAAAACTCTGAAGTGCTGAAATAAGTCAATTAAATCAACGACGAGATAATAGTCAGATTAACTGATAACTAAAATAGCAGTGCATTTCGCACTCTTTTGCTATGTGCAGAGATGTATTATAGGTAATGAATGTGTATTATAGGTGTCGTGTCTTTGGCTATGCCGGATTAAGTGATATGACATGCTAACTTATAAAATTATTTCTCTGTAATTAATATTACCTGATTAAGCTAATCAGTAAATGTAATTAACTAGAAGTCGGGGCACCACAGAATAACGTTTATAGAGCTGTTATCTTCCGAATAAACTCTTAAAATACTTAGTAATATTTTACATCGATAGCAGTCAATATTAACCCTTATCTTCTTTTTCAGTCTCATAATGAAAGGTTGTAAATTCTGGTTATCTTCACGAACCCTGGCTAACAAGTTGAATCAGCAATACAAAATTGGGTTTAATTATTTATTTACTAAATACCTAACTAATCACACAGAATCACAAATACACAGAATACAATGATGTCATACAGAAAACGTCCTGGTGACCGGAGCCTGTATCATGGCTGGTTACACAAAGGAAAGGGGGGTTGGGCTGAATGAAGAGCGGGAAGATTAGGAACAAAGAAACAGCAGCTATGCTATCGTAAATACATTATCTATGCATTCTAAATTACCGCCCATTTGGAAAAGGAAACGCAATAAATATTTACTCTGAGCTGCGCTTCGGTTAGATTGGTCGTAGATGCTGGCCGGGTTGGCCAACAGATCTTCCTGTAGTGGAAGAATGTCAATGTGGTGGTAAATTGATACGTGGTGGTATCTTCGTCTGGTGTTAGACTGGATCCGTCGTCCGTCCTTTCCTAGCCCACGTTAGCAGCGGCTAACTCAACGGCTAGGAAGTATCACTTCTGTAGTGAATAAGCTCAAAGTTCATACCATTCGCCATCAAAGCTCACGCCGAGGTTGGCTTAGTTCTGTCCTTGATATGTGTGTTACATGGGTGTCCTTCTGACGCAGAGGCTGCAGACCTCCCGTACTGGAACATGGTGAATGTCTTTTGTCAAAGGCTTATATAGTGGAGAGGAGGGAAGGAGGTGTTTCATCGTTTATAACCCCTGTCTCTCCACAGGGTTGGCCCACTGATCGGGCAGGGTACTTCCCTTATGAAAACCCAATTCTCTCATTTGGAAGCTAAAATTACATTAATCTCCTAACAAACAATTTCAATATCAACATTTCAATTGCATAACAATTCCATGTGACTCTGATAACTAGAGGGTGTATACTTTCTCAGGTAAAGTTTATGTCGTCCTGTCATCAATCATAATGTCTCAGATAACAATGAACTGACATACATACTCATTACGTTATCAAGCATATTTCCAACTGGTTTTATTATCAAACTATGGTTCCTTTTCCCCATTTGTTTGATGTTCCCAGACTCTCTATATTTAACACAGGCTATTCAAGTCCTTCAGTAGGGTCAGAGAGAGAGGGTGGAAGGGAGAAAGGTATTTATGGTGGGGGTCATAAACCATTACCCACAGGCCAACGTCATGACATAGGTAATGAATGTGCATTATAGGTAATGAATGTGTATTATAGTTATTATAGGTAATGAATGTGTAGTATAGGTAATGAATGTGTAGTATAGGTAATGACTTCTGAGAATGCAACAGACTTTGTGGCTGTCACGTATACTCCCTCTCAGGCCTCTAGGTCATCAGGCTGCTGATTATCCTGCACACCTGTCACTATCGTCTCTTGCACCTGCGCCTCATGACACTCACCTGGACTCCATCACCTCCTTGATTATCTTCCCTATATCTGTTACTCCCCTTGTTTCTTTCCTCAGGTGTTATTGACTCTGTTTTCATGTCAGTGCGTTTGTGTTTCGTGTTTATTTAATTTATTAAAACACTCCCTGAACTTGCTTCCCGACTCTCAGCACACGTGTTACAGTGGCGCAGCAGAAAGATCAGCTTACTCCAAATCCCATTTGGGGTCAGTGGTCTAAAGTACTTTAGTAAATATACTTGAAAGTACTACTTAAGTAGTTTTTTGGGTTATCTGTACTTTCCTTTACAATTTTTTTTTCACAGCTTTTACTTTTACTCCACTACATTCCTAAAGAAAATTCTGTACTTTTTACTCCATACATTTTCCCTCACACCCAAAAGTACTTGTTACATTTTGAATGCTTAGCAGGACAATAAAATGGTCTAATTCACATACTTATCAAAACAACATCCTGGTCATCCCTACAGCCTCTGATCTGGTGGACTCACTAAACACATGCTTCATTTGTAAATGACTGTCTGAGTGCCCCTGGCTATCCGTAAAAAAATGAACTCGGGTTGCTTAATATAACGGAATTTTAATTGATTTATACTTTATTTTTCATACTTTAGTATATTTGATCAATTAAAATTTACTTTTGATACTATAGTATATTTAAAACCAAAATACTTTTAGACTTTTACTCAAGTAGTATTTTACGGGTGCCTTTCACTTTACTTGAGTCTTTTCTATTAAACCTTTCTGGAAAGGGGATTCCGCTAGCGGGACACACCACCAACAGCCAGTGAATTGCAGGGTGCCAAATTCAACAACAGAAATCATAATTAAATTCCTCAAACATACAAGTATATCCAACCATTTAAAGATAGACTTCTCGTTAATCCAACCACAGTGTCCGATTTTTCAAAAAGGCTTACCGGTGAAAGCACACCATGCGATATGTTAGGTCAGCGGCCCTAGCCACAAAAAACCATACAGCCATTTTCCAAAAGAAGGAGAGGTGTCACAAAAGTCAGAAATAGCGTTAAATTAATCACTAACCTTTGATGATCTTCACCGGATGGCACTCCCAGGACGCCCATGTAGACAATAAATGTGTGTTTTGTTTGATAAAGTTAATCTTTATGTCCAAAACCCGCATTTGAAATTGCGCGTTATGTTCAGAAATGCATTGTCTCAAAAAAGCATCCAGTGAAAATGCAGAGAGACACATTACAAATTACATCATAAACATTGATATAAGATACAAGTGTATACATGCGATTAAAGATACACTTCTTGTTACTCAGCCGCGTGTCTGATTTCAAAAAGGCTGTACGGCGAAAGCACACCATGAGATTATGTTAGGTCAGTGCCTAGCCACAAAACCATACAGCCATTTTCCAACCAAGGAGAGGTTGTCACAAAAGTCATAAATAGCATTAAAATTAATCACTAACCTTTGATGATCTTCATCTGATGGCACTCCCAGGTCTCCATGTTAGACAATAAATGTTTGTTTGTTCGATAAAGTTCATCTTTATGTCCAAATACCTCCTTTTTGTTCACCGCAGTTTAGTCCAGTAATCGAAATGCTTTAAAGCATGTCAAACTCAAACAATGAGTTCGTAGAAAACATGTCAAACAATGTTTCTAATCATCCTTAGGGTGTTTTTACTATAAATATTCAATAAATGTTTCAACCAGACAATACTGTTTTCATTAGAAGGAAAGGGAACGGATCTCAGCGCACATGGCCACGCGCGTAACTAAACTAAAGGCTTTCACCTGGGCCATCTGCTTAGAGCGCTCTTATTCACTCCCCCTTTCACAATAGAAGCCTGAACAACTTCCAAGACTGTTGACATCTAGTGGAAGCCTTAGGAAGTACAATCTGACCCCACAGACACTGGATATTCGATAGGCATTCACTTGAAAACTACAAACCTCAGAATTCCCACTTCCTGGTTGGATTTTGTCAGGTTTTCGCCTGCCATATCAGTTCTGTTATACTCACAGACATTATTTTAACAGTTTTGGAAACTTTAGAGTGTTTTCTATCTAAATCTACTAATCATATGCATATTCTAGCTTCTGGGCCTGAGTAACAGGCAGTTTACTCTGGGCACGCTTTTCATCCAAACTTCCCAATGCTGCCCCCTATCCCTAAAGAGTTTTAAGGTATCTTTACTTTTATGACAATTGGCTACTTTTTCCCCACTGGTTGGGGTCATATTGAAAATTCAGTATCTAAGTTATCATAGGGTCATTGATTAAAGGTTTTTACACTATTTGAACTGAACAGTGTACCACTTACCTTAAAACCCCCATACCAATGTATTACTTCCCTTACAAAAAAATATCTGTTTCACATGCACTACATTTAGAGTTCACATGTTAGAAACCACATTGTGAAAAACTGTCACGTATACTCCCTCTCCAGCCTCTAGGTCATCCGGCTGCTGATTATCCCCACACGTGTCACCATCGTCAAGCACACCAGCACCTCATGACACTCACCTGGACTCCATCACCTCCTTGATTATCTTCCCTATATCTGTCACTCCCCTTGGTTCTTTCCTCAGGTGTTATTGACTCTGTTTCCTGTCAGTGCGTTGTTTGTGTTTTGTGTTATTGTTTTGTTTATTTATTAGAACACTCACTCCCAGTACTTGCTTCCCGACTCTCAGCGCACTCCTTACAAAAACTTTCACATGTGAAATTCAAATATGCAGTTTTACATGTGGAAACGTTCAAATGTTGTCACAGGTGTAGTTTCATGGTATCAAGTTGATATTTTGCATTCCCATGTTCTCACATTTATTTCACATGAAATCACGTTTCACACGTGCTCAAGTGTTTTCACATGTGTAGTTTCATTTTATCATATGTGGCTTTACATGTTGTCACGTTATCGCATTAACTCACATAAGTTAATGCGTGAAATTCATATGGGCTCTCTCTCTCGTAACCATTCTCGTGTCTATCCAATAAAACTCAGGCAGCTTCCAACAGATTTAAGAACTATCCTTCACATCGCCTCCACTCCTCCTCTCCTCATCTACTCTCCTGATACATTTAACCAGTGCCTCACTTGTGTGTGACTGTGAGATACAGTATAACAGCTGCGGACCTTGTCTGTCTGTATGCTACAGCTGGCTGAGGAATGGCACACTTAAATGATGGAAAGTCCTCTATGTGATGGATAGCCACCATCTATCTGTCCACACGCACACACACACACACGTTGTTTTTACTATCCAAGTGGGGACCAACAAGTATATTCCCTTTCAAAATCCTATTTTCCCTATCCACTAACCCCTGAACCTAAACCTAAACCATTAACATAACCCTGACCCTAACCACAAACCCATACCCTAAAACGAAACCTAACCCTAACTCCTAACCCCAAATTCTAACCCTAATTCTAACCCTAACCCTAAACCTAACCCCTAAGCCCAAAATAGCATTTTTCCTTTTGCGGGACTGGCGAAATGTCCCCACTTGTCAAACTTTTCATTGTTTTTACTATCCTTGTGAGGACTTTTGGAACCCAACAGGATAGTAAAGTTAGACCACCACACACACACATACAAACCCCCACATACGCACACACACTCACTGGACCAGGCCAGCATGGCAGGGGGGAGTCACGTGATTCCGGGGATCAATGCGGCCAGTAACGATGGTGTAGCCAGAGGAAACTCTCATGTTGAGTCCACTGGGAAATGCTACTGGGGAGATTTCAAAAGAGAACCAGTCCCTCAAAGAGACAGAATCACAATAATCCAACCAAGGAGAAGAATATTGTGGAGGACAAACTGATCAGCGACTTTCATGTGTTTTTCCCTTTATTGACAACATGTGCAGTCACACATGTCAAGATTAGGATTGCAGGTCACATTTTTTGTAGATATAGAGTAGTTACAAGATGTATCTGAAGAGATGGCTTTCATGTAACCACCGGAGTAAATTGCAAACAGTTGCACTTGTACTAATTGTCATCTAATTAGATAATAGCAGATGGAGAGAAGGACAGGGACTAATGAAGACAATGCTGTGGCCCTAGTAATCCCTCTTGTCATGCAGGTTTTAAATCAGCCTCAGTGACGAGAGTTCACTTCTATTGATTTGACCTTTGGGCTTTGGTAGGAACAACAGTCATTTATATTCTTCCATCTCATTGTTTTAGTTTTTTTACTGTAGATGGTTTGGGCTGCACTGGTCTATTAACAACACAATATTATTTTACACAAATGATTCATAGGATGCGTCCAAATGACAGGCTACTCCCTACAGATGTAGGATCTTAGTTTGAGCCATAAACCTCAAATATACAACACATTTTACATATCGCAGGAAAGTTCTCCTTTAACAGATGATCAAATTAAGATCTTACATTTGTATGTAGTGCAATACCTTTTACCAGCTCTGGTCAAAAGTAGTGTACTATATAGGGAATAGGGTGCAATTTGGCACAAAGTCATAGAAACTATAATAGAGCATCTGAAAACATTGTCATACATTTGGAAAGATATTATATATATATATATATATATATAATATCTTTCCAAATGTATGACAATGTTTTCAGATGCTCTATTATAGTTTCTATGTCTTACATATTTATATAACAGTAATGGCAAATAAGGAGGTCATCAGAACGCATTGGACTGTTGTGGATTTTCAGCTTCAGCTTCGTTATGGATCTTTCCTGGTAGACTTATGGATTTTAACATATAATGTATTAATTCCCAGCATGACGGCAGCGAGTCCAGGTCTACGTCCTAAATGGCACCATACTTCCTACATTGTGCACTACATTTAATCAGAGCCGTAAGGGCCCTGGTCAACAGCAGTGCAATATATAGGGAGTAGAGTGCTATTTGGGACACAAGCAAGGTAATTGATTTCTTGTTCATGGTCTACAGTGTGGTTGCGTGTGGATGCAGGCTGCACAATGTCTGCGTGCTACTGGTAAGCCACACCAGTCGCAGCCTATTAACAGTCTTCTTGATCTGAGGATGATACACTGGATGAAAACGTCTTGAATCTGCTAACTGGCTTTGCTCTAATGACAAGCTTGCTTCTCATATGGCTAGGGAAGGCGACGACAGGATCCGCTTTTAGGTCTGTCTTTCCCATGAATAACATGATTAAGTCCTCTGTAGTTAAAGGAAACTGAAACATAACCACACTATTCACATCCACTTTAGAGTAAAAGAACTCTCCCTACTCCCTACTAGCCATCCCCCAGTCTGCTTTATCTCTCCCTACTCCCTACTAGCCCTCCCCAGTCTGCTTTAACTCTCCCTAGTCCCTACTAGCCCTCCCCCAGTCTGCTTAAACTCTCCCAACTCCCTACTAGCCCTCCCCCAGTCTGCTTTAACTCTCCCTACTCCCTACTAGCCCTCCCCCAGTCTGCTTTAACTCTCCCTACTCCCTACTAGCCATCCCCCAGCTCTGATTTAAACTCTCCCTAGTCCCTACTAGCCCTCCCCCAGGTCTGCTTTAACACTCTCCCTAGTCCCTACTAGCCCCTCCCCCAGTCTGCTTTATCCCTCCAAAACTCCCTACTAGCCATATCCCCAGTCTGATTTAACTCTCCCTAATCCCTACTAGCCCTCCCCCAGTCTGCTTTAACCTCTCCCCTACTCCCTACTAGCCCTCCCCAGTCTGCTTTAACGCTCCCTACTCCCTACTAGCCCTCCCCCCAGTCTGCTTATCCCTCCAACTCCCTACTAGCCATCCCCCAGTTCTGATTTAACCTCTCCCTAACTCCCTACTAGCCCTCCCCCAGTCTGCTTTAACCTCCCCTACTCCCTACTAGCCCTCCCCAGTCTGCTTTAACACACGCTCCCTACTCCCTACTAGCCCTCACCAGTCTGATTTACCTTCCTAATCCCTACTAGCCCTCCCCCAGTCTGCTTTAACTCTCCTACTCCCTACTAGCCCTCCCCCAGTCTGCTTTATCTCTCCCTACTCCCTACTAGCCCTCCCCAGTCTGCTTATCCCTCCCAACTCCCTACTAGCCCTCCCCAGTCTGATTTAATCCTCCCTAATCCCTACTAGCCCTCCCCAGTCTGCTTTAACTCTCCCCTACTCCCTACTAGCCCTCCCCAGTCTGCTTTAAACTCTCCCTACTCCGCCTACTAGCCCTCCCCCAGTCTGCTTTTAAACTCTCCCTACTCCCTACTAGCCCTCCCCAGGTCCTGCTTTAACTCTCCCTACTCCCTACTAGCCCTCCCCAGTCTGATTTAACTCTCCCTACTCCCTACTAGCCCTCCCCAGTCTGCTTTAACGCTCCCTACTCCCTACTAGCCCTCCCCAGTCTGATTTAACTCTCCCTAGTCCCTACTAGCCCTCCCCAGTCTGCTTAACTCTCCCTACGCCCTACTAGCCCTCCCCCAGTCTGCTTAACTCTCCCTACTCCCTACTAGCCTCCCCAGTCTGCTTTAACTCTCCCCTACTCCCCTACTAGCCCTCCCCAGTCTGCTTTAACTCTCCCTACTCCCTACTAGCCCTCCCAGTCTGATTTAACTCTCCCTACTCCCTACTAGCCCTCCCAGTCTGCTTTAACGCTCCCTACTCCCTACTAGCCCTCCCCAGTCTGATTTAACTCTCCCCTAGTCCCTACTAGCCCTCCCCCAGTCTGCTTTAACTCTCCCTACTCCCTACTAGCCCTCCCCCGTCGGCTTAACTCTTCCCTACTCCCTACTAGGCCCTCCCCCAGTCTGTTTTAACTCTCCCTAGTCCCTACTATCTTCCGCCCCCTTCTGCTTTAACTCTCCCTAGTCCCTACTAGTCGTCCCCCAGTCTGCTTAAACTCTCCCTAGTTCCTATTAGACCTCCCCCAGTCTGCTTTAACTCCCCTACTTCGCTACTAGCCCTTCCTCGCTACTAACACCACTCCCCATCATCTGTCCCTTACGGTCCCAGCACTGTCTGTTGCTGTCACAGTTACGATACTGAATCCCACTTGTTTTATCCGCAAAATCTCTTTGGCAGATTGTCCCAGTCATGGAATTATAGCTGTTAATAACGTGAGGCCAGTCAGAGGCAATTGTGCATTTTTAATCTTAACTTTGTCCTCTTTATGACAGAGGCTGTATGCCTTTTGTCTTCTTGATATTTTCACTGCGAGGCTTACTGTTCTGTCTGTACATGGGTTGGTACTTCTTCTTCTTCTTCTTCCAGAGCAGAATTTAGTTTTCAACACAGTCTCCTACTCCAACACCCAGTCACTAAAATGGTTGGCAGGTCTGAATGGCTGAAAGAAAGTAGGATCTGTTCAGCACAGCATGACATGGCCTAAAACGTAGATGCTTTGTGTCGGTATTAGCGAAAAAATTTAAACGAAATCGGATTATGTGGGGTTCATAGCCTGTCTGGGTTAATGGTAGCGGCCAAACAAAAAAAACGCTAGACAGGAAAAGTATAGATATTTGCAAGCAAGCCTATGGCAGATGTCAGGAGAGAGGACCAGGACCCATAGACCATATAGAGTCTACAGACGGCGTCTGATGAAGGTCTCTGACCATGCAAGAAATGAACACACACACAACAAACAGTAGAGTATCAACAAACAACTGTCTTAAAGAAAGAGGAATAACTTCCATTCTGAAGGTGTTAGCTAACTCCTGTAGGACAGGACAGGTTTCGCCATCAGCAGGCAGGACAGACAGGTTTTACCATCAGGGTGAAATATTGGTCATAAGTAAGAACTGTAACAGCATTACCCTGAGCCCCCTGCCTCTCGCTGCTGTCAGCCCTATCTCATTGTTGTCATCTAGGGCCCTTGTGCCATCACATCGGAGGCAGCGGCAGCAGAAACAAAAAACAATATCAAGGAGAGAGAGAGAGAGGGAGAGAGGTCAAAAGCAGTGCACTATATAGGGTAATAGGGTGCCGTTTTGGGATCCACACATTTTCAGCATGGCTCTTTTCAATAGACAGTGGCGGGAGGGGGCATGACAGAGCCAGAGCCAGAGCACAGTGCAGGGAGGGAGGGAGAGTAATGGGAAGGAGAGGGGATGTAAAGGAGAAATATGGCTCTATCCACTAGTGCTGTCTGCTAGCTGCTTGGGTCAGTGGGAGTGTGTGGGGGACCTTTAAGTAAGCCAGGCTGGAAGAAATGCAGCTCTATCACCTGCTGTCAAATGAAACCCCTTACCAAACAAGCAATGAGGCGGGGGGTGGGGGGGGATAAATACACCTAAAATACTCATAAAACAGGCATCATGAAGTTCATGAAAACTAAGTGGGCCGCAGCCAGTTGATATGCAAAAATCTTCTCAGCAACAGACAGTCATGCATGGGCTGAGGTCTTTACTGGCTCCATGGATCGATAAATATTTACAGCATTTAGGTGTGATTGATTTGACTCTCATAAGCTCCCAACGCTCGCTGTCTCTGTCATTTTCCCCTCACACCAGAGTGCTGTTGGCATTATGAGTACATTCCATATGCTTTCATCAATAGCTATGGATGAAATGTGTGTGCATTGCAATGACTAGGGACTGTTAAAGAATGGCCTTAGAGGAATCCACAGATTGGTAGTTAGTTAGAGTGGCTCTCTCTAGTTCTTGCTCTCTCTTTCTCTCTCTCTCTCTGTATGTACTATATGTGAACAGTTTATCAGAATGGTGTGCACTCACCCATTACTTGATAAAGGTAGGAGCTATAGGTATAAAATACAGATCTAATGCAGAACAGATTCCCCAACACATTTCTCCATTAGTTTTGATGGCCAGTTCCCGTAGCATTCCGGACTCAAATCTCTCTTTATTTTGCCCTGTCCTAAATCTGCACCACTGTCATCAGTCATATAATCAAATATTATAATACTGTAGAAATATAAAGTGCTTCCCACTGCTCTTACAAAGCCTGTTTACTGTTAGATCAGATGAGGTGCATCAATATCCTACTACATTACAAACGTCACACAACAGCATCACATGACATTAGTAGCAACCAAACCAGAACACTGATCCCTTTCATTGGAGGTAGTCAGTTAAACGCATCAGAATCTTCAGCACCAAGTTTATAGCCTACAGATTGGGGGTACAGGGGGAAAACCCTTTAAACAGGCCTGTCATGATGGCAGATCCAACTACAGTATGTCAGAGTCAGAGGAGACAGCTGAAGCATGTAGAAAGACTTCTGTCTCACTTGGAAACATTGTGTTAGACTTGACTTTCATATCAAAGACTTTTACCACTACTGCAGGAACAGCAGTTGACAATCAAGTGGCCCGGTCCTTTGGATAAAAAGGCCTTTTTGTTTCTCGCTAGAATGTAATCACTCCTGAAACCTCAGCCTTTTGAGGGTCGTCACAGAAAAGGAGTCTTTTGATCTGGAGATATTAATGTACATTGGTTAGGTTGTTACATTGGTTAGGTTGTTACATTGGTTAGGTTGTTACATTGGTTAGGTTGTTACATTGGACAGGTTGTTACATTACATTGGACAGGTACATGTTAGGTTGTTACATTGGTTAGGTTGTTACATTGGACAGGTTGTTACATTGGACAGGTTGTTACATTGGTTAAGTTGTTACATTGGTTAAGTTGTTACATTGGATAGGTTGTTACATTGGTTAAGTTGTTTACATTGGATAGGTTGTTACATTGGTTAGGTTGTTACATTGGTTAGGTTGTTACATTGGACAGGTTGTTACATTGGTTAAGTTGTTACATTGGTTAAGTTTTTACATTGGTTAAGTTGTTACATTGGTTAGGTTGTTACATTGGTTAGGTTGTTACATTGGACAAGTTGTTACATTGGACAGGTTGTTACATTGGACAGGTTGTTACATTGGTTAAGTTGTTACATTGGTTAAGTGGTTACATTGGTTAGGTTGTTACATCGGACAGGTTGTTACATTGGACAGGTTGTTACATTGGTTAAGTTGTTACATTGGTTAAGTTGTTACATTGGACAGGTTGTTACATTGGTTAAGTTGTTACATTGGTTAGGTTGTTACATTGGACAGGTTGTTACATTGGTCAGGTTGTTACATTGGTCAGGTTGTTACATTGGTTAGGTTGTTACATTGGACAGGTTGTTACATTGGACAGGTTGTTACATTGGGTAAGTTGTTACATTGGTTAAGTTGTTACATTGGACAGGTTGTTACATTGGTTAAGTTGTTACATTGGACAGGTTGTTACATTGGTTAAGTTGTTACATTGGACAGGTTGTTACATTGGTCAGGTTGATACATTGGTTAAGTTGTTACATTGGACAGGTTGTTACATTGGTTACGTTGTACATTGGTTAGGTTGTTACATCGGACAGGTTGTTACATTGGACAGGTTGTTACATTGGTTAAGTTGTTACATTGGTTAAGTTGTTACATTGGACAGGTTGTTACATTGGTTAAGTTGTTACATTGGTTAGGTTGTTACATTGGACAGGTTGTTACATTGGTCAGGTTGTTACATTGGTCAGGTTGTTACATTGGTTAGGTTGTTACATTGGACAGGTTGTTACATTGGACAGGTTGTTACATTGGGTAAGTTGTTACATTGGTTAAGTTGTTACATTGGACAGGTTGTTACATTGGTTAAGTTGTTACATTGGTTAGGTTGTTACATTGGTTAAGTTGTTACATTGGTTAGGTTGTTACATTGGACAGGTTGTTACATTGGTTAAGTTGTTACATTGGTTAAGTTGTTACATTGGTTAGGTTGTTACATTGGTTAAGTTGTTACATTGGTTAAGTTGTTACATTGGACAGGTTGTTACATTGGACAGGTTGTTACATTGGTTAAGTTGTTACATTGGTTAAGTTGTTACATTGGTTAGGTTGTTACATTGGTTAAGTTGTTACATTGGTTAAGTTGTTACATTGGACAGGTTTTTACATTGGACAGGTTGTTACATTGCTTAAGTTGTTACATTGCTTAAGTTGTTACATTGGTTAAGTTGTTACATTGGACAGGTTGTTACATTGGTTAAGTTGTTACATTGGACAGGTTGTTATATTGGTTAGGTTGTTACATTGGACAGGTTGTTACATTGGTTAGGTTGTTACATTGGTTAGGTTGTTACATTGGACAGGTTGTTACATTGGACAGGTTGTTACATTGGTCAGGTTGTTACATTGGTTACGTTGTTACATTGGTTACGTTGTTACATTGGACAGGTTGTTACATTGGACAGGTTGTTACATTGGACAGGTTGTTACATTGGTTAAGTTGTTACATTGGACAGGTTGTTACATTGGTTAAGTTGTTACATTGGACAGGTTGTTACATTGGTCAGGTTGTTACATTGGTTAGGTTGTTACATTGGACAGGTTGTTACATTGGACAGGTTGTTACATTGGTTACGTTGTAACATTGGTTAGGTTGTTACATTGGACAGGTTGTTACATTGGACAGGTTGTTACATTGGTTAAGTTGTTACATTGGTTAAGTTGTTACATTGGACAGGTTGTTACATTGGTTAAGTTGTTACATTGGTTAAGTTGTTACATTGGACAGGTTGTTACATTGGTCAGGTTGTTACATTGGTTAGGTTGTTACATTGGTTAAGTTGTTACATTGGTTAAGTTGTTACATTGGTTAAGTTGTTACATTGGTTAAGTTGTTACATTGGACAGGTTGTTACATGGTTAAGTTGTTACATTGGACAGGTTGTTACATTGGTTAAGTTGTTACATTGGACAGGTTGTTACATTGGTCAGGTTGTTACATTGGTTAGGTTGTTACATTGGACAGGTTGTTACATTGGACAGGTTGTTACATTGGTTAAGTTGTTACATTGGACAGGTTGTTACATTGGTTAAGTTGTTACATTGGTTAGGTTGTTACATTGGTTAAGTTGTTACATTGGTTAGGTTGTTACATTGGTTAAGTTGTTACATTGGTTAAGTTGTTACATTGGTTAGGTTGTTACATTGGATAGGTTTTTACATTGGTTAAGTTGTTACATTGGTTAAGTTGTTACATTGGTTAAGTTGTTACATTGTTTAGGTTGTTACATTGGTTAAGTTGATACATTGGCTAAGTTGTTACATTGGTTAAGTTGTTACATTGGTTAAGTTGTTACATTGGTTAAGTTGTTACATTGGACAGGTTGTTACATTGGTTAGGTTGTTACATTGGACAGGTTGTTACATTGGTTAAGTTGTTACATTGGTAAGTTGTTACATTGGTTAGGTTGTTACATTGGTTAGGTTGTTACATTGGACAGGTTGTTACATTGGACAGGTTGTTACATTGGACAGGTTGTTACATTGGTTAAGTTGTTACATTGGTTAGGTTGTTACATTGGTTAGGTTGTTACATTGGACAGGTTGTTACATTGGATAGGTTGTTACATTGGTTAAGTTGTTACATTGGACAGGTTGTTACATTGGTTAGGTTGTTACATTGGACAGGTTGTTACATTGGTTAGGTTGTTACATTGGTTAGGTTGTTACATTGGTTAGGTTGTTACATTGGACAGGTTGTTTCATTGGTTAGGTTGTTACATTGGTTAGGTTGTTACATTGGACAGGTTGTTACATTGGTTAGGTTGTTACATTGGTTAGGTTGTTACATTGGACAGGTTGTTACATTGGTTAGGTTGTTACATTGGACAGGTTGTTACATTGGTTAAGTTGTTACATTGGACAGGTTGTTACATTGGTTAAGTTGTTACATTGGTTAGGTTGTTACATTGGTTAGGTTGTTACATTGGTTTGGTTGTTACATTGGACAGGTTGTTACATTGGTTAGGTTGTTACATTGGATAGCATGTTACAGCTTTTTTATTATGAGACAATGCAGGTTGTGATTACCTACCAAGGTGTCTAATGAAGGTCTTTGACCAAAATATCACACAGTGTTCTTAACTCTGGATTTATAATAAACAATATATTTTTATAATGGAGAGTGTCACGCCTCAAATTCTGATGCATCATTCGATGATCTACGCTATAGCATCTCTACTCCAGTTGTCTGAGTATGACACCCCCTTTTACCCACAGTACCAAGAGTTACAAATGATTCATAATCAATGAATCAGCAAATTATGCAGTGTCAGTGAAGGAATGATGTGATTAAATTCCACTGCCAAAAAGTGCTCATCAAAATATGTAAATGTTGTAACTTCCTAGATACTGTATGAATCTGGTCATCTAGGCATTGATGCTGTTTATTCACCTACTAGGAAAAACATTTATTCTATCATCATGGACGTTGTACATCTGAAACAATCATTTTGTACGGTATTACCTTGGTATCTGTGTTTATTTACTTGAGTTGTTTCAGGCAACGGGAGGCTGTAAGCACTATGAGATAATGTCTGTAAATCAAAATGAAAATCCCAAGCTAGGGGCGCTAACTCCCCTCCTATCAGATATAACTGTGTACTGGTTCAACTATCTTCCCTGATTATCTATTTTGGAAATGCAATACACTTTCCCTTTGTCTCTCTCTCTTTCTCCCTCCCTCCCTCTCCCTCCTTCTCATTTTTCTCTTTCTCCCCATCTCTTTTTCTCTTTCTTGCCCTCGATCTCTCTCTCCCTCTCACCATTCCTTGTCTCACTTTGTCTCCTTTCTGTCTCTCTCTCCCTCCTTTGTATCTTGCTCTCCCTGTCTTATCTCTCTCTCTCTCTGTGTGTCTCTCTGGTCCACCCTCTCTTGTCTCTCCCTCTCTGTGTCTCTCTCCCTCTTTCGGTCTCTCTCTCTCCCTCCCTCCTTTGCATCTCTCTCTCTCTCTCTCTCCCTCCTTTGTATCTCTCTCTCTCTCTCTCTCTCTCTTTGTTTCTCCCTCTGTTGTCTCTCTCTCCCTCTCTGTGTCTCTCTCCTTACGGTGGCCTTCTCTCCTTATCCAGCATGCAGCAGTCTATGGCTTGCACTGTTAATAAAATTATTTATTTTCATGATAAATGTTACAATGAGCATAAATATTTCAGAGCTGTCCCCATTCTGGTATCTTGTAAGGATCGGTAATAGCATCATGCGTTGTGTCTCTTCCTGCTTAAAAATAATGGTTAATTGAGGGAAAGTGAGAAGGAAAGAGGAAGTGAGTGGATGGAGATTTTAAAAAGAGATGGGTCAGTGGAGGAGGTTAGCCTGAGATGGAAGTAGCCTAAGTTTGCCCCTTACCATAGATCTAGTATCAGAACAGCCAACCCTATATCTTGACCTTACGGCAATTCCACAGTAACACAATTAAAGTGAGACTCAGATACCAAACAAGAAACATTGATTTAAAAGTTTAACAAACCATACAACTCAATGCACAATGACTACTTTGAGCTATTTATACAGTAAATAAAATAAAATAAACATTTACTGGAAAAACTGATCAGTTGTATTCTGTTACCAAATGTTGAGTCTGCACAGTTCTCCCTGTAAATGTGTTTTTGTGAAATTTTCCGTGGAAATTGTTAAAATTAGTCCTTGTACATAGAGTTCTACGGTTTGTTAAACTCTGAAATCAATAGTTTTTGTCTGGTATACATAGAATTATATGGTTTGATAAACTTTGAAATCAATAAATCTGAGTCTCACCTTAATTCCGTTACTATGGAATTGCCCTAAAGTCAAGCTATGGGATTGGGTGATCTAATACTAGATCTATGGTAAGGGGCAAACTAAGACTACTTCCATCTCAGGCTAACCTCCTCCACTGACCCATCTCTTGTTGAACTCTACATCCCCTCACTTTCCATCTCACTTGATGACTTCCCTCAATTAACAATTGTGTTTAAGCAGGGAGAGACACAACACATAGTGGTATTATCAATCCTTACAAGATACCATAATGGGGCCTCCATCAAAATTGCATACAGCTCTGAAATATTTATCAAGAAAATAAATAATTTTATTAGCAGTGCAAGCCTTTTGATTCCATAGAAGGTGGCATGCTGGATAAGGAGAGAAGGCCAACGTAAGGAGAGAGACACAGACATGGGTGGGTGAGAGAGAGAGAGAGACTCTCAGCATAATCCATTACCATGGAATTGATCCTTAACCATTAGGAGGATAGAGAAATGTGACCCTGGTTTAGCAGATAGGTGCCACCAACTCCATGATGTTAAGAGGGGCTTAACCATTTAACCATGGAAACACCTGACATTACTGATGGACATTAGGTAGTCTGCTGTAAAATACATTTTCATAATTAATTGTATCCTGACAGATTGTCTGGACTACAATGTATCATCTCTGAAATGTGTTCTGATATGGCAAAGCATCTGTCCCTGGCATCTAATTGCTTTTGAAAAGTAATAGCATGATGTTGATTAGCCATTGATGCAGTAATTGAATAAGGGTCTGTACTGACAGATTTGGCACTGCTATAACAGGGTAGAGAAAAAAAGCCTGTCATTTCAATGACAGTGCATGTCTACCAATGTAATGACAGTACTGCTTGCCAAGCTTAACAAATAAAAACAAGTTCATGTAAGTAGAATGATGATATTAACTAAGTGAACACATTGGTAACTTTAACACAGAGGTGGAATAGGCCTTCCTTATGTTGGCATTATAATGCATTGTAAGACTTGGCATAATAATGTAAGAGCAAGCCCCTTAACGCTTATTATATAACAGTTTTTCAGTTTCCGTGGCTACCTGCCCAGTTGGGGTTCACAGGTCAAACATGCCACGTAAACGTGGACACAGGTGTCGCTCGTGGCGCGGAATCTGCAGATATTTGTATGCAGCGGGTGACGTCAAAAGAAGTGTAGACTAAAGCCGTTGAAATAGGGCAAGCCGGTAGTGAGAGGCACTCAGAGCTGGAGAATGGAGCACCGCTGCTAGAAGTGGGAACATCCAACGCATGCTTATTCGCGAGCCTAATTCAATAAAGCCCGTCACACACGAGACTAATCTGCAACCGGGCTGAGGCTGGAACTAAGAAAGTCGTTGCGCACCATACACTGAATCGTACATCTGTCGTGGCATATTTATTTTTCCTCGCTAGTGGAATACGACAGGTAAGAAGGCAATTGTGTTTGAATGGGAGAAATTGACAATACTTGTTTGATCATTTAGAAATATTATATGTTGCATGTTATCTGGGCGTTTTGTAATATCTGCGTGTGATTGGATAAGACAACTAATGAATGAAGAAGACAAATGCGACAGGATTTTTTTATCCGTTTTCTGAATAATTGAGAAAATGTGTATTAATTATGCAGTATAGGCTACTCCAACATTCCCTGTCACAGAAATAGGTTTAACCCATTTAAATGTAATTCTCAACACATGGGTGGGATGTCAATGACAATAATGGTACTATAATACAATACCTTTATAAATGTCGGGTTAGACTATTCTCCTCGGACACAGCAGCTTTTATAGTTAATAACACGTTCGTTTTAGGTTGACTAGCATACGTTACCAATATTCTTATAGTCTGTCAGATAGACTTCTACTCCTGCGGCTTTCTTAACGGTTTATGTTTTAACTTAGGCTATCAAGACATATTTTATTTATCTTGCCACAGTTTCACAGAAACATGTTCCGGCCGGGAAAGGTTATACTGGCCCCTTTTTTCTCTGTCACTGAATTCTGTTTGGATGCCCTGGATGTGGTCAGCATTGTACTAAAATAATATCTATGGGACTCGCAGCCACATTTCTGCATCCTAGGTCCGTAGTGTGACTCATTGGCAGTGCACGACGGACTCCTGAAACAATCGGCAGCCCTAATGCATTTGTGTTCAATTGGAGGTGCCTCATGAAACGTGCATGGTGAAATTCCTGAACAGGAGAAACGCACGGGTCTTGCGCACCGAGGCAGCGTCAAATCCCTGTGGCCATACATTCTGTACACTCTCCAAAACCACTATAATTTTACAGTCAGCCTGTAGGATATAGCTTGTAGCTGAGAAGTTGGAAATTTGTGAGAAAACAGTGTATAGCAGCGTGTATGGCTATGGTGTGTAGGAATGTATTTTGCGCACTGTATAGCGGTAACAATGGAGCTGTCCATGGTGCTGAAATAAGTCCGGTCACTCCTACGGGGTTCTTTCAGTCACCGCATACACCGTGGGTGGATCTCCTTTCATTTCAAAAATAAGTTCAGCATTCAGAACACGACGTGACTGCCTGCAACTACCTACAACTAATTTAGAGCCCTATACGATTGAATGACGACCTGTAATCTTGTAACCTGTCATTTCTGCACGGTGTCTCGGGAAATGTGCAAGGAGATGCTCGCTATGGCTTAGCCTAGGCTGCTGTATTTTCTTTACCCCTATCTATATTCCCAGTGTTCGTAGCCTATAGCACAACTTAAACTGCATCACGAAGTGACTGACTTACTGACTGTTTGTTGCGGCTGAAAATCTATTCGTGTCAATAACTTATTAACTGACATTATCGGTCCGTGTCCCATAGATTACTACCGTTACAGTTCCATGGAAAATAGGATATAATGACTCATACACACTCATATTCCTCTCCTCCAACACGAATGGTTAGAGTGGAAGTTAAGCTCCTTTCCAGGCATTCTCTTCATAGAGATACATTATAGTATTCTTTATTTTCCTCCGATAGGCTCTCTGATTTCTTCTGACTCTTTATTATCCCCGGATTTAATTCTCTGATTCCCTAAAAGGTGTTCTCTTACTGCAGTGGGGAATACATGTGCCATTATATTTGTGGTACAGTTCTACAGAGGGAATGGAGGCCTTTGATTAGAACTAGAACTAGTAATAGTGTGATGCTGCTCTGTTATTGATCATGGTTGGTAGCATGATGTGAAGCTGAAATGAAGAGTGGGTGTTACATTTCAAGATTTGCTTATTTTTTGTGATTTGTTTTGCCAGTCACTGTTTCTGTTCACTGCTCCTGTAATACCATTGTTGTTGCTAGAGCACTTAGTTTGACAGATGGGACATATTAGTGAGAGTACCTTTGAATGCAAATGTAGCAGCATTTATTTTTCTATTTGCATTTGCTATTCTTCTGGAGTGGAAACTGATTTACTTAACCTGATTGTTATTGAAATCATTCTAATCATATCAATATGCAACCAATATCGTTATCCAATGTAGTTAGGGCAATGCTACTATATCTCTCAGTTGAAAACAAAAAATAATGCAGAAATAATATAGATCTTTATTTTTTGGGCTATAGTGCTTTTAAGTCTACAACAGAAACATACATATTTGCATGCAATATAATTCAAATCACTTTGATCCTTGCTAATGTGCAATAAATGTGTTTATATAATACATTCACATGACTAATCTATTGACTCACGCACCAATATAGAAACATGATAGAAATGATGAGTGACTCACTGCCCACGGTGTGCACTAGCAGATCAAACATGTCTTACTGAGTCGACCAGACAAGACGACTTGTTTACTTAACTTATGAAATGACATTAACAACAGATTTAATAAAAACTGAATGGCTTAGCTACTGTACGACATTGTATTGAGAATATATTGAAAGCTTCAACATAATGAGACTTCAACATTATTACTTCATGGCTATAATAAGTAAGACTGAAACATAAGAGACCAATATTAGATGTTCTTCTCGTTTATTGCATTTCCCTAAGCGCACTGGATCCAATGTACGGTGAATGGCTTGCTGGTTGTTCACTTGACATTCTGATCACTTTTGTGGAACTTTTGGAATGACCTTTTCTACTGCATTACATTTAGAGCCAGCGGTTTGAGCTCAGTGCATGGCCAATACTGTTGGAACAAATAGTGCTGTGTGGCTGGCTTGCTGTCTGAATCACAGAATCAGATGAGAGCAGTGTAGGAGGATTGTGATTGGTCGATTCAATTCACATGTAATAGAGAGAGAGAGAGAGAGCTGCACTTCTCCTATGCCAGTTTCACTTGAATTTCACTGGCATATCAGAATATCAGCAAGTGCAACTACTTGATCTGCAAGACAAGACCACCCGGTAGTACGTTATTGCTGTACTCCTTTCGTCTTGAAGTCGTGTAATATCCTGTGGGGTTTTTCTACTTCTCTGGCTTTAACAGGTCCCGGTGTGTATCTCTCACTAACTGACAAGCTGTATGCGAGCTTTAACACCCTTAGGCTACAGACCTGGTCACAGAATCTTGTCAAAGGAAAGGCAATGTCAGCCAAGAGAGCAGAGGCCCTCTCTCCAGCGAAGTAGGCAGGTGTCTTCTATGGAAGTGAGTAGGTTCTGTCTTATTATTTTCTGGGCCCTAGAGCTCTGAGTCTCTGTTCTATAGAGATAGAGCGGGGACAAGAGAAAGTGTCAGACAATAATAAATTGTAAGGTCTCCCAGAAAGGCTAGTTGCTAGCTACTGAGAATCCTACTTCCTATTAGAAGTGCTTGACTCTCAAATGATGTTGGACAGCAAGTGTGTCGTTAGTGGTTATCTGTGTGCTGTTAGATGTGAAAATTGAGTTAGAGAATTTGCTAATATATTTTTGTTTCAAAGAATTCTAAACTATGATGATGACCAAATTAGATTTTGTGTTGTGTAAACATTATTTCATACTCAGCATATTGAGGAATAACATTAAACAATACACCCATCAGAGCTGCTGGTATAGGCCTTGCTGGTACAGGCCTGTCAGCATGCAGTCATGGGCAGTGTCCACAATCTTGCTTGCCTACTGTTTAGTAAACACGAAGGCAGTAAGCAACAAATTTCAGCATAAACTCATCCTACTCAGAATGGGTAATTTAATGCGCAATTGCGTTGATTCCCTCCAATTGTTAATTTTGGTACAGCTAGTCCCCTCAATTGATTATCAACTGTTGTCATACGCAGATTTGTGTTTTTCGTCAGGAATCTTGTTCTGGAGGCAGCTCTGCACTACCTGGCACAGCCACAAAGTCATAACATCCGATTTTAAACCAAATCTTAACCCTAAACATAATCACACTGCTAACCCTAATCCCTAAACTCATTTTGTTTATGTATATTTTTACGATATAGACAGTTTTGATTTTGCAGATTGCCCATCTAGCGGATATCGCTTAGTTCATCCCAATAAACGTCAAATACACCTGGGTCTCGAAAGATGATTATCTTCCTCAATAGTTTGCAGCAAATTCTATTAGATTAAAAACCGAAATGAGTACGACATCCTGGCATTTAAAGCATACTACATTTTTTCACACGCCCTGAATGGCTACTATGTAGAACGCAAGTAAGGGTATTCGGACAGAACCCCTTTAAGTTCAATACATTGCTTTAGTGTCTGGGGCATTATAGGAAAGATATGGGCCATCTGGTTACTGCCGGTTTACTGCCATTCTTGTCTCTGTTTCAGAGTGCTGGCGTTAAGGCGCTTACACAAGCAAAGATCTCATTGACTTCAATGGAAATAGGGCCGCGTGCGGCAAAATCAAGGCGGAGCTGGTTTATGGCGTCAAAAACAAGAAGCAAAGCGCGCCAGCTAGGGTCCATCGCTACGGGTCCATCGCTACGGGTCCATCGCTATGTGTGGTCGGTGCAACATAAGACAACATGTTTTGAAAGGGTTTGAGTGAGAGGACTAACTGGTGTCTCCAAGTGTCCACACACCTCTCCAAAGTGTACACAGTTTAAGTATTTCCAATGTACCTATGACTCAAAGAAGGGTATTCGACTGTAGTTAGGTTTACATCCAATTGGCGACAGATTTTCATGCGAAAAGTCTAGAATCCGCATAAATAAAATACGCGCATTTTCCCACCAGTGGTATGTTTTCATCAAATGGAGTTGTTGTCGATAAAAAAATCACTGCATGATGACGTAGTGCACTCAAAATGTACTTTTTCGTTTACATTTTCGTGTAGCGAATAAATCAGTTTCCATCGCATGTTCAACTCTACCGGTATCCTACATGATGAGATTATTGTGGATAAGAGCGAGAATATTTTAATTTGTCAAATGTCTGTCAATATTCGATCAACATGTCACCAGAATAAGACCGTCGATACTTATTGGAAAGGAGCATTAAGATCACCGTGCACTTTCACCCCCATGTGGTCGTCATCATTTATTTCATCTGTAGCCTAATAAACTGCATGCTTTCCGGAGTAGCAGTGAGAGGACCACACACCATATCATCGCGTGATTCCAAGTTAACTTTCCACCGCCATTTCTCGCATAATTAATTTTACAGACACAAAAAGATCCCACAATGTCGAACTAACACATTATCTGTTCGCAATTATAAAATTGTACCGCAGCTTTCTGTTTCCATCACAGCTGTGGTGATTGTTTTACACGGTATGACTATGCGTATAAAACCTGGGGTTGGAAACGTGGTTATTTAGGTGCTTTTTGAGCTCTCCAAGCTATACTGTTTAGGGACTAGAGCAACCACACTTGTAATTGTTTTGTTTGGAACCCAGCCGAGCCCTGCATCCCCGCCTTTAAATGTGTAATTTGAAAGCTTGTTTTATTGCCAACATGGCTAGCTAAATTATTAAAAATACGGTTTTATAGTGTTAAGCTTTCAAAAGGCAATTCAGAGAAGCAGATCGTAATTTTGGTGTGCATATAATGTTATGAGTGCATTCAGATGCGTGGTTCGCAGCAAATTTTCTTCACAATACAACAAACGCACTGTACAGTAGGCTCATTCTGTTCAGGACAACCCAGGGTATAACGCCATGTCGTCTTGTAACTGTACATCAAACATAGTGATCATAAACGTTGACACTGTATATGACATGAGTTTTATGATATGGAAATGTGAAGTGCACATTTGGACTCACGGGTGTTTGTCTTGCTTCTATGACAACAAAGCGCCGAACAAAAATATAAACGCAACATGTAAAGTGTTGGTCACATGTTTCATGAGCTGAAATAAAAGATCCCAGAAATGTTCCATATGCAAAAAAAAAGCTTATTTCTCTCAAATTTTGTGCACAAATTTGTTTACTCCCTGTTATTGAGAATTTCACCTTTGCCAAGATAATCCATCCACCTGACAGGTGTGCCAAATGCGAAGCTGATTAAACAGCATGGTCATTACACAGATGCACCTTGTGCTGGGGACAATAAAAGGCCACTCCAAAATGTGCTGTTTTGTGACACAACACAAGGCCGCAGACGTCTCAAGTTTTGAGGGTTTTCTGGTTTTGCACAACTGAAGAATTTCTGCACAAACTGTCAGAAACCGTCTCAGGGAAACTCACCAGGGTCTTGACCTGACTCCAGTTCAGCGTCGTAAGCGACTTCAGTGGGCAAATGCTCACCTTCGATGGCCACTGGCAAGCTGGAGATGTGTGCTCTTCACAGATGAATCCCGGTTTCAACTGGGGGAAACTTCTTGTCGTGTGCTGTGCTAAAGTTCAGAATGGCTGTCAGTCAAACCCCATACAGCGCTGTGAAGCACAGAGCCTGAGCTCTGATGTCATGTATAGCATATTACTGTACAGCCACAACGTTCCAATTTAGAAGCAATTTAAAATCTGCCATTTTCAACCTGTATACGTTTTACGAGTGTAAAGGGCTACAGAATGTCAAACAGTGTTTTGATGCTTTTCATTAAATCATGTACTGCTGTGTTTTGGGCCTACAATACATTTCTTCACATGAGCAGAATATTATCTATATAGCCTACAGAAATTTGATCAGTTATACAGTTCATGCGAAAATATTCGGATCTGGTAAAAGGCCAATACTGGTAAGAAATACTCATTGTATATAAATGGAAACATAGCCTATGATTTTAAAGGGACTGCATGTCTATCTATTAGTGGGCTCTTACCATCAAGTCACATGTATCGACTTTCTCATTATTTCGATCAACATATATTCACTCACATCAGTGCTGCCTTGTCAGTCATTTTATATGGCGGGAGATTGACAATTCTAGTCTAGATTTTTGGCAAACTCCAGGGTCCTCTGATAAAAGCCTTCAAATCTTGTGCGCAATGACGTCCCTGTGTTTTCCGAGTTATTACAGAGTTTGACAGGTGCTGCTCGCAGTTAGAGAAAGAAAACATGTTTCGATAAATTGATGCTTAAAACAAATTAATTTATAAAACATAGTACTGCACACACATTTCATATTTTTTATTAATTTATTTCACCTTTATTTAACCAGGTAGGCAAGTTGAGAACAAGTTCTCATTTACAATTGTGACCTGGCCAAGATAAAGCAAAGCAGTTCGACACATACAACACAGAGTTATACATGGAGTAAAACAAACATACAGTCAATAATACAGTAGAAAAATAAGTCTATATACAATGTGAGCAAATGAGGTGAGATAAAGGAGGTAAAGGCAAAAAAAGGCCATGGTGGAAAAGTAAATACAATATAGCAAGTAAAACACTGGAATGGTAGATTTGGTAGATTTGCAGTGGAAGAAAGTGCAAGTAGAAATAGAAATAATGGGGTGCAAAGGAGCAAAATAAATAAATAAATACAGTAGGGGAAGAGGTAGTTGTTTGGGCTAAATTATAGATGGGCTACGTACAGGTGCAGTAATCTGTGAGCTGCTTTGACAGCTGGTGCTTATAGCTAGTGAGGGAGATAAGTGTTTCCAGTTTCAGAGATTTTTGTAGTTCGATCCAGTCATTGGCAGCAGAGAACTGGAAGGAGAGGCGGCCGAAGGAGGAATTGGCTTTGGGGGTGACCAGAGAGATATACCTGCTGGAGCGTGTGCTACAGGTGGGTGCTGCTATGGTGACCAGCGAGCTGAGATAAGGGGGGACTTGTAGATGCAGGGTCTTGTAGATGACCTGGAGCGAGTGGGTATGGCGACGGGTATGAAGCGAGGGCCAGCCAGCGAGAGAGTACAGGTCGCAGTGGTGGGTAGTATATGGGGCTTTGGTGACAAAACGGATGGCACTGTGATAGTCTGCATCCAATTTATTGAGTAGGGTATTGGAGGCTATTTTGTAAATGACATCGCCGAAGTCGAGGATCGGTAGGATGGTCAGTTTTACAAGGGTATGTTTGGCAGCATGAGTGAAGGATGCTTTGTTGCGAAATAGGAAGCCAATTCTAGATTTAATTTTGGATTGGAGATGTTTGATGTCAGTCTGGAAAGAGAGTTTACAGTCTAACCAGACACCTAGGTATTTGTAGTTGTCTACATATTCTAAGTCAGAACCGTCCAGAGTAGTGATGCTGGACGGGCGGGCAGGTGCAGGCAGCGATCGGTTGAAGAGCATGCATTTAGTTTTACTTGTATTTAGGAGCAGTTGGAGGCCACGGAAGGAGAGTTGTATGGCATTGAAGCTCGTCTGGAGGGTTGTTAACACAGTGTCCAAAGAAGGGCCAGAAGTATACAGAATGGTGTCGTCTGCGTAGAGGTGGATCAAAGACTCACCAGCAGCAAGAGTGACATCATTGATGTATACAGAGAAGAGACTCGGCCCAAGAATTGAACCCTGTGGCACCCCCATAGAGACGGCCAGAGGTCCGGACAACAGGCCCTCCGATTTGACACACTGAACTCTATCAGAGAAGTAGTTGGTGAACCAGGCGAGGCAATCATTTGAGAAACCAAGGCTATTGAGTCTGCTGATGAGGATGTGGTGATTGACAGAGTCGAAAGCCTTGGCCAGATCAATGAATATGGCTGCACAGTATTGCTTCTTATCGATGGCAGTTAAAATATCGTTTAGGACCTTGAACGTGGCTGAGGTGCACCCATGACCAGCTCTGAAACCAGATTGCATTGCGGAGAAGGTGCAGTGGGATTTGAAATGGTCGGTAATCTGTTTGTTGACTTGGCTTTCGAATACCTTAGAAAGGCAGGGTGCGATAGATATAGGTCTGTAGCAGTTTGGTTCAAGAGTGTCCCCCCCTTTGAAGAGAGAATTCATACATGAATTAGTAGACTTACATTAGGCTAGTAAATGTTTCAAGTAATCCACCCAACCCTGTTTTATTCTGTCTACATGGAAGGCAATGAAACGAGCGCATGCTTCCTGTGACTTGTTCAATCGCATGAAGCTCAGATAATCTTTTATAGAGAAAAATATAGTATAGGCTGTTTTCAAACAGGTTTAAACAGCCAGCTGTGTGTGCAGGCCCACTAGCCAGCTGGGGTACACCAACCAGCCTTGTGTCTTTGCGAGCGCACGGACAAAAGAGTTGCGTACAAAGGAGTTCGCTTCTTCTGCAGCATTCCTTGTAAAATATAACGCTTTGTGGCAGTGCTTTGCTACACATAGGTGGTGGGCTGAAGCTGAAAAACGTGATGTTGATCGATCCCCGTCGAGGACGATCAGATTTTTTTTGTATATGACAGTAAAACATTCTTATGATGATTATAAAACATTTGGGCACCTTCAATTCTTGCACATTTTCTCATAAAAAGTATATTTTAACACTGTCTGCTCAGGCAAATTTGTATATCAAGTGCAGTGGAGGGCACAATCTTACAATGCTGCAGTCCAGAAATGAGAGCTTTACCGTCTATGCCAAAAGCCTGGGCCTCTGATGGAGACTGTAAAACTGTCATAACACATGCTTCGGTATTCCTCCTCTTCTAGAAGTGTGTGTACCCCGGCCCCATAGTCGTATTGAAAGGATCCCACCCTGGTCACCAATGTAGCTGACCAATGTAGGGAGAGACAAGTGCCTTAGCAGAATGCAATCTTAAGCTTGTGTGGTCCAAGATGAGAACTCTACCATCTATGGCAAAAGCCTGGGCTCCTGACAGGGGCAATATAATTTTCCCCACTGCATGTTACAATAGTAAAATAATCTGTTCATCACCTGTTAAATTTATTCTACATTGAATTTAGTCTTCAAGATGCTCAAACAACCACATGTATCTGTAGTTGGTGTTCTTCAACTCTAAAATGCTCTAGACTGTGTAAAATCCACAAAGAAGAGAACAGGCAAATGTGTATTTGGTCTCAATGTCTAAACAGTGATGGCAGGGCTAGTTCAAACTGCTGTAGGAAGGTTCTCCTCACAGGTGACTGAATCAGCCCATGCTTGGTGAATAGCACTTGGTTGATCTCTGGGAGCAGGACAGGAGAGCTGAATGTGAGACAAAAGTGAGAGACAATAATTAATCAAATAAATAATTACAGCAAAGGCATGAAGTTTGTGAGCTAGAACATCCTGACAGTCTGAGGCAGGGTGCTCTGCAATCATCCTACCCCAACTATTGACAGGAAATGTGGCGTTTCTTATTTGTCAGTATGAATGCAATTACTGGTTCCTGCCTTGATGACTGTATTAGCTTTGTATTACTTGTCCTATAGATTTTTCTAGTCTTGAATTATTACTTGGAATAAACTGATAGCTAAAAACGCTCCGTGTACCGACGATCTGCTCCTGCTAGCTAGCAACACATCTACTTGTTGTAACTAGCTAGCTAACTAGCAAGCTAGCTGGTTGTTGTAATCTAAACTGGGAGTCATTTTACAGCTTGCATTGATGGTATCACGTCTATGATTAAATAATTAGATTACACATTTCAAAAAATACTTTACATGATAGCAGTCGTCGGACGGATATCTAGCACTCTGTCACCTTAGATATGGATAACGTGATTGGCAGACCTGATCAGCAGTACACAAGTTTTGATTGGTTTACAGTTTAGTGCTCAGGGGCGTTTACCTGTCCAGCAAGCGAACATAAAGGTAAGTATTTTGAAAAAAGTATTTTGAAAAAATATGCAATAATTGACATTCCCAACAAACGTAAATGTGTTCAGAATAAATAAATATACACAATATGTAAAAAATTGCTTTTTCCTTGACAGAGCTCGATCATCTTAAAAACTAAAGCAGATAGCTTGCTACTGGGCTGTAAAATCCACTACAGATGCACTTCAAAATGGTGTAGATTTGTCACGTTGCTTGGTCATATACAGGCGCTTTCAAAAAAGGTCCCTCAAAACGTGAGACATCTGTGGCATTGTGTTGTGTAACAAAATTGCACATTTTAGAGTGCCCTTTTATTGTCCTCCACACAAGGTGCACCTGTGTAATGATCATGCTGTTTAATCAGCTTCTTGATATGCCACACCTGTCAGGTGGATGGATTATCAACAACATTGTAGTTACTCCACAATTCTAACCTAATTGACAGAGTGAAAAGAAGGAAGCTTGTACAGAATAATAATATTCCAAAACATGCATCCTGTTTGCAACAAGGCACTAACTTAATTCTGCAAAAAATATGGCAAAGCAATGAACTTTTTTCCTGAATACAAAGTGTTATATTTGGTGCAAATCCAATCCAACACATTACTGAGTACCACTCTCCATATTTTCAAGCATAGTGGTGGCTGTATCATGTTATGAGTATGCTTGTAATTGTTAAGGACTGGGGAGTTTTTCCGGATAAAAATGGAATGGAGCTAAACACAGGCAAAATCCTAGAGGAAAACCTTGCTCAGTCTGCTTTTCACCAGACACTGGGAGACAAATTCACCTTTCAGCAGGACAATAACCTAAAACACAAGGCCAAATCTACACTGGAGTTGCTTACCAAGAAGACAGTAAATGTTCCTGAGTGGCCAAGGTCCAGTTTGGACTTAAATCTGCTTGAAGAATTTTGAAAATAATAATAGTCATGTGTTGCACAATCCAGGTGTGGAAAGCTCTTAGACACTTCCCCAGAGAGACTCACATCTGTAATCGCTGCCGAAGGTGCTTCTACAAAGTATTGACTCAGGGCTGTGAATACTTATGTAAATGAGATATTTATGCATTTAATTTTCAATACATTTGTAAACATTTCAAAAAACATGTTTTCACTCTGTCAATATGGAGTATTGTGTGTACATGGGTGAAAAAAATATAAGTTGAATCCATTTTGAATTCAGGCTGTAACACAACAAAATGTGGAATAAGTCAAGTAGTATGAATACTTTCTGAAAGCACTGTACAATTCCTAGAAAAAATGTATCCTTTTAACCCTGACACCCGCACGATAACGGGTAAAATATGAGATTCCCCCGTTCCTCCTGTTGATGGGCAGTTTGATTCCCCATGTTTCTCCCTCTATCTGCTGTGGTGACCCACCAGGGACACGAAGAAAATGGGCAAGCCATCCAAGCATTGTAAAAACAATACAGGGAGGCAATTCCCTTGGTAGCCTTGTTCTGTGCTATGAAGACATCCGTCAGTAAAGGTGCTTTCCGAACCTGCTGCAGCTGCAGACTGACGATATTTCTCCACTAGTAGGCCTGGAGTTTTATTACAAAGAAAGCCCTTCTCGGTTGCATTGGTTTGGGGCAGCAAACACACACCACTACTGTCACAGATGTTATTTTTCTTTTTGGACTTCCCCCCTCCCCTCCTCTGCAGTGCCTTGCAGGGTGGAAAGGTGCTGAAAGGAGACTTACTGTCGCTACAGGCTTGTGCCATTTATAATTACAACAGCGTGCTGTGGCAGTGCCTAGGACCGGCTGATGACTTGCATTTGTATTGTTGCTTGGCTGGTGCCCCTTACCATTGGAGCTGCACGCGAGTTAGCAAGGCGGCCGGCCGCAGGCAAAAAAAGGAAGTGCCGATGACAGGAGCGTATGAATGAAGCAGATGATCTGCCGCCTGTGGACAGGATCAGTTGGCACAGGAAGGCCTCTGGGGTTGCATGCCTGTACTGCTGTCATGAGATATATTCACCAGGACACATCAAGACACAGCAGGCAGCAGCAGAGGTAGAGGTAGGCTAGGTGTACTGGAGGTACACTCTGAATACAACAAAATGGCAATGCCTGTGTTAGGTTTACAGCCATGCAATGGTTCTGACAACAAATAACTAATGTGTAGTAGAGTATTAAACAGAAGGTGTCAAGTATTTTGAGTGTTGTTTGTACTCTACCCAAGGTCAAGCATACAAATGCTTTTTGAATTGTTGTTCTGTCGAATATACATTTAACTTGTATGTCCTTTTAACAGTTTGAGGAACTTTAAATTAATTTAGGCTTTAGGTGGAACAAAAAGAAGCAAGCATTCTAGACAAATCTGAATGTGCCAGCTGATTAGTATGCTGCTTGAATAATCACTTTTCCCTAAAGTTTGTTCTCTTTATGAATAGAAAAATTGACCTGGCTTTTTGGTCTTAATTTAAGGTTAGGCATTAGATTTTATGACTTTGTGGCTGTTCTAGATAGTGATCACTCTGCAGAGCTGCCTCCATAACAAGATTCATGAGGACAAAACGCTAACCTGCCCCTGGCGGAGCTGACGTCACTGCAGCAGCACATTAACAAACTGACTGGCAGATCTCTTTTGTTGATTCATTTCACAAGGGCAAGCTCTCCTCTCCCCTCCTTTCCACTCCCCTCTCATCTCCCTTCCCCTCCTCTCCACTCCACTCCCCTCTCCTCTCCCTTCCACTCCTCTCCTCTCCTCTCCTCTCCTCTCCTCTCCTCTCCTCTCCTCTCCTCTCCTCTCCTCTCCTCTCCTCTCCCTTCCCCTCCTCTCCACTCCACTCCCCTCTCCCCTCCTCTCCTCTCCACTCCCCTCCCCTCCCCTCTCCTCTCCTCTCCTCTCCTCTCCTCTCCTCTCCTCTCCTCTCATCTCCTCTCCTCTCCTCTCCTCTCCTCTCCCCTCCTCTCCTCTCCTCTCCCCTCTCCTCTCCCTTCCCCTCCCCTCCTCTCCACTCCACTCCCCTCTCCTCTCCCTTCCCCTCCTCTCCTCTCCCTTCCCTTCCCCTCCTCTCCACTCCACTCCCCTCTCCTCTCCCTTCCCCTCCTCTCCACTCCACTCCCCTCTCCCTTCCTCTCCTCTCCTCTCCTCTCCTCTCCTCTCCTCTCCTCTCCTCTCCTCTCCTCTCCTCTCCTCTCCTCTCCTCTCCTCTCCTCTCCTCTCCTCTCCTCTCCTCTCCTCTCCTCTCCCTTCCCCTCCTCTCCACTCCACTCCCCTCTCCTCTCCCCTCCTCTCCTCTCCACTCCACTCCCCTCCCCTCCCCTCCCCTCCCCTCCCCTCCCCTCCCCTCTCCTCTCCCCTCCTCTCCACTCCCCTCTCCTCTCCCTTCCCCTCCTCTCCACTCCACTCCCCTCTCCTCTCCTCTCCCTCTCCATTCCTCTCCACTCCACTCCCCTCTCCTCTCCCTTCCCTTCCCTTCCCCTCCTCTCCACTCCACTCCCCTCCCCTCCCCTCCCCTCTCCCTTCCCTTCCCTTCCCCTCCTTTCCTCTCCTCTCCTCTCCTCTCCTCTCCACTCCACTCCACTCCACTCCACTCCACTCCACTCCACTCCCCTCCCCTCTCCTCTCCTCTTTTCTCACAGAATCCATCAGCCATGGAATTTTGTCTACACTCTACAGCCTGAGTGTGTTTACATAGTATAGACCTATACATGGTTGCTGGGAACACTGTTTATTCTTTCACGGCAATATGACAGTTTGGAGAGTCACATCACCAAAAAAGTAGGCAGAAGGCTCCTCAGCTCTAAATAAGTGCATCTTATACAGATGAAGGAGTTGAGGTGATGATAAATTAGTATGGCTATGAGCCTATGAAAGAGGGACCTGCTCTGTACTGTGTTGTACTGCACTATACTGTTGTAATGCACTGTATAATGCTATACTGTACTGTTCTGTGCTGTGGTATACTCTTCTGTTCTGTGAGGTGCTATACTGTTCATTGCTGTGCTGAACTGTGCTGTGTTGTACTGTGCTGAATGTGCTGTACTGTACTTTGCTGCACTGTTTTATGCTACACTATAATATGAGTGAAGGGCAGTAGTCAGTCAGGGGCAGCGGTGTGACAGTTGTTGTCATGTTCTTTTTCCTGACAGACTGACACTGATGGGCTTGCTGTGTATTTGGGCACTTCCTGTCCTGCTTGGAGCCTCTGTCTCTGTCTGCTGGCTGACTGAAGGGCGGAGGAGCATGGATACAGCAAACAGACCAGAGAACCCCTCCCAGGGACCACAGACCAGGGTAAATATACAGTATGCATCGCTCTCTGTGTATCCCTGCCTCTCTCTCTGTCACTGTGTCTTGTATCTCTCTGTCTCTCTCTCTCTTACTCGCCCCTCCCTTTCAACTACTCTCCCTCTGTTTCCCTCTCTCGGTCTCCCTGTTCCTCTGTATAGATCTCTCTGTCTGTGTCTGTTATTCTTCTCTCTGCCTGTTGTGTCTTTAGAAGCCACTCTATCTTTGCATCTGTGACTTTCCTACTCTTCCTCCCTCTTTCACCCTAGTCCCCCATAAATGATTTTATGCTTTGCATGACATAGCTGAAAACAAATGCCATAAAATGAATCCAAATATACATAGCACAATTTTAGGTTATACGGTTGCATGCAGAAGACAATGAAATACTCTTCCTGCTCAACATGGGCATTTGAGTGTTTGTCTCCTTACGTGGTTCTGCATGTGATCTTGACAGAGGGTTGCTTAGATACCTTGCAATCACAGTCGTCATGCATCTTGCCTGTCTCTCTCTCCACCGAGGAGAGGAGGTTCAGTTGGCTGCAGAGTGTGTTCATCAATTACCCCACAAGGACACTCTTTTGTCACACTACCATTTGTCTCTTTGAAATGTTGTTCCAAACAGTTTGCATGTACACACAATTGCATGACAATCACTTCGATGGTGTGGGTTTCCTATATAACTTTGAGCCAGACCTAAAACCCATTAGCTTCCACCCAGCAGTCTCCCCCACTTTTTCATGCTGGTCTGTATTCAAGCTTGAAAAGGGAAGTGACATTGCCTGGTCGTAATGAACAGTGTTTTGGTTGAGATACGTGAAGTTCTAATGTGAATTTGCACATTAATCACACAGGTGAAATCATTACAAGCCCTCCCTCCCCCAAAACCTTGAATCAATTGTTCTACAGAGCATTGTCCCAAAGAGCATGTTGTCCCCCCCAACTCCCACGCACATTCTCACAATTCTTTGTGAAATGAAGCATGCTGCACCCCCCAAGTCTAATCTCCCAGACTGGCTGGCCCGTGGTGTGACACCGTGCCAAGTTGGCAGCCAGCAGAGGAATCTCATCGCTGACGTGGTTCTGTTCTGACCTCTTTAAACCCTCAATGCAAACAAGACATTCCCAGGCATCCCTATCTAACCCAGGACATGGGAATTCAAAAGTTCTCAATAGGCATTGTAGTTTAAAGTCAACTCTGGGGTGGTTTACAGCGATTACAGCCTCGATTCTTCTTGGGTGTGACGCTACAAGCTTGGCACACCTGTTTTTGGGGAGTTTCTCCCGTTCTTCTCTGCAGATCCTCACAAGCTCTGTCAGGTTGGAAGGGGAGCGTCGCTGCACAGCTATTTTCAGGTCTCTCCAGAGATGTTAGATCTGGTTCAAGTCCGGGCTCTGGCTGGGCCACTTAAGGACATTCAGAGACTTGTCCCAAAGCCACTCCTGGATTGTCTTGGCTGTGTGCTAGGGTCATTGTCCTGTTGGAAGGTGAACTTTCGCCCCAGTCTGAGGTCATGGGTGCTCTGGAGCAGGTTTTTATCACAGATCTTTCTGTACTTTGCTCCGTTCATCTTTCCCTCAATCCTGACTAGTCTCTCAGTCCCTGAAAAACATCCCCACAGCATGATACTGCCACCACCATGCTTCACCATTGGGATGGTGCCAGGTTTCCTCCATACTTGACACTTGGCATTCAGGCCAAAGAGTTCAATCTTGGTTTCATCAGACCAGAGAATCTTGTTTATCATGGTCTGAGAGTCCTTTAGGTGCATTTTGGCAAACTCCAAGTGGGCTGTCATGTGACTTTTACTGAGGAGTGGCTTCCGTCTGGCCACTCTACCATAACGGCCTGATTGGTGGAGTGCAGCAGAGATGGTTTTGCTTCTGGAAGGTTCTCCCATCTTCACAGAAGAACTTTGGAGCTCTGTCAGAGTGACCATCAGGTTCTTGGTCACCTCCCTGGCCAGCTCTTGGAAGAGTCTTGGTGGTTCGAAACTTCTTCCATTTAAGAATGATGGAGGCCACTGTGTTCTTGGGGACCTTCAATGCTGCAGAAATGTTTTGGTACCCTTCCTCAGATCTGTGCCTCAACACAATCCTGTCTCGGAACTCTACGGACAATTCCTTCGACCTCATGGCTTGGTTTTTGCTCTGACATGCACTGTCAACTCTGGAACCTTATATAGACAGGTGTGTGCCTTTCCACATCATGTCCAATCAATGGAATGTACCACAGGTGGACTCTAATAAAGTTGTAGAAACATCTCAAGGATGATCAATGGAAACAGGATGCACTTCAGTTAAATTTTGAGTCTCATAGCAAAGGGTCTGAATACTTATGTAAATAAGATTTTTCCGTTTTTTATTTGTAATACATTTGCAAATATTTCTACAAACCTTTTTTCACTTTGTCATTATGGGGTATTGTGTGTAGATTCATTAGGATTTACTTTTAGAATAAGGCTGTAACGTAACAAAATGTGGAAAAGTAAAGGGGTCTGAATACTTTCTGAATGCACTGTATGTACAGTGCAGTGAAAACGTTTTTGCCTCCTTTCTGATTTTGTTTGTTTTTGCATATTTTCGATACTGAATGTTATCAGATCTTCATCCAAAACCTAATATTAGATAAAGGGAACCTGAGTTTACATTTTTTTTTCAATATTTATTTAATTTAATTAACAAAGTTATGCAACACTCAATACCCCTGTGTGAAAAAGTAATTGCCCCCTTACACTCAATAACTGGTTGTGCCACCTTTAGCTGCGATAATGCAACCAAATGCTTCTTGCAGTTGTTGATCAGTCTCTCACATCATTGTGGAGGAATTTTAGCCCACTCTTGCATGCAAAACTGCTTTAACTCACTGACATTTGTG
This sequence comes from Salmo trutta, assembly GCF_901001165.1. Classification (NCBI taxonomy): domain Eukaryota; kingdom Metazoa; phylum Chordata; class Actinopteri; order Salmoniformes; family Salmonidae; genus Salmo; species Salmo trutta. Next base: position 13,752,234 of record NC_042975.1, on the reverse strand, counting down.
GGTTTTCAAGCACGAACTGCTCCTTTCAAGTCCTGATACAACATCTCAATTGGGATTAGGTTTGGAATTCGATTCGGACATTCCAAAACTTCTAATTTGTTATTTTTTAAACATTTTCATGTCGACTTGAGTGTGTGTTGTGGATCATTCTCTTGCTGCATGACCCAGCTGCGCTTCAGCTTCAGCTCACAGACGGATGGCCTGACATACCTCTGTAGAATTCTCTGATACAGAGCAGAATTCATGGTTCCTTCTATGAAGGCAAGTCGTCCAGGTCCAGAGGCAGCAAAGCATCTCCAAACCATCACACTACCACCACCATGCTTGACCTTTGGTATGAGGTTCTTACTGTGCAATACAGTGTTTGGTTTTGGTGTGACAGGACCATGTGCAGTCCTTGGTGATGTGGACACCGAGGAACATGAAGCTCTCGACACACTACACTACAGCATGGTCAATGTGGAGTGGGCGGGCTCGCCCCTCCATTTCCTGTAATCCACGATTAGCTCCTTTGGCTTGATGACGTTCAGGGAGAGGTTGTTATTCTGACACCACACCGCCAGGTCTGACCTCCTCCCTGTAGACTGTCTTATCGCCGTCTGTGATCAGGTCTAACACTGTTGTGTCATCAGCACACTTGATAATGGTTTTGGAGTTGTGCGTGGCCACACAGTCGTGCGATAAGCAGGGAGTAGTTGAGGGGACAAAGCACACACCCCTGAGGGGCTCCCGTGTTGAGGGTCAGCATGGCAGATGTGTTGTTGCCTACCCTCACCACCTGGGGGTGGCCCATCAGAAAGTCCAGGATCCAGTTGCAGGAGGAGGTGTTCAGTCCCAGGGTCCAGGCCTCAAATTTACCAGCCATGGCCGTTAATGCCACTTTGTGTGACCGTAATGCCCCCGAAAAAAATGCATGCCTTGCAGCCAAAGTTTCCGTTGTGCCCTTGGGCTGAATATAATAATTATAATTCCCTTCTCCCGGCTGACAATCACTCTGCTCCGAAACACCTCTCACTCACATGGCTCTCTTAAATACCTATGTTTTTATTAGCCAATGCCCGTCACGGGATTGGGTCCTTCTTATAGGCATTGCAGCTCCGAAGTAGCCTAGGCTACTAGTGAAGACAGACACATCGGGGATGGAACGGCACACGTCCTTCTTATCCAATTCCTATGCGCATATTGAAGAACTGTCCACATTTACTTTTTGTCAGCCAACAAGATGAGTAATGAACAACAAAAGCACTATCCAATGTCAATAAACTCTTCCCCATAGTAGAAAAGTTGACCTGGTCAGCTTGTTATTCTGTACTAGAAATACATGTTCCAAATAGACTCTGGGACATATGTGGGATGATAGATCCCAAATTAATACAACCACTGTGCATCAAAAAAAACTATTTAAAAGCAATGAGGCTGATGGAGCTGATCAGAACATTTAGCTTAAAATGTTGATAAACTATTAGGCTATTTCTTCACATTATATGCGCAGAAATGTGCACACGGCAGTAGGCTGGCTATAAGCGCAAATATTCCAAAATGCAATTATCAGGAAAACACCGTTCTTGTCACGTCCTGACCAGTAAAAGAGGTTGTTTGTTATTGTAGTTTGGTCAGGGCGTGGCAGGGGGTGTTTGTTTAGAGTGTTTCGGGGTTTGTTAGTCTATTTCTATGTTAGTTCTAGTATGTCTATTTCAATGTGGTGTTTATTGGGTTGACCTTCAATTGGAAGCAGCTGCTCCTCGTTGCTTCTAATTGAAGGTCCTATTTAAGAGGGGTGTTTTTTCTATGGGATTTGTGGGTAGTTGTTTCCTGTTCTGTGTTCGTGCACCTGACAGGACTGTTTAGTGTCGTTTGTTGTTTTTGGTATACGTGTTTCTTTTTGTTTTCCTTCTTTAATAAAATAAGAAGATGAATTTACACGTTCCCGCTGCGTTTTGGTCCAGTCCCTACGACACCCGTGACAGTTCTCCAAAGCTCACCGCAAATGCAAATTAATGAATTCATAAAAGCGATCGGTTTCATATGACAAAGATAAAAATATTATTTAGAAATTTAGAAAGAATGAAGATCTAAAGATGCAACAATTATTATGGGTTGTTAACATGTCTAGGATTGTGTCTTTGGCTGCTGGACAATGAAAAAAAGTTGAGAACTTGAGAGAAATACGGATTTTAATGGCATATGGTCATAAAATAATCCCCTTAACATTCCTATTGTCGGAACACAGTAAGACATGCCTTATAAAATGACAAAAAAACATCCAGGTTTGAAACAATTATGTTTATGGTTAAATAGTTTCAAAATGTCGACTGCCTCTGCTCAGATTGCAAGGTGGGTGATGTTGCGATGATGTTGCGGTGCACAAAAGGCACTGGCCTTTCTCTCCTATATGAACAGGGTATGACAGAATCAAGCTTTTAGACGTTAATCATCCTACATTATATTTGTTAAACATGACTGGCGTTTAGCCTATATATATATATATATATATATATATATATATATATATATATATATGTAATATATATATGTAATTAGAATGTAATATATATATATGTAATTAGAAGTCTCATTCAAATGTGGCACATTTTCTGGTGCCTCCCTCCTGTCAGCATCGGTCTGGACCTGACTGACTGTAGCCAATATGCATATCACCTACACTTTGACATGTGATTCATCACTCCAGAGAATGCGTTTCCACTGCTCCAGAGTCCAATTATGTTTATGGTTAAATAGTTCCAAAATGTTGACTGCCTCTGTTCGGCTTTACACCACTCCAACCGACGCTTGGCATTGCGCATGGTGATCTTAGGCCTGTGTGCGGCTGCTCGGCCATGGAAACCCATTTCATGAATCTCCCAATCAACAGTTCTTGTGCTGACTTTGATTCCAGAGGCAGTTTGGAACTTGGTAGTGAGTGTTGCAACCGAGGACAGGCGATTTTTAAGCACTATGCTTAAAAAGTGCTCAACGGTCCCGTTCTGTGAGTTTGTTTGGCCTACCACTTTGCGGCTGAGCCATTGTTGCTCCTTGACATTTCCACCTCACAGTAACAGCACGTACAGTTGACTGGGTCAGCTCTAGCAGGGCAACACTTTGACAAACTGACTTGTTGGGAAGGTTGCATTCTATGATGGTGCCACATTGAAAGTCACTGAGCCCCTCAGGACGGACCATTCTATTGACAATATTTGTCTATGGAGATTGCATGGCTGTGTGCTCGATGTTATACACCTGTCAGCCACGGGTGTGTCTGAAATAGCTGAATCCACTAATTTGAAGGGTTGTCCCCATACTTTTGACCATGTAGTGTATTTTACATGATAAGACCACACAGAGAGCCAGAGATAATTACAGACAATCTGAATCAACCAAAAGTTGAAAGTTAACAAAATGCTGGTTGTTTACTGGTAAACAGTAATATGCCCTCCCTTTGTAACCCTATGCAAGTTTAAAATAGAGATAGCTGTACATTTTCTTCAGGACCATCTTTAGGTAATTGCTGGGTAAATAATGAGCTGACAAATGCCAGGCAGAGCCTCCATTGTCCTGGTGCATTTACAGGACCTGGGGCGACTGGAGAGGAGCCACCATGATAGGCCATCAGGCCACCTGGCTCTGGCAGGGTCAGCCATAAGGCATCAGGCATCAGTCTCCTTCTCTCTCAATTTCCCATTCCAACCTCTGCTATCATGGAACATCACATAACAGCCTCACAGCTCACAAAGCCATATCTCAGAATCCAATTCACTCTGCATTTGAACTTTTTTACCTTTTGGATTATAAACATGATTCAGTCCATAGAGAGAGGGATAGGAATAAACTATGAGAATGAGGAGTGTATGGAAAATAGGAAATATGATGGAGATGGTATTGAGGATACAGGGGAAAGATAAGGATGGAGAGTGGGGGAAATTGGGGCAACTGTGAGGTTTGAGATTAGCATGACGAGAGTTTGCGACTATAAGGTTCTATCTGCAAAAATATTATTCTGAGATAATTCTGAACCCCCATTCCGTTTGAATGGTGTCAGCTATTTTTATCTTGATTTCTTTTGAACTTAACAACATGAATTGGGGTATTTAGAATACTATATAGGTAGATTATTTGATAAGAACAATGATATGTCAATAACTACATTTGGAAAAAAATGCAGATAGAACCTAATAGTCCCAAGCTCTCGAGATGCACTAGTTTTTTTTAACCCACTCAAGCTTGTAGTCAAGTCCTCAAGATCTGTGACCTAGAGGGAATTCACACAGATGTCTCTATTGTGACACTTACAGTGGTATCTGCATGTACATCTGAATGAAATGGAGTCCATTTGGGGCAATCATTAGGGAAGACAAGGTTATTTTACCACTATGGTACTTACAGATGATGATATGCACTTTGAGCCACTTTATGTTGCTTTTCTCAGCTTCTCATACCGTACAGAAGAGGCCAATATATCTCTGATCAGCCTTGTGTTCTTTTCTCAGCTTCTCATACCGTACAGAAGAGGCCAATATATCTCTGATCAGCCTTGTGTTCTTTTCTCAGCTTCTCATACCGTACAGAAGAGGCCAATATATCTCTGATCAGCCTTGTGTTCTTTTCTCAGCTTCTCATACCGTACAGAAGAGGCCAATATATCTCTGATCAGCCTTGTGTTCTTCTCTCAGCTTCTCATACCGTACAGAAGAGGCCAATATATCTCTGATCAGCCTTGTGTTCTTTTCTCAGCTTCTCATACCGTACAGAAGAGGCCAATATATCTCTGATCAGCCTTGTGTTCTTTTCTCAGCTTCTCATACCGTACAGAAGAGGCCAATATATCTCTGATCAGCCTTGTGTTCTTTTCTCAGCTTCTCATACCGTACAGAAGAGGCCAATATATCTCTGATCAGCCTTGTGTTCTTCTCTCAGCTTCTCATACCGTACAGAAGAGGCCAATATATCTCTGATCAGCCTTGTGTTCTTCTCTCAGCTTCTCATACCGTACAGAAGAGGCCAATATATCTCTGATCAGCCTTGTGTTCTTCTCTCAGCTTCTCATACCGTACAGAAGAGGCCAATATATCTCTGATCAGCCTTGTGTTCTTTTCTCAGCTTCTCATACCGTACAGAAGAGGCCAATATATCTCTGATCAGCCTTGTGTTCTTTTCTCAGCTTCTCATACCGTACAGAAGAGGCCAATATATCTCTGATCAGCCTTGTGTTCTTTTCTCAGCTTCTCATACCGTACAGAAGAGGCCAATATATCTCTGATCAGCCTTGTGTTCTTTTCTCAGCTAGGCTTTGTACTAAAATAGCTAATAGCAGAAACAAATTGACTCAACAGATTACATCTGCTATAAATACATTTGATTTGATTACATACAGCACCTGAGCACTCTTTTGAAACATGTGATTTGTGAAAGCAATAATACTTCAAAACAGTGTAATCAGTCATATCTATCAAGTGAGAATAAAGTTAAGCTTAGTGATATTTCCCTTGGATAATATAGACTGGACAACTGTATAGCTTATTCATTTGTAATGAACCCAAACAATTATGGTTCTTCATTTGATCAATAAGTGTAACGGTTGTCGTCGGGGATAGAGGACCAAAATGCAGCAGGAATGTGGATGCTCATCTTGTTCATTTATTTTAAATCAAGAGAACACCAAAATAACAAAATGAAGAACTCTCTGCCACGTCCTGACCAAACTACCATAACAAATAACCCTTATACTGGTCAGGACGTGACAATAAGTCAAATAAATTCAACAAAAACATGTACAATATGTTGTCTTTTCAAAGACTCCCTGGAAAACAGTAGATAATCCTGGCTATATATATATATCTATCTTTTTTTTAAACATAAACTTAGGGCTCTATTCGATCCGCATCGCAGAAGTTCGGCTTTACAGCGTGATTGATATTTAAAGGCAATGTTCTCGCTTTAGAGGAGACTGCATTCACGGTGAACTTTGCATATGTCAGCTCAATCAGAAATGACCTTTACATTTCTATTGTGGGATGTGTAACATGTTGGATCAATTAGCTAGAGTCTATTAAACTTAACATAAAGGTCTGGTGTAGTGTGATGTTCAATTAATCCACATTAATTACACAAGTTCACTAGTAGAACTAACTACGCTGCAGAACCTGTCAGATAAAGTCATGCAAATAGGCATTTTTCCCAGTTAATGCAATCATTGTTTATAGGTCATCCATTAAAACGCAATGACTATTTACACCCAGAGCCATTACATTTAGTAGGTCTCCATCTCATTCTCACGCTGGGGCTGTTTCCTGGGGGAAAGTTGTCATATCATGAGTAGAGCGGCCTGGGTACGTGGCTCCGTATTAGCAGTGAGCCTGCATCCTCTCTCTCAGCCTGACCCGTCTTGCCCTCCACTAGGAAAGCGATTATCCCTTTTATTAAAGAAAACTCTCGTCATGTAAAAATCTCTTGAAAACTCAGTGGGACTCTGTGGTGTCCCTCCATCTTTGGAAGTACAGCAATGTAATTACAATGAATAGAAACACTTAAGAGGATAAATCATGGCGGTAAATATCAGGGAAAGCATGCAGCATGACTCCCGACACTCCTACTAACCACACAAATGGAATGCAGGGGGAAATTAGAATTCAGGGAAAATAAATTCGTCAGTTGAGATTTGCCAGAATTTTCTGCTGCAGGAAAGTTTTTGATTTACTTTAGGATTTGTCAAAGTCATGTATTGCATTGTATTCAACTTTCATCATCAGACTGAATGTGTTTTTTGCTTATTTTCTGAAAGAGGTGATTGGTGTCAACTGATGGGCACACATGCACTTACAGTGCATTCAGAAAGTATTCAGACCCGTTCCAAAGTTTGTTACGTTACAGCCTAATTCTAAAATTGATTAAACAAAACATTTTCCTCATCAATCTGCACACAATACCCTATAATGATAAAGCAAAAACAGGTTTTTCAATTTTTTTTCAAATATATTAAAAATAAAAAACATAAATACCTTATTTACATAAGTGTTCAGCCCTTTGCTATGAGATTGGGCTCAGGTACATCCTGTTTCCATTGATCATCCTTAAGGTGTTTCTACAACTTGATTGGAGTCCACCTGTGGTAAATCCAATTGATTGGAAATTATTTTGAAAGGCACACACCTGTCTATATAAGGTCACACAGTTGACAGTGCATGTCAGAGCAAAAACTAAGCCATGAGTTAAGTAAAGGTTAAATAAAATTTTTAAAATGAGGTCGAAGGAATTGTCCGTAGAGCTCCGAGACAGGATTGTGTCAAGAAACAGATCTGGGGAAGGGTTACAAAAAATGTCTGCAGCATTGAAGGTCCCCAAGAACACAGTGGCCTCCATCATTCTTAAATGGAAGAAGTTTGGAACCACCAAGACTCTTCCTAGATCTGGCCGCCTGGCCAAACTGAGCAATTGAGGCAGAAGGGCCTCGGTCAGGGAGGTGACCAAGAACCCGATGGTCACTCTGACAGAGTTACAGAGTTCCTCTGTGGAGATGGAAGAAACTTCCAGGAGGACAACCATCTCAGCAGCACTCCACCAATCAGGCCATTATGGCAGAGTGGCCAGATGGAAGCCACTCCTCAGTAAAAGGCACATGACAGCCCGCTTGGAGTTTGCCAAACGGCACCTAAAGGAGTCAGACCATGAGAAACAAGATTCTCTGGTCTGATGAAACCTAGATTGAGCTCTTTGGCCTGAATGCCAAGTGTCACGTATGGAGGAAACCTGGCGCCATCTCTACGGTGAAGCATGGTGGTGGCAGCATCAGGCTGTGCGAATGTTTATCAGCGGCAGGGACTGGGAGACTAGTCAGGATTGAGCGAAAATGAACGGAGCAAAGTACAGAGAGATCCTTGACAAAAACCTGCTCCAGAGTGCACAGGACTTCAGACTGGGGTGATGGTTAACCTTTCAACAGGACAATGATCCTAAGCACACAGCCAAGACAATGCAGGAGTGGCTTCGGGACAAGTCTCTGAATGTGCTTGAGTGGCCCAGCCAGAGTCCGGACTTGAACCAGATCGAAGATCTATGGAGAGACCTGAAAATAGCTGTGCAGGGACGTTCCCCATCCAACCTCACAGAGCTTGAGAGGATCTGCAGAGAGGAATGGGAGAAACTCCCCAAAAACAGGTGTGCCAAGCTTGTAGCGTCATACCCAAGAAGGCTCAAGGCTGTAATTGCTGCCAAAGGTGCTTAAACAAAGTACTGAGTAAAACTAATTTGCTAAACATTTGCTTTGTCATTATGGGGTATTGCCCATTGTGTGTAGATTAATGAAAAAAAATGATGTAATCCATTTTAGAATAAGGCTGTAACATAACAAAAAGTGAAGGGGTCTGAATACTTTCTGAAGGCACTGTTAGTGTGTTGTGTGCCCATCAGTTGACATCAATGATTTTTCCCATTTCCGAACTGATTTCACAATAACATACCAGACACATTCTTAGCTTTGTGTGCTAGCTTTGTTTGAATTGAACCTAATATACCCATGGCAATTGACACCTTTTCTCTATTTCATCTCCATACATTGTGGGTATCCAAATAAGGTTTATATTGTCTAGTCTGCTCTTCCTTATCAGAGTCTAATGGCTGCCGGCATGGCTCTGTGTATACAGTCGTCTGTGTGCTGAGTCTAGCTAGCCGAGCTGGCACAGGTTGGCTTAAATGAAAGCTTAAATGAAAGCGAGCATATGGAGGTTTGAATGAGAGTGGCTGCACAGCACCCTTACAGGAGAGGAACAGAGGCATATGAGAGGCATATATTCTACCAGCATCCATTATAACACAGCTTGGGCTGAGTTACCTTGCTGTTACAGTTGTGCCTCTCCCAAAAATATGTATGCATGGATGCTGTATGATGTTCAATTGAATCTAGTCAGGGAGTTTAAATGGGAGCCAAACAGTAGAAAAACACACAGATATTAGCTAGCTGATTGAGTCTAGGCCTAGAGCAGTGTTCTGTCTCTCTTTGTCTGCTCTGTTTTCTCAGTGGTTCACAACGCAGTGACAGTCTCTAATCAACTAAATAAACAGGACCCTCTTGAAATGATAGAAAGGAAGGCATCTGATCAGTGCAAACGCTTTGCTCTGCCATGATGAGGACGCACGTCTGCAATTAAAACAGGCAGATGGCATGAGAGAGGAGGGTTTGACTTGGCCCAAATCTCTGTAATCACATGGAAGCACATTCTGTTGAAAGGCAGCGGTGTCTCTTCAGAAAGTCTCCAAAGGCCAAGGGCTCTCTGCGGTTGCCAAGAAGGCTATCAGACACATACGCTTTATCAGTCAAGCTCATTACAAGCCAGATTTAGTGTGAGGGACGCTAGTTGTCACATCGCGTCAATTAACAGCTGGCATGTAGAGATGTAAGAGGAGGCATTGTTTTGGTTTCATGCTCTGTGTGAGGACTCACATAAAATTAATGCTGTGTTGCCTACATACTCTACAAAAGCTCCAGACTGTATGCCAAATGTATTGTGTATTAGAAACAGAGACCAGCTATTTCCACACAAGTGGTAAAAGCAGTAAGACATTATTTATGAAAAGCTAACCAGATATCCATCTTTCTAGATAGTAAGGTTAAGCTAGTTTGGTGGTACTGGCTTTATGATGGTACAGTATAAATGGTACAGTAGGTAGCAAGTATTCATTTAGGCTTCCTCACTGTGACCCTTCAGAGTGATTCCCATCTATTTCAATTCCCCTACTCTTATTGTGTTTGGCCACTTTAATTATGCAGATATCTTAGCCTGGGAGTTGGGGATGTACAGATGTAGGATCTTAATTTGTGCCAGTTTGCTATAGCAGGAAAACAATCCTACAGCAACAGGAAATGTGGAAATCACAAACTTCGGTAGCCTTTTTAAACCTCAAGTTTAACATTTCCTTCATTATATAAAAGTTCTCCTGCAACAGGGTGATCAAATTACGATCCCACATCTGTACATAATCCAAACATCTGCTCGGAGAAGCCCAACGTGGTCTTTGCACTGCGGATAAATATGAACTTTACAGGCATGGTGCTTCTTGCTTCTTGAGCTATATACACCATCCTGACAGATATCCAGGCAAACAGAGATGACACCTGCCATCTTGTAGTCTTGCCAAATTAAATTTTCCGAAAAGGATGAATGAATATACTCTGGAAACAGTGTAAAACCTTTCTCACTTCTCCTGGTCTATTCTCAGAGAGGAAAACACACATTACATGTGGCCCAATATTCTGATAAGAAGAATAGACAGCTTTTGTCTGAGACTAATAGTAACACTTTGTGTTGTGTTCTCTCTTTGCAGAAGAGTGGACATGTTGACGGGGTGGCCGATCCATGTAAGTAGCCTTACTGTAATCAATCAAACTGCACCACTTAAATACAGTATGTTATGCAATGACAAAAACCTTTCATGTTGGCATGGGTTATGTGAACAGCATTGATGGTACATACTACAGAAGCCCTCTTTGGTGAAAGTACTCAGAAAAACCTGTCTCTTTTCAAGGTTATACACACAGTATCAAACCTGCTTATACGCTGTTGGTACACTGTGTAGTAACTTCCTCATGTTCTGTTGTGTTCAAGATGGTATTTTAAAAGAATATGATGTCTTCCTGTTTTGTGAGCTATCATTATTGCCGTTGCCTGTTTTTGGTTTGTGTGCGTGCGTATGTTTGTGAGTGTGCGTGCACGCGTGCACGTGTACCGGTATTCTATTCTTATGAGATTCAATGTGTTGCATCAATTGATGGCGAGGCACTACTGTACACTACTGTAATCACATCTGTGCTGAGACGTGTTAGGTGCTACAGGCCTCTGCGTCTGCGGTGATGTTGTGGAAGTTCTATTACTGACTGGGATATTCCAGGAAGATGCAGTGCCAGGTCTCAGTAATGTCATGCTCTTAATATTTTCAATTTAAGGATCTCTATTCCACACTGCTTTATGTAGTGCAGCCAATCTCACTGTGCATTGGAATGTAATATTCAAACTGTGGTTTCCCATACAGTATTTGTTGTTGATTTATTGGTTGTTGCCCTCACAGCTCCTCTTTTGTGCATTGGAGCATGCAGGCTGGGTTCTTGACCTTAGAGTGTTAGAGCAAAGGGCAATTGGCCGGAGGTAAGGAGACAACACATCCTGAGTAACAACATTCTTCCTTGCCATTTAAGAACAAAGCAAGTGTGTTAGAATGTGTTGGAATTATTCACATGGTGTGGTGATCCATCCGTCTCCTGGGACTAATTATTCACTGTCTGTTTGTATGCTAAACTTCCCAAAAACAAGCAAGTGCTCTTTCTTGTCCTTATTCCTCATTCTCCTTGGAAGGGAATGACTGCAGATATCTCTCTCCTTCTCTCTCTCTCTCTCTGTCCTTCTCCCACTCGCTCTCTCTTGCTCTCTCTCTCTCCCCTTCTCTCTCTCTCTCTCTGCATCTGTCTCTCTGTGTCTGTCTGTCTTACCCTTTGGCTAACTGCTGCCTCGGTCTCTCCTCCCTCTTCTCGTTCTCACTCTGCATTGTTTTTATTGTCGTGTCTGTGATCCTCACTTGGAGACGACGACATTAATCAAATTGCCCTAGTTTTTCTTGAGAGACGCCAACGTTACCTGTGAAAATTGCAGCGGTGCAAACATGGCACGGCGGTCTTGAGCCAGCTCAGACAGAAGTCATAAATAAATTACATTTTACCGGCTAGCAGCACACAACAAGCAGATCAGTTTGTAAAAAGAACAGAATGTTTAGGTAATATGCGGAATTGAATATTGTCAATTTAGCTTATGAATAAGTGGTGATTAATTTAGCCTTGAGTGTCTAATTTATTAATTAAACAATGGGAAGTCAAACCAAGTTAAGCAGCCCTGTGGTTCATTTAGACAGTAATTGGGTGGGAATTAGGTAGGGCAATGCAGACCGAGTGACTAACAAACTGGAAAAGACTGGAGAGGTAGGGGCAGGAGAGGAGAGGAGAGGAGAGGAGAGGAGAGGAGAGGAGAGGAGAGGAGAGGAGAGGAGAGGAGAGGAGAGGAGAGGAGAGGAGAGGAGAGGAGAGGAGAGGAAGGGAGAGGGGAGTGGAGTGGAGAGGAGGGGAAGGGAGAGGAGAGGGGAGGAGAGGAAGAGAACAGGCGAAGAGGCTGTCCTCACAGATACCAAGGTGGGAGAGCTTCATCATTAAACCACAGATCCAGATAACCCATCACCATTTAAATTCCACAGATCTTATTTCTTCAAAGTCTTTACACATAAAAATAATTTGAAAGGAATGTGAAGAGTGTTATTGCTCCAAAATGTCTTGTTTCGTCTCTTAATTTGCAGCTCCAGTTTTTCTACCCAGTGTAGGAGTTCTCAGTGAGCATTGGAAATACATCAGGGGCCGGGCGCGCCATTGCATGCAAATAACATACGTTTTCTCTGTGGCCTTCAATTAAACTCTGAGATTTAAGAGCGCTCCAGACATACGGACACTCAGGTTCTACCTCAAAGAGTCATCTCTAATAATTAAAACTGTCGCTAAGGATCATTTCACTACTGACAGTTTTAAGTCACTAACAGATAGCCATGTCATAAATCTCGAAGAAATATGATTTCATTATGTCGAAGAACAATAAAGATTACTTAGCGTGGAGTTCATAAAATACAGGGTAGAAATCACTCAGCCATCAGAAACTTAATCAAAATTGTTAAATATAATAGCCTTTTGTAAAATGCCTCCACCTTATAGACTTGGTAATACAATTATAAGTCCTCCAAATGGCTGCAGAAGTACTGCTGCTACACCGAGTTGTGATTTGCCCCATAAATTTCCTGATTTCTGAGTCCCTCCTCAGTCCATTCTGATCAAGCCCAGGAATTACGACCAAACCCCAGCATCCCTATAATCAAATCAAGGAGTAGGTACAGTACCTCTTCCGTACTTTGATTTGAATTGTGCCAAAAGCGTAAGCTCTGTACTTAGCGTGCCCTGAGATCCAGTTGAAGGGCTTAAGGAGGGCATATCATACTCTCTGGGGATTTGGAGAGCCTTGCAGTGTCACACTGAAGAACACTTTACTCTGACTGGGGAGAACTGGGAAGAACGTTGCAGTGTTACTTTGAGCTGGTGATATTAACACCAAACATGCTAAGATTGCAGTGAGGAAAGGGGGAAAACAACACAAAGAGAGAGATGTTCTTTTAACCCATAAGAGTCTAAGCTCTGTCTAAGCCGGGGGGGGGGGGGGGGGTCATACCAAGGATCCTTTTGCTATTTGACCCCTTGAAGTAAAAAAAGATCAGGAAACATATATATATATATATATATATATATATATATATATTTTACATGTATTTAACCCCATGTTTTTGCCACTAAACAGTCTCCATGTGAGGCCTGTGGGCATCCGGGAGCCTAAACAACAAAACAACCAACATAGAGGCATCATAATAATTTGTAGGCCAAAGCGTTGGGACGCTTCAGGTGATTTTGTGAGAAGACCTATTTTCGGGATGTCTCATGGTCTGACAAACACCGCTCTAGCAATGTCACCTTTCACAGCACCGCTCTAGCTCTGTCACCTTTCACAGCACCGCTCTAGCTCTGTCACCTTTCACAGTACCGCTCTAGCTCTGTCACCTTTCACAGCACCTCTCTAGCTCTGTCACCTTTCACAGCACCACTCTAGCTCTGTCACCTTTCACAGTACCGCTCTAGCTCTGTCACCTTTCACAGCACCGCTCTAGCTCTGTCACCTTTCACAGTACCGCTCTAGCTCTGTCACCTTTCACAGCACCTCTCTAGCTCTGTCACCTTTCACAGTACCGCTCTAGCTCTGTCACCTTTCACAGCACTGCTCTAGCTCTGTCACCTTTCACAGTACCGCTCTAGCTCTGTCACCTTTCACAGCACTGCTCTAGCTCTGTCACCTTTCACAGTACCGCTCTAGCTCTGTCACCTTTCACAGCACTGCTCTAGCTCTGTCACCTTTCACAGTACCGCTCTAGCTCTGTCACCTTTCACAGCACCGCTCTAGCTCTGTCACCTTTCACAGCACCACTCTAGCTCTATCACCTTTCACAGCACCTCTCTAGCTCTGTCACCTTTCACAGCACCGCTCTAGCTCTGTCACCTTTCACAGTACCGCTCTAGCAATGTCACCTTTCACAGCACCGCTCTAGCTCTGTCACCTTTCACAGCACCGCTCTAGCTCTGTCACCTTTCACAGCACCACTCTAGCTCTGTCACCTTTCACAGCACCTCTCTAGCTCTGTCACCTTTCACAGCACCGCTCTAGCTCTGTCACCTTTCACAGCACCGCTCTAGCTCTGTCACCTTTCACAGCACCGCTCTAGCTCTGTCACCTTTCACAGCACCGCTCTAGCTCTGTCACCTTTCACAGCACCTCTCTAGCTCTGTCACCTTTCACAGCACCGCTCTAGCTCTGTCACCTTTCACAGCACCTCTCTAGCTCTGTCACCTTTCACAGCACCGCTCTAGCTCTGTCACCTTTCACAGCACCGCTCTAGCTCTGTCACCTTTCACAGCACCTCTCTAGCTCTGTCACCTTTCACAGTACCGCTCTAGCTCTGTCACCTTTCACAGCACCGCTCTAGCTCTGTCACCTTTCACAGCACCGCTCTAGCTCTGTCACCTTTCACAGCACCGCTCTAGCTCTGTCACCTTTCACAGCACCGCTCTAGCTCTGTCACCTTTCACAGTACCGCTCTAGCTCTGTCACCTTTCACAGTACCGCTCTAGCTCTGTCACCTTTCACAGCACCGCTCTAGCTCTGTCACCTTTCACAGCACCGCTCTAGCTCTGTCACCTTTCACAGCACCGCTCTAGCTCTGTCACCTTTCACAGCACCGCTCTAGCTCTGTCACCTTTCACAGCACCTCTCTAGCTCTGTCACCTTTCACAGTACCGCTCTAGCTCTGTCACCTTTCACAGCACCGCTCTAGCTCTGTCACCTTTCACAGCACCGCTCTAGCTCTGTCACCTTTCACAGCACAGCACCGCTCTAGCTCTGTCACCTTTCACAGCACCGCTCTAGCTCTGTCACCTTTCACAGTACCGCTCTAGCTCTGTCACCTTTCACCTCAGATGCGGAAGTGTGACATTGGCAGATGTGGTGGATTGATGGCATAACAAAAAAAATTCTAGTTTAAACTGACGGATTTGGGTCCCAGCACATTCAGGTGTGGAAGGGAATGAAATTGTAGGCCAGTTAGCTAAAAGAGCTTTGAAACAAGATATCATTTATATTAATGTTCCACTGCGTAGAGGTGAGGCCAAATGTAAGATTAGAGCTGTCACGACTTCCGCCGAAGTCGGCTCCTGTCCTTGTTCGGGCGGCGTTCGGCGATCGACGTCACCGGCTTTCTAGCCATCGCCGCTCCATTTTTCATATTTCCATTTGTTTTGTCTTGTTCCATTACACACCTGGTTTTCATTCCCTAATCACACTGCATGTATTTAGTCCTCTGTTCCCTTCCATATCTTTGTGTGAAATTGTATTTATGTTATGTGGGTATTGTTGCACGCTATACTTTTGTCTATGTTCCGTGTTTGGGCACATTTATGTACTTTTGTGCTTTTGTTGGACCGGAATAAAAAGTGTGCCTGCTCACTACACTCTGCTCTCCTGCACCTGACTTCACCTCCAGTACACACCCTTAACAAGAGCCATTTTGATTATGTGTGGCAGAAGAGATGGGACTCTGAGCGCAAGGGCCGGCATTTATATGCCCTCCAAAGAAAGGTCGGCTGACCAAGATTCAAAGGTCAGATTAGGAAGGAAGAGGTGGTGTTTGCTTGATTGTGCTTGGGACATTGTATATTGGACTCGTCATTACATCTGGTTGGCAAGCATGTGAATGGTTTGTGTCTGGAGTGTATGATTGATGAAACGGTGGAGCATGTGTTGTTATATTGTTGTAACTGTGTTGAAGAAAGGGTAAGATTGAAGTGTAGGGTCATTGAGGTTGGATGGGGTTGGGGGTTTGTAAGGGATTTTGGAGATGGCGAAGGGTCTATTAGAAGTTAGTAGGGCCCTTTTTATTTTAGGTAGGAGGATTTAGAAATGTTGTAAACTGTGATTGACAACACTCTCCAGCACAGTAGGTGGCGGCATACACCTTTAACGTTGGTTTGCGGACCGCCATCACATCATGGAACAACTTTCTATTATGCTAATTTGATTTCTGCAGGGGTACGGACATTGACTCTAGGCGGCTTTAAGGGGGGTAAAAAACTACTCTGCAATTTGGCTTTTATCTTTAAGCAGCTTGTGTTGACAGTGAATTTCAATGCTATTCTACTTAACAAGGCTTAAAGGAGCTAACACTGACATTATTTACATACCTCAAAAGAAGATAAGATGACAATATCTCATTCAACAGGTTTATAGGTTTGCTAGATATTTCATTATACCTTTTGAAATCATAAAAAGACCAGCATCATCATGCGATCTCCATGTTGACTGGTTAATTATCTCTCTATATTGTTAATGTGATGATAGAAATATATAGGTAATTGTATTAATATGGTCAATATAAACATAATAGCCTGTGTGACTTGAGACATCTGTAAGGTTTTCATAGACGACACTGGGCGAGTATGCTTTAAATGCCAGGATGTCATACTTATTTCAACTTTTCATTTAGTAGAATTCGCTGCACACTATTGAGAAAGAGAAACGTATTTCCACTTTGTGTTTGATCAGCTAATAAATATAGTAGATAAGAGGATGGGCTGGAGCAAAAGGAACAAATGGCGGGAAACAACGCAATTAGATGACGCATTCTCAGTATGGGTGAGCCTAGTAAATTGATTTGCTGCTTACTGCATGCATTTATACTAAACAGTACATAATAAATTGTATGTAGTATGATTAGTACACAGTATGTCATTTTAGTAAGTAGTAGGCAAGACAGATTTCAGACACAGCCAGGTTATGATTAGAAATGCATTGACTAACACTGCCTCGTCTCCTGGGTGACATGAACACAGGGTTTTCAGTCTGAACGGTGGCATTACCCCGCAGAGACACTTTTTTTTACCTTTATCTTGAACTGTATTGCCTGGCATCGACGCACACCCTACTTTATGAGGTGGGAAAATAAACGATTGCCTTGAATTCCTATGATGTGCTCCTATTCTCCCTGCTTCTCTGCCTGACGGAGTTCTGACAATAAGTTATTGAGATGGGATCTCATTCGGGCAGCAAGGTCCTCAAAAGCACTTTGTCACTCTGCAAAGGACAAAGTATATTTGCATACCTCAGGGGAAGTGGAAATATTAATAAGATGCTGTCAAGTTGGGTTATATGACTCAGTAAACACATTCTCTGCACAATGCCTGCATATTCTTTTGGTATCAGAGACACAATGCTATTGAAACAGTGAAAAGGAATTTTTCTTTGCTGAATGTGTTCATTCACGTTTTGACTGAGACTGATGCTGCTTTTGATCTTATTTACAAGTTGTGTTTCCTCGGGAATATATCTCAAAATGTCCTTCTGAGAAAGTTGTTGCATAGTTTAGCTAGAGAGATTGCTGCATCTATTTAAGTCAAACTCTAAACTCCATATGTAACAAATATGGAAATGGCAGACCTTCAAGTACAGATGGAATCTTTGCCACCAGCTGTAGATTGCAGCTCTAAAGGTGTGACAAAGACTTTGCGAATGTTACATTTTGCAAAGTGTGTGCAGGATTTTCTTTTCTTTAAATGTATTACACTTCGCAAAGACAAAGGGAGTGACTTTGCCTAGCACTCACACTCCACATGGAGTAGGTCATTTTGTTCGTAAGGGACAGACAGACCAGCCTCAGGCTGATCGCTGAAGGCTTAGTGAGTGAGCATCACAAACTCAAACCACTGAATCGTGCTCATGTGAGGTGAAAAGGAGTTAATAATATGGTATTTGTATTTCTTACATAATTTTTCTAAATATGGCAAGCAATTACCAGTGTCCTAATTTTGGCAGTCTGGGAGGACACGGGCCTGCCAGAATTCACTCTTTGAAGGTGTGCTTTTAAAATTCAATACACAATTTGTGCTTCTCTGAAGCTCTTTAGCTATATCCTATCCATTTGTGTTCAAGACAAGCCGTAGCATAAAAGCACCCTGGTGCATTTGACAGACGGTCTGACAAACTATGCCTATATTCTACTGAGATTCATCCTAAAATAACAACATAACATAACATAAAATAACACCATTGTTGTGTTGGATCCTTGCTATGGTACTTAATTTGTCTAGTCGAGAGCTTGGGACTATAAGGTTCTATCTGCAAAAAAGATGATTCTGAGATAATTGTCTTTAACGTTCAGAACCCCCATTAGTTTGAATAGTGTCAGCAATTTTATATTGTATTCCTTTGAATTTAACAGGAATTGGGTTATTTAGAGTACTATATAGGTAGAGAACATTGAACAGAATAAGCCTATGACAATAACATCATTTTTACAACAATGTAGATAGAACCTTATAGTCCCAAGCTCTGTAGTGTCCATACATTTACTGTTTGCAGAGTCTTTGGCCGATAAGAATCCTGGTATGGAAGAAAGATGTAGGATCTGAATTTGATCACCCTGTTGCAGGTGTACTTTCCTGCAATGGAAAACTTGTAACGTGTATTTCAGGTTTTAAAAGGCTTCTGAAGTTTGTAATTTCCATTTGGAAATGTCAGACTTAATTACGAAAGAAATGATCAACTCCTACAAAAATGTCCATTAATCATAACCCACATAATAATTCACATTTCCTGTTGCTGCAGGATTACTTTCCTGCTGTATAAAACTGGCTCAAATTAAGATCCTACACCTGTAATAACAAGCTATAGCACCTATACCAGTTTGTGGGTGGCTCCTCTTGAGAATATATGCGAGTGTCTTTGGAATTAAAACACTGAATTATTTATAACTCGACAAAGAAGCTGGCTTAGGTAGGTAGCAGGGAGAGAGAACACCCGCAGCACTAGCAGCAACAATAACTAATGAAGAAGATTGTTTTGCTGATTATGTCCCAAATAGCATCCTATTCCCTATATAATGCACTACTTTTGACCAAGGACCATATGGCTCTGATCAAAAGTAGTGCCCTATATAGGGAATAGGTGTCACAGTTGTCGTAGGAAGGAGTGGACCAAAGTGCAGCATGATTATCGTTCCACATTTTTATTGAACTGTGAAACTATGTAATACATGCAAATTAACTGAATAACAAAACAACAGACTGTGACGCAGAGGTGAAACATACACTTACTCAAAATAATCTCCCACAAACCCACGTGGGAAAAACACCTACTTATGTATGATCTCCAATTAGAGACAACGATGACCAGCTGCCTCTAATTGGAGATCATCCCAAACAAAACCCAACATAGAAATACAAAACTAGAACATAACAACATAGAAAAACTAAACTAGAAAACCCCCCTGTCACGCCCTGACCTACTCTACCATAGAAAAGAACAGCTTTCTATGGTCAGGATGTGACAATAGGGTGCCATTTGGGACACACACCCTGTTTGTTTTGAAAGCCTGTATGGGGCTAACAGAGAGCATACAGTACAGAGATGATGAATTATGTGTTCTAGAACAGAACTATTGAAGCATGCTGAGTGAATGTAAGGACGTTCTCAGGTTCTCCCTTCATCAGTAGATGGTTTACCAGGAATCTGTCTACTTATTTCCGTCTACCTACAGTACAACACAGCAGCATTCAACAGAGTAGTACTGCTCTGCGTGTGGCCCATCAGTGCTTGTAACTCCGCAGTGTTTACTATAATAATAATGATACTAACTATAGTTTAGCCAGGTTCTCATGTTATATATTCCCATTATTACACAGGTCCACAGGGTTGGGGAGTAACGGATTACATGTAATGAAAAGACTAACTGTAATCTGTTACGTTCCCAGCAAAAACATTGTAATCAGATACTTTTGAAAAACTAGATGATTACTTCTAGGATTACTTTTAAATTCAGAAAGGATGTTTGCGAGAATTTATTTTGACAACTTTATGTTTTCTCAATGACATTCAAATCAGCAGTGAAAAAAAGTGTGTATTTAAGTTTGTTCCGCCTGAGCAAGTCTGACCAGGGAGAGGCTATAGCGGACACGCCTGCTGCCCAAAATGATGACCTATGTCACGCAGCTGAGAGCCGAGTAGAGACAAATGGATTAGATTCAGTCAGTCCTGATGAACCCTTCCCAGATAGCTAGATTATGCTGACTAGCTGGCAACAAAACAGCAGCATGGCGGTAGTTAAAATTTGTAATTGAAAGTTATGTTTATTCCGATGGACGAGGGACCCTAGTCACAAAATCAAGTTTCAAGTTTTATTAGTCATATGTACGAGATACATATGTTATACATCATCCAATGAAATGCTTACTTGCAGGTTCCTTCTCAAAAATGCAACAATATGACAATAATAAAAGATAAGAATATGAACATAAAGTAAATGACAGAAGAATAGAATAAACATGTTAACATTTATTATAATACAGGAAGACACAATTTATAGTCCAATATTTACACTTGTATTGGGGATGGGGGGGAAGTGTATAACTTGAAGTATAATAAGAATCTGGTATCAGCAGCTGTGATGTGTGTGTAGCATGAATCTATATTTGTGCATATGTGTGTGGGGGTGTGTGCATGAGTGAGTGCATGTGTGCTAAGGTGAGGAGAATCAGAGCAGGTTGTCAGTCCAGTTCAAGTACTATATTCAGCAGTCTGGTTGCTTGTAGCTACAAACCGTCTCTGAGCCTGTTAGTATCAGACCTCACGCTGCGATACCGTCTGCCCGATGGTAAGGGAGAGTACAGCTTGTGGCTGGTGTGTGTGGGGTCCTTGATGGTGTGGGGTCCTTGATGGTGGGCCTTGCGGTTGTGGACGGAGCAATTCCCGTACCAGGCCGTGATGCAACCGGTCAGGACGTTTGTATTTGTATTTATTATGGATCCCCATTAGCTGCCACCAAAGCAGCAACTACTCTTGCTGGGGTCAAGCAAAAAACATTACAATACATTCACAGATTTCACAACACACTGTGCCCTCAGGCCCCTACTCCACCACTACCACAAATCTACAGTACTAAATCCATGTGTATGTATAGTGTGCATGTTATTGTATCGTGTGTGTGTGTGTGTTTTTTTAATCTGTTTTTTTAAATCAAAATGTGCTGCTTGCGTCAGTTACTTGATGTGGAATAGAGTTCCATGTAGTCATGGCTCTCTGTAGTACTGTGTGCCTCCCATAGTCTGTTCTGGACTTGGGGACTGTGAAGAGACCTCGTGGCATATGCATGGGTGTCCAAGCTGTGTGCCAGTAGTTTAGACAGACAGCTCGGTGCATTCAACATGTCAATACCTCTCATAAATAAAAGTAGTGATGAAGTCAATCTCTCCTCCACTTTCAGCCAGGAGAGATTGACATGTTGAATGCACATGTTGAATGTCTGTCTAAACTACTGGAGAGATTGACATGCACATTATTAATATTAGCTCTCTGTGTACATCCAAGGGCCAGTCGTGCTGCCCTGTTCTGAGCCAATTGCAATTTTACTGAATCCTTTTTTGTGGCACCTGACCACACGACTGAACAGTAGTCAAGGTGTGACAAAACTAGGGTATGTAGGACCTGCCTTGTTGATTGTGTTGTTAAGGCAGAGCATCGCTTTATTATAGACAGACTTCTCCCCATCTTAGCTACTACTGCATCAATATGTTTTGACCATGACAGTTTACAATCTAGGGTTACTCCAAGCAGTTTAGTAATCTCGATGCTGCCGACATTTCTTCAGCACATGCAGCCTACAATGTTACAAGTATAGGCTAGCAAATGTCATTTTAATTGTGAAATATTATAGGGCCTATTTGTGTAATTAGTAGGCTAACGCATTGTTGCTTACTTCCTTCCTCTCGTTCAACAGTTTAATTAAATACGTTTCGTTGACCTCATCTTCATCTTTCTAATGACATCCTTGAATAATTTAGAATTAGATGCAGACGGCTTTCACTTTTTTCAAACTACCTGAGTTCTATTGGCTGCTGTATTTAACATTCAGCAAAAAGAGCTTCCATCCCTCGTCGAATAGTCTATTGGTATAAGAAATGCAAAAAAATAAAATAATGTCCAGCTAGCTACTCTAGTCTATCTTTTCCTGCATGGAACTCCAAGAGCTAAGTAGCATTTTTTAAGGAGAGACACCAGCGTAGCACACGTGCTTGAGGCTATAAGAGACAGAGGCTATAGGTTAGAAGCTTATTATGCATAACTCATCATTAACTAGCAAAATATACAGATTAAACTGCATTGAATTTATTACCTGAAGAGGTAGGCTAGGACATCTATATATAGGGCTATATATTAACCTAGAACAGGATTATTTATTTTGGATGCAATTTGAATGGAGTTGATGGAGAGAGAAAGCCTGCGAGAGAGTGCTCGTGCGTGCACTGATTTTAAAGCAACGCTATTCGAGTGATAGGCTGTTTTAAAACTCTGAAGTTATAATCATTTTTTACTAAAATCTTTACAATTAAAAAATAAGGTGACCCCTGAAAGCCAGAAGGAGATGGGTAAATTAGACATCCATTCGCTCTTTATATTACTGTAGCATAGACTATGCTGCAGCAAATGAAGGCCTACCTGTCACAAGGAAAAAAGTTACCATGATGAGATGATAGGTCTACTGTATACGCATTGTGAACTGTGCTCCATACTGAGATGGGCTGTCTGTCCCCACCCTGAGCTTGATGATTCATCATGCAGAGGCTGTAGAGAAGCCAGATTTAGACATTGAATATAATTTAACAGTTCCATTTCACGCCGTATCCTTCATGTAAATAATTTATTATAATTTACCGGTTTCTCACAGTTATTTATCCCTGGAAAAGGGAGTGGTTTTGGGGGGTAAATACCAGTAAATCTCGGTAATCGGTTTCAACCCTGGGACCCTAGGACTGAGGACACACCCCTGGGGGGCACCAGTGTTAAGAGAGTGTGGAGGAGGTGTTGATGCCAATTCTGAACAGAGTTCTCACATAGGGGTTCCTCTTGTACAGATGTGAATAGCAATGGAAATGGAATCTTCCATAGACTTTTTGGAGCAGAAGGCAAATTGGAGTGGGTCCAGTGTGCCTGGCATGATGGCCTTGATGTGGGCCATGACCAGCTTCTCGAAGCACTTCATGATGACTGAGGTGAGCGCGACAGGGTGATAATCATTTGGGCATGTCATCTTGTTTTTCTTGGGCACTGGGATGATGGTGCCTGTAGGATTTAGTGTCACCTCTGTCAGAAGCCGATTGGACTACTTTTGTCCTATTGGATCCAATAGGTTTTTGGTCAGTGTTGTAGGATTTTGTCACCCCAATCAGAATCCTATTAGAACCTTTTTTCTTAATTGAACCCATGAAATTAGTTTGTTGTCATTACTTCCACTACAATACAACAACATTAATTACAACATTTTCTTTGATCGGAAACAACAGTTCTATATTCATTTTGGTTTCATTCACCACCACAATAAGGGATTGTTTCAAGGCTGCAAGTTCGTTTGCAGTATGACCACTAGTACACATGGTACATTTTGCAGTGTTAAACCAACACAGAGTTCATTTTAACAATACCTCAGATAACATATGGTTCCACTCTACAGAGTGTAAAAAGTACTCTAATTATAATGTTACATTTTGGCATATTTCCCATGCTGCCTTTTCTTTGTAGTTACCACTCATGACTGTATTTTCTAATGTCAGAGACATGGTTGTTGAATTCTTTCCTTTTAAAGGTCTGTGTCTTTCACCAAATGAGTACCTAAGCAAATGCTGTCATTTAAAAATGTATTTTATGAAAATACATTACATATATCAAAAGGCCTTACTTTGATGGCCTAGTTTAACCGAACACAGTGGTGTTAGGAAAATCCTGGTTTACAAATTACAGGCCATTATGCTGGCTTGCAAGGTGATATGTAATTCCTTTTGGAATCCAGACAGAGTTAGGATAGCCAATAGTTGGAATCTTTATTCACCCGCAAAATGCATTTAGAATGACTACCAGGGTTAGGAACTCTGGTAAAGTACAATACCTAAACCATCTAAACTGGAAAAAAACATAAATCTAACTGTCTGATTGGATTAGTTCAGAAAAATGTATGTTATTTATCTTTGTGTAGCATAAGATGTACATGTTGGCGCATTGCTGCGGGGACTTGCTTCCATTCAGCCACAAGAGCATTAGTGAAGCCGGGCACTGATGTTGGGCGATTAGGCCTGGCAAACAGTCGGCGTTCCAATTCATCCCAAAGGTATTTGATGGGGTTGAGGTCAGTCCTCTGTGCAGTCAAGTTCTTCCACACTGATCTTGACAAACCATTTCTGTATGGACCTTACTTTGTGCAAGGGGGCATTGTCATGCTGAAACAGGAAAGGGCCTTCCCCAAACTGTTGCCACAAAGTTGGAAGCACAGAATCGTCTACAATGTCATTGTATGCTGTAGCGTTAAGATTTCCCTTCACTGGAACTAAGGGGCCTAGCCAAAACCATGAAAACAGCCCCAGACCATTATTCCTCCTCCACCAAACTTGACAGTTGGCACTATACATTCAGGCAGGTAGCGTTCTCCTGGCATCAGCCAAACCCAGATTTGTCCCTCGGACTGTGAGATGGTGAAGCTTGATTCATCACGCCAGAGAACATGTTTCCGCTGCTCCAGAGCCTAATGGTGGCGAGCTTTACACCACTCCAGCCGACGCTTGGCATTGCTCATAGTGATCTTAGGCTTGTGTGCGACTGCTTGGCCATGGAAACCCATTTCATGAAGCTCCCGACGAACAGTTATTCTGCTGATGTTGCTTCCAGAGGCAGTTTGGAACTTGGTAGTGAGATTTGTAACCGAGGATAGACTATTTTTACGCACTTCAGCACTCTGGGGTCCCGTTCTCTAAGCTTGTGGCCTGCTCCTAGACGTTTTCACTTCACAATAATGGCACTTACAGTTGACCGGGGCAGCTCTAGCAGGGCAGCAATTTGACAAACTGACTTGTTGGAAAGTCACTGAGCTCTTCAGTAAGGCCATTATACTGCCAATGTTTGTCTATGGATATTTCATGGCTGTGTGCTCGATTTTATACACCTGTCAGAAACGGGTATGGCTGAAATAGCCGAATCCACTCATTTGAAAGGGTGTCCACATACACTGTATATACAAAAGTATATGTAGTATTCAGCTATGCATACAAAAAAGAGAATGTTCCCTTAACCCTCTCTATGCTGGGATAGGGAAAGAAAAAGAAAAACCTGAAGATAATGAGACCTCCCCCAACTCCTTCCCTCCAAGGGTTGTACCACCCCAGATCCCTCCCTCCCTCCCTCCTTCCTTCCCTCCCTCCCTCCCTCCCTCCCTCCCTCCCTCCCTCCCTCCCTCCCTCCCTCCCTCCCTCCCTACCAGGGTTGTACAACTAACCCCACCCCAGAGCTGTCCCCCTCACTCTCCCTCCATCCCAAGAAGGTGCACCTTCCCTATCTCCCTCCTGGATGTAACTACCATTGCCCATCTAGTGACTTCTTGGCAAACCTGAACCAGGTGTTATAAAAAAAAATTCTACATTATTACAGTTGAAATCAGAAGTTTACATACACTTAGGTTGGAGTCATTAAAACATGTTTTTCAACCACTCCACAAATTTCTTGTTAGCAAACTATAGTTTTGGCAAGTCGGTTAGGACATCTACTTTGTGCATGAGACAAGTAATTTTTCCAATAATTGTTTACAGACAGATTATTTTACTGTGCCTTTAAAGGCACTTGACTGTGCCTTTAAACAGCTTGAAAAATTCCAGAAATTGATGTCATGGCTTTAGAAGATTATGATAGGCTAATTGACATCATTTGAGTCAATTGGAGGTGTACCTGTGGATGTATTTCAAGGCCTACCTTCAAACTCAGTGCCTCTTTGCTTGACATCATGGGAAAATCAAAAGAAATCAGCCAAGACCTCAGAAAAATAATTGTAGAGCTCCACAAGTCTGGTTCATCCTTGGGAGCAATTTCCAAACGCCTGAAGGTACCACATTCATCTGTACAAACAATAGTACGCAAGTATAAACACCATGGGACCACGCAGCCATGATACCGCTGAGAAAGGAGACGCGTTCTGTCTCCTAGAGATGAACGTACTTTGGTGCAAAAAGTGCAAATCAATCCCAGAACAACAGCAAAGGACCTTGTGAAGATGCTGGAGGAAACAGGTACAAAAGTATCTATATTCACAGTAAAATGAGTCCTATATCGACATAACCTGAAAGGCCGCTCAGCAAGGAAGAAGCCACTGCTCCAAAACCACCATAAAAAAGCTAGACTACGATTTGCAAATGCACATGGGGACAAAGATTGTACTTTTTGGAGAAATGTCCTCTGGTCTGGTGAAACAAAAATATAACTGTTTGGCCATACTGACTATCGTTACGTTTGGAGGAAAAAGGAGCATGCTTGCAAGCAGAAGAACACTATCCCAAACATGAAGCATGGGGTTGGCAGCATCATGTTGTGGGGGTGCTTTGCTGCAGGAGGGACTGGTGCACTTCACAAAATAGATGGCATCATGAGGAAGAAAAATTATGTGGATATATTGAAGCAACATCTCAAGACATCAGTCAGGAAGTTAAAGCTTGGTTGCAAATGGGTCTTTCAAATGGACAATCACCCCAAGCATACTTCCAAAGTTGTGGCAAAATGGCTTAAAGACAACAAAGTCAAGGTACTGGAGTGGCCATCACAAAGCCCTGACCTCAATCTAATAGAAAAGTTGTGGGCAGAACTGAAAAAGTGTGTGCGAGCAAGGATGCCTACAAACCTGATTCAGTTGTACCAGCTCTGTCAAGAGGAATGGGCCAAAATTCACCCAACTTATTGTGGGAAGCTTGTGGAAGGCTACCTGAAACGATTGACCCAAGTTAAACAATTTAAAGGCAATACTACCAAATACTAATTGAGTGTATGTAAACTTCTGACCCACTGGGAATGTGATGAATGAAATAAAAGCTGAAATAAATCACACTCTCCTATTATTCTAACATTTCACATTCTTAAAATAAAGTGGTGATCCTAACTGACCTAAGACAGGGAATTTTTACTTGGATTAAATGTCAGGAATTGTGAAAAACTGAGTTTAATGTATTTGGCTAAGGTGTATGTAAACTTCCGACTTCAACTGTATATATATAAATAATAAACACACACATATATAAACTGTCCTCTCACATTCAACTGCGTTTATTTTCAGCAAACTTAATATGTGTAAATATTTGTATGAACATAACAAGATTCAACAACTGAGATAAACTGAACAAGTTCCACAGACATGTGACTAACAGAAATTGAATAATGTGTCCCTGAACAAAGGGGGGTGATCAAAAGTAAGTCAATGCAGCTGGTGGTCACCCCAGATAGTAAGTACTGCAGTGCATCTCCTCATGGACTCCACCAGATTTGCCAGTTCTAGCTGTGAGATGTTACCCCACTCTTCCACCAAGGCACCTGCAAGTTTCCGGACATTTCTCGGGGGGAATGGCCCTAGCCCACTCCCACCGATCAAACAGGTCCCAGACATGCTCATTGGGATTGAGATCCGGGCTCTTTGCTGGTCATGGCATAACACTGGCATTCCTGTCTTGCAGGACATCACACACAGAATGAGCAGTATGGCTGGTGGCATTGCCATGCTGGAGGGTCATGTCAGGATGAGCCTGCAGGAAGGGTACCACATAATGGAGGGGGATGTCTTGCAATGACAACAAGCTTAGTCCGATGATGCTGTGACACACCGCCCCAGACCATGACGGACCCTCCACCTCCAAATCGATCCCGCTCCAGAGTACAGGCCTCGGTGTAATACTCATTCCTTCGACTATAAACGCGAATCCGACCATCACCCCTGGTGAGACAAAAACCGCGACTCGTCAGTGAAGAGCACTTTTTGCCAGTCCTTTCTGGTCCAGCGACAGTGGGTTTGTACCCATATGCGAAGTTGTTGCCAGTGATGTCTGGTGAGGACCTGCCTTACAACAGGCCTACAAGCCCTCAGTCCAGCCTCTCTCAGCCTATTGCGGACAGCTTGAGCACTGATGGAGGGATTGTGCATTCCTGGTGTAACTTAGGCAGTTGTTGTTGCCATCCTGTACCTGTCCCGCAGGTGTGATGTTCAGATGTACCGATCCTGTGCAGATGTTGTTACACGTGGTCTGCCACTGTGAGAACGATCAGCTGTCCGTCCTGTCTCCCTGCAGCACTGTCTTTGGCGTCTCACAGTACAAACATTGCAATTTATTGCCCTGGCCAAATCTGCAGTCCTCATGCCTCCTTGCAGCATGCCTAAGGCACATTCACGCAGATGAGCAGGGACCCTGGGCATCTTTCTTTTGGTGTTTTTCAGAGTCAGTAGAAAGGCCTCTTTAGTGTCCTACGTTTTCATAACTGTGACCTTAATTGCCTACCATCTGTAAGCTGTTAGTGTTTTAACGACCGTTCCACAGGTGCATGTTCATTAATTGTTCATGGTTCATTGAACAAGCAAGGGAAACAGAGTGTAAACCCTTTACAATTAAGATATTTTGCTTTTTATGAATTATCTTTGAAAGACAGGGTCCTGAAAAAGGGACGTTTCATTTTTTGCTAGTTTATATACAGTAGCAGTCCAAAAATGTGGACACACCTACTCATTCAAGGGTTTTTCTTTATTTTTACTATTTTCTACATTGTAGAATAATAGTGAAGACATCAAAACTATGAAAGAACACACATGGAATCATGTAGTAACCCCCCCCCAAAAAAGTGTTAAACAAATCAAAATATATTTTATATCTGAGATTCTTATAAGTAGCCACCCTTTGCCTTGATGACAGCTTTTCACACTCTTGGCATTCTCTCAACCAGTTTCACCTGGAATGCTTTTCCAGTCTTGAAGGAGTTCCCACATATGCTGAGCACTTGTTGGCTGCTTTTTCCTTTCCCAATTTTTCTACAATGCAGAAAACAGTAAAAATAAAGAAAATTCCTTGAATAAATAGGTGTGTCCAAACTTTTGACTGGTACTGTATGTATGGAATATACACTGCTCAAAAAATAAAGGGAACACTTAAACAACACAATGTAACTCCAAGTCAATCACACTTCTGTGAAATCAAACTGTCCACTTAGGAAGCAACACTGATTGACAATAAAATTCACATGCTGTTGTGCAAATGGAATAGACAACAGGTGGAAATTATTGGCAATTAGCAAGACACCCCCAATAAAGGAGTGGTTCTGCAGGTGGAGACCACAGACCACTTCTCAGTTCCTATGCTTCCTGGCTGATGTTTTGGTCACTTTTGAATGCTGGCGGTGCTTTCACTCTAGTGGCAGCATGAGACGGAGTCTACAACCCACACAAGTGGCTCAGGTAGTGCAGCTCATCCAGGATGGCACATCAATGCGAGCTGTGGCAAGAAGGTTTGCTGTGTCTGTCAGCGTAGTGTCCAGAGCATGGAGGCACTACCAGGAGACAGGCCAGTACATCAGGAGACGTGGAGGAGGCCGTAGGAGGGCAACAACCCAGCAGCAGGACCGCTACCTCCGCCTTTGTGCAAGGAGGAGCAGGAGGAGCACTGCCAGAGCCCTGCAAAATGACCTCCAGCAGGCCACAAATGTGCATGTGTCTGCTCAAACGGTCAGAAACAGACTCCATGAGGGTGGTATGAGGGCCCGACGTCCACAGGTGGGGGTTGTGCTTACAGCCCAACACCTTACAGGACGTTTGGCATTTGCCAGAGAACACCAAGATTGGCAAATTCGCCACTGGCGCACTGTGCTCTTCACAGATGAAAGCAGGTTCACACTGAGCACATGTGACAGACGTGACAGAGTCTGGAGACGCCGTGGAGAACGTTCTGCTGCCTGCAACATCCTCCAGCATGACCGGTTTGGCGGTGGGTCAGTCATGGTGTGGGGTGGCATTTCTTTGGGGGGCCGCACAGCCCTCCATGTGCTCGCCAGAGGTAGCCTGACTGCCATTAGGTACCGAGATGAGATCCTCAGACCCCTTGTGAGACCATATGCTGGTGCGGTTGGCCCTGGGTTCCTCCTAATGCAAGACAATGCTAGACCTCATGTGGCTGGAGTGTGTCAGCAGTTCCTGCAAGAGGAAGGCATTGATGCTATGGACTGGCCCGCCCGTTCCCCAGACCTGAATCCAATTGAGCACATCTGGGACATCATGTCTCGCTCCATCCACCAACGCCACGTTGCACCACAGACTGTCCAGGAGTTGGCGGATGCTTTAGTCCAGGTCTGGGAGGAGATCCCTCAGGAGACCATCCACCACCTCATCAGGAGCATGCCCAGGCATTGTAGGGAGGTCATACAGGCACGTGGAGGCCACACACACTACTGAGCCTCATTTTGACTTGTTTTAAGGACATTACATCAAAGTTGGATCAGCCTGTAGTGTGCTTTTCCACTTTCATTTTGAGTGTGACTCCAAATCCAGACCTTCATGGGCTGATAAATGGGATTTCCATTGATTTTTGTGTGATTATTATTATTTTTGTGTGATTTTGTTGTCAGCACATTCAGCTATGTAAAGAAAAAAGTATTTAATAAGATTATTTCATTCATTCAGATCTAGGATGTGTTATTAGTGTTCCCTTTATTTTTTTGAGCAGTATATATATATATATATATATATATAATATAATGACCTGTGTCATTAAAAACTCCTTAAGAGTCTGGCGTCAACACCCGTGCACCAGTCTAAGTATGAAAAATCCCCATCAAAATCTGTCAGTTTCAGGTAGAGATAGAGTATATGTTTTTTGCATGGTCTGGGACTCAATCAACCGCATCCGCCTATGTTGGCCTTCCGCATCTGTAGTTGAATGTGCTGATATACAACGGTGTTTTTCTGACCATGAAACATCCCGACTTTCGGTCTTCTCACGAAAACGTCTGTAGTGCTGGAACAGTGTGGCCTACAATTTATTATGACCTCGCTATGGAAAGATGAGATTCTCACAAACAAATCAAATTGTATTTGTCACATGCCGAATACAACAGGTGTAGACCTTACAGTGAAATGCTTACTTACAAGCCATTGACCAAAAATGCAGTTAAGAAACATAAAAAAAATTAAAATAAAAGTAACAAATAATTAAAGAGCAGCAGTAAAATAACAATAGCGAGGCTATATACAGGGGAAACCGATTCAAAGTCAATGTGCGGGGGCACCGGTTAGTAGAGGTAATTGAGGTAATATGTACATGTAGGTAGAGTTATTAAAGCGACTATGCATAGACAATAACAGAGAGTTGCAGCAGGGTAAAATAGAGGCAGGGTGGCAATGCAAATAGTCTGGGTAGCCATTTGATTAGATGTTCAGGAGTCTTATGGCTTGGGGGTAGAAGCTGTTTAGAAGCCTCTTGGACCTAGACTTGGCGCTCCGGTACCGCTTGCCGTGTGGTAGAAGAGAGAACAGTCTATGACTAGGGTGGCTGGAGACTTTGACAATTTTTAGGGCCTTCCTCTGACACCGCCTGGTATAGAGGTCCTGGATGGCAGGAAGCTTTGTCCCAGGGATGTACTGGGTCGTACACACTACCCTCTGTAGTGCCTTGCGGTCAGAGGCCGAGCAGTGTCATACCAGGCAGTGATGCAACCCGTTAGGATGCTCTCGACAGTGCAGCTGTAGAACTTTTTGAGGATCTGAGGACCCATGCCAAATCTTTTCAGTCTCCTGAGGGGGAATAGGTTTTGTCGTGACCTCTTCACAACTGTCTTGGTGTGCTTGGACCATGTTAGTTTGTTGGTGATGTGGACGCCAAGGAACTTGAAGTTCTCAATCTGCTCCACTGCAGCCCCGTCGATGAGAATGGGGCCGTGCTCGGTCCTCCTTTTCCTGTAGTCCACAATCATCTCCTTTGTCTTGATCACGTTGAGGGAGAGGTTGTTGTCCTTGCACCACATGGTCAGGTCTCTGACCTCATCCCTATAGGTATGCTGTCTCGTCATTGTCGGTGATCAGGCCTACCACTGTTCTGACCTTAACGATGGTGTTGGAGTCGTGCCTGGCCATGCAGTCATGAGTGAACAGGGAGTACATGAGGGGAATGAGGACACACACCCCTGAGGGGCCCCCGTGTTGAGAATCAGTGTGGCGGCTGTGTTGTTACCTACCCTTACCCCCCGGGGGTGGCCTGTCAGGAAGTCCAGGATCCAGTTGCAGAGGGAGTTGTTTAGTCCCAGGATCCTTAGCGATGAGCTTTGAGGGCACTATGGTGTTGAACGCTGAGCTGTAGTCAATGAATAGCATTTTATTTATTTATTTATTTTATTTCACCTTTATTTAACCAGGTAGGCATTCTCAGATAGGTGATCTTTTTGTCCAGGTGTGAACAGGCAGTGTGGATCATCTGTGGATCTGTTGGGTCGGTATGCAAATTGGGGTGGGTCTAGGGTTTCTGGGATAATGGTGTTGATGTGAGCCATTCAAAGCACTTCATGGCTACAGACGTGAGTGCCAAGGGTTGGTAGTCATTTAGGCAGGTTACCTTAGTGTTCTTGAGCACAGGGACTATGTGGTCTGCTTGAAACATGTTGGTATTACAGACTCAGACAGGGACAGGTAGAAACTGTCAGTGAAGACACTTGCCAGTTGGTCAGTGCATGCTCGGAGTACACGTCCTGGTAATCCATCTGGCCCTGCGGGCTTGTGAATGTTGACCGCTATAAAGGTCTTACTCACATCGGCTGCGGAGAGCTTGATCACACAGTCGTCCGGAACAGCTGATGTTCTCATGCATGTTTCAGTGTTACTTGTCTCGAAGCGAGAATAGAAGTAATTTAGCTTGTCTGGTAGGCTCGTGTCACTGGGCAGCTCATGGCTGAGTGTCCCTTTGTAGTCTGTAATAGTTTGCAACCCCTACCACATCCGACAAGCATTGGAGCCAGTGTAGTACGATTTGATCTTAGTCCTGTATTGACGCTTTGCCTGTTTGATGGTTCGTCGGAGGGCATAGCGGGATTTCTTATAAGCTTCCGGGTTAGAGTCCCGCTCCTTGAAAGCGGCAGCTCTACCCATTAGCTCAGTGCGGATGTTGCCTGTAATCCATGGCTTCTGGTTGGGGTATGTACGTACAGTCCCCAACCAATGTGTTCTCCGTTTTTTACACAAATGCAAACAACCTTGTGGACAGTGTCAGTAGGTTTCACAGCTATTTTGTTGCAGTTGACACAATAACTTTAATGTGTGACGCAGATGCACCAGATGCAAATGTTTACTCACGTTGTGTCCCTTGGACCTTCATGGGATGGAGCTCACCATATTAAGTGGCAAGGGTGGCAGTTCAATATTGGTTGCTTATGATTTTATTATAGTTCACATGTATCCACTGTCAACTTTCATAGGTATTTGTCTTAGAGGTTTGGAAGGTGGGTGCTCCATATGTTAAGCAGCCAAGGTAACTATAGTGTATAACTAAGTTTTGAAGCTAAATCCTTTACAATGTAATGTAAATATCTATACAATTCCCATCAACAAAATTAATAGAAATCCTGTATGGGAAAATACATAAATATCCTATAGGATGCTATAGTATTCCAATACAAGGATCCAATTAGAATCCAATCAAAAAATCCTATCAGATTTGGAACCCGCCCTATTGGACTCCTACTGGATGCTATACTATAGGATTTTATATACAATAATCAAATAGAAAAACCAGTGTGCTGGAAGTGTAGCGGTCTAAGTTCCTGATTGCGGACCACATATGCCCCCTCAGATAAAATCCAATAGGATATGTACCAAAATCTAATACGATTTTTTGACTAAGGGAGAAATAATTGAGAATTTCAATAAGCATTTTTCTACGGCTGGCCATGCTTTCCAACTGGCTACCCCTACCGATCAACAGCGCTGCACCCCCCATTTCTTCTTCACCCAAATCAAGATAGCTGATGTTCTGAAAGAGCTGCAAAATCTGAACCCATACAAATCAGCCGGGCTAGACAATCTGGACCCTCTCTTTCTAAAATGATCTGCCGAAATTGTTGCAACCCCTATTACTAGCCTGTTCAACCTCTCTTTCGTATCGTCTGAGATTCCAAAAGATTAGAAGGCTGCCGCAGTCATCCCCGTCTTCAAAGGGGAGACACTCTAGACCCAAACTTCTACCTATATCTATCCTACACTGCTTTTGTAAGGTCTTCGAAAGCCAAGTTAACAAACAGATTACCGACCATTTCGAATTCCACTGTACCTTCTCCACTATGCAATCTGGTTTCAAAGCTGGCCATGGGTGCACCACAGCCACGCTCAAGGTCCTAAATGATATCATAACCGCCATCGATAAGAGACATTACTGTGCAGCCGTATTCATCGACCTGGCCAAGGCTTTCGACTCTGTCAATCACCGTATTCTTATCAGCAGACTCAACAGCCATGGTTTCTTTAATGACTGCCTCGCCTGGTTCACTAACTACTTCTCTGATAGAGTTCAGTGTGTCAAATCGGAGGACCTGTTGTCCGGACCTCTGGCACTCTCTAGGGGGGTGCCACAGGGTTCAATTCTCGGGCCGACTCTCTTCTCTGTATACATCAATGATGTCACTCTTGCTGCTGGTGATTCTCTGATCCACCCCTACGCAGGCGACACCATTCTGTATACATCTGGCCCTTCTTTGGACACTGTGTTAACTAACCTCCAGACGAGCTGCAATGCCATACAACTCTCCTTCCATGGCCTCCAACTGCTCTTAAATGCAAGTAAAACTAAATGCATGCTCTTCAACCGATCGCTGCCCGCACCTGCCCGCCCGTCCAGCATCACTACTCTGGATGGTTCTGACTTAGAACATGTGGACAACTACAAATACCTAGGTGTCTGATTAGACTTTAAACTCTCCTTCCAAACTCACATTAAGCATCTCCAATCCAAAATTAAATCTAGAATCGGCTTCCTATTTCGCAACAAAGCATCTTTCACTCATGCTGCCAAACATACCCTCGTAAAACTGACCATCCTACCGATCTTCGACTTCGGCGATGTCATTTACAAAATAGCCTCCAACACTCTACTCAACAAATTGGATACAGTATATCACAGTGCCATCCGTTTTGTCACCAAAGCCCCATATACTATCCACCACTGCGACCTGTACACTCTCGTTGGCTGGCCCTCGCTTCATACTCGCCACCAAACCCACTGGCTCCAGGTCACCTACAAGTCTCTGCTAGGTAAAGCCCCGCCTTATCTCAGCTTACTGGTCACCATAGCAGCACCCACCCATAGCACACACTCCAGTAGGTATATCTCACTGGTCACCCCCAAAGCCAATTCTTCCTTAGGCCGCCTTTCCTTCCAGTTCTCAGCTGCTAATGACTGGAACGAACTGCAAAAAAATCACTGAAGCTGGAGACTCATATCTCCCTCACTAGCTTTAAGCACCAGCTGTCATAGTAGCTCACATATCACTGCACCTGTACATAGCCCATCTGTAAATAGCCCATTCAACTACCTCATCCCCATACTGTATTTATTTATTTATCTTACTCCTTTGCACCCCAGTATCTCTACTTGCACAGTCATCTTTTGCACATCTACCATTCCAGTGTTTCATTGCTATATTGCAATTGCTTCACCACCATGGCCTATTTATTGCCTTTCCTCCCTTATCCTACCTCATTTGCACACACTGTATATAGACTTTTTCTATTGTATTATTGGCTGTATGTTTGTTTATTCCACGTGTAACTCTGTGTTGTTGTATGTGTCGAACTGCTTTGCTTTATCTTGGCCAGGTCGCAGTTGTAAATGAGAACTTGTTCTCAACTACCCTTCCTGGTTAAATAAAGGTGAAATAAAAACGTTTTTTTTAAATAACTTGTAGTTTTGGTCACCATATGGATGTCACCATGACATGCCAATAAATGAACGTAACGTCAAGCCGGTGTGAATGACCAGTGCAACGGTGTTGTATCAAGGTGCTTTCCATTTCCAACTGTTGCTTCACTGGGCAGCTGTATCCACAGGACGTTGGTGGCATCTTAATTGGGGAGGATTGGCTTGTGGTCATGGCTGGAGCGGAATCAGTGGAATGGTATAATATAAATGGTTTCCAGGTGTTATATGCTATTCCATTTGCTCTGACCATTACATAGTTTACCTTTAGGCAAGTAAGTTAAGAACAAATTCTTATTTTCAATGACAGCCTAGGAACAGTGCCATGTTCAGGGGCAGAACAACCAATTTTTAACTTGGATTCAATCTTGCAACCTTTCGGTTACTAGTCCAACACTCTAACCACTAGGCTACCTGCCGCCTCATAATGAGCCATCCTCCCCTCATAAGCATCCTGTGGCTGTATCACATGTCGCTGGCGGTAGCTACGTGGCCTGTTTGTTCCATCCCACCTAATTATATATCAAGTAGGATAGCAGTCTACACTAGAATGAACTTGTAATATTAGTAGTAAATAACCAACTGGATGTCACCGTGATACTGTCTACTGGTCAATGGGAAGAGTTTGTGCTGCAAGCCGGCAACACAACAACACAGGGCACAGAGTGTCCTTCGCTCGGTCCTCCGCTCTCCTGCAGTAAGGAGATAGTGTAGCCAATATCAGGCCAGGGTGACAGCTAAAGCACATTTATTGTATTGATTTTCAGTGTACATGTACATCTACGGCATTAACATCTACCGGGTGGCAGGTAGCCTAGTGGTTAGAGCTTTGGGCCAGTAACCAAAAGGTTGCAAGATTAAATCCCCGGGCTGACAAGGTAAAAATCTGTCGTATTTCCCCTGAACAAGGCAGTTAACCCACTGATCCTAGGCTGTCATTCTAAGTAATAATTTGTTCTTAAATGACTTGCCTTGTTAAATAAATGTTTTTTTTATAGTCTTACTGAAGTTTCTAGTGCCAAACCAACTAGCTAGCTGGGGAAGGCTCATTAGGATAACTGATTGAACCCAATCTGTTCGTATCCACTCATCTCTTGCTGCACGACAACGTCACACATTTTGGGCACCAGGCGTGTCCGCATACCCTCTCCCGTCTGACCACAAATCAGAGACCACTACGATGACACACCAAATGCAGGAATAGGCTTTTGTATGCTACAGTCCAAGCTATGTCTTCCAATGGTGCGACTGCTGTTGGCATCCAAAGATGATCCAACTTGAATAAACACTCGGCTAAGGATGACATCAGTGGTGTAGTCTACAGGCAATACTGATATCACTTATTATTGATATCTAGGCTACATAGCACATTGGTGTGAATCACACTGCTGCTCTCTCATTTATTTGAGCCTTATAGATTGTGGTTGTTGTGGATGGCTGTTCACAAATGTATGTGTATTTTAACCCAATTATGGTTGATCTGAAGAAGTTTAAGCTGCCTATCAATCATTATTTTTGCGAGCAGTGGTGTATTCATTACGGAAGCTGTTTACCGTTTAAGAACCAAACAGAAGCAAACAGAGCAAAAATAGCATTTCTATTGGACAAATTCAGGTAGGACCCACCCTGTTTGCTGCCGTTTAAGGAACTTTTTGCAACACAACCAGTGGACAGCCAGTGAAAAATGATCTTGCAACAGTTGCATTGTGCGGATCCCAGCCTATGGAATAAAAGTTTGAGTTCCTCCCTTCTAAACTCCCCCATGGTATTGTGCTCCATACTTTCAAAAACAAGTTTCGGTAGTGCTCAAAGCATGCCATTCTGAGAGCAGCATTTATTTTACAACTGAAAGCAATGAGCCCAATCAACCCTCCATGATAACAAAATCAAAAACAGATTAGGCTAATTAGTCTTTAGTTTCGGGGTTTGCTCAAGTAAAACAATGTAGCTAATCTCCATTTCCAAGTCCTATTCTTGAAGATCAAGGGGTATCATTACATTAATTGGAATGACCGGAAATCTGACAGCCTCTATTTTTTTGTAAGTCAAGATATAGCCTAATCTTATTATTACCTGTAGGAGAAAGCAATGGGTTAGAAGAAGCCTACATAACCAACCCATAAAGTAAAATGCAGCATCCATTTACAGCCAGCTATGTAAACTCTAACATTGATTTATTCTCCAATAGAAGTTGTTTTATTGGTAATAGTAATTGTTGTCTTCTTCAATGCCTCTTGAGCAGGTTGGAGTTTATTGGGACGAGTCTTGTCCTAGAGGCACAACTGAGCGCTTTCTGCAAGATTGGCCAGCTGCAAAGTCAAAATTGGCTATTGTAAAAATTTATGAAAACAAAAATGTGCTTTTTGGTCTTTTCTTTGTGTGTAGATCAGCTTTAATATTGTAGATAAACTGTGGCTTCCATCAATGTAATTGTCTGCATCATTTCATATTTTTTTCAACTGTGCTGTGATGTTTCACAAACGTTATGAACCTTCTCTTCTCATAGTTTCTACAGATTGTAAATTAAAGATAAACATGTTTGCTGCGAGTATTATTTTACTATTGATCGATTGACTAGGACGTCAAAATCACCCTGCAGTGCTATTTGCAGACTTAGCTCCAGGTAAATGTTGCAATTCTTCAGCCATTCCTCCTGAACCTGCGACCAAAAACAAGCTACAAATGCACAGTACCAAAATAAATGATCTAATGATTCTCTCTTCACAGCAACATCTGCAGAGCTGAGATGGTTGTATCCCCCAAATATATAACATTCTATTGGTTACAAGAATTTTGTATAATAATTTAATTCAAAAAACGACATTTTGAATCCGGTGTCATTTTGTGTATCAGTTCATAAACCATGTGCCATGGAATCGATACATCAAATCTCTTCCCAACTATTTTGCAATCTATATGGCACAGCTGTACATTTTTAGTCCTTAAATGAAACTGGTATACTTTTTTTATTTATCACAATTTTCTTTAAAAAAATTTGGTCTTTAATGCAGGGCCAACAGACAAGTTTCCTGTTCTTAATTGAAGGTCTTAATTGAAGGTTAGGTTTAGGCATTAGGGTTAGCAGTGTAGTTGGGGTTAGGTTAGGTTTAGAATCAGATTTTATGACTTTGTCTGCGCTAAATGCCCACACCAGTAAAAGACAATGAAAGACAATGGTTAGAGCTTACCCATAATGTTGTACAATGATGTAAGTCAATAAGTCATCATTTTACTACAAGTATGATATATTTGGGCTTGAGGTGATAAAACCGCACTGCCCGCTTCATGCAAATTCATGCCAATGACGTGTCTTTTTCTATGAAATGACTCGTAAATTATTTTTAGCCTACGTTTCAGGGCTGGGTTTTATTTGAATGGTAAAACTCACCAGCATGGCATTGTTTATTAATCAGAAACACCTACAAAGTATGTGTCGCAACTGAGCTGAGCAATAAACTTTGGATACATCAAAGATGGTGGATAAATTAAGATCACTCACTAGGCCGTTTACCACTGATAATAATGGTTAGTTCCAGTCTACTTAACGGGGTGGGTCTCCCATAGACACCAATGCAATACCAGCTGGGTCTGGTCTACTTAGTTCATTGACTTTCCTTGAACCAGAAAAAAACAGTGAGTTTGGGTGATTCTCTTCCATCTCTGGCTACAGCTTTTCGCTGTGAAATGATTGCATTTTGGAACCCCGATCCACACGTCACCTCAAGATGAATGGTTTTGACCACACTCCATTGCTTTGATTGGTGCAGCTAGAAATCACAAGTGTCTCCTATAATGAAAAGGCACCCGCGAAAGAAGATTCCACAAACTTGTTCATCTATTTTGTGCTGTTGTTACATCAAGTATTGGAGTTTTCGTTTTGTATCCGATGCGCTCAGGGTGTTGTTGCATATCAATTGTGGCGTACATCATGAGCAAAGTCATTGTAGCCTATCATTTCACTTCCCCTAGCTGTGAGAACCATGCTATCCACCCGGTTACTCAATCCTGCACCTTAGAGGCTGCTGCCCTATGTACATAGACATGGAATCACTAGTCACTTTAATAATGTTTACATACTGTTTTACTCATTTCATATGTATATAGTGTATTCTACTGTATTCTAGTCAATGCCACTCTGACATTGCTCATTCTAATATTATATATTTCTTAATTCCCTTCTTTTATTTTGAGATTTGTGTGTATTGTTGTGAATTGTTAGATACTACTGCACTGTTGGAGCTAGGAACACAAGCATTTCACTGCACCTGCAATATCATCTATTAAATATATGTGACCAATAAAATTGGATTTGATTTGATTACCGGAGCTTAATCTTATTCTTTCTATTTCTATGGCAGATTTGCAGATGCAATTTATGGAAGATGCCAAAACTTCTGAGATCTTTTTTTTTTTTAATTGATCTAGTTATGAACAAATTCTTATTTCCAATGACAGCCTACACTGGCCAAACCCAGATAACGCTGGGCCAATTGTCACTCCAGACACCCTGATTCAAATCCAGTCCTTATGGGACTCCCAATCACGGCCAGTTGTAATACAGCCTGGATTTGAATTAGGGTGTCTGGAGTGACACCTCTAGCACTGAGATGCAGTGCCTTAGACTGCTGTGCCACTCAGGAGCCTAATATATAACAAAGTCAAATATTTATTTTACCTTTATTTAACTAGGCAAGCCAGTTAAGAACAAATTGTTATTTACAATGACGGCCTACCTATAAAGGGAAGAGGGTGCCATTTGGGACACAAACTATAATTGACATAAACCTCAAATAACCCTGCCCTATCACTGCCAAGGGATGAGCTGTAACATCTCCACCAGAGGAGGCTGGTGGGAAGAGCTATAGGAGGACGGGCTCATTGTAATGACTGGAATGGAATTAAGGGAACGGAGTCAAACAGGGGGTTTCCATATGTTAGATGTGTTTGATACTGTTCCATTAATTCCATTCCAGCCATTACAATGAGCCCGTCCTCCTATAGCTCCTCCCACCAGCCTTCACTGATTTCCACTCCACATATCTAACAATAAATGTTTACCCATTTTAAAACAATGCCCTGGGTTGTCGCATAAGACATTAAAATACCAAATTGTTTGCATAGTCAACTTACACACAGCTCTGGCACACACACTTACTCCACCGGACATGCCACCAGGGGTATTTTCACAGTCCCCAAATCCAGAACAAATTCAAGAAAGTATACAGTATTATATAGAGCCATTATTGCATGGAATGCCGTTCCTTCTCATATTGCTCAAATAAACAGCAAACCTGGTTTATAAAAACAGATAAAGCAACACCTCACGGCACAACGCCTCTCCCCTATTTGACCTAGATAGTTTGTGTGCATGCATTGATATGTATGTAGTTCTGTCCTTGAGCTGTTCCTATCTATTAATGTTCTGTATTATGTCATGTTTCATGTTTTGTGAGGATCCCAGGAAGAGTAGCTTCTGCTTTTGTAACAGCTAATGGCGATCCTAATAAAACACCAAACAGACATATTATTTTATGTCTACGGTTTAATGGCATAAGAGTGATAGGTAGTGAGAGGTAGGGAGATGGAGTTTGGAGAGACGGGTAGAGAACCTCAGGGGAACTATTTGAAAGCAGCCCAGCGTGGTGTGGCTTACTGTATCATACAGAGATATTTCTTCATCATCCATGCCATTAGGATCCCTCCTCTGAGAAGAGATGGCAGCCCAGGGGGAATTTATGTCCTCAAAATAATTGTTTAAAGTGCAAATAAACCACACAAAAAACTGTACGAAACTCAATGTTTAAAGTTAATCACAAGACTGAATAAAATATGAAAAGACAGCATATTGTCTTATGAAAGTAGGAGACTTAGAAGACAAAAGCATTCATTTCTATGTAGCTAGCGTGTTGCCACAGTGAAGACTAAGCATGGTAACCACCAGCCCAAAAACAAGGCTGTGTGGAAGGTAGGTAGAGTTTGACACTGATTGTGTTGGCATTCTCTCACTTACAGCCACTAACACCTCCGACTGACCAAGACAATACTTTTTTGCCTTTACCTGCCTAATTTTGGTTCCAAGCACCATTTTATTTGTTTACGCGTTGAGCACGTTCTCTCCCTTTACCTGAGAGTAGGAGAACATTATTTCACCAATAACACCCACAGAGGACTTCCATGTCAGTCAGAGAGAGAGAGAGAGAGAGAGAGAGAGAGAGAGAGAGAGAGAGAGAGAGAGAGAGAGAGAGAGAGAGAGAGAGAGAGAGAGAGAGAGAGAGAGAGAGAGAGAGAAAGAGAGAGAGAGAGAGAGAGAGAGAGAATCTGCAGTGAGTCATCCATAAATCACCTGGACCAGAGGGGTTGGGTAGGTTACTTTCTAAATGTAATCCGTTACAGTTACCTGTCCAAAATTGTAATCAGTAACATCCCTTTTGGATCACCCCAACTCAGTAACGCAATGTTATTACTTTTAGATTACTTTCTCTTAAAGGTCCCCCCCCCAGAGGGCAATGCCGCCCCTATTTCAAAGTAATTCCTGTCCTATAGCAGAAATGTTCCTTTAGTCTCCACCTCCGAAGAATGACGCAGGCTGCTAATACATGTTCACAAATTGGGGATGGGAACATTGTGGGTGACTTCCATGTGGAGAGGAGAAGTAACAAGTAGGGCCCTGACAGCTGTCAATGTAGCTAGCTAGCATGCTAACCTTATCTAGCTAACTAATGTTAACTAATGTTATATGTTGTTACTACACCTTATTCAAAAGA
Organism: Salmo trutta; assembly: GCF_901001165.1. Lineage (NCBI taxonomy): Eukaryota > Metazoa > Chordata > Actinopteri > Salmoniformes > Salmonidae > Salmo > Salmo trutta. Next base: position 13,709,535 of record NC_042975.1, on the reverse strand, counting down.
TTTGCCAGCTATTCTATGGCTGGTTCTGGATTTTTCATAAGTATGTTGTGAAAACAGTCACAGATGGATAGGGGAAACCAGTATCTTGGGTGGCAGGTAGCCTAGTGGTTAGCGTGTTGGACTTGTAACTGAAAGGTTGCAAGATCAAATCCCTGAGCTGACAAGGTAAAAATCTGTTGTTCTGCCCCTGAACAAGGCAGTTAATCCACTGTTCCTAGGCTGTCATTGAAAATAAGAATTTGTTCTTAACTGACTTGCCTAGTTAAATTAAGGTTAGCCCTATGGACACTGGTCAGAAGTCATGAACTATATATGGAAGAGGGTGTCATTTGGAACACATCCATGTCCCTGATAATAGATTGAATGTTGGCTTGCCTGGCTCATTAGGCTTACAGTATGGGTATGTCATCTGTTTGGTCTTCCTTGACAGCATGGTTGATCATTTATTTCTGTCATCATAAGTTGTTACTGTAAGAATCCCCCAAAATGTTCACTGGAAAGCAACAAACAACACTATATAATCCTCAAAACAAACACTATATAATCATGTACCAATCACATAGTATCACTTGAAAATGAGCTTAAACCCCCTACAGTCAATGTCAGTGTAATTGGCATAATTAACAAATCCCCATCAAAATCTGTGTAAGATGCAGCCCATATTTTTGTATGGGCTGCATCTCAATCCACTGCATCCACCAATGTCTGCTTTCCACATCTGCTACAGCAGAACTTTACATGTTTCTTCAAGTGCAGTCGCAAAAACCATCAAGCGCTATGATGAAACTGGCTGTCATGAGGACCACCACAGGAAAGGAAGACCCAGAGTTACCTCTGCTGCAGAGGATAAGTCCAGTAGAGTTACCAGCTTCAGAAATTGCATCCCAAATAAATGCTTCACAGAGTTCAAGAAACAGACACATCTCAACATCAACTGTTCAGAGGAGACTGTGTGAATCTTCATGGTCAAATTGCTGCAAAGAAACCACTACTAAAGGACACCAATAATAAGAAGAGACTTGCTTGGGCCAAGAAACATGAGCAATGGACATTAGACCAGTGGAATTCTGTCCTTTGGTCTGATGAGTCCAAATTTGAGATTTTTAGTTCCATCCTCCGTGTCTTTGTGAGACGCAGAGTAGGTGAATGGAAGATCTCCACATGTGTAGCTCCCACCATGAAGCACAGAGGAGGAGTTGTGATGGTATGGGTGCTTTGCTGGTGACACTGTCAGTGATATATTTAGAATTCAAGGCACACTTAACCAGCATGGCTACCACATCATTCTGCAGTGATATGCCATCCCATCTGGTTGGCGCTTAGTGGGACTATCATTTGTTTTTCAACAGGACAATGACCCAACACACCTCCAGGCTGTGTAAGGGCTATTTGACCAAGAAGGAGAGTGATGAAATGCTGCATCAGATGACCTGGCCTCCACAATCACTCAACCTCAACCCAATTGAGATGGTTTGGGATGAGTTGGACCACAGAGTGTAAGAAAAGCAGCCAACAAGTGCTCAGCATATGTGGGAACTCCTTCAAGACTTTTGGAAAAGCATTCCAAGTGAAGCTGGTTGAGAGAATGCCAAGAGCTGTCATCAAGGCAAAGGGTGGCTACTTTGAAGAATCTCAAATATAAAATATGTTTTGATTTGTTTAACACTTTTTTGGTTACTCCATGATTCCATATGTGTTATTTCCAAGTTTTGATGTTTTCATAATTTTTGTACAATGTAGAAAATAGTAAAATGAAAGAAAAACCCTTGAATGAGTAGGTGTGTCCAAACATTTGACTGGTACTGTATATGTTTTGGATACCTAAAGGGGTCCGAAAATTCCACATCAAGTAGCTAAATGATCCTTAGTATGACCATCTTAAAACAATTCCATATGTTAACTTAGTAGAACCCCCCCAGGATTAGCCCCCTCCAGGCTTAGACAGGGTTTCCCAAACTCGGTCCTCAGAACCGAAGGTCTGCACATTTGATTTTATGCCCTACCACTACACAGCTGATTCAAATAATCACCAAATTATCAAGCTGTAGTGTTAGGGCAAAAAACCAAAACGTGTACCCCTTGGGGTCCCGGGGACCGAGTTTGGAAAAGGCTGCCCTAGGGGGTTTTAAGATGTACAGAAGTAATCAAGATTTCAGTTTTTCACACAATTACATGCATTATAGCCTTCTTACCCTTACAGCTAATAATGCTGTAAAGAAGCAATATCACTCACATCTCAACCCTCTCAGGGGAGAGCCTTTATTGCTTTTGGCAAATGTATTTCATATTCAAACACAAATGGAGCAATTTGTGCAAATAGCATGGGCAGAAGTGGGCAGGAAGAATCCCTGGTGTGGGATCGTTGTAGGACCCCAGAGTAAGGCTCCTCACCTCAATAGCGCCAGTTAAGAATACCGTCCACAGAAATGGGCCAGAGAATGAATTAGGTGTGTCACTGGGTAAGGGCATCTGCAAGGGAACTGCTAAATGAAATCACGGCATACATGTCTGCATAGGATAACTATAGTGTGATAACAGATATAGTCCTGGCAGTTACATGTCACAGATATGTTGACTTTGAAATCAACTGTCGTAGTGTAAGTGGTAATTGCAAAAATCTAAAGACATTTATCTTATCTGTAAGAACATATGCCACACTGAAACGAATCAACTGAAATGTGTTCTACAGCCCTATTATACTGTGTAGTATATCACTGCATTGTTAAGCTGCACAGAGGTCAATCTGGCAACCAAGATGGCGCAGTCACACATGATTTACATCCCATTTTTGGGGTAATATTGCACTTTTATTTCTTTCGAGAACACTATTCCATATACATCGTTTTATATCATAATCACTACCATGACTTCCATTACAGCTATGCCTGTTTGTAATAATCACTGTCATTTCAGTAATTGTTTTATAGTTAGTTAAACAGTACCTTCCCAGTCATTCTGTGTGAGATATGTGTAGTGGGTAGTGCTGAGCTGTAGAGAAGTCTCTTTCTCTCTCTTTCGCTCTCTCTCCCTCTTTCTCTTTCTTTCGCTCTCTCTCCCTCTTTCTCTCTATCACTCTCTGTTTCTCCTCATCTCTCTCTCTCTCTCTCTTTCTCCTCATCTCTCTCTTTCTCCTCATCTCTCTCTCTTTCTCCTCATCTCCCTCTCTCTTTCTCCTCATCTCTCTGTCTTTCTCCTCATCTCTCTCTTTCTCCTCATCTCTCTCTCTCTTTCTCCTCATCTCTCTCTTTCTCCTCATCTCTCCCTCTTTCTCCTCATCTCTCTCTCTCTTTCTCCTCATGTCTCTCTTTCTCCTCATCTCTCTCTTTCTCCTCATCTCCCTCTCTCTTTCTCCTCATCTCTCTGTCTTTCTCCTCATCTCTCTCTTTCTCCTCATCTCTCTCTCTCTTTCTCCTCATGTCTCTCTTTCTCCTCATCTCTCCCTCTTTCTCCTCATCTCTCTCTCTCTTTCTCCTCATGTCTCTCTTTCTCCTCATCTCTCTCTCTTTCTCCTCATCTCTCCCTCTTTCTCCTCTTCATCTCTCTTTCTCCCCATCTCTCTCTCCCTCTCTCTCTTTCTCCTCATCTCTCTCTCTCTCTTTCTCCTCATTTCTCTTTCTCCTCATCTCTCCTCATCTCTCTCTCGCTTTCCTCCTCATCTCTCTCTCGCTTTCTCCTCATCTCTCCTCATCTCTCTCTTTCTCCCTCCCTCTTTCTCCTCCTCATCTCTCTCTTTCTCCTCCTCATCGTTCTCTTTTTCTTTCTCTTTCTCTTTCTCTCTCTCTGTGTGCCAGTTAATTTGCTTCCACAGATCTGAGATCGGCGCTCATTACTTAGGATTTATTATTCTGAGTGCACCTGGTAGGGCCTCCGTCTAATGGCAATTTACCAACATGACATTGATCACAGCATATGCATTCATAATAGTATGGAAGCAGTCTCTCTCTCTTTTCCTCTCTCTCTCTCTTTCTCTTTCTCTCTCACACATGTACGCACTCACACACGCACACACCTCTCTGCCTTCTCCATCCCTCCCTCTTTTCCTTTTCGGCTGCTGAGAACTTGATTTATATACTGCTTAGCTTGGTAACAATAAAGCAGATTTAGTAGAATATTAAATATTAATAATGCTGTCTGTGAATATTTTAACGCTGGAGTTAGCTCTCTTGCAGTCTTCTCCTCCTCCACCAGTCTGTGTGGGATGTATAATTGTTGGCCATGTCGTTATCCTGTGCTCTCTCTGTTTGGAGATGGGGGTTTAGTTGATGAAAAATACATGAGTCTCTTAAGTTGTCCCTGAGGTGTGCAAAGCAGTATCAGGGAGGATGTTAGCAGTCAGGTCTGTCGAGTAAAAGAGAGAGAAAACACTGTGACCAACCACTGCCTCTTGCATTTTTTAGTGTTTCTTGATTCCTTTGTCCTCTGTGTTCATTGGCCGTGTTCTGAACATGTCAGTGACCTGGGAATGACTAAAGTGTATGATTGTTACTTTTACAAGGGGACAAAACAATTAAAACAAGCTTGTGGCAAGATGCTATTTTGTGTTTTTCTTAAGTTGATCTCAACTTTTTTTTGTACATTATGTCTCTGCTGTCATTTCCTGTGACCTAAAACAGAGATCACTAACCTCGATTTGTATAAACATTTCTACTTCAACGAGTTGGCAGCTCTGGACGTTCTGCTTCCTCCGGACCAGGCCCTAATCGATAGATGAAACAGCGGTGAAAGAGATAGGCGAAGTGGCATCCTGATGAGACTACGTCGGCCAGCAAATAGACCACCATTGCCATCTATTCTATTCGGCGAATGTACAGTCGCTTGAAAACAAACTGGATGAGCTCCGTTCGAGACTATCCTATCAACGGGACCTGAAAAACTGTAATATCCTGTGTTTGTCAGAGTTGTGGCTGAACGAGAACATGGATTATACACACCTCGCTGGTTTTTCTATGCATCGTAAAGACCGTACAGCAGACTGGGGTAAGATGAAGGGAGGAGGGGTGTTTCTCTTTTTTAACAGCTGGTGCGCAATCTCTAATATTAAGGAAGTCTCGAGTTTTTGCTTGCCTGAGTTAGAATACCTCATGATTAGCTGCACACCATACTATTTACCAAGAGAGTTTACATCTATATTTTTTGTAGCTATCTATTTACCTCCTGATAATATGTTTAAGGTAATGACTAAAAGTATTCCACCCTGTTACTATATAATGGAGTGAAATGTATTTGAATCATAAGACTAGAATTCTCTAATGTGTGTGCGTAGGACAAGTTAAGACTTTACTATTTAGCAATATAGGCGAGACAGTGTGTGCAGAGGAAAAAAGGAACTTGTGACAGACAACTTGTGACCACTGTGAAACTGATAACAGTGGCTTGCAGTAGATTATGTAACATGCTGCAGGATATGATAAGCAATGTATGTGTTGGAGAAGACTTGTAAATAAGCATTGACAGTGTTAAAGAAGAGGAGGGGCATTTATAAGGGGTATGACATATGGTATGACCAAATATAAGGTATAAAAGGCTATGTGCTTGTATGATTGGGAGAGCTCTCTGAATAAAGAACTAACCTTTTGCAGAATTCTGGGACTTTGTCTAATTCTTCTATTAACCAGGGCCTTACAACCTCTGGAGAATTGGTCAAAGCTATAGTGATTGTTATTATCATCATTGGGATTGAAAATTCTTGTGACACCTCCTCAAACTGATGCTGGCATTAGCAAACAAGAAAATGCACATTCAGAATTTACGTTTCCGTAGCCTGTGATTTTAATGCAGGGAAAATAACATCAGTTTTACCTCATTTTTACCAGCATGTCATCTGTGCAGCTAGAGGCGACAAAACTCTAGATCAACTTTACGCCATACACAGAAATGCATACAAGGTCTTCCCTCACCCTCCATTTTGCAATCAGACCATAACTCTATCCTCCCGTTTACAAGAAAAAACTCAAATAGGAAGTACCAGTGATGCGCTCAATACGGAAGTGGTCCGATGAAGTGGATATTAAGCTAGCCAAACTGGAATAGGTTTCGGGGTTCATCCAATAACATTGAGGAATTTGCCACATCAGTCACTGACTTCATTAATAAGTGCATCGATGAAGTCGTCCCCACAGTGACCGTATGTACACTATATGTACAATATGTATGTGGACACCCCTTCAAATGAGTTGATTATACACCTGTTGCTGACATGTGTATAAATTGAGCACACAGCCATGCAATCTCCATAGACAACTATTGGCAGTAGAATGGCCTTACTGAAGAGCTCAGTGACTTTCAACGTGGCGCCATCATAGGATGCCACCTTTCCAACAAGTCAGTTTGTCAAATTGCTGCCCTGCTAGAGCTGCCCAGGTCAACTGTAAGTGCTGTTATTGTGAAGTGGAAACGTCTGAGAGCAACAACCGCTCGGCCGTGAAGTGGTAGGCCACACAAGCTCAAAGAATGTGATCGCCGAGTGCTGAAGTGCTTAGCACGTAAACATCATCTGTCCTCGGTTGTAACACTCATCACCAAGTTCCAAACTGCCTCTGGAAGCAACATTAGCACAAGAACTGTTCGTTCTTGTGAAATGGGTTTCCATGGCCGAGCAGCTGCACACAAGCCTAAGATCACCATGCGCAATGCCAAGCGTCGGCTGGAGTGGTATAAAGCTCGCCGCAATTGGACTTGGAGCAGTGGGCTGTTTTTCATGGTTCTGGCTAGGGCCTTTAGTTCGAGTGAAGGAAAATCTTTCCCCTACAGCTGCTGATATTCTAGACTATTCTGTGCTTCCAACTTTGTGGCAACAGTTTGGGGAGGGCCCTTTCCTGTTTCAGCATGACAATGCCCCCGTGCTCAAAGCGAAGTCCATACAGAAATGGTTTGTCGAGATCGGTGTGGAAGAACTTGCCTGCACAGAGCACAGACCTCAACCACATCTAACATCTTTGGAATGAATTGGAACGCCGACTTGGAATGCCCAACTTCACTAATGTTCTTGTGGCTGAATGGAATCAAGTCCCCGCAGCAATGTTCCAGCATCTAGTGGAAAGCCTTCCCACAAGAGTGGAGGCTGTTATAGCAGCAAAGGGGGAAACAACTCCATATTAATGCCCATGATTTTGGAATGAGATGTTCGACGAGTAGGTGTCCACATACATTTGGTCATGTAGTGTTCATACCCCTACCTGAAGCTATGGGTAACATCCACACTGAGCTAAAGGCTAGAGCTGCTTCAAGGCGCTACAGAGGGTGATGAATACGGCCCAGTACATCACTGAGGCCAAGCTCCCTGCCACCCAGGACCTCTATACCAGGCGGTGTCAGAGGAAGGCCCAACATTTTTTCAAAGACTCCAGCCACCCAAGCCATAGACTGTTCTCTCTGATACCTCACAGCAAGTGGTACCAGTGCACCAAGTCTGGAACCAACAGGACCCTGAACATTTTCTACCCCCAAGCCATAAGACCGCTAAACAAGACTGCAAAATAGCTCATCAAATGGCTACCCGGACTTCTTGCGTTGACCCTTTTTTGCACTAACTCTTGCACTGGCACACACACACTGGACTGAAACAACACACTCACACATACTTACACTGACACCCCAACACACACACAGACACACATACACTCACCACATATGCTGCTGCTACTGTCTATTATCTATTCCGTTGCCTAAACACTTTACCCCTACCTAAACTCAGCGAAAAAAAGAAATGTCCCTTTTTCAGGACCCTGTCTTTCAAAGGTAATTCATAAAAATCCAAATAACTTCACAGATCTTCATTGTAAAGGGTTTAAACACTGTTTCTCATGCTTGTTCAATGAACCATAAACAATTAATGAACATGCACGTGTGGAACGGTCATTAAGACACTAACTGCTTACAGACTGTAGGCAATTAAGGTCACAGCTATGAAAATGTAGGACACTAAAGAGGCCTTTCTACTGACTCTGAAAAACACCAAAAGAAAGATGCCCAGGGTCCCTGCTCATCTGCGTGAACGTGCCTTAGGCATGCTGCAAGGAGGCTTGAGGACTGCAGATGTGGCCAGGGAAGTAAATTGCAATGTCCGTACTGTGAGACGCCTAAGACAGCGCTACAGGGAGACAGGACGGACAGCTGAATGTCCTCGCAGTGGCATACTACGTGTAACAACACCTGCACAGGATTGGTTTATCCGAACATCACACCTGCGGGACAGGTACAGGATGGCAACAACAACTGCCTGAGTTACACCAAGAACGCACAATCCCTCCATCAGTGCTCAGACTGTCTGCAATAGGCTTTGAAAGGCTGTTCTGAGGACTTTAAGGCAGGTCCTCACCAGACATCACTGACAACAACGGGCCCAAACCCACCCAACGGGCACAAACCCACCTATGGGCACAAACCCACCGTTGCTAGACCAGACAGGACTGGCAAAAAGTGCTCTTCACTGGGGAATCAGGGTTTTGTCTCACCGGGGGTGATGGTCGGATTTGCGTTTATCGTCGAAGGAATGAGTGTTACATCGAGGCCTGTCCTCTGGAGCGTGTACTCTGGAGCGGGATCGATTTGGAGGTGGAGGGTCCATCATGGTCTGAGACGGTGTGTCACAGCATCATCGGACTGCACTTGTTGTCATTGCAGGCAATCTCAACGCTGTGCGTTACAGGGAAGACATCCTCCTCTCTCATTTGGTACCCTTCCTGCAGGCTCTTCCTGACATGACCCTCCAGCATGGCAATGCCACCAGCCACACTGCTCGTTCTGTGCATGATTTCCTGCAAGACAGGAATGTCAGTGATCTGCCATAGCCAGCGAAGAGCCCGGATCTCAATCCCATTGAGCACGTCTGGGACCTGTTGGATTGGAGGATTTGAGCTAGGGTCATTCACCCCAGAAATGTCCATGTACTTGCAGGTGCCTTGGTGGAAGAGCGGGGTAACATCTCACAGGAAGAACTGTCAAATCTGGTGCAGTCCATGAAGAGGAGATGCACTGCAGTACTTAATGCAGCTGGTGGCCACACCAGATACTAAGTGTTACTTTTAATTTTGACCCTCACTTTGTTCAAGGACGTATTATTCCATTTCTGTTAGTCACATGTCTGTGGAACTTGTTCACTTTGTGTCTCAGTTGTTGAATCTTGTTACGTTCATACAAATATTTCCACATGTTAGTTTGCTGAAAATAAACACAGTTGACAGTGAGAGGACGTTTCTTTTTTGGCTGAGTTTATATGTACATACTGTAGCTACCTCAATGACCTCATACCCCTGCACATTGACTCCCTGTATATAACCATGTTATTTTTATTTGTTATTGTTATTCATTTTTCACTGTGTATTTAATCCTCGTGTCTCTATTTCTGTTTTCTTTAAGTAAGCGTTTCACTGTTAGTCTTCACCTGTTGTTTATGAAGCATGTGACAAATAACATATTAGAACATTTATTTGTGCACATTTACTACCAGAGGACTTGTAGAAACCCTCATGTTGTTAAGGAAAAAACAAAAGCATAAACTGCAAAGTATGAATATTGCATTTAGCAGTATGGGAGGAGTAAAGTCATGCATGTAAATGCTTGCTACAGTATCTAATTCCCTCTATTGGAGAGTGGTGAGGCTGCTCTGACATCCAGTGGCCTGCACGGTAACGCAGTGTGACAGAAAGTTAAATGTGTTAATAAAGTCTCTCTCTCTCTCTCTCTCTCTCTCTCTCTCTCTCTCTCTCTCTCTCTCTCTCTCTCGCTCTCTCTCTGTCTCTCTCTCTCTCTCTCTCTCGCTCTCTCTCTCTCTCTCTCTCTCTCTCTCTCTCTCTCTCTCTCTCTCTCTCTCTCCTCTCTCTCTCTCATGCTCTTAGCAGGATGACACATCAAAATGACTCTGAGAGAAAGATTTGAAGCAATATATTAACGCAAGCCTAAATTGATAGTAATTTTACTCTTCACAATATAATGCATAGCCGAAGATGGACATGCTGCTGGCATAGTAATAAAAAGCCTCTATTCCATCACTTTGTCTTATTAGAGGGAATAATGTTCAATGTGTAATTACATTCATTTATAATTGATATCATATCTCAATATTATTTAGTCAGCCAGGGATGGAGAAATAATGGATGGAGAAATATGGAGTTATACAGGGCTGTCAGACAGATAGATCACACATGATTCAAACACAACATTTTTCAATAAAGTTTTAATATTTTAAATATTTGTCTAGAGAGAGATGGCAGGTAGCGGGGAAGAGCAGTTAATGGCTTAGCATTTTTCATCTTCCAATATTTGGATTAAAGGGGAAGCAACTTATTCTGGCAAACCCATCCTGCCTTAACTTGTCTTGAGGAATAGGTCCATGTTGAAATAGCAACTTGATGGGATGGACATGCTAGCTGGCACAGCAGCCCTGGTTATTCCAGGACTCTTTCATTACGTCACTTCTACCTTTTAAGCCTGTTAGTAAGACCTTTAGACAGGTCAACATTCACAAGTCTGCAGGGCCAGATGGATTACCAGGACGTGTACTGCGAGCATGAGCTGACCAACTGGCAAGTGTCTTCACGGACATTTTCATCCTCTCTCTGTTCGAGTCTATAATACCAAGATGTTTTAAGCAGACCACCATAGTGCCTGTGCCCAAGAACACTAAGGTAACCTGGCTAAATGCCTACCGATCCGTAGCTCTCACGTCTGTAGCCATGAAGTGCTTTGAAAGGCTGGTTATGGCTCACATAACACCATTACCCCAGAAACCCTAGACCCACTTAATTTGCATACCGCCCCAAGAGATCCACAAATGATGCAATCTCTGTTGCACTCCACACTGCCCTTTCCCTCCTGGACAAAAGGAACACCTATGTGAGAATGCTTTTCATTGACTACAGCTCAGCGTTCAACACCATAGCACCCCAAAAGCTCATCAATAAACTAAGGACCCTGGGACTAAACATCTCCCTCTGCAACTGGATCCTGGACTTACTGACGGGCCACCCTCGGGTGGTAAGGGTAGGTAACAACACTTCCGCCACGCTGATCCTCAACACAGGGGCCCCTCAGGGGTGCGTGCTCAGTCCCCTCCTGTACTCCTTGTTCACCCACAACTGCATGGCCAGGCACGACTCCAATACTATCATTAAGTTTGCAGATGACACAACAGTGGTAGGCCTGATCACCGACAATGACGAGACAGCCTATAGGGAGGTGGTCAGAGACCTGGCCGTGTGGTGCCAGGACAAGAACCTCTCCCTAAGCGTGATCAAGACAAAGGAGATGATTGTGGACTACAGGAAAAGGAGGACCGAGCATGCCCCCATTCTCATCGACGGGGCTGCAGTGGAGAAGGTTGAGAGCTTCAAGTTCCTTGGTGTCCACATTACCAACAAACTAACATGGTCGAAGCACACCAAGATAGTCGTGAAGAGGGCACGACAAAACCTATTCCCTCTCAGGAGACTCAAAAGATTTGACATGGGTCCTCAGATCCTCAAAAGGTTCTACAGTTGCACCATCAAGAGCATCCTGACTGATTGCATCACTGCCTGGTATGGCACTGCTTGGCCTCTGACCACAAGGCACTACAGAGGGTAGTGTGAACAGCCCAGTACATCACATGCTGCGGGCACTGGGGCCAAGCTCCCTGCCATCCATGACCTCTATACCAGGAGGTGTCAGAGAAGGCCCTAAAAATGGTCTAATACTCCAGCCACCCTAGTCATAGACTGTTCTCTCTGCTACCGCACAGCAAGCGGTACCATAGCGCCAAGTCTAGGTCCAAGAGGTTTCTGAACAGCTTCTACCCCCCAAGCCATAAGACTTCTGAACATCTAATCAAATGGCTACCCAGACTATTTGCGTTGCCCCCCCTCTTTTACACCGCTGCTACTCTCTGTTGTTATCACCTATGCATAGTCACTTTAATTACTCTACCTACATGTACATATTACCTTAAAAACCGGTGCCACCGCACATTGACTCTGTACCGGTACCCCCCTGTATATAGTCTCGCTATTGTTATTTTACTGCTGCTCATTAATTACTTGTTATTTGTATTTCTTATTCTTATCCATATTTTTTTAAACTGCATTGTTGGTTAGGGGCTCGTAAGTAAGCATTTCACTGTAAGGTCTACACCTGTTGTATTCAGTGCATGTGACTAATAAAAATGGATTTGATTTATAGGTTGACATGGAATAGGATACGTCCCAAATGGCACCCTATTACCCATATTGCACTACTTTTGACCAGGCCCCATAGAGCTAAAGTATTTAGGGTACAGGGAGTATGGTGCCATTTGGGATGCACAATTCATATAAAACATTATTTACTTGGACCACCAACATTATGACCATAAATAGTGAATGCTTCTATTTGGCATATCAGCCTATAAAATAACAATGAACATCGGTCCTCTATAGCTGTTGCCTGTTTGGGGCATCCCTCCCCATGCAGCCCAGCCAGACCCCAAGCTGCTGAGAGCAGTTTGCAGCTTCCCAGCTCCGCAGGTCCAGCTCTCACATCTACTTCAGTGCCAAGGTAGAGATATTGATCTTTATTGGATTAGGTAGGCGCAAAGTAGCCTCACTTAGAGGTTAACCCCAAAGTCACCCTAAATCTCTCTGAAGTTTCTAGTGACTTTGCCAGTGTATGGAAATGAATGAGCTGAGGCTAGCGCCCAAAGGCAAATTTAGCACAGCTCCAGCAAGTACAGTGCCTTCAGAAAGTATTCACACCCCTATACTTTTTTGGTTGTTTTACAGCCTGAATTGAAAATGGATTAAATAGAGATTTTCGCTCACAATACCCCATAATGTCAAAGTGGAATTTTGTTTGTAGTAAATGTATAAAAAATGAAAAGCTGAAATGTCTTCTCAATAAGTTTTCAACCCCTTTGTTATGGTAACTCTAAGTTCAGGAGTAGAAATGTGCTTCAAAAATTGCATAATAAGTTGCATGGACTCATTCCATGTTCAATAATTTTAATGACTACCCTGTCTCTGTACCCCACACATACAATTATCTGTAAGGTCCCTCAATCGAGTAGTGAATTTCAAGCACAGATTCAAGTACAAAGACCAGGGAGGTTTTTCATTACCTCGCAAAGAAGGGCACCGATTGGTAGATGTGTAAAAATAAAAAAAGCAGATGCTGAATATCCCTTTGAGCAAGTTGAAGTTATTATATAGGCTTTGTGTGGTGTATCAATACACCCAGTAACTACAAAGATACAGGTGTCCTTCCTAACTCAGTTGCCAGAGAGGAAGGAAACTTCTAATTGATTTCACAATGAGGCCACTGATTTTAAAACAGTTCCTTAGTTTAATGATTGTGATATGAGAACTGAGGATGGATCGACAGCATTGGTTATTCCACAGTGCTAACTTAAATCATAGAGTGAAAAGATGGAAGCCTGTACAGCAGGGGTCAAACTCATTCCGTGGAGGGCCAAGTGACTTCAGGTTTTTGTTTTCTCCTTTCAATTAAGTCATAGACAACCAAGTGTGGGAAGTTCCTTTCTACTTAGTGACCTAATTCATCAATCAAGGGAGGTGTGAAAACCCACAGACAGTGGGCCCTCTGTGGAATGAGTTTGACACGTGTGCTGTACAAAATAACAATATTCCAAAACATGCATCCTATTTGCAACAAGGCACATACCCCCTCTCTGGGGTATGTGGGACGCTAGCTGCGGGACACACTCACCAACAGCCAGTGAAATAGCAGAGCGCCAAATTCAAAACAACAAAAATCTCATAATTCAAATTTCTCAAACATACAACTATTATATCCCATTTTAAAGATACACTTCTCGTTAATCCAACCACAGTGTCCGATTTCAAAAAGGCTTTACGGCGAAAGCATAACATTAGATTATGTTAGGACAGCACCTAGACAAGAAAAACCACAGAGCCATTTTCCAAGCAAGGAGAGGCGTCACAAAAACCAGAAATACAGCTAAAATGAATCACTAACCTTTGATGATCTTCATCAGATGGCACTCATAGGACTTCATGTTATACAATACATGCATGTTTTGCTCGATAAAGTTCATATTTATTTCCAAAAACCCCATTTTACATTGGCGTGTAATATTCAGAAATGTTTTGCCTCCCAAAACTTCCGGTGAATGAGCACATCAATTTACAGAAATACTCATCATAAACGTTGATAAAACATACAACTGTTATTCAAAAAATTATAGATACACTTCTCCTTAATGCAACCGCTCTGTCAGATTTCAAAAATGCTTTACGGCAAAAGCAAACTTTGCAATAATCTGAGTACAGCGCTCAGACATCAAGGCAAGCCATACAGATACCCACCATTTTGGAGTCAACAGAAGTCAGAAATAACATTATAAATATTCACTTACCTTTGATGATCTTCATCGGAATGCACTCCCAGGAATCCCAGTTCCACAATAAATGTTCGTTTTGTTCAATAAAGTTCATCTTTATGTCCAAATACCTCCATTTTGTTTGTGCGTTCAGTCAAGTAATCGAAATGTACTGTGCTCGCACAGTAAGTTCAGACAAAAAGTCCAAAAAGTTATATTACAGTTCGTAGAAACATGTCAAACGATGTATAGAATCAATCTTTAGGATATTTTTATCATAAATCTTCCATAATATTCCAACCGGACGATTCCGTTGTCTTCAGAAATGAAAAGGGACACACCTTTTAAAAAAAAATGTATTTCGCCTTTTTTTAACCAGGTAGGCAAGTTGAGAACAAGTTCTCATTTGCAACTGCGACCTGGCCAAGATAAAGCAAAGCAGTGTGACACAGACAACAACACAGAGTTACATATGGAGTAAACAAACAAGCCAATAACACAATAAACAAGTCAATGATAGAGTAGAAAAAAGAAAGTCTATATACAGTGTGTGCAAAAGGCATGAGGAGGTAGGCAATAAATAGGGCATAGGAGCAAATAATTACAATTTAGCAGATTAACACTGGAGTGATAAAGGAGCATATGAAGATGTGCATGTAGAGATACTGGTGTGCAAAAAGAGCAGAAAAGTAAATAAAATAAAAACAGTAAGGGGATGAGGTAGGTAGATAGGGTGGGCTATTTACAGATGGACTATGTACAGCTGATGTTTAAAGTTGGTGAGGGAAATAGAAGTCTCAAACTTCAGCGATATTCTCTCCCTATTCACAGTAGAAGCATGAAAAAACGTTCTAAAGACTGTTGACATCTAGTGGAAGCCTTAGGAAATGCAAAATGACCCCACAGACACTGTATATTAGATAGGCAATCACTTGAAAAACTACAAACCTCAGATTTCCACACTTCCTGGTTGGATATTTTTCTCAAGTTTTTGCCTGCCATATGAGTTCTGTTATACTCACAGACATCATTCAAACAGTTTTAGAAACGTCAGAGAGTTTTCTATCCAAATCTACTAATAATATGCATATCCTACCTTCTGGGCCTGAGTAGCAGGCAGTTTACTACGTAGCACGTAGTAAACACGCTTTTCATCCGGACGTCAAAATACTGCCCCCTACCCAAGAGAGGTTAAGTAATACTGCAAAAAATGTGTTTGGGGCAAATCCAAAAAACACAACACATCACTGAGTACCACTCTTCATATTTTCAAGCATGTTGGTGGCTGCATCATGTTATTGGTATGCTTGTCATCGGCAAGGACTAGGGAATTTCTGAGGATAAAAATAAACGGAATACAGCAATAAGCACAGGCAAAATTCTACAGGAAAATCTGGTTGAGTCTGCTTTCCAACAGACATCGGGTAACGAATTCCCTTCAGCAGGATATTAACCTAAAAAACAACACCAAATTTACACTGAAGTTGCTTACCTAGACGACATTGAATGTTCCTGAGTTGACTAGTTACAGTTTTGACATGAATTGGCTTGAAAATCTATGGCAAGACTTGAAAATAGCTGTCTAGCAATGATCAACAATCAACTTGACAGAGCTTAAAGAATGTTTTAAATAATAATTGGCAAATATTGTACAATCCAGGTGTGCAAAAAGACTCACAGCTGTAATTGCCACCAAAGGTGCTTCTACAAAGTATTGACTCAGGGGTGTAAATCTTTTTTTATTTCATTTTCAGTCCGTTTGCTAACATTTCTAAAAACATGTTTTCACTTTGTCATTATGGGGTATTGTGTGTAGATGAGAGCAAAAATATGTTTAATCCAGTTTGAATTCAGGCTGTAACAACAAAATGTGGAATGTATGAATACTTTTTGAAAGCCCTGTAGGTCCCACTTTTCAGGCCTCCTCATAAGACTCTGCGGTGTATGTAGATCAGAAAAAATGAGAGCAACAGTGTAGTAATTGGTTTTATTGGTTGGGAGGTGGACAATGGGTTTGACCCAAATGGCACTCTATTCCCTATATAGTGTACTACTTTGGCCTGAATGACTTGGCCAGAGCCTACTTGCTGGATCTAAAAAGGGAACAGGGTGCCATTTGGGAGGAACCCTACACTTTGTATTGAGGACAGTGCAGTTGGATGACATTGATGGATGGAAAGCCATTCCCACAACAACAAAAAAAGTTTAGGAGATGAAAAATGTGGTGATAATTTGAACCGTGATCGTCATTGACCATAAATGCAAACCACAACTGTTTATCTTCTATAATAACTTTTGGATTGGTTATGATAAAGTAGAATTGTAAAATGACGTTGTTATTACTATTGTGGTCATTACTTTTAGTGTTTAGTATACCTTAGTCTAGTTTACTAGTATACCTTAGTCTAGTTTACTAGTATACCTTAGTCTAGTTTACTAGTATACCTTAGTCTAGTTTACTAGTATACCTTAGTCTAGTTTACTAGTATACCTTAGTCTAGCTTACATTAGTCTCAACCCAATGGCACTTAAGACTGTTAATATATGACATTGAGCATTCTTAGGGTTTGGCTCCAGATTCAGAAATTCAGTTAGAAAGTGTGATGGGTGCTGGATAGAGCTGCTTTGTAGTCAACTAGGATATGTCATTAGCACATCATTAGCATAATTAGTTTATACTACGTATATCTGCTCAGCCAAATACTGAATACAGAATACAGCAACTGAGCTGTGGCTAAGAATACAGCAACTCAGCTGTGGCTAAGAATACAGCAACTCAGCTGTGGCTAAGCGACTGTTCTGACGCAATATTTATTGTAGTTCCATGCTGTTCTCATTTCAATCACCTTCTGCAAGACAGGCAGTGTTGTGTTGTACAACAGATATCTCCTCATTCAGAATGTATGATAGTTATGCGTTTATAAACAGGGCACCATAGTCTTTGATTATGACGGTATAATTTTCCCATGGCATAAATAGTGTATTTTTGAATTCATATCTCACTGGGACGCCTTGAGATATCTGAGGCTTATAATTCAATATATTCTGGGCAAGGCTATAGCCTGCAAGCCTAGGAAAATGTATTGTTTATCTTAAAAAGCGTTTGTATGCTCATGCATGTTCTCTAGCTATCTTTGGCAGTATGTGGACATTGTCACTATTTAATCATCAGTCACAATCAGAAATCTAGATGAGCTTTTTCCTCTCCTGTCTCCTGTTTTAGGTTTCTCTCTCTTTGTGTGTTTAAGGCACAGTGGTTGGTGCTTCCACAAAGATACGGGAAGACTCCAGCTGAAAACTAAACACTTTCTTCATCTTTTATGGTGGAAGTGAGAAAAGGGATGAAGTTGGTAGGGGGGCATCAGAACTCTTCTTTCAACAACAGCAAAAATGTCTACCAACATCTGTCATGAGAAGCACATATGACCCTAGTCTTCCCCCGATTAAATGGCTAAGGGATGGGAGAGATAGCGAGGTGCCGTAAAGCCGCAGAGTAGCGCCAGGCATATTCTATGAGGTGAGCAGCAGAGGAGAAGGGTTCAGAGGAGAAAAAGGCAGAGAAAATGTTCAATTCTCGCCCCCCCATTGTGTAGGGACCGAGGCCGGATCTACAGTAGGGTTTACAGGACTCGATGCTGTGAAATGTCCCTTACGGGTTTAGTGGCACTGCCGTGTGGGGTGTGTGCTGGGTGTGCGGTGTGGGGTGGGTGTGTGCTGGGTGTGGGGTGTGGGGTGGGTGTGTGCTGGGTGTGGGGTGTGGGTTGGGTGTGTGCTGGGTGTGGGGTGGTGGGTGTGTATGGGGGGTGTGCAGCGAGTCTTTGTTCGCAGAGGGAACTGGAGATCTGGAAATCCAGGGTATTTTTCTCTACCCCCATATCTCCCACGTCTCCCTCACTCATTGATCAGCATAGCGAGGAGCAGGTGGAATCATTGGGGAGGCTGGCCAGGCACACAGCATCACACATGACAAAGCCGATAGCTATGCATCGTTGGAGGTAAATCGTGGATGAATATGAATGTCAGTGAGAGTTGATGTATGCCATTTGTCTTGGCAAGCAATCATACATGTGCCTGTATTTTCAGTCCCTGCTCTCCCCCCAGAGAAAAGTCAGCTAGCGTAATAAGTGATATTTATAGCTGTGACAGCAGCTGGAGATTTCACATGGAGAGAGGGAGAGGGGGAGAGAGGGGGAGGGAGAGAGCGAGAGAGCGAGAGAGCGAGAGAGCGAGAGAGAGAGAGAGAGAGAGAGAGAGAGAGAGAGAGAGAGAGAGAGAGAGAGAGAGAGAGAGAGAGAGTTTTTTTCCCCTTAATTGCCACTTTCCTTATTGCTGGCTTTGGACAAATATGCATGGTATTTTGAAACTACACACATTTTGATCTGCCAAATCCAGACTGAGTTCTTCCTTTAGGGTGGTGTTTTTTTTCCCAGGAGGTAAGAGGGATATTTTTTAGAGGTCACAGGGGACCAAGGAGCCTTGATTTCTGAGTGCAGTCGATTGGCCAGTTTTGGTACTAATCAACAGCAATTGGAGATGATGGAAGATGATGGAGCACTTATGTGCAGAAGGTCAACTAAGGTCAGCTAATGGATTCCTGTGGTAAGGGGGGTAGTTTGTCATGCCTGACCGCAGCATTACACTGACCACGGTTATAATTAAGCTATACAACATCGTCATGTCATAACAAAAATATTAATAGATGGTATAGTTTGGATGAGTTACAAGTTAAAACGATACCAATCTACAATGAACTAATGGCACGTCCTCACCACACTATTGTCTAGGTACTTGGGAGTATGCATTTCTAACATCTAATCTATAAACCTGCCTGTAATTCAGCTCAATAATGTTGCGACATGTTTAGCTCCAGTGGTGCTTGAGAATGGCCTATTTTACTGGGTAATCAATTTGAGCTCTGATCTTATTTGTTTTCTCTGTGTGCTTACCCAGCATTGGCAGTGGCGTTAATATCAGGTGTGGCGTTAATATCAGGTGTGTGACCCGCTGTAACTGGGAAGAAGAAGCAGCCAGGAGAATACAAACATTTGGAATCGTTTTTATCCCCCCACCAACCCCCACCCCATTCCTCCCGGGTACTGTGTTTTATGGACGCTGTCAATGAATATCTGCAGCATTATGGTGTGTGAGAGAGAGAGAGGGATAGAGAGAGGGAGAAAGAGGGAGATATTACTTTTCTACAGCTATGCTTCCCACACGGCTCATAATCGGGAGATTTCAATTTCACTAACATTGATCCTGATCTGACAACACACATTGAAATGAGAGGTTTGACTGATATTGTTAGAAGCTAGGGAGGAAGCATTCAAAGAGGCATCAGAGACACATCATTGAAATCTCAAATTATTTGACAAGGTGAAAGGAGACTCGGGTTGCTGTGAGTTGGTTCTTTCTTTCTTTCTTTCTTTCTTTCTTTTATCGTTTCTTTCTTTCTTTCTTGCACTCTCTCTCTACATTGTGTTATAATGGAGGAGGCGTAAGGTGAGGCAGATGCATCTCAGATGATGCACAGCTGCTCACAGAGGTGACTCAAACCAGGGGTGTGACCTCGACTAGTGATGCCACTGCTATTTCAGTCACAACCACACATCAAATATATCGCTCAATAGCAGTAAAGGAAAAACAGAGCTGAAAGGCAGAGGGACAGGGACTGAGATGGTAAGAGGCAGACACTAGTGCATCATTAATGCAGGTTGGAGACTACTGTGTTCCTCCCGTCAGTGAAGGTCAGTGGGATTGTAGCTCTGCCTCTCCAGTCGGCCCAGATTGACTGGGGTTGAGTCCCAAATTACACCCTATTCCTTATTTAGTGCATTACTTTTGACCAGGGCTCAAATGTAGTGCACTATGTAGGGAATAGGATGCCATTTGGGACTCAACCCCAGTCAAGCCAGGCCGACTGGAGAGGCGAGTGGAGGGAAGGAAGAGCCTAGTGAAGGGTCCTCCCTTGGGACTCACTCGGACAGGGACTGGGAAAGGGCTGGATGACGGTGATAACATCTGCTTTTATCAGCAGTTGCATGGTTGACTGCAGTCAGCAGCGCATTGTTTAGGGCCTGGCAGGCCCATCCGTCTCCATTGGCTGTTATAGGCTATGATATGGATCACAGACAAGACCATCAGGATAAAAATGTCATGGTGATTTTCTTAGTGATTTTGCTTTTGAAGAGCGTTTCTGTTATTATTTTTCTTCTTCTATCTTATCACACAGGAAGTTGTTTTTTAATGTGACAATGTCCTGTCTGGGGAGCAGAAAATGAAAGCAACAGGAAGGAGGATAAAAGAGGATGACCTTTTTAATAATTCTAGCCATGGCAGGTGTATTCAAGTTTGATCGACATTAGATTTTATGCATTTTACATGCATGGCCAATGGATACATCGATGCTTGTCCGCTTCTAAGAGTCAGAAGTGAAATATATTGCTCAATGACAGAGCTCTATTGATTATTGGACAAAAGTTAGCCATTAACGTTTTAACATACTGACACCCCAGTGCAGCTACACACCATATATTGAAGAATTATTGAAAGGCCATAAACACAACAAGCAAAACAAAGCACACACTGACAGCCATAACAAAGCAGAATGATAAATGGTCCCTCAGAGAATAAATGTTGTTTTCGCTCCCGTGGTTGAAATCAACCTTGAGTTTTTAATGTGCCTATGATGATGGCCAGCTACTACATGAAAGCAATTTCATCCGCCACTGAGATCCTTCACTGGCAGGAAAATGCACGGCATCTATTAACGGTGCCTGGGCCTGAGCACATGCATGGAGGCACCTTTGCACAAATCAAAGCCCAGCAAAGTTTTAATAGGAAACAGAACAGCATAATAGAATCTAGATGCAAGCAGCAATGAATGGGGTCCACAGGATGACAGAAAGGACACAAGATCATTTGGACAACAAATCAAGCAGTCAATCTTCTTTTATGTGCAATCAATGAAAGAATTGCCATGTTTATCTCTCATTATAAACTGGGTGGTTTGAGCCCTGGATTCGGATTGACTGACAGCCATGGTATATCAGACCATATACCAATGGGTAGGACACGTTGGTAACCATAAATGTGACCCGATTCAGGAAACTAGGCGTATGTTCACATAAGAGCTGTTTGAACGTAAAAAATAAAAACATTTATCAAAAGGAGTTTTTGGGGGCAGAAATACCTTCTCGAACATGTGAACTTTCATGTGCCTTAATATCAAACTTGTATGCCATCTGTAAATACTAATAAAATGGTTAAATTACGAGCCTAGTTGGTTTAGCCACAGAAAAAGAGGGGGAACCTTCCCGCTAGCCATGATTGGCTGAGATAATGAGTGGGCTGGACATGTCGAGAGATGAGTTTGGATTGGTCTACCATATAGCACGCGTCTGTCTATTGGAGCTGGTCAGTATCTTTAGGTAATTGTGTTGAACGCGGCTTGAATTTTTTTTTATCACGTAGTAAAACTGCATAAACCTAATGTCAAGTTAAAGGGTACTGTTAGCTAGCTGTGTAGACAAAGAAGGGCTCTCCAATAGTAGTGCCAAAACATTGAAAGACGGTTTTCTCAAAAGTGAGTTTACAAGTTGATCAACTTTCAAAGCAGAATTACTTTCCCATTGTTTCCTCAAATGCAGTGTATAATATACCATTTTGTAGCTCTGAGTCAGTACTTTTATCCAATGTAAAAAACTGAAATTCAAATGGTGCTACATAAGACCAGGTCGTGAGTCAGAAATACAAATGAATACAAATACCCCATCAGAACCCAAAATATAAGCTAGTTTTACTCCAATATTTGCAAACAAAGTAAATGTAAACAAACACTATAAGGCCTCAAAACATGGTTAAATCTATAAAAGTGTGAACCACCGCATTTAACCATGGCAAGGTGACTGGGAATATGGCAGAATACAAACAGTGTAGTTATTCCCTCAGTAAGGCAGTCAAACAGGCAAAACAACAGTACACAGACAAAGTGGAGTCACAATTCAACGGCTCAGACACGAGACATATGTGGCAGGGTCTACAGACAATCACGGACTACAAAAGGAAAATCAGTCACGTCGCTAACTCATGCTTACGGAAAAGCTGAACACCTACTTCGTCCGCTTTGAGGATAACACTGTGCCACCGCCGCAGCCCACTACCAAGGACTGTGGGCTCTCCTTCTCCATGGTCGATGTGAGTAAGACATTTAAGTGTGTTAACCCTCGCAAGGCTACTGGCCCAGACTGCATCCCTAGCCGCGTCCTCAGGGCATGCACAGACCAGTTGGCTGGTGTGTTTACAGACATATTCAATCTCTCCATATCCCCGTCTGCTGTCCCCACATGTTTCAATATAGCCACCATTGTTCCTGTACCCAAGAAAGCAAAGGTAACTGAACTAAATTGCTATCGCCTTGTAGCAATCACTTCTGTCATCATGAAGTGCTTTGAGAGACTAGTCAAGGATCATATCACCTCCACCTTACCTGACACCCTAGACCCACTTCAATTTGCTTATCGCCCCAACAGATCCACAGACGATGCAATCGCCATCGCACTGCACACTGCCCTATCCCATCTGGTTAAGAGGAATACCTATATAAGAATGCTGTTCATTGACTATAGTTCCCTCCAATCATAGTACCCACTATAGTACTCTCCAATCTCATCATTAAGCTCGAGGCCCTGGGTCTGAACCCCGCCCTGTGCAACTGGGTCCTTGACTTCCTGACGGGCCGCCCCCAGGTGGTGAAGGTAGGAAACAACACCTCCACTTCGCTGATCCTCAACATTAGGGCCCCACAAAGTTGCATGCTCAGCCCACTCCTGTACTCCCTGTTCACCCATGACTGCGTGGCCACGCACGCCTCCAACTCAATTATCAAGTTTGCAGATGACACAACAGTAGTAGGCTTGATTACCAACAACGATGAGACAGCCTACAGGGAGAAGGTGAGGGCTCTGGGAGTGTGGTGCCAGGAAAATAACTCACTCAACGTCAACAAAACAAAGGAGATGATCGTGGACTTCCGGAAACAGCAGAGGGAGCACCCCCCTATCCACATCGACGGGACCGCAGTGGAGAAGGTGGAAAGTTTTAAGTTCCTCGCATCACTGACAAACTGAAATGGTCCACCCACACAGACAGTGTGGTGAAGAAGATGCAACAGCGCCTCTTCAACCTCAGCAGGCTGAATAAATTTGGCTTGGCACTGAAAACCCTCACAAGCTTTTACAGATGCACAATTGAGAGCATCCAGTCGGGCTATATCACCGCCTGGTACGGCAACTGCACCGCCCTCAACCACAGGGCTCTCCAGAGGGTGGTGCGGTCTGCCCAACGCATTACCGGGGCCAAACTACCTGCCCTCCAGGACACCTACAGCACCCAATGTCAAAAAGATCATCAAGTACAACAACCACCTGAGCCACTACCTGTTCACCCCGCTATCATTCAGAAGGCACGGTCAGTACAGGTGCATCATAGCTGGGACCGAGAGACTGAAAAACAGCTTCTATCTCAAGGCCATCAGACTGTTAAATAGCCATCACTAGCACATTAGAGTCTGCTGCCTAAATACATAGACTTGAAATCACTGGCCACTTTATTAATAAATGGAACACTAGTCACTTTAATAATGTTTACATATTTTGCATTACTCATCTCATTTGTAATCTATTCTACTGTATCTAAGTCTATGCCGCCCCAACATTGCTCATCCATATATTTATATATTCTTAATTCCATTCCTTTACTTAGATTTGTGTGTGTTGTGTGTATTGTTGTGAAATTGTTAGATATTACTTGTTAGATATTTCTATACTATTGGAGCTAGAAAATCAAGCATTTCGCTACACCCGCAATAACATCTGCTAAACATGTGTATGTGACCAATAAAAATTTGATTTGAATGTTGATATCATGGATGGTTAGACCATGCATCCATAGTTCTGTATATGAATACGAGAGTGGTTACATAGCTCCAGCCCCATCCCTCAGCTTTTTACCGCAACAGGGGCGGGGAGGACGCTTTGTTACTGTTTAAACTGATGATTTCCCCTTTAAAGACTGATGTAATGAGTCTAAATACAAAATCTGGAGTGAATCTGACATTTGGTTCATGAGGAGATGATTGCAGATGATTTTGAGCATTATCGTTACTGATGCAAAGAATGAGTTGTTAATTGTTGTTTTAGATGTCAATACCACATTCAGTGTGGCTCATCTTAGGGATGTCCATTATAGCGGTGGTTTCCCAAACTTTTTATAGTCCCTTACCCCTTCAAACATTCAAACTCCAGCTGCGGTACGCAAACTCCTGCACCAAGGTCAGCGCACTCTCAAATGTTGTTTTTTGCCATCATTGTAAGTCTGTAATACAAACATTATACAATACATTTATTACACAACCCGGCTTGTGGGAAGTGACAAAGAGCTCTTATAGGACCAGGGAACAAATAATAATAATAATCAATAATTCTGCTCTTTATTTAGCCATCTTACTTATAAAAGCTTATTTATTCATTAAAAATGGTGAATAACTCACCACAGGTCAATGATAAGGGTGTGCTTGAAAGGAAGCACATAACTCAGCAATGTTGGGTTGTATTGGAGAGAGTCTCAGTCTTAAATCATTTTCCACACACAGGCTGTGCCTGTATTTAGTTGTCATGCTAGTGAGGGCTGAGAATCCACTCTCACATAGGTACGTGGTTGCAGAGGGCATCAGTGTCTTAACAGCACGATTAGCCAAGGCAGCATACTCTGAGCACAATCCTATCCAGAAATCTGGCAGTGGCTTCTGATTAAATTCACTTTTCACAGAACCGCTTGTTGCAATTTTGATGAGGCTCTCTTGTTCAAATATCGGTAAGTGGACTGGAGGCAGGGTATAAAAGGGATAATGAATCCAGTTGTTTGTGTCATCCATTTTGGGAAAGAACCTGCGTACAGGTGCTTCGCTATATCACATTTGACATTGTCCATAAGCTTGACTTCATTTGCACACAAAAAATCATGCAATGATGGGAAGACCTGTGTGTTGTCCTTGTTAATGCAGACAGAGAAGAGCTCCAACTTCTTAATCATAGCCTCAATTTTGTCCCGCACATTGAATATAGTTGCGGAGAGTCCTGTAATCCTAGATTCAGATCATTCAGGCGAGAAAAAACATCACCCAGATAGGCCAGTCGTGTAAGAAACTCGTCATCATGCAAGCAGTCAGACAAGTGAAAATACTGGTCAGTAAAGAAAACTTTAAGCTTGTCTCTCAATTTAAAAAAAAGTGTCAATACATTGCCCCTTGATAACCAGCGCACTTTTTATGTTGTAAAAGCGTTACATGGTCGCTGCCCATATCATTGCATAATGCAGAAAATACATGAGTTCAGGGGCCTTGCTTTAACAAAGTTAACCATTTTCACCGAGAGGCTCTTGCTGACAAGTGAATGCCTGACAGCTTGAAAGACGTTTTGGACACTACAGTGAAAATGGTTAACTTTGTTAAAGCAAGGCCCCTGAACTCATGCATTTTCTGCATTATGCAATGATATGGGCAGCGACCATGTAACGCTTTTACAACATACAAAATAGTGTGCAAAACGTCTTTCAAGCTGTCAGGCATTCACTTGTCAGCAAGAGCCTCTCGGTGGATGCTGCAGTGTACCGAAGAGGTGTCGGGAGCAACTGTTGCACGTGCCTTACCACTCCACTATGTCTCCATGTCATGGCTTTTGCGCCATCAGTACAGATACCAACACATCTTGATCACCAAAGTCCACTCGGGCTCCTGAGTGGTGCAGAGATATAAGGCACTGCATCTCAGTGCTAGAGGTGTCACTACAGACACCCTGGTTCGAATCCAGGCTGTATCACAACTGGCTGTGATTGGGAGTCCCATAGGGTGGTGCACAATTGGCCCAGAGTCGTCTGGCTTTGGCCGGTGTAGGCCGTCACTCTAAGTGAAAATTTGTTCTTAACTGACTTGCATAGTTAAATAAATGTAAAATAAAAATAAAAATAAAAAAGCTGTCCAGTAAATATCCTCTCCTGTTGTCCTGGTTTCCAGTGGTTTGCAGAAGAGGATGTCCTCCTAAATTGACCCCCCATAAACATAACGGACAAATGCCAGGTCCGCCACGTCTGTTGATTCATCCAGCTGTAACTCATAGAATTCACTGGCTTGTATGCAAAGCAGTAATTGTTTCCAAACATCTCCTGCCATGTCACTGATGCGTCGTGAAAGTGTTGTTTGATGAAGTCATTGTCTGAATAGTTTTTTGAGACTTTTCCCCCAGCATTTCCCCAGCCATATCCACAGCAGCAGGAAGAATTAAGTCCTCCACAATAGTATGGGGCTTGCCTGTCCTAGCCACTCGGTAGCTCACCGTGTAAGACGCTGTTGATTTTATACATGTCTTACTACTCCCATGGCTTATTTTTCAAATTGGTATGTTTCGTTTCTAAATGTCTGCGCAAGAATGAAGGTTTTATCGAGTTGTGAGAGAGTACTTTTGCACATATAACGCACTGTGACTGAGGAAAGGCACTACTCCCATTATACGTGAACCCCAAATCAATGTAGTTCTCATCATATTTGCGCTCTTCGATGGTCCAACGTCCCTGTCTGTTGTTTGGTGCTTTCCCGGGTAAGGGGGCAGTAGCTCTTCGGCTGCATCAGATTCATAACTTTCAGTGTCCATGCTAGCTGAGCTAGCAACAAATGTGGAATTACGGATGCTAGCATTGGATGTGCTTGTGGAAGCAGAACAACTTGTGTCGTCGACAGGGGCAGGTGTAGTACTGCTGGTAGTAGCACTTGGTATGTGTCTCTATGGACGCAAGCCTTACTTTTTTTTAACCACGTATCCATTTTCGAGCAAACAGAATGAGCAGCAGCTACGTTTGACTAGCTACGTTAGTGGAATTTCTGCGAGAGAGTAACGGTTAATGTGATTGGATGTTAATTTGACTAGGCTACCTGTATTTGACATTGTGTTGTTATTTCGCTGAACACTATATGGTTTAATTTTATTTTTGGCAGTGAAACGAGGGTACTCAGGCAAGACAGGCAAGAAAAAAAAACACCCAAATGTATAGCCCCGTTGGCGAAATCTAAATGGACTGTTTGAAAATGTGAATCACATTTTTATTTGGCGTACCCATGACGGCATTGTGAGTACCCCCAGTTTGGGAATAGTGTAACGCCCTGGCCATAGAGAGGGGTTTTTGTTCTTTATTTTGGTTAGGCCAGGGTGTTACATTGGTTGGGCGTTCTATGTTCCTTTTTCTATGTTTTTGTATTTCTTTGTTTTGGGCCGTGTGTGGCTCCCAATCAGGCACAGCTGAAGCTCGTTGTTGCTGATTGGGAGTCACACATAAGGAGCATGTTTTTCCTTTGGGTTTGGTGGGTAATTGTTTCTGTTAGTGTTTGCACCTGACAGGACTGTTTGGCTGTCAGTTTTCTCGTTTTGTTTTGTATAGTGTTCTCTCTGATATTAAATATTCTATGATGAACACTAACTCCGCTGCACCTTGGTCTTCTTCCGACGACAGCCGTTACAAATAGCCGCATTATAGCAATGACACGTTTCAAGTTGATAGGCAATTGTGAAGTGGATTTGCAAAGGATGTAAATGGACATGTCAAATCTGATTTCCGGTTGGGATGGTGTTCTTTGGCTTGCAAGCATCCCCCTTTTTCCTCCAAACATAACGATGGTCATTATGGCCAAACAGTTCTATTTTTGTTTCATCACACCAGAGGATATTTCTCCAAAAGTATGATCTTTGTCCCCATGTGCAGTTGCAAACTGTAGTCTGTCTTTTTTATGGCAGTTTTGGAGCAGTGGCTTCTTCCTTGCTGAGCGGCCTTTCAGGTTATGTTGATATAGACTCGTTTTACTGTGAATATAGATACTTTTGTACCTGCTTCCTCCAGCATCTTCACAAGGTCCTTTGCTGTTGTTCTGGGATTGATTTGCACTTTCGCACCAAAGTACGTTCATCTCTAGGAGACAGAACGCGTCTCCTTCCTGAGCGGTATGACGACTGTGTGGTCCAGTGGTGTTTATACTTGCGTACTGTTGTTTGTACAGATGAACATGGTACCTTCAGGTGTTTGGAAATTGCTCCCAATGATGAACCAGACTTGTGGAGGTCTACAATTTTTTTTCTGAGGTCTTGGCTGATTTCTTTTGATTTTCCCATGATGTCAAGCAAAGAGGCACTGGGTTTGAAGGTAGACCTTGAAATACATCCACAGGTACACCTCCAATTGACTCAAATGATGTCAATTAGCCTATCATAATCTTCTAAAGCCATGACATCATGTTCTGGAATTTTCCAAGCTGTTTAGAGGCACAATGAACTTAGGGTATGTAAACTTCTGACCCACTGGAATTGTGATACAGTGAATGATAAGTGAAATAATCTGTCTGTAAACAGTTGTTGGAAAAATTACTTGTGTCATGCACAAAGTAGATGTCCAGCCGACTTGCTAAAACTATAGTTTGTTAACAAGAAATTTGTGGAGTGGTTGAAAAACGAGTTTTAATGACTCCAACCTAAATGTATGTAAACCTCAGATTTCAACTGTACCATGGACCATATTTGGACTTATGGTTCATGAGAAGAGGTTTTCAAAGGTTTTTACAAAATGTCCAAGATGGAGGAAATTCTATCCTGATGGACCTTATCGGGCAAATTTGTTCCGCATGAGGAAAGACACCTACAGTGCCTTCAGAAAGTATTAATACTCCTTGACTTATTGCACATGTTGTTGTGTTACAGCCTGAATTCAAAATCAATTAAATATATATATTTTTCTACGCACAATACCCCATAATGACAAAGTGAAAACATGTTTTTAGAAATGTTTGCAAATTTATTGAAAGTGAAATACAGAAATAACTCATTTACGTAGGTATTCACACCCCTGAATCAATGCTTTGTAGATGCACCTTTGGCAGCGATTAAGGTTGAGTCGTTCTGGTTAACATTTGCCCATTCTTTTTTACAAAATTCTTCAAGCTCTGTCAAATTGGTTGTTGATCATTGCTAGACAACCATTTTCAGTTCTTCCATTCAGGAACATTCACTGTCTTCTTGGTAAGAAACTCCAGTGCAGATTTGGCCTTGTGTTTTAGGTTATTGTCCTGTTGAATTGTGAATTCATCTGCCAGTGTCTGGTGGAAAACATACTGAACCAGGTTTTCCTCTAGGATTTTTCTTGTGTTCCTCTCCATTCTCTTTTTTCTTTTTTCTTTTTTTATCCTGAAGAACTCCCCAGTCCTTAACGATTACAAATATACCCATAACATGATGCAGCCACCACTATGTTTGAAAATATAGAGAATAGTACTCAGTAATGTGTTGTTTTGGATTTGCCCCAAACATAACACTTTGATTTCAGGACATAAAGTTCATTTCTTTGCCACATTTTTTTGCAGTATTATTTTAGCGCCTTGTTGCAAACAGGATGCATGTTTTTGAATATTTGTATTCTGTACAGGCTTCCTTTTCACTCTGTCAATTAGGTTACTATTCCTGGGTAACTACAATGTTGTTGATCCATCTTCAGTTTTTCCCTATCACAGCCATTAAACTCTAACTATTTTAAAGTCACCATTGGCCTCATCGTGAAATCTCTGAACGGTTTCCTTCTTCTCAGGCATCTGAGTTAGGAAGAACGCCTTTATCTTTGTAGTGACTGGGTGTATTGATACACCATCCAAAGTGTAGTTAATAACTTCACCATTCTCAAACGGATATTCAATTACTGTTTTTTTCAATTACTGTTTTTTTTACCAATAGGTGCCATTGTTTGCGAGGCATTGAAAAACCTCTCTGGTCTTTGGGGCTGAATCTGTGTTTGAAATTCACTGCTCGACTGAGGGACCTTACAGATCATTGTATGTGTGGGGTACAGAGATGAGGTAGCCATTTCCTGCAGTCAAATTAACTCGTGCCCCCATGGGTGGAATGATATTTCCTATAGGCCAATTGGTGCCGTTCTTTTTGACCAAGTTACGCATGGTCTCTAGTTTCTGTGTGCCAAATTAGAAAAAAAGTTACCAATCTATGCTTGAGTTATTTGACCATGTCAAGAGAAAAAAAATAATTTAAGAATAACAATATGTTTCACAACTTCGCTGTGAACCCCTAATAACTCAAGTCAAGTGTCTACTGTTACTAATGATCTTTAAATTAGCCATTATGAGCAGTAAAATGGCTGCGAGCCACTTCATTATATCTCAACAAGAACTCATAGTTTCCCTTCCAAATTCCACGTACAGTATTATGGATGAACGTCTATTTTTGATGCGTTAATCAGTCTGGTCTCGGGATCGGCCATTGGAGAAAAGCAGCGTGGGAAGAGAAATCACATTGGAATGAGAAGTTATGGTCTGGATCTGTCATGGGGATGTGTGGAGCTGAAATATGTCTGTCTCTGTGCCCTTTTGATTAATGGGGCAATAGCACTAAGGAGAGGACTTTGAATAGATTCAAGGTTATTCCAAGACCCATCTATTTTACTTGGCCAATCTCTTAATCCAAATGTTTAGGTGAGAAATAATAGAGATCTGTGTGTGCTTTTAGAGACCGATGGGTTGGGCTAGTTGGAAGTTCATTGTGTGTCGTCCTGATATTTGAAAGCAGCTGTATCATAAGATGTACTGCCGACAGCATGGTGGTTGACAGTTGGTTGATGTACTCTGTTCCTTTTCAGCATTAGTGTTGAGTGAGAGTCGAGAGAATGGTATTAGAACATATCAAGGCTATACTGAGTGTTTACTAAACTGAATTCAGACTCAGTAGCATATTGTATAAATATACAGTAACCTTCTCACCATGTCAAATAAAATCACAATAACAGAGAATGTACCCACCTGCTGTAAACTATCTTTGTATCTTTTCCTTGTCAGTTGACACATCATCAATTAACAGCTCTCAGATATGATGGGAACATTTCTCACAATATAAATATTCAAATCTTTCATTTACATTAAGCAGTAACTCTATCCAGAACCAACGCCAAAGGGTTCTCAAGTTATTTCTTGTGCCTATTTCTCCTCTCTGCACAGTTCATTTTCTCCTTGATTTGTTTTCCTGCGTGCACTCTCTCCACTGGCTGAATGAAGTAATTAGATTGCTAGCAGACGGACACGTCCCAAGAACAAAACATTCAAGGCATTTCCCCCTTTCTCCTTAATCCCTGACGTTCCAGAGAGAGTCATTGCAGCAGTCGCCTGTTATTAGCCCACGTCCGTTATTAGATGTGCTCTGTGATTTTGTCATTTCCTTCCCTCCGCCCCATACCCTGGTCCTCAGGGGAAGCCTGCCTGCCAGGGGGCCACCACAGAGAAGAGAGAGTTGGAGAAAGAGAGAGCTGAGAGAGAGAAAGAGAGAGAGGGAGAGAGAGAAAGAGAGCATATGTGTGTGTGTGTTAGAGAAGTGTAATTGTTTTTCTCCTCTAACTAGCCTTTGCCAAGTAAAGCATTTTTGTCTCGCCTTGGAGAACCAGCCCTTACACTTACCCAGCACAATGGTTTCACCCCCTTGCTCACACCCAAACTGATATTGATTTATTCACGTGTGTATTTACCCTTTCATCCATGATGCATCTTTCCCAGCCTAAGCAAGTTGTGTACAGTGTGTCATCGATCCATTTTTCAGCGTATTTTCTTGCACAGCAGGAAGTATAAATCATATTAAAGGAATTTGCGGAGGATACAAGCCAGTTTAAAAAATAACTGACAGCATTTACAAAATGCAAATGCTCTGGAGGCTTCAGATATGCGGGACTCTCCCTGAATCATTTGCATGGTTAGACAGGCATTCCTTTTGAAAGCTTTCCCCGAAAATATAATGGACCCATAAAAATGACAGGGATATTAAATGAAAGCGTGGAAGGAATTTGAGGGAGAAAGTTGAACTAGACAACGCGCTGTCAATTTTCAAGCTTTGTTAACATCAAAATTGTGTTAATGAATATTAATTGAGGTGATTAGGAGGAATATGTCGCTAATGTAAAATGTGAACTGATTCAGGTGTCTTTCAGCTAGAACGAGCAGGTACTACTGAAAAACTGTTCTGCATGAATGTGTTGATGACTTGATTTTCAAAGTGGTCAGTTGTCTGCTAGTGAGTATAATTGTTTTCCTCACGTAAACACATTTTTACTTTCACGCTGCACAGGATTTTATGTGTGTACTGGAGGATAGTTTAATCCATTGAAATGACAGTAAATGATATGTTCATTCATGATGAAGGTATAATCCTGAAGTAGTGAGCACTCTTCGCTCATCAAACATCAACAAGAAATTCACCCATTTGGTACGGCTTTAAATACCAAACCACTACAACAGTTATGTGATACAAACGTGATACGTACATCAAATCAAATCAAACTTTATTTGTCACATGCGCCAAATACAGCAAGTGTAGACTCAACCATGAAATGCTTACTTACAAGCCCTTAACCAACAGTGCAGTTCAAGTAAGAGTTAAGAAAATATTTACAGAATAAACTAAAGAAAAAAATTATATAAAGTAACACAATAAAATAACAATAAGGCTGCTATATACAGGGGGTACCGGTACCGAGTCAATGTGCGGCGGTAAAGGTTAGAGGTAATTTGTACATGTAGGTAGGGGTGAAGTGACATCCGTGTGATACCAAAGAAAGTTACTAATATTTCAGAGATATATGGGGAAAGTCTAACTTAATTTATTATGTTTGTTGAGTAGATACTATCACAAGGCGAGACCTTGTATTGATACGAGAAATGACCCTTCCCACTACACCCCTCACCCATTTCAAGGGCAAAATAAGGCCATAAGACCACCATAAAATGCAAATCTCCCCTACCTGTTTAATTCAAAGCACTGTCGAGTTGCCTTGAAATCCTGTTGGAGCTAAACCTCTTTCAAATCTCTCTTTTTAACTTCTGAAAGACTCTCGTGTTGCAGAAATAATATGGCTAATGTCAGCAGGTGACAGGCATGCGTGATCTACATTACAATACTTTACTGTAACCTGTCTGTTTTATTTCTGTCCAAAAAGACTAATAACTGCCCAAGTTTTGAACCTTAATAAGTCATACTTGTTCAAACCTGACAAAACTTTTAATATCTCCTTTAATATGAAAACACATTGTTGAAAACAACATGTTCGATTCTCTCGGAAAAGAGACTCTCTCTGAAAATTAAATTAGGTTATTAAATTAGGTCAGTGCAGATGACGTAAAGGGGACGAGGAAGGTAACCACTTTAGAGTTTTTGGATGCAGCCCTGGTGTGGGCTACCATCTCCATCTAGATGAATGGGTGATGTGGTGGTGGAATAATACGGTGGCTGTGGTCCTTCTGTATGAGTCTCTATCTGGCTGTGGTCCTGCTGTATGAGTCTCTATCTGGCTGTGGTCCTGCTGTATGGGTCTCTATCTGGCTGTGGTTCTGCTGTATGAGTCTCTATCTGGCTGTGGTCCTGCCGTATGAGTCTATCTGGCTGTGGTCCTGCCGTATGAGTCTCTATCTGGCTGTGGTCCTGCCGTATGAGTCTCTATCTGGCTGTGGTCCTGCCGTATGAGTCTCTATCTGGTTGTGGTCCTGCCGTATGAGTCTCTATCTGGCTGTAGTCCTGCCGTATGAGTCTCTATCTGGCTGTGGTCCGGCTGTATGAGTCTCTATCTGGCTGTGGTCCTGCCGTATGAGTCTCTATCTGGCTGTGGTCCTGCCGTATGAGTCTCTATCTGGCTGTGGTCCTGCCGTATGAGTCTCTATCTGGCTGTGGTCCTGCCGTATGAGTCTCTATCTGGCTGTGGTCCTGCCGTATGAGTCTCTATCTGGTTGTGGTCCTGCCGTATGAGTCTCTATCTGGTTGTGGTCCTGCCGTATGAGTCTCTATCTGGCTGTGGTCCTGCCGTATGAGTCTCTATCTGGCTGTGGTCCGGCTGTATGAGTCTCTATCTGGCTGTAGACCATCATGGCCATGACCAGGCGATGATGGGCCTCTATTCCCACCATGGCGGCTGGCGGGACAGCCAGCTCTGTTTTGAAGTTTTTTTCCAGAACGCTATTTCCACCAATTTTCCACATATGTGTATTTCCATCAGAAATGATTTCTTATGGGTACCTTCATGTGTGTGTGTAAAATATGACTGTTCTCAGATATTTTTGTTTTGCTTTTTTTTTTGCTAAACACTGGAATGGAATGTTTGTATCCTGTATATTAGACTGTGATATGTGACTGTCTCACCTAGCTATCTGAAGATGAATGCACTTACTATAAGTCTCTCTGAATAAGAACATCTGCTAAATGTCTAAAACGTCAAATGTAAATGTTTTACATACAGATCTCATAGTACTGTATTTAATTATTTATTTATTCAAAATGTTTGTGTTTCTTACATTTGACTGTATAAAACCTAGCAGTGCTACTTATTTCTCTGAGAGTGAGGCAGGTATATAGCATTTTGCCCAAAAAAACATGATTATTTGTCTCTCTGAAACAAAAACATAGAGTGATTTTAAACAAATACATGTCTGTCATTGAACAACCCCATGCCATGATTAGATAGTGACAAAATACAACAATCTCATAATTTCTTAAAACTATAAAAGCTAATTCACAAACATTTCTGAAAATGGATTTATAGCGTTTTGGAATGAAACGCTTAAATTTCACCCTGCCATTTAGTTGGGTCGGCGGACGGCAGCCAAATGGAGGATGACTCACAGCATTATGGATCTAATGTTGAAACGTGGACAGTTACAGGAGCTGGGTGGCGTAGGGCTGCGCCTTATACAAACTTTATGATGTTGGAGACCAGCTTCGGCCTGTGTATAAATTATGTGTCACTCGACGATGCACTCATTTTAACCCTGATTTCCTGTGAATTATTAATGATCAGCAGGGTCAGGATTTGCTTTTAGTGCTCCCATGTGGGGAGCTGTGGAGCTAAGCGCTGCATCTGCACTCATAATATCATCACTTGCAGAGAATAGACTCTCTCAGCTACCGCGCCAAACAACTTTTATCCAAGTGATGCATTTGTGAGTGACTGTGTGAATATATGGGTGAATGTATGCATGTGAGAGAGTATAAATGTGTGTTTACGTGTGAGGAAGTGAGAGTACATTTATACTTCATGTGGTCATAGGGTGCCATTTGAGGAAGTGAGAGTACATTTATACTGCATGTGGTCATAGGGTGCCATTTGGGACAAAGACAGAGAGACTACATTGAGGTTTTGGTGTTTGATGACAGGTGTTTAGTTTCCACTGTGAAGTTCAGCTAATTAGCTCATTTTAAATAAAATGTGCATGCTTTTGAAGCTGCTCTCAGCTGACCAATAATTGCTGCCCTGCCTCCCTCACACGTAAACAATTAATGGTAAACTGAAAGTGTGCTCCACCGCTCTGAGAAAAATGGCTTGATTAAGACAGCTGTGTCTAATTGGCAGCGGGGAGCATTGTTTGAGTAATAGCAGTAGAAATGTGCAGGCCGAGACAAAGCAAATAGCATTGGTGCTCTGTAGGCTACGACCCAGACGCTATAGGCATAGAAGTCAAACAGAGCTGTCCTCATGTTTCCCATGCAGTACGTAATGCAACCAAGATGATCTGCAATATGGAAAATCAACAATTCAACCTCTCCCATATGGAAAATAATACATTTAAAAATATTTTTTTAGACATTTTTGGGATATGAGAAATATTTGAAATTGGCCAAATAATGTACTACATTTATTTATTTGTTAATACATTTTAAATACATTCCAACATATATTGCTGAATGTATTTCAAATGTATATATACATGTATGTAAAATGTATATCACTATATACAGTATGTTAAATGCATCGGAAAATGAATTTCATGTATTTCAAAATACATTCTGAAATACATGTATTTTAGAATATAGTTTCACATATACTGTGCCTTCAGAAAGTATTCACACCCCTTGACTTTTTCCTAATTATGTTGTGTTACAGCCTGAATTCAAAATCACTGGCCTACACACAATACCCCATAATGTCAGTGATTTTATAAAAAAATGTAAAGCTGAAATGTCTTGAGTCAATAAGTATTCAACCCCTGTTATGGCAAGCCTAAATAAGTTTAGGAGTAAAAATGTGCTGAACAAGTCACATAATAAGTTGCATGGACCCACTCTGTGTGCAATAATAGTCTTTAAAATGATTTTTGAATGACTTCCTCATCTCTGTACCCCACACAATTATCTGTAAGGTCCCTCAGTCGAGCAGTGAATTTCAAACATAGATTCAACCACAAAGACCAGGGAGGTTTTCCAATCCCTTTGTCATTATGGGGTATTGTGTGTAGATGGGTGAGAAAACACTGTGTTTAATCCATTTTGAATTCAGACTGAAGGTTTACACCATCATTGTAAGGAACTAGTTATTTTGTTGCTTTCACAAAGTTAATTCTGAAGATTATTTATTTCATGTGATTAGAGATTCATTTACGTCTGGCCCTCATTTTAACGTCAACCCTTTTACGTGAACTGAACTTTTGTTTTAATATGATGATACTATTCCTTTTTAAATATTTATTTCAAAGAAACATTGATCATCTTATAGTTTAATCATACTGTAAAAGCAGGTGAGCTCGTTCTACAGTTTTCTGACCATTTTCGAGTGTTTTGTGGCGAATAACTGAACGGGCCAAGCATAGCACATCAGCCCTATTACCAATAGATAGAAAGCCTCGAAATGTTTTAACAGTTACATCTTTTTTGTGAATCTTGCATTCATTCGCCCCTCCCTGTTGCACACAACAAGCTTCCATTCCCCCTGTCACAAGGAGATTCATGGCTGATTTAACAAGTAATTGCCAGTTGGAGGGCGGTTCAAGTGGATTTTTTCCAGATGTGAGAAATTCCCACTTCCCACTTGGTTACAAACGCACCATAACACTGATTACCATCCACTGTAGAGCCGTATTAATACCACTCATTGGAAACACAAGACCTAGTCCTACACTTGGACATATTGTGATCTTGTGGAGCAGTGTACAATGTATAGTTGTTGTTTAAAACAATAAGAAATTAAATAGTAATAAAAACAGCCTAGTGGCCGATCTCTGGCGCTAGATTTTTTTCATGATTTAATTAAGCTGAACACAGGCACCTGCTATAGTCTTTTCTATACCTCTTGAGATGGGAAAACGTGTTTTTTATGAAGTTGAACATGTGCTCTATATGACAGAATGTTAAAATAAGGTGAAAACAAAAGGTATGTTTTTTACTCACCATCACATAAAAATTATATCACTGCCAAAGTTTTGGCTCGGTGGCCCAAACATTTTTCTTCCTTGATTATTACGTAATTTAAGAAGCCAAATTAGGAACCACTTTGGCCACCATGTAGACTAGATGTCATAGCCTGGAACATTGTCAGGCAGTACATGCACCATGTAGACTAGATGTCATAGCCTGGAACATTGTCAGGCAGTACATCCACCATGTAGACTAGATGTCATAGCCTGGAACATTGTCAGGCAGTACATCCACCATGTAGACTAGATGTCATAGCCTGGAACATTGTCAGGCAGTACATGCACCATGTAGACTAGATGTCATAGCCTGGAACATTGTCAGGCAGTACATGCACCATGTAGACTAGATGTCATAGCCTGGAACATTGTCAGGCAGTACATGCACCATGTAGACTAGATGTCATAGCCTGGAACATTGTCAGGCAGTACATGCACCATGTAGACTAGATGTCATAGCCTGGAACATTGTCAGGCAGTACATGCACCATGTAGACTAGATGTCATAGCCTGGAACATTGTCAGGCAGTACATGCACCATGTAGACTAGATGTCATAGCCTGGAACATTGTCAGGCAGTACATGCACCATGTAGACTAGATGTCATAGCCTGGAACATTGTCAGGCAGTACATGCACCATGTAGACTAGATGTCATAGCCTGGAACATTGTCAGGCAGTACATGCACCATGTAGACTAGATGTCATAGCCTGGAACATTGTCAGGCAGTACATGCACCATGTAGACTAGATGTCATAGCCTGGAACATTGTCAGGCAGTACATCCACCATGTAGACTAGATGTCATAGCCTGGAACATTGTCAGGCAGTACATGCACCATGTAGACTAGATGTCATAGCCTGGAACATTGTCAGGCAGTACATGCACCATGTAGACTAGATGTCATAGCCTGGAACATTGTCAGGCAGTACATGCACCATGTAGACTAGATGTCATAGCCTGGAACATTGTCAGGCAGTACATGCACCATGTAGACTAGATGTCATAGCCTGGAACATTGTCAGGCAGTACATGCACCATGTAGACTAGATGTCATAGCCTGGAACATTGTCAGGCAGTACATGCACCATGTAGACTAGATGTCATAGCCTGGAACATTGTCAGGCAGTACATGCACCATGTAGACTAGATGTCATAGCCTGGAACATTGTCAGGCAGTACATGCACCATGTAGACTAGATGTCATAGCCTGGAACATTGTCAGGCAGTACATGCACCATGTAGACTAGATGTCATAGCCTGGAACATTGTCAGGCAGTACATGCACCATGTAGACTAGATGTCATAGCCTGGAACATTGTCAGGCAGTACATGCACCATGTAGACTAGATGTCATAGCCTGGAACATTGTCAGGCAGTACATGCATTTGAGCAAAGATGCAAATGAATCTACATGTACTGGAAATACATTTTACGTGACGTTACATACAGTGAAATGTTTTTTTCCCCATATGGGCTAAGTCTGAGATTTTGTGTCTAACGTCTTGATGGATCCTTGTTTGTACAACTGGTTTATATGCATAAAAGCAAGGTGATGTATATTCACACATGCGTGCCTATTGCTTTAGCGTCTAAACTATTTAAAATATGAAACAAATAAAGTGGGGCCATTCAATATACCATATGTGACCATGACGCTAGTTAACATGATACATCTGCACCCTTGCACCATATACCTTTCCGTTTCAGTTTATGGTGGTGGAAGGCTGGCCTACGTTTTGGTGCTAGGGAAAGGGAAATAGCTTGTGTGTCCCTTAGCAGCAAGTCATTTTCTCTTGGCTCTCCATCATCACTTATTCACAGGGGCTATCTATTATGTATTATAAACTGGGTGGTTTGAGCCCTGAATGCTGATTGGCTGACAGCCGTGATAAATCAGAACGTATACAACTGGTATGACAAAATATTTATTTTTATAGCTCTAATTATGTTGGTAACCAGTTTATAATAGCAATAAGTCACCTCAGAGGTTTGTGTATATGGCCAATATACCCTAGCTAAGGGCTATATCCAGGCACTCTGCGTTGAGTCGTGCTTAAGAACAGCCCTAAGCCGTGGTATATTGACCATATACCACACCCCTCTGGCCTTATTGCTTAATTTTGCTCTGATTGAGAGTGAGTGTTCTCCGTTCTGGCCCCTTCATGACCCTCCTTTTGAGCACTATCTTAAAAAAAAGGTGTTTTACTTTATTTTTTTATTTTATTTTATTTATTTCACCTTTATTTAACAAGGTAGGCTAGTTGAGAACAAGTTCTCATTTGCAACTGGGACCTGGCCAAGATAAAGCATAGCAATTCGACACATACAACAACACAGAGTTACACATGGAATAAACAAAACATACAGTCAATAATACAGTAGAACAACAGGAAACAAAATGTCTATATACAGTGAGTGCAAATGAAGTAAATAGTCCATGGTGGCGATGTAATTACAATATAGCAATTAAACACTGGAATGGTAGATGTGCAGAAGATGAATGTGCAAGTAGAGATACTGGGGTGCAAAGGAGCAAGATAAATAAATACAGTATGGGGATGAGGTAGGTAGATAGATGGGCTGTTTACAGATGGGCTATGTACAGGTGCAGTGATCTGTGAGCTGCTCTGACAGCTGGTGCTTAAAGCTAGTGAGGGAGATATGAGTCTCCAGCTTCAGAGATGTTTGCAGTTCGTTCCAGTCATTGTCGGCAGAGAACTGGAAGGAAAGACGACCAAAGGAGGAATTGGCTTTGGGGGTGACCAGTGAGATATACCTGCTGGAGCGTGTGCTACGAGTGGGTGCTGCTATGGTGACCAGTGAGCTGAGATAAGGCGGGGCTTTACCAAGCAGAGACTTGTAGATAACCTGTAGCCAGTGGGTTTGGCGACAAGTATAAAGCGAGGGCCAACCAACGAGAGCGTACAGGTCGCAATGGTGGGTAGTGTATGGGGCTTTGGTGACAAAACGGATGGCACTGTGATAGACTGCATCCAGTTTGTTGAGTAGTGTTGGAGGCTATTTTATAGATGACATCACCGAAGTTAAGATCGGTAGGATGGTCAGTTTTACGAGGGTATGTTTGGCAGCATAAGTGAAGGATGCTTTGTTGCGATATAGGAAGCCGATTCTAGATTTAATTTTGGATTGGAGATGCTTAATGTGAGTCTGGAAGGAGAGTTTACAGTCTAACCAGACACCCAGGTATTTGTAGTTGTCCACGTATTCTAAGTCAGAGCCGGAGTAGTGATGCTGGACGGGCGAGCAGGTGCGGGCAGTGATCGATTGAATAGCATGCATTTAGTTTTACTTGCATTTAAGAGCAGTTGGAGACCACGGAAGGAGAGTTGTATGACATTGACGCTCGTCTGGAGGCTAGTTAATAGTCAGGAGTTTTTCCTAGGGAGTTTTTCCCAGCCACCGTGCTTCTTTCACATGCATTGCTTGCTGTTTGGGGTTTTAGGCTGGGTTTCTGTACAGCACTTTGAGATTTCAGCTGATGTACGAAGGGCTATATAAATAAATTTGATTTGATTTTTGATTTGATTCTAGGTTATTTTTCTAGGTTGGGGTTTTTGTATGATTCCCAATTAGAGGCAGCCGGTCATCGTTGTCTCTAATTGGGGATCATATTTAAGTTATTGTTTTTCCCACTAGTGGGAGATTATTTTGAGTTAGTGTATGTTGCACCTCTTCGTCACGGTTTATTGTTGCTTTGTTTATAGTTTATTGTATGTCTTGCATAGTTTCACAGATAAATAAATATGTGGAACGATACACACGCTGCCCCTTGGTCTCATTCATACAACAACCGTGACATATTTCAAAGTGATTAAATGACTGACTGAGGTGAGAGAGGAAAGTAGATAACATGGTATTGATGATTTGAATGTTTGAAAAGGTATATTAATGCATAGCCAAAGACAACCTCAACAACAATTGTATGTTGTTCTGGAAAACTTTAGTGGAGTCAAACATTTCAAACAGCGTCGAAAACTATGCCCTCAAAGTTCCTAGCTAGGGTCACAGTGAGTTTATTATTCCTTATTCAGATCACATATCACTGTAACTAAAATACACCACCTGAGCAATGACAGGCTGCTGTCAACACGATCCAGCCTGAACCGCCGACC
The DNA here is from genome assembly GCF_901001165.1 of Salmo trutta. NCBI lineage: Eukaryota > Metazoa > Chordata > Actinopteri > Salmoniformes > Salmonidae > Salmo > Salmo trutta. Next base: position 13,667,792 of record NC_042975.1, on the reverse strand, counting down.
CACCAAACAGACCTTACTGGGCCTGATGGGAGACCTGACTGGGCCTGATGGGAGACTTGACTGGGCCTGATGGGAGACCTGACTGGGCCTGATGGGAGACCTGACTGGGCCTAATGGGAGACCTGACTGGGGCCTAATGGGAGACCTGACTGGGGCCTGATGGGAGACCTGACTGGGGCCTGATGGGAGACCTGACTGGGCCTGATGGGAGACCTGACTGGGCCTAATGGGAGACCTGACTGGGGCCTAATGGGAGACCTGACTGGGGCCTGATGGGAGACCTGACTGGGGCCTGATGGGAGACTTGACTGGGCCTAATGGGAGACCTGACTGGGGCCTGATGGGAGACCTGACTGGGCCTGATGGGAGCTCAAGGTGAAAGCCTTTTCCGGCTGGACAATGTGGTGTATTTTCTACTTTTGGGCAGAGCGGTAAAACAGTTCTTTTTTATTTTAGTATTACTTTTTTTGTGGTTGCTGCTGAGCTTCTGTCTGTCAGTGTAGTTTTCCTTCATCATTGTAATCTGATAAGAATAATTCCTGGCCATCTTGAATTTCCCATGATGCATTGGGGTTACCTTGAGGCAAATCATCATTTAAACATTAGATCTGAGAGCTCAGAATAAAGACATGTGGATGTTTTATTCAATATTTCTAATTCTGGCTCCTGAAAAGGATAGATTTTATTATACCTTTAATAAACTAAGATATCTATGTAATAAGGTTTGAAAATGTTCCCTGCCAACAACAATCCCTGACCAATTGGAAGATTTTATCTTGCTGTAGCAGACAATGTTTTTGCTCTATTGTAGGATGTACAAAGTAACGTTAAAGGGTTTAAGAGCTCTTTAAAACCTCCCTAACCACTCTGCAGTGCTGCTGTTTCCAAGGTGAATGGCTCAGAGCTGTGTTAGAGCTGTACAGTAGATTGGTGGTGTAGATTTTGCATCATTCTTTCTGCACTCCTCTCACTGAGGAGAGAGAGAACCCATTTCAGACAACCGGACGAAATGTCCCGACTCAGAAACAGCAGAGCAAACTGGACTATCTATCTATCTATCTATCTATCTATCTATCTATCTATCTATCTATCTATCTATCTATCTATCTATCTATCTATCTATCTATCTATCTATCTGTCTGTCTGTCTGTCTGTCTGTCTGTCTGTCTGTCTGTCTGTCTGTCTGTCTGTCTGTCTGTCTGTCTGTCTGTCTGTCTGTCTGTCTGTCTCTGTCTGTCTGTCTCTGTCTGTCTGTCTGTCTGTCTGTCTGTCTGTCTGTCTGTCTGTCTGTCTGTCTCTGTCTGTCTGTCTGTCTGTCTGTCTGTCTGTCTGTCTGTCTGTCTGTCATATCGTCTCTGTTTACAGTACATTGCCGACCAGCTTGATTGACATGAATGAGATTAAACTATTATTGCTATTTCCGACCTCACCTCTATTTCAAATCCCCATCTTACTCCACCTCTATTTAATTTGATGTCTCTAATTAACTTTCAACAGTTCTATTATGCCTTTCTTCCCTGTTCATTTTAATTTGTTTTTTTTCTATCTGGAATTAAAACAGTCAACAATTGAAAGAAGATATGATGCCTCATCTTTAAGATAATTCAGATGCACAGTATGCACAGTCTACTTATAATTAGATGACTCAGGAGAGAGAGAGAGATCTGATTCTGAACTTAAATAGACCAAGAGGACTTACTAAAATAATGTCTCAAAAAGAGACAAAGTCCATTGCAACTATGAAATTGTGGAAAACGACATCCAGTCGTTAGAGTCATCTGAATCCGCTAGCATGTATGTTGGGAATCAAACTGTAATCCCAATGACTCACATGTTGTGTTACCAGAACTGCAGCTACTTTTGACATCTTAGCTTTGGAGTGATGCTGCCACTGTAGCCTTTGATGCTCCTGAATGGCTTGTACATAACCTGAACACATATGGTTATGCCACATTTGCTGTTAGGAATGGCGTCAGTCTTCAATAGACTTTTAAAGTTGATATGGAGCCCTCTTTTGCCACTTTCTTAAATCGGAGCAGACTGTACTGCAGTGTTTCCCAAACTCAGTCCTCAGACCCCAAAGGGAGCATGCCTTGATTTGATGCCCTAGCACTACACAGCTGATTACAATAATCAACTAATCATTAAGCTTTGAGAATTTTAATCAGCTGTGTAGTGTTAGGGCAAAAACCATTTCACAATGAAGGGCTCTTTTTTATTTATTTCATTTAACCTTTATTTAACTAGGCAAGTCAGTTAAGAACAAATTCTTATTTACAATGACAGCCTACCATGGCCAAACACAGACGACGTTGGGCCAATTGTGCGCCGCCCTATGGGACTCCCAATCACGGCCAGTTGTGATGCAGCCTGGAACCAAACCAGGGTCTGTAGTGACACCTCTAGCACTGAGATGCAGTGCCTTAGATTGCTGCGCCACTCAGGGACCCTTAACATCACTGACAATAATAAACGATCACAGATGTTCAGAGTCCTTGTTAATGAACCAGTGCTTCTTCCTATTACACACTGTACTATCCAAACCTACTTTGTTAGTGATGAACAACATATTCTAGTGCTGGACGGAGTGTTGTAACATAGACATAGAATGTTTCTAGTTCTGTGGCTGTCACAAGGTTTGTCCACTATATACTCTGACACACTGTAGAGGGAGGGCTTGAATAACACATTCAGAATATTCCTACTATATGAGGATTCACCTCCAACCTACCAGGATTTGCTATTGTTGATGTTTTGATGTGGACATGTGATAAATACAGCACAGTATAATATCAATATTTATTCAACTATTCTTTCTGCCGTTATTTACTTATTGAAGCAATGATAAAAAGCCCTGCTTCTGTTCTCTATGGAGGGAAAACAAAACAACTAAAACCAACGACTTGCTGCAGACTAGGGGAAGCAAATTAGCTTAAACCCAGGTCGGGAGTGAGATCCTGGGTTATGTGAAATGTGAGGTACCCTTGATCCTGTCTCTCTCTATCCCCCTCACCCCTCTCACCTCCCCCCACCCCTGACCATCACTGTGATGTGTGAGCGAGGGCGATGCTCTCCCAAAGCCCTGGGATGAACAGGAGTTGTGTCAGCACAGAGCAAGGTGCTCCGCAAGGCTCCGCAAGGCTGCAGACAGATCAATCAGATTAAGACACGTAGCATTATACACATGCACGTACACAGAGGGATACACAGACACACACGCATGCTAAACAGATACACACTCGCACACACATGTATACACAAGTGCATGCATGTGCAAGAGCAGGACGTGTTTGTAATAAGTAGCATACTGGTAAAACTAGTTAACACTGCCTTTGAATATGAAAATGAGCATAAGACATTTGCATGTATAACGTTTACATATTTTAACACATACACTATAAGTAGACACGCACACAGCCACACACACACACATACAGACATACATGCACACACACACACACACACACACACACATACGTGCACACACATACACACACAGACACATACAGTACACACATAGTCTATTTTTCTGCCATAAAAGGAACATTGTATTGAAGTGAAGTTTATTTGTGAAGTATGGGTTAGATGTATTTCTGAGGCAGCAGTGTAAGACACATGAGGGATGTTTCACTGCTTTCACACCACCATACACACCCTGAGATGGAACTCCACTTGGGATGTTTCATCATACACCATATTTTATTATCACCTGTGCTGTTTGGGAGGATTGTGCAGAAAATGCATTGATAGGCCTATTTCAGTCTAGCTGATGGCCATTAATGGGGAGAAATGAGTGGGGCGCCTGATGTGGACTGATGCTCAAGGCTTAGTGATTATGGGATGGCAGTAAATAACATTACAGCACTGGACCAACATCTCCATTTCTAGCTACTAATACACACACACACACACACACACACACACATCTAAGATGAGAAGCTGAAAACATTTTAGTCATTTAGCAGACACTCTTATCAAGAGCAACTTACAGTCATGAATACATACATTTCATATGTACTGGCCCCCCGTGGGAATCGAACCCACAACCCTGGCGTTGCACACACCATGCTCTACCAACTGAGCCACAGGGAAGACAAGAGAACAGAAACATGAGTTGAACATATGGTGACATATGGTGTACACACACAACTGTCAAACCATTAAGTTAACACTTACTGAGAATCATTTCCTGATAACTATCCACACAAAGTCATTCAATTCATCTCTGAGTTTCGGGCCAGCGCAGTTGATATTACTGAGCATCTGTGGATTGAAAACATCTATGATAACTTTCTGGTCATTTGCCAAATTACTTTATGTCACTATCATTAGAATGTGCAATAGCAGACTAAGCAATCTAAACAAACTGGATAAAATGATTATTATTTAGCGAATGCAAAGTCCCTGAGCCAAGCTCTTTATTATACAGTAAATGATATAGCTCCTTCCTATAACCCACAGAGGGGTGTAGCCATTTCCTGCAGTCAAATGATCTACTGGCCTCATGGGTGGAATGTTAATCAGATTTTTTATCATTTCATAATAATAAACCTATTTGCATCCGGTATTTCTATGTTAAACAGTTTTGTTATATTTCAGTTTTCTGTGATGTACAGTATATAAAGTGTAGTATTGGGATGCAATCTCAAAATTGACCCTGATTTAGCCCACTGCAGTAAAACGGTTAAAGTGTCAGGTGTGTGTGGACAGACCACACCAGCCGGCCTCTCCACAGCAGCTCGCTGAGCCCTTCAGAGCCTGCAGAGGGATTGGGATCGAGAAATCAATAAAGCCCTATCAGCCAAGCCAGCCAGACGAGCCCAGTGACATTTGGTCTGTGGCCTCCTTCGCCTGTGTTTCTGTGCCTGATAGAACCGTCTTTAGAGCCCAGCCTACACTCTTAGAGAAAATGGTTCCAAAAGGTTTATTTGGCTGTCCCCATAGGAGAACCCTTTTTGGTTCCAGGTAAAACCCTTTTGGTTTTCATGTAGAAACCTCTGTAGAAAGGGTTCTAGATGGAACCCAAAAGGGTTCTACCTGGAACCAAAAAGAGTTCTTCAAAGGGTTCTCCTGTGGGGACAGCCGAATAACCATTTAAGGTTCTAGACAGAATTTTTTTTTTATAAGAGTGTAGCCTACTATCTCCCCATCTATTTTCTCAATTTCTCCTTCTCTATACCTCTCTCTGTTCCACTTCTCTATACCTCTCTCTGTTCCACTTCTCTAAACTTCTCTCTGTTCCACTTCTCTAAACTTCTCTCTGTTTCACTTCTCTAAACTTCTCTCTGTTCCACTTCTCTAAACTTCTCTCTGTTTCACTTCTCTAAACTTCTCTCTGTTCCACTTCTCTAAACTTCTCTCTGTTCCACTTCTCTAAACTTCTCTCTGTTCCACTTCTCTATACCGCTGTCTGTTCCACTTCTCTATACCTCTCTCTGTTCCACTTCTCTAAACTTCTCTCTGTTCCACTTCTCTATACCTCTCTCTGTTCCACTTCTCTAAACTTCTCTCTGTTCCACTTCTCTATACCTCTCTCTGTTCCACTTCTCTATACCTCTCTCTGTTCCACTTCTCTATACCTCTCTCTGTTCCACTTCTCTATACCTCTGTCTATTCCACTTCTCTATACCTCTCTCTGTTCCACTTCTCTATACCTCTCTCTGTCCACTTCTCTATACCGCTGTCTGTTCCACTTCTCTATACCGCTGTCTGTTCCACTTCTCTATACCTCTGTCTATTCCACTTCTCTATTCATCTCTCTGTTCCACTTCTCTATACCTCTCTCTGTCCCACTTCTCTATACCTCTCTCTGTTCCACTTCTCTATACCTCTCTCTGTTCCACTTCTCTATACCTCTCTCTGTCCCACTTCTCTATACCGCTGTCTGTTCCACTTCTCTACACCGCTGTCTGTTCCACTTCTCTATACCTCTCTCTGTTCCACTTCTCTATACCTCTGTCTATTCCACTTCTCTATTCATCTCTCTGTTCCACTTCTCTATACCTCTCTCTGTCCCACTTCTCTATACCTCTCTCTGTTCCACTTCTCTATACCTCTCTCTGTCCCACTTCTCTATACCTCTCTCTATTCCACTTCTCTATACCTCTCTCTGTTCCACTTCTCTATACCTCTCTCTGTCCCACTTCTCTATACCTCTCTCTGTTCCACTTCTCTATACCTCTCTCTGTCCCACTTCTCTATACCTCTCTCTGTCCCACTTCTCTATACCTCTCTCTGTTCCACTTCTCTATACCTCTCTCTGTCCACTTCTCTATACCTCTCTCTGTCCCACTTCTCTAAACTTCTCTCTGTTCCACTTCTCTAAACTTCTCTCTGTTTCACTTCTCTAAACTTCTCTCTGTTCCACTTCTCTAAACTTCTCTCTGTTCCACTTCTCTAAACTTCTCTCTGTTCCACTTCTCTATACCGCTGTCTGTTCCACTTCTCTATACCTCTCTCTGTTCCACTTCTCTAAACTTCTCTCTGTTCCACTTCTCTATACCGCTGTCTGTTCCACTTCTCTAAACCGCTCTCTGTTCCACTTCTCTATACCGCTGTCTGTTCCACTTCTCTATACCTCTCTCTGTCCCACTTCTCTATACCTCTCTCTGTCCCACTTCTCTATACCTCTCTCTGTTCCACTTCTCTATACCTCTCTCTGTCCACTTCTCTATACCGCTGTCTGTTCCACTTCTCTATACCGCTGTCTGTTCCACTTCTCTATACCTCTGTCTATTCCACTTCTCTATTCATCTCTCTGTTCCACTTCTCTATACCTCTCTCTGTCCCACTTCTCTATACCTCTCTCTGTCCCACTTCTCTATACCGCTGTCTGTTCCACTTCTCTATACCTCTGTCTATTCCACTTCTCTATTCATCTGTCTATTCCACTTCTCTATACCGCTGTCTGTTCCACTTCTCTATACCGCTGTCTGTTCCACTTCTCTATACCTCTCTCTGTTCCACTTCTCTATACCTCTCTCTGTTCCACTTCTCTATACCTCTGTCTATTCCACTTCTCTATTCATCTCTCTGTTCCACTTCTCTATACCTCTCTCTGTCCCACTTCTCTATACCTCTCTCTGTTCCACTTCTCTATACCTCTCTCTGTCCCACTTCTCTATACCTCTCTCTGTCCACTTCTCTATACCTCTCTCTGTTCCACTTCTCTATACCTCTCTCTGTTCCACTTCTCTATACCTCTCTCTGTCCACTTCTCTATACCTCTCTCTGTCCACTTCTCTATACCTCTCTCTGTCCCACTTCTCTATACCTCTCTCTGTTCCACTTCTCTATACCTCTGTCTATTCCACTTCTCTATACCGCTGTCTGTTCCACTTCTCTATACCGCTGTCTGTTCCACTTCTCTATACCTCTCTCTGTTCCACTTCTCTATACCTCTGTCTGTTCCACTTCTCTATACCTCTCTCTGTTCCACTTCTCTATACCTCTGTCTATTCCACTTCTCTATACCTCTCTCTGTTCCACTTCTCTATACCTCTCTCTGTTCCACTTCTCTATACCTCTCTCTGTTCCACTTCTCTATACCTCTCTCTGTTCCACTTCTCTATACCTCTCTCTGTTCCACTTCTCTATACCTCTGTCTATTCCACTTCTCTATACCTCTCTCTGTTCCACTTCTCTATACCTCTCTCTGTTCCAATGTCTCAGCGTCTTTGACCCTTCTTCACCTGTCTTTTATGTCTGCCTCTTGATTTACCTTCTTTAAACTGCCCCCCATTGAATACAGAGTCATAGTTTTGTGCTTGACTCTGAAATACAGATACCTGCCCAGGTCACACCTAAGTGAAGAAGTACTCTGTATTGTCTGTTTGGTTTTCATGTTCACACTTGGTTCTATTTTGGCTCTAAAATTAACTAGTGTTTGAGCAAGACCCAAGGTAAATGGCCCTTATTTATGATTAATAAATTTAAGGTGTTCTGTTTCGGGCATAGAGAGCGGCAGCAGCTTATAAACAGAGCAGGAAGTTAGGGTAACACTTTATTTGGATAGTCCATCTGTAGATGCTCTACGGACAATGTACAGACATTTCAACTAACTAGCTACTAATCCTAACCTTAACCCTTATCCTAACCCTAAACTTAACCCTATCCCTAACTCAAACCTTAACCCTTGCCCTAACCCTTATTCGTAACTTACCCTAACCCTAACCTTAGCAAGTAGTTGCTTATCAACAGATTTGTTGATAGTATGACCACCTGTAGTCTGAGTAGAACTATGAGTGAGGCCTTATGGGTCATTTGTATTGTGCCTTGTAAGTTGTTTTACAAAGTATTTAGGACCTTTGAACTTTTGATACTTTCTAAAGTGAATAATATTTCTGTAAATTTTATACATGTAGCGCCATATTCAGCTTTCTGTTTTATATCTATTTTCATCTCCCATGGAAAAGCCCAGGATATTGGATAACCTATCACGACGAAGGCGGTCATGCAGTTAATGGGTAATTTGCAACACTTAATTGAGAAAAATAGTTTTAGTTAAAATTAATATTGAACGTAATTATCCTTTAATGTTACTTCATAATTCTCTCAAACCACTGCCAGAGGGAGTATTTTTCTATCTTTCGAGGTCAGATATAAAAACAGAACATTAGCATTTAATTTAATTGGACGAATTGTTTTCAGGATACTGTATGTGACACAGGTTGAGATGAGCCTTGTCCTTGAGGCAGAACAGAGCGATTTCCACTAGATGGGCCAGCTCCAAAGTCAAAATTGACTATAATGTAAATATTCATGACAACAAAAATGTGCTTTTTGGTCTTAATTTAAGGTTAGGGTTAGGCATTAGGGTTAGCAGTGTGGTTAGGGTTAGGGTTAGGTTTAAAAGCAGATTTTATGACTTTGTGTCTGTGTCAGCTACTGACCACTGTGCAGAGCTGCCTCCAGAACAAGATTCATGATGAAAAACTCTAACCTGCGTATGTGACCTGGCTGCAATCCTCATCCAAGTCAAGTCAACTTTATTGAGTTCATTCCAAATCCTCACATCTGGGAGGTCATAGAGGGTTATAGGTTGGGCTAGTTCCAGTCTCAGCTCAAATCTTAGCTCTAAGAATTTATATGTCCATTGGGGTCGATAGGCACAATGTCACAGACATGAGAACATATCTTATATACTGCAGTCTCTCACCCAAGCTCTGACCTCTTGTCTATTGATATTAAAACAATATCTGTCACAAACACTTTACCTGACTGTGTCACACAGAGAGAAAAGAGGTTTGACGCCATGTCTCTTAATGTGATTATGTGCATCTGATTTAAACCAAATAGAATGATCTGGGAAATCACTGCAGAATCCAAAGCCTCCTTTTGGAACCCACAATGTCCACATTGTATTTGCAAATGCATATCCTAAGCCTAAGGACATGTGACTAGCAGTAAAGAAACGATGAAGACTGTAGATTGGGGCTCAGTTATTACTCTGTTACTGGAAGTCCCGCATCACTAGAGAAGTGGCACTTCCTCTCTAATTAGAGCAGTTTGGCAGGCCAGGCAGTCTCCCTCCCTCTAAGTGTCCCTCAGTGTTTCAAGGCAGATAACTCAGCCATATCTCTTCTTTTGTGGTTTGGAAAGTTTTCTTTAATTGCTGTTTAAATGTTAATCAGGCTTAGTATGTAGCCTCAGGTACAAATAGAGGTGTTTTATCGACTAAATACAGAGCATGTCCTTCTGCCTCCAGAGTATACTGACATACTGTTTTTGCAGATAGATGTTGTTGAAGATACCCTTTCATTACAGAGACCTGATGCATCTGAAGGGAGCAAAATTAAAGACTGTTATTTCATAAAAGGATTAATAAAGCAAATGTCAATCCATCAAGAACTCAGGGGAGGATGTACACATTCCTCTGGTAAATATCAAGCACTCAGGGGAGGATGTACACATTCCTCTGGTAAATATCAAGCACTCAGGGGAGGACGTACACATTCCTCTGGTAAATATCAAGCACTCAGGGGAGGACGTACACATTCCTCTGGTAAATATCAAGCACTCAGGGGAGGACGTATACATTCCTCTGGTAAATATCAAGCACTCAGGGGAGGACGTACACATTCCTCTGGTAAATATCAAGCACTCAGGGGAGGACGTGCACATTCCTCTGGTAAATATCAAGCACTCAGGGGAGGACGTACACATTCCTCTGGTAAATATCAAGCACTCAGGGGAGGACGTACACATTCCTCTGGTAAATATCAAGCACTCAGGGGAGGACGTACACATTCCTCTGGTAAATATCAAGCACTCAGGGGAGGACGTGCACATTCCTCTGGTAAATATCAAGCACTAAGGGGAGGACGTACACATTCCTCTGGTAAATATCAAGCACTCAGGGGAGGACGTACACATTCCTCTGGTAAATATCAAGAACTCAGGGGAGGACGTACACATTCCTCTGGTAAATATCAAGCACTCAGGGGAGGACGTGCACATTCCTCTGGTAAATATCAAGCACTCAGGGGAGGACGTACACATTCCTCTGGTAAATATCAAGCACTCAGGGGAGGACGTACACATTCCTCTGGTAAATATCAAGCACTCAGGGGAGGACGTGATTTTGACTTGTGATTATGCCAAGAGGATAACAGACAGAACAATGATAGATCGTAGTGACAATGTTCACCCAAATTCTACAAGTCTTGGATTATTGTGAGGGACAATATCTGGATTCTGCCTAAGCCCACTGGAGCTTAGATAGGAGGGACTAATAGATAGACAAAGGGAAGACTGAAAGCAGGGACTAGAGATGTGAGGCCCTGTCGCCGCTGGTCAGTCAGCATGTTCTCACTGCCATTGGCACAGAGGCTTGGTTGAACTTGTAAGTGCCCATGTAGAACGATTGAGCTGCAGCTCAGACAGGATTATCAAATGACACTTCAGCTTCCCAAGCTAGTCACAACTGAAGCTTACATGGTCCACGAGAGTAGAGAAGGAAGGCTTACTGTAGGCACGCCGGACTTTAAACACCAGAACCTCAGAACCTTTCTCATTGTTTTTGTTGTGGCCTGTTCTGCAAAGGTAATGATAGACTTTAGAGGAGAGAATGGGGAAGGGATGGGGGGAGGAGGGAAAAAGAAAAACAACCAGTGCTTCCGGACGATGCTGAGCATTTAATCTTTGGTGCTTGGAGAATACAAAGAATCCAGTAATCGTCCCTGACCTTGACACCGACAACAAGGTCACTGAGGAGCCGGGGTATTTGCATTCCCACAAATGATTTGCGGATACATGCAGAACAATTATCAAACTGGATTATAAGGCATCATGTTGTGTAATCCCCCACCACCCCCAAGACACACACATACACACACCCCTCCGGGACTGTACCTGTACTCTTTCATGCCTGACACCTCACACTTCATTACGACAGAGCACACATCAATACGGACAAGCCAGGTCAGCCTTCAGCTACACACACTCTCGCTCTCTCCTTTCTTTCTTTCTTTCTTTCTTTCTTTCTTTCTTTCTTTCTTTCTCCTTTCTCTCTCTCAAATCAAATAAAATAAAATGTATTTATCTCAAAGTGCTGTACAGAAACCCAGCCTAAAACCCCAAACAGAAAACAATGCAGGTGTAGAAGCACGGTGGCTAGGAAAAACTCCCTAGAAAGGTCAAAACCTAGGAAGAAACCTAGAGAGGAACCAGGCTCTGAGGGGTGGCCAGTCCTCTTCTGGCTGTGCCGGGTGGAGATTATAACAGAACATGGCCAAGATGTTCAAATGTTCATAAATGACCAGCATGGTCAAATAATAATAATCACAGTTGTCGAGGGTGCAACAAGTCAGCACCTCAAGAGTAAATGTCAGTTGGCTTTTCATAGCCGATCATTGAGAGTATCTCTACCGCTCCTGCTGTCTCTAGAGAGTTGAAAACATCAGGTCTGGGACAAGGTAGCACGTCCGGTGAACAGGTCAGGGTTCCATAGCCGCAGGCAGAACAATTGAAACTGGAGCAGCAGCACGGCCAGGTGGACTGGGGACAGCAAGGAGTCATCATGTCAGGTAGTCCTGAGGCATGGTCCTAGGGCTCAGGTCCTCCGAGAGAGAGAAAGAAAGAAAGAGAGAATTAGAGAGAGCATACTTAAATTCACACAGGACACCGGATAAGACAGGATAAATACTCCAGATATATCAGACTGACCCTAGCCCCCCGACACATAAACTACTGGAGGCTGAGACAGGAGGGGTCAGGAGACACTGTGGCCCCATCCGACGATACCCCCGGACAGGGCCAAACAGGAAGGATATAACCCCACCCACTTTGCCAAAGCACAGCCCCCACACCACTAGAGGGATATCTTCAACCACCAACTTACCATCCTGAGATAAGGCAGAGTATAGCCCACAAAGATCTCCGCCACGGCACCACCCAAGGGGGGCGCCAACCCAGACAGGAAGACCACGTCAGTGACTCAACCCACTCAAGTGACGTACCCCTCCTAGGGACGGCATGGAAGAACACCAATAAGCCAGTAACTCAGCCCCTGCAATAGGGTTAGAGGCAGAGAATCCCAGTGGAAAGAGGGGAACCGGCCAGGCAGAGACAGCAAGGGCGGTTGGTTGCTCCAGAGCCTTTCCGTTCACCTTCACACTCCTGGGCCAGACTACACTTAATCATAGGACCCACTGAAGAGATGAGTCTTCAGTAAAGCCTTAAAGTTTGAGACCGAGTCTGCATCTCTCACATGGGTAGGCAGACCATTCCATAAAAATGGGGCTCTATAGGAGAAAGCCCTGCCTCCAGCTGTTTGCTTAGGAATTCTAGGGACAATTAGGAGGCCTGCGTCTTGTGACCGTAGCGTTCGTGTAGGTATATATGGCAGGACCAAATCGGAAAGATAGGTAGGAGCAAGCCCATGTAATGCTTTGTAGGTTAGCAGTAAAACCTTGAAATCAGCCCTTGCCTTAACAGGAAGCCAGTGTAGGGAGGCTAGCACTGGAGTAATATGATCACATTTTTGGGTTCTAGTCAGGATTCTAGCAGCCGTATTTAGCACTAACTGAAGTTTATTTAGTGCTTTATCCGGGTAGCCGGAAAGTAGAGCATTGCAGTAGTCCAACCTAGAAGTAACAAAAGCATGGATTAATTTTTCTGCATCATTTGTGGACAGAAAGTTTCTGATTTTTGCAATGTTACGTAGATGGAAAAAAGCTGCCCTTGAAACAGTCTTGATATGTTCTTCAAAAGAGAGATCAGGGTCCAGAGTAACACCGAGGTCCTTCACAGTTTTATTTGAGACGACTGTACAACCATCAAGATTAATTGTCAGATTTAACAGAAGATCTCTTTGTTTCTTGGGACCTAGAACAAGCATCTCTTTTTTGTCCGAGTTTAAAAGTAGAAAGTTTGCAGCCATCCACTTCCGTATGTCTGAAACACAGGCTTCTAGCAAGGGCAATTTTGGGGCTTCACCATGTTTCATTGAAATGTACAGCTGTGTGTCATCCGTATAGCAGTGAAATTTAACATTATGTTTTCGAATGACATCCCCAAGAGGTAAAATATATAGTGAAAACAATAGTGGTCCTAAAACGGAACCTTGAGGAACACCGAAATTTACAGTTGATTTGTCAGAGGACAAACCATTCACAGAGACAAACTGATATCTTTCCGACAGATAAGATCTAAACCAGGCCAGAACTTGTCCGTGTAGACCAATTTGGGTTTCCAATCTCTCCAAAAGAATGTGGTGATCGATGGTATCAAAAGCAGCACTAAGATCTAGGAGCACGAGGACAGATGCAGAGCCTCGGTCTGACATCATTAAAAGGTCATTTACCACCTTCACAAGTGCAGTCTTAGTGCTATGATGGGGTCTAAAACCAGACGGAAGTGTTTCGTATACATTGTTTGTCTTCAGGAAGGCAGTGAGTTGCTGCGCAACAGCTTTTTAATTTTTTTGGGAGAGGAATGGAAGATTCGACATAGGCCGATAGTTTTTTATATTTTCTGGGTCAAGGTTTGGCTTTTTCAAGAGAGGCTTTATTACTGCCACTTTTAGTGAGTTTGGTACACAACCTGTGGATAGAGAGACGTTTATTATGTTCAACATAGGAGGGCCAAGCACAGGAAGCAGCTCTTTCAGTAGTTTAGTTGGAATAGGGTCCAGTATGCAGCTTGAAGGTTTAGAGGCCATGATTATTTTCATCATTGTGTCAAGAGATATAGTACTAAAACTCTTTAGTGTCTCCCTTGATCCTAGGTCCTGGCAGAGTTGCGCAGACTCAGGATAACAGAGCTTTGGAGGAATACGCAGATTTAAAGAGGAGTCCGTAATTTGCTTTCTAATGATCATGATCTTTTCCTCAAAGAAGTTCCTTAAATTTTTTTATTTTTTCTTTGTTTTTATTTATTATTGTTTTTGTTGTTTTTTTTTATTTTTAATTTTTTTTTTTTTTTTTTTTTTTTCTACTGCATCATTGATTGTATGTTGTTTTACTCCATGTGTAACTCTGTGTTTTTGTATGTTGTCGAACTGCTTTGCTTTATCTTGGCCAGGTCGCAATTGTAAATGAGAACTTGTTCTCAACTTGCCTACCTGGTTAAATAAAGGTGAAATAAATAAATAAATAAAAATTTATTACTGCTGAAGTGAAAGCCATCCTCTCTTGGGGAATGCTGCTTTTTAGTTAGCTTTGCGACAGTATCAAAAATAAATGTAGGATTGTTCTTATTTTCCTCAATTAAGTTGGAAAAATAGGATGATCGAGAAGCAGTGAGGGCTCTTCGATATTGCACGGTACTATCTTTCCAAGCTAGTCGGAAGACTTCCAGTTTGGTGTGGCGACATTTCCGTTCCAATTTTCTGGAAGCTTGCTTCAGAGCTCGTGTATTTTCTGTATACCAGGGAGCTAGTTTCTTATGACAAATGTTTTTAGTTTTTAGGGGTGCAACTGCATCTAGGGTATTGCGCAAAGTTAAATTGAGTTCCTCAGTTAGGTGGTTAACTGATTTTTGTCCTCTGATGTCCTTGGGTAGGCAGAGGGAGTCTGGAAGGGCATCAAGGAATCTTTGGGTTGTCTGAGAATTTATAGCACGACTTTTGATGCTCCTTGGTTGGGGTCTGAGCAGATTATTTGTTGCGATTGCAAACGTAATAAAATGGTGGTCCGATAGTCCAGGATTATGAGGAAAAACATTAAGATCCACAACATTTCTTCCACGGGACAAAACTAGGTCCAGAGTATGACTGTGGCAGTGAGTAGGTCCAGAGACATGTTGGGCAAAACCCACTGAGTCGGTGAAGGCTCCAAAAGCCTTTTGGAGTGGGTCTGTGGACTTTTCCATGTGAATATTAAAGTCACCAAAAATGTGAATATTATCTGCTGTGACTACAATGTCCGATAGGAATTCAGGGAACTCAGTGAGGAACGCTGTATATGGCCCAGGAGGCCTGTAAACAGTAGCTATAAAAAGTGATTGAGTAGGCTGCATAGATTTCATGACTAGAAGCTCAAAAGACGAAAACGTCGTTGTTTTTTTTTGTAAATTGAAATTTGCTATCGTAAATGTTAGCAACACCTCCGCCTTTGCGGGATGCACGGGGGATATGGTCACTAGTGTAACCAGGAGTTGAGGCCTCATTTAACACAGTAAACTCATCAGGCTTAAGCCATGTTTCAGTCAGGCCAATCACATCAAGATTATGATCAGTGATTAGTTCATTGACTATAACTGCCTTTGAAGTGAGGGATCTAACATTAAGTAGCCCTATTTTGAGATGTGAGATATCACGATCTCTTTCAATAATAACAGGAATGGAGGAGGTCTTTATTCTAGTGAGATTGCTAAAGCGAACACCACCATGTTTAGTTTTGCCCAACCTAGGTCGAGGCACAGACACGGTCTCAATGGGGATAGCTGAGCTGACTACACTGACTGTGCTAGTGGCAGACTCCACTAAGCTGGCAGGCTGGCTAACAGCCTGCACCCTATTTCATTGTGGAGCTAGAGGAGTTAGAGCCCTGTCTATGTTCGTAGATAAGATGAGAGCACTCCTCCAGCTAGGATGGAGTCCGTCACTCCTCAACAGGCCAGGCTTGGTCCTGTTTGTGGGTGAGTCCCAGAAAGAGGGCCAATTATCTACAAATTCTATCTTTTGGGAGGGGCAGAAAACAGTTTTCAACCAGCGATTGAGTTGTGAGACTCTGCTGTAGAGCTCATCACTCCCCCTAACTGGGAGGGGGCCAGAGACAATTACTCGATGCCGACACATCTTTCTAGCTGATTTACACGCTGAAGCTATGTTGTGCTTGGTGACCTCTGACTGTTTCATCCTAACATCGTTGGTGCCGACGTGGATAACAATATCCCTGTACTCTCTACAAGTTATAGCTTTAGCCAGCACCATCTTCAGATTAGCCTTAACGTCGGTAGCCCTGCCCCCTGGTAAACAGTGTATGATCGCTGGATGATTCGTTTTAAGTCTAATACTGCTGGTAATGATGTCGCCAATGACTAGGGTTTTCAATTTGTCAGAGCTAACGGTGGGAAGCTTTGGCGTTTCAGACCCCGGAACGGGAGGAATAGAGACCAGAGAGGAACCGGTTGATAGTTTCTGTTGGCTGAATGAGCGACACGGTTGAGCATTCCTACAGCATTTCACTCCAGAAGCCATGAGAAAGTTGTCCGGCTGCGGGGACCGTGCGAGGGGGTTTATACTAACGTTACTATCTGGACTTACTGGTGGCACAGACGCTGTTTCATCCTTTCCTACACTGAAATTGCCCTTGCCTAACGATTGCGTCTGAAGCTGGGCTTGCAGCACAGCTATCCTCGCCGTAAGGTGATCGTTCTCCTGTATATTATGAGTACAGCGACTGCAATTAGAAGGCATCATGTTAATGTTACTTAGCTTCGGCTGTTGGAAGTCCTGATGAACCATGTCCAGATAAAACGTCCGGAGTGAAAAAGTTGAATGAAAAAAAAGTTGAGTGAGGGAAAAACTAAAAATATAAATGGTAATTAAAAAGTAAAAACCGTTAAGTTGTCAGGTAGCAAAGTAAGGTTGGCAACAAAAACGCACAGCAGCACGTAAACAAGTCTGCAAGTTGTGACCGGAAATGGCTCCTTTCTCTCTCTCCTTTCTCTCTCTCCTTCCATTCTTTCTTTCCTTCTTTCTCATTTCTCTCGCTTTCCTTTCTTTCTCTTCTTTCTTTCTTTCATTCTTTCTTTCTTTCTCCTTTCTCTCTCTCCTTTCTCTCTCTTTCTCTCTCTTTCTCTCTGTGTCTGTCTTTGTCTGTCTGTCTGTGTGTGTGTCTGTGTGTCTGTCTGTGTGTGTGTCTGTGTGTCTGTCTGTGTGTGTGCACGTGTGCATCCTCTGGAGTCTCCTTTATGTAATTAAATGACTTTCATCCTCTAACAATGGAACCGCACCTTTGTTATTAAATATTCTAGGGGTTTAGATACGATTATACTCAAGGCAGATTTAATTTGTGTTTTCAACGGTTTTATTATAATAGTAGGGATAGAGGTCTTGAGTTGAGCTACAATGGTTTCATAAAAGGGAATTAAAAGATGACCCTCTCGAGCAGCAAACAATGATGTATTATGCTGAATAATTCTGAATGAAATATTATGCTGAGTGATGCTAATCAGATACCCAATATCGTAAATTCCCGGACAATAATTCCCCACCTGCCTCCGATGCTTCATCGCTGAGGTTGAGATCCCCTGCCTCTCCTCCCAGAAAGGTAGCTTAGCCGCTAACCCCAGCCCAGCATCCCTCTCTCGCCGCAGCCTAGCCGCTAACCCCAGCCCAGCATCCCTTTCTCGCTGCAGGCTAGCTGATAATCCCAGCTCTATCTCCCCTCTCTCCTCCCAGCCTAGCTACTAACACCAGCCCAGCTCTTTCCCAAACCAGGCTCCATAAATCCCAGCTCAGATCGCACCAGGAGAGCGGTCCCTCCCAGGCCCCAGGGCCCGGGAAGATCAATCCAAGGTGGAGTGACTGCAAGCCTCAGCAGCTTTTGCCCTGCTTTAATTGCAAATAGATTCAATCAGCAGGGAGTGAGAGGGCCTCCATGGTGAGGGGTCCGGGACTGACAGGTGCTAGGAGGGATGTGTGAGGAGAAGTAAGGTGCAATGTGTGTATGTGTGTGTGTGTGTGGAATATATTGTTCTTTTTTCAAGGGAGGTGTTAATGAGTCCACCAGAATGGAAAATCACAACACTGTATTTTCAGTGATTTTATTCACTTTCTTTTGGCGCACACAACAGGTGTTCAAAGTGATTAATGTTCTGTCCTCCAACACAACCTGTCCAACCATCCTTCCTATTTTTCATACTGGGTTTTCTTAGTATGATAGGATGCTGTTCAGTACATGTTGTTTCTCAGAGTCTACTGGCAGTCTACCAGCTTTAACCCTGGCTTTCTTCCTGTCTATTCCAGTCTCTGTCAGTGTTTCTTCCCACCTAAACCCTGGCTTCCCCCTCTCTCTCTCTGTTTCTTCCGGTCCATTCTGGGTCAGACGGAGGACCCTGCAGGAGGACATACTGTGGGAGGGGCCGCCAGTGTGTGCTGCTGGAGGTGACGGGCCGGGCAGAGTGTGTGTGCCAGGAGAAGTGTCGGCCCACCTTCGTGCCGGTGTGCGGCTCCGACGGCAGGTTCTACGAGAACCACTGTGAGGTGTACCGCACCGCCTGCCTGCAGAAGAGACGGATCTACGTGGTGCACAGCAAGGACTGCTTCTTCAAAGGTAGAGCCACATCACCGGACAGTGATGTTGTTATTATTGAACATGTTAATGTTCTGATACCAGACAAGTCAAATTGAAAAGATACCATTTTGTTTAATGAATCAAAGGAACTCTAAAACCCGAAGTTGGGAGATAATTACATCCACACACTGCAACTGAGTTATAAACAAAACATTCTCTAGAAGTTGTGCTAATTATGTCAGTTGAGGACACAGAATTGCTTCTTAAAATACAAACAACAACAAAAACAGTGATGAATGGCTAGACTTTATTTTTCTAAGTAATTCTTTCATTCAATACAAATGGAGTCAAACAAATGGGGCATTAAATAAATGAAAGAGAGAAATTATTTGTGCCTCATCCATTTGTAGTCTGTGTCCTGGCACTCAAGGCTATTGTCCTGGAAACCATATCAATGCACTAACAGACTGGTCTCTTACCGTATGCAGTCTCCATTATAAGAGGTTGTATTCAGCTTCTATATGCTTTTATATTGTATTAGGATTCATTTCAATTAATGAATTGAGCCAGTTCCTAAAACTGAAGAAACTGAACATTGCCCACTAAACAATGTTAGAATAATGTAAACTGAATGGCAGGCTTGTATATAGGAAATGTACTTTGCATGTATGTTAAGTTTTCATATCTAATTCAAAGTATGGCGTAAGCATCCCAGCAATATCTAACATCTGCAAATATTTTCTGTCAAACCTGCAACTTCAGTTTGCTAACAGCTTCAATTCATAACAAATTACCACGGATCACAAATACTGCATTGATTATCATTGGACTCCCAGACCCTTCCATCCTGAACAAATGTGCAATTCAGGAAAAAAGTCCTGCCTTATTATCCACAATGCAGACCACCCACTCAGTCACTGCTTCGACCCCCTGCCATCAGGATGGAGCTACTGGTCGGTAAAAGCCCACTCTAATACAATATAACAGTAGCAGTGTTCTAATGTTAAGCTCCTCTGTTTCACTGTCGATACTGGGACAGTGAAGGTTGTTTCTTGTTGTTACACATCACACTGAACAATATAACAGCCAGTAGGCAGCACTACATCTATTATTTACTGACTGTTTCCCTGTTGATAATGTTTACTGCTTTTCATTGCTTGGTCTGGGACGGGGAAGGCTGTGTCTTGCTGTCTCGCTGTGGTGAAAAAGAATTTCCCCTTGAAGACCCATGAACAGTATCCATTGAGTCCTTACTGTCTACAAGAACGTATGCATGACTGGCTGAGGAGGCAATGCCCCTACTCATCTCTACTCTTCTAAAGATCATTTCCCATTTTGACTGGGACAGTAAAACACAGTAATTATTGGCCTTATGCTTCTATCAGCATGTACTGTACTCCACTACTAGAAGCAAGTAGCAGAGTACAGTACATGGTTTACAATGGTGTCATGTGAAGCTGGGTCCAGGTAGTTAGAGAGGAGAAGTGAACATGCAGAAATGTTCTGTCATCTCACATTAGAGCGCCAGAGATCCCCGGCAGACACTGCCATGCATGCTTCATCCAAATTAGGCAGGTGTTCAATCGCAACATTACACTTGATTACCGTTTCAGTGCAAGCCAGCGACGGAAGAGGCTCACATAAGTAGTAATGCTCAAATGTCAGGGAAGACGCATTTGTTTACCTTCCTGTGTGAAGAGCGGTGGGTTGGAACATTATAGTCTGCTGAAAATGCAAGGATTAGGTACAGATGTAGGATCTTCATTTGAGCCAGTTTTCTACCGCAGGAAAATAATCCTGCAGCAACATGAAGTGTGAATCATTCAGTGGATTGTAATTAATGGACATTTTTGTAGTTGTTGATGCACTTTTCGTGACGGAAAATCAAGTCTTAATTTTCAAGGTGGAAATGACAAACTTCAGAAGCCTTTTAAAACCTCAAATACACTACTAGTTTTACATTTGCTGCACTGCAAAAGGGTGATCAAATTAAAATCCTATATCTGTTATGTACTATAAATAGGATGGAGTCTAATTTTAATACAGCATTATGACCTCAAATGGTATTTATAAGACTGTCACCACCATTATCAACCGTACATAAACACACAGAAATAGACTAAAGTGTTAATTTTTCTAAAACCGCAAAAGAATCAGCATGAGATTGAAGGATTCAGAGCAAAAAAAATCTGATTCTATCAAATGATGACTGAAAAGCAGCTGTCCTCTAAGAAACATTTTAAATGGTTAAGTATTATGGACAAAATTAGGCAGGGTGAAGGGGATTGGCATAACAGTCCCTTATCTAGAGAAAACTGTACAAAACCCACATTTAACTATTGCTTTCCTTATGGATGGCGATAAGGTGGAGGAGGACGCATAGGAAAGAGCTTAAGGCTTCTCCCCCTCAACACCTTATTCTGCTGTTTCCCCCACACAGAGCTTAAGGCTTCTCCCCCTCAACACCTTATTCTGCTGTTTCCCCCACACAGAGCTTAAGGCTTCTCCTCCTCAACACCTTATTCTGCTGTTTCCCCCACACAGAGCTTAAGGCTTCTCCTCCTCAACACCTTATTCTGCTGTTTCCCCCACACAGAGCTTAAGGCTTCTCCTCCTCAACACCTTATTCTGCTGTTTCCCCCACACAGAGCTTAAGGCTTCTCCTCCTCAACACCTTATTCTGCTGTTTCCCCCACACAGAGCTTAAGGCTTCTCCTCCTCAACACCTTATTCTGCTGTTCCCCCCACACAGAGCTTAAGGCTTCTCCTCCTCAACACCTTATTCTGCTGTTTCCCCCACACAGAGCTTAAGGCTTCTCCTCCTCAACACCTTATTCTGCTGTTTCCCCCACACAGAGCTTAAGGCTTCTCCCCCTCAACACCTTATTCTGCTGTTTCCCCCACACAGAGCTTAAGGCTTCTCCTCCTCAACACCTTATTCTGCTGTTTCCCCCACACAGAGCTTAAGGCTTCTCCCCCTCAACACCTTATTCTGCTGTTTCCCCCACACAGAGCTTAAGGCTTCTCCCCCTCAACACCTTATTCTGCTGTTTCCCCCACACAGAGCTTAAGGCTTCTCCTCCTCAACACCTTATTCTGCTGTTTCCCCCACACAGAGCTTAAGGCTTCTCTCCCTCAACACCTTATTCTGCTGTTTCCCCCACACAGAGCTTAAGGCTTCTCCTCCTCAACACCTTATTCTGCTGTTTCCCCCACACGGAGCTTAAGGCTTCTCTCCCTCAACACCTTATTCTGCTGTTTCCCCCACACGGAGTTTAAGGCTTCTCCTCCTCAACACCTTATTCTGCTGTTTCCCCCACACGGAGCTTAAGGCTTCTCCTCCTCAACACCTTATTCTGCTGTTTCCCCCACACAGAGCTTAAGGCTTCTCCTCCTCAACACCTTATTCTGCTGTTTCCCCCACACAGAGCTTAAGGCTTCTCCTCCTCAACACCTTATTCTGCTGTTTCCCCCACACAGAGCTTAAGGCTTCTCCCCCTCAACACCTTATTCTGCTGTTTCCCCCACACAGAGCTTAAGGCTTCTCCTCCTCAACACCTTATTCTGCTGTTTCCCCCACACAGAGCTTAAGGCTTCTCCCTCTCAACACCTTATTCTGCTGTTTCCCCCACACAGAGCTTAAGGCTTCTCCTCCTCAACACCTTATTCTGCTGTTTCCCCCACACAGAGCTTAAGGCTTCTCCTCCTCAACACCTTATTCTGCTGTTTCCCCCACACAGAGCTTAAGGCTTCTCCCCCTCAACACCTTATTCTGCTGTTTCCCCCCACACAGAGCTTAAGGCTTCTCCTCCTCAACACCTTATTCTGCTGTTTCCCCCACACAGAGCTTAAGGCTTCTCCCCCTCAACACCTTATTCTGCTGTTTCCCCCACACAGAGCTTAAGGCTTCTCCTCCTCAACACCTTATTCTGCTGTTTCCCCCACACAGAGCTTAAGGCTTCTCTCCCTCAACACCTTATTCTGCTGTTTCCCCCACACAGAGCTTAAGGCTTCTCCCCCTCAACACCTTATTCTGCTGTTTCCCCCCACACAGAGCTTAAGGCTTCTCCTCCTCAACACCTTATTCTGCTGTTTCCCCCACACAGAGCTTAAGGCTTCTCCCCCTCAACACCTTATTCTGCTGTTTCCCCCACACAGAGCTTAAGGCTTCTCCTCCTCAACACCTTATTCTGCTGTTTCCCCCACACAGAGCTTAAGGCTTCTCCTCCTCAACACCTTATTCTGCTGTTTCCCCCACACAGAGCTTAAGGCTTCTCCTCCTCAACACCTTATTCTGCTGTTTCCCCCACACAGAGCTTAAGGCTTCTCCTCCTCAACACCTTATTCTGCTGTTTCCCCCACACAGAGCTTAAGGCTTCTCCTCCTCAACACCTTATTCTGCTGTTTCCCCCACACAGAGCTTAAGGCTTCTCCTCCTCAACACCTTATTCTGCTGTTTCCCCCACACAGAGCTTAA
This sequence comes from Salmo trutta, assembly GCF_901001165.1. Lineage (NCBI taxonomy): Eukaryota > Metazoa > Chordata > Actinopteri > Salmoniformes > Salmonidae > Salmo > Salmo trutta. Next base: position 13,644,632 of record NC_042975.1, on the reverse strand, counting down.
GGCTTCTCCCCCTCAACACCTTATTCTGCTGTTTCCCCCACACAGAAATACTCTTTCAACCCCTTTGTCAACCAATCATTTTGAAGCCAATAGGAAGAGATTGCAGCCTGCCATCCACTCAATAGTATTGATGTAAGCCTTTGGCTCTTGGCCATTGGCCTGTGACAAGCTGGAGATATGATTGTGAGGTGCTCTAGAAATGCCTATGGAATCCTGGCTCAGGCTTTTGTCGTATTTCGTGGTGACGTTACTCTAGTGTTTCAACAAGGAGTGTAGCTGATGGGAATACAATAAATCACCAGTAATCTCCTTTCCCTCCAAACACATCCAGGTGGCATACTGTACATCCTTGAACACATAAGCAAACACAGATGCACATGCACACCACACTCAGACACACAGACTACCCACACAGGAACTGGTCAGCAAACTACCCCACAGCACAACTCCATTGCTTGTTTGGAAATTAATCCAAACAAGAGAACAACTTTGTTTGCCCTTGTCTTTACTTCTGAACAACATCCCGGGTCAGGCCCATTTCCCGACCCCCCCTTTAATTAAAACAACGCTCGCTAAAACAATCCAAACAGAGCTAACAGAACTAACATGGCTGATTATTTGAATAGCTTTCATCTCCTGAATGATGGACCACAACAAAGCATAGCCTGTTCTGCTGCAGCCTGCAGCACAGTGGGAGGCCTGTGAAGCAGCCAGGCTGACCGACCGATTTCTTCTTCCCATTCAGCCAGCCCAATCCAACGCCCCCATCTTCCAACACAGACAGGGTAAAGTTACAACTCACCAGCAGGGTGTGTCCTAAATGGTCTCCTTCTCCCTACCCTTCTCCCTATCCTACCTCCTACCCTTCATCCTACCCTTCTCCCTACCCTTCTCCCTAACCTACCTCCTACCCTTCCTCCTACCCTTCTCCCTACCCCCCCTGTCATACAGCCCATATGGGCCCTGGTCAAAAGTAGCGCACTAGGGAATAGGGAGTTTTTTGGGATGAGACCCCAGCCTGTAGATTGCGTTTAAAAATGACTCTCCGAGGGTCAGACCGAGTTCAGAAACAAGCAATTGAGGGGCCATTGCCGCTCCTCGCGATTCCTGATAATGATCAATCGGACACGTCACATGTCGGACAAATTAGAGCAACAACGATGGATGGAAGTTCACTTGTCCTCCTCTTCTGTTTTTCTTCTCTCAGCGTTTGACTGCTCTCTGGTCTCTTATCGGTCTGCTTGGTTTGATGTCTGGCTGTGGTTGTTGCATTAGCTATCAAAACTGCTTTTCACTGTGCCCTGTGCCCACAGTGTGGACTCTTTTCTTAAGTGTCTGTCTTATTGCTTGCTGATCTTTGACCCCTTGTGTCTAAAGCCATTAGCTCAGTTACAAAAACACTTTGGTTTTGGAGGAGTAGATCACTTTCAGGCACAGTTCACGCCTTGCAGACCTCAGCCAACAGCTTGCAGGGCCACCCAGGTTCACAGTGTGAAGCGGAGGTCTAAAATGCTCCTGACTCTGTACACAAGCCAGTAATGTACATGATGCTGAATACTGTGCAGTATATGGCTCATCATACCACTGCACTGTCATGTCATTTTATACCTACATCAAATTGTTTTACTCTCATTATTCTAAGTATGAATTGCTTGTAAGTTATACACACAAACCAGACCTGTTCTGTCTGTAGTTTTCCTACTTCCAAGAATGTCATTGTTTTAATGTCATATTAAACAATGTTGAGCAATATTTTGTACTGAAACTGAATAGACTGAGTATACAAAACATTAAGTTACAAAACTTCCTAATATTGAAGTAGGCTGGATGTCCTTTGGGTGGTGGACAAATCTCAGTATACTCAGGAAACTGTTGTGTGAAAAACCCAGCAGCGTTGCAGTTCTTGACACAAACTGGTGCGCCGGGGACCTACTACCATACCCCGTTCAAAGGCACTTAAATATTTTGTCTTGCCTATTCACCCTCTAAATGGCATACATACACAATCCATTTCTCAATTGTCTCACGGCTTAACCATCCTTATTTAACCTCTTTAAGGGTTCATAGCGTTCACCTGGATTCACCTGTCTGTCTGTCACAGGCGTCGATGAAAGGTGACCAAAACGCAGCGGGTATAGTGCTCATATTCCTTTTATTATTGAGTTTTTACCTGAAATTGCAGTAACAGCCTGATACATTCTGAAATTGTCACAGTAACTGCCGGCTGCACTGAGCCAGGTAAAACTATAGAAGCCCATCCCCACCACCTAAAACATGTAAAATGTAGATCATACACATAGATGTTTTTCATTTGTAACATTGTGTGGTGATGGGTGGGAAATTGTTTTCTTGGTGCCCAGAGTTTTTCCTGATCTGGTAGTAGGCTAACCTAACCAACTGTGGACTCCTTGAAAAGTAGAATTCTCTTTCGCCACATCGCTCCTCAGACTCTCCTTCATATTTTGTAGTGGGAATATGGCCTAATCCGTGCCACTTATATTGTAAAGTTGTGCAGGGCACATAAAACTACCTTAGAAACTACCATTCCTTCTTCTTCTTAATCAGGGCCATGCTGTTGAGTGTTTTGCCAGCCAGGTGAGATGTGGCCAGGCCCCAGGCCCCAGGCCTCCCTTGACAGCACTTAATGTGTTACAGTTTTGTTATTAACAACCCTTCTAACAATCCCCATCCTTCTCAGTTCTCTCATGAACACCTCCCCCCCACCCATCCTCACGGTCACGTGCTCACCTCATTAAGTTTATTCCTCCCCACAGATTCATTATGTGAAAGTAGTATTTGCTGTGTGGAAATGGATGCCCTGTCCCGGATAGAAATGTCCCCAGCTCCTCCATTAGTCCCCTGTATTATACAGATCACTCTCACCTATGAAAATAGAAAGGTCTTTTGGTCGCTGTACATGCTGGTGAGCTGGTGAACATTCACAGACAGTTTGACTACAGAGCCATTATAGCCCAGCGGTCCCTGCCTGCCAACGCCCTGGTCCTAGCCCAGATCTTTTAACTTCCTCCACTGCGAATGCCGGCACAGATGGAGAACAAAACACGCCCACGGTTACCGTTTAGACAAAATGGCCGTGCTGTGGCGTTGTAGTGTTGTGGCTCAGTAGGGACATGTTGGGACAGCTTTACTGTGCATGATGCTTTTAAGGCTATCAGACCCTGCTTTTATGGACCATTGTGCCATCTTCCTGTTTGTCACATCGTATACTAAAACCCCTCTCAGTGGCCATGAGGCAGTCAGCCTACATACTGTTCACACCAGACCCAGGCTGGATCCCAAATTACATTGTGTTTCCTATATAGAGCACTACTTTTGACTAGAGCCCTATGGGCTACTGTTTATACACACTGTATATTTATTTATATACTGGATTTTTGATATAGCTCATTTAATAAATCTACTGCTGTACATATCAGTCTTAGTTTATCTTGTGTAAATTCCCCCGGTGTACACACAGTGCATTCAGAAAGTATTCAGACCCCTTGACTTTTTCCACATTTTGTTACGCTACAGCCTCATTCTAAAGTTGATTTTCATCAATCTACACACAATACCTCATAATGACAAAGTAAAAACATGTTTTTTGAAATTTTAGCAAATGTATAAAATAAAAAATGAAATATCACATTTACATAAGTATTCATACCCTTTACTAAGTACTTTGTTGAAGCACCTTTGGCAGACTTGAGTCTATGATGCTACAAGCTTGGAACACCTGTGTTTGGGTAATTTCTCCCATTCTTCTCTGCAGATCCTCTCAAGCTCTGTCAGGTTGGATGGGGAGCATCGCTGCACAGCTATTTTCAGGTCTTTCCAGAGATGTTCGATCGGGTTAAAGTCCAGGCTCTGGCTGTGCCACTCAAGGACATTCAGAGACGTGTCCCGAAGCCACTCCTGTGTTGTCTTGGCTGTGTACTTAGGGTCGTTGTCCAGTTGGAGGTGAAACTTTGCCCCAGTCTGAGGTCCTGAGTGCTCTGGAGCAGGTTTTCATCAAGGATCTCTCTGTACTTTGCTCCGTTCATCTTTTCCTCAATTCTGACTAGTCTCAGAGACCCTGGCACTGAAAAACATCTCCACAGCATGATGCTGCCAACACCATGCTTCACCGTAGGGATGGTGCCAGGTTCCTCTAGACATGACGTTTGGCATTTAGTCCAAATAGTTCAATCTTGGTTTCATCAGACCAGAGAATCTTGTTCCACATGGTCTGAGAGTCATTAGGTGCCTTTTGGCAAACTTCAAGCGGCTGTCATGTGCCTTTTACTGAGGAGTGGCTTCCGTCTGAGCACTCTACAATAAAGGCCTGATTGGTGGAGTGCAGCTTAGATGGCTGTCCTTCTGGAAGATTCTCCCATCTCCACAGAGGAACTCTGGAGCTCTTTCAGAGTGACCATCGGGTTCTTGGTCACCTCCCTGACCAAGGCCCTTCTCCCCTGATTGCTCAGTTTGGCCGGGCGGCCAGCTCTAGGACGAGTCTTGGTGAATCCAGACTTCTTCCATTTAAGAATGATTGAGGCCACTGTGTTCTTGGGGATCTTTGATGGTGCAGACATTTTTTGGTGTCCTTCCCCAGATCTGTCCCTCGACATAATCCTGTCTCGGAGCTCTACAGACAATTCCTTCCACCTCATGGCTTGGTTTTGCTCTGACATGCACTGTCAACTGTGGGACCTTTATATAGACAGGTGAATTCCAAATCATGTCCAATCAATGGAATTTACCACAGGTGGACTCCAATCAAGTTGTAGAAACATCTCAAGGATGATCAATGGAAACAGGATGCACCTGAGCTCAATTTCAAGTCTCATAGCAAAGGGTCTGAATACTTATGTAAATAAGGTATTTCTGTTCTTTGATTTGCAAACATTCCTAAAAACCTGTTTTGGCTTTGTCATTATGGGGTACTGTGTGTAGATTGACGATATAATCTATTTTAGAATAAGACTTTAACATGACAAAATGTGGAAAAAGTAAAAGGGCCTGAATACTTCCGAAGGCTCTGAATGTACAGCTTTCAGTTTGATACTGTTACAGTGCTATTTGGGTTGTTAATTGGATTCGTCACACTGTTCTTGATTTCTTGCCTTTCTTTTTTGTATTTTTCTTTACATATTAGATGTTTGACATTTGACTGCACTGTCAAAAGCTAAACTCAGCAAAAAAATAAACGTCCTCTCACTGTCAACTGCGTTTATTTTCAGCAAACTTAACATGGGTAAATATTTGTATGAACATAACAAGATTCAACAACTGAGAAATAAACTGAACAAGTTCCACAGACATGTGACTAACAGAAATGGAATAATGTGTCCCTGAACAAAGGGGGGGTCAAAATCAAAAGTAACAGTCAGTATCTGGTGTGGCCACCAGCTGCATTAAGTACTGCTGTGCATCTCCTCCTCATGGACTGCACCAGATTTGCCAGTTCTTGCTGTGAGATGTTACCCCACTCTTCCACCAAGGCACCTTCAAGTTCCCTGACATTTCTGGGGGGAATGGCCCTATCTCTCCCCCTCCAATCCAACAGGTCCCAGACGTGCTCATTGGGATTGAGATCCGGGCTTTCGCTGGCCATGGCAGAACACTGACATTCCTGTTTTGCAGGAAATCATGCACAGAACGAGTAGTATGACTGGTGGCATTGTCATGCTCAAGGGTCATGTCAGGATGAGCCTGCAGGAAGGGTACCACATGATGGAGGACGATGTCTTCCCTATAACGCACAGCGTTGAGACACACCGCCCCAGACCATGACGGACCCTCCACCTCCAAATCAATCCCCCTCCAGAGCACAGGCCTCGGTGTAACGCTCATTCCTTCGACGATAAACACGAATCCGACCATCACCCCTGGTGAGACAAAAACCGCGACTCGTCAGAGAAGAGCACTTTTTGCCACTCCTGTCTGGTCCAGCGACGGTGGGTTTGTGCCCATAGGCAACGTTGTTGCCGGTGATGTCTGGTGAGGACCTGCCTTACAACAGGCCTACAAGTCCTCAGTCCAGCCTCTCTCAGCCTATTGCGGACAGTCTGAGCACTGATGGAGG